>NC_046241.1:8219338-9419338 GCF_009819885.2 Catharus ustulatus | reverse complement strand
CAGTGTCCTGCAGCTCAGGGATGTCTGTGCATCACAGGGGAAGTGCATTTTTGAGAGATGCCTGCCTAAGGTCTCATCTCAGGTATCACAAAGGTACCATTCGTTTTCAGTTTCTCATACTCATATAAGCAAATCCTTGGTTATTTGAAGCTGCCAAGTGCCACCTCTCCTCTAAGCCACACTTTAAGTTCTACAGTGCAAATGCACTCCAGGGTTCCCCGAGTCTCTCTAAGGAGAAGTTGCAGCAATCCGGGTCTCAGGAAGCCCAGCCAGCTCCCGGGCTGGTGTGCTGGGAGGGCAGGGAAATTATGAGACTTAATTTGGGAAAATAACTGGCTGCAGGGCTGGCCAGAACAGTTAATTCCCATGTCCTATCCTGCCAAGTCACAGAACAAAACAAAACCCGTGCAGGTAGAAGGGAAACCTTACCTAATCTGCCTGTTCTTCGAGCAAAGCAGCAGCACTGGAGGCACATTCCGGGCACCCCGCTCCACTCGCTTCCCTCTGGAACACAGTGCCCTACTTCGAGCGTTTGGGAAAACTGCAGCACAGCAATCAAATCAACTCTGCCTGCCCAGAGAGTAATCCCTGAAATCCTACTCGGCACTAACCAGCACAACCACTGCACTTGCAGAATCTGGAAGGAGAAAGCTTAGGAGGCTGCAGTAGGTCAGGAAAGGAAAAATCCAGATTAACAATTGTTGTTTGTGAGCTTCAAAAGCTCGTGGCCTCTCCAGTGAATAAGTACAGCTAAAACAAAGTAAGTTGTCATTGCTTTTCAAAGTGAAGCATTTCCTCAATGGGTTCTCAAGCACCATCCTGGTGTATTAAACTGCCTCTGCTCTGAGCTGGTTACATCAGGGTATGTCCAGCCTGGCGGAATTTTCAGACACCGACTTTTCCTGGCACTTCAATATTTCTGTCACTCCCCAAAATGATTTGTGTAAGGTTGAAAGATCTTCCTTTTGAAAGCAAACCACTGGTTTGTGGTTGGTAAAGGAATCTGTCTTCCCCAACCATGACCTTGATCTGCATGTGAATGTACACACGAATTTACCTGTCTGATGCTCAGGCTAACATAAATCTACACGGACATAAATACACACAAATCCACTAAAGAGCTGCTCTACTTTCTAACCAGCTGAGGAATCTCAAAGATCTCATTTCTCCTCTATTTTACTCGCAATTTGCTCCAATACTGGCTCTCCCACGTGAAATGCTTTATCAGATCCGTCTGCACATCCCCTGCAACGCGTCCCTCCCGGACTGAGCTCCTGTCATGGCTCAGGCAGAGGCAGCAGCTCCGGCCACAGCCGAGGCTCCATCCCCGAGCAGTGACGGCAGAAAACGGCGGGATGGAGTGAGGAGATGATGGTTGTTATTGTTCCACGGTATTGTTCCCACCGTGTGTAACCCAGTTGTGATCGGTGCAGTCCAGCGCGGGAGCATCCCTCCCTCCCTCCCTCCCTCACCTGCATCAGTCGGCTCTGGCTGCTGCATCTCTGTGCTATTTATATGCTGGTGCATCAATTTAGGATTTATTGGGGAAGAGAAAGCAGAACAGTCAGGTTTCTCTGCACCTGGAATTTAACCTGAAAAGGGAGGGCTTGCACCGTATCCTCAGCAACAAATTAAAACTACCCCTGTTACAATTAACCAAGTCTACTTCTTTCAGAGATGCAGCCCTTGCTCTGAGTAAGACAAGAAAGATCTTAACAAGAGCTGGAAAAATCAACATCCTCCTTCTCCCTCGCACACCCTCCGCGAAACGCCCGCTTACCTTTCATGGTCCACGCTCCTGAAGCCAGGTAAAATGTGCCGGAAGCTGCTGTTCCTGTCGAGCTTCGGTTGGCTCTTTGTCCTTTTGATGGAGCCTTTAAGCCGCCGGCTGAGGAACCCCTGTGGGGTGAGACAAGAACACTGAATGGCCGGGCCGAGGGGAGCGGAGCGGAGCCGCCCGAGCAGGCGGGCACAGCGTGCGGGGCCGCTCCCGCATGAGCGGCGCTGGCAGCGCCCGGCGGCAGCCAACAGCTGCTGGGGCCGGGCTGCGGCGCGCCAGACTCCCCGAAGCCTCCGTTACCCTGGCAACCATCAGCTCCCATCAAATCCCGTCTGAAAGACAGCCCTGGCACATCCTGGCAGATCCTGACAGAGCAGGGGCTGCCCGCGGCTCCGGACGCCACCCACGCCGAGCCGAGCCGAGCCGGGCCGGGCCGGGCACGGACCGGGCACAGCTCCGTTACCTGCTCCGAACCCCCCGGGGTCGCGGCCATGGCCGGCACAGCCGGGTTTAGCTGCTCGGCTTACATGGATGGAGTTCCATAAAGCGCCCGTGGGCTCGGGGTGCAGGCACCACCTCGGGCAGGGAGCGATCCCGGTTCCTTCCTTCTCCTCCCTCACCCAACACAAGTCACGGCTCCTGGAGAGCTCCGCACCAGAGCCGGCACCAAACGTTTTAATAGCAAAGCTTCTAATGTGTTATTTGCTTATTGTTAGGAGTTAATGTTCTACATAATCTGAACATTACATTTAATCTCTCCGCTAAATAAGGCAATAAAAGTATAATACTACTGTGCTGGCCGGCATCTGGAGCGGGTGAGAACGGTGGGAGAGGGTCAAGCACTTCGGCCAGAGAAAGTGCAGGAGGAGGGGGCATTTTGTAGAGAAACCAGGATTTTGGGGTGAAGCCTGAAGGCATGTTCCTTCTATGGACCATCACACAAACAACTCAGCAAATCCCCAGAACCAGAGGTTCTGCACGTGCCACTTCCCTTTTCCACCCCCAGGAAAGGGGGAAGACACCCACGGATCAAGCACAGATCCTGACATGTATGAGGAATACCCAGGGATCAAGCACAGGTTCTGACATGTATGAGGAATATCCAGGGATCAAGCACAGATCCTGACATGTATGAGGAATATCCAGGGATCAAGCACAGATCCTGACTTGTGTGAGGAATACCCAGGGATCATGCACAGGTTCTGACATGTATGAGGAATACCCAGGGATCAAGCACAGGTTCTGGGGTGTGTAAGGAATACCCAGGGATCAAGCACAGATCCTGACATGTATGAGGAATACCCAGGGATCGAGCACAGGTTCTGAGGTGTGTGAGGAAGGAAGTGTGAGAGAAGCAGAGCAGCATCCCTGAGAGTACCAGAGCAGCATCCCAGCCCTGCCCACGGTGCACCCTCTGCTCCAGGCAGGAGCCTCAGGAGTTTCTCCACTCACCACACAGGAATGGATCCTTGGCAGCTCACTTTTATAAATGAATACCTTTAATATGTCTTGCAGGGCGATAATCACAGCCTAACTTCTATGGAGCCTGTCATTTGTTCATGCCATTTAAACACTCCTTCCCCACCTCGGATATTCATGGCTCACATTATGTCTTTCTCAAGCTGCAAAATCTCCCTGGGCACTCTGCGTGCCTCTTGTTATGGAAGTGAC
The DNA here is from genome assembly GCF_009819885.2 of Catharus ustulatus. Taxonomy (NCBI): domain Eukaryota; kingdom Metazoa; phylum Chordata; class Aves; order Passeriformes; family Turdidae; genus Catharus; species Catharus ustulatus. The sequence goes on along the minus strand of NC_046241.1, from coordinate 9,415,887 downwards.
TTTCCTGTTCGTAAGTGCACCAAGAATTTCAAACATCTAGATAACCAAAGGTGTTTCACATTTATTAAGTGCCACTTTACTTACCAACGAGGTATGTAACATGCATTTGTGTGGACTGAATATTTCTCCCGGAGTTATTTGCATGACTGAAATAGCAGGAGGTATAAAACACAGGCCATCACATTGTACTCCCTGTCATACTGCACAAAGCCAACTGTGAGATAACAAAGGCCTTTTCAAAAGGGTTCTGTCCCTGAGAAATGCCTTTAGAGAATTTTATAGTATAGAGAAACATGGCTGTGAAAAGCAAATTTGAGGATTTGCATTATCTAGAGCCTTGTTAAGATATTTCCCTCGGTACTCAGACCTTAGCCAGCCTCCTACTCATCCTATCAGTGTGGTGTCAGCCCCACACTCATCCTATCAGCGTGGTGTCAGCCCCACACTCATCCTTATCAACTCTCCATGCTCTTGTTCTCTGACTGGATCAGGCTCTGGTTGCCTGCTATGGACACTGGCCAATATTTGTTGTGAAGGGAAAATCCAAAATGTACAATGGGCCAAACACCTGATACTGCTCTAAACTCCTCTGGTGAGAAGGTTCCGGCCTAGGAACGAGAGATTGGAGTTCCTTAATCACTGCCAGCCCACCCACAAATATGTTCTCATTTTATCAAGCTCCTTCTTCAATCCAGGAATAGCTTTGAACTCTGGACAGAGAGATAAGGAAAAACCCAAACGCCTTCTGCAACCAATGATGACATTTTTCTTCCTCAGTTGTACATTCCACATCTCCACAACTGTTCCATGATTCGTGCAGGATTTGGAAATTAGAATTTAGGGTTGCAGCAAGACATTACTTCCCTTCTGTTTCCCATTGTTTTTACATTTGTTGCCACCAGAAGGAGATCACACGGAGCCATTTTCCGTTTTCACTGCCAGCTTCCTTGGGAGAATGAGATGTCAGAGATTTTAATGCTGATAAATTATGCTGCTATAGTGATACTTTGCACCTCCATAGTGCACACCAGAGATCAGAAAGCCTAATGTGTGAATTAATACCTTCTGTAATTTTTAGGTGGGGTAAGGAAAAAAGACAGAAATTTGTCTGTGAAAATACAAGAGAGATTCTGACCCGGGGTGTGACCGCCGAGCTTTCCTAGTGAGATCATACGGACATGATCCATTTCTTCTTCATTTATGACTTTAAACAACATTTGATTCTGATCTCCAGACAAACAAGGCTAATCCCACCCTCAGAGCATTGCCTGCTCCTCTAGCTGAGCTGCATTCTTGGCAGTTCCAGCAATTAAAGTGCTGCCCTTTGCATGTATGTTCTTTAGACACTTTTAAGTTTATATTGAGAGCTGTCTAGGGCAGAATTGTGTCTTCCTGTGTGTGGGCAGCATTCAGCACCAGTGAAAATATCTTAGCAAAGATTAAACTAGTCACTGAGAAAGGTTTCATTCAGAAGTTAATAGTGTCTATGAAATGACAAAAAATAGAAACCTGCAGAGCCCAAGAATCCCTTCAGCTAGAATAAATCATGAAATATCCTTTACAATGGAGGCAGAGATACCAGCTATATAAATTCATCCCTGCACAGCCAGAAGTCTGAGCAAGAGGAGATCTCTCAGGGTCTTTAGAGACAATCACTGTGGTCAAGAGTATGGCCCCATGCAATCCCTGAAAGCCCCTGGAGCAATGTGGCACAGAACTCATCAAGCCTGGCAGGAAAAAGGGTGAACCATGGAATCACAGACCCTAAAGAGCAGCCAGTGCCACCCCTGCCATGGCAGGGACACCTCCCACTGTTCAGGGTGCTCCAAACCCCATCCTGGGACACTCCCAGGGATCCTGGGGCAGCCACAGCTTCTCTGGGAACACACAGAGCTCCCACTGAGCCCTGATTTCACTTTTCAAGTGCAAGGGCGTTGCTTTTCTTGCTGTGTTTCTGCTGCTTTGCCTCTGACATCTCCGAGCCCGGAGTACAATCGCTCTAATCACAAGAGCTGACTGAAGTCACAATAAGACACAAAGAACGAAGGCAGAGGAAAACAAAACAAATCCTTTTGAGGAATGGCTTAATCACAACCACAGCAACTCCAGCTAAAACAGGATGGCACAATTCAAAACAATACAATTAAATCTGCTGTGATTTGGGCTCTTTTTTACATATTTGACAAACCCAAATCCAATGCCATCATCTCACTGCAGACAGAGGAAGGTGGGACTCTCATGTAAATTTTTCTTCCTTATCAAATTTGGCATTTTTGATTACTCTAGAACCTGGAAATAATCTTATATTCTATTACAATGAATATTTTTGGTATTATAATACTTTTAAAGCATATGTGCAAGCCCATCAGCACCATATGCCTTCGAGAAGCAGGAACTGTAGAATTCCACACGCCCTGGGGCAACACGAAAAAAACTAGAAAGGAGAGAGAAAAAGGGAGGGGAACAAAACTGAGCAGAGTGTTAATGACAGCAAAATCTGGAGCTCCTGTTTTATTAAACATAAAGTAATGATGCAAGTCTTGTGTCTGGAGCTGACTCCCACACCAATAACGTTCACTCTCAGTGAACCCACACAATAAAGTTATAAAGGTAAAAATTCAGCACCATGGAAACACAATAGAGATAAAATTTTAAAAAATGATATATCAATAAATCAGGCTGGATGCCTCATGAGCAGCTTTCTTTGGAAGAGTCCTGGCAGCTCTCTGTGTTCTCTAAGCCAGGAAATCAGGGAGAGGCTGGGGCACTGGGAGGGCACTGGGAAGGCACTGGGAGGGCACTGGGAGGGCACTGGGAAGGCACTGGGAGGGCACTGGTCAGACAGGAGCACAGACACAACCCTGGCTTCTGCTCTCACCCCAAACCCACACAGATCAGATCACAGCAACTACTGAACAGATGGGGTTATTTTTATAGTTCTTCCACATCTTTTTGTTTTAGTTCAAGCAAATCTCAACTCCAGGGGATATGAGAGGACATCAGGATTTTTTTTCACTACTCATAATGAGGACCCTGCTATAAATAAATGTTTGTCTGAGTACAAGTGTGCAATGCAGCCTTCCATCCCAGTCTCCATGTGCTCTGCTATGTCAGGGATAAGGTATAAAACTGGGAGTAAATATTTTCTACCAGACCCATCCTTAACCTGGGCTTTACAATTTTTATTTATTTGTATTAAACTTAATTCTGGAATTAGTTTGTAGTTTTTTCTGCTGCTGCACAGTACATGGAAATACCCTCTTATTGAGGCTCCACTAATGGATAATTAATATTTGTATTTGTGAAACAAGTCGAGCTGTGCCAACACTAAGCATCCTTTTATAGCCATAAATGTTCCAAACAAGTGAGTTTACCCATTCCTACAATTACCAATGCTAGTCTTGGCTTTCAAAATAAAAGAGAACCCTTTATTGGGGAGCATCTGATGCTGCCTCTTACTAGGTTAAAAGCATCTAAGTGCACATTTTTACCCTTCCCTCTGTAGAACACGACATCATTGAGCTACCCCAAGAATGCAGAGCCCAAAACAACCCTGAGGGTGAGCTCAGGCACTGTTTGTGTCTCTCAGAAGCCCAAGAACAGAAAAAATCCCCCGAGCACTCCCTGGCACTGAAGCAGGGCAGGAAGGGAATTTCTGTACAGCACTGACCTTTATGGATCAAATATTTTTCATTTGTTCAGTGTTAGAGGCACAGGGCTGGAAGTGTCTGTAGCCCCTCAAACACTTCATATATCATTTATTTCTGTCAGCTCTTTTTGATTTGAACTTTGCAGTTGGAAGTTGCTTTGCTATCCTGCAGCTCTGCTCCTGTCAGGTGTGATGAAGGGCTCTGTTCAGGTGACCGAGCACACGGCCCCTATGGAACTCCCTTCCCCAAAAAATGCATTTCCAGGATACATGAGGCCTGTTTTGAACTTGGGCACGTGGGAGGCAAGAGAGAGTCAACCTTGAGGCTGAAGACACCCCCAGACTTATGAGAAATCTGCAGAAATGCCACTTCTGCAAGTTTGTCAACCAGCACCTCCAAATTGTGTTCACATGGCAAACCCCAGCTTGCTCTGGAGCTTTGCCCACTGCAATCCCAGGGAAAGGGAAAACCAGAGCAACAGTGTCCCAAGGTCTGCAAAGCAGGAGAGATGTGAACTTCAAAGGAAAACCAAAAGAGTTCATCCTCTCTGGACCTAGAAATGCAGCCACAGGTTGATGTGTGCTCTCCTTCTGACCCCATGACTTTGTTTAGGTGGGTGCAAGGTCCCTCAGTCTCTTTCTCCATTTAATTTGATACATCTCAGGACTGTTCTCAGTCACCCTGTGAGCCCGAGGGGCAGAAGTAGGTCAAAAAATCATGGAATTATTAAGGTTGGAAAGACCTGTAACATCATCAAGTCCAGCTATCAAGCCAGCAGCACCACCTTGCCCACCTGTTCCAACACTGGACAATCCTTTCCATGAAGTTTTTCCCTACATCTCATCTAAACCTGCCCTGATGTCTCACCAGGAGCAAGGAACCATCACTTGCTCTGACTGACTTTATTCTGAAGGGGTAAGGAAAGCCCCTGGGAGACAGAAGTGTTTTGGAATTAGGCTAAACCCCAAAGGAATGACAAAACAGCTGCAAAGCCATTGTGTGGCTGGGGGTAACTGGCAATAAAAGCTCCAGTCCTGCTGCTCCACACTCTGTGGTCAGATTTGTGCTCTTGTTGAAGGATAGACATGGAGATCCATGTTCAGGATCATGAGAGAGGCTGTCTGGGAGCCAGGCCATGAAGCAGCCCCAGAATGTGAGAACCAGCTCGTGCTGTAAACGCTGCTTAGCAACACTGCCCTGCCACGGCCAGAGAGGAATCAGATCTGCAGTGTCATTGCAAACACGCAGCTCAGCCCATCTGAAAAATCAGATGAAGATGCACTGATGTCTCCCAGGTCACCCAGGGGACACTGTGGGTCTGGCCAGGTCAGGAAAGCTGGAATTACATCAAATGAGAGGCACTGGGGGTTAATTATGGATATGGTAAATCTCTCACATGTGAGTATCAGCAAATCACAGAGAAGCAGCAGTAACAGAACACGTTAACACACAACATCTCATCCCTTTCCCACCTCAGGCCAATCAAGGATTGCTGCTTGAGCTCCATTTTCATAGATTTTACCTATCTTTGAAACTGCCTTGGTGACAGGGTCTTTTCCCACTGCTTTGGAGAAAGAGTTCCATGGACTGGCAGCTCTCAGCTCAGGACATTCTCCCTGGAATCTTCAGCTACCTGCTTCTTCACAGAATTTCACTCTGTTCCTTCCCTGCTCTGGGAAGATTCCCTTCCCAGCCTTTAGTAAAGTACCAGACTTGGGAAGTCTGGGTCTGGATTCTCCTCTTAGCACTGATGGCTTCCATGGAACATGGACAGGGAACAGGTGGGACATTAATAAAGGATGAAGGAACTCAAGTGTCAAGAAGAATCCAGTCAACCACACTTGGGCAGTTGTTGTTATTCAGGGATCACTTGGTTCTTCAATTTGGATTCTTTTGTTCTCCTATTAAAACAAACCCACACTACTCTGGATTATTTGTTCCCAGCTCTGTAATTATCATACTGTCAACATTTCACATCCCAACAAGACAGATAAATATTCCTTGGGAAGGTAGGAGAAGGGTAATTGAGCAATCAGGGATGAAAGATGCTGAAACAGAGACACAGAGAGAATGCAAGTAACCTTGAAGGGCAAACCCAGTGATTCACCCAAAGAGAGCAGAAGTGGGGACAGCCTGACCCAGAGCAGCCAAGCAAGGATGGCACCTGCAGGAGGATTTCAGCTTCCTTATTTAACAGGCACAATGGAGTCCCCCAGCCCAGAGCACAAACTGCTGTATCCAAAACCCTGAAACATCCTGCTCCAAACCCCTGCCAAGGGGGTTTTGCCAAGGGCTAAGGAGCCCAGGAGCTTTCAAGAGCTGCACTTGGGAACAGTTTCTGTGGGCAGCACTTCAGCTCCAGTGGGTCACTGACCACTGAGCTCAGGCATTACATCAGGTACAAAACCTGTCTAGGAATAGCTGTCCCTACCCGTGCCTCTGCTTTGTATCCCCGCCCACTCCCCCAGTCCCGTTTTTAATGAGATGCAACCTCAGGTGCTCATGGGACACTGTTCAGAGTTAGAGACTCCTAAAACAACGAGCCCAAATGCCACCTAGAACTGAGAATAGTGTCGCCAAGGCAGGAAAACATGAGGGAAGCAAATTTACCATCTGGAACAGCTCTGTTCCATCGCCATGAGCCCATCAGCACCCCGGCGGCATTACCCCCCCAGGACAATGGGCCAAATTTGTGTTCCTATGGACCCTGTGGGGATGGGAGTGTTGGCTCTGCCTCAGGGTAAAGCTGCAGTTCCCTTCTGGGGAGACCCTAGCAATCGTTTTACGACACTTCCCGTGCTTTACGGCAGTCCCTAGTAACAGTTCTACGACACTTCCGCGACTTATGGCGGTCCCCAGCAACCGCTTTTACGACATTTCCGCACTTTATGGCGGTCCCTAGCAACTGCTTTTATGACACTTCCGCACTTTATGGCGGTCCCTAGTAACCGTTTTTTACGACACTTCCCGTGCTTTATGGTGGTCCCTAGCAATCGTTTTACGACACTTCCCGTGCTTTACGCCAGTCCCTAGCAAACAGTTTTCCTACAGTTTTGTGACACTTCCGCACTTACGGCAGTCCCTAGCAACCGTTTTAGGACACTTCCGCGCTTCATGGCGGTCCCTAGCAACCGTCTTGCAACATTTCCGCGCTTTATGGCAGTCCCTAGCAACAGTTCTACAACATTTCCGCGCATTATGGCAGTCCCTAGCAACGGCTTTTATGACACTTCCGTGTTTTTGGTGCTCTCTAGCAACCGTTTTACAACACTTCCGTGCTTTACGGCACATGGATGTCCTGCTGTGTCAGGCATCTCCCAGCTCATTCCCACCTGAAACCCCTGGGGCAGAACAAACATTTTCCATTTTTCCATTTTCCATTTTGCACACTATTGATGGCCAGCTCTAAGACTGCAGCAAGGTACCAACACCAAGCTGCCTCATTTTCACTGACAAATCTTGTGTGCTTTTAGTAACACATTTTCTACAAAAACAGCTGCCAAGCCAATAAATTTTAAAAAGCAGTTGGTAGATGATGTGTTTAGAGTAAAAAAAAAATATTATTATCTTTTGAATGTAGGAATTCATTGTGTAATTTTGCAGTAAAAGTTACTCATTCAAATATGAAACTCATGTTCCAGGCAGATGCTCTTGGCTTCAAAAACTTGCCCCACATTTCTGCAGCTTAAATTGGAACATTTGTATTCAGCAATAATTACAGCTGCAATCAAACAAAAATGCTCACTTTTGTGAAGGTGTGGGGAATACCAAATGGAATTCAGATGATACATCAGCCCTGCATTTCCCCTATCTACCTCCCTAGACAACTCACTTCCCAGACATTGTGCAAATACTCAAGATGAAGTTCATTTATCCTCATCTCAGAATTCATGAAAATGACTATTTCAGTTTGATTCACCTCCTACTTACAGCTTTGGAAAAAGGGAGAAAAATTACAATGGAAGTATAAATATAACACATATATGACATTTACAGGAGTACCAGCCTGGCTTTCATGATTTCTCCATCCTTCAGGACACACAGATCAGAAAGCTTTTTGATTAAGAAAGCTCAGAGAGAAATGAAAACCAAGGCAGGACAACTCCCTGCTCTTTTTCTCCACCTTTACTCCTTTCCTTTCCCTCCTCAGCTCGTACTTTGTGTCTGATTTTGGGCTGAGGTGCTGAGGAAGGTGATGTGAGACAACTGACAATTCTCTTAAAACACTCACATTGAAAGATATAAACCAAAAAGAATCTCCTTGAGGAACTGGAGGTAAAAATTAAGTTCACTGCTAGTTTATCCCTCAAAATAATAAGACAGACATTGCAAGTGACAGATCCTATTTTGGGGTCTTAGCGGTGACTATTTCTTGCCTAATTATTAGCAGTGGATTTACTATCTTTAAAGCAGAATTTTGTCACCCCGCAGGAAATTTCAATTCTATCAGGCAGACTTAAGTGTCATTCACTTATTCCTTGACTATTTTTGAATTAGTTGCTAATTACCTGTGAAGGTTTTGTTCCCAGAGGGCCCGAGGGCAGTGCCTCAGTCACAGGCAGTGCCACACCAGCTGGGACACTCCCTTGTTTCCCAGGAGGGGATAGCAAGGTATCCTCCTCTACCCCCTAAGAACAGCAAAAGATTTTTTATTTCTTGTGTCTAAACGGCCTCATCACCCCTCACCTTTTCCATGGGACTCCCTGGGAAATGTAAAGTAAATTAACCTTGAGTTTAGTCAAGTAAAGTGACCTTAGTGATGCAGGCTGAGCCATCACGGGAGTGCCATGGAGGTGACCCTGCAAGAGGCAGGGATGGAGGGAGGAGAGCAGGACAGGGACAGGGACAGGGACAGGGACAGGGACAGGGACAGGGATAGGGACAGGGACAGCTTACACTGCTCAGGATGAATCCCAAGCTGCAGAGCTGTGCAGGGAGCTGCACGGAGCCGTTCAGGAAATAAAGACATGATTAGTTCTGGAGTTAATTTCCTTGGTGCTTTGAAAAATGGTGCAGGGAAGATATGATCCACTGTAATTATGGAGGAAGATAAAGACAAGAAAGTTTCTGGCGGAGCGCCAGGCCTGGGAACACCTGAACACCTGAGGAAAAGCAGCAGAGCTTCCCCAGCTCCCTCTCAAATTATCCTTGATGCCTGAGCCATGAATATCACTGCAAAAAGAGTGGGGAGGACAAACAGAGAGCAGCTTATCAGAGAGCAGCGCTGAGGAAAAGTGACAGCATGGAGGAGAAAGGGAATCTTGTTCCCATGGCAACTAAAGTTTGAAAAAAAAGTATCTGGAAATCAGTGTCACCTCCCGTGTGTGCTCCAGCAGAGCACAGCCCTTGAGCTGCAAGGTCCTGAGTCCGTGCGGTCACCAGGAGAGCCTCAGTGAGCCAGGCTCTCTGAACAACAGTGTCACCACCTGGACAATCAGCCTCACACGAGGCAGCGCCAGCAGGGGAGGGAGAAACCTCCAAAACCACTTCCAAACCATCCAGCCAAGGGCCACAGCTCCTCCATGGCTGTTAAAGCTCAGCCACTGCCACGGGGTGCACAACAGGGACAAGGACACTGCCAGCACCTCTCCCATCATTTCCTGGCACTGCACCCTCATTATTGTCACCATCCACAGGTGCCATGTGAACCATCCACAGTGAAAGACCAAGGAATTATGGCTCAAAGTATGTTCTGGCAATTAAGGAGAAGTGTTCAGTCTAAACCAGAGAAAAAAATCTGTCTCAGAAACAGAACTTGGTAGAAATGTATTGAAAACTGTTCAGGGTGAACTGTGGCAATGCCACAGATTGCTATGAATTCCAGTGCAATGAATTCAGATTTCAGCAAATGCCAAATATCCCTGAGCTAAAGCAGCACAAATCCTCAGTGGAAGAAGTTCAGAGATGAAGGTCTTGATGCAGTGGGCACTCATCTTCCAGTCTCCAGGAGATTCAGATAATACCTTCACTCTTTGCCTTGTTTTCTGAAAGCACAATGTCAGTGCCACAGAAAGAGGGAGAATGGAATGTGTTTATTATCCTACCTTTCATATCTGCAGGACAATTCTTTATCTGTGACCCAGAAACAAATTAAAGGGATACTGTCATGTTGGATATTCTAATGGCCCTCTTTTCTCTGTGCTACCAGCAATGTGAGAGCTTTCAGTGCCCAGAGGTTTAAACAAATTGAAGCTTTGTTTGTTTACTTTCTGCCTTTCATTCACTGCACAGAAATGAAACCAGTCAGGTCCATTTGCCTCCCTACAGCCTATCAATTAGTCCAGGCTGTTTGCACTTGGGCTTCCTGGGAGGAGACTGAAACATTATCAATTTTTTCCTTGTAGCAGCTTTGAAATGAACATTTCTGTTCAAATCACCCTTTGGAGATGGAAGTCTCTAAAGAATGGATATGGACCAAGTACGTTGCTGAAAAATCCAGGGAGAATCTGAAATTGTTTCTCTGTCTTTGTGGGGGAAATTCAAACAAAAATACACCAAAGTGTATATTGAATTGGTAAATAATCACAAAAGAATTGCAAATAAACATGTTTTAGGGAGTAAAGGCCAGTCATTGGCTGGCTTAAACCACTTTCACCATTTCTAGTGACACTTGAGTTGGTTTTGTTTCTTCTGAGATGACCAGCAGCATGACTACACAGCCCCAGCTGTTTCATACAGATTTTGAATGATAGGGAAAGTGCTATAATCTTCCCAGGCCTTAGTTTCCCATTTCTTTTCAGGCATTATGGTAAATTGCAACCCCACAGTGCCTGCAAGCCTGAATTCATTCAGATTGGCAGAACACTTTAACAGCTCCAGATGAAAGGTGCTACAGAAGTGCCAAGTACTATCACTGTAATTATCATTCAATATACACTGATCAAAAGAATGAAATGTGAATTAGCATTTCCTATTAGCCCTACTTACTGCCTAAATGTTAAATATTCCTCCCATGGGCTCTCTCCATGAAAACACACAGGAGCTGTTGGTGTTTCTCATCTGGCTACAGCACTTCTTCCCCAGGAGTGGAGGAATGGAGGGATCTGAGGAGAGCCATGAAATCAGGAGAACACAGCAAAAACTTGCTCAGGCTTTCTGGAGAGTTTGGAGCTGCTTTCTCACCCTTCCCCTCTCATTTCTGGCACAAGGAATCTGTCCCAGTCCCGAGGAGTTTGTGCTGTTACCCTGGGACCCTGGGTTTCACACAGCCCAGAGGGACCAGTCCAGTGTCCTTGGAGGCTGAGCAAGTGCAAACATCTGGAATATCTGAACAAAGTCCATGGAATTGTGCCACTTTAGACCCTCTGCAGAGCCAGGTAACTTCCTGAAACATTTATTTTCTCCCTTCCCACCCAAGAACTACACAGTATTTGACTTTGTTTACCCCAGAAGCACAAGTTTCTCTATTTATCCACTGCCCAAGCTTCACACAGGAAGCAACAACGTGAGCTCCTGCCCTAGTCCAGAACACATTTCAGAGGTGTTGGGGCACAGAAATCCGGTGATTTGTGGCATTTCCCTCTTGGTGGTAGCTGGGTGAACCCCAGGTTAAGCCAGGGGCTCTGCCTGGGCACTGGGAGGAGCCTCACAAGCAGCACCAGGTCGTGTCCCATCCCCTCCTCACTGCCCACACCAGAGCCAGCCCTGGGAGCTCTCTGCTGCCCACCCACCCCAGTGGGGCTGGAATCAAAAGCAGGCCAGAGCCCCACAAAAACTACAACAGGATCACTCATACTGCTGTAGGGAAGTGGCCTCAGTGTGTGAATGAAGCTGCTGATGAGCCCTTGTGCTCTTCTTTTCTCTAAAACTGTCCTTCAGACAGCAGGCTCTGACAAAGAGACCTCCCTGGAACACACTCGGTTCAAAAAGGGAAAAAATCCATGCCCTGCCTTGCTGAGCCCCTTTCAGTGAAGCAGGTCACAGCACCATGGCTTTTATCCTGTCATTCTTGTCTCCTGCTTGATGCACATCATAAATCCTCAGTGGTTTGGACTGCAGCTCTGTGCTGAAATCTGACAGTCCCTCCTATCTCTGACCATGCTGCCTTCCAGTACTCCCCAACTGGAAATTCCAGGTTTACTTAAAAAAAAATTCAAGCTACAAGGTCAAACTCAAAGAATTAAAAATATCTTTACAGTCAAGTTTACTTTCCAGTCCCTGTGCTAGGGAGCATTGAGTAGGGAAAAAGATTCCTTTTTTCAAAATGAAATTTCTCCTTCATACCTTAACTAGAATTTATCTCATGTCTCATAAAGGACAAGTAAAAATTAAAGATCAAAAATACTCACAGATTTATGTTAATAAGATGACTTAGAAAAATAAGGCAGAAGGCTCTAATTTAAATAACAAGCAATTAGAAATTTGACAATATGAGGTGCTGGCAGAGAAAGGAAGAAAGTCAAGGCATTTCTGCCCCAGGAACAAGGACTTGGGAGTCCAGGTACCCACTTACTAATTTTCACATTACAGCATCAATTTGGAGGATATTTAATTCTCCTGAAACTGAGGAGGATTTCAGAGAGGTAATTAGGAATAGCTTAGCTAGTGGTTAACACCAGGATTGGGAATTAGAAATGAAGAAATTCGGCTCAAGATGCATTTTTGGGCTTTGGAGCACGATCAAATTTAAGTTAGTTAAGTTTTCCCTCCCTCAATTTTCCCAGCTGGAAAATGAGGGTGGTAAGAATGAACCAGCTTTGTGAGGGCCTGGAAATCCATCCACAAAGGATGCTCAAGGTGCAAGGTCTGGGTGCTGGTGCTGACAAACCCCCCTGAGAGCCACGTGAGCCCTCCTGATTCCTGCCAAGCACACTGGAGACAACTGCACAGGCTCCAAATCACCTCATTTTCCTTCCAATCCCTAAAATGCTCCCAACCCAAAGCTTCCAAGCATGTCCTGTTGCAGAAGTGGTGAGTGAGCTGACAGATCCATTCTCCAAGTCATTTCCATATTTCTTGCTGCCTCCAACACTGGTTACCCAAAGTCAGTTGCAGCTGACAGTTTAATGATAATGGCTTTATGTTTATATATCATCTGTGATAATATTCCTATTCTCCTTAAATTCAATCCCTGCAAAAGGGGCATTTAATATATGCAGCCACAGACCAAAATGACAGTAATTTTCCCTTTGAGCTGCAGTGGTTTAGTAAACAATTACATTTCAATTAAAGAGGGGTGATCATGCCGAGGGAAGTGCCATTCCACTCTCCACATAATACAGGAACATAAATTCTCCAAACTCAAATCATTATAATATAATTTACATGACTGCTTTTCAAAAAAAAAAAAAAAAAAAAATTAAAATGGGAAATAGAGTTTATTATGCACAGGCAAAAACTTGGGGAAAAAAAATCCTTCAATATCTTGTCCACAGCAGCTTGAACTGGGATCCCATTATTTAGGATTATGTTCAGTGAAGAGGAATGGCAGAAGGGCTCTTCACTTTCATCTCTCCAGGAGTTTCCATTTACTGCCATTAGTATTTAATACTTCATTTATCAAGGATTAAAACCAGGATAGATGGAGGAATGCTGTAAGAGTAGCTTATGATGGATCACTGCAAATTTAGCTGTGTACTGAGCCCAAAGAGGCAGGAAAACTGCAGGAAAACAAGTTCATGTTACAAGGGGAAGAAAAGCTCTGTTTTGGTGTGGTTTGGGGAAATTTTTGGAGCCAATGTGGTTTCACCAGAAGCACTGAAGTGTTTTTGGTGCTCCTGGAAAGCAAATGATTAATGCTGGAATTGAGGATTAAAGGGCTGGAGAAAGAAACCCTAAATTCTGCCCAGTAAAAGACAGAATACAAGTGCTTCCAGGAGATTTTGGCAATTTGGACTTTGCTTGGCCTGGGATATTTTCCTAGGCAATGAAGCAAATCGGGCTCTAACAGAAGGAGTCAATAGATGGCAGTGCTTGATGGGATGGGAGTGAGTCCTCCCCAGTGAGCCTCAGCAGCTGCTCCCTGCAAGGTGAGCACACTGAGGGATTCCACTGGCACTCAGCAGACCTGCCCAGCTACTGGCTCCTGAGTTTGACAGAGCAGCCCAGAAATTTCAGGTTTGACCCAGCTCACACCTCGAGCTATTGGGATTCAACAGAGGCAGAATGCTCCTCTGGATTCTCCTAAAGCAAGGCTTTAACCAGGGCCATGGGAAGGGACATGTTGGTGTCACCTGCCCTGCAGCATCACAGCTGCTGCCAGCTGCCCACTGGCAGGGACACTGAAATAAATCTGAACACTTGGCTCTAGGTCAGGGACCCCTTGGGTTGGAGCCTCAAATTTCTCAATTCTCTCAAATTTCTCAATTCTCACAAATTTCTCATTCTGTATCAGCTCATAGAGAGCTCTGAAGGGAGGGATTTATGTACATGAAAATAATTCTTGTACAGCATGAGATAACCAGGACTAGAGGAGACTTTTCCAAGTTTAAGAAGCTTCATTAAAAACTGATTTTAGGAGAAGGGGTAAGAACAGTTAAGTCACATATGAAGATATAGAAATCTTAAGAGTTGATTTTCATGGTTTATATTCCATAATTTAAAAACTACCAGGAGCTCTTGTTTTCAAAAACCACAATGCCCAATTATCTGCAGCCTGCCTGCTAGGCTTCTGTATTGGGAAGGGAACTCCCAAGGGAAGTTCCCAAATTTCCACCCTAGTTTGCTCTAGTTTTGAAATGAAAGAAAGCAACTGGGAGTGCAACACTGCCAAAAGTGCAGAATCCAATGGCTCCTGAGCTTCCCAGGCCCTTGGAGACTCAACAGCAGAAGGATGGAGATGTCAGGGAAGAACAATCAGCTGTAAAATATGAAAAGCTTACAATTTCCAAACCTACAACAGCAGGCTCAAAAGTAATAATCCCATTACCACTAAACTAAGGCACTAATTACTATTCCCAGTGGCTGGAGTGGACTGACTGCTAATGTTCCTCTGGTTAATGAAGGAAGGTGAGGGAGAATTTATTTCTAAAGTCAGACATCTGCTGAAGGCTGGGCAGCAGCACCAACTGAACCTAATGAAGCCATTCATATTAATGCAGTGACACTCGGAGGGGGAGCAGGGGAGAAATGAGATGAGGGTGGATTTGAACTCAGAGAAGACAAATGTCATCCATTACCCGTGTAATGGCTGCCCTTATTTAATCCACACTGAGTAACAGAGCTGCTCAAAGCAAGGAGCTGCATCCCACATCAGCTGTTCCACCACCAGGGGCTGACCTGCTCCAAGCTGGAATAGCTTCTCTAAAAACCCAAAAAGCAGGATATGTGCCATTGCAAAGGAATAAACAGCTTTTCATTTTCTTTGACTACAGGGACACTAAGAAAAATATTCCTAAATCTTGTGAAGAATCCAGATTTGCCCATCATGTTTTGCCATTTCCACCAACCAGCAGTAGTTGTTTAAGGTTCAAGGATACTCATTCACTGAGATCAACAGGTTCTTATGGCTGCAAGAACAATTTCTAGAGCTAAAATAAACTCCTTGTCCAAACTGCTAATCATGACTCATTCACCAGTGCAAATGTTCTCAGGTGAACTGGGTGTGCTCAGATTATTTTTTTTTCAGATTGCACCATTGTCTTTCTTTTGAAATTCTGGTTCTGCCTCCCTGAGTTTGGTAAGCAGCAGCTGAGTCTGTAAAGAAGGTGTGGCCTGCAGAGCAAACCTGCATGGAGCAAAGCTGAATAAAAATAGCTGTGTGCAATGAGAGGCAGCCCAGAGGCCTGAAGTGTGCAGGGAGTGGGGAGGGGAGGCTGTGCTCACACTCCTCACACTGTGCTCACACTGGGCAGTGGCAGGCAGGGCTCAGCACTGACAGATCCCATTCCTGGGCTCAATGGACACACAGTGCCCTTCCCACGGAGCACCAAGACCACTGTTAGTCACGGGAATGAACAATCAGTGACATCTCAAAGCACAGGGATGAAGCCATGGAAAAAGTGCATGGCTCCTCCAGGCTCCTGCTGGGACAGGACCCAGGCTCTGGGCAATCCCAGCTTGGCAGGAGTCCCACGAGTTAATGACAGGTTCTTCTAGAGGAGATTTTCCCTCTGGAGGAGGGGGAGCACACACTGTACAGCTGCAGAACACACTGCACCAGGACTCACCAAGGAAACCTCTCCAGGAAAGTCTCCCAAGTGAAGCTCCAGGCTCCCCTGAAGCCCTGCAGCTCTAGCAGGACACATCACCAACAGCACCCAACAGCACCCATTTCCCCCAGCCAGTTTGACACTCAGCACCTCTCTGGCAGGGTGAGCAGGTTCCTCTCCCCTCTGCAGCCCCCCAGGACCCATGAGGGTCCCCCAGCTGTGTGAAGAGCAGACACTGACCGTGACCCTGAAGGGAGTGGTGGCCGCGGGCTCCATGCTGGGGTTCTTCTCGGCGATGCCGCTGGGCATGCTGCGCCTCTGCCCGCACCGCTCCGGGGGGGACTCTGGGGGGACACAAACAAGGGACAGTCACAAACCCAGCAGCACAGGGACAGCCCAGCAATGGCAGCAGGCCGTGCACAGCGTGGAGTCTCCCCCCGAGGTGTCCTCGAGAATGAACCAGAACAACGACCCCATGGATTCCGCTCGTATCTCCCCAGCTGCCTGCAACAACATTCCATCAGCAGGACTTTCACCTTCAACAATTAGCATTTTTTATACAACTGTGAGCTTCAGATAATGCCTGGCAGGTTGGCATTATCATTATTTCCAGTCTGCAGATGAGTAAACAGAAACTGTATTGAGATGAGTGAGAATTAGATGCAAAGTACAGATCGGTGCACTCGTGGATTTGATCCTCCTCAGGGAAACTGCTAATGGGGTTAGAGGCACAGGATGCTAAAGTTACCTCTCTAATTCCTCTTGCAATTTGCTTTGGAACCAGGAAAAAAATCATTAAATCCTGCTTTTGCTGAAGTATAAAGTGATGATAGGAAACTTACCTCCTTCCCCATTGGCAAGGAAGGGAGGGGGCTGAAAAGGCAAAATTGGCAGCTGTGCTCAACACTGAGGAGCTTCAGAAAGGTGCTAGGACAGGTCAGCATTGCCAGGGAGTGCTTCCTCAGTTCACAACCCCTCTTTCAAAGCCCCATGGAACCAAAACCAGATTTATTTCCAAGCTGCCATTCAGTGATGCTCAGACCTTGTACAAGTTTCCCTTCCCAAAACCATCCCAGAGCTTCCCTAGCCAGGCATTTCCATGGAGGTTGTCTCCTCAGCCAGGTTCTGCCCTTGCCAAAGTCAGGCTGCAAGACACAGCTAACACCAGCAATTGCACCCAACAATTCCTGACATGTGTCCTAAACTATTCCATGGTTTCCACAAAAGCTGTGTGAAACTCAGGCAGCCCCAGCCAGCAGCTCACTGCCTTCCCAACTTCCAGCCAAGCCTTCACATGTCTGGGGCACTTTCTCTGCAGAAAGCTGCACTTTGAATCTCAAGCAGTAAAACCCTTTGGTGTCAGAAGATTCAGGCTCCCACCCCATTCCTTTGAGCTTTCTTTTATTTTTAGACTGTCATAAAGAAACTACTTGACTACAGCATTTTGAAAGTGAGCTCAAGATGACAACTGAAGAAGCTGCTTTGCATTTTCTTAATGACCAGAAAAATCAACATTGTTTAAAGCATTTCTCACACACCTGGCTGGAAAACAGGAACGGTGGCATTATGTGAAAGGCAGCTACAAGAAATTCCTTTCACCACGTGTTCCCCAGCCCCAAACACTGCTCAGCACTGAGGGAAAGCACCTGGATGGGGGTAACACCCCCCAGCTTAGCTTCTTACTTCATCATTGAAATATACCCCCAGCAAACACATCAGTGTGACCCCAGACCAAACACAGAGCTGGCTTAGCATCTAAACCCTCCTATAATTACTGAACTTCTGGTTCATGAAATGTTTGGAGTCAAATCTCCGTTTTAGCTTTGTTTAAGCACTGTGGGGTTCACTGCAGGAGAGACACGTTACAAAACCCTCTGTAAGAAACCAGAAATAACCAGCAGGAGGGGTGGTGTGGGTGTTGGGGGGGATGTGGGGGGAGCTGTTTGTTTTAAAGGTTAATAAAAATAGCTTACAGGTAAATTAGTAACTCCAGGAATGCACAGAACAGCTTCACATGGTGAGCAGTATGAATATATAAAGGTTTGAGTGCCCTTTTTACTCCTTCAGGGCTGGAGGCACCATCTCAGGCTGGGTCACTCTGCCCAGGGCCTGGCATCAGCCACGCTCCACAGCCAGCCCAGGGCCATGGAAAAGAGCACTGTAAGCCAGTAATAAAAACTCTCCACAGTCACTAGAGGCTGAGAAAGAAATGGCTTAATTTGCAGCAGAAGATATTTGGGTTAGGCACTGGAAACATTCCCATCTTGCCATGGACATCACACACTGGAACTGAGGGTCCAGAGGGAGAGCTCTCCCTGCCCAGAGAGGTTCAGGACAATGAACCTCAGCTGGTTCCTCCCTTCCCTCCCCTCTCCAGGGCAGACAGACACCAAACAGCTCCTGAAATTCCTTCCAGCCTTCTTTTCTGTGATTTCTGTCAAATTTGCCCATTTGTGCACAAAATAAGCGAGCTACAAGAGATCAGATTCAGTGTCTGATTTGGGCCTTTTCTTCCCAGCCTCTCCTGAACTGCCCTCTCTGGACAGACTTGGTGGCAGTTCTGTGTCACCTCCCAACAGCACAGAGGGCCCAGGGCTCATCCACCTGACACAACACAGGAGAGAGAGAAACAAACAGCAGGGCTTCCTGCTTTTCCAAATATTTACAGAAGGCTGCAGTGGTTTGGGTTTGCTCCTGTGCACAGTGAGATCTTCAAAGAGAAACTTCCTTGTATTAATCAAGGCTCTGAAAGCTCTCCCAGGTTATCCCCACACAGCTGGGCCAACACATTGTTGGCTGTGGAAGGCACCAGGAGGATTTGAAGTTGAACATACCCCACTGCACAGCACTGCAAACACTGCACATGAATTTAGGACTTCGGGCTTGTGAGTATTTCTGAAACTCTTTCTGTACAGTAATAAACACATTTGGTTTGTTAACTAATTCAAGGCACTGGAACTGACAGAACAATCAATCCTCGCTCCACTCTTCCATGCCTGTTTTTCATGCTGTGGAATCATTATGGAGCAGCACAGCAATTCCTCCAGGGCAGCAGCAGAACAGGCTGTGAGAGCTCCTGGCACCCAAACTTTTGTTTAACCCACCCAGCATCGCTGCCTCCTTTGAGTGCACTTCTCCAAGCAGGTTGTTCTGTGTAACAAACACACAAACAACTGTTACTACTGTTTACTTTTCACTTAGCAAGTGAGGTGTTCTTCCATTTGCATTACCTGCTCCTGTGAATCCCAACCAGTCCAAGAGATCCTCAGGATTAGGCTCTCGTTATGCAGAATAAAATACATTAACTCCTGTTTGTTCATCTCTTCACACTCCCCCCTCTCTCACAATTCCAGGGATCAGCCAGTGGAAGAGGCAGCGTGAACAAAAGCAAAGGAAGGAATAACAAGCAGCAGGCACTTCCCAGCAAGTTGATCTCCTGATAAGAACCTGCTCCAGCTCCAAACAACAAAGGGAGGTCCAGCCTGAGCGCTGGGAGAGAAGCCAGCGAGGAGAAACGATGTGCCTGAACTCACCAGAAGGAAGGCGTGCTGGTGAGCAGCGCTCAGGCCATGGCACTCGGAAGGAGCCGGGAAGGAGAGGAGGAGGAGGAGGAGGAGAGGTGATGACTTCATCAGAGGCAGCAGCAGGGGAGCAGTGAGGGCAATGCCGGGGCAGGCACAGCGCCGGGAGGAGGCAGGAGCGCAGGTGCCTGCTCCCCCCGCCGGGACCTGCCTGTGCACGGGAGACTTCGGAGCACAAGAAAACTTCACCCGACGGTCTGCAGGTGATGCAGGAAGCTCCGAGCTGTCCCGAAGGCAGAGCCCTGCAGAGGTCAGGCTGTCCCCAGCTCCTCCCTGGCTGCTCCTGCCCCACCGGGCACTGCCCGACATCGCAGTGCCCCAGCGCTGCCAGGGTGGAGTTTCTGTGAAACCAGAGCGAACAGGAATTACCGGTCTCCTGCTCACCCAATTACAGCCCGTGAATTAATTTTATTGCTTAATGAATTTAGGTGTTATTCCTCTAATTTCTGCATTATCTAATAAGTCCTTATTACAAACCCAAGGGAGGAGTGGAGGAGGCACGGTGACAGTGATTTAACATGGCTCACGGTAGCATTTACGAATGAAGAACGATCCCTGGAGAACAGGTATCTACAGTGGCTGTGTGATTCCACATACTCAGGAGAGGCTGCAGAAAAATCTACATTTCAGACAGCTTTGGGTGGCCACAGGAGCCCAGGAAAAAAGATGGATCTTTAGTCTGAATCCAAATGGGGATTTAGAAGGAAATAGAAGCACTTTTAAAAAGCGGAATAGACAACGACGGAAAATAAACACTGAGCTGAGCCAACTTTCCCCTTCACAAGGCGTGAAGAGCTTCGAGAGGGAAGCAGAGGTGCCAAAATGTCTGATTTCCAGTGACAAAGGAGCTGTGAGAGGTTATGAAAGCCCTTCCTGCTCCCATCAGCTGGCCCAGGAATGCAGCTGCAGGGCCACATCGTGGTTCAGTTACCTGCAGAAGTGTTTATTGGAATGCATCACCCAGAGCCCTGCTGATCCCTTACAGCAATATTAGAACCACACAAAATTAATTAAAAGCCAAACCTTTGTTAGGCAATAAAATAGCTTTTTAAAGGGAAGTGGTCATGAAGCAGAAGCTGAGGGCAGGTGCTGGTGTCCTCTGAACAAGCACAGCTGATGAACAGAGGTGTTCTCCAGGCTAAGGGAAGCTGTGTAACCACTGCTTCTTATGTTAGAATTAAATTATTGCTTTTTGCATCTTAGAATCTCTGGCTTATACATTTATAAACTTCCACAAAGCCCAGCAATCCCCCTGGCTGTACCCACAACTTCTGCCACATCAGAATCCCTGATTTCCTCCCCACTCATTTCATGCTCCAAGCAGAAATAGTTCCACATTTTCTCATGCTCTCATGACCTTTCCAGACAATTAAGGACACTGTTTACAGAACTACAGCTTGTAAAAACCCCTCTCCCTTATCTAACTGTTTACATACAGAACAAAAAAATAAATTGGGATCTTTACTTGCTTTCTGAGCTTCTGGCACAAAATACTTTGAGTTAAACAACTGAGTTTGTGCCCAGAGTTAACGCTCCCCAGGGTGGCTACACCAAACTGACCCAGCTTCTTACCAGGGCTTCTGTTTCCCCCACAGGTGACTTCAGTGGTACAAAGTGGTACAAAGGCACCACATTCAGTGTGTCTCTGATAACTGTGCCCCTGCCTGAAAGCAGCAAAAGGCACCTGAAGCAGCACTTAGAGCCACACAATTCTCTGCCGCTCCAAGAACGGTGCCTGGGACAGTTGTGTGAAGAGCTTTGCTAGAAGCGGCTGGAATAGAGAAAACAAATCCCAGAAAACATCAGAACACACTGGTTCCCTCAGCTAAAATCTGTTACCATCTTCTCTCAAAGTGGGGCTAAGAGCTCCTGAAGGAAGAGCTTTTTCTTTGTTAAAGAATGGTTTGCAGTGACACTGACCTTTGCCACGGCACGCTGTGCTTTAATGGATCTCCCTCATCTCTGTGTCAGCTCCTGCATATCATGGATTTAATATTCCTCATCCTGCCCCTGAGCCAGTGCTATTAATGGCTCTTGAATCCAGTACTGAAAAAAGCTCTGCTATATTTCTGAGTACTTGATATGTATCTATTCCTCTATTTTCTTTATTACCCAGTAAGAGAACTCTCCTCCCAGCAGCTGCCACGGTGCTTTTTGATGGGTGCGAGCAGCAAAAACTCTTCTCTCGACTTTGTGTGGGTGGGTGCTGCAGCCCCTTCTCTCCTGGAAAGCTCAGGCTGGGTTTCCACCCCGCAGAGCCCGGCTAAGCTGCTGTGCCCTGCCAGCAGCGGGGTGTGTGTGACACATCCCAGTGCCTCACTAGATGGAGCTGGAGGCCCTTGGCTGGCCAAGCGCTCCCAGCCCCGACCCAGCTGCAGCGCTGGGAATTCTCCAGCTGTGCTTTCCCTGCTGCCTCACTCGATGGTCAGTGCAGTTAAGAGCGCTTTCCCTGCACTTTCCCTGCTCTCTCCCTGCTCTCTGCCTGCTGTGGAGCCATCCCAGCACAGCTGGGCACTCTGACAGACACCAGGGCAAGTCCTGCCCCCAGAAATCCAGAGGGAACACATCTTAACTGAGGAGACAGATTAAATGTATTTGTGAAGGAAAAATCCCTCTCCGAGGGCAAAAGGGAAAGAAGAGAATAGCACTAATGGGAAAGGAAAGCTGAGGTAATTCTCACTGTGAGGGGTCTGAGAATACAACAACTTCTGAGTGCTACAAGCCTGGAGACCAGATCAGATCCACGTGCTGCAGGTCCCCAGGTGCCAGGGACAGAATACAAGGCATCCAGAATATAACCCTCTCTTTCTGAAAATAAACAGCAAACCATGCTGATTGAGCAGCCTGTAGCACAAATTCCATCTTACTGTCTGGTATTTTTTAACTAGATATATGTATATATATTTAGTATTTTTATTCTTTCTTTATTAGTCTCTGAAATAAAATATGTATGATATTTATCTTCCTCTGCTATGACATCCACAGAACAAACTCCTCCTCTGCTAAAGCACATCATTAGGAGCCTTTTCTCCAGGGTGAAACTGAAATCAAGCTCAGACTTAAAAAATACATCAGAAAAAGCTGAAATTCCATCCTGGTTGGGGGCCAGATCGTGGCGACTGCCAATACCCTGGTTAAAGTGGAAAGGATGATAAAGTGAAGTGGAACATCAGCTTCCTCCCATGTGATGATAAAGACAAGCAACACGGAGTGTGGAGAACAAGGAGTCAGCTCTGGGGAGATTTAAATTAGGCTCATCCATCATGCTGAACCTTCCTGCAAAGATTCTGCTCTGTCACCACGCGCTTTCCTGCAGCACTTTATCCACAGAGGCGATCTGAGGGCAAGGAGAAACTTCCACACTCTGCAATTGCCATCCCTGTCCCTGCAGGTGTCACCTGGGCACACCAGGCAGGGCAGGGCAGGGCTGTCCCCTGCCAGGGAGGCTGGCTGGGGGTTTTTCCCCACTGCTGACCTGGACAGCTGAGCTGAGCAGGCCAGAACAGCTCCCTGCACATGAAACAGCCTCAGGACAAATGAAAACTTCACACAGTTAATTCCCAGGCCATTTTTCCAGCTGTGTATGGTGGCTGCTGGAACAGGTCTGTACTGGCAAAATGCAAATTAAATAAATAAATACTTAATTTATAAGCATGATTCATCAGAGGTTTCATCTTCTACAGCAAAGAAACAGATGTTCTATTGATGGCACTTCATTAGAGAGATAAATGGGGTCACACACGTATCTCTGTTCACATCCATCTGCATAATAGACCAAACATTAAGATTTGAATTTCACATGGTGCCTGTGGCTCTCAGAGCAGCATCAGAGTCTCAGTGCCCAGAGCCAGCTCAGCCACCTCAGACTGTCACAGCCAAGGAACTTTAACTCTGCTCAGGAAAGAAGAAGGTTGGGATTTAACACTGCTGTTTAGGAGACAGATTCACTGGAAACACAGAACACTGGATTTAAGTAATGGATGGCAGTGATGTTTGGTACCCACCAAAACACAGCATCTGTCATGAGGAAGCAACTCAAAGCAGCAGTGACAGCAGTCTGGAACCACTGTTATCCCCCAGTTCAGTCAGGGGGGGTTAGGACTGGGGACAGGGACAGCTGAGAGGGATTTCCTGCTTTTCCAAATGTGAGTGCAGGAGCCTCAGAGTTCCCCCAGCACACAGAAACAAATCTCCTGCACTTCAGCACTCATTAACAGAAGTCAGTGCTTAGAACATGAGTGTTCTTTTCCCCACAGATGTTGTGCCTTTGCTGTGTGTGGATGTGTCAGGCACAGCAGCTCTGCACACCTGGGCACTGCACCCTGTGCCCAAAGCACTGCTGAGAATCCATCCCTGCTCACTGCTGCTCCCCATCCATCTCTCCTCTGGCTGCTCAGACTCCCTTAGCAATTGTTTCACTATTAGAAATTGTGGAATGTAAATCCTAATT
This sequence comes from Catharus ustulatus, assembly GCF_009819885.2. Lineage (NCBI taxonomy): Eukaryota > Metazoa > Chordata > Aves > Passeriformes > Turdidae > Catharus > Catharus ustulatus. The sequence goes on along the minus strand of NC_046241.1, from coordinate 9,392,117 downwards.
TATTGTGACTGATCCTTTTATTTCCTCTGGGGGTGGGTGGGTATTTCTGCTCCTCTCCCACAAACCTGCTCTGCAAACACTTGCAGGTGGCAGCTGCACACACTCTGCAGTTTTCAAGCAAACAACACCAGTGCCAAAGAGAGACAAGAGACATTAAAAACCAGTCGTGTTTTCACTTCCCAACCTATTTTTGAAACAGGAGGGAGCAGGAGGATGTTCTTACCTACACCAACACTGACATTTGCATTTTCCATCATGCAAAATATGTCAGATCTGTGTTGGAATTTCTCCCTCCACTACTGCCCTACAGCCACTCCGAGGAGCAAATGGGCACTTGAACAGCAACACTGCAACCCTGCAGAACAATTCAGCAATTTAGTGACCAGCATTCACCCTCCTGGGGAGGTTCATGCACCCATCCCACTCTCAGAAAATTCTTGTTGGTGTTCACCCAAACTGTGGCTGATCCTAGAAGCAGTTATGTAAATGAACGCCAAATGTTCTCACTTCAAACACACCAGCCCCATCAAAATGTGTTCTTGTCTGAGGGTATAAAGGTAATAATTGGTAACCTTTGACTGCTAAAAATGTAAAGGGAAAATATCTTTCATTTAAAACTTGCTCGTTTGGTTACCATGGACACTGCTTAATCATGAAGGATGACTATTACTTGTTCCTATAGAAACCAAGAAGCTTAAGAAGCATCCTGTAATTTAACTCCAGACGCCAAATTTTACACCAGTCCACCTATTACCACATTTGGGCACTTCAGAACAAGCCCAGGCTTGATCTCTGACTCTAAGAGAAATTCAGCAATGCAGAAATGCTGTAAGAAACCAAAAATATGAGCACACAAGGTACAAAAGAAACTTGCACTTCACATAAATTGGTTTCTTCAAAAGGAAACATTAAGTGCTCAGCATCTGAGGATTCCTCTTTCAGTGCAAATGTTAATGAACCAAAACTTTATTCTTGTCAGTATTCTCCAAGTCCATACAATTGCAGGGCATGTTATTCCTCCAATTGAATGCTTCAATGCTCAACTTAAGATGAACTTGTGGAGCAGTGTGAGAGCCTGGGATTCCTAATGAGCCTCTGGGAGCTGCTCGTGGTCCCAGCCTGGCTCTCCAAACCAGACCTACAGTAAAAACATGCCCCTCATGCAAGAAAAAAAAACAATGGACAGCACAAACCTGCACAATTCATGTGTTGCTCTAACCAGGCTTTTAGAGTTTATGCTTATTAGGAAAACCACAGCACTTGTCTGGCATTGCTCATCACCTCAAAGCTTTACCTTCAGCACCAGAGACATGAGTCAGAATCCCTCTCGTGTGTAGGTCTGGGGGAAAAAAGCTCTCAGAAATTATCTGGGGCTGACACTGCTCCTTGACCCTCACTGGCTCCAGATGGGGAATGGATTCCCAGTTCTCAAAAAGCCATCCATCTTTCCATTCTCTGATTCCCAGAGGGGCCTGGGGGCACTCTGTAAAAGCCTGACCCCGAGGCTGCACAAAGCAGGGCAGGAGTCAGCACTTCTGGGGCTTGTGCACCTTTTTTAACAAGCACACACACAAACAATTAGTATCTGAATAAAATATTCTCTGGGGTGCAAAGGAAAGCAAACTACCCCCAGTAGTGTCTGAGCTGAAAAAAGCAAAACTGATAAAGCCCAAATGAGAACGTTCCCTGACCCAGCTCGTTCCCATCTCTATTGAGAGCAGAGTGAATTAAAGGATTAGAGAGTGCCTTCAGTGCAATAACTTAGGGGATTAGTGGCACACTAGAAGACCTTCAAGGGAAATACAGGTTTAAAAGCTTTAAAAGGCAGCTCTGTGCCTAAATTGTTTGGACTGCCACAGCTGTAAGGAGACAAACTTACTCTAATACATGAGTGATCATGAAAAGTGTGCTGAAACCCCTCGAAGCATGTTTTTGGAAGCAATTCTAGCTTGGACTCAGACCAGGGTTTTTAACCTCTTTCTCATTTAGTACCTATGGCTTGTAGATAAAAACTCATTCTGCATTACTCGAGAGCAAATCTGCTACTTAATTCCTTGCAGAGCAGTCAGCCCCTCTCAGGAACTCTGTCAGGGGAAAAGGAGGGGACTGCCAGGAGAAGAGGGCTGCAAACAGAGATAAAGGAAAAGATGAGCAAAAAGTGACAGTGCTCCTCAGAGATTCCCACTGGCGTTTCCCAGGGGGACTTTTACAGCTTGATTCATTTTTGATCTGGTGGAATTTCTCACAGAGAACACTGAGTGTGGCTGTTCTGCATTTCTGACGTGTCTGCAGGAGGTGGGGCAGGTCAGGCTTTGCTGTAGGAGCAAAGGGAGTCGAGGCACTGCTCCCACCTCGCTCCTGCTGAAGGGTCAGTCCAATAAATTTGCCTGCAATAAATTCACTCTAAATCTTTGCTCATTAAAGGGATTCTGAGATTTAAGCACTGTTTAATATCAAAACAATTCCAGAATTTCTCCATCACGCACCACTTCCCAAGTCATTAAATTTTGTCTCGATTTTTACTAGACAATGAAGCATTGAACAAACACAGCAAAGTCTCAGCTGGAGCACTGCTGCTAAAAATAGCACAGCTGCCAGTGAATATTTCCTATAAACAGCACAGCTTTAAACATTTTGCATATCTTTTCTATGGGCATCTGTCAGCCATGCTGTTAAAATTTCAATGAAAGACTGCAAGACTTCTGTGGTGAAACAGAAAATGCCACAAAAGAGACTTGAAAAACAAAGCAATGATCATTAAAAAGTGCAAAGCAGGAAGGTCTCCTTTTCCTGGCATTTAAAAGACACCACCCTTGGAAAAAAAAAACAACCAAGCCTATTGCTAATATTTATTACTGGGCTCCTCACTTGCCTGCTCCCAGTCCTTAAATGAAAAACAACATCCTGCAGAGGTGGAAGGGGAGAAATTCCATGTGGCATTGTCCAACATCACTTTCTGTTAATGTGCTGCAGAACAGATTTTCAGCTAGGAAGGATTAGTGAGAGGTGAGTGCAATTTCAGTTGGTTTCAAATATAACAAAACCTCCTCAGTTGTTATGGCACTCTGGGACATGCTGGGACAATTTCCCAGTCACTGCTTCCCTTGTCCCAAGTGTGCCTGAACCTCCAAGGTATTGATTATTTGGTATAAGCTGATCTCTCATTTATCACTTAAAAGGTTTTTGATTTCATCAAACAGAGAGAGAAAGACTAAATTCCAGCTGTTTTCAACAGATGTGTATCTGAATAGCTTGTGCTGAGAAAAAAACCCAGCATGACCTTGGTCTCCCAGCTCAGTGTTTGCTGCACTGAAATTCTGGGGTTTGCTGAAGATCAGTCAGTTTTCTCTTCACAGCAGCCATCAAAGGAAAGGAAGAAGAAAGCCTGTTTAATAAAAATCCTTTTCATAAAACACCTTGAAAAGCATCTGTGACAAACAGAGCACAGAGCAAGACATTTATGTCCGAGGCTGACAGAGGAAGAAGGATCAGGAACGCTAAACCTTCAAGATCAGGAACTCCAGTGTTCTCAGATTCCCAGGCTTTGATGCCAACTGATTGCCTGCAGAGTTTTACACAAGAAAGCCCTGAAGCCAAAGCTGCATTTGGCTCAGAGATGGGAGTGTGAATGGAGCACTGTGAGTGGTTTCTATCAGCAAAGGGAATTTTCAGAACACTTCCCACTGATCCCCGTTCCTCCATCGTGTCCATGAGGAAGGAGAAGCAGAGAGATCCTGAAGAAAGCCACAAGCAGGTGCTGCTGTCACTGAAAATTCCCCTTCTCCCCTCTCCTCCCTACCTTTCCCAAGAACCTTGCACTCCATCAGATGTGTCACCTGGCAGTAATTATAATTATTGCCGTGATTCCTCCTGCAGCCCCACACATCTCTGAGCTGAACAGATGGTGCAGGGGTTCTGCAGGTCATTTTTTATCTAACTAATGTTTACCTGCAGCGTGTCCTGACTCTGTGGAGAGCAGAGCCAGGGGTTTCAGGCTCTGTCCTCATTCCAGCAGAGATCCCCAGAGCAGTGAAGCCTGTGTGCTTTACCCACTGCCAAACAGGCAGGGTTTCAGCGTGCTGGAGGCAGGGTCCCATCAGCCTCCTAATGGCTGCCTGCCCCTCCTGCTCAGCTTTGTCCCCCCAGCAGTGGCACTGCTCAGACTCTGCAGCCTGGGCCTCCCAAAGGGGCAGAGTGACAAACACACTGAGATGTGATGAATGAGTTAAAGGCACCAGGGCTGACCAGAGAGCTCCAGAGCAGAGGATGCCATCACATGAGCCATTGAACAAGCTGCTGTCACTGCCAACAGCTCCAAGTCCTGGACATTTTTCTGCACATTGCAGCAGACTGGCTCCATCTGGAGTCCCAGCACAAAGCTCTCCCCTCCTTCCCTCAGATCCATGCACAGAAAATGCAAACTCTGCTCACTCTGAGCACCACAGCAGCTCTTTCCTGAGGGAGTGGCTCTCTCTGTACCTCAGGAAGCAAAACTCATTTCCCAAACTGAGTCTCAGCTCTCCCAGAGCTGTGCAGGCTGTAACCCCAGCCTGACTTTTCCTGCTGCTCCTGGGCAGGATGGGCTCTGTCCCTCCATCCCCACCAAGGGCTGGCAGCAGCAGCAGTGTCAGAAGGGCAGGTGTGGGTGGGTGGCATTGCCACTGGGGGGAGAGTGGGCTGTGGCAGCAGATAAATACATTTTCAAACACAACTCCTGCGTGTTCGCAGCCTGGTGGGTATAAACAGAGGGGGCTGGAGGGGAGCTGTGGCTCACAGCAAAGGCAGCACCTCAGACTCAGCTCCAGCACCAGGCATTCCCCATGCAGGATGGTTGGAGCACAGGGAATGGTCACACACGGGGACAGGATCCTGTGCCAGCAGAGATCTCCTCCCCCCTGGTAAATGTGCAAGGATTGCCTGAGGCTCCCTGTCCAAAAGGATCTGCTGAAGTGACATCCCTTGGGAAAGAACAATTCCAGGTATCACTGCTCCTCCAGCAGAGCCACAGGCTCACCTGAGCCCTGTGGGGATCTCAGCAAAGGGTCCAGAGACTGCAGAAACTGCCAAGAGGAGCCTGGGAAACACACACATGGCAAACCAGACACTGCCAGTTCCTGTGGAGTAATGAATCTTTGGCAACCTCCCATAAGGATTCCTGATCTCTGTGAGCCGCAGCCAGAGGCAGCAAACCCCACTGCACATCAGCCTGTGAGGAGGGGCCCTCAGCCCCCTCCTTCCTCCACACTTGCAGGGTTTGAATTCAACATTACACCACCCCCAAAATCTAGAACCTCCCTCTGATTTCTGCATTTTCCGCAGCCCCCAGACCCCTACAGTTCATCAATCTTTCAGTGAGAACAAAACTGTTAAGGGAAGTATTCCTGCTGCATGATTCCAGCACTTCCATCACCCTGCCCAAGCCCCCTCTGACCTCCTGTGTGATACCACCACTGCACAACAAAACCAGATCAAAAATAAAGAGAAAAGTCTCATCCAGCTTTGCAAATCCCTTTCAGATTTACAGATAGGAGGAGCTCAGCTAGTGCTGAGAGGCAGGGATCCCAGAGACAACACAAAATACTCCAGGAGAGATTAACAGCAACAAGATTTCCGCTGGTTCAAATCCAATTTCTTACAAACTTTCGGGCTGATTCCCATTTCCATCAAATCTGTACATTCCTCGTGCTCCTGACAAATGATGCCATTAAGTTCACTTTGGGTTACCTAAACCAAACTAAACACATTTAGTTTGTCACAGTAACTGAAATGACAGTAAAATATTTTGGTTTTGCACAGCACACAAATAAAGGGGGAAAGGGAACTGGGACATGTTTGGGAGTTTACAAACACTCCTCAGTGACAGGCAAAACAACAAAAGAAATCATGCAAAGAAAACCACTGCCTGCTTAAAGGAAAAGCTGAAGCTCAGGGACTGATTTAGCTTCCTATTGTTTTCTCAGCAGTGATTCAAAATCCTTAAAATTGTCCTGAGTGCCAGGAAAAGAGGAAAGAGGACATTGCACTGTGCTAAATCTTGCAGTGCCAGAATCAAGTTGAAAATCTGCTTCATAAATCAGAATTAACTCCAGTGAGACAAGTCCAAGCCTGGATTTGCACAGACACCTGATGTAAAGTTGCAGTTGTGCTTTTTATTCATATATAACAAGAAAAAGGGAATTATTTTCAGTTAATGGCTTTGATTAGGCTCACAGCATGATAAATATACCAGGACTGCCAGACTGGAGGGCAAACACAACCCTCTCCCCTCCTTTCTGAAAAAATTCAATAGGAAAGCACTCACATACTCCCACTTTTTGGCTGCTTTAACGACAGGGAAAAGAACCAACAGTTATTTCACAGCAGAAGAGAAAGGCAGAATAGCTTGTTTTAAAAATGCAACTGGGTCACTTGCTGCCTGCAGTAGAGGGAATGGGCTGCCTGTAGTAGAGGGAATGGGCTGCCTGTGCCCTATAGAAACATCCCTCAGTGCACCTCCCTCCTGCTGATGAGGACAAATAGCCCCTTTAGAGCAGGATTTTTAAAAGTGCAAAGTGATTTGGGGCTTCAAGTCCCCCAGGTTTCTGCAATGCAGAAAGAGTCTTTAGCAGAGTCTTTAGGCTCTTCGGAAAATCCTAGCCCTAAAGTGTTGTCAGCTTTGTCATCCCAACCCCCTGGTGAGCAGGCTCACGAAGAACAAGAAGTTCCAGCAGCAGATCTCTGCAGAGAGCATCTCCTGAGCACGGCACCAATTACACCTCCAAACAGCTCGGAGCAGTTCCCTTAAGGACACGAACTGCAAAGCCGTGCTGAGCCCGGGTTAGTGGCACACAGGGGGAGGTTAGGCTGGCCCGAGTCCTCGCACACTGACCTTGTGCAGAGCCCGAGCCGGCTCCAGGCCCGGCTCATCCTCACCTACCTAGGGCGCTACCGGGCAGCGGGCAGCGCCCAGCAAGGGAAGAGCTGGCATTTACCCCGGCTCAGCCTGCTCCGGCTGCGCGATCGGCTGCGCTGTCTCTGCAGTCGGGACCTCCGCAGCAGTCGGTAGTAGTAGGACGGTCTCCCAGAACTTTTCCTGCTGTTCATGGACATTTTTGGATCTATTTTACACACACACGCACATGCAGGCACGGGTTCGCTCTCCCCTCTGGCGCTGGAGCAGAACGGTCGCAGCGTTTTAATGAACTGGAGGGTGGTTCTTTGGAGTGGGAAGGGAGAGGGGGGAAGAGGAACTCTTCACTTGACACATTTAAAAAGAAAAACAACTACAAGAAAACATAAAAGAGAGAGAGAAAGAGGGGAAAAAAAAGCAGGCGGCACCGGAGTGCATGTCTCAGCTGAGGGAGACTCAGCGAGCAAGATAAACTGTGCTAACAACTCCTGCCCCCAAAAAGATAAGGCTGCTGGGGTAGGAATAGGAAGCCAGAGCTGGCCTGGGCTCCTGAAACGTGAAGCATAGGCTGGAAGAAATCCTGGACTGGATCCTGTCCGCCAGACAGCAGCATCTGATCAGAGTGTCCTGGAAGAGTTCCCGGCTCCGGCCGCTCTGCCCTGCCCCGGCAGCAGCCCCGAGAAGCAGCAGCACCAGCAATAGCCCAGAGCAGCCCCAGCAGCAGCAGCAGCACCAGCAACAGCAGCAGCACCAGCAATAGCCCTGAGCAGCCCCAGCAGCAGCAGCAGCAGCCCTGAGTAGCCCCAGCAGCCCCAGCAATAGCCCAGAGCAGCAGCAGCCCCGAACAGCCCCAGCAGCAGCAGTGCATCGCTGTGGCTCTGCTGCAGGAGGGATGGGGAAAGGCTGCGATGGGGAAGGGGATAATGATTTCCTGGCCATGGGACACATGTTAATAATCATCATGGAGCAAAAGCCCCGGAAAATAAAGTGAAATTTGAGAGGGGAAAACTTTAATTAGAAGTTGAATGAACAGAGCTCCAGACTCCCCTGGAGGCCCATTTCCTTTCAACATTCAAACTGAGTTATAGCACATCCCACAAATTAGAGAAAGGGCCTATTTACCATTTGGGTCCTGATGGCAGTGAAGATTCTGCCTCCGGCTCATATTGCTCCATAAAATCACATTTCAATGGGCAGAATTAACACTTTCAGCCATGGAAGAAAATGAAACAATATATATATATTAAACAGATTTAAAAAGTCACTTCCTATTTACTGTTTCAAAAGCTCAGAAGTGAATTGCCCAGAATCCTGCACCTAAGCTCCTTCCCTTGCTGGCACAAAGATGACTCTGAAGGAGGAGGAGTGACAGAAAACATTTGAGAGACCCAGAAGAGTGGCCAAGAACTCAACGTGCGGCTGCTGCTTCTCCCAGGCTGGCAGGTAACAGAGAAACCTCATCTGAGGGGGATGAGCTGCACAACAACATCTGCACAAGAACTCTGTGTTGTGTCCTCGCTTTGTCATCTTTCCCAGACTTCTGTGCAAATTTATCTTTGTGGTGTCTTATGGCCAGACACAGCTTGGCTGTGGGTGAGCCCCGTTCCCGTCAGCAGGAGCTGGAAAGCTTCCCTGGATTATCTGTGCTGTACCTCCAGTAACAAAAAGCAGAAACTCCTCCAATTCAGCCACCTCATGGGACAGGAGTCCCTTCCCCAGCCCAACCATCCTCCCCGATTTTAGGATTTCACACATTTTCACATCATGGGAAACACGAGAATTCCACACAAGCCGTGTTTTCCTATTCCCATGGAGAAGCAAAGCCACGCCGTGTGCCAGCTTCAAAGGTCCTTCAGCAGGAAAAGCCGAGCCTTGCTCTTCCCTGAAGTCCATGCCTGGTTTTGAGGCCACACGTGAGGAATTCGGCGCCAGCTTTCAGGCAGTGCAGGAATGAGCTGGGGAGGGCAGCGACAAGTTCAGGTCAAGGAGGCAGATCCCAGCTGGACAGCGGAGGCTCCCTGGCTGCGGGGGATGCGGCTCCGGGACATCCCTGCGCTGCCACCGCACCACAGCCCGGCACATCTGCTCTCCTCTTCTTAGCCACAACAGTCTCCTTTTACATATTTGGGTACATAAAAAAAATAAAAATACTGGGGCAACTCTGCTTTCCAGATGAGCAGACTCATCGTGTGCAGCTGATTCAATCCCCAAATGGAGCTGAGAGCATCCAGAGCACAGTGATGGGAAAGGCTGAAACTGCTGAGGTTTGGTTAGAGATTTGCTATCGATCAGAACCCAAATATTCAGTGTCTCTCTGCAATTTTGTGTCATAATAACTGGCATGAAAGCTCTGAAGAGAGTCTTTTACAATTATGCTTTTATCACTAGAGATGTCTTTAGGACAGCCTATCCAATTTACTTTTGTCATTCCCAATAGCAAAAAAAAAAAGGTACTGATGGAAATGAAAGTTTAAACAAAACCATTTTAAAAGCTCACCCAAATTGAGATGATCTGAAAGGGGAAGGTTTGATTTTGTTTAACTGGAGCCAGGTGACTCACACTCAGAGCTCTGGGGATGGAGGAGAGGTGGGTGCTGGGATCTCCTCAAGCTCCGAGGGAATGTGAGGTGGGAATGCTCCAATTTTTATTTTTAATCAGCCTGGTACTTTCAGAAACACTCATACAGGTGGCCATGAGGCAGGAGAAGTTAATGAGGGATTATAAACTATATGACAAGAGAAATCAGCCCTACACAAAAGCATAAATAAATGGTTGGGACTTGTGTTCCAGTTTCACCAGCTTGGCTCTGTCTGTCTCACTTAACAACATTTTTGAAGGATTTAACCTCAGATGCTACAGAGCAGCAGGCAGGAAAATGAACAATCCACCTGGGGGGAATGGGACTGGGCTGGACCTTTCCAATGAATCCAACATTGCTGTTTTCTTCTTTCTTTACTACTTTTTTTTCTCTTTTGAAAGCCACACCCTGACACAAATGCTCTGTGTACAGCAGAATCTCCACTCACAGACGTGGGATTATGAGCTGCTCAGGAGAAAAGCTGACAGCATTAAATCTCCATCTCTAAAATAACACATCCCTGTCTGGCTGCTCCCTGCAAAAGGCAGCTGGATGAGCTCAGTCACAGAGCTCTGCGGGATCTTTCAGGAAGAAGAGCAATTGGAGATAAATGTAGCAGTGATTTTTGGGGTGTTAACTCCTCCTCCCCAGCACTGAACACAAACCTAACCTGTGGAATTAAATATAATGAAATTAAATACGTGCCAGACTGTGGTAAAATACCCAGTCTGAGGTGCTGCTGGGCTTTAGCACAGAACTCAGCACCCAGGGCTGAGCTGGGTGTCCCCCTGCTGTCACCCTGCCCCTAAACCTTCCTAAACCCAGATCCTCAGAATTTATGGCAAGGAACTTGAATTCCTTATTTTGAAGGCAAAAGTTTCCGTGCTGTGTCAGTGGGGTCCATCAGCCCCAACCCCCTGATCTGGACAGGCCTGGGGATGTCCTGACTTGCTCAGCACACAATTCATGGCTCTGAATCCAGGCTGCCTCTGAGACAGCAGCTTCAGGGATTTTATTTCAGTTTCTCAGATTTCCTTCTTAAAGAAGTGAACTGAAGTTTTCAAAATTTAAACTTAACAAATAACAAACACCCCCCTCTCCCCCAAAAAAGACTTTAACCAACCAAACAAGAAGTTTTGGCTCAGCCAGCAGAGGACTGGTGGGTCTCAGCTTAATTTCTAATTTGCCGATGAACCACAGACAGACCATCAAGAAATTGAATAAAAACCAGACTACAATCCCAAATTCCCTGTCACATGCAACCCCTCTGTGCCTGAAGAACGATCACATTCCTCCTGATGTCCGAGGGAAAAGGAGGAAGGGAAAATCTGTACAAAATATCTGCTTTACAACCCAAGAGAAACAGAGTTTCTGTCAGCACTCGCAGACACTCGGTGTGTGCCCGCCTGAATTTGCTCACAGTCCCTGGCAGACTGAGCGCTCTGAGCATGAAGATTTCCAGGATTTTTGCCTCAGGCTCCCAGGGATTCACCAGCTCAGGGGCAGAGCAGGAGAAGGTAATTTCCTTTGTGTGAGGATAACTTCACTTTCAATTCAGCTGTACCCACACCAAAACCTTCAGTGAGTTATTTGTTTGCAGACGTATAAAGGAAAGTTTTATACACACAATTAAAGTAAACTAGTTCTTTTTAGTATTTTAACAGCACGTGATTATTTTTAGAGTGCAAATAGGCAAAGTTTACTCACTACCTGAGGTAGAGTGTGGCAGCTTCTTGACAGCCTTGCAACAAAATGGTTCATGGAGATCAACATGAGAATGAGCATTTACTTTAAATTCAGGCAGAGAATTCACTGCTTTCCATTTATTGAATGGTGTCACAGCTACCACAACACTATGGGTTACTCTTGCTGGGTGTGTGGGGACGAAATCCAAATGCAAATGCAGAGCAGCCACCCCTGAGCAGGGGCTGGAGCAGGAGGAGCAGGGGTAGGAGCAGGGACAGGAGCAGGAGCAGGGGCAGGGACAGGAGCAGGAGCAGGGGCAGGGACAGGAGCAGGGACAGGGACAGGGGCAGGGGCAGGGACAGGGGCAGGGGCAGGGACAGGGGCAGGGGCAGGGGCAGGGGCAGGGACAGGGGCAGGGGCAGGGGCAGGGGCAGGGGCAGGGGCAGGGGCAGGGGCAGGAGCAGGAGGAGCAGGAGCAGGGGCAGGAGCAGGAGCAGGAGGAGCAGGAGCAGGGGCAGGAGCAAGAGGAGCAGGAGCAGGGGCAGGGGCAGGAGCAGGAGCAGGGACAGGAGCAGGGGCAGGAGCTGAGCTCAGAGCTCAGAGCATTTCCTGCCCACTTCCAGCAGAACAATGGAGCTAAAGAACAGCAGCGTCTCACATCAGCCCCAGTCAGCTGGGGAAACCAAAACAAAATCACTTCACTTGCTCTGCTGACACACAACACCCCACTCAGGTACACTGGTTTATGACCTGACTGGTAATGATGCTAATAAAATTTACAAAGTCAAAATCCATCTAAAGATTTGTGCTAATTTCCACAGACCTAACGAAGCAATCAAACACGTGGAGTCCAATGCAAATGGAAGAAGAAACTTCTACCAGAATCAAACATCCTGTGTCTCAGAGTAGCCTGCTCCTGTCACCAGGAGGAAAAACCCACTGTACAGCAAAAATTCCAAACTAAAAAGAAAAATCTTGTACAATCCCTAAATCAAACAAAGCCCCTCAGACATAATTGGGAGCTGCACAATTTCCCAGCACTGTGTCTTCCACGCCGAGCTGCTGGCAGGAAATATTTGTTTAAGTGGCACTGTTCTTTGCAAATATCCCTTATTACAAAAATAAAATGTTAGCAGTGATTCATTGAGTGATTAACAGAGCAACTTCAGCTCTGGGTTTCCCAGGATCCCCCATTTCCTTCTCCAAGACAAAACTGGAGCAGTTCTCTGCCACGATCCTGGAGGGGCTTGAAAGGGACCTCAAAAATCTCACCTGGTCCAACCTTCAGTTGGAAGGGGGCCCAGATCATGATCTTTACCTTCCTATCTGCACATTTAAATAAACAAAATCCACATCACCTCTAGGTTAGGAATCTAATTATTAGATGTAGCAACAAATTACTGTAATAAACTCCAAAATCCGCATTGACCTTAATCAAAATATTCATATAACAAAATAAATTAACTCCTAAAAGTATTTTTACTTTGTATTTCAGCAGTCAACTTGCTGTTGTGTTGCTGCAGGGAAGGAGTTGATAAAAGTCTGGCATCACTGCCTTTCTGTGCCAGATTTATGGGTTATTATTAGCAGAAGGCTCAGCTATTTATCCTGAGTTCTGTTACAGTGGCTTTGCAATGTGGTGTGCTCAGAGGTCAGGGAAAAAGCCATGAACCTTTCAGGAAGCTCCTGCAGGGCATCACTCTCTGTGCCTGCATGGAAGCTGAGTGTGTTCTGAGCCAGGGGGAGAAGAGAAGGTTTTACAGGTGCAGAGCCCAGGAACTCTCCCAGCCTCAGGAATGCCCTGGGCCCCAGGGAAGGAGCCTGGAACCCTCCCCTCCCGAGGCCATCTGGACACTTGAGGCTCCCCTCAGTAAAAATGGGGTGTTCAATCTCATGATAACATCCACTGACAGCAGCATCTCTGCTGGCAAGTGGAATGAAAGATTAACTTGATTACACATTATTTCCTGATTAATTAATAGATTAGGCACTTCCAATTCATGTTTAAATGCCTGATAACGATCTCACGCTCATATAACAAATCACTGATTTATACACACACAATCTAAACTTCATTTTTCATGTGACAGATTATTTTCTTCCTTTCCTTGCCACATAATTTGCAAACTCCACTGCAAATATAGTTGCTCGTTTCACTTGCTTTTTGGCATCAGATGACTCATCCAAGGAATATTTTGGCATGAATGATCTTTAGCCATCTTCCTTATCAGGCTGACATGACAGAGCAGCACAGAAAACACCCTCTGTTTTAAAAGAATTCCCTGTTAACAAGTTGAAAAATGAAAATGTAGCTATTGTTTTTAAAGAGGGCTTTACAAAAGCGACTGGAAATCCTGCAATCAGTTTTTAAATACCATTGTGAGGGTGGTTTATTTAAATTCACGTTTTTCCTTCTGGCATAACAACACAGGGCTGCCCTGAGAGATGTTATTGTCCCGAGTGCAGCTGATAGCAAAATGTGGAGAGCCTCCTTCAAACAACAGAAATATGAAAAACACTCCAGGAGCAAAGCAAGGGCTGGGATGTTTTGAAGGGTGGAAGCTCAGGGCACCAACACCTCCAGTGCCTGAGCTCTGCTGAGCCAGGATCCAGCACTGGGAATTCCCACCCTGCTGGTTCCTCACCAGCCCTGAGCAGGGAACTGGGTGCTGATCTGATAAAGGACACTCCAAATAAAAAGAACAGAAAATATCTAGCACGGCACACAGTGCCCAATAATGCTCCTCTATTGCAGCATCAGCTGAAATTGTTTTTTTTCTGCTTATCTTCCACTTTTTCATACAGATCTTCCCCTCACAAGTGTATGTGGTCTGGACGTTCCCACTCCACAAATACGCCCATTGGATTTTTAGAGAGTAAAAGTTACCAAAAACCCCTCTTCCCATTGAATTTATATCCTTTATTCTGCTAATATACTTATTTTTCCTGGATTAACAGGTCTAACTCTTTCCTTTGAGCCCCTGCAGAGGCCCAGCAATAGCAGCTTGTCTTCACATCCTGGGAGATCCAGGAGGAGCAGCCTTGGATGAGCTGGCTCGCAGGGTTTGTTCAATTCATTAGTCAAAATGCCACACTGGTGCAAAGAAGGCAAAGTTTGTCTGATTGGTATTTTATCTAAGACAGTTGGGTGGTCTCAAAGCAATTTTGGGAGGAGACACAAGGAGCAGCTTCTTATTGACACAGCTCATGCTTGGTGATGAATGGCCTTGCAGGAATCATCCTCCCATCTTTTTTCTCCACTCTAAACCAGAACTTTTCTGCTGACCCCTTTGCTGACCCTCCCAATGAGGACACCTGAGGTGAACTCTGAAAAGAGAACAACTCCAGGCAGGGGAGAGCACCCCCAGCACTGGGGATGGGGCAGCACTTGCACTGTGCAGCATTCCTTGGGGAATGAAAATGCAAACACCTGCTGGAACTCTGAGTGCAGGATTTCAAAATAGATTCTATAAAGCATGAGGAGTTCAGTGGGACTCTGATATAATGCACAACTGAGTGTGCAGCCCCTAAACAATGCACAGGTATCCATACATAGATCCAGATCTATTTATTTCAGGCCCCTCCACTCTGCACAGCTCTCACCAGTCCCGGCAGGATCAGCCTCACAGCTCAGACTGCACAGTCAGTCTTTGCTAATCTTGGCCTAACTCAAAACTCTACTTATCTTTTCCTTTCTAAATCATCCCCAGGACAAGACTAGAATCTCTTTTGAAATGTAAAGGTTCTATAATAAAATTTAGAAAGCACATATGGTACAAATATCAAGCGTGAACATCTCTTCCCATCCTGTACGTTTCAAAGCCTGTGCAAACAGCACTTTTCCCTGGTTTTGATCATGCAGCCAAAATGAGTCATCTGTGAACAATTATGGCTCTGGCAGGGGCCTGACTGTTGGAGAATGAAAGGAAACACTTTATTATTGAAATGATCAGTATGCCAAGCTGAGAGGCGACTGCAGAGAATGTTAAGAGTCCTTTATGCTCCTTCAGCTAGCAAAATTGAAAGCAGAGGATGCAGCACTCCCCTCTCAGACACCTGAGAACACCTGAGTTGAGAATGGGCAATGCAAAGCACGAGGAAGTGGGACCTGTGGAGATGAGCAAGGGAATATATGGCAGGAAAAGCAACACAACCTTCTAGCAGGAGGCCTGGCTTAAGAAAGTGTTGGTTATTCCTGGCTTAGCTCTCCCAGGGGAGTCGTGAACGTATTAAAGGAACACACAGTCAGAGGCCTCTGTGCTGAAATCTGAAACTATTAAAGGACATTTGTTGGGAGCTTGGGACTGGCTGAGTTTAACAGGCTCTTCTGAAAGGGGATGAATGGAATTCCCCTGGAGGAGAAAAAATAGCAAGCAAACAATTTAGTAGGAACACGGATGTCCCGATGAGCAGCCTGTTCCAGCAGGGACACTGCTGTGCCTGGGTTTGCTGCCAGCAGGGACTAGGTAGGATCCCTCTGGGATTCCAAGGGTAACTCGGGATCTAAGCTGCTCACTGAGAGCTGGGCAGGGCAGGGAGCTGGCCAGGATATTGGTTTGATGGACTTGGCAAACGAGACGAGCAGGAGATGATGTTAAAATTGGACTATGAACAAGCAGTGTATGAGCGAGTAATTCTTGTCCTCTTTCCCATGAGCAGCTTGCAGAGGGAGGGTGAACAATGTGCTGATCACCACCCAGAGCCTGCAGATATTTAAAGACCATGAGGGTTGACAGGATGACAAGGGAGACTCATGTACACAGAACTGCTAATGGAAGGTGTAGGGGGGAGAGCAGGGAACAATCTGGGAAGATCACATTTGGCACTCTGAAATTCAGGTCCAACTCCCAACAGAAGAGATGCTGGAGGAATTTGAGATCAATGTTCTGACAGCAGGACCTCTCAGGTCTGAACATGAGCTGACAAACACCTTGCTGTTTCTGAAACGCTGAGGTTTGACAACCTTTGGAACAGATTATCCCACCATCACCACAGTTTGGGCAGTGCCCTGGCAGGCCTGGAGCCCAGGCTGAGCTCACAGGCCTTGTACCACATGAGGCTGCAGAATCACCAGTATGGGGGATTCCTGCTGGCCAGGGCTGAAATGGAACTTCCCTGTGATCCTGAGCAGGGCAGGGAATGTTTCCAGGCGTGGTAATTCATCTTTGCAGGAATCAGCCTGGGAAAAGGTCAGGTTCTGCCTGCTTCAGAGTCTCACAGAGACCAGGAACACCACACCTACTGTGTCAGGGCACACACTCGTTATTCAAAGGCACTTTTGCTCCTAACAGAACTCTTTAGGGTAAGACTACAAATTTCCTCCAGATCTACTCCAAACAAGACAGCCTGGCAAGCAGGGACACACCTGAGATGGTAAAACACTCAGCAGCAATGCTGAAAACAGACATCAGGAATTGGGAATTTCCCAAATGCTCATTCATTGCAATTCCAGGAAGCAGCCCATGGTTACCTTCACACAGTAAGTGGCAATCCTGCATGGAAAGCATCTTGTTTCAGTCAGGAGCAGCCTGGAATGTCATCTTGGCAGCAACTGGAGTGTTCTTTTTGTTTGGGTCATGTCACTCACAAACTTCCTTCCACAACACACTGAGCTGGGTACAAACCCACATAATACAGCCTATTGTGGAGCTTTTCCCAGCTGTGGCCGGGCTGTGCTTTGCTCACATGCACTGTACCCCTCTCTGCAACTTGGTTTGACTCTTCTGAGCATTCCTAGGTCACAAACAAGCCCTCAGAGTCCATCTCTGCTTTGACTACTGCAACAGAAATGAGATTGTTTCAATTTAAACCACATAAAACCAAGACAATGTCAGTGGTGTCGGACAAACATTTGTTTTACACACTGAGCACGGAGAGCCCGGGAGAAGGGAGGGAGCTTTTCCAGCTGAAAACGCCAGAAACGCCGGTGCTGTGTCAGCACGTTAGAGCCGAAGGAAAACAGCTCGGTTCTGGACACAGCCCTGCTGCAAATCCAGCTGCTCACAGGGAATTCCTGCTCCGGCAGCACCGGCACTGCCCCAGGGACCAACTCTGCGCTGCCTCTCAGGCTCCCTCATTTCGGCACCGGCCTGGGCTGTCCCCAGCAGGGCTGTCCCTGTCCTGTCCCTGTCCTGTCCCTGTCCCTGTCCCTGTCCCGGGCAGGGCTGTATCCCGGTCGATCTGTCCCTGTCCCTGTCCCTGTCCCATCCCTGTCCCTGTCCCTCCCTGTCCCTGTCCCTGTCCCTCCCTGTCCCATCCCTGTCCCTGTCCCATCCCTGTCCCTGTCCCATCCCTGTCCCATCCCTGTCCCTGTCCCTGTCCCTGTCCCTCCCATTCCCTGTCCCTGTCCCATCCCTGTCCCATCCCTGTCCCTGTCCCTGTCCCTCCCATTCCCTGTCCCTGTCCCATCCCTGTCCCATCCCTGTCCCTGTCCCGGACAGGCTGTACCGCGCTGCGGTGGCTCCGCACGGCTCTGCTGCCGCCCGCAGGCGGGAGGGCGCCGGCTCCGCCTGGGATCGCTGCCACATCCCCGGGACAGAGCGGGCTCCTCTTAAACATCCCTTTCTACGGACCTTAGAAACACGTTCCCTGGCCCAAATGCTAAATAACATCAAATAAAAAACAAAACAAAACACCCCAAACCAAAACAAATAAAAAACCCGTCTCTTTTAGTGACGTTTGCTACTCTAAGCTTCACTACTTCCAACCCAGAAACCCCAACAAACCACAAATGCTCGTGTTTTGAAATAATGACTAAATGAGGAATAGTCCAGGTGAGACCATGCCAAGTCAGCTGAGGAGTACAGTCAGTGGCAATGCAGCAGAGTTAAACATGTTTAGGTTTTATTTATTTCTAGTGACTCACTCAGGAACAGTTCCTAGCTCGTGCTGCTGTACCCCAGGTAAGTCTGTCCACATTTCACACACAAAGAGATTGAGTGTGGTTTTTGGACTTGCACTGCATTTTCTATTTGGTTCATGAGAATGGAGTCAATTATATAAGATGCTGACCAGTCTGAGGGCAAATTAGCAAAACTCTTACACCCGTACTTAAGTCCAAGAATATGAGTGAAGGCAATCTGAGCAGCCCAGGTTTCATTGCTTCCATCTGTAACAGCACACAGCTCCCAAGCTTTCACCCAAATCGCTTCCTGGCCATCACAAAGGTTTTACAGCCCTGCTGGGAACCTGCCCAGCTTTCCCAACCTGCTTTTTTCCATGTCATACTAAAAAGCATATGTGGATTTAATAATTGCTAATCCAATGACTGCATTACTTTACTGCATACAACTGAGCTAAACGTGCCAGCACCCAATGATCCCAGAGCCCCGGACAAAAGTGAATGTCTGGAATACATCTCTGCTTTCAGAAACACGTGGGATGCAGCCAACAACCACTATGGAACACATCCTGTGCCCAGGGCAGAGCTCTGGCAGGGAATGGGACTCCCAGGTGGAGTCCCAGCACTTGGAGCAGACTTTAGGGAATCTTTTCCCTATGAAAAAGGGATCAGAGGAGTATTGAAGAACAGGAATTATTGCTGCAGTGCCTCCCAGACCTTGGTTCGCACACAAGGACTTGCCTGTGATTTGTGACCATCAGATGGAGCAGCTTCCCCTCCCTCTGGGGACACGATGCCATTCCCAGGGAGTTTTCCCCTGTCCCGTGGCACAGGACCCAGCTGAGGCACACACAGGATTTTGGCACTGCCTCATCCCAGGCAATGCTGTCACTCGCTGTCCCCTGTGACGTGCTCTGACCCACGGGCCCAGCTTTGCTCTCCAAATGCCCAGAGCACCTCCAGCCTGTGCAAGGATGATGAAGAACCTCCCACCAGGAGCACAGGAGAGGAGGTGGAGGAAGCTCCTGGCTATCTGCCAAGCCTCACCACTCTGCTTTTTCATTTTTAGTTTCTGCTCTTTGCTGGAAAGTTTCTACTTAGCTCCGGTTTCCATGGCAACTGCATTTCTTGCCTTTCTTCTCTAGCATTAAATTTTTTATTTGATTTCCCTCCTTCCCAAGACATGACTCTCTTTTCCTTTTGTAAAAAGGAATTAAGTGTTGTCTTCTCTTTGGTTGTTGATATTTTTAAAGGAGGTAGGAGACACTTTTGCTCAGCAACAGAATGCGTCTAGAACAGCAGCAGAGATTTAATCTCCCAGGGAAGAATGTCAGGGGATTCCCTTGCAGAAAAGCCATTTACTGTAATTATCTTAACAAGGTTATGACATGTAAGAGCTCCAGGTACTGTGGAACCCGACATTTTTTTAAAAACTGGCTGCTTGTTTTTATGAGACTTGACCTGACCATTTTTTTTCTCTACAACTAAACATTTTGATTTCTTTTTAAAGCATTTCTCGTGACTCTAGAGCAGTCTCAGGAGAACAGTTTAATATTGGAATGTGGTCTTCAGTTCCAGACTGCAGGAGAATTCCAACTTTTCATGGACAGTGCTGTCACCTGGCTGGGAGAGAGGTGCTGGGGTGAAGCTGAAGGACTCTTCTTTCCCCTGCCATGGTCACTCACCCACAGCAGTGCCCTGCACACCCTCACACAAAGCACACAGAAACAAAACCCCCACAACTCATGGAACTTCAGCTAATTAATTTGTCTTACCCTTGTCATGTTGGGACTGAATTAATCTGACAACCACAATTCATTTGAGAAGCAAAAAATTCACCAGAATAGCAAATCTGGATTAGATTTACCAATTTGGTTTTTCCAAGCTTTAGCTCCATCATAAACACAATTTATATGCTGCAAAGCCCTGAAATAATACAGGTTTTCATGCCAGTTCACTATGAAAGATTCTCTCCACATCTAAATTCTCCAGCACACTCGGGCCATAAACTGACCCTCCTGTACAGCTGTAGATTACAAGGTTTCCAGTCTTTATCTCTGCCTGGTGGGATTTCACAGTAAATTCTTTCAGGACTGAATAATTAAAAGAAGCAAAACCACAGCATTTGGCTCACAAGGCAACACAAACAAATCTGTCCATGGGTGCTATCTTGTTTGCAGCACATGTGCACAGATTTACATGCAGGATTGAGGCTTAGTGCTCTGTTTGTTTAGATTTTTCATTATTCTTTACCCCAAGCATAAGGTAAATTGTATAAAGTCTGAATTTGGAACAACTTTAAGACTAAGCTGATCGTCTTAAATCATTATATTAACTCAATTTTGTGCTATTTTGTGTTTTTTTTTAAGATTCTTGCTACTCAGAAGAAGTAAGAGAAAAAGATCAGAAATGGGGAGCCCAGCCTACCACACTTGGTTCATGTCTCTCTCCTGCTCTTGAATTCCCTCCTCCAAGGAATAGTAGGTCAGGAAATCACAGGATCTTATAGAAATCTGGCAATGTTCAGTGTGTTTGCCAGCCAAGCCATTTGAATTGTCAGATATTAAATCTGTGTGCTAGGATCTGTACTGTAAAATCCCATTACAACATACACTGTGCATGAACTCCCCATGGATTGGCTTTGCTGCAGGCCAGGTCCCCCACTTGGAGTTGGTGTCAGAAGGAAAGTTTGGGACATGGAGCTCTCAGGATTAGGGATTCAAAGAGCTGCTCTAGGCGTAGTCCCCTAAACTGCAGCCATAATGTGCCTTTCATGTGGCCAGGCCAGGCTCCGTGTCTGTGCTGTTTCAATTCCCAGAGCAGGGATTGATTCAGGCAGACAGCAGCTTACTCAGCTCTCAGCTGCTGTGCTGAGGCGAGAACACCCAGCAGCCCCCTGCTCATCCTCGCCTGATTTCCTGATTTGCTGGCCAGACTACAGAGAGCGGCTCGGGAGCTCCTGCCCCGCGTGCTGGGATTTGTGGGCTGCTCTTGCTCATCTGTAATTGCAACGAGAAATGCTCATCAATCACTGCAGCTCCCCAGCAGAACCTTGGGAGATACAGCAATGGAGAGCTTTCAACCTGGCCTATCTTTCTGAAAACATTCTAATCCTGCAAATAAAGATCTGGATGCTGTCCTGGTGCCAGGATGAGAGCAGCTCCTTTCTGATCCCAAGGGGCACAACCATCCCTCGGTGAAAAGAACAAAGATTCCTCCCCTGAGAGCAGGGACAGGAGGAGGGTGGGAGTAAAATCTGCAAATCTTCATTGCTGCACTCATTAACACCAAACTCTCAAGTCATAGCATTAAAACATTTTTCTCCAGTTCTCTTGGTGCCCCTTGGAAGGGCTCTAAGATCTCCCTGGAGCCTTTTTTCCAGGCTGAAGAGCCCCAACCAGAGGAGAGGTTCACCCTTCATCATCCACCCCAAATGTCCAGAACTCCAGTCTGACACGAGTGCCCCCTCACATTCCCTGTGCCTGAGCTATCTGAGTCCCACTGCAAACATTTCCTCTCCTCTGTGAAGCACAAGCTGAAAATCATCATCACTTAGTCCCCAGTGGGACAAGAGAATCCCTGTAGGTAAACCCAGGACTGAATGGGGATTCCTGGGAAGCTGCACTCCAGATCTCTATAATCCTCATCACCCTCCTTATTGCTCAGCCAGATTTGAGAACTCATTTTCTAACAGCCCTGTGAGCAGCACACCTTCCCAACAACGTCCAGACTCACCACTCACATTCACTTCCTGCAGTCTAATAGAACACAATCTTAACACAATTTATTGAGACAATTAAAATTCAGAAAACAAGCTTCTCCGTGCTCCATAAAGCACAGCAAATTTATTTGCTGCAGTCAGTAAAACTCTGCTGCTTAAAGCTGTGCAGTAACTCAGCAGGGCCTGGTCTGGGACTGTGGGACCCTCCAAGCTGGGCTGGGATTATCAATTAGAGCTGGGAGTGCACCAGGGACCCCACAGCTCCCACAGCTTCCACACCTGGAGAAGCAGAAAAAAAATTCAGGAAAGAAAAGCTTTGGAGGGTCTGTGGTTGTTCTGTGTTCAGCTGTCTACCAATAATTGTGACCAGTTTTGAAGCTGTACATTTATATCACCCAGTATTTCAAGTTCCCTTAACTGAAGACAAAATAGAATGGATTTTTCATCCACCAAATAAAAAAAAAAACTCTCCAGTTTGGAATTATTGGAATCATTACAAATGTGTAAGAAGGCTGCAAGCATTTGGATACACCACACTCAAGCCCCAATACATACATTTATGCAATGAAATCACTTAATTTGAAACAGATCATCAAAAAGCCAACTTGCATTTAGGCTGCCTCAAAGAAGAGATGTCACGCTAGAGATTTTCCCAGCTACTTGTAAAATAATCAGTTCTTTAGAGTTATCTGGTTTGAGAGGTAATTATTAAGTGAATTTAGAATGTAATTGCTCTGAACAATGATAAACTTGTATTATACCCTGAGTAAGCACTACAGGCAGGTGATAAATTGCAAAAGTAATGCTACATCAGTTTAACTTCCTGCCGAGTCACCCTGAACTGCTCCAGCCTTGCACAAAATAGCCCCAGCTTTCATTACTAATAAAACACAGAATTAATTACTCAAAATAAAATAGGCCTTGAAAATGTGCCCAGACACTGAACCATGCTGGCTTTTGCATTCTTTTTCCCTTTCTTTTTTCTCCTCTAAAGGAACCTCAAACCCATTGCTAGTTATTTCCTCAAAGCCCCACACAAGGGTTTGTTCCAGGACTCCTCCATTCCCAAGTGGATGCTCAGGACCTGCACGCACAGCAGACTCTCCAGTCACCATATTCCTCTCAAAACACTTCAACTGATGGCTGACTGCACCACAAATTTCATTTCTCTGACTGGATTATGATAAAAAATAGCTCAGTTTGGGAAATTCGCTCAAGCAATGGAAATATTTTAGACTGGGATCCAAATCTTTCAAATGTCTAGAGCTGGACTGGAATTCTCCAGAGACCTCCAGGCAATTCTGCTCCAGTTTGAACAAGAATAATCCCTGGTTTATTATTATTAACAGCTGGGAATCTTTATTTCCCTCCTCTCCTGTAAGAAGGATTGCAGCTCCTCCCACAATCTCATCATTATAGAACATGCAGGTTTAGAGCTGTGCCTGTTTTCATCTCAGCAGTTCTCCAGGAATTTGCCTAAAGATGAAACATCACCCAAAGTTTCCAGGATTTAGCTGCTGACCCCTTTGTGTCACCCCCACATGCTGACAAGGGGCTGTGGCAGTGGGAGAGCTGCCCCCTCCTCCCTCCAAGCGACCTTGTCACGAGCAGGACCAGGAAAAAGCCATAAAACTTCTGCAGAGAAACACAAACACAAGGTTCCCACCAATTAAAAGCTCCTGGGCACCCGTCCAGCCCTTCTGGCAGCAGGGTGTTCATGGAGGAGAGCCTGGGAGACAGAATCCAAACAGCACCAGGAGCCAGAGCAGCCAGAGCTGCACTGGGAGGGCTCTGCAGGGCTCATTCTGCAGCCCACAGCCTGGGCCAAAGTCCTGCTCAGCCTTCAGCACCTCCTCTCCTGGCTGACCTTGAGCTCTGCCTGTGCCTGCAGAGGCAAAACTCTTCTTTTCCAGAGCCCCCAGCTGGGGATGGACCCTCCAAAGGAGAGGCCTTGGAGGTTTTCTGATTGTGGGAGACTGAGGAAGGGGCTCCCTGGACCTCCCAGGGCTCCCGTGCAGCCCCTGCTGATGTAAGAACATCCCTGCTCCTGCTGACAGACTGCAAAGTCACTTGTGCAGCTCTCTGAGGCAGTGACACATAATGAAGGCAGGATTTAGAGCGTGGGCTGAATCTCATGTGAGAAGATTCTGACTGCAGAGGTAAAGTATTGGCTAAATCTTATAATGATGGAGTTAATTTTGTTGCTAAGAAAAGCAAAGGCACGATGAGGATTGGCTCCAGAGATTACACAGTGTGTGGTCTCTGCACTTGAAGAGCTCTGCACAGCACTCACTCATGTTACATCAATTACTTTAACAAAGTTAGATTCAGAATAATATTTATAAAACTGAGATCCACAGACCTTTTTGCAATCACCTGGGTACAATCACCTTATTCACAAAACTGGCTATAAATTATGCTAATCAGTGAAACACTCAGAAGATGAAGAGAGGTTTCTTGTGTAATTTTAAATGGATTCCTATAAAGAAAAAAATTGGGAATATATAAAATTACAGAGTTTCAGTGCATGTTTCTATTTGAATCTTGGGTGTCAGCATATAAAGGTTAAAGCACTATCATCAGGAAATTTAAAATACATCATTTTTATTGTGGGACCCTTTCTATGTCTCCACAATGATTAAATACAATACTGGAAGGTTTTGGTGGACATTGATGTCATCTTAAACACCAATCCTGACCACTCCAGTGAAGCCTAAATGAAATGGTAATTCTGCTCTCAAGACAATCCTATCTCTGACTCAGCCCCCTTGTTATATTTTACCATTATCTTAAAAATAAACCTTTTCTTTATGGTTTTCATAACAACAAAAAGTTAAACAACACAGCGAGGTACAGTTTTCTCTTCATGTCCTTTGGGGGATAATTAAAAAAGTATTTAACTTTGACCTACTTGTAATGTATATTTCAATTAATGGCACATTCCTGTGCATTATTCAGGTGAGACTGCACCTGCTGAGCACTTGGTATCCCTGAGGGTCATCAGCAGGGAATGAGCTTTGTGGTTGTTGTTTGCAGAGTGAGTGGTTGCTGTAAGGCCCGGGATGTGACAGTCAGGGAGGGTCCTGCCCCAGATCAGGAGTGTCCAGGGCAGGGAGAGCTGGCAGGGCTCTGACTGCAGAGCTGCATTTCCACCTGCAACAACACAGGAGCTCCTCTGGCTCCTGAGCAGCCAGGGGAGTGGGGAAAGCACAGCCTGGGAGGTCACAGTGGAAGTGATTCCCATCTTTCAGCTCGGGCACAGGAAAGGTAACAGTGCACGTGTTTTACCCAAATCCCAGGATTTGAGGTGAAGTACAGGAAATCCCCTATTAGGTGTGACATCTGGCAGCCCTTGCTGAGGGCTGGATGCTGAGCAGAGAGGAGGAGAAACGGCTCCCTAAAGCCAGGAGTGGCTGTGGGCAGGGGCTGTCCTGTTAGCTGGGTCACTGCTCCTCTCCTGCTGCCTCTGCCCTTTCCAGCTGCCACTGCTCCTCTCCAGCTGCCACTGCCCTTTCCAGGAGCTCAGGGCATGTCCCAGGCTGGATCCCAGGTCTGGATCCGTGCTGCCTGCCTGTTTCACACAGCACAGCTTCTCCACACTTTGTGCCCTGCTTTCTCTTTACTCAAGTGAGATTTTTCCCCTTCCCCTGCTCTGCTCTCCCATTACTGCTCACAGCTCATCACCAGCTACAGACACAGGTGACTCTTCACCTGACTTTGTTTGAAGATGTCTCAAGTTCAGATTCCATGGAATTAAAATCCCCAAAGAGAGGTTACAACTTCCAGAAGTTATAACTCAGTGTCCAGAATTTTGTAGGACTCAAAGCCCTTGCAGACCACTCCTGCTCCCTGTGACACAGCCCTAAGGCCTTTAAACCATTAAGGAATGTCCTTGTGTGTGGATTCTTCCTCATTTCCATGTGGTTATTTGCAGACACATTAAATAGTGCTGCTACTTGGGACACAAAATCCATTAAGAGGAGTGATGTGCTAAAATTAACTATGTATTTGTTTTCTCTTCAGTTTCTATAGAACATGAGGAGAGATGCAGATGGTTAACAGCACTGAGATTATAGTGATAGCTGTAAAATTTGATGACTGTTATCAAAAGCATCGTCTGGCTTATGAGAGCAAGTAGCAATTAAAAAAAAAAGATTTCCAAGCTTACCCTGGACAGGGAACAGGAATAGCAAAGGGGAGCTAAAGCCAGTTTCACACAAAAGGATTTATTAAAATAAGAAAATCACTACTTCAGAGCTTGACAGACACAGGTTATCTGCAGCAGTTTGAATGTGAATGAAACAGAGGGGCTGTGTAGGAGCCTGAATCCCTGCCAAAGGGAGATTTAAATGTGGGGTGGGAGTTTTACTGCTCAGGAAAGCAAGGCAGGGATCAGCTGCACTGTTCTGAGACAAAGGCCAAGCAATTGCTCCCTGATCTCTGACTGGCACTGCACACAGAGCACTCTTTCTCCATGGCTAGAGAAATTCTGTACTGCACCTTGTCACAGGCAGGGAGATGCCTGACAAAATAAGCTGAATCCCTCACTTCCTCCACTTTCAACCAGAACAAGACTTTGTTCCACCTCTCTGGATGAAATATGAATCCAGGCTGTGAGAGAACGATACCCACAGCCTTCCATCAGAGACCTCTCTGTTCAGACTCCTCTGTGGAGAATTACCTTTGCTCTTTCCCCAGCTGGAAAAGCTCTTGTATTCCTGTTTCCCCCTCCCTCTTCTGAGCTGCCATGACTGGAACTCCAGACTTTCCAAAGCTACAATGATTTATTGAAACCAGTTCTACTTAGTGAGAGCTCTGGCAAGCAGAAGCTGTGCTAATGCACCCAGCAATCCAGAGAGCAAGATAAAATCTCCCAAGAACATTTTCAAGTGCTGAAAGAAGAAACAACGAGGGAAGGGTTGGAAGTTCCCTGAAACATGGAAAATCAGAAACAGAGAAATGAGCACCTTTTCTCTTAAGGTGCATTCACTGGAGGGAAATCAGGGATTGACTCATCAGAAATCAGGACAGACAGAAGGACAGGACACACTGTTCCTTGGCTTGGCCTCCAGAGAACACATCCAAAGCATATGTAAGAGAGGGACCCTTAACCCCTAAACATTACAGTGCTTTCAAAAAATCCATGTTACATCCACTGGGATACAAGTTTTTTATAGTAGGAGAAAGTTTCTTACAATCCATTGGGGAATATGTTTCTCTGTGTTGGTTTTTAATTCATATTTAATCTCTATCCGGCACCAAAATATGTACATACATAATTAGCTTAAAATATTCAATAACATTTCTTGATGTGGGATCCATTTGCAAGGAAAATGATAGTAAGCACCAGAACTGGACTGGTTTACTGACAAAGCACCAATATTTTCAAAAGACAGCTTAAAAAAATTCACCAAGCTGTTCTTAGATGGCTCAAATGCCTGAGATCAAGAATCAGGCAGCACTTTGCAAAGGCACATAAAACAACAGCAGTCTCAAAAGGCCTTTTGGACCAAAAATGTTAAGACACCAATTTTCAAACCTTGACTTTACTCCAGAGGTTCAGCTCTTCCCCACTGTCCTTAAGCCATTTAATCTCAGCTCTGTTAGACTGGGGCTGCAGAAGGAAGTTTAGTACAAGACCCATCCCAACTGACATCATTCTTTGCCTTCAGTTCTCTGCTCCTAAATTAAAAACCATAATCTCAGAACAAGGGAGTAGGAAATCAGGTTTGAGCACTCAAAAGTCCCTCACAGAATTGCCATGAAACTCTGGCTACATTTTTTCAGAACTAAATTGCCAAGGCTGTTGGAGTCCCTGCTCCAGCCCCTCCAGTTGTTCCCAGTATGACATTCTGGGTCAGGGATCTAAGGACAGGTTGTTGGCAGAGCTCCCTGTGACTAAAGAGAAGACGTGGGCTGAAATTCCTTGAGAGTAAGAAGAACTTCCAAAATTTCCACGGGGAAATTCTAAATCAACTCTCCTTTTGCTGATTTTCACTTTCACAGCTGCTCTCAAAATGGTTTCACACAGTCTGAACCAGAACCAGGAATTCTCTGTCTCCTGTGCTTGCTGCTGGATTGTCCCAGTTTTTCTGAAGTCCTTCTCTCCCCAAAAATGCTTCTGTTCTGTTAAAACACTGGTTCTGTGCTTCATCTGATCTACATGGAAGCAAAATACCAATTTTTTTCCTTGATTTTTTCTTATCTTGATTTTTAAAATGTTGATAGTCTGCTGGCGAGCACCAGGAGCGATGACATCATAGCAGGAGGCGGCATCTATTCCAGGGAGCTCCCAGCCAGCAGAAATACTCCCCAGACCACAAAAATAGTTCCTATTACATTTTATTCCTTGGCAAAGAACCATTAGATTATATAAAAGGCAAGGCTAGCACAGATACAGGCAGAGAACTTCATGGGAATGGTAGAGCCTCATCACTCTGGGTCATGTCTGCAAACTGCAAACCTCAATTCTAGGTAGGTCAGACTTATCTTAAGCTGAAGTTCTCTAGAAACGTCCTGATTTAGACTCCAGGCACTGGGTATGGCAGAAGGAGCCACATTCTTTGTGAATTAAGTGAGACTGAGCTCCCAGAGAAAGTCTGGCAACCAAGTCAGACAAGAGAGTTGTGGTGGAGGAGAAGAGGAAAGGAATCCATGTGGATTTCTGAAACTGGGCTGTAAATAAACAATGATGTTGCATTGCCAGAGTTACCACTTTAGCAAAATGAACTACTTTCTGTAGTGAAAATGAGAATTCTTCATCCTCAAGGAAACAGAAATCCTGGCCTGCTGAAAAACCTGTGCTGGGATTTTCCAGACTCCAAAAGACATGCCAGGTGGATTGTGCTCTCCACAGCAAAATGACAAATGTCCTCCAACAATTTATGATTGGGAAGAAGAGCAAAGAAAGGGAAATGGGCAAGGAGGAAGACTGTGGAGCAAGAAGAATGACAAAGGATTCATGGGGAACACAGAGGATCTTGTGGCACTGCAATACCATGAGAAAAACTCCCTGTGTGTGACCCTGGCACTTCCAACTCAGCTCCCCCTCACAAGAAGAGGATAAAAGCAGCACGTTTAAGCTGGCATGAAGTTCTCTGGATTGGAGAGGGAGGAACACTGGAGCACTGCAGTGCTGATGATCAGAGCAGCACATCAGCCACAGGCAGGCAAACAAGAAGTGCTCTGCAGCTACACAGGTCCTATTAAAAGGAAATATTGGCCAGTGCTGTGTTGTGGAGGGGTTTGGGAGGGATCCAGCAGGACCCCTCTGCAGAAGGGTTAGAACCAGGAAACTCAACCCTTGCAAAAATATCTGCCACAGCCAGACCAGTGAAACAAGGAACTGCTGTTGGATGAAGTATGGAAAGCAAAAATAAACACACTTTTCCAACCAGCTGGTGTTTGATCTGAGGGTGCATATGGACACCCCACAGTGGCTGATTCCAATCCCATATTCTATTGGTCACCCTGCCAGTGGCTGAGACCTTCTGGAGCCAGGTCTGGAATGCAAGAGATGCTCTGGAGTTCAGAGGTCAGGATTTCATTCCTCATCATAATCATCATGTCTGGCCCAATGGCAGGTGGGAAATCCATGACTGGCAATGTAATTCCAGCAAAAAAGACCTAAGTGAGCATTTATTGTTGTTATCATTATCAAAGAATGAGAAATAGCTTCTCTGTCCCCAAAATGTGGGAAAGCCCACTGGGACTGGTGCACTCAAGACCTTTCAAAGGTTTTTGAGCCTCCATAAAATGAGCAGCACACGTGGCTCTGAGAGACCTTAACCCCCATGTCCCATGTCCCAGCAAGGACAGGGCCCTCCAGCCAGTGCACTGTCCTGTGCTGCAGCTTGGTGTGATCCAGCCATTCCCTCATGGAATCATGGAATATCCTGAATTGGAATGGAATCATGGAATATCCTGAATTGGAATGGAATAATGGAATATCCTCAGTTGGAATGGACACACAAGGATCATCAAAGCCCAACTCCAAATTCCTTCTGTGACTTGCCATAATTTTCCTGATTTAGGCTTCAGCAAAGTAAGGCTTTTCTTCATTGAAGGAGCTGCTTTTGATGATGTGGCAGTGGGCCAGGAAAATGACTAAGTGAAAAGATGCCTCACTGTCAATGCAACAGCTCTTTGCTGTACTCTGGAGCATTTGCTCCACAGGCCTGGGTGTAAGGAAGCACAGTAGGAGCACGACCTTCTCTTGTTTATCTGAAGTTGATTGAATGTGAGGAGTTTAGATCAAGCATCAGTTACATAAATCTACTGTTCCCTTAATTACAGGTACTGAACATTTGCCTTGCAGTACATATCAGTGCATACAACTCCTACCCTTGCTGCACAGTTACCATCAACAAACCAACACAAAAGAAGCTAAAAATCAGGTATTTGTCAAAAATAAATTACTGTGAGTCATCAGCAGTCTTAGAACTATTTTTTGCAGATTTCCTGGCTCAATGGAAGGAGGGACCGGATTTTATAAAGCATTAATATTTCTTGCCCTCCCTTTGCTAACTTTGCCTTGTGTAGATAGAAGAGTCTGACGGGAAACCTGCAGAAAAAGAAGTACAAACATATTTTCAAAGTCACATGCAAGAGTTCAGGGTGTGCTCACAGGGACAGTGGTGGCCCAGGTGTCAGTGCTGTCCTGACTGAAGGCACAGCCCCAGCTCTCTCTGCAGCTCATTCGTGGGGAGGATTTAACAGGCTCACAAACCTCGTCTTGTCCTCTGCAAGTGGAAGTACAGACTGCTGAAAACTAACTGTGCTTGGTCTGAGATAACAGAGATTCCATAAGCAGGAAAATGAGACCTGAGAGTTCTCTGCATAAAGATACAATCCCAAAAAAGAGCTGCTGTTCTGAATTACAATTACACTCACACTGCACAAAGTTTGGGTTAAGAGCTATTGTAAAACAATTTCTACACAAAAGAGAAAGAGACAATCATTGTTCCAACTCTGCTCATTAAAGAAATTCGGAGACAAACGCCAGGCTTTGATCCCCGGCATTGCTAGAAGGCAACATTGCAAACGAGACACATTCATCCCTAACAAAACAAACCCTCCTGCAAGGAAAAAGTCAGTCCCCAAATTCCAAAGTCTTTCCTTGCTTACCTTTTACAAGCAGGTCAAATTTTTGGAAGTAGTTTCTCAAAGCAACTCAGACATTCCACGTTAACTCTCGTGCTGCAATAAACAGCTGCAAAACTCCCTGATTTATTTCCTGGCTTGGTGTGCATGCTGAACCCCAGAAGAAATCCCACACAGGGAAAAAAAATAAAGCAAAAACACCCCCAAAAGCCACAGGAGAAGCAACTCAGCCCTCGGGCAAAGCACAAAAAAAGTTCCACGGGGAAACAGAAAGGAAATCCAGTGACAAGCGCAAGTTTGGGTAGGGGAGAGGGAAGGCAGGCGCGCTCCCCTTGCCTGGATTCCTGGCTAAAGGTGCCTCTCCAGCAGGATCCACGGAGGCTCCCGGCTCCTCGGAGCAGATGGTGTTCACACATTATTCCCGAACAGCAGCATTCCCCAGTCCAATCAGGAGGCAGCACTCAAAAGCCAAGTGCTTCCCAGACTCTGTTACAGTTTTCAATAGCTATAGCACAAGATGAATGACTCAGAAAATGAATAAGCAGGGAAAATAAAACCTGCCTCTCTCCTCGGCAGAGGCACAGGCAGGAGGGTCAGCAGCCCCCAGTGCTGCACTGGGGTCAGCTTCAATGCACCTGCTTTTCCCCCAAATCCTAAATGCTGATTACTTTTTCTGTGTCTTGAACTTGTGTCATCAGCTTCATCTTGGGTTAAAAGTCACAATAATTAAACCTTCTCTCTCTTTTTTTTTTTTTTCAGTCTCAAAACCAACAAACATTTGTAAGAGTCCAAACAAAGGGCGAGCTGTGTGTGTGCCCTTCCAGACAACTCGGACAAACCCCTCATGCCATCTCAGGCTGAATGCATCAATACATATTTCTAGGATTAAGGCCTGACTTTAAAGACCCTGTTGCAAATGACATGATAGATGAATATATCCTCTGGTTTTACTTGGAGTTTACCAGAAAACTTTAAATGACAATAAAACAAATATCTCTAAGAACATAAGAAATAAAATTTAAAAAAAAGGAATCCCAGCTTTGGAGAAGTAGAACCATTATCCAAAAGCTGGCCAAAAACTCCTTCCAACTGCTCTGTGCAGCTTCCAAACCAGAGAGCACTTCCAAACGCAACTCCTCAGCTCGATGCCTGCCCTGTCTGACAGTTGCAAGCCAATAATAAAGGCTGATGTGCTGAACAAAGCAAGTTCCTCCCGGGAGCACGCACAGCACCGGGCTCTCCCTGGAACGTGCTGCCCTCCTGAGATTTCCACAACTCGCTGGAATTCCCTCCTGCTCTGCAGCACAAGTGATTGTGGGGAGGTTTTGCAGTGCTTGGTGCTCCTGCCCCAGCTCTGCTGCAGCCACAGACTCTGCTTTTATTGCTGTGCTCAGGGCTGAACCTGGCAGAGCTGAACCCAGGCTGCAGTCGGGCAAGTGGGATCACTTAAATCACTGAAACTATTTGGGGTGAGAAACATTCCCCCAGGTCCCTCTGGACATTTTCAGATCTTTGTCTCTGGCTGTAAATTGATCCTTTGCATTCCTGTCTGACACATGGACTGTGAAAAACTCTGCTGGGATATTCTCCCTGCCAGCAGAAAGGCTCTAACAGCACTTCTGCAAACACAGGGCCAGTCGGAGAGACAATAAAATTTTGTGAACTCTGGACTAACTTTTACTATTATTATTTTGTCTTCTTCTTTTTTTTTCTTTTTCCTTCATTCTGGGCCAAATAAGAGAACACTATTTGCATTTTAGTTCCCTATTATCAAAACACCAAGTTTCAGAGTTTCTCCCCAGGATTCAGGGCAGGACCCACATCCAGAGGCATCATTTTTCTCCATCAGCCAGGCCCTGCCCACCCAACGCTAAGCAAACAAACCCACACAAGCAGCTCCAGCACAAAGAACAAGGGCTCATGTTATAACATCTGCCACAGCTGCCCACCAAGCTCCAGCTGCAGCTAGAGAAGTGTTTTAAGGTGTAAAACAAAACTAGAGGCATATCTAGATCTGCTAGGAAAACAAACATTTTCTGAAGCCCCATTTTGGCAGGTATTTTCTGATCCTGCACTAAGCTCCATAGCAGCCAAAATCATTTTGACAACTGACTCACTGAGCAAGGCATCTGCTGGGCCTCTGAGCCTCCAGCAGCAGCAGGAATGCTGGGCAATCACAGCTTTTCTGTGTGCTGGTTCCTTGGAAGCACATCTAAACCAAACACAATCCCCAGAATGCTCCAAGGGCTGGGACAGCCCTGTGTATGCCCTGAGGAACCTCCTGGGTAAATGTCCCAGTCAGACACCACAAAGAACACTGCTCAGGGAAGGCAGCTCTGTGTTCTGTACATCCCTCTCTGGGGTGGATTTGGCAGCCAGGGGTGGGGCCATCAGCCCCCATCCATCTCTCTGGGCAGCACCAGAAGAGGAGGCTCCAACAGCTGAGTTACATCCATGGCATCCCAACAGCCTTGGCTGAAGGGCTCAGAAACCCCACTGGGTCAAACTGTGGGGCTCAGATCTCATTAACAAGGGACACTCTGGGCTCCTCCAGTTCCTGTCAGCTGCTCCCTGAGTCTCATTAATTGAAAAACTTCTCACCTATGAACACCTTGACACATCAAATGTATGCTTGGAATCCTCATCTCTGCTCCCAGGAACTCCCTTGTGTGTGCACTCCTCCATTCCACCCAGTTACGCTGAACTCCCCCTGCAGCTGTGGCTGGTGTGGAAACTTCTGAGAGAGCCTGGAGGGGCTCTGTGGATCTGGGAGGTTCCCTTACAACACTCTGAAGTTCCTCTCTTTTAGGAGGAATATGAAAGAGGCCTTGAGCTTGCCTGACTGTGAAAAAAACCAAAGTTAGTTCCAAAGAACCAAGGGATGACTGGTGCTGTGTCCAGCCCCTCCAGGTATGGATGGTTACATTCCATTTGTGGAAGTTCCTTCAGGATTCCCTCTGGATGGTTCTCCCTTGTTAAATGCCCACAATCCAGTGGGATGCTCATGCATTGGCTGGCTCTGCCCTGTTCTACTGATTTCAGCAGGGACAGAGGAAGCCACTGCATGCAATGCTTGTCCCCAACTCAATTTCCAACCTGGAAATTGCAGAATGCATCTACAAATTGTTATCCAGTAATCTGCTGAATCCTTGAGCTCCCATTCCCTGGAGCTCTCCCACTCTGCTACCACACAAAACCTACAAAAATTCCGTTCCCAGCCCTTGCTCCAGTTTTCCTCTGCACCAGGTGTGATTTTTAATGCATGCCAAGGTGTCATTGAGGCCAGGATGTCATTACTGCCCTCAAACAGTGCCTGAAGAATCTCAATTACCAACAGCACACAAAGTTCAAGCCTGGCTGTCATCCAAGTCATTCACCTGGTTCAACATGTACGTCAGAGACTGAAAAAAATATGCTGTAATTATTGTGCTATTAAAGCACAATGGTTTAATTTTATTTCTTTGTGGCACAAAATCTGCATCTGTAATTCACACCTATTGTGTAGGGAATATGATTCCACTAAAACCAGTGGCTGAGATCTGATCTATAAGGTTGTTCAAAAAGTCTAATAAAAATCTTGTGCTCTTTCAGGATTAACAACCAAGTCACAATGAAATACTGTGATGACACAGAAAAGAATAAACTCAGAGGTGGTTCCAGTGTTGACAAGAGCTGTACAAACTGAGATCTGAGCAATTAGAAGACACAATGAATACATAATTCATAGATATTTTGTACTCAAGAGTTTGCACACAAATAAAACATCGTATAAATCTTCAGCAGCTTGCAGAAAGCTGCTGAGCTGTCTTTTATTCTTGGAGCAGCAAGTGGCTATAGTACAACAGAGAAATCCATAGCTCTGATATGTCATCCCTCCAAAATGGGTAATTTAGGGTTATGGTTTCGGAATCAGCACATTCTTCAGCAAGTTTCTTCCAAAACTCTTTTTCTTTTTTTTTCTTTTTTTTTTTTTTTTTTTTTTTTTTTGGTGGAAAGAATCAAGTAAATCCATGTCAGTACGTTAAAAACAACACTTCAAAAAGTCAGAGCTGTGAGCCACCATAAAATGACAATAATCTTTCTCTACATGCCTGCATTCCAGAGAATGGAAAGAAAATAATGGGTGGGGGAGAAGGAGAAAATAATGTGGGGATTGCTTTAATGATTTTTAAAATCCACATGAGAAGCTGTAGCTTTCTGTGAGCCTTTCTCCCGAGCACAGAAGGAGAAAAGTTACAGAAGTCCCTGCACAAATCTCCAGGTGCAGAGCTGCCTGTCAGGCTGTGTTCAAGGCAGTCAAGCTCTGCAGCTCCCTGGAGAATCCCAGAGAAAAATGCAGTAAGCACTGCAGCCACAGGTGATGCTTTTATTCCAGGAGCTGCTACATCAAGGCAACCAACACAGCTTAAATCTCAGTGCAGGCCCTCACATCCAGGAGTGGTGATTCCCTGCTCCAGCTCCAAGCAATAATAAATCTCTGAGGCATCTCCATGAAAAGTTGGCACTTAATTTGATTAGGAAAAAGAAACCCTGTGCTAAGAAATGAGACACAGCTTCCCAGTCTTGAATATTCCACCAACGTCCTGTGAGCTGAATTCATGCATGTTAGTAAGCAAATGGAAGGGCTGCAGGAGGCAAAAAAAGCAACTCTTGAGTACATTATTGCCACAAATTCTTCAGAACAGCTTTTTCTGTCATTAATCATCTCTTGATTGTGCTGGCAATAACAACACAGAAGGAAGCCAGGCTGAATTTTGAGGTAGATGGTTAACCCACGTGGACTCTCAGGTAGAGCAAAAATTGAACTTCATTCTGCTGGCAGAAAAGGGGATTTGATTTGGCATTCTTGAAGGTCAAAAGGCACTTTTACAGCAAGCACAGGAGTTCCCAGCCATGGTCACTCCCCAGGGCATTAAGCCT
Organism: Catharus ustulatus; assembly: GCF_009819885.2. Classification (NCBI taxonomy): domain Eukaryota; kingdom Metazoa; phylum Chordata; class Aves; order Passeriformes; family Turdidae; genus Catharus; species Catharus ustulatus. The sequence goes on along the minus strand of NC_046241.1, from coordinate 9,356,379 downwards.
TGTCACATGAGCAGCCCACTGGGACAAACACAGCAGCTCCCAGCGTGTCCAGAGCTGCTGGATACCCAAGGGACCCTTCCAGAACAAGGGAATGTTCCCAAGGGGCAAATCTTCCAGAGCAGCACTCTGTGGCTGATTTCTGAGAACTTGCTGTGTCCTGAATTCCCCAAACAGCACCTGGGATGTGAGAGCAGCAGCTGAGCCCCCCAGTCCTGCAGAGCTGCAGCTCCAGCAGAGCTCAGGGAAGGGATTGACTGATCAATAAATGGTTCAACCCATTTGTTTACAAGATCATTTAAATCAAAGTAATTTAAACCAAACTAAAAGGAAGATGGGGATTTACACAGTTGGGAAGGGAAGCAGTGAAGTTTTTCCAGATCCTGGGTACCAGCAGTGCTTGCTTATCTCTCATTTCCCAGCTTATGAACCTTCCTGGTGTTTGCAGACTTATTCAAATATTTTGTAGAAAAACAAAGTTTCTACACAATGTGACAGAATATACTTTAGATGTCTGTCAGAAAAGAATGAGAACCTATGTATCTTAAACTATGCATCCTGAATTCAGTGAGGAATTTAACATAGTGGAGAAAATGAAGTTAAACTTGTATTTCCCTCAGAACCAGACACTCTCTGTGACTCCTCAAGGCCAGATTCTAACACTGGGATGGGCAAGAACACCTGCTTATATATTTGTTATATCAGCTCAAACTGTGCATGCACTTCACTGAAAATCCTAAAACTTCCTGCTGGAAAGAAAAGGAGTTTTAATTCTGTGTCTCAGTGGTCTAAGAGGAGGTATGAGACATGAGAGGTAGACGTTGTTGTTCTAGAGAGGGATTAATATAACTACATATGAAATACAGTAGAAAAGAGAAATAACAAGTGTCAGACTCCCCTTTTAATATTTTCATGCAAATATGATCATTTGAAACACCACTGAAATCTGTCCTTGATTATTTTAAATTCGATTTCAGCGGGGCACAGAGCCCCAAGTAAAGCAGTGCTGCTCACTTATATGTGTCCAGTCAACTGTTCACATAGTTTAAATGTTACTTCATTCCCTTAACCACATTCTTTCCACACAGTTTTAGGTCTCTGTGATATTAACACTGCAGTTGTGTCAGACTTGAAGCTCTGTTTATCAGCAGAGAATATGCTGTGGGAAATCCACAACTACTTCCTGAACAATATTTATGTAGGAAGTGGAATATTTAGTGGATTTCAAGCAGTATTCAGAATATACCAAATGCATATTAAACAGCTGAGGATCAATTTATTCCAAAAATCACCATCTGAAATTGTTTTCATAAACATGAATACTTTGTTGCCCTCAATGCAGCCAATTCTCTCCACTAACACAGAAATAAGACTTGCAAACAACTTTTCCCCTCAATTTATGCTTTTTTGTGTGCTTTCCAATAGGCTGGATAGCAGAACATCAGCATGTGGAATACTATAAATCCATGGAATAGCTGCATTTTTAACCATGGACTTTAATTCCAGGGTGAATTTATGTGGTCCTTGGCTAAATATATCCTCCTAAGTAAATTACTCATGCATCTGCCTGTAGGAAAGCTTCCTGCAAATAAAGACTCTGCTCCCAAATGCTACATCTGACAGCACACACAGCACAAAGTTCCACTCTTTTCTCAGCCCCCCAAACTGAATAAGGGGAATGCACAGGTCCCTCTTCCCCCTGCACAGACTGCTCAGGAGACAGGTTAGTGCTTCCTGCTTCCTGCTCCTTCCAGCACAATAAATATCTCAGTGTATCAGTCACTACATGTTTGTCTCCAGACCTGTAAACAGAGGGATTTCTAAGCTCTTGTGAAGCACATTCCCACATTCATTTCCACTTATCCATGCAGAAGACAGTACAAACACAAGCCTGCCCCTGTGCCTGTAGCAGGATGGCTAACTCAGACACTCTCATTACCCTTTTTTTTCCCTCTCTCTTCTATGTTTTCTACTTCTTACCATTGGAGTTGTCCTGGTCCAAAGGATTATCTGGTTCCATTACTTCAAATAAAAGCATCCAACATGCAGTTCTCCATGCAGCAGAGGCATAAAAACACAGCAGTTGCCTAAGCTGATTCACCTGATTTATGAATTAGTGCAGCATCCATAAGAGGCTGTGTTTCTTCTTTTGTATTACATCTGGCTCCTTTTCCAACTCGATGGCTGGGTATTACAGCATGCAGGCCTTTTTCCAGCATCCTCTTAATGCATTATATTTAAAGTAGCAGTAACCTTTTTCTCCCATCCCCCAGACTAAGTTACAGCAGTAACTAGGCTGAGCTGGCAGCGAGTGCAGCTCATTCAGAACAGGACCTGCAAGCGTTCTCCGAGCCGTGGTGCTGCATAAAGAGGATGATTGATACAATAAAAAGTAAGTGGGCTTTGACACAGCACGGGATGCACTGCACAAAATCCCACCAAAAGCAGGCAGAGGTCCTGAGGGCTTGGGGAATGCCTCGCTGAAGCCAGCAGTCTGCACCCCCTCACGCACAAACACAAATTATGTCCTGTTCCCTCCTCCTCCTCCCCCCCGCTCCAATCTTTTATAACCCTGGATCTCCTCCAGCAATAGTCTGCTCCTTCACTCAGTTTATAATAAACTCTGCCATTCCCCGTGTCCCTCGGGCTGGCATGGAGAGGAAGGAGGCTGTTTGTAGAATGAATAGCCCAGCCCTGACCGGGAGGCAGCTCCGGGACTCTGTGCCCGGCACTGGGAACTCGCTGCAGCAGCAGCCCTTGGCTGGGGAGCCTGTCCTGCATTGCCCGGCTCTGCCAAGCCACGGCTGCTGCTGGGCTGGCGTTGGAAAAGCTCCTGCGAAGGAGCTGAAGGACGAGCCCCGGCTTGGCTGGACTCACACGGTAAATGACAGCAGAGTCTCCACAGAGCCCGAATCAGCTGACAGGCAGATCACAGCTCTGCCAGGTCACCTTCACTCTGCTCCTTGGCTCTGCCACTGCCTCCTGGAGACCTCTCCTAACTCTCAACTGCTCCCTGTGCCTCAGTCTTCTGTGGCAGTGACATTGAAACATATCTTATCTCACAGGAAAGGAGCTGAAACCTCCTAGCTTTACGTGCTTTGAACTTCTTGGATAAATGATACAGTACAAGGGCTGAGGAAGAAGACTCCACCACCTGGCTGAGGAATAAAATTTTCATTTTCTCTGAAGACATGTCCACAAAAAACCAGAAAAATATATCAAAGTGCAACTCTAAACCAAGCTGTGCCTCCGAAAGGTAAATTCATATTGCTGTTACAACAACCCTGAAATAATTCTTCAAATCTAGCTTTCAGGATCAATTCACCTTGAACCCACAATTCCAACTCTTTCCTCCACACTCCGGCTAAGGCATTAAAACATACCTTGTTTCAAAAGAATGCTTTTCACAGAATCCAGGGCAAGAGTGGCTCTGAGCACCCGGAGGAGCCTGAGCGCATTTTGGGGGTGCCGGAGCCCTGGGGCAGGCAGGGGCTGCAGCTCCGGGCCCCGCTCGTGCCTCAGCAGCTCCCCCTTCCCTCCGGAGCCAGGGAAGGGATCCAGAGCTCCCCGCTGCCGCCGGGGGCTCCGGGCTGTGGGCGGACAAATGAAGGGCTGGCTGGAGGCAGCAAAACACCGAGCTCTGCCTGGAGGAATGAACAGCAGCCTGACAGGACTCTGCGGTAATTGTGCCTTGCAAACCCATTTTAGCACTGCTCCTGAGGGCTAGGCCATATTAATAGAAGAAAGACTCATTTCCATCTATTTGTTTTAAGTAGTGCACAGTCTATAGCCCTGTTAAATACTGCTCTGAGATCTCTGCCCCGGGGGAAATTACAGTGCTGCAAACCCTCCATTCTCCCCCCTCGCACCCTACGCTCCCGATGTTCTTTACAACTTCAATACTTCTCCCACTCGCTGACAAAACAAAAAAACCTCCCTCTTTCCACCTTCCCCACAAAAACACCCACTCGGTGACTGCAGGCACATGGCTCAGCCTGTCAGCCCTGCTCCACCGCTCGGGTCATGTCCACGGGCCAGCCGGGGGCTGATGGAAAAAGGAGTGTGAGCTCTGAGTGCCACAGCGCAGCCCTCCTGTCAAACACGGCTCTGGAAGGGATTTGGGACCTGCAGGGGCTGAGGAGGCCTGAGCAGGGATCACTGCACCCCAGGATGGGGGGATACACAAACACAGGCTGTGACTCACTGACTCCTCGATCACAAGGGACTAAAAATGCCTGGAGAATCGGGACTGTCGACGTAAAGGAACCCATAGTTCTGCAAGGAACATCTGAGTCAAGACAAATTATATACAGAGAAACAATTTGTATTCTGCCATGAAACAGATGCTGCATATACATAATAGAGACAATTTAGAGCCAGAAAAGAATAAACACCTGTGAAATCTTTCCTTGTGGAGAGTCGGAAATGATCCAGGAATGCTACAGAAGAGCTAAGATCAAGAAATCAAGATAGGAAAGTGAAAAGCAATAGTTATTTAGACCTCAATGATGTTTTTGTGACAACCAATTTGATTTTAATGACATCCAAATGATTTGCTAATCTCTAGTTACAGACCTAGTAAAAATTAATTCTTAATGTGTAAGTCAGAATGATGTCAATATTTTGGCTAAGACTCTTCACAGTTCCCAACAATTGAGCAATTGTCATACCTTCTTTGTGTGAGCTCAGCTCATGCAGTGAGGGAAAGGAGCTCATGCCATGATTGTGAAAAACAAGGGACAGTTGGAAGACCAGGGCTTTGATCACTTGGGATTTTAATTGCTCAGGCACTGAAAGGAAAACTGCAGAAGTGAAGAGGGAAATGATTTTCAGACGAATGGCTGGATGGTCAGAGGCTGTGCTAGACCAAATCCTAGGAAATGAGCCAAGCACACTGAACTAATGAGCGTGGAAAGAGAAGTCCAGTGAGCTTGTTCTCTGCAATACCCATGAGGTTAAGTGGAACACAAAATGGAGAGTTTTGGAAAGCTGACTCTTCAAGGAAGGAATTCAGAAATTGTTGGATGGAAATGGAAATTAAATGTCTTCTGTTACTGTCTAATCAGAGCATCTCTGCATTCCCCTCAATAGCTGGTTTGGAGACAGAAGAAGAACTTCTATCTAATTGCCTAATGGCTGCATGATGTTTGCTTCAGCATCTTTTACATCCCAGGCTCCAGCCGTGCTCAATATGTCAGACTTTATGCAGGAGGAATTGGGAGCTGCTACTTCCCAACTCCAATGTCTTTTCCTAACAGATGGAAGCATCACTCACATTGGCATTTATTTTACACCCTAACATGAAATTGTAAACAAGAAAGATGACCCTTGCTTCTGGTTTGTTGTAAAGCTTGGGGCAAATCACCTCATCTCTCTTTTATCAGCCCTACAGATCAGCATTGAATCTTTATCATGGAGTAATTGTTTATTTCCAGATTAAGCAATACAGTCTAAGTTTGCAGTGTACATGTGGTGATAAAACTGGTCTTGGATTTATTTCAGGGGAAAGGGTTTCCTTTGTAGGTCTGTTTGGACCAGGTTTCCCCACTTCATGTATAGTAGCAGTAGAACACAGCCAGCAGAGTCTATAAAAAGCCTGTTTTCTGTTCTACCAGGTGCCTAAAGGTCTACAGGGAAAAGTAAGTAGAAATATTGTATAAGTAAGTGCAGCCAAAAGTCATTGTGACAACACTTAATTCTTCAAAATAACATTCTGTTCATCCAGAAGATAACTCATCATCCTCAGTAGTGCCCCACTATGGGAGAAACCCAAGTCAGAATTGCCGACCTTAAAGGTCTCTTCCCCTCAGTGACTGCAGGACTGATTCAGCAGGGAGCAGCAGAGCCCCTGAGGCTGGCCCTGTGCAGGAGAGGGAGGCGAGGGAGGCTCAGGGCAGGCTCAGGAGGCTCAGGGCAGGCTCAGGGCAGGCTCAGGACAGGCTCAGGGCAGGCTCAGGCCAGGTTCAGGGCAGGCTCAGGAGGCTCAGGACAGGCTCAGGGCAGGCTCAGGCCAGGTTCAGGGCAGGCTCAGGAGGCTCAGGACCTCAGGGCAGGTTCAGGGCAGGCTCAGGGCAGGCTCAGGGCAGGCTTAGGAGCTCAGGGCAGGCTCAGGACAGGCTCAGGAGGCTCAGGGCAGGCTCAGGAGCTCAGGACAGGCTCGGGAGCCTCAGGGCAGGCTCAGGACAGGCTCAGGACAGGCTCAGCACAGGCTCAGCACAGGCTGAGCACAGGCTCAGGACAGGCTCAGGACAGGCTCAGGACAGGCTCAGGGCAGGCTCAGGAGGCTCAGGAGCTCAGGACAGGCTCAGGACAGGCTCAGAAGCTCAGGGCAGGCTCAGGAGCTCAGGACAGGCTCGGGAGCCTCAGGGCAGGCTCAGGACAGGCTCAGGACAGGCTCAGCACAGGCTGAGCACAGGCTCAGGACAGGCTCAGGACAGGCTCAGGACAGGCTCAGGGCAGGCTCAGGAGGCTCAGGAGCTCAGGACAGGCTCAGGACAGGCTCAGAAGCTCAGGGCAGGCTCAGGAGCTCAGGAGGCTCAGGGCAGGCTCAGGACAGGCTCAGGAGCTCAGGGCAGGCTCACTACAGGCTCAGGGCTGGAGGAGGCGGCTCTCGGGAGCGGAGCAAAGCCCAGCGTGATGCCCCAGCTGCCGCCACCGCCCGGCCCTCCCGGAACACACATTCCCATGTAGGAGGGAGCAATCAATGCCTGCGGGTTGAAAAGGCAGCGAGGCACAGACCTGCTTAACAAAACCCTTCGCCAAGGTTACCGGGGGTGTTGTCAAAGCCTCCTCTTTTGTGAGGGCTGAATAACAATTCATGCCCAGTAACCAGCTTCAGTTTCTTTGGCTTCACCTGGCACATGTTCAAAGTCACTGCTCATGGCTGGGGCTGCTCCCATTGAGATGCAGCTTATCTTGCCCTGGACAGCAAGTGCAGGGATCATCCAACTCCAAAAGTTCATGCCAAAGCCCTTTTGTGCTGCTTTGCTGCTTGAGCTGAACTACAGCTCTTAGAAATGTGCTTGAATATGTCACAGGCACAAATGGAAATGCTGCAGCCCTGGTTACTTCATACTTGGGGGGAAGAATCTCCCCAAGAGATTCCAGTTTAACCATTTCATTTAGAGAAGTCAAATATCACTGGGATCTTCAGGAGGCCCCAGTTGCAGAGCAGCCCCAGCTATGAAGATTTTATCTGTGCAAACACTCCTGCCATTAAGTCAGCAGGCTTTTATCTTCATTTGCAGAAGAAGGTGATGCTCTAATCACACATCTGAGGTGGCAACTTTTCATCCAGAACTCAGCAAAGCTCCACCACAGAGAAAAACCATGTGTAAAAAAAAAGGTGTAATGATTAAATAGAGTGTGAAAAGCTGCATGATCAGCGTTGGAGAAAGAGCCAAAGTGAAAGACATTCCCCAGGATATCAGTGCAAGGACTGGCTCCTGTCACAGCTTCCCTCAGTGCTCTCTGTGCTGTGAGCCATTACAGTTTGGTGCATCGGTGCTCTCTGGTGGAAGAGCAGTTCTGTGTCTGGTGTGTGCCCAAACCACGGCACTTCCTGAACCCCCTCTGCCTTCAGAAGCCATTTGCTGAACAGACTGAGCCTTTTATCTCTATTTAAATCTCTGCCACAAACTACTAAATCTTGTAATCATTAACAAACAAAATTCTAAAGAAAACAAAACAACAAAATGCTTCAGAGTTACAGGCTCCACAGTAATTATAGAAAACACAGCTACTGCTATGAAAGGAGCACACATTAAATATTCTACTGTGACAAATGTCAACAATCAAATGTAGTCAATACTTTAAAGACGCCAAAAATTGATAATAAGATCAGGACATTCTTTCAGGGTCACTAGAATATAACCTCACCTCCTGCCACTGTAAACTCCAGACTGAGGAAAGTGTCTTTGGGCTTCTTTAGTAAAACCCTACTGGCAGTTTAATGAGGTAAATAAAACCAAACTGACTCCTGGGCAGAAATAACAAAAGGTCTGCAACACCCAGAGTTCTGTGCCCAATTTACCGAGCTGTCTGCCGAGATTCCATCTGAGCTGACTCTACAGATTCCTCACTATGTTCCTGCAGTTGTCTCCTAGAAACAGGAACAAGAAGCATTTGCTGTTTTCTCAGCTCTTTTGAAAACTCTGCAAAGCTTTGCTCACGTTCTGGATGCCCAGGGATCAGCGTGTGCTGCCTCAGGGGATGGACAGCCTTGGAGAGGGCATTTCTCTTCACTGCCATGCTATGGAAATGAGACACAGCAGCAACAGGTGTAACAGCAATGGAACATCAATAAATACTCCCATGGAACTGCAGTTCAGAGAAATACTCATATAAACATTTGGATACTTAACCAGGACGCTGAGGATATCCAAACATTGGGTCAGTACCTTACAAGTGCAGACTACATTGAAATTTACTCCTCCTTCCTCTTGCACCAACCTGAATTCACAGTGAAAGGAGCTCTGAGGGGATCTTACTGCACAGCAACACGGGGGAAATCACATCCAGATTCTTGAAACAAGGGCAGAAATTCCACCTGATGTTTCTGTGAAGGTCCAGGCTAAAAGAAATACAATCCAAATAAACTCCTAAATGCTCAACAGTGCCTGCTGGAAAAGTAGCCCTGGTGAAGCATTTATAAATCTTTTTGTCTATTGAACATCATCTTTTCTTCCCTCTTCCAGGTATGACCAGTGCCATGTTCAGTGTAAATGAGGGAAAACCTGACATCCAGATCTGAAATCTCGAGGTGCTCAGAGCAGTAGAGGATTCCCACACATCCATAGTTACAGAACAGAAATGCTGGACTCCTTTCCATTTGAAGTTCTCTCCAGAAATATATGGAACTCAGAAAGAAGAAAAATTCCAGGTAGTGTTTAGGCACGTGAACAAATCTGCTGTATTAAAACAGAGTGAGCCCCCAAAGGCTGCCAGGTCTGCTCTTAGCCTGCTCCTTCTTGTCCTTCATTTATTGTTTCCTGTCTTTCCCTCCTCTCCCTTCCAGTTTAGACATTCAGCCAATTGTTGTCCTTCCAGATCAAGCAGCCTCTTTGTTTCACTGCCTTTTTGAGGCTAAATTACTCCATATGGGCTCCTGCATTATGGGAAATTCCCAAACTGCAAAGGTTTTCAGCTAACTTTTGTTTGTTGCTGTCACTTGGAAAGTGAAACCCAAGATAAATGATGGCTTATTCTTTCCTAGGGTTTCTAATCTGTTTCTGGTTTATAAAAAAACCCCAAAAACTTATAATGTTTCTTTTTGGGATATTACTGTCAGTCTTCCTTTTTGTTGTCCAGTAACTTCTGGTTACACATTCACTTTTTCAATATTCTCCCTTGCTTTAGGCAGAATAAATGTATGAGAACAGTCTCTGTTCTTACTCAATTAGCTCTGCCTGAGCCAAGCCCTCAGAAACAGATCGAAATACCTGACAGAGAAACCAGTTTTAACCCAGTTTCCATAGAATTGTTGAGATATTGGTGTGGGTGTGAAGTACTTCCAGCAAATCTCATTTCAGACTTGGCTAGAAAATGCAAAACTTCACTGAAATCAACAGGAAGAGGAAACATAAGGTGAAAAGACAGAAAATAAATGCTCATCTTGGCATCCTTGCGAGGTTCAGACCTGCTATTCATTACACTGATGAACAAAAAATCCTGACTAATCAATCATCTACCCTGCACTTCTTTCCTAACTCCTAGCAGTCCATGTGAGCTTATCCTTTCCCTTTCCTACAGAGCATTTTGGGAATCTAGAACAGTTATTCAGGATTGCCACACTCTTGATTCATCCTTCCACCTCAGATCAGCCCTCAGGACAGGGATGTTCTCCCATTCACCCTGAAATCCTTCTTAGCTCAGCACAGATGAAGGTCAAATCCAATTAACATTTACTTACAGCATTTTAGGCAATACAGCTACAAAGACAAGAAATGAAAGAAAAACATTTTAGTCCACTTAGACCCAAATTAAATGTACAAGTTGCTCTGTGTGTGTGTGCAGTGATTGATACACTGGATTTCCACATCCAGGCATTGTCTCTGCTTTACCCACCCACTGCAGACCCCCTTTCCTGGTGGAACATGCTGGGGTTTATAACTGAGCTTCCTGTATATCTCATCTCTTCTAGAAACTCCACTGAGGTGTGTACAGCTTCTTCATCTTTTCATTAACTTCATTACTCGTTTTCTGGGCCAAGTCTGACTTGCTGCACTGTGTAGCTGCTTTAGACTCAGCTGCTGATGCTGTTGACTCTTCAGATGTGTGTGTCCATCTCTCCCTGGGCAATATTAGCATCTCCAGACTCTCCAATCTCCCAGCTTTGTTCTACCTGAAATTATTAGAATGGTTGGAAGAATTAAAAGTACTTTTTTCCCCCCTCCTTTTTGGCAGCCTACTGTTATCTGATTTAGCTGTGTCCTCGTTTGCCTTCTTATTCTGACAAGGAGATACAACAAATTTCTATAATCAGTTCCCATCACTTGATAGAATAATTTTAGTGTCAGATGAAACTGGCTTTCCTGATGAAATTCCAGAAATGCCTTTCAGGCTGCACAGACTATGAGATCTCCTCTTGGGCTTCTCTTCTGCTGCAGGTTTTTATCATCAGCACAAAATCCTCCCCGTGTCCAATTCTCAGCCACAAGGGGCATGCCAGTGAAACACATCTGGCCCAGGATCCTGTAAAGCTCTCCTCAGACACTGGAGCTGGGGCTTCAAAGCTCTTTGAGCTCCTCTATCAAGCACCAATTTAATTTCCCTTTCTTCATCAATTCTTCATTCTTTCTCTCCTGATGTCTTGGCAACATTTTGTTCCTGTTCAACATTCATCATTAGCTTCTTTTTTTCTCTTACTTCCTTTTATATTCCTTTCCCTCCCATCTGCTAATTTAAAAGGAAATTGCCTGGTATTCAGCATTATCAGCCAATCTGTTTACTGTGCTCCTGTTCCAGTGAAGACCATTTCTCACACACTGAGCTGCTCTGCCCCCTGTCACCAACCTCAAAGCCTGGATTTCCTTCCACATGCCACCTGGAGAGCTAAGTACCCCTGCAGAGGTACACAGCTCCCCAGAATTCAGTCTGTCTTTTCAGAATTAGGATGTGGAAGTAAAGATCCAGGGGAAGAAGGGAGGTTCCCAGCCAAAGGCAGTCCCAGCACAGGAGAGGTCGTGGCGCTGCTCTGCCTTGGAGGAGCAGCATTCCCACCCACACACCCAGCCAGGGCACAGCCCCTCCGTGGGGATCAAGCTTTGCCTTGAGAAACAGCTTCTCCCAAATCCTCCTGTCCTACCACAGCACCCAGCTGTTCCCAGCAGTCCCTCCTGGAACCTCAATCATTTCTGTTCCACACCACGGCTCTGCCGATCCTGCCGCGCTCAACATTGCACAGTTTGTGATTTTATTACTGACAATAACTCGGATTTTGACCTCATGCTCCAAGCCTTTAAGATAAAAGATGAACAATACAAAGTCTCCTTTGATCCCTATCCCAGTGGCTAATGCTGAGTGTAAAATGTTGAAACAAAGTGTTGATAGCAACGACAGAGAGTTTTGCTTACCCAGGGCCAGCAAGTGGAGCTGGTGCTAATGGCTGCTGAAAGCCACTGGGAAACAGCTCAGGAAAGGCTTCATTAGATCTCCAAATGCCACAATTCTCCTCTCAGGGTCCACTGAAACACTTTAGAAAGACCCCTTCAAAGGAGGTTCACATTGTGAGTGATGGAACTATTGAATTATTAAAATTATCATTGTAAACAAAAATAAGCATCTGTTTCTATAGAGATGAGATCAGCTGGCTAAAAAATGATCTTCACTATGAAATGTCAGATGGGAATTTACAAAGTGATCAGATCTTTTCAAATTCATCATTAACTTGGCTTTAAATAGAGGAGTTGGAATACATGGGAGAACTGAGATTCCACCTTATCAAATACTGTATTTTAGGTAGATGTTATGAAATATCTGTGTTGATCTGAGCAGAGATTTGACATTTTCTCTCTGCCTTCAAGCTGGTCCATGCTGAGGAATTCCAGCACATCTGTAATTTTAAGCAGGTAAGCAAACAAACCTGCCTCAAAGTTGAAACATTTTTTTTAACTGCTACTTTTATAAAAGTAAGCCTTGACAGAGTCAGCAAAAGCCACACAACCTCAAAATAGCTAAGACCAATTTCTCTGGGAGTAATTAGGAACAAATATTAATATATATATTTAACTCCTGAAATTTAAAAATAAAACCTCAAAAATGTCGAACTTTTGTATGATTTTGTTACTAATTATACAGATCTTTATGTGCTGAAATGAGTGGATTCTTGTGTAATGGAAAAGTAGATCAGAATAATTTTACTGAATATTGGAGCTTGACTCCTTCCCAACTGCAGAAGGTATCATGCTGCTTTATTGTATGTTGCTTAGCAATATAATGTGAGAAGCAGCACCACAGTCCTTGACAGCACCATTGTCCATTGAAATGCTTGTGAAATATTACCTGGGTTATATAAAGGTAGCACACAGTCACAGAAAATAGCATGAAGTTTCCAAAGGCACAAAGAAGGCTGGAAAGAAAAGGCATTGCTATTCCAATGGCAAAAAGGTCTCCCTGGATGATCTTTCACTATCTGAATACAGGCAGCATAAATTAAATATGGAGAAATCATATCTGTGGAGTGTCCCTGCAGCTGTGCCTACCAATGACTGCTGCAGAGAACTCTTCCCTCCCAGTGGAACAGCTGAGGCCAGGGATGAGGCAGTGCCTCTGCAGTGTGCTCCCAGAGCTGCTGCTGGGTCCCTGGGCTGCTTTGGAGGAAGAGCCTTGTGCCCTCACTCAGGCTGAGCAAACATGGGCCAAAGGAGAGCAGCGAGCCAAGGTGGATTTGTGCTACAAACAGATGGCATGGAGGGCCTTAGCAGCCAGACACACGGGAATATTCACCTCCTGTACCCACTCACACCTCCCCAGGGTCCCAGGCACCCCTCCTGTACCCACTCACACCACCCCAGCGTCCCAGGCACACCTCCCACACTCACTCACACCACCCCAGCGTCCCAGGCACACCTCCTGTACCCACTCACACCATCCCAGGGTCCCAGGCACACCTCCTGTACCCACTCACACCATCCCAGGGCCCCAGGCACCCCTCCTGTACCCACTCACACCTCCCCAGGGTCCCAGGCACCCCTCCTGTACCCACTCACACCTCCCCAGGAGACCAGGCACACCTCCTGTACCCACTCACACCACCCCAGGGTCCCAGGCACCCCTCCTGTACCCACTCACACCACCCCAGGGTCCCAGGCACACCTCCTGTACCCACTCACACCTCCCCAGGCCCCCAGGCACACCTCCCTTTCCCACTCACACCACCCCAGGGTCCCAGGCACCCCTCCTGTACCCACTCACATCATCCCAGGGCCCCAGGCACACCTCCTGTACCCACTCACACCTCCCCAGGAGACCAGGCACACCTCCCACACTCTCTCACACCACCCCAGGGTCCCAGGCACCCCTCCCACACTCACTCACACCACCCCAGGAGACCAGGCACACCTCCTGTACCCACTCTCACCACCCAGGGTCCCAGGCACACCCCCTGCACCCCTCTGCTTGCTGTCACTCCAGGCCCTGTAGCTGAGCTTTGTGTCATTCCGAAATGGCACTGACACAGCTGGAGTGGCAGTGCCATGAATAACTCCAAGGGTAATGGATTGCTCTGAAGGGCTGCAGTAGGAGGTCACAAACCCAGACACACAGAACTGTGTCACCAGCAGGCTGAACCTGCACTCAGGACCTTGCAGTTCACAACACAATCACTGGATTCACCGAGTGCTGTCAGCTGAGCAAGCATCAGGCTCATGTTCTTACTTGGTCATACGGAACAAACCTCACATTATGATGGCTCATAAAGACACAGGAGCATATCTCCATCTTAGCAAAAAAATATTGAATGGACATGACAGATCCTAGGGGCCTTTCCAAGGAACAATTCAATATTCCCTTTTATAGTATTTGGCACACCACAGAGTTTATTCAGCTTGAATTAACTAATGGATTTGAGCATTCTCTTTAACAAAGAGAAAAGATGTTGAGTTGCACTGACTGCAGAGTTACAGAATGCTTTAGACAAATCTTGCAAACTGATTTACCACAGAATCTGGGCTGGCTGTTCTCTCATCTCACAGGAACTCATCCTTCATATTTTAAAATGAGAAATTCTAAAACATGTTCAGACAATTTATTTTCGTTGATAGGTGTATTACAACTAAACATGGGAAATCATTTGCCTTTATAATAAAGTGAAGATGGAAAAGTAAAAGATGCTGTGCTGCTGAATGAAACCAAAGAAGAGAAGCAAAGGTTTCAGGTTTACCCTTCCCACATGCCCACAAACCCCACTGCACAAACACAGAGAGCACAGGTTTAGAGAGGATCCAATCCCTTCCCACAGGGCAGAACCTCATCCTAATACAAGAGTAGCAAGAGTGAGACTTAACCTGTAATAAACTCACTCATTTTCACCCAAGAGAAACATGATTTTGATCTCAAGGATCGAGATGGCATTCAAGGAGTATCATTTGCATTTGATATGTAGGACCCATTCTCCTAAATCAACATGAAGTGAGTAGCTTTAGCAGGAAAGGCACTTCAGAGGAAAGTAATTATGTTTGTCTCCATATGAAAACAGAAGTGTTTGTTACAGAGACCTTCCTGAGCTCACAGCTACTCCTTGTAGCACACTGTGCAGCTACTCGTGGTTTGAGGACACAAATCCCCCTTCAGGATGCAGGAGCTCCAGAGAGGAGCTGGAGAAAGGCCCTCACAAAGAGCTGTATCCCATAGGTGCCAAGGAGGCAGCATTTTCTCCCTGGAAAACAATGCAGGAGAACTTATACAGGTCCCAACTAATCACTGGGTGGTGTTCTCAAAACTTTGGTAATTTGAATAGAACACTGTATGGGTCATCAGAGATATTGTATTTTCATGACAGCCTTCCTTTGGCCTTTGAATCATTTCATACTTCTTTGAATTTCCTCATTTGGTTCCTTTAACTTAGCTTTTTTAACTTCTGCCACATATTCTTGGTGTTTCAGCCTTGGTTTCTTTCCACCCAATCTGAAATGAAGATCTATTCTATGCCTCTAATGGATTTTCTGGTTAAACATAAGTGAATGTATCATTCAGCCAGAAGGTTTTTCATAAGAGTGCAGCCTTACAATAGATTAAAAGCAGTTAGCTCTTACTAATACAGGCCCTTTTTGGAGACAGACTTCTGCCTTTATTCTTATTTTCATCCTGAGGAGAGGTCTTTCTCTTAAATTCACCCAAACTAAAGTTGCTTTAGGTTTTTTATTTTAATTTGCAGCTGAGAACCAGCGAAGGTGGCTGACATGACACACACCAGGAACTGTGCTTTGTCTCGCTCTCTGCACAAATAATTTTAGCAGGAGAACAAATAACAGCCCTGTTTTCATAGTCAATTGCTCAGAATAACTTTCAAAGTCTGCCCTTACGTTTCTGACTTTCCTGAGCACTCTGGAAGCACCCAGAAGTGGGGAAGAGTTTCAGTTAAAGGGTGAAGAGCAAACCCATTCCTGGCTTGCTCACAGCTGAGCCTTTCAGTATCAATCAGCATCATTTACTTGGCTTGTCAGTTCAAGGCCACAAACCCATCTGATATTCACGCCTGTGTCTCCCTCTGGCTGAGCCAAGCCTTGGGACTGATTCCCTCTGGCCAGAGGGTGAAAACCCGACCAGCAGCTGGGCTGCATCTAGCTCCAGGCTGGAAGTTCAGCAGTGCCCAGGCTGGGGGAGGCTCCTCAGCCCTGCACACCAAGGCTCTCCCTCCCCAGGAGGCCTTTCCTCCCACCCTGTGCTCCCTGGAAGTGGCTGCAGAGCAAACCTGGCATGACAGAACAGCACCCAGGCGTGTTCCAAAGGCTCTGAGGAGCCGCTGCACAGCAGCAAGAGCCATCACTTTCCCTGCACAGATAAGCAGTACAGTTCAGAGACAGCAGCACCCAAACACCTGCCAGGGAGACACAAGGAAACTCCTCCTAAAGACCCCACAGCTGAAGTACAGCAACGATGGGAAGAACCCTGCCGGCCTCAGCCCGCGGTTTGGGGCAGTGGATATGGGTGCATGGAGCCCTTTTAACTGGGACTATCTGAAGAAACCCCTTTGGGCACCTGCATTTTGGTGCCGCCTTTGTTCCCCCATAGCAAAGCCTGAAACTCCCTCTTGTGGGGGATTCGGGAAGATTCTGGAACAGAAACAGCACAGTGAGAAATGAAACGCTTTAAATCTTCATTTGTCCCCATATTCTGTCCCCTGACCGTTCCAAAACGGGCTGATTTCAATACCAGACAAGAAGAGCCTTGAGCAACCTGATCTGACCTCAAAGCTGACCCTGTCTGAGCAGGAGGCTGGAAAAAGAAGCACAGAAGCGTGTTAGGAACTCCCTACTACTCTATGTCATTAGTTCCAAACAGAGCTGACATCATGTGTAGAAGATTTTAGGCACATTACTTCAGAAAACACAGGAATGTACTTCACTGTCCCAATTCCCAAGAGGAAGAGAGGCTCAGGATGAAATGAACCAAAGAAATAACACAGGACTGGGCTGAAATATCTTTAGAGATCTGTTTGTCCCCCAAAGGAACACAAACTGCAGCCCCAGGTTCTTCTAAATCACCATTTTGATTCAGCACAGCCTAATTCTAAAAATACCAACGCAGTTCTGAGCATCTGTATTTACAAACCAGATGAACAAAACATCCACACAATGTTTTACATCCACAGGTCTCAAAGCACTTTGCAAACTCAGGGGAGCACCACAGAAACTCAGAGGTTACAATTGCTGGGAGTTATGAGCTCAGGCAAGTGCCTGGATCTTGGGTTTTGTTGTGCAGCTCAAATCATCCCATGAATTTTCAGCTCAGTCGCTTTGGGCTCAACATAATGAACATTTTATGAGATGGCAGAGATGGAGACAGAAGATACAAAGGCAAAATAGAATTTACCACGCAGGAAATGTTCCCATTCAAAGGCTGTATATAAGAATAAGCTCAATAAAAGGAGTATTTGAGTAATTTCTTACAACAAAGCTTTATAACATCATGAACAAGGTATCAAGGTCATGGCACTTCAATTTCCATCCCAGTACAGCTGTACCCCTTCGTTGTTTATATTTTTAACTGAAGTCAACTGCTTGTCCTTGAATTTATTTTTAACAACCAGCAGCCATTCCAGCTGAAGGTACAGGGCACTGTGAGCACACACTTACATATTCAGCGTGAGTGACTGAAGGAAGAACACATCCAAATCCTTCCAGACTGTATCCCATTCTTAAATTAAAGGCAGACCTCATCCTCTGAAGTTATGTAACACAAACTGGGATGGTCATTATGTTGAGTGTTTCCTCTGGCACAGCCAGGTTTTGCAGCTTCCTCACCTTGCTCTACTCTGCAGTTTGTGGATCGTGCCCTGACCTTCTGTTCCCACTGACAAACCTTCCAGAGCAACTGAGTCAGCCAGTCCTGCTCCAGTGCAAATATTCTGCACTTCCATTCTTACATCCTGCTCCTGAAACCATCTGTTTGTCCTTTCAACCAGGTCAGGTGCTGCACCATGCCTGCCTTGGCTTCCCTTCACTGATGCATTTCTCACTCCCCAAACAAACAGAGTATTTGTCCTGCTGTTTAGGGGCTCCTCCTCTTACTTCCAATATCCAGCAGCAGATCATTGCCTCCCCTTGGTTTGCACAATAATTGGAATACTGATTTTCACATGAGTGTTTGAATTCATTAAATTTCTTCACTGGAATTTCTTTCCATGTTTTCCATAATGTAAAGACTGGGAAGTTTCCCCTACAGAGTTCTGATAATCCCAAACACTTATGAGTGTCTACACAAGCTGCAGATGTCCCCTCTTTTTCAAAATCTAATTCTTGTAAGCACACACTTAAATTACACTAGAACTTTAGGACAGGTTTAAACTGTGCACTGACATAGATCTTATTTCTATTCTTTTTAATTGCAAGCAAGAAAATAATTTCTCATTACCAAAAAGTTATGATTGCACCCAAGAGCAACAGAAATGGGAAGAAATCTCCATAATGACAAATTATATTTAAAATCAACATGGAAATCCAGAGATGGGGGGGTGTTTTGCACAGGGCAAATTCTTTGCTCAGCAGAGCCAAAATCTTTTTTACTGCAGAGGTTGTTACACTATAATAGAGAACATTTGGCTTGGAGCTGATTGAAAAGGTGGGTTTACAATTTGGTATTAAAGGACAATCTGTGACTGGAGAACACAATGAGCAAGACAGAGCCTGATATGAAATGCTACTTGTCAAGCTTGACATTTTATGTCTCTATTTATATCAGTCTCAAGGAGATGGAGTTTGCTGGCAGTAAATCCCAGCCATTAAAGCAGGATAGAACCTGCTGGAAAAGTTTGTGACTCAGTTTAATTGGGCTATATTTATCATTAGCATTATAGTCTTTAACATCTAACCTACTGACATTATTTTTCTCCTTCAAGCCTTTGTAACTTCTCTAGTGCCATAAAGTCTTGTAAAGGTTTTTTTTTGTTGCTGTAAATTAAGGTGGGGGGGATTAAACATTCAGTCATGTCCCATAGCTACCTCGGCCTAGGTAGAATTTTTAATCTGTGCATAACAGTAATAGTTTCTCATTTTTATGTTTCCCTGAAATCACAGCAGAAGCAAATGCTAAGCCTAATGTCCCCACCAGCAGCGAGGCTCATTAGGTACAAGTTGCACCATTTCACTGGGAAAAATAATACATTTCTCTGTGATTTATGAAAGCCAAAACTCAGCCAAGTGCTCAGGTCTCTCTCCAGTTGTGTTACAGCTCAAAAATTTTGCAAAGGGACATTTAAAACACATTTCAAAACAATTTGTCTGAGTGTACATCTTGTTTACAAGAACAAACTACTGGAGCCGAGTAATAAAGTTGGAGAAATGCATTTTATAGTGGAAACACTGGCACGACTTTAATTACTTCAGTGTAACTGGCATCCCTGTGGACAGACTGTTCAGGCACTTCCATTGTATTTCAAACCTACATGAAAAGTCAAAGGACAAATCCATACAGCAAGAAATAGAAACATAAATCCCTTCCAAATGTGAGATGACTTCAGCTGAGAAAGTTTGCAAGGCACTAAGACACAGTGCTGTGGATGAAAGGAGAGGCAGCAGTGGGATGGGATCTCCCCCATTGTGTCCATTCCAGTGTAACCAGAGTCACAGGCAGCTCTGCAACAACTTAACAAGGAACGAGACCTCAAGTCTATCACAAGCTGAGCAAAAATAGACATTTAGGAAATCGATTGCAGGCTTTGAAGGAAATGCATCTTCAGCTGCTGTGTGAGGAGAGATTCACAGCACTGCCCACGCCATGGAGCCAGCAGAACAGAACACAACAGAACCAGGTGGAGTGTCAGGAAGGACCAAACAAGCAGCAAATAATGGACTTGTGTAGGGAGCACGAGCACTGAGAGGGTCACAGAGCACATCCCCTGTACTGCTAATTACAGCCCCACTCCTGCAGGTAGGACCCATTAAAGTAAAAATGCAGCCTGGTGTAATGGCAGGCTGTCAGCTGAGAATTCTGCAGCACTTTGAGGTTTAATGCTCTCTGTGGGCTCCAGGGAACAGTTCCATGGATGCTGGGGCCATTGGAACAAGCCTGGGGGGATCTCCCATGCCAGGGGTGAGGCACACCTTCCATCTCCTGCTCCTCTCAGCCAATCCATTCCCTGGCTCTCACATCCCCTCGTGGCTGAACCTCGCTCACAGCAGCACCTGGCACACGGCAGGGCTGTTCACCAGGCCAGGGAACCCTTCCTGAGCAGAACCCAGACAAGGCAAAGGCCAAGGAGCTGTCACAGGATGTCAGGGATTGTTCATGCTGACATTTGGAATGTTTTAACTGTACCTCTCTATTGACTGCTACTGAAATTCCAGCACAGTTCCCTCCTGACTTGTGGTGTTCCTTAGAGATTTCTTCCAAAAACCATGCCCTGTCCAATGTTTGGAAACTGATTTGAGCTGAATGCAAGGAAAGAGACTTTATACAAAAAACCACAGGAACATCCACACTGCATAAATACACAAAATAATTGCTTCTAATTCATCTAGTTCAACCAAAAGAAGAAGGAAAAAAAAGAGATACCAAAATAGCACTGAAGTCAGATTACGATGTTTTATGTACACACCAAACTTGGTTCATGTTGTAAATGAAAATAGCATCTTATTACTTTAAGGAAAATAATTAACAGGAATAATCCTGTTAAAAAAGGCTTCCTACTAAATAAGTTTCAGAAAATAGCAAAAATCAGCCCAGTGGGAAGTCATAAAGCAATTTATCTGTCACAAAAGTTTTTAAAGAATCTATATAGCTTTGTGGGGCTCCCTCGAGCTACTTTAGCTATGACTAATAAGAACAAATGCACCCAATATGAAATTGTCCTGCTGAAGCAGTAGAAATAAAAATAAAATATTTCTTTCACAAAGCACACCAGAAACTGTTCTGTGATCAGATAATCAGCAGCTCAACAAACACTGCATAAAGACAAGCAATAAAAGCCACTGACTAAAGAGTGTCTTGACAGCTCTAAAGAAAGCTTGAGTAAAAGCTTCTACAAGCAGTGCTTATTAGAGAGATTTACTAAATATAGCAATATCCTCTGGAAAAGTTTATCTTTGTATCTTGTAATTTAAACATAGTCATCAAATTGATCCAACCTTCCAACCAACCAGATCTTGTCAACCAAGTGAGAAGGAGTCAGAGGCCATAATGATTTAATCATTTCTGGTTTGGAATAATGGCACTGCTGGCCCTGGGGGACAAGCTGTTGGTTGTAACTCTCCTGTTCCACTGTAGAATATTGTACAAAAAGTATTTGGAATTGCTGCAGCAACTTCAGCTCAGTCAGGACTTGTAGGTAACCATATTGATAGTGTGGATATAATTCCCAAAATACAGAGTACCACAGACTTGGATGCTAAGGATGTCCTTTTGTCACAGGACAGGCATGAAAAGGAAAGGGAAAAAAAAAAATCTCTTCTAGCTTGGCATGGTGATAACTAATCCTTTTCAAACCCTCTGCCAGCATTTTACCTTTCCAGAACCCTGCACTGCTACCCCAGATTGTGGGAGAATGCAGCCAGAAGTGAAAGGAGAGTGGAATTATGAAGGCCAGAAATGCACAGTACTCATGAATTCATTTTTATCTCTTGAACTGGGAACACGTCACTGGCATAATTTCAGTCATTTGGTTTGAACAGCTTCACAGAGACAAAGCCAGTCATTATTTTACATTGTTAGCTGCTGGCACCAGCCTGTTTCTGTTTGGTTTTGTACAATGGAGACAGTAAATTTTTCTCCTATTGAACCACTCACTATCTTTAAAATTATCTAAACCCTTATTAATTTCTCCTTTTATTGTGTGCTCGAGCTCCAAACACCTGGTGTACTCCACTCAGTCTATTTAAAGGAACAAATCAAACGAGCCAAAGCAGAAATATTTCATTTCCAGTATCAAATACTTGTGTCAGAATGAAAAATCCTGAACTTTAGGGTTGCCTGGTAGCTGCTGTTGGAAAAAATGCTCTTTACATTATATTCCACATTTACTTGTGCAACAGTATTTCCCCAAAGGAAAGTAGCAGCAAACATGGGAAATAGTTCAACAAAAGAGGAAGAGCCAAATCAAGAGGAAAGACTCTGCAGGTAGCTCTGAGTTTTCTGAGGAGCTGGGAAGAAAATTCCTTAAATTGGAAATAAATTTCTGTTCTTTTCCATATTATTCTTCCATTTAAAGCATCAATTCAGGAGTGAATCTATACTTGGTGTAACAGAGTCATTCCTGAACTCATTAAAGTAAGAACACATGAGTTATTTCATTTGCTCTAACAGCCAATATTAGAACACAAAGATGAAGAGGTCTCAATCTCAACCAATTGTAACCCTGAGCATATTCTGTGTTGCTAATGAAGCCATTTGTGTGGCCATGGAAAGGTGAGGGAATTAACCCCAGCAGCACAAGGTGCCACTGACTTCTGAACTCAGACTTGGTCCGGCAGAATCAGTCTCTGCCATGAACTGCTGAAGTTCTGGTAGGAAGTGAGGAGGAATGGATGGTGCATAATGAATTCTAAGGCTGTGAGCTGATCTGTGTTGATTAAGAAAGTGAAATCAAGTGAATAAAAGCATGGACAGGAACAGCACAAGGGCTCAGGGTGGACAAGTACCAGCAGAGAATGAGGAAGCCAGAAATGTGATGAGTCAGGACTGGAAATGCCAGGAGATGTGCACAGGAAATGCCCACATCCTATGGCCAACTCTAAGCAAGAAGGTAATGCTCAGATACTCAGGAAAAACAATCCAACACTTCAGCAACAGCAGTGAATGGAGACTTGCACCAGCACTGCTGAGCTGCAGCTTCTCTCCAGCAATCTGCCCTAAAATCTCATCATTAAAGGCAGTGATTAAGACAGAAATGTCACCTTTCATTTATACAGCAGTTTTCATCCTGAAGCACTTCATTAACTATCTTTCCAACGATCACTTTGCAACACTGATTCTGCTGTATTTCTCCTCTGTCTACCCAATCACAAAAAAGAGGCAGATTGTACCCTTTTCAGAATCCATCAGATAAAACCTTAAACTGGAGTTTCCATAGAAACACATCATGGGCTCTCGCTTTCTCTATCAAACCTGTTCTTAAACTTTCAGCTTTACTTAATGCTAGATTTGCAAAAACGCCAATTAGCTCTTTCATTTCATGTAACAGTTGGACTCGATGATCCTGAAAGTCTTTTCCAACCTAAATGATTCTATGATTCTATAAAAAGACAAGGGAAGAACAACAGCTGCCACGGACAGGGGAACAACAGGGAAAATTGTGGGGTTTGATCATCCAGTAAAATCTCTGAGTGCCAGTCAATTCCCATTTGCACTTAAAATTTCCTGCCAAAGGTTGTTATGGAAATCTGAGCCCCACAGGAACCCTGACCATGGAAAAAATGATGCCATGCAAATGATGAACAGAGGACTGGGCCATTTCAGGAATATTCTGGCACAAATACATCACTCACCAGAGTCTACTGCCCCTGACCCCCAGCTCAGAGCCAATTCTGCTGTCAATAACAGTGAATACAAATGTTTGTCTTCATTTTCTTAACATTTCCTTTAGTTCTTTTTCTGCATCCAGTATAGTTCAATCACTGCTGCCAGAAATGTACTTGCAATAAAATACATTTTTATTACAAAGTCCCCAGAGCTTTGTTACTTTTATCATCAGATTTAGGCTGTGTTGTTGGTCCAGAACTGTTTTCAATGTCTCACACGGTTATTCTGGTTTAAAATACAGAACTATTAAATACACAGAGGGAAATGTGCAGCCCTTCAGTATCTTGTTTTTTCAGTAACATAATCTCTTATTCTGCAACTAAATCTTTCGGGCACACCAGTGTTCTGGAATGCAGCTCTGCTCCTGAATTCCAGGGATGGAGCAGTTACAAGTGCTGAACCCCCCAGGCTATGTAAGTGTGAGACAAACTTGTAATTTTGTGACATATGCAGGAGGATTCCTTCTGAGCTGGTTTCTGGAATAGCAAAGTGACATTGCACTGCTGCTTTGAGGCACCTTGATGACTTTGACTTGTTCTAGCACATTTGCTTGGTTTGTGTGTGTTACCTCAGGCTTTCTCTGCTTTGTCACACACAGATTTTCTCTTTTACCAAACTGACAGAAGAAATCATTATATTGAAAAATCCAAAAGAGCCCTGGCTGCCCAGCTGGATCCTGGGTAAGCCCAGCAATGACAAGTGAAGGCTCTGTGCACATGACCAGCATGGGAAACAGGAGGAAGGTTTCTCCTTAGAGAAACTACTGCACAGCTCTGGGACATTTGGGAATTTGTAACTGCTACATCCCAGTCTCTTCTTTTCCTCTCCCCCAAGCTGCCTCCAGGGCTGGAGGTGCTCCTAAACTGCTAAAAGTCTCAAAAACTCAGTCCACTGCCTCACTGAACTTCAGAAAACAAAAATTATCTCCAAAATATTCTCCGTAAGCAAGTACCACCAGCAAGGACTGTTTAACTTGACTTTGATTTGGATTTATGGACTTAAATATCCCTTAACAGGATGTATGGGAGAGTTCAAAGCAGTTAGTTGTGTAGAATTTCCTAGATTTCTAAAACACTGGTAATTCTTATAGATAATTTGGCAGTAAAAGATTTGCTGAAAATTGACCAGATTTTCTCACTATTTGTAACAATGAAAATATCCCAGGTGAGGAGGAAAAGACACCGATTGTTTTGCAGAATGATTTGTTCCAAAGCTCGGATGCCCCCAGCAGCAGCACCCACAGGGAGCAGAGTGCTGGGACCCTGCTCTCTCCTTTACATCCATGTACAGCAGCCCCAAAACTCGGGATTCCCTCAGGATGAGCTTTGCTCTGAGTGATCTTTCATGTGTATTCTCTAAGTGTAAACAGCATAAAAATAATGAACCTCCCAGGCTCAAAGCTATTTTAAACTGGGCATCTTTTAATGTGGGAGAAATTACTCTGTTTAAAGAAACCTGATTTTAGGACATTCCTATTTTGGGATTATTATTCAATATATACATACTCTACTTCCACTGAAAACAAATAGTCCCATGATATAAAAATAGGCAGCTAAATGAAATGCAGGCTGTTACAGCGTGGGAAATGTTTGTGGAACTTGCATTCTGGGTTTGATTACTTTTGGATGCTTTAGGGGAAACTGATTCAAAGCAGCACTTTTAGGATTAAAGCTAAAATATATGGAGACAGACCTACTGCAAATGGATAAGGGAAGTGAGAAAGTTCTCCAGAGAATTAAAAATTCAACAAAACATTTAAACACAAATGTAGCAGGACCCCAGTAGATGTCCTGACATACCCAAATGCACCCTTCAAAACTCGGAATGGCAAACAGCAATGGAAAACTATTGTAAGAGTTGCTTAAAATGTATTGTAAACTGGGAAAAGCACAGTAAAATAAGGCACAGCACCACACCTCACACCAACTGCCATGGCTAATCCCTGGGGGAAGCTCACAGCACACAGCACTCCACGTGTTTAGAAGAGCATGAGTAAAACCGAGATTTCACATAAAATTTGGTGCCATAAGCCAGCTCCAAACATAATTCTGAAATGGAATATTCCACATCCAGTAACTTTTTAAGGTAAGAATCAATAACAGTTTCTGGAATAGCCTTTGCTATTATCCCGTAATCACTGGGGACTACAATTTGCTTTACTGTGTTTAAAAAAACCACGGAGGTGACAAAAATCCATGCACTGAATCCGAGCCTCAAAGCCGGCTGGCAGCAGAGGCTGTGCTCAGTACCCTGCTGACCTCTAACGGCGGCTTGGTACACTACAGAAAATCACAGCTGGGGAATAAATACCGAGCGCAGAGCATTGCCTTCTGCATCTGCTGATGCACCTCACACAAATCCTCTTCCAGTTACCTGCCCACCAGACACACTGGAATTCAAGGAAAGGTTCAACAGACCAGGCTTCACTGCAGAGCAGCACCAAGGAGCTCCTGCTGCCAGAACTCCCATATTATGGAAATAACAAAGCCAAAATCCAATGAAATGTTTCTCTTTGTAAGACCTAGGGATTAAATAATCAATTTTTGAGTCCACTGTTTTCTGGTAGGCTGACAGAAATCAAGTTATTTCCTTTATTCATTGAACCAAGAATTAAGAGAGAAGATATTCTCATGTTATTATTTAGCAAAGGAGGAGAGGAGAGGGGAAGGGGAAGGGAGGAGGAAGGGGAAGGGAAGCTGTGCCGCTGCTCAGTGTCCCAGGAATGCCCTGTGGAAGAGCGCCCCGATGGCAGCAGATGGCAGCAATGCCCCACAGGACAGCGCTGTCCTGCCCACCCCACCCAGGGGCTTCTCCAACTCCCCTGGCAAACAGCCCAAGAATAAAATTAACGGAATGCAGGCCCATCTAAAATTAGAGAGAAGCTTCCTCTTCAAGCAAAACGGCAACATGAATTTGTACAGCAGTACACAGCGTGCTGCTGAGATATTGCTGAACCAGGGTTCCCAGCCTGTGCAGGAAAAAGGTCTTAATTGCTTATTTTTTACTTTAGAGAGGGGAAATGAATAGGTGCTTCCTCTGCCTTGGGGCAAACCCATGCTGTACATCTTTTAATGAGCAATTTGCATAAATGTTCAAAGCACCTGTAGAGTCGTAGAACCATTATCTTATTATTGGCACCAGCTCAGATTTTTCTAGAACCATTATCTTGTTATTGGCACCAGCTCAGGTTTTTCTAGTGCCAAATTTGCCGTGGCTGACGGGGGTTCCTCACAGCTTATCTGCTCTTTCTGCAGAGCCTGTCCCTCCCATTTCCAGCACATCCTTCCTTCCTTCTCCATTGATTGACAGCAGATCCTAAGGTCAAGCAGCCCGTGGAATCTCACGGATTCTCATGCAATGACAGCATGTGATATTTCCAACCCATGGCCAAATATCACATTGCATTGTAAGCTCCTTTGTGGCATTTACGAGCTGTGTGCAAGTGACAGCTTGAGCATACAACGATTATTTATCAGTTCTCATCTGGACAGCTCAAAGGCTCTCCCTTCCTTTCACCTGGGTGAAAAATTAGCCCCATTTATTATGTACAGAGCATAGGTAAACTCACAAAGTTGTAGATAATAGGACAACAAGTTTGAGGAATTACTGATATGAGAACAGCAGGTGTCAGCACTCGTAAATGTATTAATAGCAAACACGAGTAAAGATAATGGACAGAAGGAATTTTAAAAGGTCACTCGGGGATCCCAAGACAGATTTTGTCTTTAGTTTCGTGTTCTGCTTATCTGGATCAGCCTGAAATCACCTGGCACAAGTGTGGCAGGAGGAGCCCACAGCAGCATTTGGAAGAGTGTTCATGAGGGGTCTTACATTCAGTGGACAAAGTGTTGGTGTTCTCCAGTGCTGCTGTTGTCACTTGGAGACACAAGAACCACGATCACACTCAGCATTCAGCTCCACTCCTGCATTAGCCTCACCCAGCTGCGCTACCAAACCCCAACCTTGGCTCCCAGCAAGATTCAGGCTCCACTTGGGCTCTTCCAAGGAAGAGTTTAACACAGAGTAACATCAACACTGAAAAGAAACCTCTCCATTTTAGTAGTCCAATACCGTTTTTGTTCACAGGTGCAGCGTGTTTTACAAGAAGCAGTTGCACTATCAGTACGCGGTGTAAGGTGATAGATGTGCATTTGCACGTATCCCTAATTACCAACATCCCATAGAGAAATAAAGGTTAAAGAGTAGCCAGGATTTATTTACAGACCTCGTAATTCACACTAATATAGAATTCAGTTTTTGAACTCTTGTCAAGTTTAACGATCTAGTTTACAATCTTGTATGCAGACTTTGTGGATGGACTTTGTATGAAAGCCGCAGAAATCATTACCGTGGCATCTTCCAAAAGGGATAAAGGATCCCAACTCTCCACGTGAGAGGAAGAGAACGTGGGGACGAAAAGCAATAAAACCTTACGGAACAATTGTTCCATCCTTACACTAAACGACGCGATGCGCCGGGGCAGCCGGAGCTCTCCCCGCTGCTCAGGAGGGGATGCCCGGTGCTCACTCACCTCAGCCCACGGCTGCGTGCCGTGCTCGCTCTTTCCGTGCCTTCCCCTCCTTCCTTCCCTGCGCTGCCTGCCGTCCGGGGCCGCCCTCCAGCCCCGCTGCCCCGAGCCGGGTGCTGCGGCCGGGGGGGTCCCTCCATGGGCGGGGGTCTCTCCATAGCCGGGGGTCCCTCCACGGCCGGGGGTCCCTCAATTGTCGGGGATCCCTCAATAGCCGGGGGTCCCTCAATAGCCGCGGGTCCCTCAATAGCCGGGGATCCCTCAATAGCCGGGGGTCCCTCAATAGCCGCGGGTCCCTCAATAGCCGGGGATCCCTCAATAGCCGGGGGTCTCTCCATGACCGGGGGTCTCTCCGTGGCCGCTCCCTCACGCCCTCGGCGGAGGTGGCGCCCCCTGGCGGCGGGGCCGGGCGCGCGGCCACGCCCGGAGCGCGCGGGAGGGGCGGGGCGGGGCGGGGCGGGCGCGCGGCGGCCGCGTTGAGGCGGCGTTGAGGGACCCGCGACGGGACAGCGGCGACAGCGGCGGCTACAGCGGCGACAGCGGGACAACAGCGGCACAGCGGCATCGGGGACCGGCACCGGGATCGGGGCAGACGCGGCCGTGAGGGGACGCGGGGACCATGGAGGACCAAGAAGCGGGGTACCCGCAGAAGCCCCGGCGGCCGCCAGGTAACGGCCGGGGCTGTCCCCAAACGGCCCCGGAGCGGCCGCTCCTCGTGGGCTCCGTGCGCGGGGCGCCTTCGTGTCTCTATCTCGCTTTTTATCCTTCGGTTTTAATTATTGCTTTATTTGGTTACGAGGGAAAAGTTTGAAGATGCTTCACCGGAGTTAAGCCCGCGGGAGGAGCGAGGAGCGATCGTGCTTCGCTTCCCGGGCAGCCTCCGCTTCCTTCAGCCCCGGAGGGGTCACGGCGGGCCCGGAGCGACCCCAGCCCCGGCTAACGGGGGATGCTGAGCCCTCAGCCCCGGTTAACGGGGACTGCTGAGCCCCAGCCCCGGTTAACGGGGGATGCTGAGCCCCCAGCCCCGGTTAACGGGGGATGCTGAGCCCCCAGCCCCGGTTAACGGGGGATGCTGAGCCCCCAGCCTTGGATAGCGGGAGTACTGAACCCATAGTCCCGGCAACCGGGGATGCTGAGCCCTCAGCCCCGGTTAACGGGGGATGCTGAGCCCTCAGCCCCGGTTAACAGGACTGCTGAGCCCCCTGCCCCGGTTAACGGGGGATGCTGAGTTCCCAGCCTCGGTTAACGGGGGATGCTGAGCCCCCAGGTCCGGTTAATGGGACTGCTGAGCCCCCAGCCCCGGTTAACGGGGGATGCTGAGCCCCCAGCCCCGGTTAACGGGGGATGCTGAGCCCCCAGCCCCGGTTAACGGGGGATGCTGAGTTCCCAGCCCCGGTTAACGGGGGTGCTGAGCCCCCAGCCCCGGTTAACGGGGGGCTGATCCCCTGCCCCTCTGGCCGCAGGCGGTGATTCCCGGCAGGTCCTGGCACCGCCCTTGGGAACGTGAGCATCAGCATGAGCTGCCCCTGCGGTGTAACTCGGGTGGGTTTCTGTGGTTTCCTTTCCTGTGCAGTAACTCGGATCGCTAAGGTGAAAACTACGCAAATAATGACAAGCAGAGTCAACAGAAGTAATCCCTGGGGCGCTGCACCAATGAACGAGAACAAGGAGTGATTAGAATTGTTTTTTGACGCTGCTGTGGCTTTTCACCACAGCCAAATCCTGTCTAGGTGTGACTGGTGGAAGTGGTAAAGTCCTCAGGTGGGGCAATGAGTTGTGCTGAATTTTGACTTCTTGGTATCATTATTGAAGTGAGATTTGGCCTTCCAGCTGGGAAGTGTGTTGGTGTATGACATGAGTAAGGACGTTTTGGAAATGTACTGAGACATCACCACTGCCAGTTTCATTCACTGGAAGCTGGAATGTTTTCCTGTTACTCCCATTGCTCAGTGACAGGCAATGGAAACGTCCTGATTTATTTTATGCCTTTCTCATTTGCAACCGGAGGAGGAAATGCATTTCTAAGATTGCTTTGTGTACGAAGCCTTTGGCTGGGTAATTTGAGTTGTTGTATAAATAACTGTGGATCTCTTTGCCTCGTGCCCAATGGTACATGCTGGTTCTGGTATCCTTGGAGAGGATCTGCATTTCATGTGTTAACTATGTTAGTTATTAATACCTCATCACGTCGGTGCCAGTCTGGTCTCTGCATGCTGCTGAGGTGGTTTCTCCTGTGTGATCACAATAAAATATGGATTAAGTGGCATTAGACGTAGTTTTGGTTATGGGATGTCGTAATTTTGGGTATTTCTCATGTGAAATGCTCTGAAAAGCAGTTGTGAAGACATGTAGTTCACTTTGAAATTGTGCTTTTGTTTTCAGTCAGGGCACATTTTTGCGCCTTGACAGTGGTGTGCTTGTTTGGGTTGTGGAACCTTTGCAGAAGGAATAAATCACAAATGAACCATGAGCCACACCTCAAGCTGTAACGAGAACTTTCCCCTTCCATCTTAGCCTCCAGCACTAAGTGTGTATTATAAATTCTTAATACAGTTTGATGGTCCAAGTGATAATTCCTTGCTAAAGTACGGTAACTGTTCCAGTCAGCCTTAAAGGCATTGCAGGCTGATTCAATTAAGTAATTTTTGGTAATAGTCTTTCTCCCTGTGGTTTATTTCTTAAAGAGGTTGCTCAAGAATATTTGCATTTTTTTACTGCCTGCTTAGATTTGCCCACCACAGCAGGCTATAAATCCCAAGTGTGGGCTTGCCTGCCTTTTAGCTCAGGGGAAAATTGCAGTGGCAGGTTTAGGGTACTGTCCGTGCTGGGTCAGGTGTGTGTTTTCAGCCTGTGGGGTGGGCAGGGATGGGGATCACCTCCAGGAGCTGCAGCCTCACCTCTGCAGCAGCTCTGTCAGTCCCACTTTGAGCTGGCTGCTCTCAGGATGCACTGTCAACGAGGCACAAATTGCCTCTTGAAGTTATCCCAGTGACAAGATGGTTCAGAACTAGCTCATCCCACAAATGCCAGGCATGTTTCTTTTGTCTCATAGAGTTTTCCACAAGACAGCATCTCTCTCCCTTCTTATATTGTGAAAAACAACACATTGGTGCTAAACAAAGCAACCTTTTTGCTCAGTCTTGAAATTTGACATCCTTTGAAGTGTGAGAAATTTGACATCATTTGAAGTGTGACTTGTACATGAAATTTCCAATCTCCAGAGTAGGAAGGTGATGTTAGTGAGTGCTGGGTGTCACCCTGGGACATCCCTGCTTGGTAGCAGGCTCCTGGCAGCCCGTTAGGAGTCTTGGCTGGCAGGATAACGAACTTCCTGTAGCTCTGTCAATGCTTCCCAGCCCACATTTTGTCCTGGCTTTAGCTGGGTATCTTCTGAAACCACCAGCTCGTTATTTGATCCCAGAGTTACCTTCAGCTGGTGTCTTCTCCTGACAGGGAAATAAGGCATGAGGAGGTTCTGGCCAGGGAATTCTTTATGGAGGTTTTGTTTCACATCCAGCTAATCTTGTACCTCATCTTATCCAACTTCCCAGACCCAACGGGTGTGAGAATTGTGGTTTCCTTCGATCTGCACCCGTGGCAGCTGGAACAGAGCCCAGGTTCTAAGGATGCTGTCCCTGAGCTGACAGGCTGGGGGGTGTTTATTCCTTACACAAGTGTTCCTCTGACTTCTCAGAAAAAAAAGAACACGATTTCCACTGCTGCCTGTGAGTCACTCCGATTAAAAAAAAAAAAAAAAAAAAAAAAGAAAAAACCCTGAGAGAGAGAAAAGCATTTGAGAATTGAAACTGAAATTTTGGTACACTTCTGCATCAATGCTGCTTAGACAGCCTCAGCTATCTCAGCTAGCTTAGAGACCGGTGAAAATCAAAACAGAATTTGGCTTTCCATTTAATTTCTGGACTAAACCTAATGCATTTGGCCAGAGGAGTAATGCTAACAGTGACTTGTTTCGAGGAACATTCGATATAAATATCCAGTTTAGGCACTGTTGGATTTTAAAAATGAACATTTCTGCTCTTTTGTAGATGATGCTGATACTGGCCTCGGTTTGTGTGGCTGGATCCTGGTGATCACCTCTTTTGTTCTCACTCTTCTTACATTTCCTATATCAATATGGATGTGCATAAAGGTAAAATCATTCACTGCTAAGTTGGGTTAAAAGTTTCAGCAATGCAGAGTGGCTGTTATTGTTCTCAGTTGGATTTACTTGTTCTAAACACAAATTAATCCAACTCTGTTCTTTCCTGAGCTATAGCAGACCGTAGATAGCAGACCCCAGCACTTCAGGGCATTCATCTTCAAACCAAAAAGAAAAGTGGTATTGCAATAATTGGTCAGAATAATTCCTGCATTGACATCTTTACTACATCTGGCCAGTTGTCATTAGTAAATAAACTCATTTGAAGGATCAGAACCCATAACTACTCTTAGAGATCTGATATTTTTTTTTAAGATCTCTCTCTGTATATCACATGTCTAAATATGAAGTATGTAAATAGAATTGTGTACATAGATGTGGCTGCATGTGACACACTGGAAGACACGGTGCTGTGATCACTCTGAGGTTGATGTTTGCAGTTTTCAGACAGGAGGAGTTACTTGGAGCTGGAAAAATCCCTGCTGGGTCACAAATGCTGCACTTTGTTGTGTCGTTGCCAGGATATTCCTGATGGCTGCTGGTGCCTGGCCTGCCCAGGTGCCTGAGAGTCTGAGGAATATTTCTTGTGGACTATTGTCCTGATTTTTTCCTTTCGCTCTTTGCTTTTGACAATAAAGTTAACCTAAAATTCTCAAAAGCAGCCAGTAGAGAAATGTGTATTAAATTAGATACTCAAGCCTGGTGTGTACATAATTTGGAATCCACCATGTGACTTCTGGAAACCCTTGTGTGACATCCAACAATCTGTTGCAGATTATCAAGGAATACGAGCGAGCCATCATCTTCCGACTTGGACGCATCCTGAAAGGGGGAGCAAAGGGACCAGGTATGTCCTGGACAGCAATTTCTTCTAATTAGTCATCAGCAAAACAATAATGGTGCAGAGACATTGCAGGAAAGTGGCAAATGGATTTCTCAAGAATTCTGAAACTTCCAGTAAGAGGATGTGTTACAACAGGGATTGAACTTTATTAGCCTTGTGGGTCTCTTCCAGCTCGTAAAGTTCTGATTCATGCTCTGGATTGAGGAGACAGCAATTGTATTTTTACCCAGCTCTCCTTTGCTAATGTATGGTCTGCAGGCAGAATCAAAAGCACTAAATGTAAAGGGAGTTTTCAGATGGGTTATTTGGAAAAAGAAGTTTGATGTATCAGTTAAACCCAACGAGTATCAAAGCCTTCAAAAGTAACAGAAGCCAGTAGAGTATTTGATAATTTTGACAAGTTGCTTGTGTATGTTAGAAACTCTGAGATCTGGAACAATGTTATTTTCAGCTCCTGCTGCTCAAAGTGACAGAAAGGGGCAATGGCTTCTCCCTTCATTCTCACCCAGGCTTTGCAATGTTCCACATTGCTGTAAAGCTGAAGAATCTCAGTGAGCCACCAGAACAGAAGGCAGGAGGTTGATGCTTGCCAGAATTAGGCCCCACAAGTAACTATGAGGGGGACATTTTAAACAGTAGCTGTTGATACTTCTGGGGTTGTTTTATTTCCAAATGTCAAAAACCTCTAACTGAGTGATACCCAGATAAATTGAAGTTTCTCAGCATGCATTTTTGAAAATCTTACCTTGGTTTGGAAGCCACTAACAAGTGTTGTGCTGCTGAGCCACAACAGCTGGATTCCAGCTTATTGCAGTAGCAAGTTTTGTCTGCTTTAATGACCCATTTTCACATGTTCTTGAATGGATTTTTTGGCACAGGTTTGTTTTTTGTCCTGCCTTGCACAGACAGCTTCATCAAAGTTGATATGAGAACCATCTCTTTTGATATCCCTCCTCAGGAGGTGAGTTTGCATTTACCTTTGCATCTGTTAAAATACTTGGAGAATTTTGTGCACTTTGCTTTTCCTTCTCCCCTCTCAGTGTTGGGTAATGTACAGTTTGAATACAGATTCCTTGTGCAGGTGCCATGTATTGTGAAGAATACATATATCCCTTAGAAATGTCATCCAGTAAGGGAAGAGCACTGAAAGAAAACAGATGATGCTCTGAGAACCAAATGAGATAATTGAATACTGCCTGAGAGCTGGAATGGGAGGGCTTTGGAACCAAGGCTGCTGGGCTTTATACAACATTCCCTAATTGCCTCTGTGAAATCTGGAGGATTTCCAGGCGCAGCAGGGATCTGTCCTGTGCCAATTTATCTACATGTATCAGCTAGCTCAAGGAATGGGATGAAATTGGTATGTACATCAAATGCTGTTTATAGCAACTGAGGGAATGAGTGGTCAGCTCCCTTGTCCTGCACAGGAACGTGGTGAGGGTGCTGCACTCATGGCCAGGTCCTAAAGAACAAAGAGATTACTTCAATTTCCAGTCTGATTTTCCTTGGACACCCTAACTTTGTGGCAGAATGTCTCCAGAGCATTAAGCCAGCTGAACTCAATGCTGCCAACAAAATAATAAAACCCAATTGTCCCTGTAAAAATAAGTTGGTGAACAATTGTATCCTGATGGATCTAACTGCATCACTCAGGTATCAGGTGCATTTTGTCACAGATGCTCCATGCAGCCTGTGTGGTGCCTCTATTTCCTGTCAGGTCTGCATGTGGGTTTGTGGCTCATAGTTAGTTGTAGATTGAGACAAATGCAGCTGTCCTGGTACAGTCTAAAGGGTAATTGGGAGAAACCTAATCACTGGCAGGCAGAATGTGCTTGCAGCTGCTGATGTACCATTACTGAGGCCATCAGTAATCTGGTTTTTCTTTTGTCTTGATTAAATCACGCTTATGGATTTAGGTTTGTGTTCCTTACATAGAGGCAGAAATCCATTTTTATTTGTTCAACATGATTTCTGTGCATGCTACTCATTCTTTACTTTTATCTTATGAAAAGCCTGCTGAAAGAGGTAGTTTGGGAGGGGACAGGGCAGGTAAATCTTGCAGGTAATTGTGTACCATGGAACAAGGGCAGCTCTGGGCATGGCCCAGGTTCTCTGAGCTCCCCTGTCAGTGCCACCCTCCCGTCCCAGGAGGCTGCAGCACAGTCCCCACGGCCCTGCTCCTCCTAAACTCCTCAGAATAATTTCTGTAAGCCTCACAGCCCTGATGAAACCTCACTGAAAGGCAGCACAGGACCTGCCTGGCTGTGATTCCTTGCCAGAATCACTGGTTAAACCTTCCCAAGTGAAAATGAATTTCAGAATAAATGATTTTGGCCTTTTCTCTTTTTCCTGTCACTGGTATGACTTGCAGATGCCTCTGTGAATTTGAGGAAGTGGGTTAAAAATAACATTAGGGCAAAGCTAATGGAATGTGTTTTTCACTGAGAAGTTTCTAATCCCATATTTAGTCTCAGCTGTACTGGGAGGTTCATGAACACTGGGACATGTTCATACACAGCATTTGTGTGTGAGGGCTTTTGTTCTCAAGACAGTGGGAAACCAGGACTTGGTGTAGTAAAACAAATACATGATTGTCATAATAATTAACTTTGTATTTATGCAATATTCTGCACTTTTTTCAGATCCTGACCAAGGACTCAGTGACAGTTAATGTGGATGGAGTGGTTTATTACAGGGTGCAGAACGCCACCCTGGCCGTGGCAAACATCACCAACGCCGACTCCGCCACCCGGCTCCTGGCACAGACCACCCTGAGGAATGTCCTGGGCACCAAAAGCCTCTCTGAGATCCTCTCTGACCGGGAGGAAATTGCACACAGCATGCAGGTATGAGCAGCTTGGAGCAGTCCATCAAACAGCAGGTTAAGCAGCAATGCCATGGATAACTTAAAGGTGTGGATTTATTTTATCTCTAAGTGCTAAGTTGTGGTTTGGAGCTGTAGGCAAAGCCCTGACAAGATCTCTTGGGAGGGCACTGTGTGAAATAAGAATGGGAACTAAAGCATTAAGGGCCAGTGGGACACAGGAGAGGAGGGCTGCCCTGCATCCTTGTGTCAGTCCTTCACTGCTGAAGGAAACTGTGCCACAGAATTCCTTCAATACATTAATCAAGCTCTGGGGGTTTTTGTTAATTTAAAACAGTTGTGCTCTCATAGCTGTCAAATCATACTACAAATGCTAAAGCCCTGAAAGTCTGGGAATTTGAAGAGATTTCATTTGGTGTATTTGCCATTCTCCAGATTTGGGCCTTAGTTTGAGCCAGGTGTGTGGCTTCACTTACCTGTCCTGCCTTCTGTAGGCAACACTTGATGAGGCAACAGATGACTGGGGCATTAAGGTGGAACGTGTGGAGATCAAGGATGTGAAGTTACCTGTGCAGCTGCAGAGAGCCATGGCTGCAGAAGCAGAGGCTGCCCGGGAGGCGAGAGCCAAGGTAATGACATCAGCCTGGGGGTGGATTTGGTTTTTCCCAAGTAAGAAATACACCCTTCCCTCTCAAGCCCTTGTAGATACAAATAAGTACAGCTTAAGGGAGAAAGCATTTTCTCTCCTGTGGGGAGAGGCAGTGCTAGAAGAAGCACAAAAGCTTTTGAAGATAGAAAAAATACTTGCATGGCATTCTCAAGACCTGATGCCAGCTTTTGTGATCCTGCATTCTGGGTGGGAGGATCGAGGCACTGGGGCCTGCAGAGCAAACAGGAGTGGCTGGTGCCTGCTGAAAGCACATGCCCAGGGCAGGTCACTTCCCAGGCAGAGCCTTTGGTACCTGCCTAGGGCTGACCCCTGTGCACTGCCCGTTCCTCCTGAGCAGCACAGGCTCAGTTTCACTGCTCTGCCTCCCCAGGTGATCGCGGCCGAGGGGGAGATGAACGCCTCCAGGGCCCTGAAGGAGGCGTCCATGGTGATCACAGAGTCTCCTGCTGCTCTCCAGCTGCGCTACCTGCAGACCCTGACCACCATCGCTGCCGAGAAGAATTCCACCATCGTCTTCCCCCTGCCCATAAACATCCTGCAGGGCCTGCTAGGTCTGAAGGAGTAGAGAGGCTGGGAGGGGCGAGCTCGGGGTCAGCCCACGTTTGCAACACTGAATTCCCTGTGTAGTGTAACTTGTGGCAGTGTTAGCAAAGTGGAACTGAGGAACCTTTTTGTTTTACTGAGTGTGTTATAGAACTTGTATGTAATCTTTGTGAATGTGGACAATCGCAATATTTGAAGTTGAAAACCTCTCAGAATGAGTACAAGCAGGTTGTGATCTTAAATAAGCTTTATCCATATTGTCCTGGATGGGACACCTCTAATCCAAAACCTCCTTTTCAAACAGAATAGAAAAACAGTTGTAGAGGTGATCCAAGATTTGGAATTATTCCTTCTACAAAATGGATCTGTAGCCCTGCAAGGGAAGTGGAATAGTGTCCTGGGGACTCCTGAAAATCAGGCTCATGCTCTCTAAACCAGTCCCCATTGATGAGAAACAGTTTTTAGTGGAACTTTCTTTCTGCCACCCAGAAAAGGCACAAACATGCCACAGTTATAGACACAACGTGCTTGTGGTCACTGATGGGCTACTGTTGTTATGGGGCTGTGTCTGCATAGAGTTACACTGCTTTAAAGCACTGGAAAGGTTCTGCCTGTATCTGTTTCTCGTAAAAATATTTTTTAAAAACCAAAGTGCTGCATTTTATCCAGATCTAAAGCCTTATTTCTCTAGGAAATGACATGTCTGTAACTAGCAGGGAGGAGTGGTGTTTAACAGAAGATGCTGCACTGGTGCTTTACCTGTTGGTGCTGCTCTCTGCAGACCTGGAGTGGTTGTTGTGTCAATAAGGGCTTACACTTCATCCTCAAAGCAGCTGGGCCTCAGCTCACATAACCCAAGCTGTTAAACTTCCTGTTTTGTACCTCTGTAGAAAAGACAAATAAGAGAAGATCTGGATGCTTCTTGGGGAGGACTCGTCAGGCTTCCGCCAGCACTGAGTCTGACATCTTTAAAATCTGGGACGAGGCAGTGGAGGTGAAATGACAGATCATGATGTAAGTGCCCTTCTCCCACTGGCCAGCATAACGCCATAAGATGTTTCTTTTGCTCTTTCTGCTCCAAATCAGCTCTGTATTTACAGGTGTTTTAGGCCTGGGTACCTGTGCCTCGACACGCTGTGCCTTTGTCACTGGCAGGAGATGCCCAAGTGATGTTGCTTTTCTGCCTGTCTGCTGGGCAGGTTTTCCTTTGTGTTTGTCAAGGTGGCAGCTCATGTAAGCTGAGCTTAACTTCTGGCTGGGAGCAAGAGAACCAGTTAACAAAGCTGGAATAATTAGCATTGCTGTGCTCAGGCACTTGGAGTGAGAAACAGAGCAACTGCAGAGCTCCAGGTTAATCCTTAGGGAAGATGAGTCACTCTGTAACTCCCACTGCTGCAGCTGCATCTGCCACCCCTGTGAATTCTTGTTGACACCACAAGATGCTTTTTGCTCTCATCCTGAATAAAAAACATGCTGTTTACTAATGAGTGAGTTTCTGAAAGAGTAAAATACTGTTTATCAGTGTCTCAAATGCCTATCATTCCAAAGAGGGGAAAGCAAAGCAGTCCCAAACTCCTCAAAATAATTTGTTACCTTTTCTTAAAAAGTCCACGTGCAAAAGATGGCACAAGGAAGGTTTTGGTTTCCAAGGTGTGTTCAAACATGGGATCCACAACTGCTCTTTAATGTTTTCTTCTTCATAACAAACCCCACCATTTCTGTTCTTCCCATATTTCATACAAGCTTTATTGTATTAAATATAATCAAAGCAAGGAGCAGGGTCAATGACTGGTCATGATTGTTTTCGGAAATTATTGCACAGCTAATTGGCTATTAACATCATTCCCTCGTTAACATACATCCTGCAGGAGGAAGGAGCTCTTGAAGGCATTGAAGGCACTGAACTTGCTCTGTTCCAAACATTCCTCACACATCCACATCTGCCATTGCTCTCTGCAGGGGATCCACAGCCCAGTAGTCATCATCCCAGCCCAGGAACCAGCCAGAGAAGGTGGGAGGCTCGAAGCCCTGTTTGACAACGGTCACCGGGGTCCTCTTGTCCCGCGTGGAGGGGTCGGTGTCGATGTAGCGCTTGGCTGGGGACACAGGGAGGGGATCTCACTCAGCACCAGCAGCTAAACTGGCCCTGAGTGGCTGCCACAGAGGCAGCTTCACATCAGCCATCTGAACAAAAATACCCACTGAAAGTTTGTGCCCTATGGTTTTATCTATGCTTGTCAGAATATAAATTGCCTGAGTCATGATCACAGAGTGGGAAAATGAGAAAGGGATAGTTCAGAGAGGAAAATGTGACATTACCAGACTTCAGTGCCTCAGTCTTTTCTTCTTCTTGGGCATCTTTCCCAATCCATACAAAGACCTAAAGATAAAAATATTAATTACTTCAGTAACAATCATTCTCTTTATGAAGGGATAATTTAGATGAAGTCTCAGTGAACAGAGTGTGACACAAACCAGAAAATCCTTGTGTTGGGGTGCCTGGGTTGTTGACCAATGTGATCAAAGTTCTATTGGTCAATAATGAGAAGTTTTTTGCCTGCATTTTATCTACATGAATTGTAGACCCTCGAACAAGTTCTACACTAGCTTAACACAAGGGGACAGTAGCAGATGTTTGAACATTTTTCCATAAAACATCACAGTTCACCTCTGAGTTGCCTTGTGGCTCAATCTGTAATACAAAAGCATCTCTGGCTGTTGTGGTTCAGGTCTCAATCTAGAGCCAATCTGAGCCTGTTCTTTGCTGCTCTTGTCCCCCTGTGATGTGACATACCTGATCCCACGTGTCCAGGAGCATCACATCATCTGTGGCAAGGTCATCCTGAGTCAGATCTCCAGGAACTTCTTCAATCTGGAAAACAGGGGGTTAAGATGAGCACAGGCTTCAAACATCACTTTATCTGTACAGGGTGAACCAGAGGAAGAAAAGATCAGGTGTAACTGCAGGTGGGGGGCTCAGAGCAGCTGGGCCTGAGCCTCTGCCAGCCCTGTGGTGGGTGAATCCCTCCGGGCACTCACAGTGAAGCGCCCACTCTTGTTGGAGCAGGCGAAGAGGCGCGGGGGGTGAGTGTCCATCTTCTTGTCCTTGAGGCGCGGCGAGGTGCGGTACGGAGCTTTGCCACCCAAGGCTGCCCAGAAGTTCTCTGGAAAACACAAAGAGGGACTGTTGCTTCTCCTGTTCATGGAAGCCTCACCAGGGTTATGGTTTGGGCAGGACTGAAGTGTTCTTGTGGGTCAGAAAGTCCCAATGGCCTGCAGACATACATGGACAATGTCTGTTAAACAATGAAAATACCCCAGAGAAGCCCCTCAGGCCCATGTCCACATCTTCTTGTTCTGGGAGACAAAATACCTGTGAAATAATTGCTGAGGATGTGCAGTAACACAGAAATGATGGCAGACTGCACTGTGACCCCTCACCTGGCTCTTTGCCCTCAGCAACCTGTACTGGGCGAGCTCCCAGTATCTTCAGCAGCTCCTGTGCTCCTGATTTCTCAGCGTTGCTGGCTCCTTGGCCAACCCACAGGTAGGCAGCAGAGGGAGTTTTCAGGACAAAGGCATCGTTGGAGTTCAGCTGGCTGGCTGTAGGATCCAGCTGAAAAGAAGGAACACTGCAGGTGTCAGATGTAACCTCCTCTAGACAGAGCCTGTTACTTCAAAATCAAACCAGAACCTACAGCTGAATAAAGTGCAAACAAGATTTTCCATATGAGCATGTAAGGCTGTCAGATGTGTTGTGTATTCCCTGTATCCAAGTGCTGAGTTAGATTTTCCCCATGGGACAGTAAATAACTGTTTCAGTGTGTGATTACAGGTACATGACCTATAGCAGGAACGCCTGGCTGTCACTGTGCCAGTGCTGGTGGTTATGGCAGGAGATTTAGGACTCACTGGGGAGCTCATGGCAGAGCAGCCCCTGCTGCCAACACTGATCAATCATTAACACCAACTCCCTTGTGTCAACAACGACTTCTTGAAGCTGCAAGCTTGGGAAGTTCCTGCAGCCACACACCCCTGCCCTCTCCTCACCAAGATTTCACCTCCCCTTTGTTGTTGCACAGAGGTGTTTGTGTCTGTTTTCTCTCTGAGCAGTGGGACTCTGAACCTGTGTCCTGGCCCAAGTTCCTCTTCCATAGAGGGACCTGAACCCTTCAACGGCTCATGTTCCACCCTGGTTGCACACACAACACCAAGGCTGACTCTCCACCTACCTCCACTGCTCTGGTGGCTCCGGAGGTGCTGGAGCGCACCTGGAAGAGCCGCGTGGCCGCGGGTGCAGTCTGCCCTCCTTCCCTCGAGGTTCCACCCTTGTAAACAACCAAGGGCTTTCCACCAAACATGCTCATCAGGTGAGGGGGCTCCTTCCCTTGCACTACTCGTTTCTGGAGAAAAAGAAACTTGCTGTCAGTTTTGAGAGTAACCAGAAATGGCTCTTACAGCCCTCTGTCGAGCTGGAATATTCACAGAGCCCCCAGCTGGGCCAGTGTTTAATATACACATATATGTTCTTTATTCCCCCAGTGTTGGGGTTTGTTTCTGCAGTCTCTTTACCTGCACTGGGCTGCCTCCCAGCTCCTCATCCAGCTGCACTGTGAGGAATGCAGAGGTTGCAATCTCATCCTGTGTGGAGTCGGCGCCCTGCCTGGAGAACAAGGCCAAATCCCAGCTTTATTCTCAGCCTTTCCCCCCACACACGCACCTTACAGAGATCAAGAGGAGGTAAGGAAACTGTGTTACAGAATCTCTGCAGCACTTCACTCAACACAAAGGAGAAATTCCTTATCCTCTGTTGTGGCACAGCAAGTACAGGGGGAGATAAGAACCTTTCCTAGATAAGCAGCACTTTCCTAGATAAGCAGAGCTTGATCCAAAGAGGGGAGTAATAACCAGTGGGGGGAAATGGAATAAAAAAAGCTCACACAGTACTTCCCTCCATTGTTCCAGTTCAAATAAAACATCCCAGACCTCTGGTATTGTTTTGTTTACATGGGAAAGTTATCCTGGGTGAAACTTAATCCCCCAAAGATCCTCTGGGAACCAGCAGTGATCGATTCTCCGAGTGGGCTCGCAGCCCCAGCAGCCCCTGCAGCCCCAGCGTTCCCTGATGCCCCAGGGTCAGTCCCGTACCAGGTGTAAATGATCTGTCCCCGCTTCCCGCCGTGCTGGTAATCGTACAGGATGATGTAGCTGTCCCCGCCATAGAACTGCCCGTACGTGGCGGGGTCCACCGGCACCTTCTCGGAGCCTTCAATTCTCCAGATCTGGGGGAGAGGAGCAGAGGAGCAGAGCTGCAGAGCTGCAGAGCTGCAGCACGAGGCATCGCCGGCCGCGTTATCCCCGAATCCCAGCCCGGAGCTGCCGCGCCCTCTGCCGGGACTGAGGGACAATTCCCGTCCGCTCCAGCCGCTGCTCCCAGCGCAGCTCGGAGACTTTTCGGGAGGTATTTACACAGCCAAACCTCGGCCGGGACCGCTGTGGGCTTCTGGACAGCCCTCAGCCCCTTCAGGACCAACTCCCCCCTGCCTCTATGCTCAAAGTCATGAGCACAGGGTGCTCCAAGACATTCACACCTGAGATGGCAACCCATAGGAGATGGGAGAATACCCAGGAGGAAGAGGAGGAACAAATCCATGTCCACAGTGCTGGGAAGTCGTGGAGTCAGAATCAACCCCACTCTTCTGCAGGGCTTTCAAGACCCTGTTGCTATTTCTGGTGTCAGAAATGCCCCCAGCAGTTACAAGACCTCAGTGTTGATGGCTCTCTGGCCTCCACACCTCTTGCTGCTCTTGCAGCCATGCCATCAAGTAGCAAAAAAACAGTCTGGAAAGTGTCCCAGGGGGATTGTGCCACCACTGACCTGTTTCTTGCCAGAGCCATCATCCTCCATGCCATGCTGGGCAGCCATGGCCTTGGAGCTGTGCAGGGTGGCCGCGTCAAAAGGGACCTGCTCAATCTTGGCAACGTGGCCAGAAACGTGAGGCTGCCCCAGCCCCTCAGTCTGGTCCCTGTCCCGCCAGTTCTTGAAGAATTGCTTGAACAAAGGTGTCTCACCACTCTCAGGGAGGACTTGGATCTGAAAGGAATGAGCCTTTAGAACCATCTCCCTAAGAACAGCAGGTTCATCTACTCCTCTTTTTCACTCTTAGAAGAGTGAAAATGGAAAAGGTAAAAGAGTGAGAGGAAGAAACTTTAACTACCAACTGTGCTTGGGTAAAAGCTGCTTAAGCCCAGGAGCAGCAGTGCAGAATGTCCCAAAACAGAGCAGATCTCCCACAACAGGAGCTGCTTGAAAGACCCACAGGGACACCTGGGCCATCTGTGCTCTGCAGTCCTGGCCCGAGTGGCAGAGCAGAGAAAGTGCCTGGGGCTGCACAGGGCCTTACCTGGGTGTGCTTGGGATAACCCATCTTGTCAATGAACTCTGAGGCTGTTTTCAGTGCTGCCTTCTTCTCTTCAGAGTTGGCACTTTTGCCTTTAATGAAAATAGAGAGAAAGGGGGACAGGATTTTTAACCTGATACAAAACTGTCCCAGGTACCTTTTGGCAGAGTAGAAGGGCCCAGCCTTCCAGATAAAAGATGCCAAATAACAAATGACCATTGCTGGATCTCTTCCATGCTTGTTGTGATGGCTGAGAGAGAACAACTGCCTTTCTGTTTATGATATTAATTCTTTTCTCCCTGGTTCTCTCACATAC
Source organism: Catharus ustulatus (assembly GCF_009819885.2). Taxonomy (NCBI): domain Eukaryota; kingdom Metazoa; phylum Chordata; class Aves; order Passeriformes; family Turdidae; genus Catharus; species Catharus ustulatus. The sequence continues at coordinate 9,312,925 of NC_046241.1, read as the reverse complement.
CTTTCCAAACAAAGATCTTCCCATCTGTGCCGTGGTCCAGGATGAAGCAGTCATCTGTACTCAGGGCTGCCTGGGAGAAGGGGTTCTCATCTGCCACCAGGGACACTGCCATGTTCCCAGCCCCATTGGACACCTGTGACAACACAGCACAGAGGTCACATAAGGCACCCTCTGCTCCCTCCTGCTCCAGGCCCTAGCTCAGAACTCAGGGAGGGGAAGGGAAATCCATGTGAATGCACTGGCTGCTGCAGGCACTATTGTTTTCAAACAGGATACCTCTGACACACCAACAGTATGGCAAAAACATAACACTTACTCTGAAGATTTCAACTATTTCTAGCAAAGCAGATACTGCTGGGACCAAAGAGAGGTTGGTCCAAAATGGGAAATACCCTCAGTGCAAAGGAAATATTTTCTAAAGCAAACCAACTGCACACAGGGACTGGAGGGTAACTGAGAAGAACCTCCCTGTATCAAGTGAGGTTAAAAAATCTGAGTTCCTTTACTAATGCATGAAGTGCCACATAATAAACTATCTTAGCAGATATTCACCCCATGGATACCAGAGGCTGCTTAGAGAAGATTCCTCCCAAAGTCTTGGACATTCTTCTCCACTCACTCAGCTGATGGCAAATGGCACCTTCCAAGTCATGGCTTCATGTGGGTGTTAGAAAGGGGCAGGTCCTGTTTCTCAGGCTCACTGTTGCTAGTTCTTTCCTGTCACATTCCTAACACAATGCCTGACAGCACAGAGGAAAACTATTTTCCCTCATTTGTTTCACACTCCACCTTTCTCAAAAATTCCTGGAAGTCCCAGCTGTGTCACTACAGTCATAAGTGAGTAACAGAAAGTGCATGGACATGCAGTGAAAGCAAGCAAGGTTCATACACAAAACTTGTTAAGCAGCAGAGTGAGGAGGAGCAGGACTCAGAGCAGCTCAGTTCCTCTCTGCTATTGCACCTCCACCTAATTTCACAAAGATCACTCTGTTCTCCCCGGAGTTATGTCAGGGTTCCTTCCTCCTTACCTTGTAGAGCTTAGCCAGCTTCCTGTTGGTTGTGTCAGTTTTGGTCTCATCAGAAACTCCTTCTGGCAAACTGGGCTTTGGTCCCAGGACCTGTGAGGGAGAGAAAAATCATTACCAGCCAGTCCAAGAGGATCTTCCTTCCCAGGTGCTCCAGTGAAGAGAATGAGTAGAAGAGAATTCCAGATCAATCATGGAAATCCCCTCTGAAGTCCCAGCGGGGCAGAGCAGCAGGCCTGCACTGAGCTGTGTGTTTACACCACCCACCCCACCTTTCCTCCACACAGCACATTTCCCAGTGCAGCAGGGACAAATGGACAAAGGGAATAACCTGGAGCATCTCCTCTCTCTCAGAGCCCTCCTCTGACACGTAGACCTTGGCGCGCCCGTTGCGCTCGTTGTCCCGGATGCCCTTGGCCAGCACCGTGGCCTTCAGCCGCTCCTGCCGGTTGCTCTTGGAGCCACACCATTGGAAGATGTTCTGGGGGAAGGAGAAAGTCGTGTCAGAGCATGACTACACCTCTCTAGATGAGACAGCACTCAGCTGGGACTGAATGTCAGTGTTTCAGGATGGCTTCAGCAGAGTGGGGGAAAAGCCTCATGAGCAGTGTCAGACATGTCCTGCCCCTTGGATCCCACCACACCTGCCTCCGCCTCTGCCTCTGCCCTGCTACTCACACTGCCCAGGTCCAGGATGAAGCAGTCCCCATTGTTGAAGCTGTCCCAGCTCACAGGAACCTCCGTGGCCCGGACTGTTCGCCTGCCTTTGACCTGCAGCAGCCTCTGCACGGTGACCTCGTTGGGAACCACGTGCCTGAAGCCAGAAGCCACACCACCAGCCTGGGGAAACACAGGAGCAAGGATTCACACCAGGACTGGAGGCAGAGGAATTATCCCAAGCTCAGGATTCACTTTCTCTGCTGACAGACACTGGGAATTATTTATCAATGCAGGCAACAGGACCCATGGCAGTCACCCTCAAGAAAAGCACAACCAAGTTTAAATGAACAGAAGTAACAACAAGAGAGTGGGAAATAAACAAAACAGAAAGATCAGGAAAGTCTCAGACATGAGGAAATGTGAGCACTTTACAAGCATGAGACCTGATATCACTTTCCTTGTGCCTTTGGATTCCTAACAGACTCAACTGCTTGACTGCATGTTTTCACTTCTATCCCACTTTATTGTGATGGCAGGGAGGAGTAACTCCCACTACTGCTCATCTCCTTTACCAAAACATTGCACATGCTGGGAGGGTGGGCTAAGCACAGAGACTGCAAGGTCAAACTGTTATGCAAGTGGGGAGAAATCAAATCTCCTGGGTAGGCGTTTCCCATTAACTTTGCTGCTCCTTAAATTCATTCCAGGTGCCTTGGGACTGTTCTTTCCTCTGCCTCTTAAAGAAAAACAAAACCTTGATTCCTAAAATTTTCTGGGGCTTTCCTTGTGCATTATCAATTCAGCCAAATCTCTCCCACTGGGATCTGCTGTTCTCCACCCTGTGCAGTTCCAACTCATTGAAAACATCTGGCTGAGAAGGGGTTTTAAGCAACTGGAAAAAGGGCAATTCTCACTCTGCTGGGAATTGGGCAGGATGCCATTTCTTGCAGACCTGGGTTGGTTGTCACCCACCTTGTATTTGATGCCAGATTTGAAGTAGCCCAGGAAGGTGGGGGACTCGTGGCCCTGCACCTCGCGGTGCTGCACAGCCCTCCCCTGCAGGTGCTCGTCCATCTGCACAGTGAAGATGGCAGCGGCCCCACGCTCATCCTGAGAACTTTCATCACCTGAAACACGGAGAGACACACTGGCAGGGAGTGCAGGGCCTGCCTCTGCACTCAACTGTGCAAACACACGGGGAGAAAGCAGACTGAACTGGGGTTTGCAGGCTGCAGGAACGCCTTGGCACGGTACTGTGGGACACGGACTGCAGAGCGGAGTTAGGAGAGGGAAAAACTCCACTCCCTGAGCAGCAGGAACACACCTGACCTCCCTCCTTTCAGGCAGAAAGCATTTCAGCCAGACCTTTCACCTGAGATCTTGCCTTCCCTGTGAACCTCTGCAGAGCAGGGACTCACCTGTCCTATTGCCCAGGAGAAGCTGCTTTTAGGATCAGGGGTGGCTGTGCTCTCCATTGCAGAGCCCAAATATGCAAATATTTGACATGAGCAGGGCTCTTCACACCCAGAACTGCATTCTCACTGTGCTGCTTTTTATTTCCCTGGGTAACATTTGCTGGCCATGGCTGGAGCAGAGGCTCAGGGGTCACTCTGAGCTCCCAGCACTCACCCAACCAGAAGTGCAGGTCGTACTGGAGGTTCCCGCTGCGCTGCTTGATGGTGTTCAGCACCAGGTAGGAATCTCCAGTGAAGAAATCTCCATACAGGTTTTTTGGCACTGGGACCAAATCAAATTTCTCCACCCTCCAGATCTGAAGGCCGGGTTCCTTCCCAGCCTTCAAAAACTCGGCGTGTTCCACCATGCTGACAGGCTGGGGGCGAGACAGAGGATGCTGGTCAGTGTGCAGGACACAAGAAGTGTTCAAATTAAATTGATTCTCATCTCTTAACTTCTGGTGCCAGGCAAAAAGTGAAAGTTTCCTTTTTTCTCATGCACTGAGATTTGAAGGAGGGAAAAAAAATAAGGATGTGTGGGGAAAGAATCCTTCTCCATTGATGACTGTTCATTTTAATTTCCAATCACCTCTGCTTCCTGCTTTATTCTGGATTATCATCTTCTAGACTCTATTGTCTCTCTCTCTGAATTTTAATCTCTGCATTTTCCTTCCTAATTTATAATTTTTCAGTATGGTACATAAGTGAAGCCTGACACTGCAGGCTGTTGGATAGAAACCCCTTTTAACTCCACATGTACATCCTGCACAAAGATAATTTACAGCTTTTCTAAAACCAAATGGAAAATGCTGTGAATATCATTGAATATTTACGTAATTATCAGGTTTCTTAAAGCTCTTCTGTTCTGCCCTGTTACTTTACCTGCTCCCCTGTAGGAATTACATTAATTTACACAACATCCTGTCCTAAGGACATTGCAATTTTGGTTTAATATGTTTATTGCCATACTTATGCAATATATCAACACAGTGCAATATCCTTTTTTTAACAAACGTAATAAACATTTTGGTCTCTTATAAAAGAATTCACGTTGGTAATTCTGGAAGGAAATAAAACATTTCTGGTGTATTGGCAAGGAAGTCTGTCCATGGATCACATCATGCCTTTGAGTGCTCAGGTAATAGGGAAGAAAACATCACAGTGTTACATTAGAAGCATTCAGTACTTTGACAAAGAAGATTCACAGCAGCTGACGGACAAAAGTAAAATATGCTGAGTTTTCAAGGCAGAAACGAGGAATGTTACAAACTAGAGAGCAAAATAGCAAGTTATGCACAAAGTGATTCCTGTGCTGAAATCAGCTATCAAATATGGGAAAGAATGAACTCTATCATCATTACTCCAGCCAGCCTGAATCCTCCCAAATTCCCACTAAAAATTGGACAAAACCCTGACAAAGAGTCAAAGGGGAAGGAGTCCTGTGAGTAGCTGGAACCAGAAGTTTTTCAGTGTTTCGTTGTGATGTTCATCACTTACCACAGCTGAAAGCACGAGAGCTGCTGTAACAACATATCCAAGCCCTGCCACAGACACGGAGCTGACACAGCTCAGCTCCAGAGCCATTGTGCACAAAATGGTGAAGAAAAGAAAACTGAAGTCCTTTCTGCCCATTTCCAGGAGCGAATGGGCTTGTGCCTTGTGCTGCAGAGCAGTGGGGAGCCCCAGCTCCCTGCTCCTCTGGCTGCTGGCGAGGATGAAGGGCAGAAGCCAATCTTTTATCGGGGACGAACACACCCACCCCCTCGGCAGCGCAGGGGCGGATCGCGTCCGTGCAAACAATCCTGCTGGAATCCCCAGGGCTCCCAGAGCCTCTCCCCGAGCCCGCAGCCCAGCAGGGACTCAGTGCACACAATGTGCGATCCATTAGTGATGGCTCACACCGGCCACTCGGCCCCTCGCAGGCACAAACTCACAGACACCACAGCAGAGGCAGAGTTTTGTCAGCTGAGAGCTGGGAAGTTGATGAGATGCAGAGGAACACACGGCTCCAGCTGGCAGGGAAAGAGATTTGGAGGAAGACAAGGATTGGACTGAGCAACCTGAGGATGGGGGGATGCAACCTCAGCTCCCTGAACTTGTCCGAGGAGCAGAATTCACTCCACAGCACTGCCAGTGACAGCCCGGGAGGGTTTGGGGATGCACTGATGGATTTCAGTCCCGGGTTCACAACAGAGCATTCAGAGCCTGGGAGGTGACAGAACAAAAGCTCATTCAGTAATTCAATAATTTCACAACCAAGTATTTCTGAGAGTGTAGCAACACCCTATGGCAGGAACACAACAGCCATCAAACCTGCTCAGCCCAAAGGAATTACAGCAGGGCTGATTGCAGCCACCAACAAACAGATTATTCTACCAAGCATCTCACACTGCAGCAAGTTCATCTATCACATTTTCCAGGTGTTTACAGCGAGTGAAGAGTGCAGGAACCTTTCCTGTGCCCTCAGGAATGGAGCAGACACACAATGTGCTGCTGGGCACTTTTGTTCTCAGCACACCCAGGGGAGAATCCTGACAGGCTGAGCTTCCCATGGTCAGAATCTCTCAAAATATTCTTTAATAAGGGGCCAAACTTTCCACCCAAAAAACTTCATAACAAAATTTCCACGAAGGAAAGAGCAGACCCTGCTTTGTGCTTTCCCCACTCTCCATGAGGATATTTTCTTTCCCTCTCTCCTGAGAACACTCTGCTGCTCTCTTGTCCAAGCTGATGCATTTTAATTTGAAATGTCACCTTTGAAAATTTCACTGGAAAGTCTCAAACTGAATCAGACAACAAAAACAATGTGCTAGTCCTGCTGGTATTTCTGATCTCTGTGAAGGAAGTTCAGAGTGTCAGAGGTCTCAGTGAAAAACATGTTGGAACCTTGACTCCAAGGAAGGCAGCTGTGAAAGGCTCTGGCAGCTGCAGCAAACCCAAACCAAAATGACTGAGTTGCATAACATTAGAAAGAGATGGGTGCTTTCCAAATGGAAAAATACTCTGGACATTTTATTACTAAATTAAATACCTGTATGGTCCTACACCTGGGCAAACCTCAGAGGCTGAAGGCAAAAAGACCCAGGATAATCTTCTTTGTTAACATCCCACTGTAGGATATTGTCTGCAGATATATGCAGATACAATATTCTTGAAAAACCTTTTATTTAGTCTTCTAATTAATTTGGAATTTTGTAAGTCCAAGATTGCATTCCTAATGAGCTGAAATATGTAAATACAAGCAAAAAATTAGAAGAGGGCTATAGTGCATAAATTGTATATTATAGCGTTGTTTCATAAAATTAATTAATCTGAGCCATTCCTGGAGGGAGTAGCTGTAAATCTCCCCCAACAGCTGGTTTGGGTTATTACTGCTGGCAGCAAGGGTTGCATTGTTAAATCAAGCCCCAGAAATGTTTGCTCTGGACATTGTTCTGAGGGCACTTGCCAGCTGAGATCACCAGGGCCCTGCTGAAAAGGATGTTCTGATGGAGACATGGAAAACAGAACTTTCCAAGCTGCTGTTAATAAAAGTGTCCAGCTTGGTCCAGAAAGGGTGCCCAGCCAACAGCTTATGCAAAGGAAAGTTGTTTAAGGAAAACAAGGAAAGGGATTGGAATACAGGATTTCAGTACAGATGGATCAGCTAAATGACTCTTGGCTGCACAGTGATGAAAACAAGAACTTAGGGAAATTAGTCCAATGATTTGAGCAACCACTGGAAGACAACAAGTTCATTATGGTCTCCAGATGTGCAGTCACACCAGCAGGACAGGCCAGCCCAGGAAGGCCCTGGGATGGAGTCTGGCCTGCAGGAACAACCCCAGGGATTTGTTCAGGGCAAACCCAGCAGGAAAGGCAACACTCACTGATCAGAGTCTGTGTCTGTGTCTGCCCCACAGGCCAGTGCAGCCTGGAGCTGCTGCTCAGGGAGGTGTGCAAGGATCTCCCTGTTTGCTCCAGGGGGAGGCCAGAAAAGGCAGAGAGGCCCCAGTCCCTGTGCTCAGCAACCCTGACCCTGCTGTGCAAGCCCCAACTGCTGCAGCTTCCAGCACCTCCAAGCCAGGACTCAGCTCCTGTCCATCCAGCCCAAATCACCTTTCTGTTTCCACCCTGCAGCTGGTAACAAACAGCTCTCTCTGCCTCTCCCTGAATTCATTTCTGCTCTGCTCACTCATCCCTGGGGCTGTGCCTCCCCCTCAGCTGTCACAGTCACCTCTGCCCTCCCAGACTGACCCCAGCAGCACTTCAGTGTTTGTCTTCACTCTCCTCCGAATTTCTGCCAAGGAGCTGCCCAGCTCTGCCCTGCCCAGCACAGCCACACTGAGAGCAATGTCCTGTTCCCTTCAGGAAAAACCTGTGGACACTGAGCCTGGAATCTCTTACTCTGCCTCATCACACTGCAAAATCCATACAGGGAATAATTAATATGTGGTTCCTCCACATCAAATACACTCTCACATCTTCACACCTACCACCACCTAAAGCTTAATGATGTAGCTAAAGAAACTTTCTACAATACTCACAGAAAATCTTTATTTCATTCAGTAACTGGCCACTAACAAGAGAAAAATGAGCACAATGTTTTTTTGAGGCCCAGCTAACTTGTAATAATTTGTGGCAATTCACACCTGGATATACCCACAAACATAGTCAGGACTTACCTGCACAGGGCTGCTCAGGAAAGCTTGGCTGAATTAAATGAGACAGAAACAAGGGTAGCCCACATCTCCATGTGGTTGTGCTCATTTGCAGCTCCAGTGTTGACTCATGATGGGTTCAGATAATTTGTCTAAATTTGCTGCATAAACAAAACCCACACAGGAAGGGCTGCAGGCAGCACATCACCACAGAGCATCCAAAAACCTGTGCTCACTGCTGGATCAATTCCTGCCTTTCTACATGGCAAAGGCTGGATTTTTGATTTTCATGGATGACACTTGCAGAATAACTTGCAAATACTGAGTTTCTTAAATATGAGAACAGTAAATCTGAGTGGAGTCTGTATCCACACTACAGTCACGTTGCAAAAATGCCTTTTGTGCACCAACCCTTATTGTACCTCGGGGGCAAACATTTGCATTTGCACCCAACTAACTCCCTCTTTCCTTTTATTTATTTGCCCAACATTGCCCGGAGAATATGAACTGCTCCAAATAAACAATATATGTCCTCAAAAAAGAAAGCCTCCCTTATCTCACAGCATTCCAGGCCTCCTGTACCAAGTGCCAGAAGAGTTAAATCACTGTTGTATTTCTGCTGCAACAACAGGAAAACCCTAAATCCTTGTTTTGCAAGAGGCAAAGGGGTCTAATCCTCCTGGCACGATCAATCCCAGGAAATCTACAGGTTGTACTTGCCACAGTAACACCCCAGAGCAAGGGCTGCATTCCCCAGCTCTAAAACCACAACACTGAAGAGATCACACGAACAAAAACCCCAATAAAGTTGTTTGCTTGCTTCAGGTTCAGCTCTTTGTGCACTTTGAACACAGTCTGCACTGCCTGACTGCCATGGAGACATTTCTTTATTCTCTGCTCTGCTGCTGACCCATAAAAACTCTGATGAATGTACAAAGATTGTGAGAATGAACAGCACAGGATCACTTGAGTTCTGACAATCCAAAACTCAGGACATGATGCTGCTGAACATGGAGAAAGTTCAGCACAGGATCCACAGTGATGACAGCACACCCTGAAAATGGAAATATTTGTTTATTCCTTTGGCTTCCCTGCCAAACCAGTATAGAATATCAATAATTCTTCAGTAAACCACTGAAAATAACTCTGGCTTCAGCTTTGTTACCAAGGGGACAGGAATTGAAAAATATCCAAAGTGATGGATTAGCTCAGTTTTCAGTTCCAGACAGCCCTAAATTCATATACACACAAAACTAAACCCAACCCCTTTCCTTCCATCCCTTGAAGAAGCCAGCAAACAAAGGTTATTTGGGATAAGAAAAAAGTGGCATGGGAGAGCCTCCTCCTCTCCCAGCCATGGTGACTCCACAAACTATTTCAGCTCCCTGTATGAGAAGCAGCACAGTTAATGGCATTCCCTGCAGCTACAGCTTAACAGAAAAGCCACAAACCCCCAAAAATTCAAACTGAGTTGCCTAACTCAGATCAGGAGCCCAGGACACCAAGTCCAGCATTAGCTGTGCCACTGGCAAGTAGGTGTTCTGCATTTGTTAACATTCCTACAAAACCACTTGAGCAAGTTAGAAGGCCCAGAAGATTTGAGTATTGTTCACTTTTTCCAGCTGTTTGTTTGCTCTATGAGTCACATCAGCTCTATTCTGGGCTCTGTACCTTTTGAATACAACCCACTTAGTAAACACAGAGCTTCCAGCCCCATGCAGCCAGGCCAAAATTCAGCACAAAACCTGAATTTCCTCTCAGCTGCAGTGATGTAAACTGGGGAGAATATTACTTGCACAGGAGAAAGAGGAGATTAGACAGGTCTGCCATCTGAAACACACCCAGGGAAATCTGCTGATACAATCAGCTGGTTCAGAGCCCTGCCTTGAGCATAAGTGAGAGCTGAATCATGGCCTCAAACACACACAGCACAGGGAAGGCTGGATCAGTGGAAACCACCGACCACTTTCATTCACTGGGGAGCAAAAACAAATCCTGACTTACACTCCAACACAAATCATTGTTCAGTGCTGAAAAAAATATTTAAGGAGTGCTTATGTAACACATAAGACATAAACCAGCACATTAAAATATGACTACCTCCCCAAATGATGTCCCAGAGAGAGAGCTGCTGGTGACAGCCAGAACACATTGAGGGAGCAGTGAAGACATGCCTGTGGTCAGCTGCAGGGAAATGACACAGATGTTCTTCCTCCAGCCTCCAGGTCCTGCCTGTTCAGGGGAAATCATCTGCAACTTTATGCAAACTCTTCTTCCCCAGAGAACAAGCTGATACATTCCTCTGCTGCACAGAAGTTGTTCAATCTGTCATCCATAACCCACAGAGGAACAGAGCAATACATTCCTGCCAGGGAAAGGCTGGAAAGCAGCAGAGATGGCCTAGAACAAGTCCAAAGGAAAGCACAGAGCATGGCCTTGCACTCCTCAGGCAGCATCACCCCAGGCAATGGGTGAGGGAAAGGATTCAGGAGTCACTGCCACGTGTGGGTACAGGCAGATGGCAGGGTTGAGTAAAAAGCACATAAATGCATTTTGCTGGTGCCACAGTGACAGGGCACAGCAGATCTGGTGTCACCTCGAGGGCAGTGGGAGTCCATCAGCTCCTGCCTTCCACAATCAGCTCTACACAGAATCCAACCTTCCACATCAAAAACCTCCACAGAAGCAACTCAGGATTAACAAAATGAGTTCACTTAACAGACATTAAAAATCAAGACGCTCTTTCTAAATCAGAGAAGGAGCAAAATGTGAAGCTGAGGGTTCCAGGTTCCTGTTGGCAGAGAACAGTCACAGACCTGTGACTGAAAGCTTCCTCCAGTCCTGCCCCAGCACACAGAAGTGCTGGCAGCTTCTGCACATCTCCACCACCCTCCTCCTCAGGGACACACAGGACTCCCCCATTTCCCCATTCCCATGAAGTGGCTTCATCACAAACACCAATTCCGAAGATCACTGTGGAAAGGGAGTTAGCAGAGCTCCCATCTCCGTTTTGTCCCAGCTCTGTGACACAGGCAGGTGTGGCCAGGGTGTCAGTGACTGTGGTGAAGGTTCAGAGCTTCTCTCTCAGGCTGTTCCAGCTGCAGAGCTCCAGCAGGAGCCGTGGGAGCAGCACAGGCTGCAGGAACGGCCGGAGCTCCCATCCCGCCGGGCACAGCCACAAGAGGGCAATGCTGGAAGTTCCCATGCCAGAACCATCCCTTTTCCTCGGAGCTACGGGATTAACAGGAGAGGGTTTAATTTCATTTCATTTCAAGCAGGATTCAGGCCTTGCTGAGGAGGAAGGACAAGGATTGTCAGAGCAGGCAGCCCGAAAGAAGGGAAAGTCCTCACGGTGCCAGCGCTCACTGCAGCAGCCTCCGTCCATCTTGAGAGATCTGGGATGATTCATTTCCTCCAGGGTTTAAAAGATGCTGGTTTGAATTGGAGCTGCACTTTTACTGCATGTGGAAACACTGAGTAAATAACATATGTCCAAACTCTGGGTTTGGACAGTGTCCCATTGCCCCAATACAGACAAACTGCTGTTTCTCCCACTCCAGTCGTGCTGGGACTCAGCTCAGATCGGTTCCAGCTCTCCAGGTTCTCAGTGGGAGGTGAATGAGGAACAAAACAACAGAAAAGGAAAGACCAAAACCACAGGCTATAGTCAGAAAAGAACACTTTGAAACAGGCAAAAGGAAAAAATATATCAATCTTCAGAGTCCATACCATCTAACCTTTCCATCCAGACACCATCACATCCCAAATATTGATCACAAAAACCTGACAGCCTGGAATATCCTGAGTGAGAACGCAGCTGCTCACCAAGTCCCAAAGCTGGGGAAACAGAATTAAGTAACTAACAGCTCCAGAGGGCAGTGTGAGATCCCCAGAACACCAAACCAGGCACTCCCATGGCAGCAGCACCTCCAGGCTCCCCACGGGCAGATCCAGCAGGGCCATTCCAAGCTGGCATTTCCAGCCAGCCCAGCACTGCAGAGCACCCAGAGCTCTGTTTAACCCCACTCATGTCAGAGCTCTATTTAACCTTGCAAACGCATCATCAGTGGATAATCAGAGATAAAGACCCGGCACCCTGCTGGCACAGGCTGCTCCTGCCTTTCCTGGCTTCTCTGACCACACTTTGCTGCCCCAAGCAGGTGTGAAGTACTGGGCTGACATCAATGGGCACTGTCTGACCTGGTTTTGTGTCCGATGGGATTTATCAGTGCCACATTAACAGCTCCTGCATGGGCACGGTGCCCACACTGATGGGCACAGGCACCCTGTGCTGGGCAGGGAAGCATTCCCACATTTCCCTGCTGCCACACTGAGCGTGCAGCTGGATGCCGAGGGCAGGAACACCCTGCTGCAGGGCAAACAGGGGCACCAGCAGTGTCTGACAGCTGCTAAGAGACCTGATGAATCCGCTCAGCCATTGGTGTAGTTTGCTATTAGGGTGTAGGACACTGTAAATATTGAAATCTGCCAACGCCTGTGACTTGCTGGGAAGCAGAGATGAGGCAGAGGCAAAACCTCTGAAATGCAGGCTGGGGCACACACGCTGCTCAGACACTCCCACCCCCCATTTACCGTTCTCCTCCTCACCGAAACATCCAAACCGAGTCAGAAATCCCTGACCAAGACATTCCCGGCTGCCAAAGTCACAAGGACAGACCTGAGGGGAGCTGCCTGAGCACTTTTCCAGTCTCGTCTCTGTGCAAACATCTGCTGCGAGCAGTGCTGAGCCAGCTGAGCCCTGCCGTGCCCCGGGGCTGGCTCCGGCTGCATTCCCTTCTCCCTCTGCTTTGTGGAGCCTCCTGCAGTAAAACTCTTCCCAAAGTGCCAAACCCCGGCCTGCAGTGCACTATCCCCACCTAGGGAGCTCGTGTCTGACACAGGAAAAATAGTTCCAGCATGGCTCAGAGCTGAGAGCTGCAGCAAGTTCAGTGCTTTTATGGGAAAAGAATTAATCATCCAGAGCATTTCTTTCCGATTCCCTTAGGCTTCTTAATGTCCAAAGTGATTAATTAATGATTAAGAGGCTGAAAAGACACACACTTGAACTAATGTTGCGAGAAGCAGAACAAATGAAGTGACAGAGGCACACAAAGAGCTGCACAAAAGCTTCACAAAAAAGATAACCTGAGGTTTTCTTTCTAATGCAAAACCTCACTGACCTCTGAAAGCCACTGCACAAGGCATTCTTTGAGTCTTGAGTTGAAAAAGATCCAAAAGAGATTAGAAGTAAACATATGAAGTATCAATATATATAATTTTCTTTTCAGCTGAAATTGTTAGAAGGGATATCAAATTCCTGCTCCAGAGAACCAGACAATCACTAACCAACAGAAATAATACACAGCTTGTATTGACATTGTCCACATCAGAATCTTCTGCCTTTTCAGGAAAAACATTTGATAATAATCAAGCAGAGGCAGAGACACACTCAGAACTTGATTATTCACATGATAATTCCTGAGTGCTGTGGAAGGGAACAGAAAACAAGAGCAGCTGCTTCTCTTTACACAGGAATTATTGTACCCAAGCTACATGTTCTGCTTTACTGCAACACTTGATCACCTCAACTTAAAGAACAAAAAAAAGTTTTTTTAGGTCTCCAGATTCCCAAGTAAAACAGGGAAATGGTTGTTTTGTGAAGCAGCACATTTCTGTCCAAAATCCTCTTTCCCATACATGCCACTCAGCAGCAACACTAATGTCTGGGACAGGATTAAAATGGAAAGCTTGTACTTGTAAGTGAGCTGGGAGCAGATATAAATCCTGAGCACTAAATACGTCACAGGGCTATTTTAAAAATGGTTTGGTTCCCACTGGAGTTCTGTAAAACACCCAAGCTACAACAAAAAGTTATTTTATCTGAATATGGCTTGGGGAAAGCACTGGCTCAGTCTGGGTCAGCTGCTGCTCCTTGTCCCAGAGGAAGGTCCCAGCACAGAGGCTCAGGGACACTGCTGCAGCACTCCCAAAATGACAGAAATCATCACCAAACCAGCCCTGCACTGAACACATCAGGCAGCCTTTTAGGCAGAGCTGGCAGCAATCCCCCCTGGTAACATCATCAGAGCCATGAACCTGGATTGCAGAGAGCTCCCATCCCTGCCCTGGTGATGAAAGCAGCAAATTCACAATGTGTTGGATTTGTGCCTGTAAAATCCAAGTCAAACCAGCAGCAGCAGTAGCATTTCTGCTTTGTCACCCTTCTGAGTTTCAGAAGCAGGCAGGATTGATGGCTGGTTCAATTTCCCCACTGTTTTCCCCATAGCTCTGGAATTTCATCCAGCCAGAGAAAGCCTCCACTCTGCCAGAGCCGGAGTCATTCCTCTGGGGACACTGCAGGTACTCAGCTCTCACTAAAACTCAGCCAAACTCTCAAGCAACCACTGGAAAATCTCTCCTGCCTTTAAACATTTAACATTTCAGACACTCACATGAACCCATGGCACTAAGGAGGCACAACTAAAATTCCCCCCCGTGTCTGTGCTGAATTCCAGTGAGACCCACGAGTCTGGGGATGGCACAGGTGGCACAGATGGACACTGCCACCCTGGGCTGGTGCCTGAGCACAGGTGAGCATTCCCACTACCCTGGGGATGGACAGAGCTCAACCAGAGCCTGAAAGCACAGCAGGGCTGGGCAGTGGGGTGGGCAGGGAGGCGATGGCAGCAGCACCCACCCCACGGAGCAGATGTTAAACAGGGCTGACTTCTGCTTCTCTCTGCTCCTGCACAGCCTAAGCTTCCATCTCCCACCTCTCCAGGGTACAAACCATGGAATAAACTGTCCCATGGCCAAGAGAAACCAGTGCAATAGCCTGGGAGAGACCCATTCCTCAGTACTCAGGTTTCGCTTCATTTTTCCAGATGGATGTTCTAAAGTATTCTGTAAAACAGTTTGAGAAACCCGAAGGAGGAGAAGCATTTAAGGAACCCCCACCCCCTCTGGCTCCAGAGCAGGATACCCTGAGCTGAGCCATGCTCTACTCCCACAAAGGAAATAAAGGAAATTTTTGTTTTTGCTGATAAACTTGCATCATGCAGAGTTGGTAGTGGAAATGGAAATTGTAATGATGAGTAAGAAAAATAAGAGACTTAAGGGGAAACAATGCTAGTATCATCCTTGTTAGCAAAGTCGGATTTTTTACATCCAAGAGCAAATAACATTCAAAGCAGTTTTATTCCAAGAGGGATCTACTTACTAATGAGGCCTCCTTGAAACAAGTCATCCCCATAACTTTTTTTTAAACACTCTTCCTAGGAAACATTTTAAATATGTTTTCAGTGTCTACATTTTTTGAATGTCTATTCAAACAGAGCTTTCAAACATTCTTCCCCCAGGCACAGAACAAAACAAAGCAGCCCCCGCTGTTCCCATCACCACTCGCACCGCTCCACAGGCGCACTGAGCTGGCGGGGGCTCCTCCGCCCCTCGGCCCGGCGGGACGGGAACCGCTGCAGGGCGGCACAGCCCGGCACAGCCCGGCACAGCCTCGCTGGAAACGCCCCGGGACAGCAGCGGGGACAGAACGCCCTCCCTCCGCCCCTCCGAGTCCCCCCGAGTCTCCGCGCCCTCCGCCCGGCCGAGCAGCGGGGACAGCCCCGGCAGCCGCTCCCGGCCCTACCTGGTGCTGGCACTCGCGGGCAGAGGCGGCTGCAGGGCCGGGCAGGGCAGGGCAGGGCCGGGCAGAGCCGGGCAGGGCAGGGCAGGGCCGGGCAGGGCCGGGCAGCCCCAGGGGCGGGACCCGGAGCTCCCCCGCCTCCACCGCCCGCCTCCCTGGGCGCGGCTGCGGGACCGCGGGCATCGGGACAGGGACACCGGGACAGGGACAGGGACACACAGGCAGGGCACCGGGACAGGGACACACGGACACCGAGACACGGGCACCGGGACACGGGCACCGGGACAGGGACACCGGGACAGGGACACCGGGACAGGGACACACGGACACCGAGACACGGGCACCGGGACACGGGCACCGGGACAGGGACACACGGGCACCAGGACACGGGCACCGGGACAGAGACACACGGGCACCGAGACACGGGCACCGGGACACGGGCACCGGGACACGGGACACACGGACACCGAGACACGGGCACCGGGACACGGGACCGGGACCTGCCCAGCCCCACGGGCACCGGGACACGGGCACCGGGACAGGGACACACGGGCACCGGGACACGGGACACACGGACACCGAGACACGGGCACCGGGACACGGGCACCGGGACACGGGCACCGGGACCTGCCCAGCCCCACGGGCACCCGCGTGTTCCTCGCTCCCTGCACGGCCAGGCCTCCCCTGCCCTTGGGCTGCCTCATCTTCCCACCTCTTCAGTTCCAGAGAATGTTTTGTCTTGTTACATGAATTTCACTGCTTGTTTTGGTAATTTCCACGCAGTTTTTGTCCACACCTGCGTGGGGCCGGGCGTTCCTCTGGAGGGGCGGCTCTTGGTTCTCGTCGTGGGTCTCCAGCAGCGAGTGGGACACACGGGCGGTCACCGCGGTGTCCCGCGGGCTGCCACGCGACCGCCACGCGACCGCCACGCGACCGCCACGCGACTGCCACGGGACCGCCACGGGACCGCCACGGGACCGCCACGGGACCGCCACGCGACCGCCACGCGACTGCCACGGGACCGCCACGCGACCGGCGCGTGAGCCCCCCCACACGTGGCCACCCACTCGTGACCATCCCACGCGGGTTCCCACGCGAAACTACTCCACGCGTGTTTTTCCACGCGTGGAAAAAACACGCGAATTTTTCCACGCGAGCAAAAAACTCGCGTGGAAAAAACTCGCGTGGAAAATCTCGCGTGGAAAAAACACGCGTGGAAAAATCTCGCGTGGAAAAAAAAACGCGTGGAAAAAACTCGCGTGGAAAAAACTCGCGTGGAAAAACTCGCGTGGAAAAAACTCGCGTGGAAAAATCTCGCGTGGAAAAATCTCGCGTGGAAAAAAAACACGCGTGGAAAAAACACGCGTGGAAAAACTCGCGTGGAAAAAACACGCGTGAAAAAAACTCGCGTGGAAAAAACACGCGTGGAAAAAACACGCGTGGAAAAAACTCGCGTGGAAAAACTCGCGTGGAAAAAACTCGCGTGGAAAAAACTCGCGTGGAGTACTTTCGCGTGGGAACCCGCGTGGGATGGTCACGAGTGGGTGGCCACGTGTGGGGGGGGCTCACGCGCCGGTCCCGTGGCGGTCGCGTGGCGGTCACGTGGCGGTCCCGTGGCGGTCGCGTGGCGGTCGCGTGGCAGCCCGCGGACACCGCGGTGACCGCCCGTGTGTCCCTGTCGCTGCTGGAGACCCACGACGAGAACCAAGAGCCGCCCCTCCAGAGGAACGCCCGGCCCCACGCAGGCGGCACGGCCCCTACACAGGCACGGCCCGGGGCCAATGCTGCCGGCTTGAGGGAGCTGGGGGCGGAGCCTCGCTGCAAAAAAAAAAGTGCGCCCTATGGTGGTGAAATGACTGTATTCCTCAATGTGGAATTTCCTGTGGAAAGGGGTGCGCTTCCATTCCATACTGCCATTCCCACAAAACACTGACAGACAGAATCCAGCTGAGCTGCATCTACTGACACCAGAATCAGCACTGGCCCAAATGTTCTGTCATTAATCAGTTTAATTTGAAGCTTTGAGATTGTAGAAGTGCCAATGGGTTTGGGCTGCCTATTTTACATGAGATGAAGGAACTAAAAAAGACAGACAAGGAACTAAAAAAAAAACCTTGACCACAGGAACATTTCTACAGACACCACAAAGCTGAAATGGTAAGAGATGAAAGGAGAAGTGGGCAACTCAAAAATAAAATACAAGTAAAGACCAGTTAGTCATCTGTGACCAATCCAGCGTTACGTGATCAACTCCCACAGAAGTGTATTTCAAACCAGTTCCTGAAAAATCCTGTGTTCCCCACTTCTGTCTCTGTCCAGAGAAACTTGAGCAAAGCCAGATGAAGTTGGGGTTCAGGGGAAGAACACAGACAGACAGACAGACAGACAGACAAACCTGTCTTTAGCTACTTTTTATTGACAGTTTGTGGCCTGGCAGTTTAAATTCTGACAGTCTGGCCCCCCTTAGTGCTGTCCTCAGGGAAAACAGAGCACTGCAGATCAAAAATTCCATTCAATCCCATGCTCTTCATGAGTGCTGATGTGCAATTTAATCATATTTAGATTTATATTCTTACAAGGATGCATTCTAAAAAAGGAAGCAGATCCTACAGATCACTCCATGTAATTTATTTGCAAGGAAGAAAATCCTCAAACCTTCTATTAACTGCATTAACTTGGAGTCTTTACTTTTCCTGGGGTTTGTGGTACAGAAATAAACCCAAGAGCAAGGCTCATGTGACCAGGAAATTTGGATGCTGCTCCCTCTTGACAGAGACCTCAGAAAGAGACACATGGAAAAGGCTTTTCAAGAGTGGACTGACCCAGGAGAAATCCACAGGGAAGGGTGGGACTAGGGAGGAGGATTCCACCCCTGGCAATTTGGTATTGTTACCAATTTAGTGGGTTTTAATTACTGCTGTTAGGTTCTGTCCAGATGTTCACAATGAACGGGCTGAAGTCAGCCTTTTCTCAATAACTGTTGTTGAAAAACTGCTGCAGGCTTTCAGGCACTCACAAGAATAAAGAACCAAAGAAATGCAGATGCTGTTACTCGATCCTTCTCGCTCGCGTCTTTTGTGAACTTTAAACTTTGTAGGAATATTTGAGCAGAGAATATAAAACCATTCAAAACCAGGAGTTTTGAAGGAAATCTGTATTGCTTTCTGCATCATCTCAGAAAGGAAGTTTTACATAAAATATATTTGGGAATTTCAGTTAAAAAGCTGAATCTTACTCATTTTAGGTAATGGCTTTTAATTTTGTTGCAGAAAAGTAATTCTATCCCAAAACTGCTTCTCATTTCTGTTCACAGTTCCAATTCCCCACAAGGCAGACTCCAGATTGAAGTGATTTTCAGAGCTGTTGAGTAATCCTGGCGCTGTCTCCGTGGGCACTGGAGGGGAAATCCCACCTGGGAGTGTGACTGGAGAGGTGCAGCAAACCCAGGGAGCCCGGAGGAAATTTCTGCTGGAATTTCCACTGCAAAAGAAGCTGCAGCTCCAATCAGCCACTCCCACCCCTGGCAGGCTGTGCACCCTTTTTGATAACAGCAATAATTACCTGGATGAATTCCATCCTGGAAAAAGCTCACCCCACCTGGCTGGACCACAGATAGGAAAGTCCTCAATGCATTTTCGTGTGTGATATTTGAACAATTCTGGATTTTAAAACCTCTCATTACAGTGCCTGTGTTAATGGAGTAATATTTGGGGCAACACCAGGGGAGTGCATATTTTTCAAGTCAGTAAACCAGACTGCAACTGTGTCACAGCAGTCAGGGCATTTTCTGTTTAAAGACTCCCTCTCGTGGAAATCATTCTCACTGGCTTGTTTTGACCTATTTTTCCAGTAAAAGTCACTCCAAATAAGGTTTTGCAAAACTTGAAAAGGACTCTGGTGCAATGTTATGTTTTGGAGTTAGAACCTGGCAATAACTGACAGGAGTCCTGCATTTGTACTACACTGCCAGCAGATTTTGTATTTTTCTATTGAATCTTTGTTTTTTATCACTCAGAGATTTATTAATTTAATATGTAGATAAAGGGGGAAAAATTCTAATTTATTTTTATCAGTGCTTTTCACTCTATGAGGTTTCTGCCCAGATAACAAGGAGTGTTCTCCACCGTGCAGCTTCTCCCTGATAGAGGTTTATAATAATTCATAATTAATAATTAAGGGATGGCTGATTCATGGAAAGCAGAGGATTCCCTGCACGTTGTTGCACTAAGGAAATGGAATTAGTAATGTCACAGTGATGGAGATGGAAAATGCCCATTCTGGAAAAATATTTCCATAGAAATGTCACGGCAGTGGGGAAGCTGCAATTTCACACTTGGACACAACAGAATTTGATGCTTTTCATCATGTGTGAGACTGAAATACAAACCTTACTGGGGACATTTATTAATACAGTTTTACATCTGAACCAGCGGTTTATTTTTATATTTTTGAATCCCGTGAGCTGTGAGATTTGGGCAGGATGCTGTGGGTTTAGGAGTTCAGTATCGCCTGACACAAGTGTTTAGAAAGACGATTTAAAATAATCAAAGCCCAAATGAACAATGTATTTCATGTCACGGGACACGGCAAAGCACGGGATGATGTTAATGATGTTCCTGGAGACAGAGGGGGCTCTGGAGCCCCTCAGAGGTGCTGCACACTGTGCTACAGCCCCGTACCTGCACCGTGCCCGGCTGCTCCTGCTCGCACCACTTCCTGCCGAGCTGGGCTTTCCGGGCGCCTCGCCGCCACTTTTCCTCGATGAAAAGTGCGGAAATCCGGGATTTTCCGCGGTGCCGGAGGCCGCGCTCCGCCCTGAGGCGCCGCCGCCATCGCCGCTCCCCCGCCTGAGGGCGCGCGCGCTCCCGCCCCTCCCGCCCACGCACGGCCACGCCCCTTCGCGCCGGCGGGGTGGGCGGGGCCTCGCCGGACAGCGCCCGCCGTGATTGGCTGCGCCGCGGCGCCCTCGCGCCCGCTCTTTGTGCGGGCCCCGGCGCCCGTCGAGAGTGGGAGGGGAAACCCCGTGCGAGGGGCGCCGCCATCTTGGCTGCGGGGGTGATGGGGGCGCAGCGGAGCCGCGTCTGAGGCAGCGGAGCGAGCCCGGAGCGAGCCCAGCCACAGAGCCCGCGGGGCACCGGGCACCGCCCGCACAGCCGCGCTGCACAGCTCCCTGAGCCCCGAGCACAGGTACGGGGGGCTGCCAGGGGCGCTCGCCCCACCGGGCCTGCAGCGCCAGGCCCCGCGCTGGGCTCCGCCGGGCCGGGCGGACCGGGGCGGGTCCCGCTCGGCGGCGCTCCGGGCCGGTGCCGCCCCGAGCCGCGGGCCCGCAGGGCTCCGTGAGGCCCCGAGCGCGCTGCGGGCAGGCTGGGGCCCGGCAGGGTGGGGAAGGGGCGGCCGGGCCCGGCGGGTGAGGCTGCGGGCAGGACTAGGCCGCTCTGCTCTGTGTCACCGCCGCCTCCCCCTGCTCTGCACTGCACGGTGGGCAGCGAACACCCGGCCACAGGCGGTATTTTTATCCGTGTGTTTCTATATCTCCCCCTTACGAGCTGTTGCAGTTGCACGTAGGGTGTGTATGTGTATATTGTACCGTATATGTGGCCGATGTGTTGCGTTATCTCCACTTTTGTTACATTGTCCTGTGCCGTCGTGAACTTTGACAGTAAAATGACTTTGAGGGTTGAGGGAAAAGCCACTTCCTAGTTGAGAAAGCAGCGAAAGTATTCTAGACTGGCTGTGTTTTTTGGTTTTTTTATAAAGCTTATTTAGGCTTAAGCAGAGTGAAATTCTTTTCTTTCTCTTCATTGTTTATTGCCTGTTTGCAGCACACCAAGTGTCTACAACCTCTGTTGTAGCTTTGTGTTGAACTGGAGTTGTGCTGAATTATCCCAGCACTAAAGCCAGGCCAAGGTGGGTGTCTCCCTGGCTCTGGAGGTTGCTCGGTGTGGCCTTTGCTGTGGAACAGGGTAGATCTGTGTTGGGATGTTTTTCAGAGCCCCTTAGTGAGCAGGATTCCCTCAGGTTGGGCAGATCCTAAATCATATCAAAGCCCAAGTCACCACATCTTTTACAGGAGCCAGATGTTATCCTGTGGAATGGATTGGCTGGGGTTGATTCCTGGCATGGTTTGGACTGAGGGGCTCTTGTTCCTGGGCAGTGATCGGGAATGGGAAGAAAATACAAACCCTGGGGAATTTAATTACTAAATGTCACAATTTAATATGGTTTGGAAAGGAATTTGCTAGCTTCCTGTAGGGATTGGAACGTGTCATAAATCTGAGTGGAAGGAAGAAGTTCCTCTTTTCCTTTTCCATTTTATGAGTAACAACAACAAAAAAAAAGGAACTCTTATGAAGGACAGCAGTTTGTAAAACAAACCTGTTCTACTGGAGGTACTGGGATGTAAAATGTAAATAATATTTTAAAATCACCTGCTCACTCCTGGGCATCTAATGAAACCTGCTGAAGATTGGTTCTCATTTTGCTGTGTCTTCCTGAAACAGGAGGTAGATCTTAGTTAATATTTACCTAAAATGTCTGTGTTTTCCAAGGTGATGACTCCAGAGAGTTCTGATTTGTTGGAATGCCAGAAAACTCTTCTGGTTTTTTATACACTGTTCCAAACTCCCCTGATATGTCCAGACCTTGGTTCTCCTGCTGTGAGCAGACACACAACAGGTTGGAGGGTTCTGTAGGAAGAGGAGAGTGGAATAATTGAGGAAATACAAGTGGATAAAGGAGGGACATGGCAGAAGGGGCTCGAGCTGATGAGGACAGGTAGGCAGTGATTAGTTCAGCTCTGCTGCTGGGGTGTGGTTAGGGAGAATTGAGGTGTGCACATAGAAATGCAGGAAGTTTAGGAAGCAAAATGGAGTAACTTAATGAAGCAGGATGTGAAACCAGTAGCAGGATAAACCAGGACAAGGTGGGTGTGACTGGAGAGCTGGTGAGGAAAGTCAGAAAGTGAAGGTAGTGTGATTTGTAGCTTTGATTTTAAAACTAAAACAGAGCTCTCCTGGAGGAAGGGGAAGTGAAGGCCTGTGAAACCTTTAGAAAAACCTCCTGGGCCTCAGGCTGGGTTAGGGTGTTTTACATGATGTGGGAATATATCAAATGCATTTCTTCAAGGCCAGCCTGGAAAGGCTCGTGTGCTGTCAGGGAAGGAGTTACTGGAGGTGGGAATAACCAGGAAATGCCAAGTGATCCTGGACAGCAGCTCCCAGAGGCTGCTGGGTGAGCAGAGATCAGCTCAGCCAAATTTCCTGTGCTGATTGGATGCTTTGGTGAAATCCAAGTGGGGGAAGCTGGGGAGGATGACTCTGGAAGAGCTGAGTGATGAGTAAGGAACTGGCCAGCAACAAGTGATGTTGTCAGACAGGTGTGAGCTGCAGCAGGCTCTGACACTCCTCAGGGATCAGGCTCAGCAGGGCTTTGTAAAGCCAAGCCTGCAGAAGAGAATAAATCAACAGAGCAGGGTGGCTGCTGAGCATCATCTTAAAGAGGGCTGAGATGTTGATGTGGTTTGGGAAGACCTGGATGTCCTTGGTGTGTGGAAGCCAGACAACCACAGTGGAATTTAATTGTAGCAGCCCTCATAGCTTGTGTGGACAGCAGAGCTGTGGGAATTCAGTGCTTGGGTGAATGAATTGATAACAGAGCTGGTGTTACCTTCAGTGTGCTGTGATCTCCCAGGTTACCATAACCAAAGCACTCCCAGACTGTTTCTGAGCCTGCTGAAGTGAGGAACCAGCTGAAGCACATTGCTCTGTGTGCTTGACAAAAATCCTCATCAGGGGAAAAGTGCAGTTATGACATGGAGCAATTCTACCTCTCTCCAACTCCTCCTCTTATCAATCTTAATGTTGTCTGCTAATTAACATTCAAGTAAATCTGCAGCTTCAACTGTGAGAGCTTTTCCTGCTGCACATCCTTGGAGAATGATGCACAGAACTCTTGGCTGCCCAGATGAACGATGAAATATCTTCTGCTTCAGAGTAACTAAGCAGTGATTCCCTGGCTGCAGTGCTGGGATTTGCAGGGAGCCAGTAACACCTGGGCAGTGCTGAGTTTGAAGGTGTCAGTTTTTCCTCAGGTCTCATCCCTGCACATGGACCATCCATCAGGTGATGATAGGAACCTGCTGCTTCTTGAGCATAAAGATACTAAATTCCTCAATGCAAATGATATCCAGTGAAGAGTTAAAACTGTGTCCTTGAGCTGGAAGGAGCTGCACAGGTCTTGCAAAGGCTGGCATCAGTCTGATATTTACAGTTATGTTATTGTGATAAAGAATGTTACAGCAGTGTGCCCAGAACAATCTTATCTCGGGGACTACAGATGTAGCTGATACTTGAACTAAGGCTTCAGTGAGATTACTGAATATCTGTGCAGTGCTTGTTGATTAGAGGAGGAGATGTAGATGTACTGGTGTTTCATTAAGGTCATCTTTAACTTTATTAAAAAAAGAAAAAGCCTCTAAGGAAGAAGTTGATACATGGGAAATGGATTTGGCATCACAGGCCACTGTAAAATGTCCAGTCTTAATGCAATACAGAAATGAATTGTGTAGGCTTTAAAATGAGCATAAATCTGTGCTTAGTGAGATCCTCTGGCCAGGGGCCATCCTGCAATAATGCTCTGGGCTCCAGGGCAGCCTTACCTGGGAGAAGGGAGCCAAAACTGCGCTGGCAGACTTTCCCGGAACAGGGATGGCAGGTAGGCCAAGCTCCCAGACTCAACTTCTGCTTTCTGTGAACAGTAAACTCATGGCTGGTTGACTTTGATGTCACAGTGCTCAGTGCCAGCAGTGGCTGAGGCTGAGCTGGGATATTTATGTGCAGCTTTATTTATGTGCAGCTTTCTCAGCCCTGCAGTTCCTGCTCTCCCAGGAGGAAAGCGCCATCCCCCTGTATTGGAATTAGTGAGATTCACATGAGGGTGGAGACAGACCTCGAGTTCCTACAGATGGGTGATGGCCATCAATACATCAACCCCTTGCATTGACATGTAGCTGAGAGTTTAGAATTTACTGATCCCTCTTGTGCCCTGTTCCTGTCTGGACTTCCTCCTTTCGTCTGCAGTAAATGCTGAGTGGTCAGTTTTCCAAGGCTGAATTCTCAGCAGAGTTTCTGTGTTTAGTTGGTTGCATTTTTTTTTCCTTCTTCAGCACAGAGTCCTTGTGGAATATCACTTTTATTCCAACATCTGAGTACAGTTTGAATTCCTGCTAATCTTTATTGGAATTTGAGTGTTTAAAAGTTTATTTGGTTGTTTTAGTATTGCTTAGGTTTTTGTTTGATTTTTTTTTTTTTATTTAAAGGAGTCATCTGTTTTCCAGAAAAAATTCCTGACCTTTACTAATGGTTTGGAGTATTTCAGAATCTTTTCTGTAATGTGACCCTTGGAATAAATGTAATACCAGTAGTTTTTTGTATTGAAACAGCATAGTTAAGACTTGCATACTTAGATGGTGTAATGAAAATGGACATATCTCAGAAACAGTCTGACAAATAAACACAGCTGTGTATTTTGCAATGAAGATCTAGTTGAGACTTCAAATTCAGTTTGTGACAGGGACTGCAATGAGTTCCCAGTTTGTCCATGCTTTAAAAAAAAAAAGCTCCTCACTTTGCAGACTTGGATAGCAGGATGCATTTCCCTCCTGGCTGGAAGAGCAGAGCAGTGCAGCATTGTTTACCACACAGTGATATCCCAAAGTCATGTGCTCAGAAACGTGAAACTTCTGTGTTTGGGAGTGCTTGGCATTCCTGGGGCAGGGAAGAAGAGAGGCCATGAAAACTTCTGCAGATTTCATAGCCACACAGGTGTGGTTCCCTTCTTGGAGTTCATGGTGCTGGTTGGTTTGGTTGGGGTTTAACAGCATAAATTACTGGATATTTCCAGCCTCAGAATGCACAGGAGATCTTTGGTGCTTTTGGTATCTTGTGGCTGTAACATCTACCTGTTCTCTGTGGAAAACAGGGCAGGTCCTGCTCTCCTCCTGAAGTACTTGCATGTACAAATCAGTTTTTTCAGCTTTCTTTTATTCTTGCAGTTACTGAAGGCCCCAGTTTAGCCCTGTGTGTGTGGAATGGAGCTGAGCTGTGAGCACAGGAGGGGCAGGTGAAGGGTCCTGCAGGAACACGTGCTGTGTGTGCTCACTTTACTGTGCTGGGACATGCTGCAGGGGAAAAGGAGCATAATGTGTGAAGATGTTCAGGAAACTTGAAGGACTGGATGTTTCCACAGTGACACATTTGTTTGGAACTCAGTATGGAGCAGTGCCTTGTCTTTATTTACTGCTGTTGAAAATAACCCAGGCACGTGTTGGAGCTGGTACTGTAACTCTGGAATCTTCCAGGAAATAAAGCAATATGCTGCTGGCTTGCTTGGTGAATTAGTGTCCACAATTGTCACTTTATTTCCTATCTTGGAATAAAGGTTTAGTAGAACAGAGTGTGTCTGTAGGAGTTAGCAGAGGTGCTTTGGGATGGAAGGAGTGAGTGTTTCCATGTGCTGAGCCAGGCCTGCAGGGAGGACGAGGTGCAGAGCAGCGCCTGGCACTCAGTAAACCCTTCTGAGCTCGCTGGGAGTTGTTCCCCTCCGAGGTCTAGATAAGCATGTTTGCCTCAAATCTCTGCACTGGGAAGCAGAGGCTGCTGCCTCTGTGCTGGCAATGAGATTTGGTCACCTCACTTGTGACTGCAGTTCACTGAGAGGGATTAATTGTGGTTCAAGGAACAGTGCTTGGCTTTTGAGAAAGTCTCAGGCCTGTAAGCTTTCCTCTGTTTGTATTTCTTCCCAGTATTGGTTTCATTTGTCATGTGAATGACACATGACCTAATGAAAATCTTCCTAGGCTCCAGCAGTGCTCCTTGTAAGGAGCACCATGTGTTTGTAATGGCTGGCTGGCTGCCCTGCAGGAGCAGCAAGGGAAGTGCTGAATTCCTGCTAGAAATTTTCCACTTGCTGAACTGGTCAGTGGATCCAGTTTAACTTAAAGCCTGGGACAAAAGCAGGCATTTCCCATCTTCAGTGTTACCTGGCAACATCTGGCCCTGCAGATGTGTAATCCTGGCTGAGCGTTAGTTACCAAGTCAGCTTCTATTCCCTGCAGATTTAAAGAGCTAAAGGCAGCTCCAATTCCCTCTATGTTTAAGAAAATTCTGGAATGTTAGAAGTACTTTGCCTTTTAAAAAAAGAGAAACTGCTCAGCAGCCTTGCTGTTATAACACTGCTGTGCTGACAAAGCCACAGAGATGTTAACCAACTTCCTGAACATCTGATTTGTGGCTGGCACCACTTTTCCGACGTGGACGAGCAGCACCCCAGGCCCCAGTTTGGGCTGCTCCAGCATTCTCTGAAATCTTTGCTGTTTGCTGCAAGCTGCACTGCTTCCTTTGTTGCTGGTGCAGGTCTCAGAAGTGTGAGGTAATAGTTCCAACGTGCTGGTTTTGTTAAATCTCTCCAGATTTTGTGCTGGATCAGATTTTATTTTCGGTTCATACATCAGCTCTTTGGTGGGTGAGTGCTTGTCTGGCAGGGGCTGTGCAGAGCAAGGAGGGACTGAGCTTTTCAACAACTTTGAGTCTTTCTGGATAAAATTGGTTATCAGTGCTACCCCAGAGTGTGTTTCTGCTTGGAGGCCTTACTGACAGGGGCTCAGAGCAAACAATGAACTTTGCTGGCTGTGCCACCAATTCAGTGGCTGTGGGGAGCTGCTGGGGGAGAGAGGAAAGGTTTTTTTGTTTATATGAACTAAACTGGATAAATTGGGTTGCCTTGAGGGAACAAGTATCAGTTCTGACATGTTCTGTTTTTTATTTTAGTGCCACAATGGCAACTGCACCTTACAACTATTCCTACATCTTTAAGTACATCATTATTGGTAAGTACCATGGGCTCTCACCCCTGCATGTTCTGTATGAGAAGCTGTGGCTGCTTTCAGCTTGTGCCACCTCAGCCCCCTCAGGTCACCACACTTCTCTACAGCTTTAGCATTTACTGGAGCATTTTGCTTCATTAACCTCAAAGGTTTTAGAATTTATGTTGGAGACACAAGTGCTGATTGGAAACCATTGCATGAGGCTCATGAAGCTCTGTCAGGCTGTGATTTTGTGTTTAAATGTTGCTTTTAGCTGCAGCTTCCTTGGCTGCTTAGTCAGGGACTAAGGGATTGCATTTATTGCTGTCCTGGAAGAACTGGTCTTGCTGTTAATTGTTTAATTGTTAATGACCTTGTGTAGGTGTAAATGATCTGCAGTGTTATTGTGCAGGTTTGGAAGGCAGGCTGCTGTGACAGCCTCAGCCTCTGGAAAAGTTGGTTCTTAAAAGATCTTGCTGTGTCTTGGCATTGTGCAAGAGGATCAGTGGAAACGAAGCAATTTCTGGAGATGTTCTGGGTGGCTGTCAGTGTCTTTGATGTTCTTACCACAGTAAGACAGGAGCAAACACCAAGTGTATTTTACATTTCTTCAGCTGTGCTTTTTGTAACCTTGTGAAATGCAGTTATAAAATCAGTAACACAAATTAACTTCTTTCTTGAGTGTTCTGCTCTTGCTTGCAAGCTGTACCTGTAGCCAAAGCCTTAGTGGCAAAGTTGATCCATTTGAGGATACAGCCAGGGCTAGAGCACTGCCCATCTGACCTGAGAAATGAATGTCTCTGCACCATTTGTTGTGTGGGAGGAAGACAATGTGCTTCTTGCAACAATGATTTAACTATTCTTTCTGTAACAGGGGACATGGGTGTAGGAAAGTCCTGTTTGCTTCATCAATTCACAGAAAAGAAGTGTGAGTATCATTTCAGTTTATTATATCTATTCTAACTGGCATTTTCATCCCTTCTCCCTGCCTGTTTCCATCATGCATGAGCTCCTTTTGGTGTCTCTCTTACTCTGTATGAGTTTGGATTGTACTGGGTCACATTTTTGGTTTGACTTCAGCAGATGCAGAAACAAATATTGATGTAGTTATGGCAAAACATCTCCAGCCAGTCCTGCCTGTGAGGAGTGGAGAACAGGATCTGATTTTACAGCTTTAACGTGGATTTTAATGTGGACATAGAGAAATTTCTTGTCTGAACTTTGCATGTTTTCAGTATTGGTGTAGCTTGATCACAAGCAGTTGGAGTTTTTAGTGCTGTTAAGGAGTTCAGAAGGAGAAAAAAAAAAAGGAATACTTTTTCTTTGAGTCTCAAGCAGCCCTGCAGGACACCTGGCCTGCCCTGGGTGATGGTGCTGGGGCTTGCTGCAGTCTCTCAGCTGCAGCATTTTCTCCTGTATGGTCTGATCACTGATTAAGAATTAGCTTCAGTTCTGCTGGGTGTTGCACTGGGGCTTGCAGCAGCTGTTACCTCACTCAGTGAGTAAGTCTGGAGGTATTTCTCAGTGCAGGCATCACCATGTGCTGCTTGAGATGTGGTAACAAGTGGGTAGGAGCTGCACTTGGAATATTTGTTTTGCAGCAGAAATAGGAATTTCTGACTGTTGTTTTTCATGGAAATGCAGTATCAGCCAGTTATTTAAATGCCATTTTGCACAGGGTCAGGTTGTCCACGGTACCAGCAAACAACCAAACACCTCTGCTGTGACACTGCCCCTAACTCTGAGTTAGGCCCTCATCCTGTCTGATTTCCTTGATCTTCCTCAAAGATGAGCTTATTAGCATGAGTTTGTCATAAGTAGAAAGATGCCTTTTTGGGTTTGATTTGGTGTGTTTGTAGCTACTTATGAAACTGGCATTTTCCTGGACATGCTATTGCCCTGTCTGAACCAACCTGTATTTGTTCTTGAAGATGTGACAGACTTTTTTACTGTATCTTTATTGGTAATTTCCTAAAAATTATCTTTTCCTACTGCATTAAAATAGTTAACCTTCTGCAAGGATAGACTGGGAATCAGCTGACTTGGTACCTTCTGATATGTATGGCCAAAGAGCAGCAGAGAAGGCAAGGAATTTTCTAACTGTTTTTAAAACTAACAGCAGCTCAGGAAATACAGCATTTTATTTCTGGTTAAGTGATGCAGTTTGGGAACTGTAGCTGTAAAAATGCTATTTTAGAGACTGAAAATCTAGTAAAAATAACTGAAAACTTGTGGCAGTCATATTTTTGCAGCAAGGAAACCTTGTCCTAGGAAGATCTGATCTTTGCTTTTATTTTTCATGACAGTTATGGCAGACTGTCCCCACACAATTGGTGTTGAATTTGGCACAAGAATAATTGAAGTTAGTGGCCAAAAAATTAAACTACAGATTTGGGATACAGCAGGACAAGAGAGATTCAGGGCTGTCACACGAAGCTACTACAGAGGAGCAGCAGGAGCTCTCATGGTCTACGACATCACCAGGTAAGGGCAGCAGGGTCTGGGTGAGCTTGGGTGCACAGCCCTGCAGCACTGCCTGGGCTCAGAGGTTCTGTGTGTGTGTGTGTGTGAGCAGCATCCTGCTGTGTGGTGCTGCCACACCTTACCTGAACACCCCCGTGGTTAAAGAGCTGAGGTGAGGCACAGGGGATGATTTCAGTGCCTTTTCTTGGCAAGTCTCACTGCTGCTGAGCCTGAGGAGTTTGTGTTTCAGGCTGTGTTGGTTGGTTTAGATCTGGCTTTGTCCTCAGAACGTGCTCCTCGGCAGGTGGATGTTGCTGCTGTGGAGGCAGAGGCAGTGCTGCTCACCTGGCAGGGCTGTCTCAGTGTGCTGTGAACGTGGTGTGTGGGGAGAGCCTGGGCTCACCCTGACCCTGGGCCTCCTCCCCAGCAGCCTGGCCAGCACAGGAGCCTTCCTCCAGAGGGGACAGTAAAGATGCTGCTCAAACAGTAATGCATAGATGCACCATGAAATACTTTTGCTTTCACACATCTCTCATCTTCCTCTGGGGCTGTTCTCGATACTCCTCAGGCACCTCTGTTTTTTCCTGCATATGTAGGTGTGTTTCCTGTTTGTGTAAATCTTGAGTAAAACATGCCCTTCTGCAGTGTGCTGCTGAGGTGCTGTTGTGCTGCAGTGTGTTCTGTAAGGGTGTTTGACAGGAAACCCTTGAATGTGTTCTGTACAGAGCAGCATCAGCCTTGTCTGTGTGCAGAGCTCTGGGAATTGGGCTGGCAGTCTAAGAGCTGCTCCAGGGTTTAAAGTTGACTCTAATTTGTGCTCTGAGTCCACACTGCTGCTGTCTTGAGGTGGGCAGAGGGATGATGGATGCTGCTGTGCTTGGATGCTGACTGTGCTGTTGGCACCTAAATATTTTATAAAAGGCTGAAAGTGCCCTGTCCTGGTTCTTTGCAGAAGAAGTACGTATAATCACTTAAGCAGCTGGCTGACAGATGCAAGGAACCTCACCAATCCAAATACTGTAAGTTGGACTTCATTTAGCCCAAAAGCAAGATTGCTTCTCCCTGAGCAGAGTGGGAGGCTCAGGCCAAAGCCCTGCAGTGGTCTCTGCCTGTGTTTCCTGCACTGCTCCTGTCCCCCCTTGCAGAGTGCAGTGTTCACTTCCCTGCTGCAGCTGGAGCAAAAAGCTTCCTCTGAAAGTTCCTGTGCCACTCACCTTTCAGGGTCTGTTTGGAGCAGTTGGAGACAAAACTGGGATGAAATCTGGACCAGCCTTGACTTGTGTTACTCCTTGCTTTGTGTCAGTGATGAGGTGAATGCTGTCCTTAGGCTGGAGTGTAAATTGGATCTCTAACAAAAGCTGACCAGGTTTTGTGGAGGAAAATCCATCTGGGTGTCTCTGCCCATACCACAGAGCTGTTATTCTTCAGCCTGTTCTTTCCTGAATCCCTCTAAA
This sequence comes from Catharus ustulatus, assembly GCF_009819885.2. NCBI lineage: Eukaryota > Metazoa > Chordata > Aves > Passeriformes > Turdidae > Catharus > Catharus ustulatus. The sequence continues at coordinate 9,281,730 of NC_046241.1, read as the reverse complement.
GTACTTCAACACCAAATGATGAGAAAACTCTAAAGATTCTGTCTGGATTAGCAGCTGATGAAACAAATACAAGAAATGGCTCAGGGCACAGCTCCCATGAGCAAAGAGCAGCACCACTGCTTTAGGATCTCATGGCATGAGGACACCCTAAAGCCTTCAGAGTGGCAGCTGCAGAGCTGTTCCTGCTTTCCCTGAGTGGGGAATGCTGGAGCAGAGTTCTGAAGGAGCATGGCTTCTGTAGATAACCTACTCTGCATATTTGGATTTTAAAAAGTCTCATGAATAATGAAGGTGGCAGTGAAAGGGCTCCTGAGCTTTTCCCCAGACTAACTTTGTCTCTCCTGACCCAGGTGATAATCCTCATAGGAAACAAAGCAGACCTGGAAGCACAGAGGGATGTTACATATGAAGAAGCCAAACAATTTGCTGAAGAAAATGGTGTGTTTTTTTTCTCTTGAGCTGGTACTTTCCTACAAGATAGTGATATTAAAGTGAATCCTCAGCATTGATAGCTGCAAGCTTACACTTCCAGAGTCATGGAATTGTATGTACAAACTCCTGCTGTGCCTCAGGCAGTCTGATCACTGTGTGTAGTTCTAGAAATGAGCTTGTGTTGATGCCTTAACAGCCACAAAAGCTTGTTTAGTGCTAATAGTGTCTTGCATGTGATGGGAGGGTTGTGATGTGTGTGACTTCGGGCTCTTTGAGGTTGTTGTGCACTGACTGTTAAACCTCTGTCTCTGAACAGGTTTATTGTTCCTTGAAGCAAGTGCAAAAACGTAAGTGGCTTTTGGCTGTGGTAATGTTCTGATTGGTCTGCTTGCTGTGAATGGAAAGTAACTTGGAACTGAGACCTCTGGCTGCACTTCAGGCAAAGACTGCTTGAATCCAAATGAACTGATCTGGATTTCAGGCCTTATTTGAGTGTAGAATGTGTTCAGTGTGTGAAGGGATCCTTCCCCAGGCGTTCAGAGCTGCAGGTTTGGTCTGTAGGTCTGACCAGCCCCTCCAGTCACTGAAGAATTGCTGTGCCATGCTTGGGGCTGCCTGTGGCACTGGGGAGATGTCCAGGGCCACTAGGAAATGCAGCTCCCACTGGCATTTGTCAGAACAGAACTTTGTAACAAAGAGGTTTTGATCCGTGGTGGCTCAGTGTCTTTAATCCTCTGTCAGAACTGTCCTGTGCACGTGGCTCAATGCCTTGGCTTATTTTTCTCCTCGGTGCTTTGGCAATTCTCCTTATTCCTGGCTGGGTGTAGTGACCAGGGAGGGAATTGCCCTGGGCAGGGCTGGGCTGAAGAGGATGAGGATGGGGCAGTGGCTGCCCCAGCTCCCTGTGGAGCAGCACTGCAGCCCCACTAACTCCTGCTGCTCTCTTGCAGTGGAGAGAACGTGGAGGACGCGTTCCTGGAGGCTGCCAAGAAAATCTACCAGAACATCCAAGACGGGAGCCTGGACCTGAACGCGGCCGAGTCGGGCGTACAGCACAAACCGTCAGCCCCGCAGGGGGGGCGGCTAACGAGCGAACCCCAGCCCCAGAGAGAAGGCTGTGGCTGCTAGTGACCCCTCCGAGGCTCCTCCTGACCCCTCACCTCTGGCTCTAGGGAGTGGTGCTTTTGACCGCTTCCCCATCTTCTGTACATCTTACTGGGTTTAATTAAAACTCTGAGACAAGTTTAACACAGTACTAAACTGCTAAACAACTTTAGATGTAATCAGGTTATCAAAGGCAAGTAGAGTAATAAAACCTCTCCTGCATGGTAAATCTAGAAGTTTTTTTTTTCCTTGATTGTCCTTGTGATAGTGTCACCGATACATAATTTAAACTGAGCACTGATGCTGGACTCCTGATTTTACACTTTCGCAGGGCTTTGTCTTGTATGGTTTATTTTATGGTTCTTTGGCCTTTCTTCCCCACCTCTAACTGTTCGAGCTGTCAGTAGTAAAGGATAAGTTTTTGCTGTGAAATGACTCCTGATGGTAGCGAGGGGCTCTGTAATGATGTGCTTTTGTTGGAAGAATTCCCTGTGGGACGTGCTGGGGTCGGGGTGGCGCAGGGAAGCGATCTGTTCATTCTTGTGCTCAATAGCTTTACGTCATTTTTTTTGCCACTTTTATCCTTTACCTTTGTTAACAGAACGTAAATATGTATAAAATTTGAAGGAACTGAGCTAACAGTTAAATACATCCTGTGTATATGATTTTAATGAAGAAAACGATGCCTGGCATTAGAGCAGTGTGTAAGAACCCCCTGTTTGTACAGTCTGAGCTCTCTGTGCCCCCGTGGCAGCACAGCCCAGCTGGGGCTGCAGCTGCTGGGTGTCACCCACGGGGTCCCCACGGTGCTGGGGACACAGACATTAACACTAGTGGGGTGTGGCTCTCATTGTGCACTGTGCAATGCTCCCCCTGCACTCAGCAGTGCTCTGCCTGCTTCTCTTTGGCACACCTCCTGCTTTTGTACCTGTGACTTTGGGGCTGGGCACAGGCTGAACTGGACAGCTGGAACAACAAACATACGCTCTAGGGATTTTTAACTACTCTTGTATTTTTTAACAGAGCTGTGTGAGGGGTGTTTTTTTAAGGGTTTTGCTTCAAGTATGTCCTTCCTGGGGTGCCACAGCCTGGCCTGTGTGTGAGGGGCTGTCACGGGGTGATCCTGCCTGTGGGGTTTTACTTGTGCAGCTTCACTTGGAAAACAACACAAGGTTTAAAAATGGAAGGGGGTAAGTGCTTAACCACAATCCACTGTCCCACTTCAGGCTTTGCAGAGTTTCAAATACAAAGTAGTCTGAAAATCCCTCTCTAGACACTAAAACTCTACAATGTTCAGACTTGTAAGTAACCAGTGGTACCAGAGTATTGTACAGTCAATGTTAAATAAAAGCCAAAACTGGAATGTGCAGACAATAGGATTTGGGTAACTCGTGTGCTGTCCCTTTGTTTGTCTGGTTAGTCCTTTTTTAACTCCTGTTCCTCAGTAGATGGGTATGTTCAAGATCTCCAGCTCCTGCATCCTGCTTAACCCAAGGCTGCACCAGGGTTTGCCCAGGGACCACGACCTGCTGCTGATGTGAAGTCAGTGTTGTAATGACTACAGCTTGTTGAGGTGCAATACCTGTACTCCCAGAGTAAGTTACAGTAGGTCTTATTGTTTCTGTCACAGAAAGGATCTGTTTGGACTGCTGTACTCCTCATTTGATGTAACAATGCTATTAATCTAAATATTTGTAAATAAAGTACCTGTATCTAGATAAACCTCCCTGCTGTGTGTTACTTGCTCTGGCACAGAGCTCCTTGGAGGGCTGGGATTTGTGCTCAGCCTTCACCCTGGGCCTTACTTGGTGCAAACTTGCCAGGGTTTCCCAGAGGAATCTGCCAGTGGTTCCCAGAGCTGCTCTCTGAGGGAAGCAGGGCTGGGTGGTGTTTGTTCCAGTGAACTCTGACAGTGGCTGCACAGAAAAATGTTATCTTTGATGAGGATGAGGAAGGGCAAGACTGAGACTGCTGCCAAAGGGTGGGGAGGGCTGGGCCAGTCCCTGCACAGCCCCTGGCCTGGGCCTTGTCCTGCTGCCTGAAGGATTTACAAAGTGCCTTAAGGGAGTAAGTTGGTTGTCATTTGTTAAGAAGCCATTGCCTGCATCCACCTGGTTCAGACAAGTGATGCACCAGGCCTCAGCAGAGGTGCTCACCCAGCAGCCAGGATGAGGGACAAGGACAGAAATGGCAAAGCTGGACACATTCCTGCAAGGAGGAGCCCCAGGGCATTGTCAGTGTGCAGGGCTGTGCCAGTATCAGTGTCCTGGAGAACAGCTTTGAGAAAAACAGTCCACAACCACCCCCAGATAAAAGCATCAATCACAAAAGTTTATTTTAAGGAAGTATCCAAAATAATTGTATTTAAACCTCTGTGCATTTGGCAACAGGCCTTGTAACAAGGTCTCTTTAAAGTGTTTAAATACACTTTTTTTTTTTTTTTTTTTTTTTAAAAACCAACTTCTGTATGTAAACCTGTTGTCAATTGTACAAAACCTTCACAGTCCAGGCCTTGCAGCAGCTGTTTGTGAGTGGTGGCAAAGGCCTTTTCAGACAAGGCTCACCCAGTGAGGTAGGAGAATGATTCAGAGGTGGCACCTGAGCACCCCTGTCCAAGCTGTGGATGTGCTTTGGGCTTTGCTTTTAGAGTGAAGCCACTTTTCAAGTAACATTTGTACCTTAAACCGTTACAAAAGAACACTTCTGTACCAGGCTGGGGTGGAACCAGCTGTCCTAGAGGTTGAGCCATGGGGCTGAACCAGGAAAGTTCTGAAGGAGCAGGGATGGAACAGTTGATGCAGCTGTAACTCCAGGCCCCAGGAGAGCTCCCAGCAGCTCTCACCCAGACTCTGCACAACACAAAAACCTAAAGCAGAAGGGACAGCATGGTCTGTGAAGCCACAGCTGCCCCGTGGTCCCTCAGCCTTCCAGCCACTCGTGTTCCTGCAGGTGGGAACTCCTGAGGCCACACCTCCCCTCTGGCCTTCAGCGAGAGATTCCCTGCGAGCTGGAACGGAGCCCTGGGGATCCCAACGCGCTTCCCGGCCTGCTGGGGACCTGCAAAACCCCAAAGCACTGTGAGGAAAGCTCAGCCTCCACAGACATCAGCTCCTGCCAGGGCAGGGTGAGGGTCTGATCACCAACTGCAGAAACCCCTGCCCAGCCTCGGAGAGAGGCTCCAACAACCCCCAGTGAGAAAAGAACCATGAAAACCCCCCAGAGCAGAACATTACCTGATCTTTTGTCACATTCAGAGTGCTGTGAAGAGAGCCCAGGCTGGGGCTGCTGGGCAGGAAGGAGCAATCTGAAGCAGTGCTGCTGACCAGCTCATCCAGCACCTGCAGCTGCCGCTGGAGGCTGTGCAGGCTCCCGGCTGTCTGCCGCTTCCCCTGCAGCAGAACCTGCGCCTGCTTGGCCAGGCAGCAACGCAGCTGGGCCTGCAACACACGGGGAGGGGACAGCACCACTGCTCACACAGTGCTCACACTGTGGAGGCAGCCCTAAAGGCCAAAAGGGGATGCTCACACCCCAAGCAGGGAGCAGTGGGGTTGGGAGTTATTTTTAAATAAACTCTGCTTTGATAACCACGTTCTAACTGAGCCTGGAGCTTAAGGTGATCATGGCTGGTGCTGAACTCCTCTGTCATTTATATCATCCTATCAGCAACATGGGAGAATCTGGTTGGAATATTCAACCATCCAATTAACTGTTAATTAAAATTACTCCTCTTGCTACTGCTCCCACCCAAAGCTCCTCTCTCTGGTCAGCACAGAGTGGATTTGTCTGGGCTGAGGAGGATCCCCACTCCCCCAGGGTGTTTAGATCATGTTTGGAAGGGGCCCAAGGGATGTGAGGGGCAGGGATGTGGCACCTTGAGCCGGTCCTCGTGCTGCTGCAGCTTCTCCCGGAGCGCCTCTCCCCGCCACTGCTCATCCTTGGGGAAAAAAAAAAACCACATCAGCCACAGGGACCAACACAGCACCAGGAGCAGCCACTTGGCCAAAGCATTTTACCAGTAAGAAGACTCTGGAAATATTGAACTTTTCTTCCCAGGAGAGGAGCTGCCTGTCAGCAGCAGTGAAGGAAGCAGGCTCTGAGCTGTCACTCTCACACTGCACACTCCTCTTTCCTTCAAATGATGCTTCCAACTCTTCCAGTGGGGCTGGAGAAGATGAGCATGAAGATTTAAACTCGGTCCTAATTTCATTTTCAACCTCCAGGTTAAGCAAGGTTGCTGCACTCTCCATTTCCCTTTGTCTCTCTTCCAGGTCTTGGGTTCTAACCTGCAGCACAGAACAGCTGGGTTACAAAAACCAGTCCTGAGGGCATTTCCTCAGGTCTGCTCAGAACTTGTTGCATTACTTTGCTCCTCCAATGACAACAATGGGTGTTCCATCATTCTGCTGTTTAAAATAACCCAAACCCCCAAACTTGCTCCACTCAGTCAGGACTTACTTGCAGTTTGCTTTCAAGCTCCAGCCTTTGCATTTTCTGTGCTTCTCTCAGACTCTGGATTTGTTTTTCTGCTTCTCTCCTCTCTGACTCTATCTGACCTTGAAGTTGCTTTAGCTCACACTTGGAGAGCTCCATCTCCTTCTGAAGACACTGGATTTGTCTGTCTTTTTGTTGTAACTGTAATTCTTTTTCTGAGAGCTGATGTTCTGTAATGAACATTTAAAAAAAAAATCCTGATTAGCAAAAGTTTATCTTGGCTCATTTCATACACAACAGATATTTTCCAAACACCAAGAACCCAAGCAAGATGAACAAAAATATTTGTTGTGCCATTATGCTCAGCCCCCAGAGATGGTGGCAGTTCATGTGTGCAATGACTCTTACTGCTTTTTCTGATGATTTCTTCAAGAGCTGCACACTGGGACTCCTCCTTTTCCAGCTTCCCAAGGTTCTCTTCTGCCAGCTTGACTTTAGCTGTTGCCTGCTCCAGTTTCTTGTGTTGATCTGCTAGTTCCTTTTCCAGTAGGATTTTCTGATCCTTCATTTTAGCTGCACATTCTTCCAGTTTTTTCCCTTCCCGCTCTGAGTTTTGCCTGAGGCGATGAAGAACCTGCCAGAAACCCTCACTGAGCTGGAACCAGCAGCAACTCAGGGAGAACAAAACCCAGCACTAAGGGACACTGGAGAAGTAAAACCAGCATAAACTGGGAAGAACTACAGTTTAACAGTCCCTACTGACAATGTCTGTCCATTTTTCTCCCCTCTCCCATTTCCAGAACAGCTCCCTCAGTTTTTCTTTTGGGTAACACTTTGCTGAAACTCCTCACCCAACCCAAGCTCGTTTGGCCAAAGCAATCTGTGCTTTTGTGTTTATTTGTAAACTCACAGCTCAAACCTTTGGGCCTGGATTATTTTAAGGTCAGGAGGAAGTGAGGCAAGTCAGAGAGCTCATTACCATTTCCTGTTGGGTGAGTTCTGTTTCCTTCTCCTCAATCTTTTTCTGGAGCTGCTGCAGTTGTTTTTCCCTCTTCTTGTGCCTCTCCTGGCATTCCTTCCTCTTCCTCAGATACCCTCGGATCTCCTCCTTCAGGGCTGCCTGCTCTCTGAGCAGCTCCTCCTGCTGCCTGCAGTTGTTTTTCAAATCCTGCAGTGGAAAACAAAAGCACGTGGCAGGAGGAGCTGGGAAGAGGAACCAGCCCCAAAGGTTTGGGTTTGAGAGAACAGAGCTGGTCACTGGCACCCTCAGGTTCCTTCCACTCCAGCCAGGCACAGAGGGGCAGATAAAAAGCCACAAGGTGCTGCTTGGTTGGTTGTTTTTAAATTACATTCTTCCTAAGAAGCAATAAACCCACTGCACACTCATCAAGAAGGCAATAAAGCAATCCCTGCTGTCAGCTCTGCAGGGCTCTGGTGTTGAGCTGTGCCCACATGAACAGGGTGGGAGCAGCACCAGACTCCCAGAGTGACCATAAGGACACATTCTACCAAAACACCAACCTGTGCCACCAAAAAACACCAACCTGTGCCACCAAAAACAACCAACCTGTGCCACCAAAAACCAGCCTGTGCCACCAAAAACCACCAACCTGTGCCACCAAAAACCACCAACCTGTGCCACCAAAAAACACCAACCTGTGCCACCAAAAAACACCAACCTGTGCCACCAGGTGAAGCTGCTGCCTCGAGCCATTCAGTTCTCCTTTCAGTGCTTCCAGTTCTTCCTTTTTCCCTAGAAAAGGATTTGGTGCCAAGACATGATCAACCAGCAGTTTGAAATGCCAATACACAGGAATTCTCTTTTAAGGACCAAAGAGTGAATAACACACAGTTTATGAAATTTCCATCTTCTCAACATCTTAAATTTGTTCTGCCTATGGATATCTGAGCATGCTGAATGTTTAATATCATACAGTTAAAGTGTGTCTTTTAACAGAATTTCTCTTAAAAGAACTGCTTAAACCCAGAAATTGATCTTTACCTTGAAGATCCTCTTGGACAGCAACAATCTCTGCATTCAGTGATTTCTTCTGCTTGTTCAGTAGCTCCACCTCCTGCTGCAGGTTCTTAACATCCAATTCCACCTTTTCCATGTTGGACAGTGCAGTTCTGCTGCTGTCTTCAGCAGCAGTTAAGTCTCTGAAAAATGTGAATCATATTCTTGGTGAGTTGGAAATCCTTGGTGAGGACTTAAAAAATGTCAGTAAAACCCTCTGAGCCCAAGGGGAGCAGTCAGAGCAAGACAAATGTTCCAAGATGCAACACTTTCCATTTTGGAACATTTCTCATGGCATTGCCAGGATATCACAAAGCTGCTGATTCATCAGCTCCATTGCTGATTAGTTTTTAAATCTGCTGTAGAGAGGCTTAAAGCAAAAGCTCCACAGAACCCAGGAAAATGCCTGTTCTGTATCACTGGGCACTTCAGAGTTAGAGCTGGGTTTTTAATCACAACAAACACTCAAACACTTCCCCATCCCTTCTGATCTCTGCAGGAACAGACATTCCCCCACCTTTTGGTTTGTGACAGCTTCTTCTCCAAACTCCTGGAGTCCTCTTCCAGCTTCTCCTTCTCCCTGCTCAGAGCCTCGATGTTGTTGTGCAGAGCTCTGAGCTGAGAGCTCAGCTGCTCGTTCTCCTCCCGGTCCTTCCTGAGGAGCTGCTCCTGCCAGTCCAGCTCCCCTTGCTGACACTGAAATAATCTCTGAATATTCTCCAGTTTTAACTTCTCCTAGGGAAAACAGCCCTGGTGAGTCCCACAGTTATATGGTCCAGAAGCAGAGCAAGCATTGACATCCTCAGAGTGATCTGAGTGCATTTAATGGAGGAAGGTGACAACAGAATGGCTCCAAGTATCCTGGGGACCTTTTTAATGCTAGAGACCATCCAGCTGAGTTAAACTCCCTTCCAGACTCATAGGTTGGAAGTGAGGACACAGGATCCAGGTAAGAAGACTCTGGAAGCTCCTAAAAACCAGCACCCATCATTCTACAGCCACAGAGGAGCTTCTGTGCTCCCTTTCTCTCTCACACACCCAAAAATCCCATTATTTTAAAGGGCCTAAGCAGACTTAAGACTTTTCTGTGATGAGCTGAAATCAGATTAGAAACTGATTGATTTAAAAGCATCAGGATTCTGTTATCCAAGGTTTAAGAGAACCACAGATCTCCCAGTTTCTGCCTCAGCCACAGAGCTTTTCTCACCTCTAGAACAGCCACCTGGGTCTTCTCCAGCTCGTTGACCTTCTGCTCATGTTGGAGTTTCAAACCTTCCAGTTCATTCTTCTCAAGCTCCAGCACTTCCAGCACATGTTTCAGTTCTAGTGAGGGGAATTAAAGAGCAGTTCTTGGGTTAGGATGAGAACTAAAGAGCTCTGTGTGCTCCTTCCCAATCTGCACAAAACCCCCAAATCCTGCGCCATACCCATCTTGTGTTTGGTGATCTGCCCAAGAATTCCTTGAAGATTTTCCTCCTCCTTTCTAATATCCTTCTTTAGGACTGAAAGCTGTGCTCTCCTCTCATTCAGCTGGACATCCAGTTCATTCCTCTCAACACTAAGCTCTCCCAGAAGCACTTTTATTTCCTGTGAGAATGTATCAGTGTTACAAGGAATACCATTCATTGCAATTTTAAATGTTTTTTTTTCTATGAAGTTCTAAATATTTATAAAATTATTAACAGTCTGTCATCAGTATTCTGGTTTAACAAACAAAAAAACCCAACCCACAATATTTAAGATCTTGTTTGTTGACAATTTAGAGTAGTAATTCTGCAGATTTTGTTCCCCAATCTTACCACAGCATTGTCATTCAAGTGAATAATAGGCCTTAAAAAAAACCAGACAAGGAGCCCTCACAAAAGAAAATAAACCACAAAATATAATTAGCCCTGATAGTTGGTTTTGATTTCAGCAGGGAAGTACAGAATCCTCTCTGTGCCAATGGGGATGGGCACAGAGTGGGGCAGCTGTGCTGTGTTTTACACACACTGATCACTCTGATTTCCTTCAGCAGCTGCTCCTCAGCAACAGGAAGTCATTCACTGACTTATATTTAATGTAATTTAGCTCTCAAGGGACCAATTCTGTAAGAATTACTGGAACTGGGGAGTTCTTCTTTGTGTATCTGGACCAGGCTTTTAGTCACACAAAACCATCAAATTCCAGGTTCTATTTCTCAGTGGGTTTGGGGAGGGCACAAAAAGCAAAACTCATCTTGTGGAAACCTCCTGAATGTTTGTAGTACTTCAAGCCTCTTGCTATAATGATTTGAAAACTCATTTGGGAAACTTACCCTTATCTGGCAAAGTTTTTCATGTGCTTCAGTCTCTCCATCTCGAAGAGCTTCTTTGAGGTCACCTTTCCTTTGGGAAATGCAGTCCTGAAGGCCACGGAGCTCTTCTGCTCTCTGAGTCACCTGCTGCTCCAGGAACAAGAGCTCTTGCTGCTGAGCACAAATCTACAGTGGAGAAGTTGAACAGAAAAATCAGGGTAATTTTTATTTTTGTAGCTAAACATGAAAAAAAAAAAAAACCATGAAAAAGTGCACCAGAGAGACTGGGATCATAATTATGGGACAAAGATCAATTCCCACCAAAGGGACAGCCCAGGCTTAGTGGGCCAAGCCTCACCTGATCTTTCAATGTTCCCAGTTCAGTTTTCTTGCCCTGAACAAGGTTTTCTGCCTCTCTGATGATTTGGAGATGCTGGCCCTCATTACCTTCTGCAAGTTGAATATCTCCTTGGAGCTTCTGGAGACTGAGTGAGCAGAAAAACAGGAGTCAGAAGAAATGAGATATCTGAGGCAGTGACTCACTGGAGGAGGAGATGTTTAACTTAACACAGCTCATGGTAAATTAAAAGTCCTCACCTTTCAGTCAGCATTTCTATCTTCTGGTTCAATGATTGCAACTCAGAGTTTCTGGCAGCCACCATTTTGTTGAGTTCCTTCAAAACACCTTCTTGCTCCCTCTTCAGCTGCTCCAAACCCCTCGTGTCTGTCTGCAATAACCTGGAAGAGCATTTTTGCCTTTTCAGATTCCCATTTTAACAGCTCTCCCTCTCCAAAAGCAGAGTCTTGATAGCAGGAAGGACCCAGTCCTAGTCCTCACCCTGTGTGACACAAACCCACAAGAGCACCCAGGGTACCTGAGCTGCTGAGCTGCTTTCACAATTTTGGTGGCTGTTTCCTGAGCCCTCTGCTCCAGCTCCTCTGCCTCCATTTCAGTGCAGGACAAATGATGTTTGGCACGATTGTACTTCTGCAGAGTCTCTTTAGTCTAAAGGGAGAATTGAAGATTGAGATAATACATTCCTTATGCTGCACTTGCTGTTTAAATGTGAGCTCCTGGTTTGAATATTCCACCTCAGCCTTCTCTCTCTTTCTACCATGGACAACTTTTTCTCCTCTCTTGTCCAGAGCAGCAAACCTTCCTCCTCTTCAACAAGGATAAACCAAGTTCTTCTAGCATAGTTTATTTCCCAACTTACTTTCATATAGAAGCATTTTAAGAGGCTCCAGGTTACCCATGTGCAAATAAACTGCCCAGACAAACAAAACAACTCCAATCCTTCTGCCCTGGGGGTTTTGCCCTCCCTCACCTTGGCCTGGGTGCTCTGGAGCTCCAGCTGAGCCTCTGTGAGGAGCCTGTCAGCCTCTCTGAGCTCTGCCCGGCGTTTCAGGAGCGTCCTCTCTGCACATTCAATCTCCTCTGCCACATTTTCCTGCTGCTGCAGGGACTTCTCCAGCTGCAGCTCTGCCAGGAAGCTCTCGGTGTAGCCGTCAATAAAGCTCCTGAAAGGTCAGGATGAAAAACATGGAATTAAAACACAGAGACGCCAAAGATCTGGGAGTCTGTTGAAGGTCTGGAATTGTAAATGAGTCAAAGCTGATTTCTGCTGGGGGAAGGTTTGGGTATTTGCACATTTCCTTCCAGAGCATTCCATGCTGTGCCCACCTGCGTGTGCTCCGCTCCTGAGCCGCTCGGCGCAGCTCGGCCACTTCACTCTGCAGCTCCTCCCTCTCCTGCTCAAGTTCTTCAACATCTCCATGCAATCTTTCCACCTCCTTTTTGTACTTCTGCTCAGCTGCCTCTGAGCATTTCTCTTTGTACTTCTGAGACTTTAAATAGCACGCAGTGTCTTCCAGCCTCGAGACCTCACTCTCCTGCACACAGGGAACAGAACACAATCAGGATCTGTTTTCCAGCTGAGACCTCCTGACACCCAGGAGCAGCTCCAGGTGGCAAAGACTGTACCCAGACCCAGACCCTTCCTAGCAGGAGCTCTTCCTAACCCATTGCTCAGTCAGTTCCCAAGGGTTCCAGCTGCAGCTGCAGCTCTGCTCCTTACCAGCTCCTGATGTCCAGGCACGTTGCAGTGGAGCACTCCCAGGGGAATGAGTGGCACTGTGAAGTTGGGAGGCAGAGGGCCAAAAACCACCTGGGAGCCCACAGGAGGTGGGCCAAGGATGATGGATCCAGGAGCAATTGGAGCTGCAGGGGCTGCTGCAGGAGGAGGGCCATAAACCCCCACACCCTGAGGAGCAGGAGCCCCATCTGGAAGGGCTGTGTAAATAACTGTGCCTGGGGGTGGGACAAAGGCAGAGCCTTCAGGGACAGGAGATCCTGCATTTCCTTCACCATCCTCTTTTGCTCTTCTATCTTTAAAAGAGACAAAACCAAACATGTTATTGTTAATAATTTTTTCAGTAGAGATAGTCTTCAAATGTACATTTTAAATTCTATGTAATTTATAAAATTAACAAATGTTGCTTAAACAAAATTATTCAACAATAATAAACATTTCTATTCACTCATGCCCACCAAAAAAACCTCTCTGTGAACTCTAAGCAAGCCCATCTTCAGTCTGCTCCTAAACATTCTGAGACTGCCACTGACTTACCTTTGCCAGAACTTGCTTTGTACAGCTTATTTCTGCCTGGTGAATAAACCCAACATCCTTGGCTGGACAAGTCCTGCCTCCCACAGGGCCCATCCTGAGCATCCCCTCTCCTGGCTGGGGATGTGCCAGAGCACCCCAAACACACTCCAGAGTCTTTGGTGCTCTGGGAAGCAGGAGTTGAAGCCTAAAGAAAAAGTACAACATGTGTTAATCTAGAAATGACAAATCATGGCAAATAATGGAGTTGTAGATATTCTAATGATTTTTCAGAACAGGCTACACACACTCTGCTATCTCAGTTCTAAGCATGTTTAAAAGCACTAAATATATTTTAACAGCATTGATTTTAAATTCAGACAAATATTCTTTTGAAAGAAATGTTTGTAACATCCCCTTTTAACCCTGACCTAAATGGATTTTCAGTACAGCCCAGTTCTGTCCCAGAGTTCTGTACCCTGGGCTCCTCTCAGCACAGTCAAGGCCTTTATTTGTGTGTGTTTTAGTTCAGTATTTCTCCTACAGCCCAACCAATATTTGTTCTTAAGTTTCTCCCAAACCTACTAAATTTATAATGCACTTTCCCCCATCAAAGGGCTTACCACAAGGAAAACAATCCATAACAGGATTTTTATTCCCTTTTTATACCCTTATTCCATTTTTTTCCTTTTTAATACCTGAGATGATGGCAGGTAGTACCAGTACCCCCCTCTTTTCAGGGGCTCTGCTGGGCTAGTGCTGTGATCATTCTGCTGGGAGAGCACATTTCTGAGGGCTGCAATTTCATCCTGTAAGGCCTCAATTCCATCTTTGTTACCTGGAAATAAAGCACAGTTTTAGAGTCATCTAAGGCAAATAGTTAAATTGATACTGCATTCAACTTTCCCCTCAATGTTACCCAGTTAAACTGGAACTATAGTAAAAAGAAATTAATTGCTGAGGGAAACAGATAAATTGTTATTTGTAATGACATACACAGGAGGTTTGGTGGTGTAAGATTGGAAATACAAGTTCAGATCCAGGTAACTGCTGCTCATTTTCCTTCCACTGAGCTCTGACAATGTCCTAGAGCAGTTTAAGTGGAATGCTCAGCACAACCAGCTGTGAAAACTGCAAACTAATGAACATTGACACTTATCCTGTATTAACCTGTATAGAAGGATATTCTCAATACTGTTCTCCAGATCCTCAGTTCAGTGAGAAATGAGAATAATCTTCTGTATCCCTGTCTGTCTGCAGGAAGTGGAGAGAAAAGAGGAATTACCTGTCCCAATATTATCCAACAGCCATTTCAAACGGTCAAGCTCTGCTTTTTGCTGTTCCATGGCTTCACTTAATTTATTAATTTCAAACTTCTGAGTATTTGATGTAACAGTTTTCTCACCAGCTTTCTCCATTTCCTGCAGGAGCTATTTGAAACAGAAGCTTAAATCACAAAAAGCTCCCACCCAATGTCACAAAGTTCTTCCCATCCCCTCCCATGGGAGATGTCTGAGTGAACAGGGGATGGTTTTCCTTAAAACTCAGCTGCTCCAGGCACTGAGCTTTGTTTGCTCTTGGGCAGGTGGCAGCAGAGGGAAGAACATTTGGGAAAACTTGAGGGGAAAAAGGCAGTGCAAGAACCTCTAAACATTTCCAGAAATTCACTGGAATTTTATCATAAAACACAGAGCAAACAACCTACTTGCTCTTCCTTCTCCTTCAGGAGTTGTTGCAGCAATTCAATTTCTGCTTCTGCTTTGGCAAGAGCCTGGGAAGCACGAGCTGCCTCAGCACAGAACTCCTGGGCTTCCTCAAGCTCCTGAAATTGAGATTTTCATTGAGCTGGAGTTTGCAGGAACATTGTGAAAAGCTAAGCACTGAGAAGCACCTGAATGTCCTGGAACTCGATACATGTGAAATACTGTTTCTCTAACTTCACAGTGCTGATACAGAGATGTTATTATGTACCCAAAAGTGCTTCCCAGTTTGATAAAGAGTTTCCAGTCATTTCCTTTGTTTTTCTATCCTACAGAACAATGTATTATCTGCTGTTTGCCCTCCAGTTAATGAGGGATTCATGATCTTCCCCCTCCCTTTCCCTCCCTCAGCAAGAACCTGTCCATCCCAAATTTCCTCTCCCATCTCAAGCTCTGCCCAAAGCAAGAGCTCCCATGTTCAGAAAGCTCTGAAGCTCATTTGAAGGACACCAGCACTGCTCCCCCTGCCATGGCATTACCAAGCCCTGAATTAACTCCCCATGCTGATTTACCTCAGCTCTCTCCTGGTTCATCCTGAGCACAGTTCCCCCCAGAGCCTGGAGCTGCTTTGCAGTGATGCACAGCTCGGTGGCTGCCAGCTTGTCTGAGGTGATCACTGCTCTCTGCAGCTCCTTCAGCTCCTTATCCAGGCTCAGCACCTGCATCTGGGCCCTGGCATCTTCTAGTTTTTTCTGAAAGCAGGAAAATGGACTTGCAATGTATTTTCATCCTTCTCCCCATCCCATTTTGTATTATTTAGAAAAAAATTCTAAAGTGAGGACAAGCAGTAAACTTTCAGGAAAAGGAAGATGCTGTGTTTAACATTTGTGTTCTTACATGTGTTGTTTTATCTTAGAAAGCAAAAATTCACAATTTCCTGAGCAATCAAACAGTGCACAGACCTGTCCTCACCCATTCTTACCCTTTTCTCTAAATTCTCCAGCTGAGCAAGAATAGCCTCTTTTTCTTCATCTGCCTCCTGGAGCTGCTGATCAGCCAGGCCCTGAATCTCTTCCATGCTCTTTATTTTTTCATGTAAACGTTGAATTTCATTCTCTAACTGATGGATCTTGTTCTTATTTTGCTTGTTTTCAGCTTTAACCTGTAAGTAAAATGTTAGAATAAGTAGCCAGACTTTTTCTCCAATCAAAAGCCAAACTGTTTCAATTATTTAATTAAACTTCTGGGAAATGCAGTTACCAGCATACTTTGCATCAAACCAGAAAGGAAAGGTAACTACTGTGCCACTGTAACTGAAATATTTTAAGAGTGTCTCAGTTATTTTATTAGAGATATGTATAATGATCTTTCAAGAAAGTCCAGAGCTGTATTTTTCTAGTGATCATTGAAGTGTTTGTTTCCTCTGAGATAGATCATTGCCTGAATTTCAATTCACCAAATAATCAGGTAAAAATCAGGAAGACTATTAATGAAAAATCAAATCAGACTCCACTGTTACACACAGGACAGAGCACAGCAAAGCTTCATCAAGTGAAACTTGATCCTTCAGCTGGAAGTTACATTTTTCAGACTAAGCTGAAATTGTCTCAGTCTTGTTTTTGTTGTTTGATACATGCCTGTCTGTATTTCTCCTGTATTTGCTCCAGTTTCTCCTGCTGGGAAACCATTTCTTCCTGCAACTGTCTCTGCCCAGCCCAAGCTTTCTCTTTTTCCTTCTGTGCATCAGCAAGGATGTCATTGAATTCTTTCTGCAGACTTGCAAGGTTTTTCCCTAAAATATCAGCTGAACTTGGACACCTGAAAGAGAAACAATCCAGGTTCCCAGACAGAAAGGAGTGATGTGAAGTTGTGATCCCAGATACAGAAATGATGAATGACAAATAGTGCAGGTTTGAGACTTGCTGGGTAATTCATTCAGGTTAGGTTGGAAAAACCCTCTGAGTTCATCAAGTCCAACCATTCCCCCAGGACTGCCAAGGCCACCACGAACCCATGTCCCCAAGTGCCACATCTAAATATTTTGTAAATCCCTCCAGTGCTGGTGACTCCACCACTGCTCTGGGCAGCCTGTTCCAGTGCCTGGCAAGACTTTCAGTGAGGAAGATTTCCAGATATCCAAACTGAACCTTCCCTGGCACAACTTGGGGCCATTTCCTCTGGTCCTGCCCCTCTCACATGCTCAAATCTCCCACTTTTATTTTACTCACTTCATCTCTCCAGCTCCTGTCTTAAGCTTTTGCCTGAGTTCATTCATACAAGCCATGACATCCTCAGGATGAATTAAGTTACCAACTGCCTGGTTTAGGTGATTCTGGAGATCTTTAAGCTGTTGTTTTAGGAAATTATTGTCTGCCTAAAAATAGACAAAAACAAAATCCACACAAATGTAAGCAAACAAATCCACAAGTGATAAAAGCTAGGATTTTTAATACACTAAATACTTCACCTGCAATTGCTTGAACTGTAAAAGCAGCTGGTAATTTTGTTGTTCCTTCTCTTCTGCCAGTTGTGCTTTGGTCTGAGCATTCTCTAACAATTGTCTTTCCTTTTCAAGTTCATCCTGCAGGGCTGACAGTTCCATCTACAGAACCACAAAACCTCCAGATGAATATCCCCACTAATTCTTAAAACAGTAACAATATGACAGTACCTAAAAAAGATCCAACAAAACAACCCCAAGCAAACCACATGGACCTTGCTTGAAAGCAAAGTTTTAAATCCCAGCAGGCTGATAGTGTGGGGACACCCCTACAGCAGCAGTTGTTTGTGATTTAACATTGGAGATGAGGTGTCCTGGGGTAGCTAACACCTCTGGCAGCACTACAGCTCTGCTCTTACCTGGCTAAGTTGTTTCAGTCTTTCAAATTCTTCTTTTTGCTGCTTGGCTTCAGCATCTCTCTCTCTTAATTGAGCTTCCAGCTCAGCCCTGTAGGTGCTGACCTTCCCCTGAGCATCCTGAAGGGACTCATTTATCTCCTTCTGCTCCTGCAGTGAACTCTCCAGCACTGCAATTTCCTGGAATTTAATACTCATTTTAGAAGGATGTACATGGGAGAGCCAAAATTTAAGAGAACATTGCCTCCCTTCCCTTTAACTCAGGAACTCCATTAGAACTTGAGGGTGGGTGGCACTTCTACCTGCAAGGCCAGGGCAGGGGTGCCACTGACTGCCCAAAATCTGCACTCAGGGGAGAAAGGTGGAGCTGGAAGTGAAACAGAACTGTGCCAAGAGTTCAGGTTTGCACAGCACTGACCAGGATGCACAGAGAGCTCTGTGTCACTGGGGACACCCAGCCCTGGCCACTGTCAGGGTTTCACTGATGCCATTCCCCACCTGCAAATCCAAAACCTGCATTTCTGAGCCATCTCCCACAAAGCACAGATTTGCTGCATGTCTCTTGCAACTGGTTTTAAAGGCCAGATTCTATTCCTGAGGTGTGTGGGCACATCTCATCATGTTACCATAACAGGAATTATTTTGTCCAAGGAATTGTGCTTCCCTAGTCCCAATCTGATCACCAGTTTATTTTTTCAAGTTTATTCTTAGATATCTGAACTTGGGAAAAGAGGTATTAAGCCTTACTTTTCTCATATTTTCTGCATCCATGGCAACCACTTCCAGGTTGTTTTTTTCCTCCTCCAGACCTGCCAATCTTCCCAGCAAAGATTCTTTTTCCTTCTGCAACTTCTTACACTCCTCATTGGTCTGTTCTGCCTGGTGCTTCACACTTTGCAGGTATTCCTGCAAGCCAAGGATAATACTTTCCAAGTCCCTTTTCAGGGCTTCATTTGTTGCTATTTGACCTGCAGGAAAACGAAATGAATTTATTAACCAAACAAACCAAACTGCCTTTCTTCATAATTTCAAATATTTGCCATTGGAGTAAGTAAAAACAAGTACCTAGAACTCACCTGAAAATATTGTTTTTAAGGTTAGGATTCCCAATATTACTGTGTTAAGCTGGCCAATGGAAGAGTTAAAAGAAATTGCAGCTCTTTGTGCATTCCTGCCCCTCTTTCCCAAGCAGGTAGAAGTGAGGTGAGCACACACAGTTAAAAATAGCTTTTATTCTGTATTTCATTTGAGCAAAGATAAACAAGACAATCCTCAATTCAATTGTCATGCTGCCCTAAGTAGAAGAAATACCTTAAGACAAAAAAGGAAGTTTACCATCAGTGAGCTGCTGCTCCAAATCCTTGATTTCCTCAGTTTCCTTGGCAATCCTGGAGAGCATCTGATCCAGCCGAGTCTCCAGCTGCTGGCAGTGCTGGTTCATTATATCAAGGTGCTGCTCTTTGCTTGCCTTTTGAGCTTTCATGTGAGCCTGTCAAGTGACAGAAAGGTAAAGCAGGGCATCGACACAGATTTTAAAAAATCCAATTGGGGTTTTGTCTCAGCTCTGCAGCGTCTCACTATCAGCAGGAAATGCCACAAGCTCAGCACACTGTGGTGCTCTGGGGTTTGTTACTTGTTGTTATTTTCCCTCAGTCCTGCCCCACAAAGGACCCCAGATAAGCAGCAATCTGTGACTGCCAGCATTGTCTGCAGCTCCCTCCTGCCCAGGCTGAATAAAGCCTGCATTTACAAATTAGTACTCATGGCTACTTTCTTCCTGCCTTTGCATTTTGTTCTACCACTTCCTCTCTCAATCAAGAACAAACATGATTTCTCCCAGCACCTTTAATCCTGTCATCCTGCACTGCCCTCACAGCAGATGATGCTTCAGAACACGGCAGGTCAGTACTTGAAGGAAAATACTTTGAACAAACAGCAAGTCAGGCCAACTTTACAGTTACTAAGTAAATATTCCTAAGTAAATGTTATTTTGTTAAAACATTTCTGGGAGATACAGCACACAGCTCACACAGATTTGACAAGGACTTCATGCATTTAGTATGAATTAACTGATTGTTTACAATAACTTGGTTATCAAGAATGAAGTGTTATTTTTTACCAGTGTGCAATTGCTCAGAAACAACCCAAACGCCAGAAATTTGGGAAAATACAAAATTACACTATCATGATTAACTGCATGTTTTTTTACTACTCAAAAAAAAAAATAAATCAAGCAGTCAGTAGGAATTTTAAATACAAGTTCTGAGAAAAGAGCCCTTACAAAGTTGCTTCCATAACAAAAGTAAATGAATAAAAATAAAGCTTTTTGTATTTTTAACTGGATTAAACTGGAAGTTAATCCATATCAGCACAGCTCAACTTGTCACCTTGTTAAGCACAAACTGCCCTGCAGCTTTCAAAAGCGAAATTTCAACAGATAAAACTCGAGCCGCTGCTCTGAGCCATCTTGCTGCAGCTGCTGAACGGCACCAAACCCGCAGTTTTAAAAGAAACAAAAAGCCACAAGTCCCCGACCACTTACAGCTCTGCCTTTGTCTTTTCTTCCTGAGGCAGCACTTGCAGAACGCCCCACCCCTGAGCGGGAACTCATTGCAATAAAGCACCGGGAGTGCAGGAGGGGCACGAACCGAGCGGAGCCTCCGCGGGGCCGGCCCGGGGCGGGGACGGAGCTGCTGCGCTGCCTCTGCTCCCGTTCCCGGCCCCGCTCCTGTTCCCGTTCTCTTTCCCGTTCCCGTTCCCGGCCCTCGGAACTTCCTGTGTTTTGATTCGAAGCGAGGGGCGGCCGCGGGAAGGGCCGGGCTCGGTCCCGCTCCTGCCCCGGCCGTTTCCCCGGGAGCCTTCCCGGATCGCTCTCGGCCCTTTTCTGCCACCCAACAGCCGAGGAAATTCAGTTTAAAAATACAAAAAAAGCTTTAAAAATAGAAAACTCAGTTTTGTTGAAAACTGAGCAAAGCATAAAAACTCTTCCATTTCTCACTTAAGAGCATCCAGTGGGCCTGAAAGACTTTCATTTAGAGAAATAAGCTTTTAAAAAACACTAGTTTCATTTTAGTTTAATTTTGAAGGTATTTGCTGTACCTGAACACAGTTAATAACTCAGAACAAGTCCTGCATCCCTGCTGCTGATGAAGTTAGGTGGAAGCCTGAGCTGTGCTTGGCACCCCAGCTGGGAGATGTGAGCTCTGCACCTTGCAGGACTGCAGGTGACAGCAGGGAAAGGCCATCAGTCCCCAGCAGCCAGGCTGGATAAGCACTGCCACACCCAGATCTTTAAAAACCTCTAAGGCCAGACTCCACAGAAAGATGCACAAAGGATTTCTTACACAGAAACTGTGTAAAACAAAGATTTAGTTTTGACTGCTCTACAGCACCTGCTGGGAAAATGAGTGAAGTGTTTTACCAGAGCTGGTTGGTTTGGTGGGATTTTTTAACTGTAAGGATTTTTAAACATTCAAATTATAAGTTAATGACTTTGATAAACAGCAAAAGAATATAATTCATGAAACAGGCACAAGTGAATGAACCTGTTAAAGCTGCCTTCAGTCCATTGCACAATATATAAAAACTCCAGATTCTGATTTTACTTACATGCTTTGGATCCTCAGGATTTATGGAACCAAGAGAACTCTGTAAATCTTCAAGCTCTTTCTGATTTTCCCCTATTTCTCTTTTCTGTTTCTCTATTTGTTTTTCCAGTTCTAAGGTTTCCTTGCGCAGCTCCTGCAGGATTTGCAGCTTTGCACTCAGCTGCTGCTCAATCGCCTCCTTGCTGGCCTGGCAGATCTGCAGACAGCATTGGGAGTTTGAGTGCTTGGGAACACACAGCTGATCCAGAATATATTTAACATTGAAATAAAGAAGATCCTGGTCACTGATTTTCAGGCAAGTTTAAAAATTAAAAATAGCAGTAACTGATGACAGTTCAAGAAGTGGAAGATGCTGTTTTAGTTTAATGCTGATAAATTAATTCTTGCTGTCAGTTTTGTAGCCACATTACTTATCAGCTGCACAGCTCAGCCTACACAGCAGGCTCTTCCAAAGGGTTGTGGGGAAAGCCAGCAATAAATCAGCAGCAGCCCATGGAGCAGCTGCCATTAACTGCACTGCAGCTCCAACAGCTGATTCATGAACAAGCTCTCTAAACCCTGAAGATTTTTCTGATGCTTGACCCATGGATTTATGTCTGTACAGTGGCCTCTTTATAAGAATGGGGAGAAAAAGTTGTTTTCTTACATCAACACTGCCTCAAACCCTTCCCTTGCTATTCATGGAACAACTCACTTTTTTCTGAGCCAGAGCATCCTCCAGTTGTTGCAGCTCCCCTGTTACTTTCAGCACTTGTTGCTCTGCATCTCCAATTTCACTTTGCAGTTCTTCCAATCTTCTTTGTGCTGCAGGCAAAAGAAACCCAACACAAAACCCACAATCCCACAAAAGACATTGTAATATTGTGTGCAACACTGATCACAGCAGTGTATGAACACATTTATCAGCACAGCATTAAGTGATAATCACAGTAATACACATTTCAATTCATGCATCAGATATGAAACCTCCCTAGAATTGTTTTCAATAACATGAAATGCTCTCATCCTGAGTTATCTTAAAATAACAGCAGAAACTAGAAGTTTTGACACAAAAAATGCACCAAGCCCAGTGTTACAATCACGGCATTTCCTTTGACACACAGTCTCTATTCTTGTCAAGCATGTAACCACTGGAATAAACCACACTGATACACGTTTTTATTTTTATTTGATCAAAAAATAAGGTTTTACCTGCATTAATCTTCTCCTCCTTATCCTGCAGTATTTTATCTAGACCTTGGAGATGTGATTCCAGCTGGGGTTTCCTACAGGAGTCATTTTCCTCCTGTTGCATTTTGCCAACCTGCAGCTGCTGAGCAGTGTCAGGGATGTAGCCTTCCCTTATAAACATATTTCTTTTGTACCTGGCCTTGCCAATGTAGGGACTCTCACCAGGTACATTATCAAGTTCCACCTCCTGAAATGTTAAAAAGCAGAGTCTTTATCTCAGAACTATGGCTGCACTCAACTCCTAACATACATTTAGTTCTCTTATCAAGCATAAAAAGGAAAACCAATTAGAAATTAGAAGAAGAAAACATGATACTTAACATTTTTGGCCTTGAATGTTGTTATTTTATAATGGAATTAAAACCAATCAAACCCAACTGGGATGCGACCAGTTTGTTGCAGATGTCTGGAGGAACTTTTTCTTAGTATATTGAATTAACTTGAGATTATATTTAGTCCATTAGATTTTTGCACAGAAGTTTTACTCAGACATAACTTAATTGTAGTCAATGATTACTGATCTTCACTTTTCTTATGGATTTCATTCTGGCATCTCCACCTTTCTGTTTGCAGGTATGACAGAGATTGGGCCTTGAATAAAGCAGGATCTATTAGGTTATAGGAAAACTAATAAGGTTTTTATTTTCCAAGTTGAAAAAAAAATCAGGGGAAACAGCAATAAAAAGATCTATGATTTAAAAATCATTACCTCTGAGGGAAAATAATTTAAGGGCTCAAATTTAGCATCAATCTTGTAGAAGGCCAGCTCCTGCTCCAGCTCATACTGCTTCTGGCAAGCCCTGGTGAGCTCCACTGTCTTCTGCTTCAGCTGAAAATCCACAAAAGCCAGTGAGTGTCATCACTGCAACCCTCTGAGCACTGCCACACTCAGTGCAGCTCACAGAGAGCAGGCACAGCCTCAGTGTGGGAACAAAGCTCACAGCACAGTTTGGGACCAAGGATATCACAAAGGGCAATTTGACAATGGTGATTAAGAGGAGACAAAAGCTCCACAATTAATAGAACACAAATGATCACATGAAAGGCCTTTTCAGTTTACACACATCAAAGTGACAAGTTTGTTTTTAAACCTAATTTAGGATGAACCAAGCATTTGGGTATGATCCCTTAGCAAAATCTAGGCCAAAATCACCAATATATTTACTGCTACAAGTGAGCATGAGGACTGTTAACACTCATGGTCTGTAAAAATACCAAAATATCTCAATTGTCAGGAGTACAAAGTCTGTGTATTTTATTTTAGCTTTAGCATGTGCTAGCTTGGTTTGGAGGTTATTTTTAAGTAAAGATCCATCATGTGATTTCTTTTTAAATCAACTTTTCACACTGAATACCTGAGGGAGAACATGCAGCACAATTCCAATAGAGAGTGGAAAGCAGAACTAATGGAGGAAAAGAAATAGAACAGGAAAGGCTTAAAGAAAGATTTCAAACCCTGATAAATATCATGCAAAAATTAACTCTGTTTCAGAGAAAGGGAAAAAATACCAAGAAAATTGTATCCAAACCACAGTGAATACAAAGTCTCACTGGGACACTTCATAATAATGTTGCTACTTCAGGGAACGTGCAAATACATCCTAGGAATAAAACCAACCATGCAAGCCAGGGGCACAGTGGGGCTACCTTGAGTGAGGAACAAAGGCTCTGCAGGAAGGGGACTGTGACAAACCCAGACACCAGCTAAAGGGAGACAGAAGTGAGCCAAGTTTGTCATCCAGAGAAGAAGAGTGGCTTCAAGTATTTGCTGCTAAATCTCATTATACTGCAAACTTCATTTTAGCAGCAGGCTGCTGGTCAGTGTGTGTGTGTTCAGAGAAACAGCTGTAGAAGTACCAGGTATGAGAGTCTGAAGGATAAAGTTTTAGAGGACAAGCCTAACAGGATAAAATCCAAATATTAAGTTCCCATCAGGTCATTCACAACCCAGCACTCTTGAGTCTGTGCTTGCATTTTATGGCTGCCAATGAAAGACTCAAACATAAGAGTTCAGGATGATGTGAATAAAATACAAGTACAGTGGTGGGCATTGCACAAAATAATCACCAAGGGCTATTACTGACATGCAGCTTGTGTGCACATCTGGTTTTTATAAAAGTAGCAATCTTCTCCCTTACTGCAGCAGCACTTCAGAGTCTGACCAGGGCAGATATTCAGAACATCAGCAATTTAGCACCTTAACCTTCCATCAACTGACAAAATTTTAAACAGCAATGCATAAATAATGACTAGAAACAAAGAAGTTACTATAAATCACAAGGGTGACACTGAGTGCTGCTTCCATGCACTTACTTTTCCCACAGAAAGAATACTGAAGGTCAATAATCACTCTCTAAACAGCTGGAAGTCTCTCAGTTTTAAAATTACATCTTCAGTCATTAGAGCTCTCACACTGACAACTCTGTGTCCAAAGATGTCCTTGGTGCCAGGGATTGTCTTACCAGCTCGTTTTTGGTGCCCAGGTCCCTCTGCAGCTCCTCAAAGCTTTGTCTCTGTTGCACAGCCTTTTCCTTCAGTGACCTGTTGAGCTCATCTTGATGCTGAAGTTGCTCAAGCACTTTGGCCTGGTGAAGTTTCACATTCTCCATCTCCTTCCTTGTGTTTTCCAACTCTCTTTCTAATTTTTCTATCTCTTCTGAAAAACAAAATCAGAGCAACATTCCAATAGAAAAATCTTTTCCCCCCTAAACTTAAATTTTGTGTCATTCACTTGAGATCTAACAGATTATTACCCAAATTAAATCTCTCCAGAGCTTCCTGCCTGTCATGGTTTGTCACTGGCTGTCCATCCAGGTTCTCCAGGGCCCTCAGGTGGAATATGGTGTACGAGCAGTAGTGAGGCAGAGTGGCAACTGGGTTTTCAGCAAGGAACAGAGAGCTCAGATCTTGCAGAGGCTTTAGTTTAGCTATGTCATGGAGCTAAATCAAAGAGACACAAAACAATGATTAGACACCCTTCTGAGAAGAATGAAACCCCCAGGAGTGAATTTCTGATTATTTAGAATGTTCTATGATAGGTCTGTATTAAAAGATTTATTTTAACCTTTATGTTAGAGAACAATCTCTAAAAACCTACCAAAATACACAGTATTGTGACTAAAGTCACTTCTTAAAAATTTCCTCTATAAAAAAATCTACACTGCAAAGAGTGTAGATGCAATCGAGCTTTATTTTGGAAATTTCAAGATACCAAGGCCTGTGGATGTATAACCTCCCACAAAGTTATGATTTAGGTTTATATTTTCAATACCTGCACACCAGGGGTTTCTGTGATAAATAACTTTATTAGGCTGCCAGCTGCTGCATCTCACAGCAGACTTTGTGGAAAGTCACTCAGCAATTACCCAGAGCAAGCCAAGCAGTGTAAATAGCCCAGGTGACTCCATGAGAAGAGTGAGCAATGCCTGTTTCTAACCAGCACTTACTGAGGACACTTTGTTCTGTCTCAGGTTCAGGCTGCGCAGCGATCTCAGTTTCTTCCCCACCCACACAGGGATGTGCTCAATCTCATTCCCTGCCAGGTTCAGCTTCTGCAGGTTCTGCAAATGTTCTATGCCTTCAATTTTGCTGAAAGTGAGAAGAAACAATGGAATTTGTCACGAAGCACAGCAAATTTAAAGTGAAACTGAGGCATTATGGATAAACAATAACAAAATCTGTCACAACCAAGAGATCAGCAAAACCATTATTTAGTGCCATGGACAATTCAGTGAAATCACAGCAGCTTACTTCCAAGTACTAAATTAAGACCAACAATCACAACACAATTTTCTGTCATTTTCATACACTCATCACTTTTGCATGTCTCCATTTCAATATTAACACTATTTTAATGTGTGCTAACTCCATTTTAATTGGCAAAATTTGCTCTTTCTCTCCTGAGAAGGTAATGGATGATGATGAATCAAAATAAACTTGTTTTGTGAAGTTTTTCTTCCCCCATAAAAAGGATCGACTGTAAACTGACAGGATGAAGAGCTCCATTTTTATTTTTTTCATTAAAACTTTTGAGGAAACCATGCTAGCACTTAAGCATTTTTATGAGTATGTGTGAGCATTGAGTAAACCATGAGTATTATACCAAAGTACAGCAGGATGTGCCCCTGTGGCTGTGCTGGTTTTTGGGTACATGTGAGCTGCACATCACCAAACAGAGCAGGAGCTAAAAGCTACTCTGCCCTTTTCAATTCCTGTTGAGAGAGGAAGTTGTGTGAATGCAATGTGTAGAAACTCTGGGGTTTTACTCACTTCCCACTGTAAATGTCTCTACTGAAATGGGAGCTGCTCTGCTGCAAAGGCAGTTTTGTAATAGGTAAGATCATAATTCACTGACAGCAAAATTAAAAGCAATTAAGAGTTTTGCTACTGCATGAACCCTTTAACACTTTTAAACAAGTCACCAGGCTCTCAAAAAGAGTTCAAAAGCAATTTAAGGAGTTTATGGCCTGCCTGATCAAGCCCATTCAGTTTCCTTTCCTAAAAGAAAAAACTTATTATATTACCTGTAATAATAAACAGTAACAATTTAATTAATTTTTAATGGACTTAATTGGGTTATTACCCACTCTTGGTTGTGGTATCTGGAAACTTCTGGCTTGGTTTCCAAGAAAAACAAATTAAACCCCAGCCATGGCACACTGACAGCACTCCCCAGAACCATTTCTACTTTAATACCTCAGAGCTTGTGCTTTTTAAAAAGACCTCAAAGCCTCTTAGTCTTGACATAACAATTGGGAAACTCACCTCAAGTGTTCACTGCTGTGAGAGAACTCACTTAAACAGGAAAGGAAAAGGAGTTTTATTGACCCAGGGCTCTTTCCTCTCACCTGATTCTGTTGCCGGACAAGTTGAGCTCACGCAGCCTCAGCAGTTTGTCCAACTTCTCAATCTTCTCTATTTGGTTGTTACTTAGGTTTAGTACCTCTAGTTTAGAGCACTTTTCCAAATTTTCTATGTACTAAAGAACAGAAAATCCCTTAGCATAGGGTTTGGGTGTTTTTAAAGAGAAAAGCAGCTTTGTGTTAATTAAAAATACCAAGTATTCTAATATTTTATTAATCACAGTTCATTGTGGTATTCTAAAACCTCACTTTAGGTACAGTTTTCTACAGTGTTGGAAAGCTGGATTTTAAATTTACAGTGTCCTCATCTACATAAAAAGGAACATGTTATTAAAAAAAAACACCAAAAAATACCCCCAAACCAACCAAAACCTAAAAAATTAATGAACTAATCTGTTTTAAACATCATTCTAATGAATCAGCTTTTTCTTTTGCTCAAGTCTCCATTGCCTTTTTTTCAACAGAAGTTGGTTGCAGAGCTAGGCTAACAGAGTAAGACTGTGCAGTTTACATTCACTTAAAAATCAGCCTGTACTAATAAATTGTAATTATTTTATACTTAGTTTAATTTCTAGTTATTTCCAACACCTTACCTTAAATTTCTTGTCCCCATCCTTTGGGGAAGAAAGATTCAGTGAGCTTATACAAGCCAGATTTTGCTGTTTTGACAGACCCTTTATGAGGGGCTCAGTTATGTACTTAACCCCAACATTTTTCCCTGAAATTAAACAGAAAGGATTGATGATTTT
Organism: Catharus ustulatus; assembly: GCF_009819885.2. NCBI lineage: Eukaryota > Metazoa > Chordata > Aves > Passeriformes > Turdidae > Catharus > Catharus ustulatus. The sequence goes on along the minus strand of NC_046241.1, from coordinate 9,253,860 downwards.
TATATTTGTTGAACACTGGAAAAACATTGAAAATGATCCCCCCAGAAGCATTCACAGGAAGGAGTAAGTGTCTCATTATTCTCCCCAGCTTTCATTACTCCCACTTCTACATTTGTGCTCAAAACAAAATAAAATATTAAAGCAATTTTTTCAGGCTTCTTTTCAACAGCTCATCCATCTTTAATCACACAATTCACAGAACATGGCTTTTAATGCCTGTGGTATGTACTTGGATACCTGCATTATTTACTGTACAATACCTTTCTGAAATTTAAAAGCAGCTCCAGGACTTTCTGCTGGAATATCCCATTGTTGGAGCCTCTGCTCCATGCTTTGGGGAGCAGCCTGAGGTGTCTGCTGGCCAGGATGTGGAGATGTGGCACCTGAAGTGACAGGTGGCATTGGCTGAGCTGTCTGGGATGCTGATGTCTGTGGTTTTCTACCTGCAGCTTTCCTTACAGAGCCTTTCTTCATTGCCTCAAATGCTGGGTATCACATGGCAATCCCTGCAAGAACTGAAACAATTATCAGTCTGTTACAAAGCTAAATCTTAAAGGCTTGCATGACAACAAAGGTGCTACAGAAGCTGCCAAAAACCACATCTCCAGCGGGTGCCAGCTTCCAGTTCTCCTGGCATTGGGAAAAATTTTACCTTGATGCTCCCACCCTTCTACAGCACAGCCCCAGGCACTGATTGAGCAGCTTTGTGTTTGCAGCTCCTCTTCCTCCTGCCCTGCAGGCTGTGCTTCACACAAACTCTGCCAGCTCTGGAGATACTCTCAGCTCGGGCTAACAGAGCTGGCAGGGATAGAGGCATTGGACTGGATTCCAGCTATTCCCAAAGCTTGAAATCACCCACTCTGCACTAAGAACAAATGCAAGCAGAAAAAGGTAACTGTGAAAAAAAAATTAAGATGTGTCTAGCACTGGCATTCCCAGAGATTTCCTTTCTGCAAACAAATTATCCTGTGAGTGCCTGGGAAATTCCAGAGAATGGTAACAGAATCTTCCCTCGGGGATGAACACATTTCCCCAGGGATAAGTGTAGGAAAAGTCATGTACTCTGTGTGACAAAACCATCTCCAAGGGACAGAGCTTTACCAACACCTCCACCCACCGAACAAAGAGCACATTTTAAGACATTTTTAAGACAGAAAAGTCTTCTGCTGGGGAACTTGGAGCTTTGTGAGTGATGACATTATGCCTTGAGAATACGTTCTTCATTGAGCTGGATTTTTTTGTTTCTCCGAAATTGGAAAGGAAATAAGGGCAGGAGAAGGGGAGAAGAATAAGCGCTGTTTTCTATCCATGACTTGGGAACACAATTCATACAGGACCAGAGACTGAAAGGCGCAGGACAGAAAGATGCTGGCGCGCCTACCAAAAGCCACCTTGGGGCGTCCCTTCACGTCTCAGGAGCGCAGTTCGTGGTTTTAACGCTGCTTCCTGAGGACTGCCTGTGGTTTCACAGAGGGGTGATCGGAGATCGGGGCCCGTGTGCCCCCAGTCCCTCATCCCCTCATCCCCTCATCCCCTCCCGGTTCTCGACCCCGCCGCCCCCTCAGGCCTCCGCTTTGATTACCTGCGTTGACATGGCAACGCCGCCCCAGCGCTCACCGCCGGGCACGGGCGGGCAGGGCGGTCTCGGAGCGCTCCCCAATGATGGCACCGCTTCTCAACGCACCTCTCCGCCGCCTCCTTCCCTTTACCGAGCGACCACCACCCTCACCGCCGAGCCCCGGGCGCTGCGGCTCCTTTAAGGGCGCTCCCTCAGGGGCCGCCCGGCCGCCATTTTGTCCGGCGGCCGCGGCGGGCGAGGCCGGGGGCGGGGCTTGGGCCAGGCCACGCCCCTTGCGTTTCCCGCCGCGCAGGCCCCGCCCCCTCTCGCCATTTCCCCTCAGGGCGATCCTCGGGCGTTTGTGGTAAATAAAACACAAATCACTGTATAAATAATAAAACCGTGAGGGATTTTGGTTTATTTAAAACCCAAACCGCTGTATAAGCAATATAAACTGCTCTGCTGATATGTGTTATCTGTCCTATATGTCACGTTAGTATCTCACTGCACAATTGCATGAGATACATGTAAATTTGCACGTAAATGGCCCTTATTGGAAATACACAGTTTATTTACAATTGAAAACTCCACGTGTCCGGTCTAAATCACAGTCATTTTCACAGAGGCGTGTAAATAAACATCTTTTTAACGTTTGGACTACGTTAGTTCAGCATTTTTGTAAGTGTGAAATGCAGGGTTTGAAACCACTATATATATATATATGTATATATATATGTATATATATGTCTCTGAAAAATGCAGGGAAGGAGCAGAATTCGAATTTTAAAACTCTATTTCACCCTGTTAAAATTTTAAAGCGTTTCCCAGTGTGCTTCACTATTTGCACCTTCTCATTAACATACCACTCCCATTAGTATTTAATAATACATGTTAGCCACTCATTTTAATAATGTTAAACATCTCACATTTTATTCTATTATTGCTTCTCTTCTAGTTCATCACATCTGGTGGGAAGCTGACCTTACTGTAATTTCATTTTCTATCGATCACAAACAGTTTTGTAAAGGCTTTTCCCGTAAAGGTTGACAGTGATATTTGTTTAAACCTCAGCATTCTTGCACAACTTTGTTTAACTTTACACAAACTTATTTGTTGGGGTGATTTCCTACACACCAGGCCTGCAAAGGTTTTGTCATCAATGGCTGTGGGGATTTTTTGCAAATTTTTTCGATTTTGTAATGCAAAATGCTGTTTAAATTACTGCCCTAATATTTCCATATTGCAGTTTTTATTTGTAATGATTAAAAGTTGGCATAATCTGGAGTACAGATAACGAAGAGATATTTGTAAAGGAAAAGTTATTTCAAAACAACAAAAAATAATGCTGGTCTAAACACATCCACACATTGCTTGATATAACTCAAATGGTTTTTTGCCTCAGACACAAATTTAAAGTCAGTTTGATTTAAGAAAATTTACTGAGGACGAACTGAATCGATTTTTTTTGTTTATTGGAGTTTTTCTACCTGCAAAAATTATTTCATTATGCAGTTGTCAGAAGGGAGGTGAGCACTGACACAGGATTAAAAATTGAAATCCTAAATTAAAAAATCACCGAGTTTAGCAGTTCTGATTTCCTCAGGAGGTGGCAATAATGCTTCAGTAAAGAATGATCTGCCATTAATTATTAACTGTGAGTGAGATGTTGGGGGCATTTCTGCTCCAACACAGCAGAGGCTCTTTAACCCACCCTCAATAACACCCATGCTTTGCTGCTGTCCCTGGCACAATGACTATTTTAATTTATTTTATTGTTCTGCTCTTTTCTGGAACGACTTTTAGCCAAGAGAAAACGTAAGTAGAGGCAAATTTGGAATTTACTGGAAACGTTACTTGGTTGCTGTCCTCTTTTTTTGGGTAAATAAATCCAGAATTTACATAGATCAAATCCAAAGGGCACCATCCAAACAGGATTTTAATTACAATTAATTACAATATCCTGATTATCTGTTTGCTCTCATGTTTGTGCCTGAATTACAAAGGGGAGTAAGAAATCTGAAATAAATACAGTTCCATTGCTGTTGTTTTATATTTTATGTACAGATATGTCCTTACAGCACCAAAGATCTTCCGAGCTGGGGCCTCTGAGAAAGTTGTGATTCAAGCTTTTGGTTTTGAGGAGGGGTTTGCAGTCAATATTGCCCTGAAAAGCTTCCCAGATAAACTTGCTGAGTATTCATCTGCTCGGGTTTCCTTAACTCCAGCCAACAAATTCCAAGATGCTGTGACTTTGACAGTAAGGAATTCAGATTTTCTTACAGTCTTTTTATCCTCACATTTAGTGATAAGTCCTGAAAAAAAAAATATTTTATGGTGAGTTTTCAGTTGTTTAAGCTGGGGAGGGAAGCCTAATACACCGATTTTTGGTGTGAAATTTAAATTACTCTGAACCTAATGCCCCAATTTTTGGTGTGAAATTTAAATTACTCTGCATAAAATCAGTGTAAAGCAACAACACTGAGGTTAAACATAGACTCAAACTATTTCAGAAACATTACCATACTTGCATAACTTTAAAAATAAAGAGAATCAAATCAAAGTACCAACCACAGCAGCAGCTTTGTTGTGTTCATCATGTGCATAAATGGCAGTTTGATAATTTGCACTGTGATAACCTCATTACTGGGCTCTGAATTTTGGTGGTCTAGTTCTGGGCATAAATAAATGCAAAATTTCAGAATATCCATGGCTTAATACTCCAGACCATCCTCTGTCATGTAAGCAAGAATAAATCCTTGTGAGTGTTGATATTTTTATTTAATGATACTCAACCACAGGGTGGTAATTGTTTTTCAGACACTCTTTGCATCAAAAAATATAAAAAATACATAAAAAATATTTTGATAGTCCTCAAAAACCTTTATTTCATCTCCTGCAGGTTCAACCAACAGATTTACCAAGAACAGATAACTCAGACAAGTATTTGTATTTGGAAGCTGTTTCTCCACATTTTACAAGACTTAAAAAAATTCCAGTTTCCTATGAAAATGGGTTTCTTTTTATTCATACAGACAAACCAGTTTATACTCCTGATCAGTCAGGTAAATAATACTTATTTCTCTTGGCTGGTATTTAATTTTTAAAGTCTGCTGACTCTGCCAAGGAATTAGGATTTAAATGTTCTTTGAGCTCTTGGTTGTGTTGCATTGCCATCAGCTGATATTTTATTTTTTTATCAGCAGAATAGTACTTTGAATTATTTGATCATACTGTAAAAGTGAATCACTAAATTAGTAATTTGTGGCACAAAGAGTGAAAGATATTCCTGGGAATTTGTTTAAGATATCAATGAATTTTTGGGTTATTTTGAGATTTCTTGCTGTGATTCTTACAGTGAAAGTCAGAGTTTACTCTTTGAATGAAGAACTGCAGCCAGCTCGAAGGGAGACTGTCCTAACTTTTGTGGTGAGTTGTAACTTAATTTAATATTAATATTTTGTAGCCCTAATAACAAATAAAGGTGGGAAATCATATTGCAATCAATGTTTCATAAAACTCTCAGGTGTTTTTGCAGGTAGTCAGACATCTTTTAAAAGATTTAAAATTGACTTTGAAAAGTTGGATAGAGGTTTTCAAAACCCAGATCTGAAGTTGTCCCAGAATAGAAAAATAAAATTATCTTTAATATCTGGGAAAAGGATTTTTGAGGGAACTTTAATAATATATGGGTTTTATACTGTTTGTTTCATTAGAGATATAAAATAATCAGTATCTACTACATTTTTAGCCTTTTACAATTGGCTTGTTATTACAGTAATTTTTTATCTATTCTAAACATTGCTTTTACTTGGTGGAACCAGAATAAAGTATTTTATCAGAATTTCAGTCTGAGTCGTTTCTACAAATATTTGTGTTTTTATGCTTTGAAACTCTTAAGGAAAATGTGTTACAGCCAGGCTGCCTCTGAAATGCCAGGATGAAAATTCCCCTTTTGATAAGAACAATCTGTAACTGCTCATTCTTTCCTCTTATCATTTCAAGGATCCTGAAGGACTAGAAGTGGATATTTTGGAAGAAAAGGATTTTACTGGAATAGTTTCTTTTCCTGACTTCAAGATTCCTCCTAATCCTAAGTAGATTTATTTAATGTTTTTTTTTAGTGTGAATTATTAACATTGTAATGCCTTTTTATAGTGACTGTGATGGAGTGGTTTGGCATTTTGGGCATGATTTGAATCTTGGAGATTTCTAACATTTCACAGGGGGTGGAATCATGATTTAAATATGGCAGAGTATTCTCCTTAAAGAACAGTGAGTGGTAGTTTTCCATGGCCAACTAAAAAAGGACATTAATGATAATTACAGCTTTCTACTGTGGAGATATAAAAAAGCCATGGGGATTTCATGTTTTATATGTGTTTTATACAAATCACCCAGGAACAGCAGCATAAAAAAAATCTCTTCAGTTCTCCTTTTAGTCTTGAGAGGGTGCTGAAGCATTGCTGAGATGGCAGAAGGATGAGAGCAGGGCCTTGAAAAACTGGCTTATAACTGATTTTATTTTCTGTTTTGATTTCAGTGCTTTAAAATAAGTGTCAAATAATTGGTGATGTATCAAAGAGAATCTGCTCAATAGGCAAAAATCTACTCAATAGACAAAAATTTTCCTTTCTAAGAGATTATTACCAAAAAATATTATTAGGCAGTAATAGTAATTTTTGCCTTTATCATTAGTTTTCATCTTAAAAACTGTTGATATTTCTTAGGTATGGAATTTGGAAGATTAAAGCCAAGTACAAGAAGGATTTTGTGACCTCAGCTGTGGCAAAATTTGAAGTGAAGGAGTATGGTAAGATGTGCCCATGCTGTGAATCTGCATTTTTAGTGTCTGCAAGAACTCAAACCCCTTGAAATGATCATGATTCCTCAGTGGCTGAGCACCTGTGGCTCCATGGATAAAACACCCAAAGTGATTTTTCCCTGCTCCATTTGCAGCAATGCCAAGCTTCTCCATTGTCATCGAGCCAGAGAGCAACTTCATCAGTTCTGATAAATTCGAGAGCTTCAGGATTGTTGTGAAAGCCAGGTGAGGAAATTTGGCTTGGAATTGTGAATATTTTGTGTCTTCTTTCACCTGAGGAATGATTCTCCTGAGTCCAGACTTTTCCTCTTTGCTTTCCTCTTTCATCAAAGTCATTTCTGCTGTGTAAGAGATCTAAGTGACCCTTCTTAAAATTCCCTCCAAGTGATTTTTTTTCAACAGAAGTGTTTAAAATACACAGATATTTGCTTTCCATCTCTTGCCTAGGCAATCATCCTTTTTCAAAAACAAATGCTTTGTTGCAGCCATTAAAGTAATCTTAAAAACATTTGTATTGTTTTATTCTCAGCTATTTTTCCAACAAAAAGCTTCCCCGTGCTGATGTTTTTCTTCGCTTTGGAATAATTGAAGAAAGTGAGAAAAGAATGATGCCTCAGGCAATGCATGTAACGAGGGTAAGAAGTCAAGTTTGTGTAGAATTCACATGCATAACTCAGGAGTGACCCAATCCCACTGAAGTTTTTCCATTAAATTTGGTGAGAATGGACTCAAGGAGTGGTTTGCATCCCCAGCTCCCCAGTGGGGACTTTTGCTGTCATCAGGGGCAGAGAAATGTACTTGGAAATGAAATTCAGAGGCAGCATCTGACACAGTGGTATTTCAATCTGGTGCAATCACTCTCTTGGCCAAGCTGTGGGATTAAAATTTCTGTGAAATAACTTCAGTGCTATCTATTGCAGGGTAGATGAAATCAAATGGAGACAAGCAGATCAAAATGAGATTGGTTTATTCTGGGGAGTCTGCTCTACACTAATTATCCCCTTCCCTCATTTAGTGAAGATATCTCTGTGTTATCTCCCCCTCTTGCTGAGCCCACACACAAACTTTGCAATAAGTGCCATTGGATGATTAATTTAAAATAATTTTAGGGACTAAATAATTCTTTTTTAACACATCTCCACCTCTGATTACCTCTGAAAATAGACAATGAGCAGAAACATACTGGATCTGCATATGGGCTATGTGTTATTTCTAAATTATTGACTGTAAGGTGATGATTTCTATTTCATTTCCAGATGGAAAATGGAGTTGCTAACATCAATTTTAACAGTAAGAGAGCAGCAAGTTCTATAGGCTTTGACAGTCTGGAAGCACTGGATGGCTCCTACTTATATATTGTGGCATCAGTGTTGGAGTCTTCAGGTAAGTTGTTCCTTAACTGAATTTTTTCTTAACACTTCTGCAAATGTGGGCAGAACTAGAAAAGAAACTTTTAAGGTAACTTTCGTAATATCAGATTTTATTTAATATTTAGTTCTTCTTCCAAAGACTTTAAGTAATAACAGCTCGTTCTCATTGTAAAAATGGTTGGAGATTAAATTTATTTTTGATCATTGTTCCATGGGGTGCTATGTTTTGTTAGGTGGCCTCAGTGGAGAGGTGGAGTTTGCTGGAGTCAGGTTTGCTGTCTCTCCTTACAAGCTGAGTTTGGTTGCCACTCCTCTCTTTGTGAAGCCTGGACTTCCCTACTTCATTAAGGTCAGTGCCAGGAGCAGGGGGATGCAGAGTGCAGCATAAACCCCATCATGCACAAGCTCTGCCATTTCCTCTCTGTGTCACTCTGTGTGATACACACACCTCCATTTCCATTCACCTGTACATTTTGTGGCTGCCTGTTGTAGAAGCAGCTGAGAAGCTTGGAAGATTCCTCCTGATAAATGTCCCCATTTCTCTGTCCTGATGAGCAGGTGCAGGTGAAAGACACCATGGATGACTTTGTTGGAAATGTGCTTGTCACTGTCACTGCAAAATCCTTCAGTGAGCAAATGGATGAGACTCAGTTGATATCAGAGGATTCAGAATCTGGGAGAAGAACCACAATCACCAGTGATGGCACTGCTTTGTTTGTTGTTAATATCCCATCAGACAGCAAAATGTTGGAGTTTCAAGTGAGTTCAATCGTTCCATTTCATTATTTCTTCAAGGGTGTGATTATTTCTTTGAGGGTAATGTCTGGAGCTGGCTTCTCTTTTATTAATCCCTCTGAACAACATACTGCAGGATGATTTAAGTGTTGTCATTGCTTGTTTGCTTAGGTACAATTCTGCACTCAGACTGTTCAGACATTTCATTATCTTTCCAGGTAAAAACTGCAGATCCACATCTTTCAGATGAAAACCAAGCAAGTAAAACCTATGAGGCAAGAGCTTATTCATCCCTGAGTCAGAGTTATCTCTATATTGACTGGGCTTCAAATCACAAAACCCTGGAAGTGGGGGATGTCATAAATATTAATGTATATCCACGAAGCCACTACATTAATAAAATCAATCACTTCAGCTATTTGGTGAGTAACAGATGTTTCTGCATAAAATATTGAATTGCAATTTAACAGGGATGGTCATGGATGAAAAACCTCAACAATCAAGAGCTATCCTCAGCATAGAATATGTGCAGCTCAGACAACTGCTTCCTTTCAGATAAAATCTGTCAGCTTTATAGGAAAAATAACAGTCTCATGTTTAAATTTTATATTTATGTGGTCTATTCTTTTTAAAATTCTTGTCTGACATTGACTGGGACTGAGGACAAGTAGTGTTGGTCTCTAGAGCTATTTCAGAAGGTGAAATGTAGATGAAGGGAAAGGAGTGCAGACACAGCACTTCTTTTTAGTGGAAGATATAAATCCAAATAATTATTACACATGAAAAATAGACTGAATATAAAATCTGACTTTTTTATTTTCCATCATTTTTTAAAACTACAGATCACATCAAAAGGGAAGATAGTGAGCTTTGGAACTCAGGAGAGAATTAAGGATTTGGAATATGAACACCTGACTTTTCAGATAACCCAAGAAATGGTTCCTTCAGCACGTCTCATTGTTTACTACATAGTCACAGGAGAAGGAGCTGCAGAGTTAGTGGCTGATTCAGTGTGGCTCAATGTGGAGCAGAAATGTGGGAATAACCTTGATGTGAGTAGCAAAAAAAAAAAAAAATCCAGGTACTGAAATTTGTGGGTATGCATTCATTTTATGGTCAGATTTTATCTTGGACTTACACAAGTTCTTTAACACTTCAGTTATTATAATCTGCCCTCAGCTGGATTGATTTCAGAACATGCTTTCAACATTACCAAAATCTGTTTTCATTTCTAGATTAAGCTGCAGTCAAGCAGAGAGACCCTGAAGCCAGCAGAGGTTGTGTCACTCACCATGAAAACCCAGTCCAGTTCCTTTGTTGCTTTGTCATCTGTTGACAAGGCAATATATGGAGTCACAGGAAGGAGGAAGAGGGCCATGGAAAAGGTGAGGTAGCAGCCATGAAAGAAAACCAAGTTGCTCTTTGTTTCCTGTTCCCATTCAATAACTGATATGTCATGCTCTCAGCCAGCCTGAAAAAGGGCAGGAGGGCAATTCAAGCCAGAGTGAAAGTTGTTTGTTTAAATCTACAGCTCAAAATTCTTAAAATAATTCATTTACAGTCTTTAGAATTCCAATAGAAGTAAATTGTGGCTTTAAAGGCAGATCTGAACTCAGAACTCCACAGACCTGGCCAAAATGAGTTTGCAGTGCTGGAGAGCTCCTTGCTCCAGGTGCCATGGGGACAGCAATCTCCTTAATTCACAAAGAGCTTTCCCAGGCTGTGCTCTGCAGAGCCTGTCCAGCATGGCCCGTGTGCTTCTCCTCAGATCCTGCTGCAGCTGGAGAGGAGTGACCTTGGCTGTGGGGCTGGGGGAGGCCAGAACAACGTGGCAGTGTTCAGGATGGCCGGGCTCACCTTCCTCACCAATGCAAACGCTGATGACTCAGAGGAAGCAGGTACATTCCTGTGTGCAGGCAGGGAGCTGGGGAATTTCTGAAAGCTTCCACTGGCATTCTCAGTTCTTATCTAGGGGATGCATATACTGATGATTTTTGATGGGGGGAATAACTTGTGGAGCAGTTACTGTAATCAAAATGAAAATACTCCTATGTAATTAAAACAACAAACATAAAACGTTTCATGCATTTAGAATGTGATTTTGTGGAGTTATTTTTAAGAGGACAATGCTATTACAAGAGAAGTTCATGCTGTGTGTACTTTTTTTTTTGGACAGGTGAACCTTGCAATGAAGTGTTAAGAACCAAACGATCTGACTTCAAGGAAAAGATACTCAACGAAGGTGTTAAGAATATTCTTATATATACCATTATTTTAAAAAATCACATCCATTTGGAAATAAAAACTTCATCTCAAGGATGTGAATTATTTTATTTTGATTTCAGTGAAAAAGTATCGAGACCCAGTATCCCAGAAGTGCTGCATGAGTGGAGTAAAGAATTACCCAGTGTCTGAGACCTGCAGGCAGAGAGCTCAGAGAATCCGGGGCAGCCAAAAGTGCATTTCTGCATTCACAGATTGCTGTGAATTTGCCAACAAGCTGCGACTGGAAGAGCCAAATAAGATCCTAATACTGGCCAGAATGCGTGAGTATGAGAGTCTGGGTGTGCTGCAGCAGGACAGAGGGGACAGAGGGGATGGAATCTGGTAACCCCCACTGGAGCCTGCCAGGGTCATCCAGGCAGGATTTCACCAGACTCCCAAGGCTTTGGTTATACATCCCTGAAGAGGGATAGGAGAGGAGTTCTTTATTGTGTTCTCTATTCTGTTCACCCACATTTAGAACAAGCAGAGCAGCAGTCAGAGAGGGTTTATTTTATTTATCAAGAATAAACTTGAATGCTAAATTTGAATCCTTTGCCCAAGACAGCCAGTGGGTAACACCTCAGGAAAAACCTTTGGGAGTGTCAAACTCCTTGTCTTCCATTTTCTCCCTATAATTGCCTATTACAAAGTGATCTGTCAGGATATTGGACAGGTATTCACATGTGCAAAGGGATGAGATGGGATTAACACCGATTTTTTTGCCTTTTCTTGTGTCAGGGTTTTTTCACTTGCTGTATTTGTGTTCTTCAGATTTTGAGGCTCTCTTGGAACTGGATGAGGCTCAAGTTCGTAGCTACTTCCCTGAGAGCTGGCTATGGGAAGTTCACCAGGTTTCCTCAAGGTACTGCTTTTCTCAAATCACCTTTATAGGAAGGAAAATTAAAATCCAGAATTCCTGCTTTCTGGCTCAGGGCTTCTTAGAGTGTTGCTGGTGATGATCTGTTGTGTTAACAGATGGTGAGTGGTAATAAATGTAAAAAACACTTTTATCACAGGTCCAAGAGTCTGTCTGTCACCTTGCCTGATTCCCTGACCACTTGGGAAGTACAAGGTGTTGGCATTTCAGATAAAGGTAGGTACTGCAGCCCAGCCAGTTTGGAGCTAAAGAGTCAGGAAGCTTTGTGGACCCTCTGTTTTTGACACTCATGTTCACTTTCTGCTTGATAGACAGGAAAACAAACAAAAATATGTATTTTAGGGAAAATAAATCAATTAATGTAATGTTGTGAGTGTCAGTGGCTGGGAAAACAAAGCCTGTCTTGTGTGTGACAGTGAGAGTAAGAAGAAAAAATATTGAGTAACTCTTCCCTGGACAGCTTTCCATTGTCCTGCTGCTGTAGCTCAGGGACTTGGGATTTGTTAATCCAAGCAGAGAATTTCTTTGGGAAGAAGAAATCTGAAGAACCTGGTGTGTCATCTGGGGTATGAGGAGTGGTGAGAGCAGCTTGGATCAGGAAGCAAAACCTGGGAACTTTTAAAAAGCTTGGACTGTTCAAAGTACACTCTAAAAAATCCTAAATCATCACCAAAGTATGTCAAGACCTTTTCAAACTTGTTTATCAGAAGGGTGGGTCAGACACTCTGTTTCATGTTTTTAATTCTCTCAGGTATTTGTGTGGCTGCACCTTTGGAAATGACTGTTGTGAAGGATGTCTTCCTCAGCATTTATGTTCCTTACTCCGTGGTACGGGGGGAGCAGATCGAGTTGAAAGGATCCGTTTATAACCATAAGGCCTCTGCAATTAAGGTAATTTGTGTTAATGACTCCTGTGCAAAGATTGACATTGTAAACCAAAAAACCATTTTCTCTGTAAGTATCCAGTATGAACAGATCCTTGGGTGAGGTTTCTTCAGTCCTTAAGCCAGTGTTGTGTGTGCAAACAGAGAAATAACATTCCAGGAGCAGTACAGGATTTCAATTTGATATTTCTCTGGTGTTGTACCTGCCTGGAAATGAAACATGAAAATCTTTCCACCTTTCAGTACTGTGTTCAAATAGCAGCTGGAGATGGAGTCTGTACCTTTGGGGATTCTGCAAGTGCTAGATGGAGGATGCAGAGCTGTCAGTTTAAGAATCTGGATGCTGGTTCTTCCTCAGCAGTTACATTCAGGATCCTCCCGCTGGAGCTGGGTCTGCACACTGTCAATTTTACATTGCTGACCCCCAGGAACAGTGAGATTGTGGTCAAAACTTTACGTGTCGTGGTAAGGAAAAAAAAAATCTCAATGTTTTTTAGCATTTCTGAGTTTCAAATTGGGTTCAGTTGAGTCAATGTAGAAATTTTGGTTTATTTTAATATTATCACACGATGTCCTTGGATTCATTGAGGTGTGTGCAGGGGAAAATGAATGGCTGAGTATTTCAGCACACTCATTTTTAAACCTTGATTAGAAAACTGAAAGATTATCTGTATAAAAAATAGGTTATGACTTTGCAAAGGTACTCTAAGTTGTTTGGTTTCAATTTTCACTGAAACCAAATTTTTTCCTTTCCTAAGGTTTAATTTAAATATTTTGTTAAATTTTCTCAAGAGCTGTGTGAGCTAGAACACTAAAATTCATGTGAGACATCTGTACAGCAGTTAAGTCAAACTCAGCCACAGAAAAAGAAGATAATACTGTGGGTTTAACCTGTTGTTTCAGCTGATATATTTGATTAAACAAAAATATTTCCATTTTCTTCCTCTTTCCTCATAATGATCCCAGCCAGAAGGCATTAAGAGAGAGCTCCATGCAGGTTTCACTTTGGATCCACAGGGTGTTTATGGTAAGAGAATTGATGAGGTGTCTTTGTGTTATTTTTTCCTGTTCTTGATAATCAGGTTTTTTAATAATGTGAAAAACTTGGAGTTTCTCCTTCCTGAGACAGTGTAAATCTGTCCTTTCCCAAGGACTTCCTGCCTTGGCTTAAGGAAACTTGGATTCATTTCTTAAAGGAATCTTTAGATTTATCTTTTAGTGTGACTGCAAGCTTTCCTCAGCTTTATTAGTGGGACTAGAATATGTTCTCATTTAACCAAAAAAACCACAAAGTTGAGCTCCGGATCAGATTTTTTTTTGGTAACAGAAGAAAGATAAAGAGTTTGCACCTGTTCCTTTTCAAAGCTGGGTCTTGTTTGCCTGAGCATCTGGGAATAGTTCTGGTTTTCAAGTTTTGGTTGCTGAATTCTCAGTTGTAACCCTCAATCTGTCGGTTACAGCTGAATCATCTGGTGATTTAGACTGTGCAGTTTTTTTGATTTATCTAGTTATTTATTTATTTATCTGTATCCATCTTCAATTTCAGGTTCAATGAAGAGACGGCAAGAATTTCGATACAAAGTCCCACTAAATCTGGTCCCTAAGACACATATTGACAGAACTGTCAGTGTAAAAGGTAAATAGACACTTTTAGCACACTTTTCCTCCTAGTTAGTATTAAGTCCATCAGATTTATTCTTTTTCTTTTGGGAGAAGGCTTTGCAAGCCCCTTTTAGTGCAGAGCTTTAAACACTCCCTGAAGAGCGGTCACTGCTCAGAGTCAGATTCTGCCCTTGGATTCTCTTTCCCAACCTAATCAGCTTTGGGGTTTTTCCTTCCACAGGACATCTCCTGGGTGAAGTGATTGCCACAGTGCTGAGCCCCAGGGGCCTGCAGATGCTGACCAGCCTGCCCAGGGGCAGTGCAGAGGCCGAGCTCATGAGCATTGCCCCCGTGTTTTATGTGTTCCACTACCTGGAGCAGTTGGATAATTGGCGTTTGCTGGGCCCTGAGACCCTGAAATCCAGGACTCAGATGAGGAGGAAGATGAAAGAAGGTAGAAAAATCTACTTCTTCTCTTGCTTCAGGGTTGTACAGGTCCTTTGCTAAGGGTGATACATCTGAGGGAACAAATATAATTCTCCTAACTTCCCTTGTGCCTGGTGTATCCATCCCTCAGGAATTGTGAGCATCTCTTCCTTCAGGAATGCTGACTCCTCCTACAGCATGTGGAAGAATGGACAAGCCAGCACATGGTGAGTTGAAAAGGGTTTGGGTTGGGAAAAGCCTCATTTCACTGCCTTGCTTTCATATTTTCAGAGTGTGGTGGTAGATTTAAGCAGTGCTTTCAACTCTGAAGAATATCTTTTGTTTCCTTGCTTTCACTTGCCAAACCTTTTCTTTGTGTCCATAATTCACACCATGACAACCAAGATGGCTTTGGGATGCAATGAGTTCATACCCTAGAACACAGGAACTGATCTTGTTTTAAAATTATTTCAGTAATTACTGCCCATATGTTGAGTTAAATTTAAAATTAATCTTTATTATCCCTTGGAACTGTGGGAGTGTGTAGGAGACAGAATCCTAAGCAGTGTGAATTTGTGGGTGCCCTTGGCAGTGTGGGAGTTCCTGCCAATCTGAACAGGATCTGTTTGCTTCCCTTGGCAGGCTGACAGCTTTTGCTTTAAGGATCCTTGGACAAGTGAATCAATACATTGATCTTGATCAAATGTCTGTTTGTGATTCCCTCCTGTGGCTGATTGACAACTGTCAGATGCCAGATGGGTCATTCAATGAATTTTCAAACTACCAACCAGTGAAACTGCAGGTATGCAACCCAAACATTTTCTGTGCTTAGGCAGTAAAAGATGAAGGCACCAGGAGATAAAGTGTTGTAGCAGTGCAAGATATTTTAGGTTGTATTTCATCAAAACACCCCTTCAAGACAACTTTTCTCTTTATTCTAAATTTATTTAAAGCCCAGCACAATCTTGCAAACTTTTCTGTTTTCCCACAAAAAGTGACTGCTTGCCACTTCTTAATATTCAGAAAAAGAATGTTGAGGTTCATTTCTCAATCTAATAGTCCTGGCTTGTGAATAACTTCATATATTTTGGTTTCTTTTTCACAAATGAGCTATTACCCTCCAAAGAGTTGATGTATTTTCAGGTTTAACTAAACTGATAGTTTTTACAGGAATTTCCATTTATTTCCACACCTGAACAGTGGAAAGTTCAATTTATTTAAATGAACTTTAATTTCTATTTCATTATTTTTACTATTTGATTTTTGTAGGGTACATTACCTCGAGAAGCTAAAGAGAAATCTTTGTATCTCACAGCATTTTGTATTATTGGAATTGACAAGTCAATGAAAATATGTCCTACTCAGGTAAACATTATTTTTATTTCTGCCAGCGGGCATGTTCCAGGCTTCTAATTTCTTCCCTTTTCTTTAACATTTGTTTTTAAAAATCAAGAGTGTTTTTTTGCTGTTTCACAGATTTATTTGCTTTGTTAACCTTTGTCTTTCAAAGTCAACAAAAGAACAAGGAATTATTATAAGATTTTGTAGAAGACATTCTACATCTGTATGCTCTTGACAGAGAAGATGTTTTTCTTTAGGGTCAGTCTGAAGGCTGTGAGCTGTAACCTGTCCATGTTTTCAGAAAATCCAGGATGCCAGGAGCAGAGCAGGGGGTTATCTGGAGCAGAACATGCAGCTGGCCCAGAGCCCTTTCACCATGGCCATCACTGCCTACGCCCTGGCCCTGCTGGACCCCAACCAGCGCGCGGCACGGGAGGCGTTCTCTGCCCTGAAAAGGGAGGCTTTTGTCACAGGTACTGCTCAATTCTCACTGCTCCTGAGGAGCCCTGTACCACCCTTGTGACAGGCACTGCTCAATTCTCACTGCTCCTGAGCAGCCCTGTACCACCCTTGTGACAGGCACTGCTCAATTCTCAGTGCTCCTGAGCAGCTCTGATCCCATCAGCTGCTCTGCACCACCCTTGTGACAGGCACTGCTCAATTCTCAGTGCTCCTAAGGAGCTCTGCACCACCCCTGTCACAGGCACTGCTCAATTCTTACTGCTCCTCAGCAGCCCTGTACCACCCTTGTGACTGGTCCTGCTCAATTCTCAGTGCTCCTCAGCAGCCCTGCACCACCCCTGTCACAGGTACTGCTCAATTCTTATTGCTCCTGAGCAGCCCTGTGCCCATCAGCTGCTCTGTACCACCCTTGTCACAGGCACTGCTCAATTCTCACTGCTCCTGAGCACCCTGTGACAGGCACTGCTCAATTCTCAGTGCTCCTGAGCAGCCCTGATCCCATCAGCTGCTCTGCACCACCCTTGTCACAGGCACTGCTCAATTCTCACTGCTCCTGAGCAGCCCTGTGCCCATCAGCTGCTCTGTACCACCCTTGTCACAGGTCCTGCACGACTCTCAGTGCTCAACTGCTCTGCACTACCCCTGTGACAGGCACTGCTCAATTCTCAGTGCTCCTGAGCACCCTGTGACAGGCACTGTTCAATTCTCACTGCTCCTCAGCAGCCCTGATCCCATCAGCTGCTCTGCAGCACATCTGTGGTGTGATCTCTGCATTCAGCACTTTCAGGTTTTTAGCATACAAGTGGTTTTCTATCCCTGTTAGGTGCACAGTGAGTTCCTGCCCATCTCCTGGCCCTGAGTGGGCAGTGCCTCAGCTGTGCTGGTGCTGTGCTTGCATCTGAAGCCTCTGCTCCTCCTGCAGGTGACCCTCCCATCTACAGGTTTTGGAAAGATGCTTTCAAAACACAAGACCAGCCAACCCCCAGCTCTGTCACTGCACAAATGGTTGAAACCACAGCCTATGCCTTGCTCACTACTTTGCTAAGAGGAGATGAAAACTATGCCAAGCCCATCATCAAATGGCTCTCTGAAGAACAGAGACACGGGGGAGGATTTTATTCAACTCAGGTGTGCTTTTACATATTTTATCCTCATTCTTCAAGTACCAAAATCTGAAATACTTTTTCCTATCCCTGGAAATTCAAGGCCAGGTAGGATGGAGCTGAGCATCCTGGGACAGTGGAAGGTGTCCCTGGAATGAGAGGGGCTTTGAGGTCCCTTCCAACCCAAACCATTCCATGATTCTGTGATGTGAACATTTTAAGAGGATAATACAATTAAATGACCACACTGCCAACATCCCTGGGTATGGGATTAGCATCAAGTGACTCCATTGCCATGATACCCTTGGTCTCTGGGAAATCTTCATTAATATGAACTGAAATTTTATAAATAGAATCTCTGGAGTTAATTCTTTATAATTGATTCCTGACAGGACACTATCAATGCCCTTGAGGCCCTGACTGAATATTCCCTTCTGGTCAAACGGCTGAATTTGGACATGGATGTTAGAGTATCCTACAAAAATGGTGGAGCCCTAAAAGTGTTTAAACTGACAGAAGACAATTTTGTGGGAAGAACTATGACAGTGAGTGAATAATACTGCTTTAAAAAGGGAAACCAGAATTCTTAACATCCTGATAAATGATTATTTGAGCTTTGAAATAGCTACTAAAATAGGAATGTTTTCTTATAACTGGTAATAATTTTCTTAAGCTGGTAATAATTTGGTATAGAAAATGTTTTAGTACTTTGCTTATCTGTTGGATTTAATATATTTGAATATTCATTTAAATTTCATATTTCTGCAGAATCTGTTATGTATTTGAAATATCAGCTAACCTGAATTGTTGCTAATCTTTATTATTAATTAACTTCTGTCTCTCACCAATCCTTTAGGCACCTTTGGAAGATGATCTGTATGTAAGCACTGGCAGCAGCACTGGCATAGCTACAGTGAATGTAAGTATGCAACCAGATTTTCAAATTTAATTTCCCTTTTCTTCATATGCTGTAGTTTTGCTGGAGATCTCCCCATTTCTTTCTGTGCTGATCATTTATTTGTTCTGCTTTGCTGGTGTTTTTATATTACAATAAACCAGACTTGTTTATATTCTTCCTAGTGTGAGTTTTCACAGTTTTATGCCAGTTTTGAGGATTGTTTAATGCTGCTTCTGTTTGGTCTGATTTATTTGTGTGTGCAGGTGAGGACTGTGTATAACACCATTGGTACTTCTGAGGAGTCCTGTAACTTTGAACTGAAGATTGTCCCAAAGAGAGATGATGGTAAAGGGTTAATGTGATTTTAAATGTTGCTACTCAAGTCAGTGCAAAAGAGGGAGGGGAAAAAATCCTGGGTTTTTAATGAGTGTTTTTTATTAAGAAAGAAATAAATTCTGCCACTTTCTAAATGCAAAACTGGAAAAGAAATTGCTGGGAGCTTTTTAGCCCTGTTTGAAATTATTGCCTTTTTGTGAATAGAATTAATATTTAATTTGTTTATGTTAGGTTCATTTTTAGTCATTTATGGAAGAGTTTTTACAGGTGGGAAGTGAGAAAAAAGAAATATTTAGGGGAGTGGGAGGGGTTACAGTAAGTTCTGCAAAGTACTGAGAGTTCTAGTCCAGTTACAACAGACAGCATCAAATTCTGAGTGTAAATAATATAAACACCCAATAAAATACATTAAACCTTAAATCTATCATTTCACCTGAATTACCAAGGAGGTAAATGTTGGCTAGATAATGAATTGCTATAAAATTACCCACCAAAACAATGCAAATAATTATCTCCCACCTATGAAAATGCTTTGTGAGAGGTTTGGGCTGCTGCTTCTGGAGAATTCTGAAATTCTCTGGCTCTGCTTGGTCTGAACAGGTCGCATGAGAGGAGATGGGGAGCCCCTGGGGCGCCTGGAGGCTTGTGCAAAGTGAGTGCAGCTGTTTGTTAATTGTTGGGGTTGTTTATTAATGATCCCACCAGCTTTCCTGAGCTTTTCTTTCTGTTCCTTCACCATTATGGAAACAGAATTAGAACCAGGGTTGTGATCTCTGTGGGAAGGAGTCTTCAGGTTGGGTTTGGGTTCTCCTGGAGTAAGCACTAAAAGCTTCTTCATGTGTGATATTGGCATGAACCTGGATCTGCTTCATTATGAGTTCAGTGTGGCCTAAATGTTGACAGAATTTCCTCAGGTTTTCCTGGGATGCCATTCAGATTTCTCTCTTTCCTGTCAGTTGGAATGAACTGATTTTGGCTCTGATGTCACCCAGGTACAGGCCCAGCGCCAGGGAGCCCCGCTCGGGGTCTGCTCATGCTGTGATGGACATAGGGCTGGTCAGTGGAGTGGAAGCCAATCCAGAGGATTTATCTACTGCAAGTATCAACAATCCTTTTACTCTTCCTGGCTTTGTATGACAGAGCTGTAACATTTGCTGCTCTTGGTCTTTGTCTGTGCCCTGCAGCTGGCGAGCGGCGTTGATCAGCTGATAGCAGATTATGAGATAAAAGATGGGCACGTTCTCCTGCAGATAGACTCTGTATGTTACCCCTTCCCTCACTGTAAGCACTGCTTTTACTCTTTGCAATCATTTTGCCTCCTTTGGAGCTCCTCCATTCATGTGTGTCTCCAACAGGTGCCAGCTCACCAGTTCCTGTGTGTTGAGTTCAGGATCAGTGAGCTTTTCCAGGTTGGAATGCTGAACCCTGCCACCTTCACTGTGTATGAGTATCATGCACCAGGTGTGTGTTCCAGCTCTTCACAGCCTTGTTTGCCTTTTAGCTCTGCATTCCTCCCAAAGAATTACATTTTTCATCTTTAATAGATTTTTAAATCCGTTTTATTTGAAGCTCAGGTGACTTTTGACTTGCCAAGTTTCACTGTTGATGTCTTGGACTTTGATTTTCTCCATGTATTTGTTATTTCTTTCTGGATCTTCTAGATAAAAGATGCACCATGCTTTATAACCCCTATGGAAATGAAAAACTCGTGAGATTGTGTGAAGGAGATGAATGCAAATGCATGGAAGGTAAGCTTTATTTGAAGATGTTTTTTCATTTTACTTGGTGGTGAAATTCAGTGTAGTGCTTTGAACAAAACCACACTGAACATAAAGAAGTCCTCATAAGAACACAGCTGTTTCCCCTCCAAATTTTACATTGAAAAAGAAATTTAAAGCCAGTGTGATCATGGAGGTCTGACTGCATTAAGTGCAGTGTTTGAGTCTGTTATTTTGTATTTTAAATATTCACTGTTCCAGCATGCAGTCCCACACCTCTGGTGTTGCTCAGTTAATTATCCCCTGCAGAATGATGGAAATCCCTGTTTTCTCTGAGGACATGTGCTGACATTCTCTCAGCTCTGCCTTTCCCTCTCTCCTCACAGCTGAGTGTGGGAAAGTCCAGGAGAGGCTGGACAGGTCCATCAGTGCAGAGAGCAGGAGGGAGGCTGCCTGCCACAGGGACACTGCTTATGGTAATGGGCTTTCACTGCCCTTTCCCCTGCTCTGAAGTGTTTGTTTGCTGCAAAACATCTTGTTCAAATTAGAGCTGCAGTGAGTAGAAATTCAGTGTGGGTGCCACAGTAATGTAGAGAAAGGTGAGTTCTACCCTCAGATGAAGTGTGGCTGTCACTTCCCTGTGCTTTCTGCCCCTATAACCTGCATTCCCAGAAATCAGAGTTGGAAAGGGACACAAAATTCCCCTCCTGAGCATCTCTGGGACGTTCAGGGTGCATGGCAGGAATAGGAATAACCAGGTTGTGCTTGGTGTCATTCTGCAGTTTACAGAGTGAACATCCTGTCTCGCAGTGAGGAAGGGTTTTTTGTGAAGTACTCTGCAAATCTTCTGGACCTCTACAAAAGGGGTGAGTGTCCTGTTCCATGATTCTGCTCCTGGGGGAGAGGAGCTGCAATGTTCTTGGGAACTCACTGTTGCTCAGAGGGCCTGTGGAACCAAAGCTGATGTTCTCTCTTTTTTGCTCTGAGCTTATTTCCTTAATAGAAAATTATTTAATGTTCACAAGGCTTATTTACCACTCAGATTTAATTGAAAAATCTTTTACAAGAGACATTTTTTATCATCACATTTTCCTGTTATAGAACAGTGGCTGTGCAGTACTGTGGAACATTTATAATATATGAATTACTGGAAATTCTATCTGTGTAATTGTCCAATTCTTGATTTTTTTATTTTTGTTTTTTTTTTTACTTCAGGGCAGGCTTTTGCTCAAAAAAATAATGAAATCACCTTTGTTAAAAAGAAGACCTGCACAGATGTTGAATTGAGCCCAGGAGAGCAGTATTTGATCATGGGAAAAGAAGCCTTGAAGATAAGCATTGGTTACAGTTTCAGGTAAGTCATTTACCACCAGGATATGCTGAGATTTAATCTGAAAGTGTTTGTATGTAAAAATTCCTGTGAGGCACAGAATTGATTTCATGTTGAAAGTATTCAACCAACAGTCACACAATTATCAGATGTGCACACTGACAGCAGGATTAGGAGCACAGAGCAAGCCCTTCCATATTGTTTTTTTTTTTTTTTGACATTTTCCTTCCCAAATCTTAGCAGCAAATGATCATTTTCTGCTGTCTTCTTAGATTCCAGTACCCTTTGGACTCCAGCACTTGGATTGAGTGGTGGCCTTCAAACAGAGCCTGTACATCCTGTCAGGAGTTTCTGAACACAATGGATGATTTTGCTGAAGATCTCCTCATCAGTGGCTGTTAATTCACTTGGACAGTTTTTAAATTAAAAATCCAGATCAAATCTCATTGAAAAGAAGAAAAATCCTCACCTATTTATTAATTCTTTCTGAGCTGAACACTCATTAATAGTGGAAGTGAAAAGTTATCTTGGCATGTGTTTTATGGCAATGTTATTGCAGCAGAGTAATGTTCAAATATGATTTTTAAGCTTGGATGAGAAAATAACAGACTGGTGCAAAGACATTTGAAGTCAAAAGAAGTGGATTGACTGTACAAACAAACATAGAAAGCACTGTCTTGTCATTAAACCCAAGTTTATCAGAACATAAATGCATGCAGCCACTTTGGAAGCTCTCTGTGAAAGAAACTTTATTCCTTAGCTTTTCCTTTTGTACTCTTTTTTGGAATTCCTGCATTTCCATTCCTGACAGTAACTGATGCTGGTTTTATGCTCTGCTTTCTTGTTTAAAAAAAAAACCAAACAAAATTCTTCAATCTTATGTGTGCCTTTCATTATTTGTGTTTTAAGATGCATTCAACTGAATCAACATTTCCTGTAACTTAGGTGGATTAAAACAAAAGTTACTTTGCATTTGCTGACTGAATTTGACAGTTAAAAATCTCGCCTTGCCTCCAGGAAAGTGGCAGATGAAAGGCCAATTTTCCTGCTCCCAGCTCCTGGCACAATTCACCTTGGTTCCCAGTAAAACTGAGAAGAGAGTTTGATACAAAGTACAGTTGCACACATTATTATTTATATTGAAGAGCTGCCCAAAAGCAGCACGTCCAAGAACTTTAAAATTACTGTTTTCCCTCTCTCTTAGGAATGTCTCAATCCAGAACATTTAAGATGTGGAAAGAAGATAGTCACAGATGATGCAATTTTTAATTTTGGCTCTGTGAGTATTTGACTTTTTTTTAATCCTCCAAACTTTCTAAGAAGCACAAGAAGCTCACACTGTGTCCAGTAATAACTGGGTATAAATTCCAGCTGCAGGGGAATGCTCAGTGGGGCTGTCTGGGCAGGTCACCTGTAAACATTTCTGCTTCTGACCTGGTGGCTGTGTATTGTGAGCCCTAATTATGTCTTTAAATGACAAGGAGCATCTCTTGTCTCCACAGGTGACTTGTGACATTTAGGTTCTATTGATTTTTAGTGAGCCAGACTGCAAAAAAGGCTCCTGAAGACCAGTTATTGAAAAATAACACACAAAAATGCTGCTCTTAAATATCAAATTGTAGTCACTTAAAAAACAAACAAAAAAAACACAAAAAAAACCAAACAAACAAAAAAACCACTACCAAATTTTAATCTTATTTGTTATCTCTGTTTCTGTTTGGAATTAACCAGTATTTCACTGAGATCAGTGAAATCCATGAGATCCTGTATTTAAATGGGAACATCTGTACAGATATTTAACCATGTGTAGGTGGAGGTGTGTGCAGGTCCCAGTGTCAGCAAGATTTGCCTTCCCCACGTGGCATGGCTTGACTTTCACAGCAAAACCACCTGGGGGGAAGGTAGATCTGTGTCTTCATCTGCTTCCACTCCAATTATGTTGGGAGATTTCCACAGGGCCTCATCAGCAGGGATGGAAATGACATGGGAGTGATTTCAGAACTCAGAGCCACACCACCCTTGGTGCCTCATGGTCACAGAGTTCTGGGGCACTAAACAGCCCCAGGATGAATCCCAGCAAACGTGGAAATTCTTGGAATAATCACTGCTTAGGTGACTCATCTGTATTATGAAATGGAAATTATTTCAAAGCACATTCTGTCCTTCCAAGCCTGCTGTGGATTCTGGACACCAGAGCTGTGCTTTTCTCTCTGAATTGTACACAGTGTTTTTCTGTTCCTTGCTTGTTTATGTCTGTGATGTGCAAGTCTCCAAATGTTCCAGCCTTTGAATTCCCAGCCAACAGCTCTAGTGCTTCCAGAAAAACTTGCATTTCCCTGCCCCAGTGCTGCAGTGCTCCCAAAGGCCAGGCAGAGTGAGGTGACTGCTCTGCCTGCAGGGATTGAGGAGCTGGGTGCTCCTGCCCACCTTTATCCCCCTTTTCCAAGAAAATGAGTGACTGACCTTGCCTGCACTGATAATCTCTGAAAGCAAGGCTCTCCAAGGGCAATTAAATAAGTTTGGGCATTATACTTTTTTTTTTTGTCCTTTCCACATATTTCCCTTTGAATAAGGAACCTCAGCAGATGCCATTCAAATGTGATTCTCCCTGGATACTCTTGGCAGACCTGAGTTGGTTGAATTCCAGAGATTATAACAAATCTAAGGGTTAATGCTCTGTTATCCTTTAGCTCTTTTTAAAATATCAATTTCTCTACACTTCCATTTGAATTTTACTGGTTTTTAGGCAGTTAAGCATCACAAAATGAACGAATTTCTCTTTTCATTGCAAGCAGAAATTAATCTCAATGACCCAAGCTGGTGAGTGGCTTGAATAGCCCAAATTCCACCCTGCTGAGCACAGTGACACATGAAACTCAAACTTTGGTCTGGCTGAAAGCTGCTGGGCTGTTCCAAGGAGCTGTGACAGATTTAGGGACAGAGCCAAAGGGTGCCTTTCTGTGACCATTGTTTCCCAAGCAGGGAAGAAGTGATTTTGGGTGTAGAATCTTTCAGGACATCCCACAAGCTCTAGGTAGTCTTACTCAGCCAAGTGTTCTGTCAAAAATGGTGTGGAATTGGGAATAACCAACAATTTCAGAAGAGGAATGGTAAATCCCTCTTGCAGGTTGATATTATTACTTCTGAACAGCTCCACAGTGACTGTCACAATTCTCTCTTGGCTGAGCCCAGCACATTTATTAAATACTAGGTGGAAGAGAGGAATGCTCCCATGAGCTGGGAGGGTGCAAGTCCAAGTTACCACATAATTTTTGTTTTGTTGTGATGCTCCACTCTCATCTGAAGTTATTTGGGATGGGAGAAATATTCACTTCAGCACAGGGAGCTGGCTCAGTGCATCTGGGCAATGCAAAGGCAGAATATCACACCAAAATTCTTTTCTGTATTTGCACAGCAGTGTGGGTGTTCAGTGTGGGGACAGTCTCTCTGCAATCCATGCATAAAATCCTTAATAAGATTCCTTTCAAGTTCAAAACTCTTTTAATAAACAACATCAAACATCTATTTCCACTTGGGCAATCAGCTGGGAGGGGTCTGTGCATCCATTTACAGCAGGGGTGTGCAAGAGATGAGTGAACACAGAGTAGGGAAATCCTTTTTGTCTTTTGTATTTTGTAATTTAAAAAAATCTCTGTCTGGGAGCTGCCAGTTTGCTGTCCATCCATGGTGAGTTGTCTCATTTGACCTACACAAGATTATTTTCAGTCTGTGTAAATGTGAATGTTTAGCCATGTCTCCCAGCAAAATGTGTTCTTAATCTGCTGCTGAATTCTTACATCAGAACACACAGAAATTGAGCATGGCTGTCAGCTCTTTTCCAGTAAAACACCCACCTTATAGGAGTTACATATGCTTTCAATTTTTAGGATATTTAATAATGTTTTCATCTCTAATTAGGAGAAATGTCTGGGTTTGGCTCTTTCGTTCTCCTGGGAACCAAGAGTTTGGTTTTGCCAATTGCTGGATCATTACAGAATTCCAGTCCTTGTGTTAAATTTTGCTTTTCAAGTTCTGAATGAACTTGGAATTTGGATACGTGTTTAAGCAGCAACCGATTTCCTGGAAAATACTAAACTGGATTAAACACCACAGCTCTCATTAAAAAAACATTCAAGTGTAGAAAACAATAGCAGAGAAATCCTGAGTAAAGCTTGCTCTATTCAACCCTTTCTTTTCTATCTCAGGAAATATTTGTTACACTCAGGGGGTTATTTATAAAATGTTATATTTACCCACATTCAGAGCTAGAAGTCACGAAATGCAGATTATTCCTAAGGTGCTGGGGCTCAGACTGTAGTTCGTTTGTTTATTTGCTACTTGACAGCTAAAAGGGGCAATTTCTTTTACTAGCAATGTAAACAAAAAGTTATATTTGACCCACTTTAAATCAGCTGAGATATTAAGCCCCCAAAATTGGGATTTACAGTGGAAAATCTATTTTCTCTCAAGGGCAGCAGCCCCAGTGGTGCCAGTTTAAAGGACTCCAGAGCACACAGAGGTTCAGAGCTGGGTTTTGTGCTCTGAGGCTGCTTCCAAGGAGCCCTGACATGGAATTGTCTCATTTGGCTTTCCAAGAGGGGCCCCAGCAGCACATTCTTTCCACTGGCAGTTTGTACCATGAGGAGCACATCCCCAGCTAGAGCAAACCAGTGTCACTGAAATCATTTTGGAGGAGCTACACTTGATATCTACATCTGCAGGTACAGGATTTCTTCAATTGCAGCACAAAAAAAAACTAATGGGAAAATTGCTTTGCAAAG
Organism: Catharus ustulatus; assembly: GCF_009819885.2. Lineage (NCBI taxonomy): Eukaryota > Metazoa > Chordata > Aves > Passeriformes > Turdidae > Catharus > Catharus ustulatus. The sequence continues at coordinate 9,227,352 of NC_046241.1, read as the reverse complement.
AGGAAATGTGTCAGGAACACCTCACCCATCCCCTCTGAAGGAGATGCTCGGTGCACTGTGCCAGTTTGTACCTGATGAAAGCTGATTTGCAATTTATAGCCATCAAGTGAGGTGTTGGTGACAGGCTGGGCCTGAATGGCAGCTGTGACTGAAGTCATTCCTTCACTGCATGGCTCAGTTGTCTCTGCCAGGCTCTGATTAGCCAGGTTTCCTTCATTATTTATAAAAAGCAGGATGCCATAAAAATGTCATTTTCACTGCCTAAATCATAAAAATTTCCATTAAAACCTTCTGCCATGAGGTCCTAGAGAATATTCATCCCCAGGCTCTGACAGGGAGGTAGAAATGGTTATTCATTCCCAGCAGTGGTGAATTCCAACAGTTTGCAGTCACCAAGCTGTGTGATGTTAAAGGTTGGGCTTTTTTCTAAGCTTCTGTTTTGGTCAGGAATCTCAAAAACAAGGTAGGATCAAAAGCTTCCTATGGAACCAGGAGGGATCAAATTAATCCATGGCATGGTTGAGCAGGAGCCCATGGATTTGTAGCAGAAATTGGGGGATGTGTCTAAAGCTACCTGAGCTCCTGTGCATCCCTGCCCTGTGTTTGTGCTGATCCTGCCAATCCCCGTGCCCAGTTCTGAACTGGGATTAATCCCAGCCCAGAAACACCTCCCAGGAGAGTCCCTGGGCTTTGAAACAAGATACTCATAATAAGAAAAATGGTTGGATGTGACTGTAGAGAAGCAGATTTAGGAAATGCTGGATTTCCTTCCAGCCCATACCTTGCCCCAAGGAACCCCAAGCTTTGTTTGTGAAACCTCACCCCAATTCCTGCTGCCCCCAAAGCCAGGCTTTGGTCTCTTCCAGGCTTCCAGTGTTCCTGTCCCTGCACACATGGGAGCATTCCCTGGGTACCTCCTTTGGGATTTCAGCCCCCAGGATGTGATTCAGCTCTTGGACATGGAGCTGCAAGTTTTGTTTCCTTGGCTGGATTCCAAGGGCGCTGCTGGGAACACGTCTGGGATTTGGGGATTTTGGGATTTTGGGATTTTGGAGTGCCATCACTGGCACAGCTGCCAAGAGGTTTGGCCTCACAGGATGGCTCTTTTTACTCAGGAGTTTGAACACTTACCTATTTCCCCTGTCCAGAATATAGCCTGTTACTCTTTTTCCTACTCTCCCCACTTCCAACTGCAATTTTTCATTCAGGCTCCTCCTATGCTTAGAATTTCTTTTCCTTTCTCCTTGAGAATCCTTAAGAACATCTTGGTTTGGGAACACTCAGGAGTTTTCCTTCTTACTGTAGCAGTGTTTTAGTGAGGGCTTTGGAGCTTTGTTTTTCCCTGACAACATCTCTAAAGAGAATTTTGTTTTCCCCTTGTGAAACCTCAGACAACACTTGGAACGTCTGTGTTCCCTGGGTGTGTTTCCCATAAAATACAGGTACAAATAGACATGTCAGTGGTGGTGTGGAAATTACTCAGGATTATGAATCACACTGAAAAATACTATTGGAAATCTGAGCCTGATGCTGTTAGTCATTCTGCAATAGCAGAGGGAATTGTGGGCTCAGTGGAAGAGATGCAAGTTAGTGCAGAGTCAGTCTTTCTGCTCCTGACATGTGGAAAACATCTTCCAAACCTCTTTTTTTTTCACTGTTATTAGCAAAAGGAGCAGCTTCTGAAAGGGTTAAAGGAGATTTGCCATAACCTTCACTTTCCCCTCAGTTCTTGTCATTTATGAGATTTAATGGAGATATTAAATAAATCTGATGTTTCCTTTTTCTGTTTCCACTAATTAGTCGCAGTCAGTCAATAGAATATCCACATTTTCCCAGCTGGTTTAGAGTCAAAAGATACTGAATCTGAACTTGTTTTTTCATGTCACATCCAGAGCTTTGGAAGAGTGTTTTGGCAGATTTCCCTGTGGGCACAGCTCCCATTCCCAGAGTTCTCTCCAAAGCATTAAGAATGGAAAGAAGCAGCTCAGAATTTTCCAGTTTAGCTCAGGCTCTGTGTGTACATTAAGGGAAACAGAAGCACAACCACAAGTAGAGCAAAAGCCTTCATGTGGCCAGAGAGCTGAGCTTCAACTGGGGGAACTGGCACAAACTGGGCTCAAACACTGCAGCCCACGTTTGTCCTGCTCTGGGGGGACAGAGGCACCAGGAAACTTCTCCAGGGGAACAAAATCTGCCTGGTGGCCTAAACTCAGAAATAACTCAAGGATTTTACTCTGAAATGCTCTTCCTTGTAGGAAACCATCAAGGCCACTGTGATAGAAGGGAAGAAACACTTTCATTTTCTCCCTGCTCTTCATTGTGATTCCTTGGCTTGTAGAAACTGCTTGAGTGAGTGATTGAAATAAGCCACACAGATATATTTATACATATTTATATTTATATTTATATTTATATTTATATTTATATTTATATTTATATTTATATTTATATTTATATTTATATTTATATTTATATAGACGTATAGATAGATATAGATATAGATATAGATATAGATACAGATATAGATATAGAGAGATGCAGATATATAAAGATACAGATATAGATATATAGAGATATAGATATAGTGTCTAATTTTGGGTGTTTTTCTCCTGTCAGATGTTGAAAAGGTGCTCCAGAGTATCCATTCTTTGGAGGAAAGAATTCCTAGGATAATACTGTCTCACAGAGAACATGGTCTGAGAAAAATCTTGAGGCAGAGCAGGGATGAGGAAAATAAAATTGATTCCTGATGTCTCTTTGAGGGTTCCAGTCCAGCTCTCATGAAACTTAGTGGGAAACTTTCCTGCTCTTGTAATGAGAGCTGGGCTGGTCCTCAGGGCATCACCATAATAAAGCAGAGCTGGTAGGGACAGACAGATAAAACTGAAATATGTAAAAAGATTTTATTAGAGACAAGAAGTTGAATTGAGGCAAAGCTCTTGAGTTTGGTGAGGATAACAATAATCAGATTTAATGATTCTTCCTTTTCTGATCTCAAATTGATGGAACCTCACAGACACTCTGATCCATTCAGAAAATAAGTGATAATGTGAGAGTTACAGAGCTCTGAACAGGCAGGAATGGGGACTTGAGGCACTGAGCTCCAGTTCCTAGAAGTACTGAATCTCATGGCCACTGGATTTGCTTTACTAGCAAATTTTCTTTCCTGTGTTTTAACCATTTTTCAGGTTTTCCTAGAAAAAATGCACATTTCCAGCTAATTTATACTAATTTATGTTTTCATAGGATGAGACATCCCTATCTTAAACATCTCTCTGAAATGCAATTCTCCTTTTGACTGAAGTCTTTAAAACCCAGAGCATCTGAGCCTAAATTCCATTTTCAATGTCCTACGAAATTTGTAGCATTAAAAGTCTCAAGACCTTGGCTTATTTTTAAAAGGTGATATTAAATATATGAATATATTCCCTTATGCACTTTTTCCCTAGGATATAAAATGATAATTCCCCTTAAATAGTAACACAGTGCCCTGCAATGCTGAGCACTGCTGGAATGGCTCAAAGTAAAGTTCAGCTTCAAATTTTGATCTGTCTCTGAGCCACATCCTGTTTTCAGTTAACTGATCTCATATGGGGGAAATTCACCACAGGAAATCTCTCTAGTTTGGAAAGTACCAAACCTTATCTTTAGTTTCTTTGTGTAATTCAGCACCTTTGGAGACAGAGGTGTAACAGAATGACAGAAACTTTCAAGAAGTCTCAAAGCAAGAGAAAAGGAGTGAGTTAAGGGCTCAGGGAAGAGGTGGAGCTGCCACTTCATCCCTAAACCTGACCCTGTGGTGTGACACTGATCATTCTAAAATTAACATCCTACACCTCTTTGTGTCCCCCAAAAAACCACATCCAGAAATATTTTCATTTCTGAAAGAGATTTTAACTCACATCCTGGCAGAAACTGCCTGGTCCAAATTAAGTTACAATGAATGCTAGCAACTCAAAAGAGAGCAAATGGGTCAGGCCAAGGCCTGACTGGGGCTGGATCACAGCTTTGAGTGAATGCCCAGCCCTGCTGACTCTGAGCTACAGAACTACATCAGATCAGCACCTGCAGATGTGCTGTGGATCAGCACAGGAGGAGGGAGTGGAGCTGAGCTCTGTGTTGTGTGCTGTGTTGTGTCTGCCTGTGCACAGCCAGCATGGGAAGGTGCCAGACTCTGCAGACACTGCAATAAATCCCTCAGCAGGGACCCACACCCACAGGTACCTGGTGGCTCCTGTCAGGACAGCAATTCAGTGAAGCACCTAGAGAAACACCTCTGCTTTTTATTTTTAATTCCGAGCAGGGCCTCACCCCCAGGGATATTCCCCACAAGGAAGAGTGAGCAGATTTGCATGTACAACTCTTTTTCTGACTGAGCCCTCTGCCAGAACCAGAGAGGGTAGCAGCAAGGGAGCCGTGTCGGGGTGAGCAGGACCTTCTGCCGACAATGAAACTTTGCTTTGTAGAATCTCTACTGCGCTCTAAGAAGGCTTTGCAGACATTCCCAAACCCCTGAATTTCCCTGCTGTGCCAGCCCGTGCTGTGTTGGAGGGGGAGGCTCAGCGGGGCTGCCCCGCCGAGGTTTCCCGGAGGCTCGGGGGGACCCGAGGCTCCCGTCCCGGATTTGGGGCAGGGGCTGCCCCGGGCACCGGGGGTGTGCAGGGGGTGCTGGGGCTGTGGCCGCGCCCTGGGCAGGCAGCACTTTCTGTCTGAGTCTCCGCTCACCATGGCACAGCCAGCTCCGCTGCGCTTTCAGGAACCAGCCACCAGATTCTGCATTTCAGCTGCCCCCGGGGGAATTTGCTCCGCGGGGCTTTTCCTCGGCCGATTCCCCGGTCCCGCGGGCCGGGACAGCGCCGGTGACCCGAGCAGGGGAAGCCCCGCTCCCTCCAGCCCCGGGGCGCGGCTCGGGCTCCCCGCTCCTCCCGGCCGGAGCGAGGCAGCATCGCCCAAATCCAGCGGAGCCGCCCGGCCGCGGCTGCGGTACCCGCGGGGAGCGCTCGGGGCCGGCGGGCGCAGGTACGGCACAGGCGGGGATGCAGGGAGGGATGCAGGGATGGATGGATGCGGAGAGGGATGGAGGGAGGGATGGAGGGAATGGAGGGATGGAGGAGAGCGGGCCCCGCTGCCGAGAACCGCCCGCGGCCCCCGGGCACACCGGGCCGGTCCCCGAACCGGGAGAGCAGCGGGGCTGGCCGGGGCTCCGGGCCGCTCTGTGCCCCCGAGCCGGGGTGGGCAGAGGGACCCCCGAGCCCGCAGCGCTCCGAGCCGGGGCTGGGGGAGCCGGGGGCTGCCCCGACACCCACCCGCGACACCTCCGGTCCGTGACATCGGTGTCACCGCGTTTGGCTCAGGCTCTGGCAGGTTGGGCAGCCCCCGCGGAGCTCCCGCTCGGATGCCTGCGGAGGCCACGGGAATTGGCCAAGGCAGGCCGTGGAAAAGGCTGCTGGTGCCTGCTGGTCCCTGCTGGTCCCTGCTGGTCCCCAGGGTGTGCCCTGCCCACCTCCCGGCTGTCACACCCCCAGCCCGGCCTGCCCACGGCACTCTGGAGTCATTTATTTTCAGTTCTCTTAGTCAGCGTGACTGTTGGTAATACTGAGACAGGTTATGGTATGTCTGTGCTGTTATGGGAAAAAAAAAAAAAAAGGGCTTTATGAAGGGATTATTGTAATCAAACTGCGCCAGTTCCTTGGGTAAAAACCTTCCTTGGACTTTCCAAGAGACACCAGAATCGGTTTTGGCTGCATTTCCATAAATATCCCCCTGCACAGCTCCTGTTTATCAAACCAAACAGATCGTGCACACCTTGGCACTTGCGGCTCCAGGTGTGCCTGCTCAGAGCACGGCACTGAGGGCTTGTGGACCTGGGCTTTCCTTTGCCATTTCACCACGAGTTTTATGATTTCGGGAAAGTCACTGTCAGCACACCAGCTGCTCGGTTTCTGTGTCTGTGAGGTGAAATCACGAGTTTTGGCCGCTGAGAATTGAATGTGGTTGGGGATTTACTCTGCAGAAACAACCCTGGGTGATGAGGACTGATGGGACTGGAGCTCATCTCCCTACGAGCTAAAAACTCTGAAAGAAAACCCCAACGCCCCCTTTTTAGGACACTGTCTATTTTCGTGGTGTGTTTGAGGGAAATTTGAAAGGTGTGCAGTAATTTCCTGCTGGTGGGTGCCAGGCCAAACCCCGGTGTGACATTTGGTCACGGCTGTCACTGCAGCCCCAGCCAAACCCAGCGCTGTTCATTTGGGGCTGCTCCTCTCTCATCCTAGCGAGTGTGTGCTGTGCTTGAGCACCTGGATTTTGTCTTCCCTCGGACAGTGCCCACTTCAGATGGCTGAGAACACCCCCAGGAGCCTGCAGGACACCCCCAGCTCTTCCCCCGATGAAAACGAGTTTCCCTTCGGATACCCCACCAACATCTGCGAGGATGTGCCTGGGCAGAAGTTCCTGTGCAGCAACTGCAACAACATCCTGAAGAAAGCGCTGCAGACGCTGTGTGGGCACAGGTACTGCTCTGCCTGCCTCACCTGGATCGTCAGGTACGTGCTGGGCTGTGCTGGGGGCACTGCCGGGACCCCCAGGGCTGGGCTGGGCTGGGCTGGGCTGGGCTGGGCTGCAAGGATTCCCCTGCTGGGCTGCAGGATGCTCCTGCCTCCTCCTCGCTCTGTGACAAAATCATTCTGATTTAATTCTGATTGAGTCCAAGGCTGATTTTCAGCCCTTTGATAAGGGATGTTACAGGGGATTAGTAGATATAATGACATGTATATATATATATGGGTAAAATGGGCGTTTTCTGTGTTTTAAAAGACTTTAGTTTTCATGTTCCCTTTCCTACCTGGAGTTTTTGAATCATTCATGGCATTTCCATCTTCATTCCCATTTATGGTTCAGGCTGCCCTTATTTTACAGAAATGCAGATAAGATTAATGGACATAGTCCTGGTCTTGAAGAACAGAAGAGCGAAACTTCTTTGACACCAATGTGTTCAAGAATTGGCCTTTAGTGAACAAGGACTATGGATTCTGAGTGGAAATCACAATTTTCATTATTTTATTTATGTCTGTGCTTGTACAAAGACCTCCTAAACTGCAGTGCACCAATGGATTGTTATTTAATTCTTCTTTCTTTTCACCAGAAACAATAAAAATGCGATTTGCCAGAAATGCAAAGAGGAAGATCCCAACAGTTTAGGTGAGGAAAGCCTCTTGGCAGAAGAAAGGGTAAGTTGTAGTTCACAGATCATTAATTTATCATTAACCATTCTCTGCAGTCATCACTGGATTGGAGCTCAGAAGGGAATGATATAAAATGCAATAGCAGCTGATAGTTACACATTTTAACTTAGGCCTTAATAACTTGGATTTCCCAGAGTTTTTGATTTTTGAAAGTGTAATGGCAGCCTCAGGACTTTCCAAATCCAGGTTCTGCAATGTAAAATCCCAAACTCTACCATATGATTAACTTTTTATTGTCTCAAAGAAACTGGTGCTTTCCTACTTGTAATAATATGTCTTAACTGTTGTTTATTATCCTCAGGAAGTATTTTAATGGATTTTCCAACCTCATGGTTTCTTGTACCCTTCAAACATGAAGCTGAACATAATAATTGATACAAACTATGCCCTGGCAAATGTTTCATCTGTAATTTAATGGTGCAGATCTCTCCTTGTGTGATTTTCCAGCCAAATTGCTCTGCTGTTCTATATCCCAAATACAAACTGGGCCATAAGGCCCAGGCCCAGCCTCTCTTTTTCCCTCCTCTCTGATTGCATGCAAGGATATCAAAAGACACATAATTTATCTAAATTTTTTAGGGGGAAATGGAAACAAATATGTAACCAACAGTGGCATCAAAGCCAAAATTTAGGAAGCAGCAAAATAATGGATCTACTGCTGATGCTGATCTTGGTAATGCCCCAGAAAAAAAAATAAAAATCCCCAGTTCTGCAATTAATTTCCCAAGAACAGATTTCCTGCACAAATAGGTGCAGCTGAACCCTTCAGAGCTTCTTGTGTTTTGGTTGTTTGGGATTTCTGTGCTGTCAGTTTGGGATCTCTGTGCTGTCAGCTTGGGATTTCTGCTGTCAGTTTGGGATCTCTGTGCTATCAGTTTGGGATCTCTCTGCTGTGGGATTGGGATCTCTCTGATGTCAGTTTGGGATCTCTGCTGTGGAACTGGGATTTCTGTGCTGTCAGTTTGGGATCTCTGTGCTGTCAGTTTGGGATTTCTGTGCTGTCAGTTTGGGATCTCTGCTGTCAGTTTGGGATCTCTGCTGTCAGTTTGGGATATCTGTGCTGTCAGTTTGGGATCTCTGTGCTGTCAGTTTGGGATTTCTGTGCTGTCAGTTTGGGATTTCTGTGCTGTCAGTTTGGGATCTCTGTGCTGTCAGTTTGGGATTTCCCTGCTGTCAGTTTGGGATCTCTGCTGTCAGTTTGGGATCTCTGTGTTGTCAGTTTGGGATTTCTGTGCTGTCAGTTTGGGATCTCTGTGCTGTCAGTTTGGGATCTCTGTGCTGTCAGTTTGGGATCTCTGCTGTCAGTTTGGGATTTCTGTGCTGTCAGTTTGGGATCTCTGTGCTGTCAGTTTGGGATTTCTCTGCTGTGGGATTGGGATCTCTGTGCTGTCAGTTTGGGATCTCTGTGCTGTCAGTTTGGGATCTCTGCTGTCAGTTTGGGATCTCTCTGCTGTCAGTTTGGGATCTCTGTGCTGTCAGTTTGGGATCTCTGTGCTGTCAGTTTGGGATCTCTGTGCTGTCAGTTTGGGATCTCTCTGCTGTCAGTTTGGGATCTCTGTGCTGTCAGTTTGGGATCTCTGCTGTCAGTTTGGGATCTCTGTGCTGTCAGTTTGGGATCTCTGCTGTCAGTTTGGGATCTCTGTGCTGTCAGTTTGGGATCTCTGTGCTGTGGGATTGGGATCTCTGTGCTGTCAGTTTGGGATCTCTGTGCTGTCAGTTTGGGATCTCTCTGATGCCAGTTTGGGATCTCTCTGCTCTGGGATTGTCCCCAGAGTGCAGGGGACTCCTGCAGGCTGGGCTGGGTGGTTGTGGGCAGACCCCACCCCTGCTGGGTGTCCTGCTGAAGGGAGAGGATCCTGTGGAGATCATTCCCAACAAATGCTGGGTGGATTTTCAGGAGTTTGGAAATGTGGGCATTGTTTGTAAATACTTTCCTGTTTGTAAAGTGTTCCCCTCCCAGTCCTTGCTCTGTGTTATTCCATGTGAAATCTGCATTTCTCTGCACTGTACTTACCTCCAGACTACCCAAAAATACTTTTAATTGTGCAAAAATACCTTTAATTTTGACAGGGCTTCTTCTTGTGCCTATTTCAGTGCAAGATGCAAGATTAAAGTGTGCAGTATTTCATAATTACATAACAATTGTACAATTCCTCACGTTTAAACAACACAAAAATCCACGTAGTGCAAAGAACAAACCTCTCTCCCATCTGGTTCCTATTTTTTATTTTTTTTTTTAGCACACAGTGTCTGCTAAATGGAAACAGCCCAGGTCTGAGCAGTGCTCTCAGAGCAGGCTCTCAAGCCCTGTGTGCAGCACGTTTAGGAGGTGTTAATGACCCCGATAATGAAATGAATTCATTAAGGGACCCCTCAGTCAGGGTCCTGTCAGCGCGTTCCCTGCATGTGAAATATTTCAGGCTCCTGTGAAAAGAAAAGTAAAATAAGAGCTGGAGTTGGCTGGGCTTATTTTCAGTCAATTAATGTAGTGTCGAGTAGATTATTTTTGTGTGCTAAGAATTAAATGATTTAATAATTATTTGGGCTTCTACTACACTAAGATTAACTTAGGTCACAGAATCTTATGCAATGTAAATTTAAAAAAAAAAATTAAAGATTTGTCAAGGTGTGGATTTCTACCTATTCCTATTCCAAGGATGCATCCAAAAGTACTTTCTCACCAATGTTTTTTTCCTTGTTTTCTTCCCAGGCTTTTGGTGATGCTGCCATTAATAAAGAGATTTCTGAACTCAGAGTGCACTGTGTGACCCTTGGGTGCAGCTGGTCTGGCATCATGAAAGATTTTGAAGTAAGTATAAAGAGAGTTTATCCAGGTTAACATGGCATGGGGACAGAGAGGCAATGACACCAGGATATCATAGACACAAATTAATGGGATTAATTAGAATCAGTGTCAGTATTGGGATTTATACCAACATTTCTGTGCCATTAATCTATGGAAGGTTCCCTGTCCATGGTGGGGGTTTGGGCTGGATGATCTTTAAGGTCCCTTCCAACCCAAATCATTGAGTGGTTCTGTGATTAACTTTAGTAGGGCTTGGGCCAAATCCAGAACATCCTGAATGAAACTCAAGTTTCACAAATTTACATCTCCTTGATATTTTTTCCAGTGGTTTCCTTATTGTTTAAATGCAAGGCTGCTACAGGCAGAGTATTTCAGCGTCCAGGACACAGTTCAGGCAGGAAAATTTATAGGAGAAATGATTCCCTCCTGTGGCAGTGTATTGATTGTATTCATCATTCTTTTCAGGCTGATCTGAAATGCCTCCATTAAAATATTTAAATGAGCAAGATTTGTGAATCTGCCATGCAAATCTGAGTGATGAATACAAGGGAGAAAGGGACCAGGATTATGCTGTGTTTAAACAAAAGCTCTAAGGGACTGTTCAAGGAAGACCTTGTGTTTGAATTTACCAGATGTGGTTTGGTTTTGGTTTTGAGATTTTTTTTTCAATTAATAATGAACCAAAAAAAACCCCAGTAAAGTTGGTGAATTTTTCACCAGTAATCTCAGTAACTTTGTGCAGTGGGACTTTACCCAAGCTTAGCAGAAATGCAGAGCAGAGCCCTGGGCTGCCAGAACAGAGACTATTTATAGATAAATGTGAATCAGCACTTCACATGCTGCTCTGTGATTTTTTACTTCCAGGAACATCAGAGTTTATGTGAATATGCTTTGATCCCCTGTCACACTGGCTGTGGGCACGTGGTGATGAGAAGGAAGCTGGCAGATCACCTGGAAAATGGATGTGTCAATAATGTGACAGTGTGTCAGCAGTGCCACTGCAGCCTGGCCAGCTCTGAGCACCAGGTGAGAACATTTCCCTCTCAAATAAAGATTTAGATTGATGGTTTCAATAATCTGTGATGCTTTTTTCCCATCCTGATTTTGTTGCACTCGGGGAATGTTTAATTTTCCTGAGTTTGATCCTTTTCCCAAGTGTTGGAGGGAAAGAAGGATGTGATAATCTTGAAATTTTATTCAAGTTTATTCAAACTAAAACTACCCCCAGATGTGTGGGGCAGGATTCTGTCAGATATTTCTGTTAGGTCTGATCAGGTAAAAATCTCCAAATTAGCAGGAAGATCTCACTCTGAGTCTGCCACAAATATCTCAGTGCCCATTCAGACATATTTGCTTATAATTTTTTATGGTATTTGCTCAAAAAACAATTAATATTGTTCCCTCCAAATGATTTCAAGGGAATAATTGCCAGCCTTGCAGTTGGACAGATGTTAAAAACCCTCATGACAGGAGGGCTGTGAATATTCCGGGGGTGTAAATGGTTCTGTGTGCCCAAAGTGTCACAAATTGAGAGATTGATAAGGGATTTTTAAGGGATTAATAAGGGGTTGATAAGGGATTTATAAGGGATTGACAAAGGATTGACAAGAGATTGATAAGGGATTGATAAGGGATCGATAAGGGATTGATAAGGGATTGATAAGGGATTGATAAGGGATTTATAAGGGATTGATAAGGGATTTATAGGGGATTGATAAGGGATTGATAAAGGATTGATAAAGGATTGATAAGGGATTAATTAGGGATTTATAAGGTATTTATAGGGAATTGATAAGGGATTGATTAGGGATTGATAAGGGATTGATAAGGGATTGATAAGGGATTGACAAGGGATTGATAAGGGATTTATGGGATTGATTAGGGATTGATAAGAGATTGATACGGGATTGATAAGGGATTGATAAGGGATTGATAAGGCATTGATAAGGGATTTATAAGGCATTGATAAGTGATTGATAAGGGATTGATTAGGGATTGATAAGGGGTTTATAAGGGATTGATAGGAGATTTATAAGGGATTTATAAGGGCTTGATAAGGGATTGATAAGGGATTTTAAAAAGATTGATAAAGGATTGATAAGGGATTGATAAAGGATTGATAAGGGATTTATAAGGGATTGATAAGGGACTGACAAGGGATTGATAAGGGATTTATAAGGGATTGATAAGGGATTGACAAGGGATTGACAAGGGATTTATTAGGGATTGATAAGGGATTGATAAGGGATTGACAAGGGATTGACAAGGGATTGATAAGGAATTTATAGGGAATTGATAAGGGATTTATAGGGGATTTATAGGGGATTCCTGGGGTGAGAATCAGGTGTTCTGCTGCAATCTGCTGCCAGGGCAGGTTTTGCTCGTGCTCTCCATCCTTTCCCGACGTGCAGAGAGCAGAGCCTGGAGCCAGGCACATTTCCCGGTGCCAAACCCAGCGCTTCCCAAACTGTGAGCACCAGAAGGTGGCAACACTGAATCCCTGCCAGCCTTCCGTGGGTGCAGGATGGGGCTGGAGGGGGAAACCTGAGCTCCGTGTGTTCCCCAGCAGCTCCTCTGACACCAGAGCTGTTTTCCTCCCACTCGCTCCTCTCAGCCACCACCTCACTTCGTATTTTGGTTGGGAAACCTTGGCAACAGAGCAGGGGGGTTGGTTTTGAGGTGTGGCTTTTTTCTCTGCCTCCTTTAGTATGTGTAGAATTCTGGTTACATGATCTGCTTTAGTAAATTCGCAGTTCAGAATTTGGATTATTCGTGTCCACAACCCTCTGGGGGGAAATAGTAAATTTTGGGTGCTTCTCTTGCTCTCTTCGTCTTATTAATGCAGTTTTAGGCCTTGTGATTTTTTTTGTATTTCTCTATTTTTAAATAAACTTCTCTCCTCTGAAGGAGAGTGTCTTTCCCCCTGAAGGAATTGGTGATCTGAAGGAGTAAAAGAGCAGAAATGAGTAAGATCACTGGCAAGATAAAGAGTGTTAAAAAATGAGTTAGAGAGTGAGAAAACCCCGTGGCTGCATTTCTGAGAAGCGAAAGGGAAACCTCAGAACTGCTGTGCAAAGGAGTTTGTGGAGATTAAAGCCACCCCCTCTGGAGGGAAAGCTGAAATGTTAAACACAGATATTGCAGAGCCCATGGCTGGGGATCACTTCACCCTTCCTGGGGGCAGAAGTGACACTCACTGTGAGTGCTGATGCACTTTGTGTTAGCACACAATGATGGAGAATTTGGATTCCAGCCTCCAAAATGTTCAGAACAGGATGCAAGGAGGGTCTGCAAAGTGTGTGGAGTCAATGCAAGCAAAGTTTATATTTGGATTATATTTGAATTGGAATTTATATTGGAGTTTCCTGTGCTGTGACCTGTTTATGTTCATATATTTATATATATCTATATATATTTGAATTTCCTGTTCTGCTGGTCATTGTTGCTTCCTGTTCTGTAACCCCAGCTTGTCACTGCTTGTAGGTGAGTGCACATTTTTGTGTGTGCACAGCTTTGGTTTGAACCTGGCAGCACCTGCACGCTGCCAATCTTGTATCCAGTATCCCAGGGTGACCTTTAATTCAACAATTAAATGAGGTACTGAACTTTTTCCTTCTTGTTTTAATGACAGGAGCGTTCCTGTGAAGGGAATTTATGCAAGGAACAAAAACCTGTGCAAACAGAAACAGCATCAAAGGAAAAGGTGGGTGAGAGATGAGTGAGTGCAATGCACTTTATTTCAATTAATACAATTATCACTTGTTCATTTGGATAAAATGAACACCTGAGAACATTTTCAGATCCAGCAGTTGTCTCTGGCTGCCCTTTACATGCCAGCAAATCCCTGCTGACTGCTTCTCTTCCCTGCTCCCACAATTAACTTCATTAAATTATCTCCTCAATTCATCTTGTAAAATGGGCAGCGATTTGTTTCCTCTCATACCTTGAGTGATGACCAGGAGTACAGAAATGCATTTACAGCATCTTCTCTAGGAGAAATTGTTACCAGGTGATCCCTGTGGTTCATTGAGTTATGTTCTGTCTCTATGGGCTGTGTGATTTGGACACACACTTGCTCTCAACCACACTCTGAATTGATTTACCATCAATTTGCAAAGCTGGTTGGGCACTGGAAGCTGTGGAGTTACCTTGACTTGAATTGATCTGATTTGTAGCTGCTGGGTTTGTGGCTTAGGTGTTTGTAGGGAAATAAAGGAATTCCCTTCAATTGGTTTTGATTATTTCCTCTGCATTATTTTTATTTTCGACAGAGCCACTCCACATCCTCAGCCAGCAAGGATGGGTGTTGTTTTTCTGAAGTTGGCTGTGAATTCAGGGTGAGTGAAACAGGTCCCTTCAGGAATGTCCCACCCTGCTTTGGACATTCCCTTCAGGGAAGTGTCCCAAAACAGAACCAGCCCTGCTGATGGAGCTGCACCTTGCAGCTCTCCCAACTCCCAGGGGGCTGAGGGATGGCTGGGTTTGTCCCCTGGCATTGTGGTGGACATGGGGGGATTTCTGACAGCCTTGTCTCTTCCAGGGAAGCAAAGAGAAGATAAAAGAGCACGAAAAATCCGCGGTGGGGGCTCACATGCTGCTCCTGCTGCAGCACATGAGGCAGCTGCAGGGAACCTTGTGCTCTGCTGCCAGAGCTGCACAGGGCTTCCCTCAGCCAGGGCTGAGCCTGAAGAGTGCAGGAAAAAGCATCTCTGAGCTGAAGGTGCCAGCAGGGCTGGAGTTCAGCAGGGACCCTGAAGTGGATTGTCTCCCTGCATCTGTCCCTGAGGATGAGTCTGTGCTCAGGCAGCTCGTCAGGGAGAAGGTGATTTCTGAGCTGGAAAATAAACTGCACGTGTTTGAGAACATCGTGGCAGTGCTCAATAAGGAGGTGGAGAGCTCCAATTTGGAAATCCTGGCCTTCAGGAGGCAGAGTGAGCTGGACCAGAACATAATACGGGGCCTTGAACTGAAGGTGAGAAATGTCAGCCAGGATTGGCTGGGTGCTTGTTCTACAGACAGCAAATAGTGACACACTCAGGGAGAGCTGGGGGTCACAACAGGGGTTTGAGCTGTGAAGGGCTCAGTTCTGGACACATATTCAGGATCCCTTTATTGTTTTATACACATCCAAACGTGGATCTCTAATATTTGTTCTCTAAATCCACGTTTAGGTAGTGAGATATTCCTGAGAGTTCTGAGTTTGCCATGATCAGAGCAAGCAGGAGAGCTGTTCAGCTGCCTGATCCTCTCACAGCAGCATTTTGCCTGGAGGCCCAAACAAATCTCTGTGTGTGTTTTGACATATTGCTGTCACTTAGGAAGGAATCAAAGCAGAACTTTGAGAACATGAGGGCTCCAGAAGGATTCAGCCACCCCTGCAGCACAGCCTGGAGCAGGGGGGTGGCTGAGGGCTGGTTTTATTTCCTAGATTGCAGAGTTGCATCGCTGCCTGACACAGAAGGATGCAGGTCTGAGCAGCCTGCACAAGAGCCTGCTGTTCTCTGAGCAAGCCTCCTACGATGGGATCTTCCTCTGGAAAATCACAGAGGTGGGCAGGAAGCTGCAGGACTCTGTGACTGGCAGGACAGTCAGTTTGTACTCCCCAGGTAAAGCACGAGATGGAGATGTTGTGTTCACAAACCCCAATCCCTCAGAACCCCCCATTTCTCACAACTCTGCTCCTTTCTGCTTGTGCCAGCAGAAGGATCTTTAACCAGCTCCTCAAACAGGGTGCTGTTTATGCAGAGATCTATGACCCAGGGCACTGGGATGTGCTTTTGCAGAGGGCTGTGCTCTGTTCTGGGCTCTCATCCTGCACTCTGATCCCCCCCAGCCCTCAGCTCGGTGCTGCTGGCCCCGCCTGGCTCTGCCTGCAGCTCTTTGCCATGTGGGAACTAATTGGATTGGGTAAAATACACTTGTGTGGCTAATAACAGGTAATTTTCACCAAGGTTTGAGGCACTAAGAGCATTCCAACCATTGTGTTTTCATTGCCTGTGATCCCCAGGGGTGCTGATTTGTCTGCTCTCCTTTGAGTGAGAGCAAACCACACCACACATTACCCTTCCCCATAAGCCAGAACACACATTATACATTCCCCCCTCCAAAAAAACCCAGCTTTACTAATGAAGAGTTCTGATTTTCAGCTTTCTACACTGCAAAATATGGCTACAAGGTGTGTCTGAGGGTGTACCTGAACGGGGATGGGGCAGGGAAAGGAACCCACATGTCCCTGTTCTTCGTGGTGATGAAAGGAGATTACGACGCTCTGCTGCCCTGGCCTTTCAGGCACAAGGTAGGAAGGGAAACCTTCCCACAGCTCATCCCAGCCAAAAGTCAGCACTAGAAGGTTCTTTCTCACTCATTTTTGTGGAAGCTGAGTGCTTTCCCACATCCCTTTCCAAAGGTGAGGAGCTCTCCTGCAGTGCTGGGTAAGGGTTTGTGTCTGAGCTGAGTCCCTGGCAGGGAGAGCTGCTCCTGCTGATATCCCAAACTTTGCCAGGCAGGATTTTCAGACACCAGAACGTGATGTTTGGAATATTCCAGCCTGTGCCCACCTGGGCTAAAGGCAGAGACACATCTCCTGGCTCTTGCTAAACATAGGTAATAACAGTTTAGGAGGGAATTGTGATTTGCTGCCTGAAGGGTGAGGTGAGAATTCCACTTACAGATGTCTGAGGTGATCCTGGTCTGATTTTTCTCCCTCAGTGTGATCTGATAATGGCAACAATGGTTAAAAGCAGTGAAACCATGGCAGGGCCTGATCCCCGCTCTGACACTTGTCTTTGTGGGGTAGTAATTCTGTATAAACAGTTTTACTGCCAGTTAACAGCCAAAAAAATAGAAATCAAAGTTCCCAATCCTCACTGAATTAAGATTATTACAGATAATTCATATTTCAAGCTATAGAACAGTGAGTTAATAAAAGGGGTAATGATGTGGGCAGATTCTATTCTGATATTTAGGTTGTGTCTTTTACATATTTGTGCACAGGCAGCTGAGCTGTTTTTTCTGACTCCAAACCACAATAACAGAATAAATGTAATGACTGTAACCAAACCCAGTTGCCAGGAGAGACAGAGAAAAAAACCTTTGGACTGTGCAATTCTCTACCAAGGAATAATTCTTTATTTGATTTAATTTAATTTTGTTTTATGGGTAGCAAACTTTTAAAAACTTCATCTGGGAACTCCCATGAACTGACCTTGCAGGTTGGAAACGTTGGTTACAGTTTGGGTTTAATTATCATTTATCCAGCTGCTTTTACAGCACTTCTGTCCCTGCTTGGTTTGTGTTTCACTCAGTAACTCCTCCTTGCCACACCCTGTTTTTCAGGTGACGTTTATGTTGCTTGACCAAAACAACAGGGAGCACATCATCGATGCCTTTCGCCCAGACCTGGCTTCTGCTTCGTTCCAGAGGCCAGTGAATGACATGAACGTGGCCAGTGGCTGCCCCATGTTCCTGCCCCTGGCCAAGCTGCAGTCCCCCAAACACGCCTATGTCAAGGAGGACACGCTTTTCCTCAAATGCATCGTGGAGACAAATTAGCAAATCCTCAAATGTGCCTGGGGATGTCACCTGTGAACGGCAGTGGGTGATGAGACAAACCCCATCGGTCTGAGACTGTGAATTGTGTGCACACAAAATCCCCAGAGCCTGAGGCTGCACCCCTGGGCCCAGAGCCCTGAGCTGGGGATGCCAGCTGGGATTGTCACCAGAGCAGCCAATTCTCGTGGTTCAGGTGTCACCCAGTGTCACCCTCACTGCTGGAGAAGGGGCTGCTCCTCCTCAGTGCCCGAGTGTGGCTCTGCCAGGCAGGGGCTGGGGCTGAATTCCCTCCCCAGGGAGGGACAGGGACAGGGATGGGACAGGGACAGGGATGGGACTGGGACAGACAGGGACAGGGACAGCTCTGCGGGTGCTGCTCAGGCTGAACTGTGCCATCCCCAGCCAGGGCAGCTCCTGTGGGGTGAGCTCTGTCCCACTGCTGTGCCTGGCAGCCCCGGGGGGATTTTTGGCTGCTCCCCAGCAGGAGCAGGGGCAGATTGAGCAGGGGCAGATTGAGCAGGAGCAGATTGAGCAGGAGCAGATTCCTTCCCCCGAGGCTGGCTCTGGTGTCTCTGTGCTTGCCCATGCCAGCACTGGTGGCTGCAGTCCCTTACCCTGGGGATTGATTTCTTGCTGTTTATTCCAGACCTCTCTTTATGTGCTCTGGAAGGAGATGTTGTGTTGCGGACAGGGACCAGGTTACACTGTGCCTTGGGGGAATTGCCTCTAGGATTTCCATTGGGATTCTGGGAGGGCCAGAGTTCTGCTCCAGGCAGGTCAAGGCCCCCTCAGAGCTCTGCTTTAGTGTCCAGTCACTCCCTAGACCTTCAAGGCACTTCAAGGACCTTCAACTCATTAGAAATTATTGATTTTAATTTTTTTTTTTCTTAATGTGCTCTGATGTTTAAGTTTTCTTGCATGCTAAAATACAAATGACTGCTGGAAATTGTTTTATTCTTTCTGGGTTTTCCAATAGAGGGAAGGAATTAATAATTTTTTTAAATATAAGCAAGACAAGCCTGGGACTGTCTGGATGTGTGCAAAATCTCTCACTTCTGTCTTGGCAGCAGCCTTTAAAATAATTAGTCGTGATAAAGCATCACATTTCAAAAACACCCACCCCATAAACAAACATTTATCAAAGCTTGTTTGGGAATGAACTGGATATTCAGTGTGTCTTTTCCTCTATTCCATCTTTCAAATGTTCTTTCAGGGACAGAAGGTGATTTTTCCAGCAATGTGCCAGCCCCTGTCACCACACTGGAGTAATTTATCTGGATATATGATGCTTTTCCTGTCTGTATCACTTTGACAAGCTCTGTATTTATTACAACCATGCTCATTTTCTTATGATTTTATTTATTTCCTAAATAAAGCTCACTAACTTAAGCAAGGTTTGGTGTTATTTTCGCTGTCAGAAAGGGAACTGAGCAGTTTGGAGATGTGATGATGAGGATTTGTTATAGAAACAGCTGAGTTGTGCTGCTCTTTTCTTCCTTGATTTTTTCTTTCCTTCTTTCTGGGGAAGGAAGATCCTTTTGGAGCCGTGCTCAGGAGCTGCAGAAATGCCCAGAACATCTCTGGGTACTTCCCCCAAACCTGCCCAGCTGGGAGAGCACTTCCAGGCTCTTCAACAGAGCCACAGAGAGAGCTCAGCTAAAAAAAAAATAATAAAAAAAGAGACGGATATGGATGAAATCCATGCTAAACAAACAGACACGAAACCCAATGCCCCGCGCTCCCTTCCCGAGGCACAGCCCCAATCCCGGCTGGAGCTGCTCTGATCCCCTCCGCAGCCACCCCTCGGACCCCGGCTCTGCTCCGAGGGCATTTCCATCCCCGGGAAGGGCTCCAGGAGCTCGGGGTGTCCCTGCCAGCCCCGGCCGGAGCTGGAGGAATCCACGGAGCCGCTTTCCAGGCGTGGGGCTCCGCTCCCAGCCCGGCTCTGCCTGGAACGGGCTCCTGATTTTCATCTCCTGCTTCCCATCTCGGCTGGGAAGGGATGACACCCAAAGGAGCTGGAATCGGGGCGGTATCGAGAGCTCTCTGATCCAGCAAATCATTTCTGTGTGATTTTTTATTTTTTTCTTTTTGTCTAGATGAAACCAACGGATGCAGAAAAATCACGGAGAATTCGAGGGAATTCAATCAGCAGCGTTTGCTCCGTGTTTAATGGCCAGGTTGGCAAAGACTCAAACTGCTCCTACAGCTGCGATGGGCTGAAATAATCCCGGACAAGGTTTGGAGGGAAAATCGTATTTTTTAATGGACTAATAAAGCTGAAAAAAAATAAAACAGGCAAATTTTTGGCTTATAAGCCGCTGTTCAGGACAGGGAAAGAACTCAAACCTTGCACGTGGTGGTGTTGGTCAGCCGGGGGCTTCAGTGAAGAGATGATCGGGAAGAGAAGAGGGAAGAGAAGGGGAATGAGGAACTTTTGGGAGCCGCATCTCTCGTCAGGGCTGTGTCCGATTGATCCGGCTGAGGGGGCAGCGCTGGGAGCTCCGGGCCAGCCCGAGCCGAGCTCCACGCCAGGCCTGGAGTCCGTGTTTGGCTTTCCATTCAATATTCCTCGCCTTCGGTCTCCAAGGCTACACGCCAACATCCAACCCCTCCTCCCACTCCTGTTTTCAAAGAAAGAAAAACACTGTGAAAAGAGGCTGCAGCGATTTCTGGGCAGTTTTCAAAGCAGCAGAGGAGCTGCTCCCCCTGCACGCTCCGCAGCTCTGCTCCATCCTGGGGCGAGCAGCAAAGAACCGCCCCGGCCGGCCAGTGCGGGCTGTGGGGCAGCAATTAAAAGTTTTTAAGGAAAAAAATAGGGAGTTTAGAGTAGTTAACTACGCGGGGTTTCATTGAAATCCTTCTGCAAAAGTTGGTTTTGTTTGGGAATTCCACAGCGGGGAAGGAGCCTGGGGGGGTGTGGGGTTGCTGCCCTCAGCTTTGCATCATTTTGGGGCTCCCGTTCCTTTCTCTTCCCTTCCTTACAGAATAATCTGCTTTTAAGGGCCGGGAGCTCCTGCCCTGTCCCAGCACAGAGAGCCTCGGGTGCCAAAGATGTGCCCAGCTGCTGTCACAGCACCGGCCAGGGGCCACCGCCCCACAGAGCCAGAGATGGGACAGAGGGGATGGAGAGGTGGGTGTGCAGGGGAGGAAGAGGAGGATGAAGAGAGGGAAAAGGAGAAGGAGGAAGGAAGATGAGGAAGAGGAGAAGGGCAGCACCCAGCAGCTCCCTGCAGTGCGATCTGTCGCCGGGCTCGCTGGATGCTGTGACAGAAGCACCTGCAAAGAAACCAGAGTTAAATCTGGTTTATGTTGCTGTAATCATGCTGCTTCATTCTGGTTAGAAAATACAGGATACATCTCAAATTCAGCTTTTTTTTTCACTTTTGTTTGAGACTTTTGTCCCAGCGCAATGTTGCCGTGCTCTCTGTGGGTGCGGAAGGGTTTCAGTCAGGTTCTCCCTGCGTACACCCCCGGTGAACTCGATCCAGCGCTTGATTTCCGTGTCACACCATCCGCATTCCTGCGGCGAGCAAGCGGCGCGCTGCAAACATCAGCTCTGGGGCCGGAGGAGGGTGCAGCTCCCGGCCCCTCGGGGACAGGAACGCGGTCCGGGACTGCGGCACCCCCGGGGTTTGGGGCACAGGCAGCAGCCCCGAGCACGGAGCGAGGAGCGGGGCTCTCCGAGGGGGGCAGGGGTTATTTGTATTTTAGTCCTGAGGTGACTCACACTTATCCCGGCGTGACTCACGGCGAGATGGGGCCCGGCGCTGGGTGGGGATGTGGGACAGCGTGGCACGGCGTGGCACGGCATGGCACGGCATGGCACACACATGGCACACATCACAGATGGCACACAGGGCACACGTGGCACTCATGGCACACATCACAGATGGCACACAGGGCACGGCATGGCACACACATGGCACACATCACAGGTGGCACATACAGCACACTTATCACACTTGTCACACATGGCACACATGGCACACACGGCACAGAGAGCACACACATGTCACACTTGTCACAGATGGCACACAGAGCACACACATGGCACACATGGCACGGCACACACGGCACACACACGGCACACAGAGCACACTTATCACACTTGTCACACTTGTCACACTTGTCACACATGGCACACATGGCGCAGAGAACACACACTTGTCACACGTGGCACACACACGGCACACAGGGCACAGAGAGCACACACATGGCACACTTGTCACACTTGTCACAGATGGCACACAGAGCACACACATGGCATGGCACACACGGCACACACACGGCACACAGGGCACACTGGTCACACTTGTCACACACGGCACACAGGGCACAGCGTGGCACACATGGCACACGTCACAGATGACACACAGGGCACACAGGACACACGAATCCCCTTTCCCGTCCCCTCCGCAGGTGCAGCATCACAAGGAGCGCTCTGACACCAGTATTTTATGGGGAACTTTGATTTAATCAATGATTCCCAATGATGCAATAAATGATTCCCAAGTGCCGGGTGTTGAAGGGAGGCTCAGCCCGTGCCGCTCACCCCCAGTGCCCGGGAGCTGCTCACTCGCAGCTCAGGTTTAGTTGCACGTGTGTTCTGAGCCTGGTGCTGCAGGAGCTCATCCATCACGGGCAGGAAAACCGTGCGGACTCTGCTCACGCTTGGCCCAGACCCGGCTCTGGGAATCAGCTCCCTATGGCCCGAGCAGCCTGGAAAACATTGCTTTTTCAGGATGCCTTTCCAACAAACAGCAAATCCTACACATTTCTTCTTGGCACAGACAGAAGCGTTTTTACAGCGATTGATTTTCTCTGTGAGATTCAGAGAAAGGCTGAAAGGCTGCTCCCGCTTCCAGGAATCCCGGCGAGCACAGGTCGTTCCGTGCCGGGACAACGCTGAGCAGGCACTGCCCGCATCCCACCCCTCCCGCATCCCACCCGGGGCACCGGGGGAGCCTTTCCTGGCTGCAGCCACGGCTCGGGGGGACAGGCGGGGACGTCCCGCGTGTGGCAGAGGGTGACGCTGCCTCTCCACGGGCGGTGGGTGCGTGGCCGACCCTGGGTGCCCCGTCCTGGCCCTGGGGATGCCGTCTGCGCTCTCCGGAGCACCGGGCAGGGCCGAGCCGGGATGTGCCGGGCCGGGATGTGCCGAGCCGGGATGTGCAGAACCGGGATGTGCCGAGCCGGGATGTGCCCTGCCAGTCCGGTCCACTCGGTTCTTATCGATGCCAGCCCGTGCCCGTCGGTCGCTGCCGGTGGGTCGGTGCCAGTCCGGTCGCTGCCGCTCCGTGTCACACCCGTGGGTCGATGCCAGTCCGGTCCGGTTCGGTCCGCGCGGTTCGCTCGGTGCCGCTGGCTGCCGTGCCGTGCCGTGCCGTGCCGGTCCGGCCCGTGCGGTGCCGGTGGGTGCCGCGGGGATGCGCTGCGCTGCGGTGGGACCGGAGCCGTGGGAGGCGGCGGGGGCGGCCCCGCTAATTGCATAACCGGGACGTCAATGCCGGCGGGAGCGCGGGGGAAGCGCGGGAAGATGGCGCCCCGCGCCCGGCCCCCGCCGCGCCCCGCAGCCCCCCGGGCCCGCGCCCCGAGCGCCCGCTGAGCGCTCCGCGGTAAGGGCGGCCCCGGCCCCGCGCTCCGGGCACCGCGGGCGGGACGGGCGGGCGGGCGGACGGACAGACGGACAGACAGACAGACAGACAGACGGCGCCGCGGCCGCCTTTGAATGAGCCAATGGCGGCGGGGCCGCGGCCGCCGCTCGGGGCTGCCCGCGGCCACCCCGGCAGGTGCCACCGGGGCCGGGGGACCCGAGCGGACGCTCCGGTCCCGCTGCCCGGCACGGGAGCGGCGTGGGCGCTCCCACACGTGTGCGGGGGGCCGGGGCAGAGCGCGGAGCTGCGGGAGCGGCGGGGGGAGCTGCGGGAGGCGCGGGGCGTGCGGGACCCCGGGGCGCGGAGCCGAGCGCTCGGACGCGCTCCCACGCGGGACCGGCGGTGCCGCTGCCCGGACGGGTCGCGGCTCGTGAGCTCCGGGCTCTGCCGTGGGTGCGATCGCTGTGCCTGTCCCGGGGCTCTCGGGGAGCGGGATGGCAGGGGCCGGGCAGAGGGGGCGATCCGCGGCGCCGCGACACGCGTGGTGCCATGAGGGGACACGTGTGGCCGTGACGGGAGCGCCAAGGGGAGGAAAGTCCCTTCCAAAGCGTTTCCTTCGGGATCGCAGCTCTGCTCTGCGTGGTTTCTTTGCCTCCTGCACCCCAAACCTCGTGGCGGTGACATTTGGCCGCCCGGGTTCGCTCGCCGTGGGTGGTGCTGGCACATCCCTGCTCCTGCAGCAGTCCCGGTGCTTTGGGAGCCCACAAAACTGCGCGGAAATTGTGATTTTAAAATCAGAGTAAATTTAAAACTTTTATTCTTTGTGTGCCCCTTCCCAAAACCGAACCGTGGGGACTTGTGGCGTGTCCCAGTGCAGAGGGAGTCTCTCGGGGGTTAATTCCCTCTCGTTCACCAGCAGCAGAGGTTTTGGCTGCTCCCTGGATTTCGTGGAAAGGAACTTTCGGCTCAGTTCTGCGGTGTCCTGAGCCCCTGCTGGTGGGGCTGAGCCACCTCCAGCCTCGATCCTCCCAGGCAAAACGCTCCGGGATGCTGGGGCCGGCTGTGCCGGGAGGTGACAGCGTGTGTGTCCCCTGCAGGCTGCGCTGATGGAGAGCTCGGAGCTGCAGCCGCAGATCCGCGATGTGTACGCGGCACCGGGCCGTGCCCAGCACGCCGCGGGATCGGCGCGGAGGGGCAGCGGCTGCCGGGAGCTGATGGTCCGGCTGAGCGAGGGGCAGTACGTGCTGTGCCGCTGGACAGACGGGCTCTACTACCTCGGCAAGATCAAGAGGGTAACGCGGGCAGCCCCGGGGAGCGGGGGAACCCAAATGGGCTCAGTGCCAGCCCAGCCGGGGCCGTTCCCTGGCTCGGGGGGTGCTGGCCTGGCTGCGATGTGTCTTTCGACAGCAGGGCATTTTGGGCTGATCCTGCCCCGGGGTGTCACGCCCGCAGCCCCGAGAGACAGGATCAGGTCCCAAGGGAAACAGGGAAGTGCTGGAATGGGAGCTGACCCTCCACCGTTCTTCCCGCTCTGTTCCGGCAGGTGAGCGGCTCCAAGCAGAGCTGCCTCGTCACCTTTGAGGATAACTCCAAGTACTGGGTCCTCTGGAAGGACATCCAGCATGGTAAGTGTTGTCCCAGCCTCCCTTTCCCGTGCTCTGGAACCTTCCCCAGCAGCACGGGGACGTGGCTGTGCCACCTCTGTCACCCACAGCCGGTGTCCCGGGAGAGGAGCCCAAGTGCAGCATCTGCCTGGGGAAGAAGTCGGGCCCCAGGAACGAAATCCTCATCTGCGGGAAGTGCGGGCTGGGTGAGTGTGGCCGTCGCACCCCGGTCCCCGCCGTGCCCACCCCGGGCTGTGGTGGGGCCGCCCCGCGGGGCTGACCCCGAGCCCTCCCCAGGTTATCACCAGCAGTGCCACATCCCGGTGGCGAGCGGCGGCGAGGGCCCGCTGGGGACGCCGTGGTTCTGCCGCCGCTGCATTTTCGCTCTGGCCGTGCGGGTGAGTGGGGCTGCCCCGGGTTCCGGGCAGGACAAGTGCCCGGGGGGCTGTGCTGACCCCGTCCCCGCGTGTCCCACAGAAAGGGGGTGCCCTGAAGAAAGGAGCCATCGCCAGGACGCTGCAAGCCGTGAAGATGGTGCTGTCCTACAACCCCGAGCTGCTGGAGTGGGACTCCCCACACCGCACCAACCAGCAGCAGTGCTACTGCTACTGCGGGGGCCCCGGAGAGTAAGGCCCTGCCCGGGTGTCAGGATGGGTTTGTGGGGAAAAGAAAGATGGGATCAGGGCGGGGATGTTGATCCCGGCACTGCCCAGGGGCAGCGGCTTTGCTCCCCACGTCTGGGTCTGTGCTTGCAGCAGAAACACCAGCTAGGGACAGATTTCTCTCCCTGCCTGGGGATCTGTGTCTGAGGGGGGACTGGGGCAGTGGCTGCCACACGCTGCCCTCACTGTCACCTCTGTCCCCGCCCAGGTGGTACCTGAAGATGCTGCAGTGCTACCGCTGCCGGCAGTGGTTCCACGAAGCCTGTACCCAGTGCCTCAGCGACCCCATGATGTTTGGGGACAGGTATGACCCTGTGATGTTTGGGGACAGGTATGACCCTGTGATGTTTGGGGACAGGTATGACCCCGTGATGTTTGGGGACAGGTATGACCCTGTGATGTTTGGGGACAGGTATGACCCCATGATGTTTGGGGACAGGTATGACCCCATGATGTTTGGAGACAGGTATGACCCTGTGATGTTTGGGGACAGGTATGACCCCGTGATGTTTGGGGACAGGTATGACCCCATGATGTTTGGGGACAGGTATGACCCCTCTGGGCTTTGCTGAGATGCCTACCCAGGGGGGCTCATCCCAGCTGTGTGTCCCTGATCCATCTGACACTCCCATGGATCATGGCCCTGTCCCACACAGCCCCACTCCTCCTGGCCTTGCTGTCACTGCTGGCACTGTCCCAGCTGGCCCATCCCTGGCCCTGCATGGCTGTAGGATGATCCTCACTCCCAGCATTTCCCCTGATGTTTTCCAGGTTCTATGTGTTTTTCTGCTCTGTGTGCAACCAGGGACCAGAATACATCAAGCGCCTGCCCTTGAGATGGTAAGAAACAGAATGTGAAATTTGGAATGTGCCCAGGTGGCTCTGGGACACCATCCCTGGAAGTGTTCAAGACCTGGCTGGATGGGGCTTGGAGCAACCTGGTCTAGTGGAAGGTGCTCCTGCCCATGGCAGGGTGCAGGACTGGATGAGTTTTAAGTTCCCTTTCAACACAAGGCATTCTAGGATTGTGTGTTTGGGTTTTCCCCCAGCTGCAGGCAGTGTCCCACCTCTCCCCAAAGCTCCAGGGATGCTGTCCTGGCTGTGCCATCAGCTGGGATCCAGCTCTGGGCTGGGCTGCTCCCCCTGTGAAGGGTGGGAAGGGTCCAGTGTGGGTTTGGGAGCTGTGGTGGCACTGCCAGAGCAGGGCATGGCGGTGGCACCATCCTGCCAGGGCTGCTGACCCCTCTTTGCTGCAGGGTGGACATCGTTCATCTGGCCCTCTACAACCTGGGTGTGCAGAGTAAGAAGAAGTACTTTGACTTCGAGGAGATCTTGGCCTTCGTGAACCACCACTGGGACCCTCTGCAGCTCGGGAAGGTACAAACACACCCCGGGCTGGGGCTGGAGAGTGAGGAATGTAACCCCAGCCTGTGCAGCACTCAGCATGGAGCTCAATCCCCTTCCTCTGCTGGGATTTCCCTTGTTGGAGGGTCACACCCGACACCTTTCCCAGCGGGAGCTAGAGCTGGGAGAAGCGCTCACACCGAGGCGTGTTGGAAACCTGTCCTGGGGCAGGACAGGGCTGCTCCCCGAGGGAGAGCGGGGTGGTTCTGCCAGCCCTTGGCTCCCTCCCTCCCTCCCCGGCTTGGGCAGGGCCCGAGAGCCGGAGTTCGGGTTCCCCCGTCTGTTTGGATTTTGTATAACCACAGCGGGCACTGAGCCCTGCCTGCCCCTGTCCCGCAGCTCACGGGCACCCCCATCTCAGAGCGCGGCCCCCACCTCCTCAACGCCCTCAACAGCTACAAGAGCAGGTGAGTCCCGGCCTCGGGGAGGGATGCAGGATGCTCCCTCTCCAGCCTGGCTGAGCGCTGTCCCCTGCCCTCCGCCTCCCAGGTTTCTGTGTGGGAAGGAGATAAAAAAGAAGAAATGCATCTTCCGCCTGCGGATCCGCGTCCCCCCGAACCCCCCCAGCAAGGTGCTGCCGGAGAAAACCCCCGGCGAGGGCGAGAGCAGCTCCTGGGAGCTGAAGAAGGGGGGGAAAAGCAAATATGCCCATAAGGACAGGTGAGTGGCCCCGCTGCCCCGGACGTTCCCGCAGCAGCCCCCGCTGTCCGTGCCCCTCTCATGCCCTGTTTGCAGCCTCCTGCCGCGGCAGCTCCAGCAGCAGAAACGGCGAGCGCGGCGCAAGAGGGCCAAGTTCCTGCTGGAGGATGCCATTCCCAGCGTGAGTCCTTCACCCCTCCTCTCTGCTGCCAGCCTGCGGTTTGGCAGCCGCGGGGCAGAGCCCAACCCTGGGGCACAGCTCAGCCCCGGGTCACTGTCCAGCCCTGGGGCACAGCCCAGCCCCGGGTCACTGTCCAGCCCAGCCCTGGGGCTGCCCGCACGTTTCCCCCACTCCCGCGGGCAGGGAGAGCTCCTGGGGAGCTCTGGGGAGTGTTGAGTGCCCAGCCCAGGGCAGAGGGTGCTGTGGTGGGGTGTGGGCAGCACCCCTGTGCCAGGCAGTGAGGAGTGAGCTTGTTCTTGTGACAGAGCGACTTCACCTCGGCCTGGAGCACCAACCACCACCTGGCCAGCATCTTCGACTTCACGCTGGATGAGATCCAGAGCCTGAAGAGGTCTGTGCAGCTGGAGCAGGGCTGTGGGAGGGCCAGGGGTGCTGCTTGTGCCAGGCTGGGGGTGATGCTGCATCCCAGCCTGTCCCATCCCACCCTATCCCGTCCACAGTGCCAGCTCAGGACAGACTTTCCTATCGGATGTGGACTCCACAGATGCCACCAGCACCTCAGGCTCGGCCACCACGAGCCTCTCCTACGAGTCCAGGTGAGGACTGTGCCCCTTGCCCCCTTCTGGAGGGGTCCTGGTGGCATGGCCAGGGGGGCGAGGGCCTGTGTCTCCCCTCTTCATGTCCCACCCTGGGGAGCTTTTCCTCCCTGTGTCCCAAAACGGGCTGGGGGTCCCGGAGCGGCTCTTGCTGCATGTGCAGGATCGGAGCCGCCGATTCTTTGGCTCCCCCAAATTCCCGAGGTGCTCCCTGCAGAAGCCAGCACGAAGTGGGGGGCACCTTTGGGTGCTGCCCTCACTCCTGCCCCGTGCCCTCCCCGGCAGCCGCAGGACCGTGGGCAGCCGCAAGCGCAAACTGGCGGTGCCAGCCTACGCCTCGGGGGCCAAGAGGAGAGGGGGCGAGCTGGCCCGGGCCACCCCCGAGGGCAGCGAGGCAGCGGCCGGCCCCGACCGCCCCGACGACGGCATCGACAGCCACACCTTCGAGAGCATCAGCGAGGACGATTCCTCGCTGTCCCACCTCAAGTCCTCCATCAGCAGCTACTTCGGGGCCGCGGGCCGGCTGGTGTGCGGGGAGAAGTACCAGGTGCTGGCACGGCGGGTGACGCTGGAGGGGAAGGTGCAGTACCTGGTGGAGTGGGAAGGCACCACCCCCTACTGAGCCCCGCCAGCCCCGGAGCCTCTCCCGGAGCCAAAGCAGAGGAGAGGGAAGCTGGGGAAGCCCGTGGGGCAGAGGAGAGGTGCTGGTGCCTCCCCCCGGCAGTCCCGGCGGGTGGAGGCAGCGCCCAGGCCGGCAGCGCTGCCCAGGAGTGAAACCTGAAGCCCTGACACTCTGGTTTTTTAATGTTAACAGTTTTTAATTCCTTGGCTGTGTTTATGCAGTGATGGAGCCTGGGGGTGCTCAGAGCAATGAGCACCTTCCAGGAGGGTTCCCCTGGCACAGCTGGAGCAGCTGCTTGGGGGGAACCCCACACCCTGCTCCCAGCCCGGCTCATCCCGGTGTCCCAGCCTGGCTGAGCAGCCTCGAGGGGCTCCTGCTGCCAAAACACCAACCCCTCCTCATCCCTGGGCTCGTCCCTGTGCCCACGGCAGCTCTTGGGGTTTCCCACCTCATCCCGAAGAAGAAGATCCTGAATCAATCAATTAAAGGAATGTGGTTTGTTTTATATGAGATGAAAATGCTCCCAAAGGAGCCCACACGTGGCTGTTGCAGCTATGGGACAGATGTGCTCTCACCCCACAACCTGGACTGTGTGTGGTGCTGCACCAGCTTCATTTCCCTGTTCTGACAATCATGATCTTGGAAGAGATCGTCCAAAAAATCCTCCTTTGCCTTAAAACCACCATGGGCACTTCACAGACTGGAGCCCAAGGCCTTTGTTTCTACAGGAATCTTCATCCCAAATGTGCCAAACCAGCAGACAAACCAAAAAAGGCTGAAGAGGGCAGTGGGGGCAGGGGGAAGGGGCTGTACCAGGGTCCCTGTGGCCACCCCTGTGACCTCGTGGCTGTGCCTCTCTCGTGGTGATGTTTGTGAGCACTGGGCTTGACTTGTCTGCAGGAGAGGAGGAGCAGCCCCCTCCTTTAACAAAGCAATACTGCCAGCTTGGGCAGGAGCAGAGCAGTTTTTAAAAAAGATTCCAATATCAGATAGAGGTGTTAGATTTTTTTCTTTTAGAGAGAGAGATATATATTTTAAATGTCCTCCTCATCTCTCTCCCATCCCACTGTGGCTGTCCCATGGGATGGGTGGGCCATGCTGGGCTGTGGGGTCCTGTCCAGCAGCAGACCCTGTCCTGCCCTACCTGTGCTTGTGGGATCTCATCTGCAGCAGAGTGTCCCTGTCCTTTTGGGAGAGGAGCTGCCAGGTCCCCCCATCCCTGGCAGAGAGGGATCCAGCAGCTGCAGAACTCCCTGTCCTGCCTTAGCTTTGTCCTTGAGGGATCTCTTCAAATATTTCCCTTTCTCAGTGCCTATGGAGCCCTTCCAAGGGGCTGCCAAGAGCTGTGCCAGGGCTGGGCAGGGCAGTGCCTGTGGGCTGTGCCAATGCACATCACACTTGTGGAAGCACCCACAGGATGTGGCCCTGGCTCCTCTCTGCTCCCTCTCTGTCCCCTCTCCTCCTCTCCTGGCTTCTTGCAGAGAATTGAATGTGGAGCCTCTAAAAGTATTTTTGTTGCAGAGTATATTTTGCATTCGCTGTAATAGAGATTATAACAACTCTGTGCACCTTCTGATTTCTGAGTTCAGGTTGCTGCTTGTAAGCAACTCTTGTTATACCCAAGTTGTAATTAATATGTCTGATGTACAATTAAAAAGTGGGGTTTTTTCAAAGTCACTGTTTTTCTGTGGTGTGAGGATTATTGAGCTGGGATGCCCAGTGCCCACCTCGGGCCAGCTGGTGCTGCTGGGCTGTGAGCACGAGATCCTGCCCAGGTAAAAAACCCTCCTGTTTATCCCCTTCCCAGACACATAAAGAACACAAAAATATTCCAGAATTTCTCTCCTATAAACCATTAACATCTTTTTTACAAGGTTCAGCTTGGCTATGCAGAAAGGCTCCGGTGGGGTGGGGATGCAGGGCCAGGGCAGTGTCGTGGTCCTGCTGGCACTTGGGTTCCCTGAACTGGCTGTGGATGTTCCCCAGCTCTCTGTGACAGTTCAGAGCCTGCTGCTCGCGGCTCCTGCTGGATCCTTGAGGGGTTTGCTGCTGTTTTGTGCCTCCCTGGGTTCCGCAGGGCTGCAGCAGCCGCCGGCAGGGGAGGCGAGGGAGGCACGGCGAGAGTGCCCGGCCACATCCTGCAGGATGCGGGGGCCAGGCGGGCTTCAGGGCTGCCTGTGGGCACACAGGGCACTGCAGGGGCTGCCAGCCACGGCTCCCAGCTGCAGCTCGCTGCTGACAGCCTGAGGCAGCCCCGAGTGTCCTGCCTGGAGCATCCCCGCGCATCCTCATCCGCAGCTTTTGGTGCAGGCAGCCCTTCCCCAGCTCAGCCTGCAGCGGCTCTGGGATGCTCAGCGCTCCCGGGGCAGGCAGGGGAAGGGGAGCTTTCCCAATCGAAGCAAATCCGAGATTGTAAAAGCTGCTCCCGCGCTGCTCAGCAGGGTCCCTGTCCCCCTAAAAACGAGCTGCACTCAGCGCGTCTCAGTCCCGCGGGACGCTCTCCTCGATCCATTTGAGGTAGAGCGGGTTTCCTTGGTCGATAGGCAGGCTGATGATTTCGGGGATTTCAAAGGGATGGATGGATCTAAAGTGGAAGCAGGCGCGGAGGAGGAGCGGAGTCAGCGCCAGCCCCGCAGGGAGCCCCGCGCCCTCCCGCACTTCAAAGCACCCGCAGCCCCTTTCTGCCACGTGGGAATTTCGCTCTGAGTTTGGGGTTTACCACAGACTGCCGGGGGTCTGGCCCAAAGCTGAGTGTGCTCCCCTCTCGGGGAATGCAGGAAATCCTGTCAGGGAATAACCTGTGTGAGGAGGAGAATCCCTCCTCGAACCCAGCACGGAGGGCTGGTATTTCTGCCCAGATATTTCTGCCACCTTTTCCTTTTTGCTGATGCCATCTCTGGGGTTTTCTGACTTGTGAGACACAGCAGAAGCACTTAACCCCCCTGGGTGGGATGGGGCTCAAGGAACTCCCAAAGCTGGAGCAGGAGGTTACAGCCTACCTTGGATGGGACACCCAGAGCTCCTGTGGAGCCAGAGCCTCACCTGACGTAGTTGGACAATTCCCCGATTTTGGATGTCCTTGTTTTCACCAACTGTGGAGAGTAAAAAGCAAAATAAACCCCAAGGGACATGTGAAGGGATGGAGGGACCCTGATGTGCAGTTCCACAGCCCCACCCAGCACAGCCAGGGGTGTGACAGGAGCTCTTTCCAGCTCCCTCAACTTCCCAGGGGGATGTTCCCAAACCCAGCAGGTTGGTGCCACCCTCCCCAAATCTCCCTGCAGCCCCTTTCAGCTGGGGCTGTTTGCAACAGAGATTTTTGTGATGTGGGGGATGATCACTTACCAGCAGTATTTCAGTGGATTCTTCCAGTTCCCCTTTCCAGAAATACCTGGATTTAAATGAAAAGCAAACCCAGCTCTGGCTGCAGCCATGCCAACCCTCGGGTGACTTTCCCTGCTTGGTGCTTTTTGCACGAGGCCATTTCCTTACAAAGTGGCTCAAGAAACATTGCTGGCCCCAGAACTGCTGAGAACATGAGTGAGCACCCCAGATTTATGGACCAGAGCCTCCAACAGAGAATTTGCCATGGGGGACTGGCAGGGCAAATTCGCTGGGACTGGGGTGTCCTGTGGTGGTGGCCCTGCTGTGTGTGCCTGCAGGGATCATGGCTGGGAGGCTGAGCTTTCTTCCTCTCTTTTCCCTGCAGGAGAGAAGCTGCACTTCTCATGAGTCAGATATGACCTTTCAAAACATTTCTGCTGCCAGGAGCCCGTCCTGATCTCATCTGCCTGCAGGGCTCCTGCTCGAGGAGGGCTCGGAGGCGTCGCGGTGTCTCCTGAGCAGGGCACGGAGCAGAATGCAGCTGGAGCTGCCAGGGCTGTGCAGGAGCAGCTCTGCTCTGGCTGCTGGGCTTTGTAGGAAATGATGGATAAGAGGAGAAGGGGGAGAAGGGCATTATTGGATAGGGGGTTTATTTATAAGGGATTATTGAATATGTACTTTCCCTCCTGAGGGAAGCTGTGGTGGGATCTGCTCCTCACTTCTGCCAGGGTGTTCCTATGAGGAAAAGCTCTTTTGGGGCTTTGCTCTTGCAGCTCTCAACAAGAGCAGTCCCTTTGCATGGACAGCTGAGGACACCTGCACAGCAGGGCTGGGCCTGTTCCAAGGTCAAACCTGCTGTTCTTCCTGTCTGAAAAAGCTGCTTAATTTTGTAAAGGCCTTTTCTGGTCCCTGTCTTGGCTGCTTTTTAGAGCCTCTGATAACAGGTACCATGTCCTCAGGACCATAAACCCGAAATTGCTGGATGTCTGTGTAGCCAAGTAACCAACAAATGAATGATCCCCATGGGCAGTCAGAGCATCTGCACTCCTCAATAAACTCTGAGCACGGTGAGACTCATCCCCATCTGCAACAACAAACAGACCCAGCAGCCTTCTGGAAACCAAGGTCTGTGTCCATCCCCTCCTTCCCTCCCTGCTCTGTCTCCTCCACTGGGGAATGCCCAGCCTGACTTACAAGGCCGAGCTCTTGGGCAGGATGTTCACGTAGGCAGCCAGTCTCTTATCCATGATGGCCCTGGGGGAGACAGGAGGGAAGTCAGTGCCAGCCCAGCTCAGTGCTCACCCCCAGCCTTGGGGACAGTCCCTTGTGCTGCCCAGGACTGCCAGCAGCAGCTCTGACATTGGAGACATGGAATTTTGGGTTACTTATTACCCTGAGAAAACAGAGGCAAAGGTGAACTTTGGCTGGAAACACTTCAGATCAGGCCTTTCCTGTCAGGGCTCTGGGACCCTCCCTGTGCTGAGGAGGGGGTTTGGGTGTTGATCCTGGCCTGCAGGACCCTGCCCAGTGCCAGCCCCGTGTCCCTCTGGCAGTGGGGTCACCAAGGCAGGGACTGAACCGTGGGATCACAAGAACCCGACCTGGGATGGATTTGGAGGGTTTTGTCTGCCAAATGTGCATCTTACTAAATTAACAATCAAGGTTTTCCAACCCAAAATGTCCCAGAAATCTGAAGCCCAAATAAATTCCTTCCCTCTGGCTGCCTCAGTTAGTTGCAGGCCAGTTTGTTATTGCAGAGCTGCTCAGGGTGAAGTGACACTGCAGAGATTTCAGAGCACTGAAGCAATCTCAGGGGGGATTTTTAGGAGAAAGGGGGCAAATGTTGTGTTTTGTGAGCAGGGCAGTGCCTGGCCCTTCTCATGGAGGTGGCAGCCATCCCTTCAGGCAAGGCACCAGTGCCTCCACCTTTGGTTTTCTCTAACACTGGCTTGGAGGGACCATGGCTGGAGAGGAGAAGCACCCCAGGAGGCTCAGGCTTGTTTGTGCAGGCAGTTCCAGGCATTTAATACTCATGGAGCATCTTGAGTTAATCTTCAGACCAACAGAGTTCAGCAGCACAAGCAGAGGCACCCCTGCTGTGCCTGTCGTGTCACACATGGCACAAATCAGTTTGGATCTGCTGCCTGCAACTTGCAAGTCCCTTCAGCACAGGAACCTTTTGGTTTTGCTGCTCAGTCCCAATAAACTGAGATCCTAACTGAGATCCTGAACTTTGTCCCAGCAAGCTGAGCAGCAACAAGAGGCCACCAGGGGAACAGAGAACATTGTAAGGAGCTGAATGTGATCTGTGGAAAATGTCTGCATAATACATGATAGCTTTGGGTTGGGTGTTTCTTTGTCTGTGCCTCACTCTGGGCTCTGAAGTGAGACAGATTAAATATTAATAAGCAGAAAAGCAAAGAACTAGATAAGCACAAATCTAAGGTGGTAGTGGGGCTGGTGGGGTGCTGGGTAAGTTGGGTGAGGTGCAGTGGCCACAGCACCCAGCCAAGGGGGTCAGCTCCTCCCAAGACAGGCAAGAAGGTCTTGAGATGCTGAATTCTACCTGCAGCTCTTCTGCTTTCCCAAAGCTTGAACCCCTTGTGCTTAAACCAGTGAGAAATTTCCTTGCAGACTGCTCTGAGTGTTCCACTGAGCAAAGGAAGAATAAACTTGACAGCACAGGAAAAAGGAATGGGGAAAAATGAGTGTAGAAGTCCTGTGTCATCCCCTGCAACCAGGGCTCACTGCTGCCAATTCCAGAACAAAGGAATAATTACTCCACCAGTAAAACCACAACCAAAGTACACATATCTCAGCGAGGGGGAGTGATTTATCTCCTCTGCCTTCCCTGCAAGATGAGGAACAAAGAGTGGAAAGCATTTGCAAAGCTGTTAAGATGAGGCATTTTCAGGAACTGAGGCTCTTTTCACCAGGTACAGTCACTTCTTTTTTTTTTTTTAAGGAAACATCGAGCAGTGCAGACATAATTCTATTTGACTTTCTTAATACAGTTGCAGTATTTAAAGTGACACAAACTCCCTTTCAGTAGCCTGTCAGTTCCTGAACATGTTTGGGAGCCCTTTGCTGGAGATGGAAAGGTTTTGGCAGCAGCAGGGCAGTAGGAAAACAGCGCAGGAGGTGTTGCAGGAAACTTCAGGGTCCATCATAAACACTTCCCCAGTCAACACAGGTCCAGTTCTTTGAACAGACCATCCATTGAGTCAGGGACTGACAGGAAAAAACTCTGCATGCAAAATATCACACAGAGCATCTCATATATTAAAATAGAAGAAGGAAAAAATCGAGGAAAAGCCCTCATTCCCTGAAGTTTGCCTGCTGAGCAGAGTGGCACCTCACAAGTGTTTGCTGTGGACACTTTTGGTACTTCCCTTTATTTTCATGTCAGAGCACTGTGCTTTGTTCCTCTCTATAAATATCCCTCCTGGTATTTTTTTGTGTCTGTTGTTCTAGAGAGGAATAAAGACTGTGGCAGATCAGAGACCATCAGGTTGGAGTTTAATCCATCTGAGAACCCAGAAATTCAGGGTCATGAAAATGGGTCTTGAAAATGCAAGGCAGTGAAATAAATAGAGAATTGCTGCTGTTATTGACTTGAGAGGCAAATGTCAGCTTTCCTTGGGACACAGCAGCTCTTGGCAAGGGGGCTGTGATAGAGCCAGGTGAAAGGAGCTTTGCTTGGGTATCACAGAATCCCAGAATGGTTTGGGTTGGGAGGGAGCTGAAATTTTATGTCACTCCACCCCCTGCCATGAACAGGGACACCTTCCACTATCCCAGGGTGCTCCAAACCCTGTCCAGCCTGGCCTTGGACACTTCCAGGGATGGGGCAGCCAGAACTTCTCTGGGCACCCTGTGCTAGGGCCTCACCCCCCTGCAAATGCAGAGTGAGGAGGGACAAGGGAATATTCAGCTTTATTGCAGCTTTGGAAGCCTGGAGCACAGCAGGCAGGGAATGCTGCCGTACCTGGCGATGTCCCTGGCGATCTGCTCGTTGAGGCAGTTGACAAAGGCGATGGAATGAGTCCCTGGGATGTAGCTGCCCGTGAGAGCCGAGTGCAGCTGCAGAGCCAGGCCCCGGAGCAGCGGGTACATCAGCAGCAGCAGCGTCAGCACCTCGGAGACAACAGCACGGGGATGGCAGCTGAAATGCTGCACCTTGGGAACAGCATCTGCACTGCCTGGGGCTTGAGGGGCTTCTCTCAACATTGCAGGAACCAGCTAAATTAAACCAAGGTGAGAAGCTGCTCCTAGGGGGATTCATCCCCCTCCAAGAGGGCACTCTGGAGCTCAGGGCAGGAGAGGGGCAGTTTCAAGGCTGGATCAGCCCAGGTCTCGACTGTGTGAGGTCTAACAGGGGTCACAGACCCCAGCACCCAACCACAGCAGCCAGGACTGGTTTTCTGAAGAGGAATAAGGAAGTAAGACACAGAATACCTCGGTTTCTAGTGCAAAAAAGAGCAAGAAGGGAATGGTTCCCACACCCAGCACGTCTCTCCTGCTCAGGACAGGTCTGTAGCCATCCTTGAGCTGTGTGCCAGGGGTGAGGGGTGTCCATCCCTCTGGGAAACGGGGGACAGGCCCCTCTGCCTCCCTGGGCAATTCCCCTCCTGCCCTGTTGGGTTATTCTCCTCTGCACAGCTCTGTGCAGCCCACCCAGCCCTCACTCCAACCTCACAGCGTGACTCCAAGGCAGGTTTGGAATGAATCTCATCCCAATTAGCTGCTGCTAAAAGCACAGTGAATTCTGTGGGCACAGAAATCTCAGAGAGCACAGCCCAGGGCTGCACAAACACCAAGGCTGTGCAGCACAGCAGCAGCAACAAGTGGGGTTTGCTGAGCAGGAGCTGCTATTCCTGGCAAGCCTCTTCTCTGCTGTTTGTGCTCACAGGCCATCAACAGCCTCCCAAAAATATATCATTATCCCAGTGGGGATGCTGTGGGAATGGGGAGGTTAATTTGGAGTGCTGAGGAGCAGCTGAAGGATGGTGCTGCTCTGGGCTGCAGCGCTTTCCCTTTGTCCTTTGTTTTGTTTTTGATATAAACAGCATCTGGCCCTGATTCAGCTACAGTGATTTTAAAAAATGCTTAGAAGACTAAGAATATATTCCTTTTCCCCCCTTATTTCCACCCTCCTTTGTCCTTTGAAAAACCTGCCATTACAGCACTAATGAAGAAATCTCTCTCTTTTTTTTTTTAAATTGAATTAAAAATCTCTTGTCACCACAAAGCCAGGAGCTCTTTCCCATTTGGAAATGACTGATGTGTTGTATTGCTTGTCTCCTCTTTCCCAATCCATTTGAGGAAATATTCTTTGTTACCACAAGACTTCTCATCATAATTTTTAGAGCTTCTTCTGAGCTCTTTTTTTCCCACTAAGCCATTTAACAAATATTATACAACAAATCCCAGAAGCTACTCAGTGAGTTACAAGCCAAACAGAGATGTGCTGATGTACCTATTTTTCCAGATTAAAATGTAATCATGCTCCTTGCTCAGGAGAAAAAAATAAAACATCCAACCTGTTCAGCCTGCTGATCATTAATCTTCTTGTAAGATGTACATGCATGTGATGAGGAAATCCCCAAACTTGTGATTGAACATTAGTACAAACATGAACACTACCTTGTTTTTTATCGGTTTCCCCCTTTTTTTTATGAAAAGATTTCCTCCTTTTTTTTTTTTTTTCAGAATAGTTGTATTAGCCAAGGGATGGTGCAAAAGAGGGCTGAAATGTCATGATTCCTTCCTGATAAACCAATTAAACTCATGGTTGCCAAAATACTGAAGTGAACCAAGCTGAAAACACCCCTGTGAGGATTTAAGGACTTCACTGAAAAGCACCAAGCAGCAAAATGCCAGTTTAGTGCAGAGACTGAGATTTCTGCAACGCTTCTTTTGGCTTTGGTGACCTAAAACCAGCTTTAGGTTTAGAATCACCATGCTAGGACTTTTTGCCTAGTTTTGACGAGACTCTGTTAAAAAACCCCAACTGAACAACATCACCTGAACACAACTTGTGGTGATGCTAAGTGTTAGAAAACTTGAAAATCTGCTTCTCACCCAGCAGATAGAGGAAGTACACCCCTCCTGCACGATGGTTTTGGGGAGAGGTTTGTTAACAAAGGTACAGACAGGTATTTCCATGGCTGCTTGGGGTGGGTTGGTGTCTGTTGTGCTCCTCAGGGAGTGTCCCATGTCCTGCATCCCCATTCCAGCCCTGTGTCCATCCCCATTCCAGCCCTGTGTCCATCCCCATTCCAGCCCTGTGTCCATCCCCATTCCAGCCCTGTGTCCATCCTATCCCTGTGTCCATCTCCATCCCAGTGTCCACCCCAGCCCCATGTCCATCCCATCCCTGTGTCTGTCCCCATCCCAGCCCTGTGTCCATTCAGTCCCATGTCCATCTCATCCCTTTATCCATTCCCATCACATTCCAGTGTTCATCTAGCCCCATGTCCAGCCCCATCCCATCCCTGTATCCATCCCATCCCTGTGTCCATCTTGTCCCTGTATCCATCCCAGCCCTGCGTCCATCCCAGCCCTGCGTCCATCCCCATCCCTGTATCCATCCCATCCCCGTGTCCATCCCATCCCTGTGTCCATCCCATCCCTGTGTCCATCCCATCCCTGTGTCTATCCCCATCCCATCCCTGTGTCCATCCCATCCCTGTGTCCATTCTGTCCCTGTGTCCATCCCCATCCCTGTGTCCATCCCCATCCCATCCCCGTGTCCATCCCATCCCATCCCTGTGTCCATCCCATCCCTGTGTCCATCCTGTCCCTGTGTCCATCCCCATCCATCCCCGTGTCCATGCTCCCCCACCCCCGTTCCCGTTCCCGAGCTGTCACTCACCAGCAGCGCGGTGCCGCGGCCGGGCCGGGGGCAGCCCTGGGCAGCGGGGGGCAGCGGGCAGCGCTGGCTCAGCCCCTCCATGTCCCTTCACCTGCTCTGGCCGAGCCGGGAGCGCTGCCTGGACAGGCGGCACTGACTCCTCCTCCTCCTCCTCCTCCTCCTCCTCCTGCTCCTCCTGCTCCTCCTGCTCTCCTTCCTCCTGCCCGCTGCGGGACAAGCGACAGCGCCGTGTCCCCTGTGCCACCCCTGTGCACCTGCGTGCCCTGCAGAGCTGGGGGGACAAATATCGGGCATTGGCACCCCGAAAGTGCCAGGAGCGAGTGCTGGTGTGGAACTGGTGTTGGGAATTCCAGGCTCTCCCTCCGGTACAACCCCTGGAACCTCCCGGTGCTGTCCCCGCTGCTCTGGGACGTGCTGACGCCAATTATCACCTTTGCTTTGGTGATAAAAATTTGCTTTCCCTGTCGCTAAAACTGTAATTTTCTCAGGTTTGTTCTGGTTGGGGCTCTTTGGGGGGAAAGCACCGGGCAGGTGCCGAGTCCTGGCGTGGTGTTTGTCCCCAAAATCTGCGAGGGGCGCGGGGCAGAGGAGCCGAGCGCTGTTCGTGTCTCACGCTGTGACTTTATTGTCCCCGTGTAACTTTTTACTGTCCCCCTGTTTGTTCCCATAATTTGAATTCATTCCCTGCCAGCCTGCGGAACAGCCGAACCCGCCTATTTGTGCCATATTTATTTGAGGGATGTAATCTTTCGCAGAGCTGGAAGCACAAAGTTATGTGATGACATAAATTTGTTTGCAAAAGGGGAGAAAATTCAGCTTGAGGACATGAGGGGATGGAACGTTCTCCGCAGCCCAGGAGCTGCTCCGGGCGAACACGGGGATGGCACCGGCTGCTCTTGCTCTCTCGGGACCAGCGCTTTCCCTTCCCGAACCCGGGTTAACGCCGTTTATCCCGGTTTTTCCAAAAAATAGCGACACCGTCCCCCCTCAGGGGATCGAGCCCCGCCACGTCCCTGGACCACGCCCCCATTACCGGGACCACGCCCCAATACCGGGACCACGCCCCATAACCGGACCACGCCCCCATCACCGGGACCACGCCCCCATTACACACACCACGCCCCCTCCGCGCACACCCTATGGGACATTTTGTTTACATTTTGCCGGACGCAAACGGCGCCCTTAGCAACGGCGCGGCGGTTGCTAAGGGCGACCCGAATTCTCGCGATATTCCCGCCCGGCGGTTGCTACGGGCGACGCGAGTTCTCGCGAGACTCCCGGGAGATGGCGGAGGAGGCGGCGGCCAAGATGGCGGAGGCGGCGGCGGAGCTGCTGGAGCGGGCGGCGCGGCGGGACGCGGCGCTGGAGGAGCTGCGGGCCCTGCGGGTCGCCCTGCAGGCCGTGCCGCCCGCCGCCCTCCGCGCCCGCCTCAGCGAGCACCACCTGGGGGCTCTGTTCGGCCTCCTCGCCGTCAATGACCGGTGAGGTCCGGCGCGGTGCTGCGGGCCTGTGCTGCTGTTCTCCCGGAGCGCGGGGTTCCTGCCGCCTCCCCGGCTCATTCCCTGCCCTGTTTCGGGGCGGGAGGTGGCACAGCGGTGTCCCTCTCCTCACGGGCTCGGTTTTCTCTATGTCCTGCCCAGGGAACAGGTGTCCGCGTGTGTTGCCATCCTGGAGAGGCTCCTGCAGGCCCTGGAGCCGCTGTACGTGATCCAGAACCTCAAGGAGGAGCTGCAGAAGGGCCTTTTCCACCCCGATGATTCCGTGAAGATCCTCACCATGTCCCAGGTACAGCCTTTCCTCCAGGAGGAGGGGACAGAGCTCTGGGTTAGTCCCCATCTGCTCTTCCTCAGTTTGTGATAAAAGCAGGAACTGTGTCCTTCCACACTCCATTTATAATTACCGTGCAGTGTGTATATAATAACGCTTTATGATATGTCGGTAATAATGGCCAAAACTATGTCCTGACAAAAACAACTTGTGAATAAAACTTCTGCCATGTGTCCTGGTTGAAGCTTTCCAGGACAGCAGGTGATGTAAGAATTAAAAGCAGCAACATTTTGATATTCAGGATATTTTAAACTATTGCAGAAACACCAAACAGTCTGTAGGAACTCGATACTTGTACTAATTTAAAAGAGGATGGTGGGATGTTGTGGTTTGGGATGGATTTCTAAAAATTCAGCTAAGAGCAGCTGCTCAGGATTGTCCAGTTGAGTTTTAATCCAAAAACCTCAAAAAATTGTGATTGTGGCTTTCTGTGCAGCTCTTCCAGTGCTTGAGTATCCTTACAGTGGAAAATAAAATGTTTTAATGTTATTTTCTGTAACTCTTTGATCAGGTTGGGAGGATTGTTGAAGACTCAGCTGCTGTCACAGAAATTCTG
This sequence comes from Catharus ustulatus, assembly GCF_009819885.2. Lineage (NCBI taxonomy): Eukaryota > Metazoa > Chordata > Aves > Passeriformes > Turdidae > Catharus > Catharus ustulatus. Next base: position 9,185,862 of record NC_046241.1, on the reverse strand, counting down.
CACAGCCCCGAGCTGCTACGGCAAATCATAAACTGCATTGGTGGGGAGAAAATTGCAGTGGCCAAAGAGGTAAACGTGGTTTTATTGTTTCATTCCCCTGCAAGCTGAGGGACTGGGGTGACAATAACAATGAGCTCAGTGAAAATTGAATTACAATTAAAATTAAATGTATTTGAACGTTGCAGCTAAGTCTGATAATCTCCGATTTTCTTCTCTGCGTGGTTTTGTTTTTTTTTAATAATAAACTTCTGTTTTTGCTTGCAGGCCATTAAATCTCTGTCAAGAATAGCCCAGAGCCAGGAGGGTTTGGAGGCTCTGTTTGGCAGCAGTTTGTTGGGTGACCTGAGGAATGTCATGGCCATGAGTGACGTGGTTCGATACAGGGTCTATGAGGTGGGGAATTTCTCTGCTGCTCCTGACTCTGAACCTGGCTTTTATGGCTTTTAAAGTATTGTTTTACTGCTTTCCACACTTTTGTGCCTGTGTTTATCAAAACTAGAAAGGAGTAGGGAGATTACAGCAGTGTGAGCTCTTGTGATGTCATAACTTCTCCATGTTTTGGTATAAAAGTGTGAATTATTGTTTATTTTCTCACTTGTAGTGCCTAAGGCATTGGAAGGGCTACACAGAATTACTAAAGACACCAGAAAGTGTTTGTTTCTCTGAAAATAAAAATAAAATAGTTAAATTTTGGATGTGAAGTGCTGCTGAAGGTTTTGGGGAGATGGCAGCTGTCAGTCTAGAGATGTTTGGCAAAGGAGAAATAACACAATTAACACAATTTAGCCGTTCTAGAGCTTAATGGGGATTGCACAGGAAGAGCTGGTTGTGAACAGAGATCAAATGCATGTGCTGTAAACTTGGAACTCCTTATGAAGTTAAGTTAATGATAAAAATGTAATTAATTCCTTATTTAATATATTTATGGTTAATTAGCACTATAAGGTGTATTTGGCTGTTGCTGTGAATCATTGCAGTGTTTTTATAAACCATCCTTTTTGCTTTTGTTTAGTTAATTGTGGAGATTTCATCAGTATCAGCAGAGTCACTGAATTACTGTGCCAGCAGTGGGTTAATCCCTGAGTTAATTGGGGAGCTGACTGGAGAGGATGTGCTGGTCAGGTACGTTGGTGACTTTGAGATTTGCACCATGGTTAAAACTCTGATAAACATAATTGTGTGTGTTTCTTGCGAAACCCTTTCCAGAAAAAATCTTTCTTAAGCTGTTTTGAGTGTTAAATACTTTACATCTTAATCTGAGGATCAAGCTGGGGTGATAATTGCCATGTTTGGCTGCAATAGAAACTTCAAATTCTTTCACAAATCTGAAGAGCTGAACACAGTGGAAAAGCTTGAACAGTTGGGGTCATTTTTTTTTTTTTTTTTTGCTAGGATTTTGGATGTGGTCTCTTTTTCTTAACCACAGAGTGCTTCAAAGCCCAGCTGAAATAAACTGCAATAAGTTTCTGTGTTGCAGAGCCACGTGCATAGAGATGGTGACGTCGCTGGCCCACACCCCCCACGGGCGGCAGTACCTGGCTCAGCAAGGGGTCATCGACAAAATCTCCAACATCATCCTGGGGGCAGAGTCTGATCCCTTCTCCAGCTTCTATCTGCCAGGTGACACCAGGCATTTCCATTTCTGCTTGCTTTGGGAATGAGTTCAGTTCACAGCACTCTGAAAGCTCAGGGGAAATTTTAAATATTAGAGCGGAGATGTAAAATACTGGATATTTAAAAAATGCTGATATTTAAAAAGTCTGACACATGAAAAGTGTTCCTCAGTATGATCTGGACAGGCTGTGCTGTAGCTTTAAAGTTTGTGGTATTGGAGTGTTTTTTAGGAATACAAACATCATGAGTTAAGCAACAGCCAAAATATTTGGCTCGTTGCTCAGTTCTGTCTTTATTTTGAGCTTTTTACCAACATTATTCAGACATAATAACACATGTTTGGGAACAAATCAGTCTCACATTAAGGTATATTTAATTTTGTCATTGCTGTTCTTCCACTCAGTACTTTTTTTGGTCTTGTTTTCTCAGGATTTGTTAAATTTTTTGGCAATCTGGCCGTTGTGGACAGTCCCCAGCAGATCTGTGAGCGCTACCCTGTCTTTATGGAAAAAGTCTTTGAAATGGCAGAAAGTCAGGATCCAACCATGATTGGAGTGGCTGTGGACACACTGGGAATCCTGGGATCAAATGTGGAGGGCAAACAGGTTTTACAGAAAACTAGTTAGTATCTTTTTTTTTTCTTTAATAAAACTTTATAAGAGTGAATTGATTTGGGGTGACACAGACAGGAATTGAAAAATGTATTCACTTACCTAATAAATACATTTCTAATGTAGCTGATGGGTAACTATTCCTGTAAAGATCTGGCTGAATTAATTAAAAGCACTTTGTTTTTGTTTTGAAAGGAAGTAGATTTCAAAATCTCTTAAGCAAAATAGGGCACCATGCCAAGAATGCCCCCACAGAGTTACGGCTTCGGTGCTTGGATGCAATTTCATCTCTGCTTTACTTGCCTGTAAGTTGGGGTTTTTGTCTTTGTTTTTTCTTTAAATCTCCAAGAATGAAATCACCAAACACTTGAGTAATTGTGAGGAGACGTTTTGCAGCCTCCAGGTTGGGTAGCAGTGGTGCTTTCAGTGTTCTGAGTCATTGATTTACTGTTTTGAAATTCCCTGTTTGGTTTGTTTGTAAGGAGCCAGGTGTTCTGAAATGTTAATAAAAGATGAAGTCAAGACTTCATGGATGAGGGAATCAGAGTAAACAGGATCATATCCCTGTGCTCAGAGGGATAGGGACAAACTGCTCCAGTCCCTTTGTCTCCAGAGATCTGGGTTAACTGTAGCTCTAAATGAGTGATTAAACCATTTGAACACACCTGGAAACCTGAAAGCTTTTCATAATCCTAATCAAACTCTTTCATTTTTGTGATTCACACAGCCAGAGCAGCAGACAGAAGATCTCTTAAGAATGACTGAATCCTGGTTCACATCCTTGTCCAGCCAGCCTCTGGAGCTGTTCAGGAGCATCAGCACTCAGCCATTCCCTGATCTCCACTGCGGGGCTTTACGAGTCTTCACTGTGAGTGCTTTTGCTTCCAAACATCAGGGAGTGACTTGTGTTGCTATTCAGTCTCAGATTTATTCATTTCTTTGAAGTGAATACTACAAACTTGTTAAAGCCCAGAAGGGGTCAGAAAAAGCCCTTTTTCCTCATGTCTCACTTGGCTTCCGCATTTAAATATTGCAGCAGACACATCATGTCTGTAATGCTAATTTTCTGATAAGGTGGAGAGGGGAAAAAAAGGCAAGAGCTGTGCTCTGAGGTGCTGCTTCCTATACCAGAGGCACTGCTGTGATAATTCCCCCAAAACTTTGGAGATAAGCACTGAGCTCTTGTTCTGCAATGTTAAACCCTGCTGCTTGATTTGAGTGGTGGTTTTGTATCTCACTTCATTTTTCCTGTTTCTTGTCCATGTACCAAAATCCCTGTTGTGCAACTGCTTTTCTGGGGTTTTAAAATATTTCTCCTCCTCTCACATCTTCTGTCTTCCTGTTCAGGCCATTGCAAACCAACCATGGGCCCAGAAGCTGATGCTGAACAGCCCAGGGTTTGTGGAGTACGTTGTGGACAGATCTGTGGAGCCTGACAAAGCTTCAAAGGACGCTAAATACGAACTGGTGAAGGCCCTGGTGAACTCCAAAAGCATTGCAGAGATCTTTGGCAATCAGTACTACCTGAGGCTCAGGGCTTACCTGCACGAGGGCCCCTATTTTGTAAAAGCAGTTTCTACTACAGCAGTGGAAGGAGCAGAATAATGCCCTGGGTGCCTGGGGCCCCCCTCTTGCAGATCACAGTCCTGGCACAGGTGTTGAGGTACAAGGTGTAAAAACTCTCCACACTGGAGGTTGTCTCTTTAAAGGAGTGTGAAGATATTTTGACTCTATTGGAAATGAGTCAGGAGGGTAAATTAAAGCTGTTTGGTATTTCCCCCTAAAATGTCATGGCAGAAGTTCTCCATGTGCTTCATGAGACAGGTAACCCAGGTGAGCACTTAGCAGCTGCTGACTGTTTGATTTGGCAGAATTTATCAGTGTTTGTTTAAATTGTTCTTGGGTTTGGAGTTTCTGTTGTGTTTTCTCAGTAGGTTACAGTTCAGTTAAAAAAAACCAAAACACCTCAAGGTTTGTAACCTCAGATGCTGCCATAATTTCTATTATTTTTTAATTCATTTTTTTTACCTGCCAGAGTTGGCACTTGCGTGGAACACTCTTTGTTCTGTCAGAATCTTGTTGCTGAATAAGCCAGTGACACTGTCCACATGAGGGAGTATGGACTGGGTTCTCTTGCTTTCAACCTGCTGGATGTGAGTCTTGCTGGAATAAATAATCCTAGATATTGTTTACATTTTCTACCGAGGATTAAACAAAAAAAGGAAGAGTTTTTAGCCCTGATAAAAACAAATCAATGCACTCTGTAGGGATCAAACCCACCTGGGAGCTTTGTCTCCCTTGGCTGTGCTGTGGGGTGGCAGCTCAGTTCAGTGGCTGGAGCACTACAAGGCTGTTTGAGAACCAAATCTTGAATTGTTTACACTATTTTTAAGAGAGATACAATTTTTAAAGTGTTATTTAAAGAAATGTGGTCTTTTAGCTACCTGAATTAGGCTAAAAGGGGTAAGAAAATGGAGCTCTTGTGTTGAAGGCAGTGAATGAAGTGGGAGTATGGAAATGTGGCACCTCAGGAAGTTGGAATCTTCTTTTGAAGATGTCAGAACTGTGGGAGAGAATCAGGAGAGGCTGGGCACTCCAGAGACAGGTGACATGTGACATGTCTTTGTCCATAAACACAGACCCAGAGTACTTGATATCAAAGCCTTGTGTTCTTTTTGTTAAGGGGGAGCAGAATAAAACATGAAATTCCCACTTTGGGGTTTATTTTAGTGATGTGTCAGCCAGGTGTGGCAATGGGAAGTGCTGGCCCCACGTCCCTGTGCTGCCAGGGGAAGCAGAGGGTCCTGTCCTGCAGGAACTCTGCTTTTTGTGCTAGCTGGAGGTGCAGCTGGCATTGCCTGCCAAAAACTGCTGCCCAGGAGCCCAGCTGGGCTCAGAGGAGATCCCTTGATGTTTGCTAAGCTGTCTAAATGCAGGTCAGGTGCCTTGTGATGTCCCCAAGTTGTCACCCCACGTGCCAGTGCTGCTGCTTTTGTCCTGAATGTGCCCAGTAAACATCTGCCAGTGAGAAATGTCTCCTGACTGGAGAGAGCACAGGAGCTTCATCAATCCTGCTTCCAGCAAACACATTAAAGCACTAAAAAGGAAACCAAAGGAGTGTAACAGTCCTTAGCTTGCACTTATTCTGGGCAGTTCAGCTCTGTTATTTTAGGTGGCTTTGTGTGCTGGTGGCTCTGCACGAGCCATGTGCTGAAATGTCAGTAAAAGAAATAAATGTCAGTAAAAGAAATAAATGTCAGTAAAAGAAATCAATATATAAACCTGTTCTGCAATTCATGAGCCTCTTCCATGTGTGTTTTCAGCTGGTGCTTTTGAAGGCTACTCTGTGTGCTGAGTGTTTAGCATCTGCTTTGCATGGTACACTTGCCAAAGACAATATTTTAGAATGTGCAGAGATGCCAAACAAGGGGATTTTTTTAGGTATACACATATGCTTTATTTTGTTGAGCTTTGAGCTCAGTGTTGATGGATTAATTGATCACTTTCCCCTTATTACTCAGATGCAGTTGCCTGCCCATGCTGTACATTGCCATATGGATTACATGCTGCTGCTGGGTCTGATAGAAACGACACAATTGAAGTGTACAGTGTTGTTTTTGTCATCCCCCCTTAAAATACCAGGTGGAGATAATTGAGGAAAAACACAGAATGGAATGCTGGAGAATTGAGGTAACATGCTGAACATTTGGTTTAAAAGCAAAAAAAAAAAAAAGCCCAAAGCAAACCTTGTCACTTGATGGATGTTACAAACAGCATTGCTTGAGGAGTTTCCACGATGGCTCAGTGTCTGTTCCTGCTGGAGCTGCTCTGTTTTTCTGTGAGCCAGCCTGCTTAGCTGCAGCTCCTTTTGTGGATGGAAAGCTTCCCCTTTGTTACAGAATTCTTGGAAGTAGGTGATGCCTCACTCACATAAAAAAGGGATTTTGAAGACTCCAAAGTCTGAAAAACCCTGGGTATAGACGAAGTCTGTTGGAATAATCTTTTTTACTTCCATGCATGCACTTGTAGGTACTTGGAGAGGCAAGAGTACATCCAGTTCTGCTCTGTCACACTGTAACAGTGAGAATTCATTTGCTGCTGAAGAGAAAAGAGCAACCTTTGGGAGGGCATCCTCTGTAACAAACACTAACAGGATAGCAGAGCTGATGAAAGAAAATCCAGCCTTTCTTTGCAGGTGTTAAGCATTAATTGACAAAATGAAGGAGCTCATTTTTTATCCTATCCAAGTTGAACTGTTTGAAGTTGTCAATGTAGGTGAGAACCTTGCAGGACACCAGGCTGTAGTAGGTTTCCAGTAAGGAACAATCTTCCCCATCGCTCGTTTCCTTCCAGCCTGTAACCAACTCGTCCTCTCCCATGTCGGAAGAGGTGAAAATGAATTTATAGCAGCATCGATTGTAGCTGATGTGCTTCTCCCCAGCAAAACGAGAGCTGTGCCTGGCACTGATGCCAGCCCTTTTAGCACAGATCCCTACAAAGGCAGCAGGGGGGAATGCCAGGGGCACCTCCCTGGCAGCCACGTAAACCTTGCGAGCCACGTCCTGGGACATGAGGAAAGCGCTGCCGTGGCAGAAATCGGGGTAGAACTGCTCGGGGTACTGATGGATGGGGACAAAGCCTGGGCTCTGGGGGTCCCTGTCAGGTATCCCATGGTGAACCACCCTCCCTAGGTAGATGTCCTCCAGCTGGGTTAAGCTCAGCAGGTAGCCAGCCAGGCTGGGAACACCCACAAACACATCCTGGGCTGTGTGCAGGATGTACCTGGCGCGGGGACAGAACGTCACCGTCCACTCCACGCTCATCAGCATCTTGTGTGTCTGCGTCTGCGGGGAGTCCACGAAGCTGCCTTCAATAATGTCTCCGTGCTTTTGAGCCTCCTCACTGAGCTGCAGCTGGGTGCTTGCTGCAGCTGCCTTTCCTACAGCAAACACAGTGAGGACGCTGTAGCCCCTGGAGCCCGTCGTGTTCCCCCAGCTCTGCCGGATGGCGTCGCGCCTTGTCCTGTTCTCCGGGCTGCTGCAGACAACAATCAGCAGAAATATCTCTTGATCGGAGCAAGTCACTGTGCTGCTGCTGCTGTAGGAGAGGTTGGCCTTCAGAGGATCCAGATCCAGCTTCCTGGCCCTCTCCCTGATCTCCAGAGCCTTTGCATCGGTGTAAGAGAGAGGCAGGGAATGCAGGAAGTATTGCTCCAGTAAATCTGCCCCGAAGAGCAGCACGTGGAACAGCAGCACGTTGGAGAGGATGAAACACCACTGGTGTGTGCGGAGCCTGCACAGGGTCAGCTGGGGAGCAGCAACAGGGACACTCAGTTCTCTTGCCTCTCAAACCAAAAGGATTTCCCTCACTTTTCAATATAGCCATGCAAAGCAATCACAACTTCTAGACCCTGGTCTTTCTAGAAACTTAAGGAATCTACTTGTGGCACAGTGAGATCCCAAACTGAGAAGGATGTTACCATGTTGAAAGCTTTCTGTGCATCCAGATGTGGAAATACTGAACAATATTGCTATGGATAATTTTTGACTATTTCTAACCTGTTACTGAAGGCCTGAGGTGCCCCTTAATATGTCCTTGAAGGAGAACTTCTGGTACTTGGCCTGACAGTGCCCTATGAAAACTGTCAGGGTTACAATCCAGAGGGAAAGGCCAGGTTGGACAGGGCTTGGAGCAACATGGGGAAGTGGAAGATGTCCCTGCCCATGGCAGGGGATGGAGTGAGATATTTAAGGTCCCTTCCAACCCCCATGGTGTGAAGAGGCTGCAGCACTTACCTGCATGGTGCTGGGAGCTGTCCCTGCAGCAGGAGCTCTCTGGGCAGTTTCTCCTGGCACTGCCTCTATCTGGGGCTGCAGGATCCAGTTACTGCCCAGTACCTGCAGCCTGTGGCTCCCACCTCACCTGCCTGGGCAGAGGGAAGATGATCCCTGAGGCTGATCGTGTTGCAGCCACATAAAACACCAAGCAAAGAAACCCCTGGCCTTTCCTTTCATTAATTTCTGTCACTGAGAAATAAGTGAAGCAAATTCTGGGGCTTGCTTGGTCAGAGGAATCCCTGGTGCCGTTGAGTCCTTTGCCAGTTTGCTGCTGGCTCTGGGGGTGTGTTTTTCACAGCTGTGCCATTGTGGTGTTGGTTCCCCAGTCTGGAACAGTTGCTGAGCACTCTGCATCTCCAGAGCTGGAGCTTTGGGGTGTGAACTGATGGGTTTGCCTTGTGTGGGGTGGTGAGGACACCCCGAGGCCGTGGGGGCTGCTGGGCCAGGCTGGCTCCAGCTCATGGGGCTCTACCCCTGGGCAGGCTCTGCCTTGGGCTGCTTGGACTTGTTGCTGTTGGCTCAGGAGCTGACAGGGCTGGGGAGCCACAGGAGCCTGGAAGTGCTGCAGGGGGAAGTGCCAAAGACACCACAAACAGGATGGAGCTGTCAGCAGGGGGAGAGTTGGCTTTGGCAGGGGGGAGCACTGGGGGGAGAGGGGCTTGTGGGACCCCAGCAGCGCCCTGGGAGGGCTGGGGAGGGTTGGGTGATGGCAAAGCTGCTGTTTGAGGGGTACAGGTGGGAGGTGTCTGCCTTGTGGGAGCTCCAGCTGCGTGGGAGAGCAGGGACATCAGGATTTCTTTTGAATTTTGAGAGGATTTCTCAGAGGTCAGGGTGCGTTTCTGTTCTGCATCCATGGGTGAGAGGAGAACACAGCACTGCTCTGGTTTGTCTTGGCTGGACCATTGCAAGGCTCCCTGCAGCATCCTCAGGGCAGCCTGGATTAGCCCAATGTCCCAGGGATGTGGAGAAGAGCTTTGATTTCTGCCTTGAGGGGTCCAGGGTTAATCCCCAGCTCTGGCTGGGCTGCTCAGCTCTCCCAGCTGTGTTGATAGAGGGAACAGAGGAATTACGGAAGAAACCAGGTTCCCAAAATCTTCTCACAGCTTGGAAGTGCATCTTACCCCACTGGAAAACCCAAAAACGCTCCCAGTGTGCAGGTCCCAGTGTGGATTTCTGCTTCAGGCTCTCCAAAAAGAGGGAAAACTCCTTCCCCAGGGCTGGTGTGTCAGCTGGGCCACAGCTTCACCCAGCCCAGCTCACACTCTGCAGCCCTCACAGAAGTTGTGCTTTGAAGCTGGGTGAGCTGTCAGCACGGGAAGTGTCAGTTCAATGTGTGCCCTGAAATAAAAGGAGAATAAGGAAATATTTTTCATGTACAGTAATACAGCCCTGCAACTCCAGACACCCATTCTGGGGAAAAAAAAAATTCCTTCTTTGAAGATACTCTATCTCCAGCTGAATAATTTAATCAGCAAATAAATACCAGCATTTGAAACCTCATGCATTAAAAATTGAATATCTTTAGAATAATAAAATAATAATAATAAGCCCCACATGTGTCTCATCCCTGGTGCAATTAGGCCCAGCGTGGTGCTGGCAGCACTGCTCTGTGGTGGCAGCAGCAACTTTGATACCAAATATATAAAATTAACACTCCCCAACCCCAGCCAGGGCACAGGCAGCTCTTGGATGTGGGTTTTTATTTATCCACAGAGCCTGGTGGAGTCCTGCTGGGACAAAGCTGAGGAACAGCAAGGCAAAGAGTGCTGAAGAGGAAAATAACTGAGCCCTCAGCTCCATGAAGTTTGCCTGGGGGTGATCCCTCCTCACCTTTAACCCCAGGTTTCAGGTAAACACAACACCCAGCAGCTCATGTGTGATCTTATCTCACTTTTCAGAAGGCTGCAGTGAAGCTCACTTGGGGAATCTTCACTCCCAAGGAGATCCAGGAGTTTCCTGGAGAGAATTCAGGACCTGGCACGGCTGAAGTCAGGTCAGTGGGGGTAGAACTCTGTTCCTACAGCTGCACACAGACCCTGCACAATCCTGGGGATGTAAATTGGGCTGTCAACCAGGAGAGCAGATTTTCCTGAGCCACAGGGCTACAGTTTGCTGTCTGTGAGATGTTTTTGCATTTTCATTAAATTTTATGTCCAAGCAAACCTCACTAAGGAGCAGGGAAGTAGCTGTGAGCAACTTGAGCTGTCCTGAAGCTGTGAGTGTTCAGACTGAAGGTGTCTGGGTTTGATTTTTTGGAATATCGTGAATTCTGTGATATCCAAAGGTCAAAGCAGAGCTGCAGGAGGTTGGTGGGAGATGCAGGAGGAGCCTGGGACAGGCAGTGGGTGCTGCAGGGGAGCAGCTCCTTAAAACATCTCCTAAAGTCTCCTGGCTCCCCTCCCAGTGCTGGAACATTTGGAAGGGGGAGCAGAGCCTGGCTTCCCTCAGTTCTGCTCCACTTCACGTTGAGAAAATGCGAAGGCTTTGGATGACGCACCGTTCTCAGGAGAGGGAGGGTGGAGGGGATTGATGGGAAAATCCAGGCAAAACCAGGATTCCCAAAGGGAATTTGTTCAAATGTGAAAGCTGGAGCTCTAGGTGTCCTTCTCAGCAGGGTGGACACCCCTCTCACCACCCTGTGGGTTGATTCTCACAGGTGGGTTTGTAACTTTTCTCTTGCTGCCTCCTGCTCCAGGGACAGCTCAGAGCCCTCTGTGGAACCCCCCTGGCACAGCATCCCTTCCCAGCAGGCATTCCCTGAGCTCTCATGGATTCATTTGTCTGATTCTAAGGCTCAGAGATGCCCTTTGTCACCCCAGCCAGGATGCTCTAGGAACACAAAACCCTCCCAGGCTTCCAAAGTGTTTTGGATCCCTTTTATTCCAGCCTGCCTTTTGCAGTTTCACCAGCACACACAGACCTGAGAGCACGAGGGGCTCTGAAGGGACCTGTCTGGTTCTTAATAACAGCATCAGTTGCAGTCAATAGAGATGATTGTTTAGGTCTTAGTCACCTAATAGCAGTGTTTGTGCTTGAAGACATGATTCAGCTCTTGCAGGATGTTCTTCACCTCATGTTCTCCATGGGTTTGGGAAATGATGGAAGAAGAGGCTTTGTGAGAGTTCCACAGCATGTGCTTCACTTGTTCTTTGAGATTTAGTGTCTCTTTGGGTATTAAATAAAAGTAGAAAACTGAAAACCAAGCCAACAAAGCTGAGCACTGACACAGCAGACAAACATCTCTGTGGCTCCCAGCGTGCAGATGAAGGTGTCTCTGCTTCTGATTTAATGGCTCAGTCGATGAGACTAGACCCATATTTTTATAGCCAAGTTTCCTGCATTCTTCTTTTTACTTTGCATACATCAGTCTAGGAGTTGGAGAGCTCTCTCCCTTTTTATGCTATGTTTGATTATTCCTCCTTGAGATTAATGACAGCTTTGACAATTCTCTACCTCTGCACTCCTGGATAACGACAGCCTCAACCCCCTGGGTGTTCTGCAAGAGCTGCATTCAGCATGGGGAGCACTGAGTTTAACATGAGCTGAGTGGAAAGAGCACAAATTGTGTGAAATGCTGATTTGTGAGGCCACAGGACCGAGCAGGTTCCCCAATTGGTCTCCCTGCCAAGATGTCAAGAACTTTTGACAGAAAAGTTGCTTATTTTGCAGTGGACCAGGAGTTTCCTCGTTGTTATTAATTCTCAGACTGTGCTGTGTGAGTTGCTTTTTTGCTGCTTTTTTGGTGCTTTTTGCCTCGTCCTGCCATTCCCTGCAGGCTGTGTTTGTGCCTGGCAAATGGAGATTCACATGAAATTCATTTGACACACTCAACATCCGCAGCGTCGGAGTCTCGGCTCAGGCTCTGCTTGGATTGAATTCACCCCATGCTCTGACAACATCTCCAGCTGGGAGCAGATCCGGTGTTGCTGTTCCAGTCCGTGGCTGCTCTGCCCTGCACTGGGCATTTCTCCTGGGAGGAATGGGAGAAATTTCAGCTGGGGTGTTTCTGCTGGGCACCTCCTTGCCTTGGGGTGATGGGGCTCCTGCAGGAAAGGAGCTGGATGGGTTTAAGTGATGCCCCAGCCCATGCAGGTGCTGGATGGATCCAGCTGTGCTCCAGCTGTGCCCCAGGGCTGGGGAGGGGCTGCAGCCCCGCTGGTGGGGCTGTCCCCATTGCCCTCCTGGCAGGGGAGCTGGAGCAGGACAGGAACTCCTCAGACTCGAGTCCCTGGAGCCCTGGGGATGGCTGGGCTCAATGATGTGCTCTGCACAAGATGACTTTCTCTCACTCTCGCCTCTGACTCATCCCACTGTTGCCTCCCACAGATTTATTTATTGTTCTCCCAGACGCAGAAACGGCAGAGCTGAGTCTCCCTGCCCTGTGCCAGGCCTTTCCTCGGGCAGCTGGGCTGGCATCTGCCAGAGCAGCCAGCCCTTCCCCACACCCCTCCCTGGGGGCTCTCACCCCGGGGGTTTGCCTTCCCTGGGAGCCCCCAGTGCTGCTCCCCAGCCTGGCTCTGCTCTGAGCTGCTCACACACAGCCCCTGGCCCTGGAAATGGCACTCAGCATCTTGGGGTGTGCCTGTTCCCTGCTGTGCTGCTCATTCCCTGCCCCTTGGAATGTGTGCTGCCCTGCTCTGTCCTGCTCTGGGCTGTGCAGGAATCTCGGGGTGCTGAAGGGGCTCCCCAGCAGTGGGAGGTACAATGAAATCCTTATTAATTGTATTTTGTGTCAATGTCTGCTGGGAAATGAGCACTTATAACATCGATAGCATTCTGGGGAGTGCTGCAGTGGAGGCAGGAAGGACCAGCTCAGCCCCATGCCCCAAAAAATTCTGCACAATTCCTTTGCTGAGGGCATTGCCCTGCCTTTCCCCCTTGGCTTTGAGGGAGCAGGGAATTTCTCTGTGGAGCATCCCCCAGCACAAGAGCTCTTTGCTCAGCTGGGATGCCACCAGATTGCTCAGCTTGTCCCTGTGGTGCCCTGCTCATGGTGGCACCAGGTCAGGGCCAGGTGGAACCGGCCCCACTCTGCCTTTCAGACTCCAGCATTTGCATGGGGATGTTCTCTTCTTCTGGCTCTTTCTCTTTCATTTCTCATTTCTCTCAGCATCTGACTGTAACTGTTTTAAATAATTCCTCCCCCACGCCTGTGTTATCACCCAGCATGTCAATACTGCTGTGCCACCCACGGAGCCGCACGTTAACGCTTTGCACCAGATAATGCGAGGCAATTAGTGAATGGAGAATAACCTTCCCACTGAAGAGCAGGACGGGCTGGGAAGCATCACACGGCTGGATTACTCGGGGAGTATTAATTGCTTTTCTCTCCAATGACTCCTGGTGTAGGAGAGTCCATATGGAGAGAGAGGAGGAGGAAGAGATGAGAGAGAAACGGGAGAAACGATATCTCCAGCGCTGGAGAGACGCGCAAAGCGCAGCGCATCCGAGCGGGGGCACCTCGCCCTGGATCCGGGGGCTGCGGCATCCCCCGTGTGCCGATGGATCACACGAGCCCGCAGCGGTGCCACGGTGGGCTGTCCCGGGCTCTGCGGCATCCCCCGTGTGCCGATGGATCACACGAGCCCGCAGCGGTGCCAGGGTGGGCTGTCCCGGGCTCTGCGGCATCCCCCGTGTGCCGATGGATCGATCACACGAGCCCGTAGCGGTGCCACGGTGGGCTGTCCCGGGCTCTGCGGGGCTGGGGGTGCCGGAGAGAAACCAAAGCTCTGGACGTGGATGGTGTCACCTTCCCCTGGGTGTGACTGGAGTGGTGACTGAGGTGGCAGAGGAGCTCTGCACAAAGCACGGGGGGCTGTGTGGCCGCTGCGTTTCTGCAAAGTAGATGTTAAACTGTTCCTTCTGCAGGAACGCTTTCCTTCTGCAGTTCATTTATTGGGGTATCTGTGCGGTCCCGCAAAATGGCACAGCAGCGAGCTCCCCAACTGCCTGGGCTGGGAAAAAGAGATGAAAAAAGCAGCAGAAAGGAGAGGAGTGTACCCGAGCTGGGGAGAGCGACCCCCAGGGCCGGGGGTGCTCGGAGCCGCTCCCTTTGTGCTGTCACACCCGGCTCCCTGCGAGGGGGGGACACATTTGGGGCGCTCCACGTTTGGCCACATCACTTCTGGTGGCACCTCCGGCACGTGGGGCTGAAGGAACCCTGGAGCCCATCCCGTTAACCCTTTCCTGGAGGCGGCCGGCTCGTGTCCAGGCTGCCCACGCTGTCCCCGGGCTCGGGGCCATTTCCCAGCGGGGCTGTGCTATTGCAGCGCTGCCTCCCGGGCAGATCAACGCTCCCAGCACGGCACAGGAATTCCCGGGGCTCGGCCGCGCTGTTTGCTTTCGGCACAGCCCCGAGGCGCAGCAGCGCTTAACACAAATATTTGTGTGGCTAGCAGGAAAAAAAATCCAGACAAATAAAAAAAAAGGAAAGAAAAACGAGAAGAAAAAAGGGAAGGGAAAGGGAAGGGAAAGGAAAGGAAAGGAAAGGAAAGGAAAGGAAAGGAAAGGAAAGGAAAGGAAAGGAAAGGAAAGGAAAGGAAAGGAAAGGAAAGGAAAGGAAAGGAAAGGAAAGGAAAGGAAAGGAAAGGAAAGGAAAGGAAAGGAAAGGAAAGGAAAGGAAAGGAAAGGAAAGGAAAGGAAAGGAAAGGAAAGGAAAGGAAAGGAAAGGAAAGGAAAGGAAAGGAAAGGAAAGGAAAGGAAAGGAAAGGAAAGGAAGAAGGGGAAAAGGGAAATATAGGAGAAAGGGAAAGGGGAAATGACAAGGAAAAGATAAGGAAAAAGGAGAGGAAAGGGGAAAATAAAGCAAAGCGCTGACAGAGGCCAGAGGTGAAGGGACGCGGGGGGATCAGCGGCTGCAGCCCGGGGGTCCTGGAGGGGCCGGGGCGAGGCCGGCGGGGGCAGCTCCGGGGGCGGAGGCGATCGCGGGCGCCGGTGCGCGCTGGACGGAGCCGGGCCCCGCCCGGTGCATCCCCTCCCATCCCCGCCCATCCCCTCCCCTCCCATCCCATCCCCTCCCATCCCATCCCATCCCATCCCCGCCCATTCCATCCCCGAGCATCCCGCACCTGTTGCCGCCCGCTCCCCGCGGTGCCGCCCGGCCCCGGCATGCGGAGCGCCCGAGCGGCCCGCGGGCTGCGGCGGCGGCTGCGGGGCGGGCGGTGATGGGCGGCGGGCAGCGGCCCCGGCACCGGGACGGCGGCGCTGGCTCTGCCCCCGGCCCGCAGCCCCCGGCCCGCAGCCCCGGCAGCGCGGGGTGCCCATGCTCTGCCCCGCCCGGCCGCTCCGCGCCCCCGCGCCGCCGCGCCGATGCCGTTCTCGGGAGAGGAGCGGAGCCTGCAGGGGATCTACAAACCCGAGGGGCCGGTCTGCTCCGAGTGCTACACCAACCGCTCCTTCGTCTACGACGATGGCAGCGCGCACAGGTACCGGGGGTGCGGGGCTGGGGAGGGTCCCGGGGCTGCTGGAGCCCCTTTCCCTCTCGGGGGCGGCTGGCTGGACCCCCTTCCTCCATCCCCACCGCTCTCCCCGTGCCCCGAGCCTGCAGGAAAGTTTCTGCGGCACTTCCAGACCTGGCTGGGACCCCTGCGAGTGCTCCTGTGGGCGCAGCACATCGGGAGTGGGGCAGTGGGAGCTGCCTGTGGAGGGGAAGGGATGCCTGGAGACCCCCGAGCAGTCACACCCTCCATGGGCAGGGTCCGTGCTGATCCCTCTGTCCAGCCTGTGCTCCGGGCTGTGAAGGTGAGGCAGCGTTCGGCTGAGCCCTGGAGCCATCCCAAAGCCTAAAAGAGGCTAAAATACACCCAGGAAAAAGCCACATTCCCGCAGGTGCTGCCCAGCTCCGTTTTTGGGCTGGTTTTGTGCCAAAGTTACACTGTCCAGGGTGAGGGAGGGGCTGCTGTGTGGGGGGAAGAGCTGTTTGAGATCAGGGGGACTCAATGCCACCATCCTCTGTTTGTCACAAGTGGTTCTTGCTGAAGTATCCCATTTTTTTCCTGAAGAATGCTATGTACTATCATTGTTCTGATTAAATTTGCTCGTGTGGCTCTTCTGGCTGTCACGCTCCTCAGATGCCAGCTGAAGTGAGCAGATGAATTGTGTGTATCAATTCATGCTTGGCAGATAAGGACCTTAGCTGGGTTTGTGCCCTGGGCTGCCCAGCTGGAATTTTCTATATCTTCATCTTCTTGCTATCATTTAGGAAAATGATCTTTTATTCCTAAAAGCCTAAATGAAAAAAGAAGGAACAGTCTGTTCTTTAACTCTCAGTACATTGCTACTGAGTGGGTAATTAACACAATCCCTGAGTATTGTATTTTAGGGCTAAGACCCTCGTTGTTACCTTCTCTCTGTCACAACATCCGATGCATCCAGGGCTCCGTGGTGCCCCAGGACCCCAGCTCTGTTTAACACCGTTGGGTTACTTTGGGCACAGCAGCGTGGCTGTGGAGCACAGTTCTTTCCCCAACCCCCAAACTGCCTCATTTTGCAGCTGTGCTTGATGTGTCTGCAGAGATGACACCCTTGAGGGGTTTTCTGTGCCTGTGAAGATCGGGGATCGGGCTGGAGACAGCAGCTCCTCAAGGTTCCCAACTCCAGCCTGAGGGGAGGATGAGGAGCTGCTCCTCATTACTGACACTGCAACCCTGCCCAGGGTGATTTATCCTCATCTAATGCACCACAAAATCCTTTCCCAAAGACCCTCCTGCCTGTCTCTCTCAATCTGGACGGAGGAACTTTGTTTCCTAATTATTATTCTACAGCTCGATGTGATTCTAACCCCCTCAGGCTCTGCAGAGGTTGAAATGCCATTGCTTTCCGTGGCTTGTCTTGCCTGCCCTTGTGCTCTGGAGATATTAAACAAGCTGCCTGGAGCCCTCAGACTCGGCAGTTTCCCCAGCTCGCAGCAGACTGGTGTCTAATGCACTTTTTCAGAGCATATCGGCTGAAGAAGCAGAAAAGGATTGCTACAGACAGGCTAAAGAGGAAGGGCAGGAGCAGGCAGTGAGCACCATTAGTGGGTCCCAGGGGCTCCTGCTGATCTGCTCTTTGCTTTCCTCTCCTTCAGCTTGGGCTGGGGGTGCAGATCTGCCAGGGGTGATCACCCACAGTCAATCCTCTGCTGTCTCAACCTCGAGTTTCTCCCTCACCTCCCATGGTTTCCTCTCCTGGCTGTTCTGGGGTTTGTGCTCAGCCCCCAGGCAGGCCAGGGCTCCAACACCATCTCCTTGTGTCCTCTCTGTGCCTGTAGGTGTGATGGCAGACAAGCAGAGCTGTCACCAGAGGGGTGTGAGAGCCGGGACAGAGCAGCAAAGATGTAAGAACAGGTTCACTGAACCTTCAGCTCAATGCTCAAGGGACCTCAGCTGGGCTGACCCCACTGAAATAAGTGGAAAACTCGATTATCCCTTCACTTAGCAAATCTAGAGCTGGCTTAAAAGCTGTTAAAGAGAAATTCTGTCTTCTCGGTCTCCTGAGTGTGGAGATGTGTGTGGGAATGTCTGTGAGCTTCCTCCCGCTCTTTATAAGGGGACAGTGGTCTGGAAAGTCCCTCCCAGGTGGAGAGCAAAGGGTTAACTGTAAAAGCACTTGAGAGTTTGTTTGGAGAACAAATACACATTTCTGGCACCCAGAGGGTACAAAGAGCCTAAATTTCGCTTTCCTACCTCGTGGGAATTCTGGGTAAATGTTTGCACAAGGATCCAGCCCGTCACTTTGGGGAACTCAGGATTTCCTCCGGCCAGCGGCTCCGCTTCCCCCGCCTTGCCCATGTAAGGCTCGGGCACGGGTGATGGATGAGCGGCCAGATGGAAGGACTCACACTAAAATATCCTGCCCGACTCAGGGGGCCGGCAGGAGAGGCAGGGATGGGCGGGAGGAGGCTCGGATTTTCCATCCCCTGCCTCCTGCTCCCGTGGCTCGGCTGAGGAGGAAGAGCTGGCGCACACCTGGAGCAGCTGCTTAGGAACCATGGCTTTGTGTTAGACGTACGTGCTTTCCTCATTCATGGCTCTCGTGGGGGATCTGTGTGCCTGCTGCTGTTTGTAGCCCGTGGGAGGAGCAGGGATTTGGGTGCTGTGCCGTGGGTTTGGGACAGGGAAGGTGCAGGGAAGGTGAGTCCCGGTGCTCCAGGGAATGGCAGAGAGGTTGAGCTTGGAGGCTGGACAGCAGTGGAATGTCAGCTCCAGGGGCTGGGTTTGACTCAGTCCCACCTGGCTGGGTGGCCAGGCTCTAGAAATCACAGCAAGATTTGGAGCAGTGGGAGTCAGGTTAAAAATGCTGTTATTTTAATAAAGCCTCTGCCTGAGTCCAAAGGCAGGAGAAAAGAAGAAAAGCTTTGATGAAATGGGATTCTAAGTGTGAGCACTCATCCATGGATGTTCTCCTGTTCAGATGAATCCAAGGAACTGTCTCAGTTTAGCACAAGGAGGGTCCCTGCAGCTGACAGCCTGTTGTTGTCTCTTAAGTTTTCAATTTTCTGGAAATGAATGAGAAGATGTTTCTTTGGCAGAGCTGGCACTGAACCAGAGTCTGTAGCTGATTAGTAATCAGTTCCTCCAGGCGAGATTTCTGGCTTGGACATTTATCAGCTTGCAGAAATTCAGCCCTGTGGATTGCAGCAACTGTTGCTTTGGCTGCCCGTGGGCATCCAGGCCTTGCTGTTCCAGGAGAAATTGCAATGGGGAGCCATAAAACCACAGGGCCAAACATCCTGTGTTTTCAGGGTGTTTATGTAGCAGAGATAAGATAGAATTCTGCTCTTGTTTTCCTCAGATGGTTTGGAAAGGGAAGGGTGAGGCTCTGGAGTGCTGCAGGGGAGCAGCCACCAGCACACCTGGCTCAGTGGGAAGAGGTTTTGGGAGCCTTCCCCGTTATTCTGTCCATTAAAGGACCTCAGTGGGCTCAATGTCCTCCTCAGGAGCTGCCCTTGGGCTCTGTCACCCTTCACTGGAGAACAGCAAAGTAGGTCACTGCCTGTGCTCAGGGCTCTTTCTGCTCTGCAAAAATATTTACAGCATCTATTTGGATCCTCCCAGCCGTCCTGCAGCGACCTCTCCCTGACCCCCACGCCCGGTTCTGAGCGCTGCACGCAATTTGTTTTGGAGCTGTGAACGTTTCTCTTGCATCCCTGCCAGGCTGGGCTGGAGTGTGGAACATCTCATTCATCCTTCTCATGAATAAAAGCAGGCCCAGAGCCAGGCCAGCTCTGAGCACAGGTGCCTCTGGTGTCCTTTGGAAGCGCCTGGTGACAGAAACTGCAGGAGGGAAAGTTGAGATGGGATCTTAGGAAGAAATTCTTCCCTGGGAGGGTGGGGATGCTCTGGCACAGGGTGCCCAGAGAAGCTGTGGGTGTCCCTGGATGTGTCCAAGGGCAGGCTGGATGGGGCTTGGAGCAGCCTGGGATAGTGGGAGGTGTCCCTGCCCATGGGAATGAGATGGGACTTAGGGTCCCTTCCAACCCAAACCATTGTGTGATTGCCTGGCAGGGACAGAGCAGCCCTTCCCAGGGCTGGAGTTGTACCCAGGGCTGGAATTGTACCCATGACGGTGCCTCCACAGCCTGGATTGGTGCTTCCACAGCCTGGACTGATGCTCCCTGGGGATTCACCCTCTCCCTCCTGAAGCCATTGACCCTTTCTGCTTCCCCAAGAGGATGGGAGCTCTGTGATGCTGCTGTTCCTTGGGGCTGCTGCCCTGTGATTTCCCTGTGCTCCTGCAGCTCCTGTGATGTTCTTGTTCTCTGGTTGTCCTCTCTGATTTTCTCTGCTTTTCATTGCATCTCTTTCCAGGCTAGAGGCTCCTCCTGATCTATTTGGCCTTGCCTTGCACAGAACACTTTATAGCCCACAGTTACCTCTGGTGCTCTTCTCTGTGCAGTTTCAGCTCTGAGGAGGGGAGCCAGGAGTGTGGGTGACTCCATGGTGGGCTCATCTGGAAGAAAAATCCTTCCCTAAAATTTGGGGTTTTGACCACACTGAGAGCTGTTGTCTTTGTGGCATCATCTGCTGCTCTGGCTCTTTCCTGAGCTCTGATTTGCAGACTCTTCATGCCTGGGCAAGAAGATGATTGCTCTCCATTCCCTTTGGATCAATTGGAATTTATTGATGTTAATTTTTGTCTGACATTTTATCGTGAGGTCAGTCAGTGCCACAAGATCTTTCTGTTTACAGTCTGCTCTGGGTTTGGCTGCACTGGGTAATTTGCAGTCATCTCCATCCCTTCTGAAGACATGCAATAGTGCAGAGCCCTGTGGGACCCCACTGATGTTCACTTCAGCATTCCCCTTCTGTCTCCTGCCTCCCAATCCTTCATCCCATCACACCCTGGCCTGGCAGGTGTGGTGACAAACCTGCCTCTCAGGGTTTATTTCTGCAAGACTTTGTATTTTTGAACAGTGTGAAGAGACTCTTCCTCCTCCCACGTCCCTCTATTATTTTCTGCTTCCATTGCAGGGACTGTTCTGCAGGAGTCTGGAGCATAAAGAAGTTTTTTTTCTCCATGCTCCAAGCCTTGCTGCTTGTAGCAGCTTGGGGCTGGGCAGAAGGGACGATTTTCCCAGCAGTTTATTTGCAAGAATTAGCACTTTCCTGATCTTGCAGTCTTTTTATTTTCACTGGGCACTGACAAATGTGGCAGAGGATGTAACAGCTCAGGGTGAGGGGGAGTGAGAAGTGCCAGGATTGTGTCCCTTGGGATAGCACAGATATCAGGAGTGGAGGGACGGCCACTGGCTCTCCAGGAACAGCTCTGGAGGCTGTGCCAAGGGAATTGTTCTCTTTTTAGTTTAATAATCTGTTTAGGTTTAAGATTTGTCGTGAATCGTGAGCCTGGTGCTGTCCCTGTGTGCTGCAGCTCCCTGCCATTAAAGGCTGGCTGGTTTTCCTGAGGGATCTGCTGTGCACAGCCTCCAAAATTCCCAGTGGGACTGGCAGGGCCTCACCCCGAGGGATTGTTTCTCCAGCTTCATTTCTCGAGCACTGGGGTTGATTCAGCTTTTAAAAGAAATTGTGTGTGCTCTCGGGCCACCCTACAAACCCAGGCAGAAAAAGGGTGATGTCCTTGCTGGGAAAGGGCTGGACAGTGTGGGAAACCTCAGGCAGCAGAGAAGGGGCCTGATGGAATCCAGAAATAGCCCTGGAGATAGCTGAGCCAGGAACTTCCCGGCAGGGCTGGTGACCTTGGCTCTGCACGCTGAGGTGCTCTGGGTCTGCCCCCTCTCCTGAGGTTGTTCCTGAGGAGATGCTGGCAGTGAAACCCTCAGGGATTCACCCAAGGACACTGGGATGGGGAGCAGAGCTGTGGCCTCAGGCAGGCAGGCTTGGTGGCTTGTGCTGCAAGGGATCAGCTGAGCTAATCTGCATTTTATTTGCATATTTACACAATGGAATGGGCTGGTTGCAAGTCACAGAATCACAGGAGGGTTTGGGCTGAAGGAACCACAAAGATCACCCAGTCCCACCCCTGCCATGGGCAGAGAACCTTCTGCCAGGTTGGTTCTACCACACCTTGCACTACTCCAGGCTGGTTTTCCTTATCAAAGAGATGAGGAGGCCCCAGCCCGGGCCTGAGGAGTGGGAGCTGCTCCCCTCACCTGCCAGGATCCCAGCATGTGCAGGATGTGCTTTCCCTCCCTCTTTTCCCCCAATGTCATTTGGGATTTGCAGTCACCAGGGACATCAGCAAGGCTTGTTTGCCTTTGTGCCTGCTGGGAACCCCCAGCCCTTCCCAAAGGAAGGAAAAAGGAAAAAGGGGATGGCTGTGCCTCTGTGCATCTCTGCATCTTTGGGAGAACCAGCAATGCAAAATTTCGCTGGGGCTGGGGGTGCTGAGCTGCCTCTGCCACTCCTGTGCTGCTGTGGGATCAGAGAAGAGGGAAGAGGCTTCTCTGTGGGGCTGTGCCTGCTGTGAACTCCACCCTGTCACACCAAACACGGGGCCAGAAGGGCTGGGGAGATGTGGGGCTCCACTGCTAATGGAGGGCTGTCTAATGAGAAAACAGCTCTGGACCTGGAAGGTACAATTTCTACTTTTATCTTCTAGAAAATAGCATTTGCCAGCAGGGGAAAGGCTTGTGGAGCTTTGCACTGACTCACTCTTCCAGTTCATTTTCCACGTGGAGCTTTGCACTGACTCACTCTTCCTGTTCATTTTCCACGTGAAGCACACAAAATGCTAATTTCTCCGTGAGACCTGGGGTGCTAAATTGCCTGTGCTTGTTGGAAGAGATGGGTGGGTTTGTCACAGGGCTCAGCAGCTCTGGAGAAGTTCTGAGCAGCAGCAGCTCCTGACGTGGACAGTCCAGCTGTCTGTGGAGAGGGGAATTTGGATGCAGGAGTTGAATCTGAGCACTTGATACGTTGTGAGTGTATTTATAGAGATGTGTGAGTGTGTGCTCTGCAGCTGCTGTACCCACAGCCAGGACTGGAGCCAAAGCTGCTCAGGCTACATGGGAATGACAACTTGGGTGTTGGGATGGGGCTGTTCACATCCCTCAGAGCTCTTTAAACTCTCTGAATCAAAGAATATTGAGCCCTCAACCATTGTAGGAGTGCTGGTGTCTTGTGAGTCACTGTGAGACCTCTGGGGAGGGAGAGGGGATGGTGGGATGAGAATCTGGGGATGAGAATCTGGGGATGAGAATCTGGGGCTCTCCCCCAGCAAGCCAAGACAGAGCCAGCACAGGGAGAGAGAGGAGGGGCTGGCAGAGAGAACAGCTCTGAGAGGAGCCCCTGCCCCTTCCCTGGGGATGTCCCTGCAGGGGATGCTGTGCTGCTGTGTGCTGGGGCCTGTCCTGCACACTGCTCACCCTCACAGGGGTGCAGAGCTGCTCCCTGCCCTCCCTGCCTGCTCCTTGCCCTCTCCTGGGCTGTGCTGTGCCAGCCTGCTGTGCCAAGAGCGGTGCCAGCCCTGCTGCATGGCTCAGATGTGGGATGTGCTGCCTTCCATCCCGATTCCAGGGACCAAATCTGTGTCCCCACGCACTCCAGCCATTAGGGAACCCCACAGGGATGTCACTCAGAGAGGGAAAAAAACCCACCAAAAAGAGAGGGGAGAACAACTGTAACCTGGTAACCAGAAGAGCTGTGGGAGGAGAAACAAACACGAGATGATTGTATATATTTAAATAACTATAGGAAAAGAAAGGGCAGCGTTTCCTGTATGGCTTGGCTCCCTGAAGAGGCTCAGAGAGCCTGGTGGTGGCTGGGCAGGGAGGACAGGACATGGCAGAGTCCTGGAGCAGCCCAGGACCCTCTGGAGAGGTATCCCAGCCCTTGAGTGCAATCCAGACACTCTCACCTGTGCTGGTCCGGGCCAGCAAAGAGCAGCTGGAGGCTCCTGCCCAAAATCTTGGGTTCTGCCAGCAGATTGTGTCCTGTGTCAGTGCCAGCAGCAAGAAAGGTCAGACCCTGTGCGTGATTCCTGTGCTGTTTCACCCAGGATTGTCCTTTCCATCCCCTCAGGGGTGGCAGGAGGCTCAGCAGCAGCTGCCTGGGGAGGGCTTGTCCCAGAACGTGGAGTGGCTCTGCCTGAGGAGGGGGTGTTGGTGCTGGACACGAGGTACTCACTCTTCTGGCAGCACATCCAGACTCCCTGGCCGTGCTCCTGGGGAAGGATGGAGTGAGAGCAGCTGCTGCCAGCAGGACCTGGTGCCTCCTGCTCCTTTTACAGCTCGGAATGGAGAAGAGAGGTTTAGATTGGAGATTACACAAATGTATAACACCCCAAATGTAGATTCACCTGCTCTGTGTGCACACCCAGCCCTCAGAGGGAGGAGAGGAGAGGAGAGCATCACCTCTGATAACCTGTGGTGCTGCCAGAGCAGAGGTGTCACCAAGGAGCTCCTGAGGGTGCCTGGCAGCTCTGGGCAGCTCCAGTGTGGCACTGGTTTGTGGTGGGAAGCAGGAAGATGCTCTGCGGTTTTTGTGGTGTGCAAGGAAGCAGAGGAAGAACTCAGCTTGTGTCCTTCCTCTTCTTTGACAGACACAGTTAAAAATAACGCTGTAAATCCCAATATTCATTACGAGAAGCTGCCTGCCTGTGGGTTTTCCTCTGAGGCAAAGCTGCCTCTGGGATCTGGGGAGCTGAGGAGCTCTGGGGAGCTCTGAGGAGCTCTGGAGAGCACGTGGCACTGCAGAGCCACCCTGAGCTGCCCCCTCTCTGGTTCTGTGCTGGCATTCCCAGCCCCAGGGCACGGTGCTGGCAGCAGCCAGGTCCCCCAGTGTCCCAGCTGGAAGCAGCAGGGGAAGGAGAGGAGCCCAAGGCAGGAGCAGCTCCAGAACTCCTGTGTTTGCTGCACTGGGCACTGCTGGGTCTGGCTGTGATTTAAGGGAGGGTCTGGATCACCCAGGGCTCGGTGCCAGCCCCGGGGGTCCCAGCACGATGAGCAGGGCGTGTCCCCCTCGGGAGCTGCCCGAGCTGCCTAGCACGGAGGGGAAGTGTTGAGGTTTCCATATGCTGATTGCAGAGAGCTTTTTTGGTGGTACATGGTTCTGGAGGAAGGAGGGAAAGGGATGATAAAAATAAAGCTGCAGATCTGTATTTAGCTATAAATCACTCCAGGATTTTTTTTTGTAGTATTTGAAGACTATGCAATAAATGAGCTTGTTCATGAATTTTTTATTTTATACCACTACAGCTTTGAAGAAGTAGCCAGGTTGCTGTGGCATTTCCATAGTTCAGGATCCCTGTGTTGGGGAGGAGAGGTTGTGAATCCTCTGTGCCAGGGTCAGGTCTGTGTGCACTTTTGTCTGAGATGTTGATGTGCCACATCTCAAAGTCCCTGTGCAATTGATAAAGACATTCTATCAAACAAACCAGTGCAGTGTTCCTGCACTCCATGTAGTGGAGCTTCATCCAGAATAAACAAATGTGCCAAAATTTTAAAATTCTGAATGATTTCGTATGCAAGAATAAGAGAAAATACATTCAAACTGTAGCTGCTAGTGCCAATGGGAGAAGAAATTCAGATGCAAATAGCAGAAATTGTTTCCAGAGCTACTGATATAATTGGATTTTACTACAGTTTCTAAATGCTGATAGAGGACAGGGGTAAATATTTGCTTTATTTCATGATCTGACACATGATCTGAGGCCAGAAGAGATGGACTAATTGAGTTGGGAAAGAATTATGTAGAATTAAAAAAAAAAAACAGCACCCAAACCCCAAAAATGAGCGTTTGATATCCAAGAGAATGGCTGGGGATAGCTGTGAGCATCCAGAGCTCCCAGAGGGGGCAGGATGAGCATGGCCCTGCCTGTCCAGAGCTGTGCAGTGGCAGGCAGGGTGGTAAAGGTGCCCTTTCCACGTGGCAGCCAGTGTGTCCATGGCTGTGCAGCCTTTCCTCTGGGAAAGGAAATGAGGTGTTCCCTTAAACAGGCACTTCATCACCCCTGGAGAGCCCTGGCTGTGACAGTCTCCTCCAAACACAATTGTAATCCCCCCCATTTGGAGCCAGGCACCTGGCTCCCCACTTCAAACCACGGTGCTAATAAGAGAGTGGATGATTTTTAAAAATTGCTGGTTTTTTATGGTGAAATTTGAGTTCCAGAATGCTGTCCTGATGGCCTAGAAACAGCGTGCCTTTGGCCTAATTTATCATAGTTCAGCTCTAAGAGGAAAGACTTAATTGTGGCTTTCTCTTTTTATTTTTTTTTTTGGTGCTTAATGTTGGTTCCTCCTTTGCAACCCGAGCTAGAGGTGGTCAGCAAACTTCGGTGTTTACACTGCTCCATCCAGAGGGAGTGCTTGAGCTGACAGGAGTTTGGCTTGATTTATCTTAAAGAGCAAGGTTTGGATCAATGAGCAGCATAGAATAACCTCCCTGGTGCCCAGGGCCCTGCTCAGATGCATCAGTCAGTGCAGGGCCTTGGCTGCACCGGGCATGTGGCAGCTGAAAGGAGCTGCAGAGCTCTGGGGGGGATAGAATTAAGTGGCAAATAACATCAGTGAGAACCATCTGAAACGCTGGGCTGTCTTCTGGGGCTGTGTTCAGCAGAAATTCTGCATGCCCACTGCTCTTCTGCAAACTCAGGAGCAGCAGCTGAGCAGGGCTTTGGAATCTGGTCAGCTGGGATCTGATTTACAGGGGCGGGAGTTGTTAAAGAGGGAAGATGATCAGAGGAGCCTCAGCTCCCATCCCTGCGGCAAATCCCTGCGTGTGTGCTCGGTGCCAGCTCAGGATCCAGCTCCTGGGAGCTCTGCTTGCTGTCTTTAGCTCCTGCAGGCTGTACAGGAGGCAAAGCTGTGGGAAGATGCTGGGAATGAGTTGGAGAGGCTTTGGGTGAGACTTCTGGAAGTACATCAGGCAGGAGTTGGAGTCTTTCAGTGTTTGCTGCCTCACACTCCAGAGTTACCTGGGAGGGATAAAAATCAGCTCAGAGGCACCACCTCTCTTCCAAGCCCTCCTTGTCCTCCCCTCTTCCCACAAAAAATCTGAAATTGGTGCTCCTGCCATGGCAGGGATGAGTTTCACTGATGAGGAGGAACCAGACAGGATCAGGACCTGGGGTGTTCCCTTTGGGGTCTCTGCAATGCATGGCTTGGCTGCTTTGTGAAGTTTCAATTTAACCCAAATCTGCTCGAGCTGCTGTGGGCAGCAGGGGCGTGCCCACCTTCTGTCTGATAAATATTCTTTGAGAACAGAGACCAAAGAGAGCCTTTAACCCTGTGAAACCTCCTGAGAGCTGCCGGCTTTGCTCTCCTCTCTGTGCCTGGTGTCTGCGAGCCACCAGCTCGGGTCTCTGCCAGGCAGTGCCAGCCCCCGCCCCCCGAGCGGAGCCACCGCCGTGCCCAGGGATGGGTGATGTGTCCTCCTGGCCACGACACTTGGCAGCCGGACAGGCGACTGAGTCATCAGCCTTCGCGGTTTCCCATTTAATCCTGGGGTTCTTGAGATGATTTAAGTGCCAGCAGCCCAGAGAGGAGGTTGTGCTTTCTGCTTCCAGCACGCTTGTGGAGCCATCGCCTCGCCTGCCTCCCATCCCGACTTTTCCTCACGGGGGGAGGCTGGGGGTGGATCTGGGTTTGGCCGTCAGCTCTCGGTTATCTTGCGAGCAGTTTTATTCCCTCCCGGCGATTGGGCTTTTCCATTGGCTCCTCTTGCTCTCCGTCGCTCGCCCGCTGAGCAGCAAATGTCCTGTGCCCGGCGCTGCTCTGCGGGGCGCTCCGGGGGACCGTGCCCTGCCCGCCGGCCGCTCCGCTGAGCCCCGAGCCGCCCGATGCCCCCGGGGGGAGCGCTCTGCAGGGCGGGCACGGCCGCCTGCCCCGCAATGTAACCGCGGCCGGGGGGTGCGGGGATGCGGGGCCGGCCCCGGAGGAGGCGCTGGGGCGGGCGGTGGGGGTGGGCAGGGCAGGGCTCCCCCGAGCCCCCCCTCCCCATCGCCGCTGTCCCCTTCTCTCCCGCAGGCTCTCGTCGCCCGGCGGCTGCGGCGGCGGGGACGGCGGCGGGAGCCGCAAGAGCGGGGTCATTCTGGACATCGCCTCCCTGAAGATGACGGAACTGGAGTCCGAGGTGCTGCCCCTGCCGCCCCGCTATCGCTTCCGCGATCTGCTGCTGGGGGACCAGTCCTTCCAGAGCGACGACAGGTTCGGGGCGCGCGGCGGGGACAGCGGGGCGGAGGGCGCGGGGACACCGAGCCGCCGGGAGGGACACACGGAGCTGGGGCACTGCCCGAGCGTGGGGGGACACACCTGGGCTGGGGGGACACACCCGGGCTGGGGGGACACACCTGGGACACCCCCGCGCCCAGCGGGGACACGCGGAGCTCTCCGCGGTGCCGCGGGGCCGGAGCCCGCCCGGTGCGGAGCTCTCCGCGGTGCTGACGGCGGCGCTGGCACCGGAGGGTGGGGGTACGGCGGGGCTGGAGCCTGCGGGCACCGGAGGGTGGGGGTACGGCGGGGCTGGAGCCTGCGGGCACCGGAGGGTGGGGGTACGGCGGGGCTGGAGCCTGCGGGCACCGGGATGTGCAGGGGGTACGGCGGGGCTGGGGGGCACGGCGATGTTTGGAGCCTGCAGGCACCGGGATGTGCTGGAGATCCAGGATGTTCAGAGCCCGCGGGCACTGGGATGTGCTGGAGATCCGGGATGTTCAGAGCCTGAGGGCACTGGGATGTGCTGGGGGACACAGAGATGTTTGGAGCCTGCAGGCTCCAGGATGTGCTGGGGATCCGGGATGTTCAGAGCCTGAGGGCACTGGGATATGCTGGAGTGTACTTGGATTTGCTGGGGGATCCAGCGGTGCTCAGAACCTGCAGGCAACGAGATGTGCTGGGAGATCTAGAGGTGTGGAGCACTGCTGGGATGTGCTGGGGGGTACTGGGATGTGCTGAGGGATCCAGAGACGTGTGGGCACCCCTGGGATTTGCTGGGGGATGCAGAGGTGTGTGGCACCCCTGGGATGTACTGGAGGATGCAGAGGTGTGAGTACCCCTGGGTGGAGGCCGTGGGTGCCTCGGAGAGCAGCACTGGGAATATCTGGGTGCTCCAGGGCCATGGATGTGCTGGGGGGTGTGGGGGTACTGGGCCAGCAGGCTCTGAGCTGTGTGAGCAGCTTGCTGTGTCCTGGAGTCCCATCAGGGCTTGGCAAGCAGGAGAAGGGACAGATGTGTGGGACAGTGAGGGGCTGGTGATGCCATGTGTGGAATTTGGGCTGACAGCCCTTTGTGTTGGAGGGACAGCTCCTCCAGGCTGCTGGATGGCAGCAGGGTGGCTCTGAAGAGCTGCTGGGGTTGTGCTGACCAGAGCAAAGGCCTTTGTGCTGAGCCTGCTGCTCCTGCCTGCCTGGGATTTATCCCCAGGCTGAGTGAGCAACAGAGGGAATGCCGTGAGTGGTGAGAGAATTCCATGGGCAGAGCAGTTAAATGAAGAGGAACAAGCACCTTCCCTTCAGTTCTGTTCATGTCATAAATACCCAGGAGCTGCAGTGCTAATGGGGAGTCAGGTTTTTTCTTTTCCCCCACCAATTAATTGCGTGATGCAAACAAAGAGAAATGTAATTCTTGTTGGAAAAAAACCATTTCAATTACTGGTTAGTCCTTGACTAGCTGCTGTGTGCTTGGTACACCTGCACCAAGGCTTTTGTGCATCTCTCTTAAATGATCATTTCTTTTTGTTTTATGTGTACAAGTGTCATGCAGGAAAAAAAAAAAGTGAATTTGGCTTGGAGACTGCGAATGTGGGTTTTACAAATGTTCTCTATAAGTGTTCCCAACTTTTATCGCTGCATAAAATTGATCTGGCTCGAAAATGAGTCTGTGATCCTGGAGGTTTTAAAGCCCAGATTTCCTTAACAGACACTTAAACATTAATATGGTTTTATGGCACCAAGTGAGAAGTGAACATGAAATTCCTGCTGCAGAAAATGTCTGGGTTTCAGATTGGTTGTGATAAGGCTCATTTGGTCAAGTTTGCAGATTGAATAGGTTTCATATTTAAGTATTTGAAAGCATCTGAAATCTGGGAGATGGCAATTGCAGATTGTGTTCTTTCTGTATTTCTCTGGTTACACCCCCTAACCTTCATTTTCCTCTAGATTTGAATCTTTCTGATTCACCATCTCTCTTTAATTTTAATGTGGAGATCCTCTGGGCTGTTTTGTTATTTGTTTCTCAAGGTATCTCAGTTTCACTGCCTTTGTGCTGTTTTCTTGAGTTGTTTGATTTCCCCTTCATCTGGAAAATACTGATAATTTCATTATGTTTGGGAATGCAGGTCTCTGAGCCCACATTTGCTGCTCACTGGAGCCCACTTGACTTCGCTGGGAGCTGAGATGAGCTGTGGGCTTTGGGAAATGTTGCTGTTAGGCCTAAATTCCAGTCCAAGTCATTAATAACAGTGGGACCTTGTGGCTGAATCAAGCTCACTGGAGTAATTATGACTAGTTCATTAGTCTGCTCCAAACCCACTGAATCAGGAGCTGATTTAGGCTGGCAAAGAAAAAAAAAAAAAGCAGAAAGACTTTTTGGCTTTGCTGTGCTTGTGGGTGATAAGCAGCTCAGAGTGGTGCTTTGAGGGGCTTTGTTACAGGGATGTGCTGAGGAAAATCCCCCCAAAAACTCTGCAGGGATCCATGAGGGGTAAAACAAAGCTCGTTGGGCTTAGAGGTGTCACACTGAAGGATGCTGAATATCTCATTTATTTGTGAAAGGAATGCTTAAAACATGAGTGTCTCAAACATCTGCTTTGAACATGACCCTGGAATGAGTGTGCTGTGAAGGGAGGAGCTTTCTGGGGTCAGCAAAGACTAAAAGGATCAGAAGCCAAAGGGGAGCCCGGCTTTTGCTGCTTCTGGAGAATTAAAATCGTTCCTGTTAGAGATGAATTAGTGCATCCTCATCACAGAGGATGCTGAAGAGACACCAACCCTGGGCTGAGGTAAGGAATGAGGTAATGGAGCTCGAGGAGATGAGAGCTCGTTAGGAGAAGCAGATAATTAGAGAGCTGTGGTGCAGCAGGAGGAGAGAGGAGGTCCAGATAACCTCTGGAGCTGCTCAGTGAATGGGAGGTGGAGTGGGTAAATTAGGCTGCTCCTAATTTATTTTTGTTTCTGGGATGTGAAAGATGAACATGGTTGATCTGAGCAGGGCTTGCTCTTTGTTTGGCAGGTGGAGTGATTGACAGGAGAATTAAAATAACACTTTGAACGTCCTGTGGTGGATGCAATAAATTGGCCAGGAAGCAAAGAGGAAACGGCTGACTGGGAAGGGAATGTGGGAGGAAAATGGATTTGTGAAACAGAGAGAGAAAAGCCTAATGACAAGCAAATCTAGAGTTGTCAAGTCCAAGTGCTCCTTCTAGGATCATCTTACTCATCTTTGGAACTCACTGCCTCGAGATGTGGAAGGCTTGGGGCTTAGCTGCATTCAATTCTGGGCCTGACATTTGTGCCAGGCAGGTCTTTGGGTTAGAGAAACAGGATTAGGTGTCCTTCAGCTCTGAATTCCCAGAGGGTACAGACTGCTCCCAGGGCAGGAATGTGGCTGGTAGGGACTGGGAGGTGATTCCTCCTCTGGGCAGGGAAGGTTCCCTTTGGGAGCCCTGCAGTCCCCTCCGTTGTCTGGCATTAGTCCTGCCTAGTTCAGAAGTTCCTTTCCCATTTGGAAAGTGCTGTCAACGTCCATTCTGGGAGAAAAATGGATTTGTTCTGCTTGCTTGTGGCAGGACTGCATTTCTCATCTTGGTGCACACGAGAGCACCAGGAGCCTCTGGCACACACAGCAAAGGCTGAGCTGGAGGAGCTGAGCCTGGACAAAGAGGAGGGGAAGAACTGGGGGCACAAACCCTGCTGGGCCTGGCTCCTTTCACACTCCTGGCACGGGAATCTCTGTGGCACAGAGCTGTGGGGCAAGGCCAGGGGGTGCAGGGGGAGGAGGAGGAGCTGAGCACAGCATCCCCCCGAGCTGGGGCTCCTGTTCTGAAGAGATGCTGTAAGTGCTGATTAAAGGCAGCTGAGAAAGCACATCTGCTGCTGGATAAATATTGTTTCATACCCCAAGCTGTGGCATCCCTTTGATGTTTGCTGTCCTGACTATGGCAGTTTTTGATCTCCTGCATTCTCTTTTCTTGGACAGTGCTGACAGCTGGGTTGGGGTGCATATAAAAAAAGCCCATAAATAAAATTAAACTGTATCTCAGAAAAGTGTCATTAGGAGCTTATTTGTTGCCTAATTTAAATAGTCTGAACACTTTCCAGAAAATCATCGTCAGAAGCCACAGTCCTATTTACAGGAGCAAGAAGTAATGGATGTCACTTTGATTAAGTGCATTTTTCTGAGGATAATTATCAGCAAAAAATCGTTTTGATGGATGAGAATGTTTGGGAAAGCTGCTTGTGCAGAAGAATTCAACAACTTCTCTATAAAATTGTAGCATGTCCTTTCTCAAATCAAAGGTATTTTGGATGTTGCATAACCGAGAAAAGAGGATTTTGACAACCAGGGCCAAGTCTTTTAAGTTTCTGCTTTCAGTTTTTTTTAGAGTCTTACAACTTCTTTGTCTGTGACCTGACATGTTGTCTTTGTCTCTTTAATTTGTCACTGAGTGGTGGCTCTGAATCTCAGGTCAGGTTATGCTTGGCATGAGCAAAGTGGAGTGCTGCAATATCAGCCTTGGAGGATCTCATCCCTGCAGTTTTCATGCTAACATGCCCCAAGTGACTTCCTCATCAAAATGCATCATTACATTAATGGAGCTGGGTGGTTTTGTGCTCCTGAGGCAGGTTCCTTGAATTTGTCTGTGGCTGAATCCTCACTTCATTGCTATTTGATTTAATGGGCAATTTTCCTCATTTTATTCAGAAGATGCAGATGCCAATTTGAAAATTCCAATTTGTATCCAGAAGTTAGAGACATTTATTTCTGTGCTGGTGAGGTAATGGCCAATATTTTAAGTCGGTGCAAAATCTGCTCAGGCTGTAGCATCTGTGCCAGGGAAGGTTTGTACCTGGAATTAGGAAATTCAGCTCTATGTGCCACAAAATTCCCCTGGGGAGGGCTCTTATCCCCCAGCAGTCTGACCCCTTGCTTGTAAAGCAGGATGGATATTATTGCTAACATCCATTCCCTCCATCGTGGTGTTCAGATCCATTTCCAGCAGCCCTGGGTGCAGAACCTCTCAAGGGACAGCTCAGTGGCAATGCCAGAACAAACCAAGTGACAAATGACACTGGTGAAGGTGCTGGGAGGCCAAACAGGAGCTCGGGAGTGCCCAGCAGGATTGAATTGCTTCTCCTCTGCTTTTGCCACCTGGCAGAGCTGAACCAGAACAGTTATTAATTGGATGAGGCTGTTTCCCTGAGCCAGGGCTTTGTCAGGAGGGCTCTGTGTGGCAGCACAAGCAGAGTTTGGCTCTGGGGCAGGAGTGGGGCTGGAGCCACCCCTGGTGCTGCTGTGGCCACCCCTGGTGCTGCTGTGGCCACCCCTGGTCCTGCTGTGGCCACCCCTGGTCCTGCTGGGGCCACCCCAGGTCCTGCTGTGGCCACCCCTGACCCTTCTGTGGTCACCCAGGTGCTCCTGAGCCAGGCACCAGGGCCAGGCTGGTGTGGGGCTCATCCATGGAACTCTTTCCAGAGCAGATGCCAACAGCCCTGCTGTGCCAGCCAGGGATGAATTCAGTCCCCAGCTCTGCTGGAGTTGCTGGAGAAGCTGCTGGCCAGGAGCAGCAGGGTGGGCACCCTGTGCTCCTCCAGAGAGGCTCATCCCTGCTCCTGGATCCAATGGAACCAACATCCCAGGCATCCCCAGGTGTGGTGGGTCTGGAGCAGCAGAGCTTAGAGCAGGGCAGGGACATCTCCTAGGGCAATGTGTGGGTGTTGCTAAATCTGCTGCCAGCCCCATTTTCCCCCTGAGATGGAGGAGTAACCCCCAAACCCACCCTCCACAGCCCTGTGTGCTCTGGGCACCTCCTCACCCTTAACAGAGGCAAAACCAACACGTGCTGCAGTGGATTCCTCATTCCAGCTCCAGCTAGGACACACCAGGATGAAGAGCATTGGAAGCCTGAAGCAGCTTTATAGAATTGATTTGGGTTTTCTTGTGTTTGCAGTTTTTTTAATGATAGCTTTCTTAATTGAGGTTTGTTTTTCCAGTTGTTCTGAAAGGCTGCAGGGATGATTCCCAGTGCTGTGTGTTAATTGCAGTGCTGCTTGGATTTGTTTTAATTGATGTTTCCTTGCAGCTATTGGTGTGCTCTTGTGTCTTCATCTCAGGGCAGGTACATTAGCAGGAGTATTTGGAAAGTTATGAAAGTAATAGAGCAAAGAAGAAATGGTAGCTTTCTTGCAATTAAAACTATTATTTTAAAAAATGGCCATTGCTTTTTTTCCAGGGCTGTTGTTTTCACTGTCAGCAGTGGGCCCTTGCTTGCAATAAAATGAAGTGCACGTTGAGGCTGGGGGAATGAGCAGAGGTGTCCCTGGAGTGCTGCCATGCACGGCTGTGCCCTGAGGGAAAGGAAGAGCAACATTGATTTTCAGTTATTTAGTGCAATTTAACACTGTGGGCTCAGATCTCCATCCCTCCCCGGGCTGGTTTTATTTTCCCACTTATTTACTTTCCCTTTGGTTTCTTTTCTACTTATTGGAGGAATGGGCTTGAAAGAGAAAAGAGCATTTCAAGGTATTGAAGAGACCTGAGTGAAGGGAGAGGTGAGCAGGGCTCTGCAGGTGAGCTGGGCGCTGATTTTATTCATGGAAAATTAAACACGTGGGCAAAATGAATTGTTTTACTCCCCTCAACAGTTGTAGAGGACACACTGAAAGTCCTAACTGAGAAATTTCCTTTCAAACAGAGTGCATAGGGGTGTGAGAATTGCTGGTTAATTGGGCTGTGGTTAATTGGGGCAAAGCTCCTTCCACGTGCTCTTGGCATGGGATTGAAGCCTGCTGGGGCTTTGCTGCTGCTCCTCTTGTGGCCCTGGTGCCTCTCTGTGCCAGGGGCTCCTTGGTGCCACTCCAGCCTGCTGGGAAAGGACAGGGAGCAGCTCCCACATGGGGAGAAGCCTGGGCTGGATGTCAAACCTTGGCAGAGATCTCACAGGGATGTGTCACAAGTGTGAGTGTGTGTGCACAGGCTGTGAGGTGACGCTGCTGTTTGTCAGCACAGCACAGCCCTGTGCCTGCAGGGATCCCCAGGAGTGTTGTGCTGCTCTAGGTGAGGCTGGAAGGTCGGGCTGAGACCAAAGCTGTCACCCCTGCTGTAGTGACAGCACGAGAAACAACTTGGCAGCTGTAGCTGTAATTGCACAGAATGCATTAAATTTTACTGCTCTGTTTTCCCACCACTTTCTCTCATCGCTGTTGCATCTTTGTTCCCAAGGGAAATAATTTATTGCTGTTCTGAAGGTGGTGCTCATTGCTTTTCCTCTGCACAACCTGTTCAGTGCCTGGCTGTGTGCAGGGAGTGGTGGAGCTCAGGCTCAGCCTCTGGGGGGACACAGGTCCCTGTCCTGGTGCCAGCCCTGCTCAGGTGTGAGAAAAGAGATCCCCAGCAGAGCCTGAATAGCTCCTGTGAGGCATCTCATTTATTGTAGTCTGTGCAGCAGAGGGGCTTGGGCAGGGATAAAAGGCTGGAATTGGAATCCAAACCTCTGTGGTTCTGAGAAGTGCCACCAATAGAAAAAACCAAATTTCCTGCCTGTTATTCCAGCACTGAGGGGCTTGGGCAGGGATAAAAGGCTGGGATTGGAATCCAAACCTCTGTGGTTCTGAGAAGTGCCACCAATAGACAAAACCAAATTTCGTGTCTGTTATTCCAGCACTGCCCATGGAGAGGGACGTGAGCACGCTGCCAGGGAAGCCCTGCAGTGAGCACAGATTTCCCTGCCATGCTGCATTTGCCTCTGCTCCACTGGCACTTGTCTGGCTCCCAGCACAGAGGAAGGTGTTCATTTGCAGATAGAACAGCTCCTCTTGCTGCTGCCTGCCAGCTCACATGGGTCACACAGGCTCTGGGCCAGCTGCTCTCAGTCACCCACCAGGGCTCGGCAGTGCAGCCCCCAAATCTGGAGATTTCTCCTCTTATCACCCCATCCATTTGCTGCATTGCTGCAATTAAAAAAATAATTATGTTTCAGGGAGTTCAGAGTTTAGATTCTGTTGCTACCTCACACTTTGTATAAATGAATAGCTTTGAATTTCTGTGACCTCATTTCCTCTCGTTGTGAGGCTTTTTGTTGCCGTTTTAGCAAATTTATGGCTGGCTGTTTCACTGCAGGGAGATGATCAAAGTCCAGCCTGCTGGAGCAGCAGGTCCCTGTGGTGACAGTCTGTGGGGAGGTGGCAGCCTCTGCTCTCTGTTCTGAACCCACAACCTCACTGGTGATGTCTTAAAGATCTCCCCTGCATAGCCAGAGGGCTGGAAGGAGGTTTTCAGGGTTGCAAATCCCCTGGTAGTGTCAGCATTTTGCTCTTTAATTATTCTAGGTAATAAATAATTGATAATGGAGAAGTTTGTGGTGCTAGAGTTGAAATGCCAGGCCTTGGTGAGACAGAAATGCCACGGATGTTAGTTAGCATGTCACCAGCAGATTAGAGGAATGCTTTCCAATGTTCAAACTTCTCAATCTCAGAAAACTTGTCCTTTAAAGCCTGGAGTAGTGGGTGAAGCAATGCTTGCAGGCATTTTTAAGAGTTCTTTTCTGTTCTAAAATCAGCCATGTGGTGCAGGGGCAGAGGAGCTCTGCGAGGGCCATCCGTGGTTGCTGGAGGAACTCCAGGAGCTTTGAGCTGGCTTTGCCTCTTTGGGCTTGCACTGGGGCCACAATTGCTTGGTCCTGCTTCTGTCCTGCTCCAGACAGACCATCTGCTCCTGTTCCTCCAGGAGACAGCCTGGGGCTGTTTGCTGACAGTCAGACAGGACGTGGTGTTTGTGAGAGGAGCGAAGTTTGTGGATGGGCTCAGCCCCTCGGGGTTGGGACATGTCCAGGGCCTCCCTCTGAGGTCAGTCCCAGCGTGCTGGGTGCCAGCCCTCAGCTCAGGGATGGAAATTTCTGCAGCCAGATGTATTTTCAGTGTGCCAGGGTTCCCATCACTGGTGTTACCCCCGTGCTTTTCCTGTCATGTTTTCCCCCATGGCACAGGATCCCCCGTGCTGATGCCCAGAGGAGCTGGAGCAGAGGCTGGACAGAGCTAAGAGGAGTAAAATATTATTTATTGAGGGTTTTCAAAGGCCACACGCTGGTAGTACCAGTGCTACAATCGTGGCCCTGCCTGGATGGCTCCAGGATGGAAGCAAAAGAGGGCTTGGTCAGAAATCTCATAATTTTATAGGTTTTAGTTCATTTGCATACAGAAATCAATTGTCCAGTTAATAGCCTGAAATAATGAAGTTTCATCCTCCTTGCTTGCTTGCCCACCCTCCTCTTTTCACGTTTTTTGTGCTTAGGGCCTGAAGTTTGAAGAGATTTTCCTTGAGTCCCCAGCTGGAACTGGGCTGTTTTATCTTCACCCCCCAAGCACAACAGAAAATCTTCAAACTTAAGGCATCAATCCCCCCCTTCAGAGGCTCAACAAACCTCCACCTTCTCGAGCCTCTATTCTAAATATTTACTGACAATCAGTATTTACTGACAGCTAAGTGTGTGACACAATAAATATCTATAAACCATGGGGAGGGTGCCTGTCCCCGTCCCCAAGCCCTGGCTGTGCCTGCAGCAGCGCTGTGGGCGTGCAGGGATGTGGAATGTGATGTCCAAGGGTTCAGAGCTGGGCCAGCCCGTGGGAGGGAGGAAGGAAGGAAGGAAGGAAGGATTGTGGGCAAGGAGAACAGCACATGCTGGGGGTGGGCTGCCTGTGAGGTCAGCAGGGTGAAACAGCCGTGAATTAACTGGGGGAGGTGACAGATTGAAGTGTGCCGGAGGGGACACAGCCAAATGTCCCTCAGTGGAGCCAGGAGCATCAATCACATCTTTCCTTTAGATTAACTAAACCTTGCCTGATGTGAGCTGAGAAATGGTGAGGGTTGGGGTTGTACCTGCCTGTGTTGGTGCAGGAATGTCCTGGTTGTGCTCAGTGGAGCTGGGCTCTGGTGAGTGCTGGTTGTCCTGTGCCACCCCTGTGTGTGTGACACGCTCTGCTGGGCTGGAGCTGGGGCTGCCTGGCACTGCAGGGTGAGGACTCTTCCCTCAGGAGGGGTTTGTGTCCCTGGACAGGGCTCTGGGATGGAGAAAAGCCCAGGTGTCCCTGTCACAAGCTGCTCCCTCACCCAGGTGACATCTCTGCCCTGACCCCCGGCCAGAGCCGCTCCTCTCTCTGCCCCGCTGTCATTGCCTTGCTGAGCAGGATCTCTCGCTGCTGCTGTCCCCGGTTCCTTTGTCACGGATGATTTTTGCTGCTGCTCTGCCATCTCACTGTGGAGGGGCCCTCTGGAGGCCAGCACTCACATCACTCCGTCCAGCTCCTCCACAAACCCAAACTGGCGTTTCCTTATTCTCTCCAGGTGTCACCTGTCCTTGAGGTTTTGGTTGTAGCTTCCCATAAATCTGGCTGCTGTGGGGTGTTCGTGTTTGAGCTGCTGGATACGCTGTCCGTGGGGTGTAGGGGGGTCTGTCCGCATCTCCTGTCCAGGTAGGACCCACTCTGCTAAGGCTGGTCCCAAACTCTTGGATCTGCAGGTTGATTCTACCCTTCCCCGAGTGTTGTTTGCTCCTGTTCCCGTTTGAGGAGCCCCCAGGTTCCCCCAGAGCTGCTCCTGGTTTGCAGAGGGCTGGGATGGGTTCCTGTCTCCAGGATGGGCTTTGTCCCTGTCCTGCCCCTCTGGGGATGGACACGGGCTCTGTGTGCTCTCAGCCTCTGCTCCAACACCAGGATTCCGAAAAAATCCTCACTTGGAGGTGATGCCAACCCCAAGCCCCCCTCTGCCCTGCCCTGTGCTGGGGTCTGCAGGGTTTGCTGGGTTTGGGTGTGGATTTCTCGGAGCAGTGATTCCCCTGCTCCTCACCTGCCGGCTGTGGCTCCCACGGGAGGTTCCCCATTCCATTCCCATTTTCCCGTTCCATTCCCGGGCTGTGTTTGGCTCAGACTCTTCCCGCATCCCACGCAGCTCCAGCGCAGCCCAGCGTGGCTCTGCACATTTAGCAGCTCCCTCCAGGCAGGGAGCTCTCGCTTTTTTGGGCAGAGCCATCCAGCGTGGCTCATTCCCGATGTGCCTCGGGTGACTATTAGCAAAGTCATTACTTTCCTGGAGCTTTGCTGCAACGCGGATT
The DNA here is from genome assembly GCF_009819885.2 of Catharus ustulatus. Taxonomy (NCBI): domain Eukaryota; kingdom Metazoa; phylum Chordata; class Aves; order Passeriformes; family Turdidae; genus Catharus; species Catharus ustulatus. Next base: position 9,147,102 of record NC_046241.1, on the reverse strand, counting down.
TGGTTGGGAGCTGGACTTTTCCAATGTCCCGTTGCTGTGTCGGTGTCCCTGTGGTTCCTGGAGCACAAAAAGCTCACGGTGGTTTTGTGGCACCTCCCTGGTGGCAGGAGCTGTCAGGAGAAAGGTCTCCTCCGTCTGGGAGAGGGGAATATTTCTGGGGAGCAGGTGGTGAAGGTGTTTAGCAAATGTCAGCTCGAGACCTTGCCATCCTGTGGGCAGGAGTGACATTGCTGAGAAATGTGTTATCCTGTCAGAAAAAAAGAATAAATCCCCATGTGAAATGTTTACGAGTGAGGCAGGGCTTTGCCAAAAGTGGGCGTTTTCCCACCAGGGAGCCTCAGGGAGCAGTGGGAATCCTGCTCAGCTCACATCACTCTTACAGCAGGATGATTCCCTCTGCCTTAGCTCTGAGTGCCTCAACCACCCCCCAGAGCAATTTAATTGATGCACGGTGCTGGTTTGTAGGTGAGCAGAAAGCAGTTTAAACAGAGATGGGTACCAAACACAGCTTTTCAAAGCTGAGACACTGCCTAAATCACTTTTCTGACAAACTCTGCCGTGGTGGCATTGCAGACACCCAGAGGAACTCGTTTGCCCAGTGTCCACTATCAATGTGAGAAGTGCATAATTGCATCTGGGCTGAGAGCTCCATATGGGAGTATTGTTTGAAAATTTTCTCATTTAATGAAATGGGTGGTAATTGGCTCTTAGAAGAGAGTTTAATTGGAATAATTGGCATGGGCACTCGTGTGTTAATTTGGTTTGGTGTTTCTGATGCACAGTCACGGTGTTTGCTCAAGGACAGAAGGGGGGATTCGGTGGTGCCCATATTTCTCAGCAAGAAGTTGCAGCTGGGCTCTGGGAAGGCATTTATTAGAGGAAGCTGTTCAGTTACTGTTCCTGAAGTTGGATTTTGGAGATGGATTTGCTTCATTACAGCTTGATGCAATCACACCCACGCTGCTGGGAGTCGAGGCCTTTTCTGACACTCCAGTTCCCGCTCCAGATCTCTTGGGATTGGTGCTTCTGCTCACCTGGAGCAGCTCCAGCTCCTGGCACAGGGACAGTCCTGTCCTGAGCTGCTCACACACTCGTGTGCAGGGATGTGCACACAAGGAAGGGGAGGTTCACACTCCCTGCCCAGCCTCTCATCCCTGCTTCTCTGAAGTCTCTCAAAACCCATCAGTTCCAGGTCAGCAAATCAGCACCATGAGGTTTCTCTGCACGATAAAAGGTTTGACAGTCTGTTTCCAGTGTGGAGATGTCTCAAGCTGTCGTTTCAGAGCTGCTGTTCATGCACTGCCCTGGGCTGGAGGCTGTGCTGCAGAGCTGCTGCTCTGAGGGGTCACTGGCAGTGGGAGACGGTGACACAAAAGCCATTTCAGCTCCCCAGCCTCTTCCAGAGCTGCAGTTTAACATTTTTTATCTTTTTCATCTTCCTCCAAAATGCTTTTAAAGCTCGGGATTGTCACTTTGTTTGGATTCTTCCCACACAGTGACTGCACTTAGAACTGCCCAGTGCTGATGGGGAGATTTATTGTGCGAAAATTGAGAGGAAAAACAATTTCTAGGCAGCTCTCGTTACAACCTCTAATGGGAACTATTTCTTTCACTCTAAGAACTTGTAAATGGTTTTAGTGCCGTGCTCTGTGCCTCAGAAATGTTCATCCTTCCGGGGTTCAGCAGCACAAATGTCTCTGCTTGCAGACATGTGCATGCATGAGGGCTGCACTCCTTCCCAACAGCGAGAGTTTAAAAAAAAACACAAAAAACTGTGACAGAGAGCCAAGCTTGTGTCTCAGACCCCGGGGCTTTTTTTGCTCTGTTTCCCACAGGCAGATTTTAGGGAGAGAAAGGAGCGCAGCTGAACATGCTGTTGAAGATATTAATCATGATATAATTCAATTTTAATTCCATTAGACACCTTTAGTGAACAGCGAGTTTCTCACTTGGTTTAATTGACTCTTTTCCAGATGATGAAGCTGCAAGATCTGGCACTTGTTATAAATGTCTGTTTATTAAACCATCTTTTGTCCTAAAAGCCTTTGCCTGGCCAGGATGGATATAAATGGAGAGGATGATGTTTGCAGCTCAGTCTTTAAGAAGATGCTGTGTAAAAAATCGCTGCCTTCTCTTTTTCTTTTTTTTTATGTGAGAGATGAGAACAGGCCAAGGCATTTTTTTTTGGTGCTTTTTACTGTAAATGTTCGAGGCAGCCAAGATCTGTGAAGCAGCATTTGCTGTCACACCAGCTGCTGGGTGGATGTTCCCTTTCCAGCAGATGATTTGGTGGTGGCAGCTGAACCAAAAGCTGGTGAGCAGATAGGGGCAATGGAGGATAATGATTTAAAATCCTTTTGTGCTTTAGCTCACCTTTGGCTCCTGCCCTGGCTTGGCAGGCAGCTCTGACAGGTGTGAGACTCCTCTGGGGGGATTCCAGGGGTTTTGTGCAAAAATTCCTGCAGCCTCTTCCCTCAGGGATAGAGTTTGACACATCCTTGCCTTTTCCTTTTGATGCCTTGGGGCTGAGCCCTGGGTGTGAAAAGAGATGTTTTTGTCACATCCATGACAGTACCTGAGTGACCTGGGCATTGCAATCCCCTTGCTGCAGGTGACTGATCACACCTGGCTGCAGGTAACTCTGAGCACACCTGGCTCCAGGTAACTCTGAGCACACCCCCTGACTGCAGAACCCTCCCAGCAGAACCCACAGCTCCAGCAGGATGTTGATGGGTAAGCAGATTTTTCCTCATTGAAGTTAAAATAAGAAACGTTCTTGGAGATCAGTGGTCTGGCACAACCCCCTGTTCTAGTCCTGCCCACACAGCCTGATGAGGCTGTCACAGCCTGCATGGAGTTCATGCCTCATTTCTGCAGCATGCTGTGAATTCCTCTTTATGGGGACTTGCCATTTTCTCTGTCTTATATAATGTATTACAAAAAGAATGCTGAGAGAAATGAAAAAATGTATGGGAAATGGTACCTGGCATCATCCAGCGACCCTGGGGAGGGAAGAAATTGTGATTACCATTGACATATAAGTGCTGATGGAGAGCCCCAAAGCCAGAATTTCTTCTTTGAATGTCAATCATTTTTCTTGGATTTTTAAAGACGTTTTACTGAAGTTTTTGGACACTAAAATTCTCCACATTTTCCAGCAGAAAATGTTTCCTTAGCCCCATTTAATAAGCAGACACTGCGTGGCTCAGGCCATGGCAGAGGCTGCAGGGTCAGTGAGGAATTGCCTTCATTCTGCCCCACGAGGGGGATTTACAGCTCCTGCTGTCCCAGCTCGGGCACAGCTCCTGCCAGCACCCCAGGGGCACTTCCAAGGTGTTTTCCCGCTGGGAAAGCGCTGCACAAATGCTGAAAGCTGTAAACATTTACGGTGCAAAGATCATTCCTGCTGGGAGGCAGCAACAGCAGCTGGCAGGGGAGGGCGGTGCTTGGGGGCTGGGGGAGCCCAGAGCCCCCCAGATCCCTCCTGGCAGGGTTTGGGTGCTGCTCTGCCACTTCTTCAGCTCCTCCTGGCTGATTTTTGTGCTCCCCTGTCACCTCCTCTCCTCCCGGCAGGGTTTGGGTGCTGTTCTGCCACATCCTCTACTCCTGGCTGAGTCTGGGTGCTATTTCACCACTTCCTCAGCTCCTCCCAGCTGATTTTGGGTGCTGCCCTGTCACCCCCAGCTCCTCCTGGCTGATTTTTGTGCTGCCTTGTCACCTCCTCTCCTCCTGGCAGGGTTTGGATGGTCTCCTGCCACCTCCTCAGCTCCTCCTGGCTGATTTTTGTGCTGCCCTGTTACTTCCTCTACTCCTGGCTGGGTTTGGGTGCTGCCCTGTCACCACCTCAGTTGGATTTGGGTGCTGCCCTGTCACCCCCAGCTCCTCCTGGCTGATTTTGAGTGCTGCCCTGTTACCTCCTCTACTCCTGGCTAGGTTTGGGTGCTGCCCTGCCATCTCCTCAGCCCCTCCTGGCAGATTCTGGGTGCTGCCCTGTCACCTCCTCAGCTGCGTTTGGGTGCTCCCCTGTCATCTCCTCAGCTCCTCCTGGCTGATTTTGGGTGCTACCCTGTCACCTCCTCTACTCCGGGCCGGTTTTGGATGCTCTCGTGCCATCTCCTCTCCTCCCGGCTGGGTTTGGGTGCTGCCCTGTCACCACCTCAGCTGGGTTTGGGTGCTCCCCTGCCATCTCTTCAGCTCCTCCTGGCTGAATTTGGATGCTACCCTGTTACCTCCTCTCCTCCCGGCTGATTCTGGGTGCTGCTCTGCCACCTCCTCTCTTCCCGGCCGGGTTTGAGTGCTCCCCTGCCATCTCTTCATCCCCTCCTGGCTGATTTTGAGTGATCCCCTGCCATCTCCTCTCATCCCGGCCAGGTTTGGGTGCTGCCCTGCCATCTCCTCTCCTGGCTGATTTTGGATGCTGCCCTGTCACCTCCTCAGCTGGTTTTGAGTGTTGCCCTGTTACCTCCTCTCCTCCCGGCCAGGTTTGGGTGCTCTCGTGCCATCTCCTCAGCTCCTCCCGGCTCATTTTGGATGCTGCCCTGTCACCTCCTCAGCTGGTTTTGGGTGCTCCCCTGCCATCTCCTCTCCTCCTGGCTGAATTTGGATGTTCCCCTGCCATCTCCTCATCCCCTCCCGGCTCATTTCGGATGTTCCCCTGCCATCTCCTCATCCCCTCCCGGCCGGGTTTGGGTGCTGCCCTGCCATCTCCTCTCCTCTCCTCTCATTTTGGATGCTCCCCTGCCATCTCCTCTCCTCCTGGCTGATTTTGGGTGCTGCCCTGCCATCTCCTCATCCCCTCCCGGCTCATTTTGGGTGCTGCCCTGCCATCTCTTCATCCCCTCCCGGCTGATTTTGGATGCTTCCCTGCCATCTCCTCTCCTCCCGGCTGGGTTTGGGTGCTGCCCTGTCACCACCTCAGCTGGGTTTGGATGCTGCCCTGCCATCTCATCCCCTCCCGGCTCATTTCGGATGCTGCCCTGTCACCTCCTCAGCTGGTTTTGGATGCTCCCCTGCCATCCCCTCTCCTCCCGGCTCATTTTGGATGCTCCCCTGCCATCTCCTCGTCCCCTCCCGGCTCATTTTGGGTGCTCCCCTGCCATCTCTTCATCCCATCCCGGCTCATTTCGGACGCTCCCCTGCCTCCTCCCGTGCACATCCCCTCTCCCCGCCGCGCAGTGCCCGCCTGGCTCCGCTCCCGCAGCCGGGGCTGACTCACGCTGGGGAGCGCTGCCAGCCCCGCCCGGGGCCGCTCCCATAAATCTTGGGAAGCGGAGAGTGACCCCGTTATGTACTCACCTGGAAAAGTGGCTTGGCCGTGCCTCATGGAGACTTTTCATGCTTCCCTTGCAGATATATATTTAGATTTTACCCGAGGGCTTTTAATTTCCTCGCTGGTTTGAGCAGCTGCGATAGGTACACACTTACCTTCCCTTTCTCCTCCGGCCATTTTAACCTGCCGAGGCTTTGTCAGGGAGCAGGGAGTCACTGGAAAGCCTCAGGGTCTCATTGCTGTGCTTGTGAGCCTGTCACACGCACCCAGGAGCAGGAGCACCGTGCCTTTGTGCGGAGATTTGCTCACAGCTGCTCTGTTTCTCCTTCTCCACACTGGGTTTCGCGTTGATGAGCCACGCTTAGAGAGGTGAAAACGGCTTTGCCAAGGCTGCGGTGGCAGTGCTGGGATTTAGAGCCGTGGTTACATAAGGGCCTGGGGAAGGGGACCTGCCCTCCCCGGCCAAAAAGAGAGGTTTGGTTCGGGGATCCCCTCCATCCTTCCTCGGGAGTGGGAGCAGCCTCGTGGCTCTGGGTGGGAGGGAGATTCCAGGACACTGCTCCTCTTACGGGGCAGTTTTGGAGTCCTGATCCTTTCTTCTAAGTTGTTAACATTTGAGATGTTAGTGCAGAGGACACCGGGAACAGGAGAGAAATCAAAAGCTCTTCTGCCATCAGCCCGTCCCCCCCAGGCTCACAGCCTGCCTGAAGCTCTGGATGTGTTTTCTTACTTTACATAATTTTTCCATCTCTCTCCATCAGCCCAGCTCTTCAAAGGCTTCCTTCTGTTTCCAGCTCTCTTGCAGTTGTTAAATCTGCTCTTCCCTGTGCTTTCCAAAGTGTTCCTCCTTCCCTGAAACTTCACTGCTCCAGTTTACTGGAGAAGGCTCCCAAACTCTGCCGAGGAGCCACTGGGTGATGCAGGAGCTGCTGCCAGGGCTAAATCGGGGTGGTGAGGGGATAAACCACAGGCAGTGAGGTGCTGAATTTCTGCCTGTGCCATGCAAATCGTGCTGGTGTCTGCATGTCCTCCTGGGTTCCTGCAGGTGTGTGCTGGTGTCAGGGAATATCGCTGTTCCCCAGCTCCAGGCTCTCTCCCCTGGGTTGGTTTGGTTTGCCAGGATGCCAAGGACCCCCCGGAAGGGCAGTGGGGATGGAGCAGCCCCCAGCCCACCGTGGTGGGAGCTGATCCCACAGAGACCCTCGGGGTGAGACCCCCCAAGGGTGGCTGAGATCCTGCAATGGAGAGGTGCCTTTGGTACCTTTGTGATTTTGGCAGGAACACTCAGCCCCACTGCTGTCCCAGCCTGATGCTGTGATGACAGAAAATCCTGCAGTTTGTGAACTTCTCCTGAAATGTTTTTAATGACAGTTTAATAATAACACTTAGTGCTCCATACAGAGCTTCTCACCCCTGGAACCAAAACGCTTTTGTGAGGAGGGTAAGGACCATTATCCCCCGTGCTGGCAGGGGGGAATAGCTGCTTTTATTTGTGAGCCTAATTATAACAAGTGGAATTAATCAACTTCTCATAGAATGGTGTTGCTTTTTAAAGACAAATGTCAGAAAGGAGTCCTAGAGAGCTCGAAGTGGTGCAGATCCATCTGATGGCTTCTCAGGGAACTCGTCAGAGCCTGTGGTGCAAAGGCTTTAACCCTGCCCAGGCAGAGTGGGGAGGGAGAGAAAGGTGAGGCAAGGCAGGGCACAGTGTGGTTTTAGGCTCCCTGGGCCCTGCTGAGTGGGGGTTTGGGAAAGCTGCTGCTGCCCCAGCCCTGTGCTGTGTTATTCCCTCTGCCCTTCCCCTCTCCAGCTGCTCAAAGCTTGGGGATTGGGAAAGAGCTTGGGAAAAACTTCCCAGTGCTTGGGAATTCTCCCAGCTCCTGAGTGTCCTCTGATTCTGAGTGCACTGAGAAATTCCACTGAAATAATTGCTTTAGTCATGGATTTGTTTCTTAGAGAAAGGACTCAGAGAGGCCTCAGCCTCCTCATGTGAAATCACTGAGTTTTGGGCTTTTTCCCCTCCTCTCTGTCCTGCTCTGCATCCTCCTGGTGCATCCTGGCCCTCTCAGCCTGCAGGGGAGAGCACAGGCTCTTGAGCACAGGTTCTTGTGCTGAGCCCAGGGAAGTGCAGCTTGTTCAGGCTGGGGCCTCTTGGTGTGACAGAAATGGGCAGTGAGAGCCAAGCCCTGGGAAGGCAGGTGGGAGAGTGCCTGAGATGCTTTCTGTGTGCTGCCCTGAGATGCTTTCTGTGTGCTGCCCTGAGATGCTTTCTGTGTGCTGCCCTGAGATGTTTTCTGTGTGCTGCCCTGAGATGTTTTCTGTGTGCTGCCCTGAGATGCTTTGTGTGTGCTGCCCTGAGATGTTTTCTGTGTGCTGCCCTGAGATGCTTTCTGTGTGCTGCCCTGAGATGTTTTCTGTGTGCTGCCCTGCTGCTCACAGCCCATTACCCGATGGATTCACCTCACAATCCTGGGAAATCCTGCCGTTACCTCGGGCACTCAGCTGCTGAGGGGCTCTCTCAGGGAGTGGGGAAGGCAGGACCCCCCTCCCCCGGGGACAGAGGGCACAGGAGCCTCCAGGCAGGACAGGTTTGCAAGTGCTTTGAATTGCAAAGCGCACCCTGAGCTGCTCCACCCCACGGGATCCGAGTCTGTCCCAGCGGGATCAGCCCCAGCTCACCTGGATGAGGCTCTGTGGCACTGGCAGGTAGGAGTGACCCTCAGGAAGGGTTTGATCCTCTTTGTGTTTAAATTCCATCTTTGGCAGAGCCCTGCTGCCTCTCCCAGCAGCACTGAGCTCCTGCTCCCATGCCAGGGAGAACCTTCCTCTCCGGGCTAATGGAAAGAAAATGGAGAGAAGTTTTTTTAATTGACTCAGGATCAATAGATGAAAGTATTTCCTAAGCCTTTTTAATAATAAATATCTGCATCCTCGCTGCCCAGGGAGGGTTCCCAGTCACTGGTCTGTATTCTGATATCTGCAGTCTGAGTTAATCAATGTATTGCTGCTGGATGTTTGACTGTCAAAGGAACAGGAGCTCTTTGGGTTCAGCTCTCTCAGTAACTGATGGACAGTCAAAAATCCTGGCAGAAGGACCTGTTTTGTTAGGAAAATGTTCCTTGGGGCACTCTGGAGCAGGATGTGCTGTTGGGGGAGCAGTGAGGGGATCCTGGGGGTGTCCATGCAGCACATCCCTGTGCGTGGGAGCAGCTCTGGCACTGCACAGCCGTGGCAAGGCCAAGTTCTACACAGGGAAAGAGGATGAAGCACCAACGTTTTTTATTTTCTTGTCTCTTTGGCAAATTTATTATTTTCACTGAGGCAAATGTCAGAGGAAAAAACATTCTGGTGAGGAAGCAGAAGCTCCTTTTTCTGTGATTTTAACTTCCCGTTGGGATAGAGAACAACGAGTAAATAGAGAAAAAAAATCAGATTTCCTCAGAGACATGGACATTTCCAGGCAGTTCTGCTGCAGAGGAATATTTCAGCTGGTGTTTTTTGTGGCTTGGCTGCAGGATCCTCAGTGGGATGGGGGGAGATTTTTGCAGGGCTCTGCCCGAGCCTTGGCAACCTCCAAACATTGGCAGCTTTAGAAAAGCAATTTTGCAGAGTGCCTGGTGACAATGTAGGGCACTCCCTGGTGACTCTGGGGCAGAGCTGGTGCATGTGCACTTCGTGAAAAACACTTCAGCAAGAAGCTGAGCCAGGCAGCTTTGTGCATTTATCTGAGCATTGGTGGCCCTCTGAAGTTTATTGAGCTGATAATGTCACGCTGTGACATTTGTTGGGGTCCTGAAATACAGGAGGTGTTTGTGGCAGTAATAAATTACGTGGGATCTTGTTTTCCCTTGGTGTTATTAAATAAAGGTTCACTCTGCAAAGGCACAGGAACACAGAGGGGCCGTGCAGGGAAAGGTGATTTTCCTAGAGCTGTTTGCCAAGTGTGTCCAGGGGTTCCTGGAGGATAATAATGAGCATTAATGGCTTTTCAGTCCCTGGAGTTCACACTTTAATTGTAAGAGCACAGCCCCTCCTTAGAGCAGCAGCTCTGATCATGTCCCTGTGAGATTCTGGCTGCTCATGAGCACAAACTCTTCTTCCAAAATGTGTTTTCCCACCCAGGTTACTCTTTGTGGGTCTGGAATGATCTTTGCTGAGCTGATGCATTTTGAGATTTTTAAACACATTAACCTGGCTTTCCTGGAGCAGGCCTTGCAAACCAACACCCTTGGGTTGTGTCTCAGCTGAGCAGGTTTGTTTGCCAGAAAATGGGAAAAAACTCAGCCCCTTCCTGTATCATCAACTACTTCTAATGGACAGGGTGATGCTTTATTATTAATAAGTTGGATATGTGAGTAAAGGGAGTTTTGGCAGTCAGGACTGAAAGTGGCCTGGATGAAAGGGAAAATATTTAACAGTGCAGTTGCTGTGGATTCAATTAAGAGCAATGAGGAATCTGCTTCTTTCTTAATCTTATTTTCTGAAATATTATTACCCCTGCAACTGCTGCTCAGCAATTCCCAGCCATGTCTCCAGCCCCCGGCACAGCAGTGGTCTCTGCATAATGTAGATTTTGAAAGGAGAAATCAGCACTTTGTAATGGGCTCTCCAACTAAAATTAAACATCCATTTCCTGGCTTGCAGTCAGATGCTTGGCATTCAGCTGGCCCGGGAAGTGTTTCTGGACCAGAGGAATTTTAGCTGGGCTTTGATGTGAGCGAGGTTGTTGTGCTGGTTTTGCCCTCCCGGAGGATGTGCTGTACAAACAAGGTGCTGCTGCCGTGTCCCCGGGGCAGGATCGCAGAGGATGTCCCTGCAGAGCTGGCTCAGGTGACACAGCCACGGCTCTTTCTAGGAACAGGCTGTTTCCCAGCCAGAGGGAGCCTGCTGGGTGTGCTGGGCTGCTTTGTGTTCCTGCTTCATCCTCCTCCCACCGCCCTGTCTGGCTCAGCAGCACTCTGGAATTTTCAGGGATGCTCTGGTCTTTAGGTGAAGGGGGGAGCACATTGCACTGCTGAGAGAGGAATATTCTCCTGACAGCAGCAGAGCACAGGAGCTGCTCTGGCAGCTCAGGGCAGGGCTGGGCGCTCTGAGTCACTCTGAGCTGGGCTCACAGATGTTCTGTGATCGCTTTTCTCCCCCAAAGAGCAATGGATGCTCTGACCCTCAGCCCTGGCTGCAGTTTCTGGTGTCAGATCATTCCCCCTCTCTGGATTTCCTGTCTTGGTTTGTGTTTAAATGCTTGACAGAAAGAGAGACTTCATGGAGAGGCTTCTGTGGGCAGGATCTGAGCTCCTCCAGGGGCTCTTTGATGTGCTTCTGTCACCTTCTGCACAGCACAGGGATGACAGGAGAGTTTATATTTTCTGTTAAAATTCCCCAGGTCTTTCCCTAATCCCTCTTCTGTTCCTGCTGCTGTGTGAGGGCATTAGTGCTGAGATGAGTAATTTAAGCCTAAGCCCCTTTTCACCTCTAATCTCAAGCCTAAAATTAACGTTCTCCTGCAATTAGGAGTACAATAGGATGTGGAATTAATCCAAAAAGAGACACCTGACTGCCCCATCCTCTGCCCAGGAGGATTTATCAGGGCACACTCCAACCCAGAGGGCTGACAGATCCTGTTTGGTGTTTGAGGACAGCACCCTGAAGTAAAGACATGTGGAGCAATAAGAGTCTGAATCAAACCATGAAGCAGAAAGGAATGACTTGGGTGGAAAATGAATGTATTGAGCTAATGAATCATTTCGAGGCAAAACAAGAAATTAAATGTACGCTGAAAGCTGGCACATTAAGGAAAGGGCTGTGGGTTTTTTATCCATTTTGCATTTCAAAATGCTGAAACAAAGTACATCGGGTGGTGAAATCCCATTAAGAAAATGCTGTGAGCAGGGAAACCAGGATTTGGTTAACAGGAAATGGGGACTGAGCAGATGGGGACTGTGCCATGGGGCAAATGATGGCTGGGGGAAGATTTCTGGGGGAGGAACCGAGGGCAGAGCTCAGCCTGACAGCTCCTGGCAGAGAGGAAAGGAAGGACCAGAACTGGCACAGGATGGAGATTCTGGGTGCTCTGACAGCCTGACAGGAGCATGGAGCTGAGCCAAAGGGAACTGTCAGCTTTTCATTCTGAGAGGAATGTGCTCTGGATCCCAGAATTCCCATTCCAGGACAGCTCCTACCCTGCTCTCCCAGCCAGCTGCAGGTCCCAGGCTCTGGGGAGACCTTTCCACTCAATACCTTGACTTTGTGTACAAAAACATTTAAAGAAATCCTGTGGTGGGACCTGATTATTCCCACTGGCTTAGGTCATGGCGTGGTGACCTTCAGTGAATTTATTGATTATCTCCAGCCTGCAGTGGGGCTGGATGGGCTGGCACCGCTGGGATGTGCTGGGTGTGCTGGTGCTGGATGTGCTGGCACCGCTCGGGGTGGCCTTGGCACGCTGGGGGTGGTGGCACGGCAGGAGCTCGGTGACATCGGTACCGAGGTGACACTGCTGTCCGTGGTGCTGAGCCGCCCTGGCTGTGGATCCTTCCTGATGTTTTTATTCCTGTGTTTATTCATCAAACACGAGCTGGAGCAGCTCTGGACTGGTGGCATTCCCAAAATAAGGAAGGACACACCATCCTTTCCCCTCTCTCCTTTCCCACCCCACCTGCTCACTCAGGTGTTGCCTCCAGCTCAGCTCTCCCCCGGCCTCGCTGAATTCCCTTTTCTGTTTGATATATTGAGAAATCGATGCCAGGAGTGCAAGGAGCTTTTGCTGTCACCTGAAGAGGAAGCATGGGTCACTCAGGGACAGGTGAGGTGCACCTGTCACCTGAAGAGGAAGCGTGGGTCACTCAGGGACAGGTGAGGTGCACCTGCCTGGCCAGGTGAGCAGGAGCTGAGCCCTGCTGGAGGGAGCAGCAGGGAGTTCCTGCTCCATTCCCAGCAGGGCATTCAGGAGGGGACTGAGCTCTGCTGCTTTGTGGCTGAGAGAGCCAAACCTGCTGAGTGTGTTCCCTGGCACGCAGCGCTCACGCTGCTCTGTACACAGAGGAATAAGATAAAATTGCTTCCTCCTCCTCACGCTGCTACCAAAAAACAGCGATGGGGAAAAAAAAATAATCCTTCAGCCCCTGCCCTGCCTGTGCTGATAAGAGCAGTGCAATCCTTTTCTTGACAGAGCCAGGCAAGGCATTTTCATTATTTAGCAAACAAAGCCCTTTCAGAGATTTCTGCATTGTGGACGTTTTCTCGGCGGTTTTGCACCAGATTTGTTGCAGCAGCAAGGCCGGAGAGTTTGCCTCGACTCCCCTCACTACCAAAATAAATGAACAGGGCAGGATTGTTCCACTGAGCAGCCGTGACTGGGGAGAGAAGAAGAAGGAAGGAGATGGTACGCGCCGACAGCTCTAAACTGATTGCGGTGAGGATTGCTATGTATGAGAGAGTTCAGGGGGGAAAGAGGAGGAAGTCACAGAGGCAGCCAAGGCTCGCAGGATGGCAAGAGCCAAGCTGAAGAATTCCCCTTCAGAGAGCAATTCCCATGTCAAAACTGTCCCACCAGGCACGACAGAAGATGTCCACGGGGTGAGCCCCTTGTTACCGAATCGGAGGATGGGATCCATGGGGAGTGATGTCGGACAAAGGTATTGCAGGACTGCAGTGCTGCTGGGGAGCCTGGGTGGGGGAGGCAGCACCTTTTATCTTTTAAATGAGAGGGGAAAGGATTAGTGCCTCCACGGGCTGGAGGGGTGGTGGATGGAATCCTTCGCAGAGCTGCGTTAAAGAACCACGGCAGCTCCAAAGTTGGGTTATGAAATAGGGAGCTGGGGCAGAAGGAAACCAGTTCCTTTAAATTTTTCATAGGTGCTTCTCCATGCTTTCTTCTATGCCTAAAGCATGTCTGAATGGCAGCCTGAGACCGTGGGGCTGCCACACAGCACTGTTAACTTGCACTGCACCTTCCCTGTGCGGTATAAACCCCAGGTTATTTACTCTGCTAACGCACTGTACATCAGCACCATGTTTGTGTGGCAGGAGAGATGCTCGTCCCTCCAGCTGAGCAATAATTTATTTGTAACTGCAATAAAAAAAAAAAAAGCTGCCATAGGAAATGCTGCAGCCTTCCTGCAAGCACAGAGCTGAGTGTAGGGCGAGGAAGGAGCTGTTTTGGAGCTGTTTTTCAGGAGGAGCAGAGCGCTCTGCGCTGCGCTGGGATTTCAGTGATTCAGAAGGAGCCGGGTCCCCTAGTTACGATGAGGATGCAAATGTCACTAATTCAGCTCTTGTTCTGTTCGTTCCATTTTCTGTTCCATCCTTTTCCGCCATCCACCCATCCATGCTGCCTCACCTGTGACTGTGTACTGTATGTCTTCTAGGATTTGGTGCAAACAGCACGGCAGGAAAGCACCTGCTCAGGGGGAATTTGACTTGTTTGGCTTTAGACTGGAACGAATTCGTGCCTCAGCTTCTGCCTCTTGGCATTTCTGGGGGGGTGGCCCCGAGCCAGGAGCAGCAGCTGTGGGAAGCTGAGCAGGGAGTTTGTGCTGGGGAGCACCGGTGTGGCCGGTGCCGTGCCGGGCACATGCTCGGGTCTCCAGGGCTGGGAGCAGATCCTGGCACGCAGAGCGTGTCCCTGTGCCGTGTGCCCGCGCTCCAGATGGCCCCGGTGCCGCGGCTGTGGTGAGCAAACACCGCGGGCTGGCGGGGCGCTGCCTCTGCCGTGCCAGGCAAGGCTCAGAGTGTGGAGAATGGGCACTGTGGGGTTCAATCCCTGCAGCTGCTCTGCTCTGTTTTGGCAGGCTGGGTTTGCTCCCAGTGCTGGTCAGGCTGTTTGTGGTCTGGTTTTGGGTTTTGTTTTTATTGCTGAAAAAAAGGCACCAAAGCTGGACCTGTGCTGGGGGTACCTGAATCTCTTTGGGGCAAGGCTGATTCCTCTCTGTGCTCTTCCAAGTTCTGGTGTTGTCCCCTCAACCTGGTGTGTAGGGGCCAGAAAAATGCAGCTGCAGACTGCTACAAACTCATTCCTCTGCTCAGCAGTGATTAAACAGCCTAGAGGGGCTTCTCCTCTCTGGCATCCAGGGGCTTGGTGGATTCCTGCCCAAGTCCAGGTGGCCAAACCTTCATCCCAGGGCTGATCCTCCTTGTCTTTTGTGGGAGCACAGCATAAAGTAGGGACTCCTGGGTCTGGAGGGCAGCAATTCCAAAAATCACATCATTACGGGTGACCCTCGAGAGAAGGTGGCCCAGGGCTCTTAAAGACCCAATTCCCTGGGTTTCACTGGAATTTTGAGTGATTTGCTGCAGCCCTGTTGTACGAGAGTGCTGCTGTGAGGTAGAGAAGTTGGTGGAACACTCTGACACCCCCGGCAGCGGGCAGAGCCCCAGCTCGAGTGCCTGGATTCTCCTCCTTCCCTGGGCACTGCTTCCCAACAATGAGTTGGCAATTAAGACTGAGATTCCTACACTTGCACTGCTGCAAAGGCAGGAGATGGGTCTGGAAGTGATGAGCAGAGAGTTTGAGGTGCTTCCCAAAGCCAGACTCGAGCAGCATTACTGAGTTAGCAGTGACAGTTGTCCCTGGGAGCTGGGGGTGAATTTTCGGGTGTTGGTGGAAGGAGATGTGTGTTACAGGGTGTGCTCAGGATGCAAATGATTCCTCCTGATGATTGAAGCCAGGGAAATTTATTCTCACCTACTTTATTTACCTCCTTACTCTGAGTCATTGCAGCATCTCAAAGCTTTTAGGGGTTCCCAGTCAAAACAGGAGGAGAGGATTTGAATTCATCTGAGGGAAAAGCACTCCACAGCTTGGGAGTAAAAAGGGGAATTCAGGACTGCCCCTGGGCATCCAGGACAGGGATATTTTCCTGCAGATGGGATGCGACCAGCCCATGTGGAAGTATCCAGAGAGGCTGAGAGTTCTTTCTGTGTGCCAGGGGTTGCTGTGGGATGGGATGGAGCTGGCAGCCTCCTGGCCATGCAGACCTGGGCACTGAGACTCCCCTGGCACCCCATGAGAGTGTCTGGAGCCAGCCAGGACAGGCTCAGTCTTTTCCCTGCCAGCCAGGTTTTTCCTGAGGCAGATTCCTCCCCTGTGCTGGGGGGATTTGGAAGGGAAAGGTGTGAAGGGAAGCAGAGCTCACGGAGCTCTCTGTGCTTGGGAAGGAGCTGCTGGCAGGAGGCAGGACATGCAAACATCTCTGTGGATCCCATTGCACGGTGATCTCCCTGTAGCACCCGAGATGTGGCTTTGAAAACACAAAGCAAGGTTTTTACAAGATAATCACGTCCTGTTTGTGCAGCTCTGCAGGGGAAGCTCTGAGCACTGCCTGTCCTGGGGCACATGGGGCTCTGGGGATTGCAAACGTTCCTGTTTGGGTCTGGTTTGGAGGCTGTGGCCAGGTCCTGGCAGGGCTCTGTGTCCCCTCCCTGCCCCCCTCACCTCCTTCAGTTGTTTGTTGAGCTGTTGATACCAGAATTGTGAACTGCTGAGGTCTGGGAGGAAGATTAGCATTGCAGAAGAGCTGGGCTTGGAGAGACCTGCAGGGCTCTGCTCCAAAGCTGGGCTGCCTTTAAAGCTGTCCCAGCTGGCTCAGGACCAGTCCTGCTGAGTTTTGAACATCTCACTGGGCATTTCTCAGCTCCTTTGGGTTCTGGGTGCTGGGTTTGGTCATTCTCAGGGTGAATCATTTTTCCCTTGCTGCACCTTGTACCTGTTCCCTCTTGTCCCTTGTCCTTTCTGTGTGTCCCAGAGGAGCCTGGCTGCTCCTTTCCTGTTGGGCAGCCCAAGGCAGCAGCTGGATCCTTCCCTCCCTTTCTTCCCTGCACACTCCCACCCCCCAGCCTTGCCTCGTCTCTCAGTTTGAGATAT
This sequence comes from Catharus ustulatus, assembly GCF_009819885.2. Taxonomy (NCBI): domain Eukaryota; kingdom Metazoa; phylum Chordata; class Aves; order Passeriformes; family Turdidae; genus Catharus; species Catharus ustulatus. Next base: position 9,130,972 of record NC_046241.1, on the reverse strand, counting down.
TTTTGGCAGGAATAAATGGGACTCTGCTTCAGCCCTGCTCCAACCAGCAAGGTGGCTGGAGCCTCCTCAGTGGGGAAGAGCAGCTCTGCTAGGCTGAGTTAATGCAGGGTTCTTGGAGCACTCCAGAGAGTGAGGAGTTCACCCCAATGTGTCTAAAATAGAATTTCTGACCGATGGATGTTTGTTCCCCCCAGGGGCAGCGTGGTATTAACAAATAGGATTTGTTAAATGTGGGGTTTTTGCCTGACACAAAGGAACCACAGAGAGGTCCAGTCTGGCCAATGAAACCCTGCAGGCCCTGAGTCCTGGCAGGAGCTCTCCAGGTGATGCTCCCCAGGACACAATTCCCTGCTGAACCATCGCCGTGCTGCGCAATTCCCTCCTGCGGGGACAAGAAATCCATTTATTTATTTTTAACATTTCTTTAACAAAAGCTTTTCCCAGCAAAGACCTTTCAGAGCCCTCTCTCTGCCCTCAGTGAATGCCATGTGCTGGTTTGCTGCCTCAGCTCTGGGTGAGGTGGTTTTGTGCAGGGGAAATGCAGCACCAGGGACATCCCCTGTGTGGGGTTTGCTTTGGGTTCTGCTGCTCCTCTCCTGGCTGGGGATGAGGATTGGCACCAGAAATCCGAGCAGGGCTGAGGCTGGAGGTGTCAGGGTGGTCAGACCTGGCCCCTGCACTGCTCTCTGAGCTGGGGACATCAGTGACACTGTGTGAGGGAGGGCAGGACCAGCAGCGCTGGGGGAGCCTGCACGGGGAAGGAGAATCTGAGGGATCCAACACCTTGTATTTATGAAACACTTTGGCTTTGCTGTGTTTGCTCTGCTGGGCAGCCCTGGCTGGGATGTGGTTTTGGGGGGCACTGATGTGTGCTGCTCTCTGCCCACCCTGGAGCATCTCCCATTCCTGCCCTGGGTCTGTGCCCATGCAGGGCAGGGCATCGCCTCTCCTGCCAGCCTCCTGTGCTTCCCTGGGCTGTTCTGTGCCAGGCCAGGGAGCTGGCACTGCTCAGGCCTCTGGGCATTGCTCTGGGGGTGCTGAGGGTGTTCTCTCACTGCAGGGATGGGCAGGGAGCTCAGGTGTTGGGCATGCAGGGATCCTGATGGTCAGGACACCACCCCAGACCAGGAGCTGCCACCCTCACACCGAGCAGAGCTGTTCATCCCCACAGCAGTGATCCCACTGCAGGCTGCTCGAGCCTGGCTGCTTCTTTCCCTTGCCCCAAACTGCTGGAATGGCCCCAAACTGCTGGAATGGCCCCCAGCTCTGCTCACCTCCCCATTATGGAGCCACTCCTCTGCAGGGCCAGCACTGCCACCCCCATGTGCCCCACAGGGCTCAGCCCTGAGCTCCCTCCACCTTCCCAGTGTGTTTGTGGCTGCTCCTGTGCTCCCCATCTCTCAAACCCCAGCCCCACTCTGGCAGAAAGTGTTTGCCCTGTGGGCACAGGGTGATGCCACCCCCCAGGCTGGGTGCTGGAGGGGAGCAGGCTGAGGTTTGGGAGTGCTGAGCTCTCCTCCCACAGCTCCTGGGAGCTGCCAGCACCGTGAGGATCTGTGCCCTACATAGCCCTGACAGGCAGACACGATCCTCACCTAAGGATGCCACGCTCAGCACTCACTCTTGGGCTTCTGCTCTGGTTATTTTGGGATCCTCGTTGCCATCAGGTCCCATCAGGGCACAGGGATCAGCATTTTCCTCCCCCGGGGGGGTTTTCCTGTGGCATTTCTAAGGGGGCCATGAGGGTCCGTGGGTCTCACATCCCATCCCCAAGCTCACCCACACTCCTTCCCCCACCAGGTTCAGTCACTTGTCAGGGCTGCAGGGACTCGTTTAGCTCATTAGCAAAGGCAAGGAGCTGTGTGTCAGAGCAGCCTGAGCATCTGCAGGGTGTTTTTGTCCAGGCTTGGCAGTGCCTGCTCTCTCCATCTACCTGAAAGCAGCTTGTAGCCAGGTGGGATCCGTCTCTTCTTCCAAGAAACCATCACTGGGACAAGAGGAAATGGCCTCAAGTTGTTCCAGAGGAGATTTAGGTTGGTTTTGGGGCAAAATTTATCCAACTCTGGTATAGATAGAGTCCCCATCCCTGCAGGGATCTGAATGATGTGTGCTTGTGGTGTTTGGGGACATGGCCTGGTGGCGGGCTCGGCACTGGGTGGTGGATTTGATCACCTTAGAGGTGCTTGCCAAGCTCAGTGAATCTGATTGTGGTTGAGGCACAGCTTCCTGGCCAGGCTGGCCCTGGGCTGGGAACAGCTGCTGCAGCTCTGACCCCGCTCCTGCTCCTCTCCAAACTTTGTGTGTTTGAGCTGTGGTGTGGCTTTTGCAGAGGAATGGCAGGGAAATCACTCCTGTGAGCAAAGCAGCAGTGGGGAGGCAGCAGAGCTGCTGAGCTCCTCCTGCTGTGCACAGCTGGCCCTGGGGCACCTCTGCAGCTCTCGGAGTGCCTGGAGCTCTGCTGGCTTTTCCAGCTGCCCACAGCACAGCTGGATGAGTTCCTCCACACCAGGGCTGCTGGAGGCTCAAGCCTTTCCCTGGGGTCATGGCTGCAGAGGGAAGGGAGCTGCCCTGCCCTCCCCTCCCCTCTCCCAGGGCTGGGAGCAGACGTGTGCCTCTTCCTCTCTCTCATTCCCTCTCCCCCTCTTTTCTTTCTTTTTTCATCTCCTCCCATCTGTCCTTCTCACATCAGGCTATTTTGGGCTGAGTTTCTCACTGTCAGCGTGGTGGGAACCGTGGTGCAGCTCCAGTCTCTGGAGGATGAACAGTGCCTTGGGAAGCCTCCCCAGGCTCTTACCTTGCCTGGCTCATCTTCACCCCCCTGCCTTGACCCTGTCCTGAAGGCATTTCGAGATCAGGGTGAAAAGGCATCAAATCCTTCCCAGAGCCAGGGGAGAAAGTCAGATTTAATACCTTTCCACCTCGGTCTTGAAATGCCTCTGAGCCTTGCAAGTGGTTATTAAAGCAGCCTGGAGCCAGGAGTGGTGTTGGCAGGTCATTACTTGTGTCTGTAACTTCCTGAGGCCTCAAGTCAAGACATGAATATTTCTGTTTGTTTGTTTGGCAATGATGGCTGTAAATTGAATGGGAAATGCACCGGCAGCAGTGAATTTTTAATGCTCTCCATTTACCAAAAATTGGGGAGGCAGCGGTGAAGGCGCAGAGTTTGCTGGGAGGGGGCAGCTCCCTGTGTGAGCTGGGCTGAGCTGCTGCTGTGCTTGGCTCTCCCTCTGAGCCCCCTGGAGCTCTTCAAACACAGGGACAGCATTTACCCTGAAAGCACCTGCGTGAGGCACAGCAGATAAATGCCACCCTGACCCCGCAGTGCCCTGGCAGAGCTGGAGGAGAGCTGGGGCTTGGGCTGGCTGGAGAGAAGGGAGCAGGTTCTGCTGCCCCAGTTCTTGGGGTGTGGAGCCCAGGGGTGCTGTGACATCCCTGCCCAGCTCAGGAGGAGCTGGAACCAGAGCTGAGGAGGCAGGGAGAGGTGGAAGGTGCTGCTCAGCCGAGGAGCTGCCTGCAGCATGGGTGGGCAGGTGATTGCTCTCTCTTTTACATAAGCAAGCTTTGTTATGGCTTTGTTCTAATAATAAATGTGCCTTTGTCTCCTCACCTTCTAATAAAACCTTCCCCTTTTGTCAGGGGCTTGAAAGGTGGGGGCAGACCTGTCTCTGAAGCAGCCAAGAAGTTCCTTCCCCCTCTGCTCCTCTCCTTTCTGCCTCCCTTCCCTGCTCTGCTCTTCTGTCTGGGAGATGCTGTTGTGCCAGCCAGCATGGGCAATGGCTGGGCACTGTGGATCATGCTGGGCACTGTGGTTTATTCTGGGCACTGTGGTTCATGTTTGGCACTGTGGTTTTCATGCTGGGCACTGTGGTTCATGCTGGGCACTGTGATTTTCATTCTGGGCACTGTGGATCATGCTGGGCACTGTGGCTCATGTTTGGCACTGTGGTTCATGCTGGGCACTGTGGCTCATGCTGGGCACTGTGGTTCATGTTTGGCACTGTGGTTTTCATGCTGGGCACTGTGGCTCATTCTGGGCACTGTTGTTCATGTTTGGCACTGTGGTTCATGCTGGGCACTGTGGTTCATGTTTGGCACTGTGGTTTCCATGCTGGGCACTGTGGTTCATGCTGGGCACTGTGGTTTATTCTGGGCACTGTGGTTCATGCTGGGCACTGTGGTTCATGTTTGTTTGGCACTGTGGTTCATGTTTGGCACTGTGGTTCATTCTGGGCACTGTGGTTCATCCTGGGCACTGTGGTTCATGTTTGGCACTGTGGTTCTCATCCTGGGCACTGTGGTTTCCATGCTGGGCACTGTGGTTTCCATGCTGGGCACTGTGGTTTCCATGCTGGGCACTGTGGTTCATGCTGGGCACTGTGGCTCATGTTTGGCACTGTGGTTCATGCTGGGCACTGTGGTTCATGCTGGGCACTGTGGTTCATGTTTGGCACTGTGGTTCATGCTGGGCACTGTGGTTCATGCTGGGCACTGTGGTTCATGTTTGTTGGGCACTGTGGTTCATCCTGGGCACTGTGGTTTCCATGCTGGGCACTGTGGTTCATGCTGGGCACTGTGGTTCATGTTTGGCACTGTGGTTCATGCTGGGCACTGTGGTTCATGTTTGGCACTGTGGTTCTCATTCTGGGCACTGTGGTTTTCATTCTGGGCACTGTGGTTCATGCTGGGCACTGTGGTTCATGTTTGGCACTGTGGTTCATGCTGGGCACTGTGGTTCATGCTGGGCACTGTGGTTCATGTTTGGCACTGTGGTTTTCATTCTGGGCGCTGTGGTTCATGTTTGGGACTGTGGTTTTCATGCTGGGCACTGTGGCTCATGTTTGGCACTGTGGTTCATGTTTGGCACTGTGGTTCATGCTGGGCACTGTGGTTTTCATGCTGGGCACTGTGGTTCTCATTCTGGGCACTGTGGTTCATGCTGGGCACTGTGGTTCATGCTGGGCACTGTGGTTCATGTTTGGCACTGTGGTTTTCATGCTGGGCACTGTGGTTCATGTTTGTTGGGCACTGTGGTTCATGCTGGGCACTGTGGTTTTCATTCTGGGCACTGTGGTTCTCATACTGGACACTGTGGCTCATGTTTGGCACTGTGGTTTATTCTGGGCAGCATGGTTCATCCTGGGCACTGTGGTTCATGCTGGGCACTGTGGTTTTCATGCTGGCTCATGCTGGGCACTGTGGCTCATGCTGGGCACTGTGGTTCGTGTTGGGCACTGTGGTTCATGTTTGGCACTGTGGTTCATGCTGGGCACTGTGGTTCATGTTTGTTGGGCACTGTGGTTCATACTGGGCACTGTGGCTCATGTTTGGCACTGTGGTTCATGCTGGGCACTGTGGTTTTCATGCTGGGCACTGTGGTTCATGTTTGGCACTGTGGTTCATGCTGGGCACTGTGGTTCATACTGGGCACTGTGGTTCATGCTGGGCACTGTGGTTCATACTGGGCACTGTGGTTCATGTTTGGCACTGTGGTTCATGTTTGTTTGGCACTGTGGTTCATGTTTGGCACTGTGGTTCATTCTGGGCACTGTGGTTCATGTTTGGCACTGTGGTTCGTGTTTGTTGGGCACTGTGGTTCATGCTGGGCACTGTGGTTCATACTGGGCACTGTGGTTCATGCTGGGCACTGTGGTTCATGTTTGGCACTGTGGTTCGTGTTTGTTGGGCACTGTGGTTCATGCTGGGCACTGTGGTTCATACTGGGCACTGTGGTTCATGCTGGGCACTGTGGTTCATGCTGGGCACTGTGGTTCATGTTTGGCACTGTGGTTTTCATGCTGGGCACTGTGGTTCATGCTGGGCACTGTGGTTTATTCTGGGCACTGTTGTTCATGTTTGGCACTGTGGTTCATGCTGGGCACTGTGGTTTTCATGCTGGGCACTGTGGTTCATGCTGGGCACTGTGGTTCATGTTTGGCACTGTGGTTCATGTTTGGCACTGTGGCTCATGCTGGGCACTGTGGTTCATGCTGGGCACTGTGGTTCATCCTGGGCACTGTGGTTTTTATGCTGGGCACTGTGGTTCATCCTGGGCACTGTGTTTCATATTTGGCACTGTGGTTCTTGCCTGGCAGCACCAGGACAAGGAGCCCCAGCTTGCCCTGGCTGGGGACAGCTCTGCCCTCCCAGCCCTGGATCCTGCAGGGGATCAAAGTCCTTCCCTGGCTGTGCTGTTTTCCATGGGAATGGGATGAGCTGAGCTTTGTCTGCTCTCCTGGAGCCAGACCTGGAGGAAATAAAAAGGTCAATTTGAAGTAGATTATCTAAAACACATTAAAAGCCAGCGTAACCTTTCTGACTCCATTAAGTGGCTTTAGTTCTGTACATTGTAAATCACTGCTAAAGTGTTTTTGGGGTCTGGGAAACGGCTGTTCTCCAGATGAGATTTGGAATGATTTTTAGTTTTCTTAGAGAAATCTCCATATTTTCTCAGCAGTTGGAGTGCTGGTGAGAATTTGGGTGCCTGGAGAGGTTTCAGTGAGATACCTCAAATCACTTCTTCCCTCTGTGACCAGCACAACAAAGTTCACTCATTTGGGAGCCCAAAGCACCTTTTTGTAACCAAAAAAGGGATTATTTTATTGCTTTTTATTGCTTTAACCACACCTCAGAGTGGGGAGGTTTATGTCTGGAATCTCTTTTGTGGTGCCTCCATGTGAGTGAGGTGTTTATTCTCCTCCTGAGCCCGTGGCTTTGGGGAGGGAATCCTGGAATCTCCCTGGCTCACCCCAGTCCTGCAGGACCCCTCTGCCCTGGGTGCTTTTGTGCCTTTGCTGTTTGGCTTTCAGGAGGGTTGTTCTGCAGCTGGAATTAGCTCCTGCTCCTCCTCTCCTCCCGGCTGCCAGCTGGCACCAGATTAGGAGAAAACCAAATCATTTGCTGGTTCTTTCCCCATAAACATCTCTGTGAGGCACCAAAGGCCCCTGCTCAAAACCAAACAGAGGCAGAGGGGCTGGAGCAGCCCCTGCTGCTAACGTGGGATAATCCAATTTAGCTGGAGGGAGCCTGAGCTGGCAGGCTCCTTCCTGAGGCTCTGCAGCTGGAGAAAATCTGGGATGCTGGGCAGGAATAAATGCCAGGCTGGAGAGCCACCCCAGGGCTTGTTCTTGCTGTGAGAGGTGGCACAAGAAACCACTCTGGTGTGAATTTACTTAATGGTCCGGGAGAAAGGGGAAGGTGGCAGAGAAGAAAAGGCTCTGGGGAGATCTTAGAGCATCCTCCAGTAGCTAAAGGGGCTCCAAAAGAGCTGGGAAGGACTTTGGATAAGGGTCTGGAACGACAGGATGAGGGGGAATGGCTTCCCACTGACAGAAAGCAGGGCTAGATTAAATATTTGGGATAAATCCTTCCCTGTGAGGGTGGGAAGGCCATTCCCATCACTGGGAATGTCCAAAGCCAGGCTGGACAGGGCTTGGAGCAAGCTGGGATAGAGGAATGAGCAATGAGCTCCTCCCCAGCCTCTGCACAGACCAGAGCAGCAGCAAAATAAATCCTGTCCCAGGGAGGCTGCTCCTCGCAGCTGAGGGATGGAGCAGCTTCCTTTGGGCTCCCATTTCTGCTGAAATGTGAATTTATTGCTTTTATTTCATTTGAACTGTGCTGGAGTGCTGCGGACTCGTAAAGCAAAACGCAAGAAAAATCTTTATGGGCTGCAGCAGCCCCGTTGGCTTTGGTTTTATTTCTCAGTGTCTGTGGCTCACAGTAAATAAGGAAAGGAGAGAGGGCACTGCAGGAACAGGGAAGGGCTCAGGTAAAGATGGGGATCAGGGCCATCCCTGGGGTGTCCTGATGACAGCATCATTTCCACAGGGGGATTTTTTACCTTGCTGTAATTGCTGTGTTTGGTAGCCCTGTGCTGTCTGTCTGTCTGTCTGTCTGTGGGATGTACAGTACACCAGCACAGGCCCTTTGCCTCTCACCCACTCTTGTTTTCTCTGTGTTCTTCCTCCCTTTGCCTTGAGCCCCTCATCACCCTCATCACTCCTCTCTGTTATTTGATTCAATTTTTGGTTTATTATCCTATTTTCTTTTCCCTTCTCTGCTCATCACTGGTGCCTGTAAAACCAGCCCAGGAGAGGCACAATGCTGAGTTCCTGAAAGCACCAATCCATCAAAGTCCCATTTCTGCACCAAGTGTGGCACCAATTAGGGACAGAGCAGCGACTCATTTAAAAATAAAAAAAAGGGAATAAAACTGGCATAAAACATGTTTTTATCCACGGAGCTGAGTCCTTGAAGGGGCTGTGATTGGCAAAGCCACCAGAGCATCGCTGGGAGCTGAGCAGGGACCTGTCCCAGCGTGGTGTCACCTTGGGTGGCCTCTTGTCCCTGTGGCACTGCCATCCCAGGGGGACATTCCTGCTTTGGAGCCAGGCTCCCAGAGCTGTGCATTCCCTCACCCTGTGTGCTGCTCTCGCCCTTAGGGCTCACGCCGAGGATTTCAGCGTGGATTCCTCCTTCTCACAGTAAGTTCTGTGCGTGTCCCGGTGCCGTGGGGAGGGACAGGGGGAAAAGCCAACCCTGCTCTCTCCAGGGGGCAAAATCCCCTTGGAATTTGGGGTGAGCTGAGTTTTTGGGTGTACCTGCTGCTGAGAATGATGTTAGCTTGGGTGGTGCATCCATGGAAGTGTTCCAGGCCAGGCTGGATGAGGTTTGGAACAACCCCCAACAATTCTGGTTGGAATTGTCCCTGCCCATGGCTGAAACCAGATTTAAAGGTCCCTTCCAACCCCATCCCGTCTGTGGTTCCATGATTTTCCTGCTTTTAAGGGAGCAGATAAAGCACGAGATTTGTCCTTCTCTGCTCTTCACCAAGGAATTGTTCATGGGAGCAGCAAATCCCTCAACATTTCCCACCATGGGGAGGATTCTCTGCTCCCAGGGACAGACAAGTTTCTTGAGGAAGAATTGATAGCAGCAAATTGGCAATTATCCATTAACGATGAGCTCCGTGCACAGCCCTAATTAAACAATGCAGATTCATCAGCACAGGCAATTAAAGGAGCAGACTCCTGAGTGTCAGCCTCCAGTGTTGCAAAACAAATAGGCCAGAGGGAACACAGCCTGTCATCCCATTGCTGCTTCCCTTTGGGGTTTAAACCTTTGTGGAAGTATCATTATTTTGTTGAGCAGGTCCAGCTATCCAAACCTTGGATGGGAGATGCTGCTCCATCCTGGAAATGCCCCCTTGGATGGGGCTTGGAGCACCCTGGGGTGCTGGAAGGTGTCCCTGCTCACAGGATCAGCTTTGAGGTCCTTCCAGCCCCAAATATTCTGTTATCTACAACTTGAACCCCTTGAGTGTGTCCCTGTTCCCTGCAGTGCTTGGTTTGGTGCTTGGGAATGAGCTCTGCTGAGCACAGCTGGAGAGGGATTACAGCTTTGGTGCCTTCAGGGAATGAGGAGTCGATAAAAATCCCATTTCCATTGCAATGGCCTCCCTAATAAAAAATTACATATATATTTATATATGAACTAAAAGTCAAGCAGGAGATCTCTTCAGGCCCAAGAATCCCTTCCTGCAGTCGGTGTCAGCCCCTGTCCCACGAGGGTCTGTGGGATGACTTCAGGGCATGGTGAAGATAAATGGCCCTGGAGGCCAAACCTGCTCTTGGGCAGGGCTTTTCCTGTAGAGAGGGCTTGGAATTTGCTTTTCATCCCCAAAAATAAAACTGCAGCAGTACTGCTGGAGCCAGGATGACATTACCTGCACCCAGCTGGGTTTAATTTGCTGCAGAGTGGTTGGCAATATCAATTCTTTCTCTGGGCAAAAAAAAAATCACACTTCATAATAAAATAGGAGATTTTATTTCTGATTGATTCCCATGGTAAATGCATGAAACCTTGAAGAAATGAGTCTTTGGGCCTGAGGGGCAGGATGTGCCCCAGCCTCCTGGCTCCCTGGGCAGTGTTTATTGATGTGGGACTCGATTCTGCTGTTGTGGTCTGTGATGAGCCTGTGCTGTGCCAGGGAAACTTATTCCTGGTGCTGCGGGGGCCAGGAGGGACAGCTGCCTGTGCACAGGGCTGTGACAGTGCCATGGTGGCTGTGATGGTGGCACAGGGCTGTGACAGTGCCATGGTGGCTGTGACAGTGCCATGGTCACTCTGACAGTGCCACAGTGGCTGTGACAGTGTCATGGTGGCTGTGATGGTGACATGGTGGCTGTGCCATGGTGGCTGTGCCATGGTGGCTGTGACAGTGCCATGGTGGCTGTGATGGTGACATGGTGGCTGTGCCATGGTGGCAGTGCCATGGTGGCTGTGACAGTGCCATGGTGGCTGTGCCATGGTGGCTGTGCCATGGTGGCTGTGACAGCGCCATGGTGGCTGTGCCATGGTGGCTGTGATGGTGACATGGTGACTGTGCCATGGGGCTGTGCCATGGTGGCTGTGATGGTGGCAGGGTGGCTGTGCCATGGTGGCTGTGACAGTGCCTGTCACACACCAATGTGGGACCTGCTGAACACCTCGGGGTCTGCTGTGATCTCTGAGAATCTCTGGGATTCTGGTATGAGGGGGGAGCAGCTTCAGTGTTGCACCTGCTAAGGGATGTGGGGTGAGAAAATCCATGATTTTCCAGTGGGCAGGTTTGCCCTGTTTGCCATTCTTGGCCTTTTGGACCTGCCAGCGGTGTCCCCAGTGCTCTCCTGTTCCTCCCTCAGGACCTGAAATCCCCCTGAGAGATCCCTGCCCTTCCCTCTGTGGATCAGCAGCCTTGCCTTGGGGGGCTCTGCCCCCAAAATCTGGACAGACAGACTTCCCTCCCCAGCTGGTTTGTGCTTTCCTGCTAAAGACGTGCCCGAGGTTTGCTGGAGGAGCTGCAGCAGTGGCAGAGCCCCGCGGGTGCTCGGTGATGCTCTGACATTGCCAGGGCAGCGTGTCCTGCTGCCCTGGGCTGGTGGGACAGCATCAGCCCTGCTGGGAGCGCTGAATCCAAGCATCCCCCGGCCCGTGAGGGACCTGGTGTGGCAGGAGAAGCCCCTGGACCCGATTCCCCCCGCCCTGAAGCCGTGCAGCACTGCCGAAACCACAGCCTTGAGTAATTGTTCAATTACTGCTCATTGAGCGTGGGGGCAGCTCCTTCCCTGGCCCTGCCTTTGGCAGGCACCCAGGCTGTCTGTGTGCACAGCTGTGCAGCTATTCACATCCCATTCCATTTCACTCCCATTCCCATTCCATTCCTGTTCCATTCCATTGGCATTCCCGTTCCTGTTCCCGTTCCCAATCCCATTCCCATTGCACTCTGATTCCCGTTCCCATTCCCATTCCATTCCCAATCCCATTTCCACTTCACTCCTGTTCCCATTCCACTCCCATTCCCATTCCCCATTCCCATTCCATTCCCATTTCACTCCTGTTCCTATTCCCATTCTTGTTCCCATTCCATTGCCATTCTCATTCCCAATCCCATTCCCGTTCCCATTCCTGTTCCCGTTCCCATTCCTGTTCCCGTTCCCATTCCTGTTCCCATTCCCATTCTATTCCCATCCCCATTCCCCCATTCCCATTTCACTCCCATTCCTATTCCCATTCCATTCTCATTCCCATTTCATTCCCATTCCCATTCCCATTTGACTCCCATTCCCATTCCCATTCTATTCCCATCCCCATTCCCCCATTCCCATTTCACTCCCATTCCATTCCATTCCATTCCCATTCTATTCCCATTCCCACTCCATTCCTGTTCCCATTCCCATTTCACTCCCACTCCCATTCACATTCCCTTCCATTGCCATTCTCATTCCCATTCCATTCCCATTCCCATTCTATTCCCATTCCTGTTCCCATTCCTATTCCCATTCCCATTTCACCCCCATTCCCATTCCTATTCCCATTTTACTCCCATTCCCATTTCACTCCCATTCCCATTTCACTCCCATTCCCATTTCACTCCCATTCCCATTCCCTTCCATTCCCGTTCCATTCCCATTCCCAAGCCCCGCTCTGGGAGCTGGGCTGGGCAGGGCTGGAGCTGTCCCTGTCTTCTGGGAGCATGGCAGGGGCACTGAGCTCGCCCTGTGCCATCCCTGTCACTGGAGATTCTGTGTCCAAACACCCTTTACCGTCAGGAAAATGGTGAGGGAAAAAGTAAAAACATCCCAGAGGGAATCAGGAGGGCTGGAGCTGTCTGGGTACTTTGTGAAGCTGCCATCAGCAGGTACCTGAGCTCATCCTGGCAGCTTTTGTGCTTTATCTGGGGAGGATTTTGGCTCTGCTCAGGTTCCAGCTGGCGCTGGCTGCTCCTGGCTGTGGCACGGTGCCTCCAGAGCATCCTGCACAGCCTCTGCTGCTGGGAGAGGAAATGCTGCAGAGCTGCAGTGCCAGCCTGCTCCTCACCTTCCTCTGAGATGTGTCTGGTAACCACAGCCCATCCCCATCTGGGCCTGCAGCACATTTCTGTAATTCCAGCATTTCTTATGTGTTTGGTGCAGGTGGGTTTGCATGGAGGGTGCAGAGCTGTTCTCTGGGCTCAGCCGGGGTGGAGGGGTGAGGTGGGGTCTCACTTGAGCTGCCTTGGCAGATTGCAGAGATTTCTGGGGTTTTGCTGGTTTTTTGGGTATTTTCTCCCCCCAGAAAAATTCTGAAGTCTTGATTGCATCCTGTTACATGATGGGAGAAATTCCTTGAGAAGCTTTCTGGGACAATAAATGGTTTAAATTGTTTTGATTTAAGGTCCCTTCCAACCCAACCCAACCCACCCTGGGATTCCATGCACACCAGCTGAAGTGTGAGGGAAAGGAATGGGGCCATGGGGAGAGGCTGAGGGTTTTTTCCCTGCCAAGAGCCTTATTTATTTGAAGACATGCTTCTCATGGCATGAAGTGTCTGATATAAAATACAACAAAACCGCCCTGGGGAGCCGAGTTCTTCTCAGAAAGGAGCAGAGGGCTCTGGGGTGGGGCTGGCAGCTCCCTGCCTTGGCTGGCTGCTGGATTTTGGGGCTGTCTCAGCTTCCAGGCCGAGCCCAGGGACTGTCAGGGGTTGTGGGGATCAGAGGAGCTGCCTGTGCCCACTGCCCATCTCTCCATCCCTGTTTGGGTTCATATTTTCTGTGTTTTCCTCCTTTGTAAGAGAACTGTCCCAGCTCTCTGGGGAAATTGGAGCAGGGGCTGTGCTCCTCAGTGTTTATTTTAATGCCAGTGAGCTGCAATGTGCTCATCCTGACCTTTCATCTTGCACTTTTCTGAACAAACTATTGTGTCTTCTTTTGGGAACTCATCATCTTACGACAAATTGCCTCTAATCTTAGATTAATAAAGCACAATAAATAACGGAGCGGAGAAAACGAACTCGCTCAGGCATTATGAAGTGCATAATAGCAGTAATTACATTTCCAAGCTGAGGGTTTGTAACTGAACTTGTAGCAGGATCCTTGTTTGCATGGCCCAGGGGGGTTCAGCGGGGGCGAGGGGTGGGGAGCTGTGGCTACCTGTGGAGCTGGTGATGCTTGGAGTGGCCTGGGATGGGCTGGACCAGGATGATTGGACAGTGGGGAGGATGCTGATGGTGGGGAGGATGCTCTAGGTGGGAAGGATGCTGATGGTGGGAAGGATTCTCCAGGTATGAAGGATACTGATGGTGGGAAGGATGCTCCATGTGGGAAAGATGTTCCAGGTAGGAAGGATGCTACAGGTGGGAAGGATTCTCCACGTGGGAAGGATGCTGATGTTGGGAAGGATTCTCCAGGTGGAAAGGATGCTCCAGGTGGGAAGGATGCTGATGGTGGGAAGGATACCCCAGGTATGAAGGATGCTGCAGATGGGAAGGATGCTGATGGTGGGAAGGATGCTGCAGGTAGGAAGGATTCTCCAGGTGGGAAGGATGCTGCAGGTAGGAAGGGTGCTCCAGGTAGGAAGGATGCTGCAGATGGGAAGGATGCTGATGTTGGGAAGGATGCCCCAGGTGGGAAGGGTGCTGATGGTGGGAAGGATTCTCCACGTGGGAAGGATGCTGCAGGTGAGGATGATGCCCCAGGCAGGAAGGATGCTGCAGGCAGGAAGGATGCTGATGGTAGGGATGATGCTGATGATGAGAAGGATTCCCCAGGTGGGAAGGATTCTCCAGATAGGAAGGATGCTGATGTTGGGAAGGATACTGATGTTGGGAAAGATGCCCCAGGTGAGAAGGATGCTGATGGTGGGAAGGATTCTCCATGTGGGAAGGATGCTGATGGTGGGAAGGATGCCCCAAGCGGGAAGGATGCTGCAGGTAGGAAGGATACTGATGGTAGGGATGATGCTGATGATGAGAAGGATTCCCCAGGTGGGAAGGATGCCCCAGATAGGAAGGATGCTGATGGTGGGAAGGATGTCCCAGGTGGGAAGGATTCTCTAGGTATGAAGGATGCTGATGGTGGGAAGGATGCTGATGTTGGGAAGGATTCTCTAGGTATGAAGGGTGCTGATGGTGGGAAGGATGCTGATGGTGGGAAGGATTCTCCAGATGGGAAGGATGCTGAAGGTGGGAAGGATGCTGATGTTGGGAAGAATGCTGATGTTGGGAAGGATGCTGATGTTGGGAAGGATGCCCAGCCATAGCAGCAGGGAGGGGACACTTTGAACCCCCCACCCTGGCTGAGCTGCTGCGAAGGCAGAGCTGTCAGGGCGTGTTTTGGGGTGGCAATGATGCAGTCAGAGTTTAGCTGGATTTTTATTTCCACTTAACTTCCTGACAATGAAATTAAAGGGTAGGTTTTACATGATCTCATCTCCTTCCCTCAGCTGGAAATGGAGCAGGAGCTGTCACACTTTGGGATGGTGCTGCTGCCTCATTCAGCTCTGGGGTGTTGGGTTCACCTGCAGAGTGGGACCCCCAAAAAGATCTGGGGCTCAGCCTTGGCAGGTTGTCTGCACAGGAACGTGTTCCTTCCACATTCTTTCATTTCTCCATCTCTTTGCAGTGTTAAACACCCTGTTCCCTTCAGCCAAGACATGGCTTTTTGTTGCTTTGTTGTTTTTGCAGTGTTCCTCCTTCCTGCAGCCATCAGGATGGATGAATACGTGGGCTACTTCATCATAAAAAGTTAGATCTAATAATTCAGTCCTTTTATCCATCAGCAATTACAGTCATTGTCTCGAGGTGGGCCACAGCTCTACAGATCACTGAACCATCTGTCTGCTGACAGAGATTTATTCTGCTGTTTGTTGCTTTGATACGAGACAAATGTCTGGCAGAGGAATCGTGCTCCCTGAAGTCTCCAGCTCCTCAAGGCACTTCATCCTCGGGGACTCTGATGAATGGGGTGCTCAGCGCTGCTGTGGAGCTGAAAGCCAGCTCCCAGCACTTCCTGGGCATTTTTAATAAGGAGAAGGAGCAATTATCTTGTGTGCAGCGTTGTGAGCAGTTGTGACAGCTGATTTATGCCCTGGCACAGTAGAATGATTTGCCGAGTCTGGCTCTGGGAACGATTAATTGTGACACGTGTAAAGGCTGGGTTTGAGGCTCTGCATGAACGCTGTGTGCTCCTCAAGCACCGTGCTGATGGGCCAGGCCTTGGAAATTCTCCTGCTCTGGGAGGTCTGGGCTCCCTTCTGTGGTTGCCACCACCCAGGGGTGGTGCAAAGCCCCTCTGGCCACCTCCCCACCCCTTGGGCCAGCCGGAATGAGGCACCCCCGAGCGATGAGGGTCTCATAAAACCCTTTCCCGATTTGCTGCCTGATCAGCTGGGTATGAACGCTCGGTAAATATTTATCCCTCAGTGTCAGAGGGATAAATAACAAATCAGGATCCGGTGTACCTGAGGGATGGAGTGTGATGGCAGCGATTGTCACGGGAATTCTCTCAGCCTGATCTGTGCCTGGGCTGGGGAACACTCCCGGTTAATGAGGGCTCCATGACCTTTTGCAGGCAGTTAAAAAAGGAGCGATAACAGGAGCACTTCCTTAGGACTTGCCGAAAGCAGAGAACAGGGGAAGCGATCGCTAATGAACTCCTTAATGGGCGGACAGGAACGAGCAGGCTTCGTGTGGCTCAGCCGAGAGCCGGGGCAGGAGGAGCCGCTCGCGTTTCAGGGCTCTGAGCAGGAGCAGCGCGATTTAGGATGATGGATAATGAGTTTGCAAAGGGCTGCGGGCGATTCTGAAGTGCCGCGAGCTGAGCTGGGGCTTGCTTTGCCCACATTTCTCATCCAGGATCCCATCCAGGATCCCCTCCAGTATCCCCTCCAGGATCCCAACCTGGCATCCCATCCAGGATCCCCTCCAGGATCCCATCCAGGATCCCATCCAGGATCCCAGCCTGGCATCCCCTCCAGGATCCCCTCCAGGATCCCCTCCAGGATCCCCTCCAGGATCCCCTCCAGGATCCCCTCCAGGATCCCATCCAGGATCCCATCCAGGATCCCATGCAGGATCCCAGCCTGGCATCCCTGGCAGCCTGCAGCCTCGGGGAGCTTTGCTGCCATCCCCGTGGGCATCCAGCCGGGATGCAGGGCTGGCAGGGGCTGGGATGGGCTCGGTGGGAGGCAGGAGAAGCCGAGGAATGCACGGATGGGACATTCCCAGACCCACCTGCCGGATTCTGTGAAGTTTCCTGGCAGGTGACCCTGCCCTGGGTCACCCCCAGTGTCCCTGGGTGCCAGGCGATGTTTGGAGTTGGTTGTCAGCTCCCGGGTTTTTCTGGAATGACCAAGTGTGGTATCTTAGCAACAAAGGGAAATTTTCTCCTTTGAGAGCGGGATTGTTTTTTAACAGCTTCGATGCTGAGTGCTTCTCTTCCCCAGGGAGAGGCAGGGCATGGGCAGAGCCAGAGGACATTGGGGACATTGTCCTGGCCAGCTCCTGCTCCGCTGGATGGAGCAGATAAAACAGGGGAGGCTGCTTTTGTGGGAGCTGTTGTGCGTTGTGCAGCGTGTGTGGAAGGAGTTTAACTCAGCTGGGTGTGTGTGAACCAAAGACCCCAACAGGGCTGGCCCCGGGGTCACTTTGGCTGTCCCTGGGGTCCTGGTGCTGCTGCTCTGGGGTGAGGCTGGGGTCACTGTGGGATGTCAAGGGGTGACCCGACTGTCCTGGGGGGACAGGGGCTCTGCTCTGCGCTGCCACCCCTCTGACTGCCCCTCCGGGACTCTCCCCGCAGGGTGCAGGTCGAGTTCTACGTGAATGAGAACACCTTCAAGGAGCGGCTGAAGCTCTTCTTCATCAAAAACCAGCGATCGAGTGAGTGCCGGGAGCCGAGCCCTGCGCTGTCCCGTGGGACGAGAAGCCATTGCCACCTGCTGGTGGCCTTGTCCCCGTGTGTCCCCAGCCCGGGACCCCGATTTTCGGGTGTTGACCAGCTTGGTTTGGGGGATGCTTTGGGTGGAGAGGTCAGGATGCCTCCTGCCACCTCTGCTCCCTGGGGACAGCCACAGCGTGACAAAGAGCTGTGACACCGGGCTGGGAGCAGGGTGGGAATGTCCCCATGGCAGAGCTGGCAGGCTCTGAGTTACCCACTCAGCTCCAGCCATCGGGATTAGTCTCCTCTTGACTAATGGTGTTGTTATTTTCTTTCTATGAGATGTCATTAGCTGTCTGGAGGGGGCCCGCTCGTTAATTTATAAATTCACATTTTCTTTTCCTGCCTGCATCCTGTTGTCTGGTTAAAAAACTGGAGCGCAGCACAACAGGGTGCCCAGGGGGAAATTCTTAATGAAAATGTGACGAATTTCTCGCTTGTAATTTGAGTAATAACCCCATGAACTGGCTGGGGAGGCAGAGTGGATAAAGCAGCAGCTTTTCCTCGCCATCCCTGCTCCTGTGATGTGGTCAGTGCTGCTCTGGGTGCCTGCTAATGAGGGGGATTCACTCCAGCAGCTCCTGTTTGTGTCTCACATCTATCGGGGTCAGCGAGGCGCTGACTCATCGCTATTTATTCCTCTGTTGGTCTCCTGTGCCTGTGGCTCTGGGCAGGACACGTGGAGCAAAACCTGGGGCTGCCCTGGGATCAGAGGGGTCCTGTGGGGCTGCCCAGGACCTGTGGGGCTGCGCAGGACCTGTGGGGCTGCCCAGGACCTGTGGGGCTGTGCTGTGGCCCTGCACGGGGCTCTTTGGGGTGCCTGGGAATGCTGCCCCATCCCTGCTCCTCTCCACCCCAGGCCTGAGGATCCGGCTCTTCAACTTCTCCCTGAAGCTGCTGACGTGCCTGCTGTACATCGTCCGTGTCCTGCTGGACAACCCCGAGGAGGGCATCGGCTGGTGAGTGCCCAGAGCCCCCAGTGCCACCCCAGGCTGCCCCAGTGTGTGTGCAGGAGTTGGGAGCATGGGTTTTCTCCCCCCAGCTGTTGGAATTGGTACTTTGGAGACCCCAGCTCAACCCCCCTGGATGGGTGTGGGGTATTTTGTGGCATGGTCGTGTTCATCTCCCAGTTCTGTCTGGCTCAGCGTGGCCTTCAGACACAGTGAGAGCTCAGTGACCCCAGGGCATCACCCTGCAAATATTTTCTGAGGGCTGATGCCCTTGAAGACATTCACACTAAATCCCATTTAAGCGTTTGAGAAGGGAATGTGTTGTGCTGTGTGGATCCTTGAGGTGATGGATGATTCCCCACATCAGCTTTGTGCTGGCTTTCAGTATAAACCTGTTTTTAATGTGTCCTTGCTTTGTTTAACTCGTGTACAATGTGAGGGTTTTTTTCCCCAAGAGCTTGGAGAATTGGCAATTTGATTTTCTCCTTGTGAAGGCTGCAGACCACCAGGTGCATCTGCACATTCTGAAAGTGCTTTCAGAGCTGTGAGGATGAAGCAGGGCACGGATGCTCATCCTTGAGAGGTTTAGCACAGCTGCAGCTCAGGGAATTCCATTTTCCAGAGGCTGTGAGGCAGCAACCAGGCTGGCCAGCAGGAGCACAAGGCTCAGTCCTGCCTGCCAGGATGCTGGGGGCCCAGCCAGCCTTGTCCCAGAAGCTGCAGCTCAGCAATTTTTGCTAATTGTGACCTGGTAATTCCCAGCTCCCTGCAGCCCTGTGCCAGGGGAATCAGCATTCCACAGCACCTCTGGTAGGGACTGATAAAACCTGAGGGGTTTTATCCTCCAGTAATGAGATGTTCAAGGCTGCCTGGGTGAGACTTTTCCTGTGCAGAGCCCTGGCTGTAGGAATCAGGATCCTTGGAATTGTTGTGCAGTGCTCCTCCAGCCATGAGGGCACCTCATGATCCCAGGGAATCAATCCCAGTATCCCTGTTCCCCTCTGACTGCTTTTCCCTGCTCTTTCTCTCCCAGCTGGGAATGTGAAAAGCAGAATTACACAGCGTTCAACCAGTCCACGAACATCAACTGGTGAGTGGGAGCTGCTCCAGAGCTCGGGGCCAGCTCTGCCGGGGTGTGGGAGCACAGGGGTGGAGGTGGCTGCTGCTGGCAGCTCCCTGAGGCCATTGCTTGGTCTGGTGGGGCTGCTCCAGGATCAAATCCATTGGCAAGTGGCTGCACCCTTGGGAATGGGTTATTTGCAGTGCAGTGAAGCAGAGCTGGGCTTGGGGGGGAACAGACCCTGAGAGCTGAGCTCAGATCCCCTCTGGGTTCTCTCTGCAGGTCCCACATCTTCTGGGTGGACAGGAAAACCCCTCTGTGGGCAGTGCAGGTGAGCAGCCCTTGGGGGGTGTGTGAGGAGCCCAGAGCTGGGCTGGGAGCTCTGCCCCACCTGGGACACCCCCGGGGCTCAGTGAGCTCTGATGTGCTGCCAGCACCTGCAGTGTCCCTGTGTGTGTCCCTGCAGGTCAGCATCGCTCTCATCAGCTTCCTGGAGACCATGCTGCTCATCTATCTCAGCTACAAGGTGAGAGGCTGGGTCGGGAGGAATTGATGGAATTGATTTCTGCAGCCTGGAGCTGTCTGGAGCCTGCAGCATCCCGGGGGATGATTGTCTCTGCAATCTCAACCTCCTCTGGGTGTTTTCCCTTCCCATTCCCCCTTGGGCTGCTGGATAAGCGTTGTGCAGAGCAGAATCTTTTCTTTCTGTGCTTTCTCAGAAATTCAGGTTTTTAGTGTCAGGCTGACACACCCCAAGTTTCCTGGGCTCAGCAGGGTGACTCTGCTCTGCTGCCACACAAGGAGAGGCACAAGCTGACTCCTCTGGACCAAAGCCCCTTAAAACAGGCAGAAAAAGTGACCTCAACAAATGGCACCTTCTCAGGGAGCAGGGAGGGCTGGCAGCAGAGCTCACACCTGTGTCACCCCCTGTAGCTGGCACTGCCACTCTCCATCCCTGCATGGAGTGTTGTTGTCCCCCAGTTCTGGGTGGCAGCAGTGACAGACACAGGGATGTGGAGAGGGCTGAGGAATTTGGGAATATTTCCTGCCCCCACAGTGTGTGCCACCACCACTGCACCCCTCCTGGTTCCTGCACCATATTCCCCCCATCCAGCAGGGTCTGTGGCAGAGTGTGATGGTTTTAATTGTCCTTTGGCAAGTTTTTAACCTTATTTAATTCTCCTTTGGTTTTAATTCCTCAGGGGAACATCTGGGAACAGATTTTTCGCATTTCCTTCATCCTGGAGATGATCAACACGGTGCCATTCATCATCACGGTGAGTGTGTCCCTGTGACATTTGAAAGCAGCTCTGAGTGTGGTAAGTGCTGTACTTTTGGTGGCAAAATAAAGAAAAATGTGTGCCTGGCCAAGTGGTATTTAAAGCTGGCAGGAAATTTTTCCTTCAATATTTGACAATATAACGACTTTCTCTGGAGTGTTATCCCAAAACCCATCCTCCCTTTCCTGCAGCCAGGGCAGCAGGGCCGTGTTTGGTGGCAGCTTCTGCTCAACTTGGATCCTTCAGGGAGGATTGGCTGTTTATAGCTCTAATTTTTTAAAAGAACATGGATTTTTCTGTGAATAACCCTTTTTTTTTCATAGATATTCTGGCCTCCTTTGAGGAATCTCTTCATTCCTGTGTTTCTGAACTGCTGGCTGGCCAAATATGCCCTGGAGAACATGATTGTGAGTGATCCCTTCTGTCCAGCTCCTCGGGGATGTGGAGGGCAGCAGGGCTGGGAGGGGACCCTTGGCTGCCCCCAGCTCTGGGGCAGGATTTGGAGCTTGGTGTGTGCAACCATGCCTGGGAATGCCAGGCTGGGAATGCCAGGCTGTGACAGGAACCCCTCAGTGGCTGAAGCACAGTGACAGGGTGGTCAGGGCTGAGGTGTTGCCATTTCCCTGTTCCCACTGGAGCTGGGGATGCTGCAGCAGATCCCAGAGCTGCTGATGGGAATGCACATCCCTTCCCAGGGGTAAATCCAGCCTTGACCTGACTGGGGAGGGCCCTGGCAGGTGGTGCTTGGGGGGGACTTTTCCCTCGGGCTCTGTGAGCTGCTGGGAGCCCTCCCCTGTCCCCTCTCTCCCCAGAACGATCTGCACAGAGCCATCCAAAGGACGCAGTCAGCGATGTTCAACCAGGTGCTCATCCTGATCTGCACCCTCCTGTGCCTGGTTTTCACGGGGTGAGTGTTGTTCTCCTTCTCTCTAAACCCTCTTTGTGATCCTGGGGTTCCAGCTGTGCCCACCCTGGGATTCCAGCTGTGCCCAGGATTCCAGCTGTGCCCATCTGGAATGGCACTTTTCTGCTTTGTCCCCATCACACTGAGTGCTGTGAGGGGGTTTCTAAGCCAGACTGATGATCCTCCCTTGTTCTGAGATTTGAGCAGGGAGCTGTTGGTGGGGATGAGGGTGTTGTCAGAGGAGCTGGGGGATGTGAGTGTCAGGGCAGGGACAGCAGCTTCCCCCAGGGGCAGCTGTGGGATGGCTCATTCACCAGAACCCATCGCACTCCCCTGGTCCAACTGAGCTCTTCCTCTGCCACAAGTCACAGCTCCTGAGCTCATTTGTGTAATTGCCCACTGGGGCTTCTGCTGATTAACTGGGCCCTTTACCCTGCACACTGCCAGCACTGAGGGTGTTCCTCCAGGCAGGGGGAGCAGAGCTCATCACTGGCTGTTTAGCTCTGAATTAGGCTTTGAATTCTCCTCTGGCTCCCTTGGTCTGGATTTGAGGCATATTGTACCATTAAGTTGCTGAATGGGGAGGAAATGAGGCTTTTAGGCTCATGAGTTTTTGGCAATAAAGATGATGCTCCGATGTGGATGACTAATGGTGTTTCAGGGCTCAGAGGTGCTCCCAGCCCTGCTGCTGGCTGAGTTTGGAGTGGGGAATACAATTTGGGCCCAGGAAGGGTTGGGTGACTCTTGTGTTTAGCAGGATGGCTTTGAGCTGCAGGTTGGTGCCCTGTGTCCTGGGCAGGCCAGTCCCTGCTGTGATGGGGCTTTTCCCTTCCAGGACCTGTGGCATCCAGCATTTAGAAAGAGCAGGTGAGAAGCTCTCCCTCTTCAAGTCCTTCTATTTCTGCATCGTCACCTTTTCCACCGTGGGCTACGGAGATGTGACACCAAAGATTTGGCCTTCCCAGCTCCTCGTGGTGATCATGATCTGCGTGGCCCTGGTGGTGCTGCCTCTCCAGGTTAGGGTGGGGAGGGACTCAGAGCCCTTCCCAGGGCAGCCCTGCCGATGGGGACATCAGCTCCGTGCCCTCTGCAGTTCGAGGAGCTCGTCTACCTGTGGATGGAGCGGCAGAAGTCGGGAGGGAATTACAGCCGGCACCGCGCGCAGACCGAGAAGCACGTGGTGCTCTGCGTCAGCTCCCTCAAGATCGACCTCCTCATGGACTTCCTCAACGAGTTCTACGCCCACCCACGCCTGCAGGTGGGCACCAGGCTGCTGACACACACTGCTGGGTCACTGCTGGACCCTGAGTGTCCTGATCTGCTGAGAAAGGCAGGAACCTCTCTTTGAAATGGAGAATGTAAACCACCTCTCTACAAATTATTGTAATTTTGAAGTCAAGGGGCTCTCAGGCAAATAGGAATAACAGTTCTTTACTAGGAAAATTAAAATAGAAATACAGAATTACAAAGAACAAACCCAAACTCTGCCAGAGTCAGAATCCAACCTGACACCCGTCAGGCAGAGTGTTGGCAGCAGTCCCATCCCATGGTGGCTGCATCCTCCTGCAGTGACAGATGTGGCTCAGTTGGAGCAGTGCTCCTGTACAAGGTGCAGTTTCCTCTGAAGCTCCAGGGATGATGTGGAAGGGTCTGGTTTTCCTCTGGGATCCAGTGGGAAAGGCTGCTCTGATGTTCCAAATCTCAGATTTTATCTGGGTAGGAAAGACTTGGTTTTTCTCCCTGGCTGGAGCATCTCCCCAATGGGATGATGGAATTTTATCAGCCATGCACTGGGACTCAGTGGCCATGAACAGGAGAGATCTCCTGGAGGGAGGATGGGTTGTGGAAAGATAAAGAACACTGCCCCAGCTGGTTTAACAGGAGATCTCCCCACAGAGATATGGAACACTGCCCCACCTGGTTTATAAAATATGGCCCATTAACATGAGATATCCCCACAGGGATCAGGATCACTGCCCCAGCTGGTTTAACAGAAGGTGACAGAACACAAACTTTTGGTCACATCCTGTATTGCACCCCAAGACCCTGACCCCTGTGACCTCTCTTTTCCAGGATTACTACGTGGTGATCCTGTGCCCAACAGAGATGGACATCCAGGTGCGGCGCGTGCTGCAGATCCCGCTGTGGTCCCAGAGGGTGATTTACCTGCAGGGCTCTGCGCTCAAGGACCAGGACCTCATGAGAGCCAAGTGAGCAGAGGGACACGCTGCACAGCCCCAGGGAGGAATGTCACCCCAAAGTGGCCAGCACTGTGGGAATTCACGGGGTCACTGCTCTCTCCTGGCAGGATGGACAATGGCGAAGCTTGCTTCATTCTCAGCAGCCGGAACGAGGTGGACAGGACAGCAGCGGTGAGTCCAGCCCAAGGGTGGGGATGGGGCGTTTTTCAGGCAGAAGGGATGGGGGTGATGTTGATCTCACCTGTGCCCGGCAAAGGAGAGTGCTGGGAAGGGGCTGAGTGCCATGGAGAGCCTTGGGGATGGCAGAGAGGTGTGCAGCAGCACGCTGGGGGCTGAGCCCCTGTGAGCTTACTTTTCTTCTGCTGTGGTTTCAGGGAGCAGCAGGGCCAGCAGGATTTCTTGCTGTGCATCTCTGGGGTGGCTGGGTGCTTTGTAGTTCATCCCAAGTGTAGAAGGCTTGGGGAGAATAAACCATCAGCCAAGTAGCTCTTGTTGCTCTTGTCCCTGTCCAGGACCACCAAACCATCCTGAGGGCCTGGGCTGTCAAGGACTTTGCTCCAAACTGTCCTCTCTACGTTCAGATCTTAAAGCCAGAAAATAAATTCCATGTCAAGTTTGCTGGTGAGTTGGAGCAGCTGCACAGCAGCTCTTGGTCAGCTGAGAGCCCTCCTGGACTGGCAGGAGGAGGAAACACCCACCCAAAATTCCCAGGCACTGCCAGCCAGGGAACCCCTCTCCTCTGTGATGGTCCCCTCTGCCTTTCAGATCACGTTGTGTGTGAAGAGGAGTGCAAATATGCCATGCTGGCCCTGAACTGTGTCTGCCCTGCCACCTCCACCCTCATCACGCTGCTGGTGCACACCTCCCGTGGCCAGTGAGTGCTGTCCCTGTTCTGTCCCTGTCCATCCCTGTCCATCCCTGCCAGTCCCTGTTCTGTCCCTGTCCATTCCTGCCCATACCTGCCCGTCCCTGCCCATCCCTGTCCATCCCTGCCAGTCCCTGTTCTGTCCCTGTTCTGTCCTGCCCATCCCTGCCCATCCCTGCCCATCCCTGCCCATTCCTGTCCATCCCTGCCAGTCCCTGCCCTGTCCTGCCCATCCCTGCCCCTGCCTGAGCCTGGAGGGGTGGCAGAACTGTAGGCTCTGAGCTCAGGGTGTGGGTCTGGGATGGGTCTGGGGAGCACAATGGGATCTGGGGTCCCCATCCAGGTCAAAAGCAAAAGCCCATATTGTAAGGAGACCACAACAGTGCAGTTGGGCTGGGCAACGCCAGCTTTCCAGATAGAAATAAAACAAAGAGACAAAAATATCTTTGTTTTGGCACGGTCCTGCTGGCAGGAAGGTGAACTCGCAGCACAAGCAGCCCCAGACCCTGCAGGGTTTTTGGTGGGTATATATCCAGCATGGCTGGAAGGAGCTCTGCCAGCACAGGAGAGCAGTGCTGTGCACCCTGCACTCCTTGGCCAGTCAGAAATGTCTGAATTTTGGGTAAAGTGCCATCAAAACAGTTACGAAACATCCTTGCCAGATGCCTCTCGCCCCATGCTCGGAGCTGTTTGCCAACAGGGCTCTGAACCCTCCCTCTGCGCTCTGCAGGAGCCCTCGTTGAATAAAAAGGCACTTAAAACCCAAAATGAAAACGAGCAGTGGCGATGTGTCACTGTCACCTCCCTGCCCTCAGGCTCGATGTGTCACTGTCACCTCCCTGCCCTCAGGCTCCAGGGCAGCTCCGGAGCTGTGCCCTGGGATTTGACCGGAGTTCTGGGATCTGTGCTGGAACCAGGGATCCCATCCCAGCTTCAGAGTTCCCATCCCAGCCCTGGGGGTCCCATCCCAGATCCAAGGGGTCCCGTCCCAGATCCAGGGGGTCCCGTCCCAGCCCTGCAGGGTCCCTCCTGATGCTGCTGCTGTGGTCGCAGGGAGGGCCAGGAGTCCCCGGAGCAGTGGCAGCGGATGTACGGGCGCTGCTCGGGCAATGAGGTCTATCACATCCGCATGGGGGACAGCAAATTCTTCATGGAGTACGAGGGGAAGAGCTTCACCTACGCCGCCTTCCACGCACACAAAAAGTGAGGGCAGGGGGTGATGATGGGCCGAGGGTGATGATGGGCAGGGGGGTGATGATGGGCAGGGGATGATGATGGGCAGGGGATGATGATGATGGGGAGGAGATGATGATGATGGGCAGGGGATGATGATGATGGGGAGGGGATGATGATGATGGGCAGGGGGATCTGCGTGCCTGGGGATCAGAACTGGGGGCCCTGCCAGCTCCTTTGTGCAGGGACAAAGTCCCGGAGGGGTTTTTGTCCAGCTGGGAATGCCCATCCCCTGCTCCCGGCGCAGGTACGGCGTCTGCCTGATCGGCATCCGGAGGGAGGAGAACAAAAGCATCCTGCTGAACCCCGGCCCCAGGCACATCATGGCAGCGTCGGACACCTGCTTCTACATCAACATCACCAAGGAGGAGAACTCTGCCTTCATCTTCAAGCAGGAGGAGAAGCAGAAGAAGAAGGGATTTGCGGGCAGCTATGACGGCCCCTCCCGCCTGCCCGTGCACAGCATCATCGCCAGCATGGGTGAGTGTGGGGCAGCAGGAGCCTGCTCACCCCCCTCCATCACCTTCCCCACGTTTGCTTTTGTGTTTTGTGCTCTCCTTGCCACGCTCTCCCCACCACTGAAAACCCCTTGCATCCTCTCACTCATCTCCCCAGTAAAACACACATTTCCTTGCACCCCGGGTGCTCTCAGCGAGCTCAAATATCATTATTAAACCTCATGATGTCCATTATCATTAAGGGTATTTGCATAAATGCCCCAAGCCTGGATTTAGCCCTCAGTTATTTCCAAGGCTGGAAGAAGAAATGCCGTGGGGCACATCCTAAATCACATTTATGATTCCCCAGCCGAGGAAGAGTGTAGTTTTCTCTGCAGCGAGCAGTGCATTTGTGCAAGTGAAAAATACCATGAGTCATTACTTCCCTCGTGTGTCTGGGGAGAACAAGTTTTGGAGGAGCTGAGCCGCATGAGCACATTATATTTCAGGCAAATAATTTATGTGTTTGTCCTCCTGAGCAGCAATTTGCATAGATTATCCCCCAGCAAGCCGCAGAGCACTTTGCTGAGCAGTGTTTGTCACAGCTCTCCTCACACGGCTCCTGCACAGGGGACCTTGGGCAGAGGTGATGGCAGGGACAGGAATGACGTGAGCGGTGTTTGCCAAGGCCAGCGCCTGGGCTCTGCTTCTTGGGACACTCCATCAACGGGTTTGGTTTTTGGAAGCTGCTGCAGGGCACTAGGATGAGGAAGTTTCTCTTGTTGGATATTAGGAAAAATTCCTAATTCCTTCACAGGAAAGGTTGTGAAGTGTTGGCAGAGTGGTGGAATCACCATCCCTGGAGGGATTTAAGTGATGTGTCGGCATTTGGGAATGTGATTTAATGGCAGGTTGAGGGTGCTGGGGGAATGTTGGATTCAGTGATGTTAGAGGAGTTTTTTAACCTCTGGGATTGTGAGATTCTGAGAGCTGGAGCTGATCAGGAGGGATGTGGGAGGTGGATGAGGGCAGTGGTTCCTGACCTGGCTGGAGTCTCCAGAGCCCTCCAGGAGCTGTGGGCAGGGCTTGGGCTGCAGGGTTGTTATCTCAGAGACACATCAACATGATAAAAACTCCTGCAGAACCCTCAGGGTGAGTGGTTCAGCTGGCCATGGAGCTGTGAGGGGAATGGAGAGAGAGCCCAGGGCCAGCTGAGCCCTGGGGAGATGCTGCACCAGCCGTGCCCAGGTGGAGCTCACTGCTGGGGGCTCTGCCTGCACCCCCTGCACCCAGAAATGCCTGAGCACCAGCTGGGCTGCCTCACCCCTGTGCAGGGCTCGAGGACAGGAGGGTTTTGTGGCATTTCCCCCCCTTAGAGCGTGTTTGCTGTGCTCCAGGTACAGTGGCCATGGACCTGCAGAACACTGAGTGCCGCCCTGCCAACAGCAGCAAGCTGGCCCTGCCGGCCGAGAACGGCTCGGGCACGCGCCGGCCCAGCATTGCCCCCGTCCTGGAGCTGGCTGACACCTCCTCCCTGCTGCCCTGTGACCTCCTCAGCGACCAGTCCGAGGACGAGATGACACAGTCGGACGAGGAGGGCTCGGCGGTTGTGGAGTGAGTTGCTGGTTGGAACCTTCTTTGGTTTGTTCTGGTTGGATCCTGTTCTGTTCAGTCACATCTGGTTCATTGGGGTTGCACCCAGTTTGTTCCACTTTCAGAGGCACTGGGACCACATGACATCAATGTGTTTGATTTTTGGAAGCTGCTGGAGAGCAGGATGAGGAAGTCTCTCTTGTCCTATGTTGGATATTAGGAAAAATTGGGTGGTGCTCGGGGATGCTCAGGCTCAGCTCTCTTGTCTTTTCCACAAGCACTCTTTACAATCCCATGACCCTTTGCATAGCAAAAAATACTCCTAAATATGTGTGTGCAGGGAATTCCCAGCTGCTGCAGGGGAGTTTTGCAGGGCATTTGCCAGTGTAGCTGTTGAACATTTCCCCCAGCACCTGAGTGTTGGATAAATGGAAAGCTGTCCCTGTTTCCTCACACAGATTTCTCTCTGCTGCAGGTACGTGAAGGGCTACCCCCCAAACTCCCCCTACATCGGGAGCTCCCCGACCCTGTGCCACCTCCTGCCTGAGAAAGCCCCGTTCTGCTGCCTGAGGCTGGACAAGGTGTGGAGGGGCTGTGGGGCCGCCTGGGGCTGATCCCCAGGACGTGTCCACTGAGCCCCTGCTGTCTGCAGGGCTGCAAACACAACAGCTTCGAGGATGCCAAAGCCTATGGCTTCAAGAACAAGCTGATCATCGTTTCTGCAGAGACAGCTGGCAACGGGCTCTACAACTTCATCGTGCCCCTGCGCGCCTACTACCGCTCCCGCAAGGAGCTCAACCCCATCGTGCTGCTGCTGGACAACAAGCAAGTACTTTAGCACGGTGTTCTGCCTCCCACACAGCCCTCCCTGCCTCTCCCTGCGGGTGGGAGCAGCGGTGCCACTGCTGGCATTGCTGACTGACCCTGGGGTTTTGTGTCTGTCCGTGCTGCGTGGATGTGCTGAACCGCCTCGCTCTCTGTGGCTCTCCCCCCCAGGCCTGAGCATCACTTTCTGGAGGCCATCTGCTGTTTCCCCATGGTTTACTACATGGAGGGCACCATTGACAAGTAGGTGTTTCCACGTGTGGCTCTCGTGCCTCGGTTGTTGTGCTCATCCCAGCCCAGGCTTTTCACCCCAGGGTTGGTAGCGTAG
Source organism: Catharus ustulatus (assembly GCF_009819885.2). NCBI lineage: Eukaryota > Metazoa > Chordata > Aves > Passeriformes > Turdidae > Catharus > Catharus ustulatus. The sequence goes on along the minus strand of NC_046241.1, from coordinate 9,102,063 downwards.
AGCTGAGCCCACCTGGGGCTTTCTCGGGTTGTCAACCCCTCCCTGGGAGAGGGGAGCAGGTGAAGAGCAGGTTGGGAGCAGCCTGGGCTCGCCGTGGAACCCCTGTGCTGCTTCCCTGTGTCGTTTCCAAGGGCTGACCCTGCGCTCTTCTCTTTGGGAACTGCCCAGCCTGGACAGTTTGCTGCAGTGTGGCATCATCTACGCCGACAACTTGGTGGTGGTGGACAAGGAGAGCACCATGAGTGCTGAGGAGGACTACATGGCAGATGCCAAGACCATTGTCAACGTGCAGACCATGTTCAGGTGAGGGAAAAGACCAGGAAGAGCTGACAGTGCCTGGGGTGGTGGCTGCAGACAGGGGACACATCTGGGACTGGGTTTGCTAGAGGAAGCAGCGTGTGACCAGCTATTTCTGACCTCAGACAGGGATGACTGTGGTCTTCCTCAGCCCTTAAATTCTCTGAGACAGCTGCAGGACAACAGCTCCCTTTCCATTGCAGGCTCTTCCCCAGCCTCAGCATTATCACGGAGCTGACCCACCCCTCCAACATGAGATTCATGCAGTTCAGAGCCAAGGACAGTTACTCTCTGGCCCTTTCCAAGCTAGAAAAGGTAAGAGGAGGTTGTTCCTTGCACAGGGGCTTGGGAAGTCAGCACTGACAGTGACTGCCTGCATTTGAACTCCTCAATGTCCTGTGTTTTTCCCATGTCCAGAAAACCCAGTCATGTCTTGTGCAATTCCATGGAGAAAAAAAAAATCCTTTTCCTACAGTGCAAGGATGCTGCCCTGGTTTCCTCCTGCAACACCCACCAGAAACATTACACCTGTGCCCTCCCACTGCCAAGAGTCCTCCAAGTTTCTGTGCAGTCTGAGCTCAAACTTGCCCTTGTTCTTGCAGAGAGAGCGAGAGAATGGCTCCAACCTGGCCTTCATGTTCCGGCTGCCCTTCGCAGCAGGGAGGGTTTTCAGCATCAGCATGTTGGACACGCTGCTCTACCAGGTGAGACTCAGCCCTGCGGCTGTGGCCTGCCCTGGGCATCCCCCAGGGAGCACCTGAGCAAACCTTTCCCTGGTTTGGTGCCCAAATGTCTCTGCAGTCGTTCGTGAAGGATTACATGATCACCATCACTCGGCTGCTGCTGGGCCTCGACACCACGCCGGGCTCCGGGTACCTCTGTGCGGTACGTGCGAGTCCCTGGGGCTGAAACCACCTGGGTCTGGGGACATCTGTCACCCTGGGCACAGAATGGGGGGAGCAGCATTGCCAGCTCATTGCTCCTCTCTATTTTGGGGAACCTCATTGCTACCAAGAGCTGCCAAGGAGCAAACTCTCTGTTTTGAGGGCTGAGGTCAGAAATTGGTTTTATTCTGGTTTTCTTGTGGAGTCCAGCTCGCTTTTGGGATTGTCGTGGATGGGCTGGGGTGGGGGTCAGGAGCAGCCTGAGGTGCACACAGAGGGGGTTCACATCTGTGCTCTGCTGCCCAGATGAAGATCACTGAGGATGACCTGTGGATCCGGACGTACGGCCGCCTCTTCCAGAAGCTCTGCTCCTCCAGCGCCGAGATCCCCATCGGCATTTACAGGACGGAGTCGCACATGTTCGCCACCTCCGAGGTAGGGGCACGGTGTGCTGGGAAGGGGCTCTGCTGGTCCCTGCCAAGGTGGGATCCAGGAGGGTGGTGGAACACCTCAGAGCTGGTTGCAGCAGCATGGGGAGGGGAGAACAAGGGAAAGGGGATTTTTGTGTTTGCGTCCTTAGTGCGGCTGCCCTGGGTGGGGGTGTCCTGGTTCCCCAGCTGGGTGAGGCTCAGTGCCCATCTCTCTGGGCAGTGCTGGATGTTCTTGGCGCTTGGGGAGCAGGGTGGGCACAGCAGGGCTGCCCCTTTGCTGGACTGACCCTTGGTTTTCCCTTCCCTGTGCCCTGCTGCAGCCCCACGACATCAGAGCGCAGGTGAGTGCTGCTCGTGTCCCGCTGTGCTCGGGCTCTGCCTCCCCTGTCCCCTGTCCCTCTGCTGATCCCTGGGCTGGCTCTGGCCACCAAGAGCCCCCCCATGCTTTGTGCCAGCTCCCAGTGCCAGCACAGCACTGCCTGTCCCCATGGAAGGGAGATATTGGCTGAGCCCCAGTGCTCTGGGAAAAGTCCTCAGTGCCCTGATGTAATTAACTGGGATAAGGAGCCAGGGATGGAGCCAGGATCCCTTTTAAATACCTTCAGTTTTCAACTTTGTAAGGAGGCAGTGACAGGGAGCTGAAAGTTGACATTTAATTAAATGCAACCCAGCTCCTTGAGATGCTTTAAAAGGCTTTATTAATAAATTGCTGCTCACCAGTGGGGATTGCTGGGTCAGATGCTGTGAGAGGGAAGAGAGGGAGGTGAGGGCACGGTTGATCCTGTGTGAGGTGCCCACAAGAGTCCCCTCAGCACTGCTTATCCAAGGGAAGCTGTGGCTACCCCATCCCTGGAAATTCAAGGCCAGGTTGGACAAGACTTGGAGCAACCTGGTCTGGTGTGAAGTGTCCCTGCCCATGGCAAGGAGTGGAACGAGATGAGCTTTACTCTCCTTCCAACCCAAACCTCTCTGGGATTCTGTGGGCTCTGCCAGCCAGGTGGTTCTGGCAGTGCAGAGATCAGGTGCTGGGAGAGCCCATTGGGGTCAGAGGAAGGACCCCCACCCCCATGGGAGAAACCCCACAGTGGGAGAAATCCCACCCTGCCATTCCCAGTCCTGGCCACCCCCCATCCCGCGTGACCAGCTGGGCTTCCAGTCACAGATCTCAATCAATGTTGAGGACTGCGAGGACACCAAGGACGTCAAGGAGCACTGGGGCATCAAGACGAGCCACCACCGCAACTCGTGTTCCAGCGACCAGTCCGAGCACCCTCTGCTGCGGCGCAAGAGCATGCAGTGGGCACGGCGGCTCAGCAGGAAGGGCAACAAGCACTCCAGCAAGACGGCCGAGTGGATCAGCCAGCAGCGCCTCAGCCTCTACCGGCGCTCCGAGCGCCAGGAGCTCTCCGAGCTCGTCAAAAACCGTATGAAGCACCTGGGCTTGCCCACCACCGGCTACGGTAAGTGCTGCTCGGCCCAGCTACTCTGTGGTGCTCCTCAGGTAACCCCCCCGGCCAAGCCCGACCCCCTGAGCCAGGCTTACCCCATGGCCAGCCTAACCCCATGCCGAGCTTAGCGCCTGTCCCCGCGGGCGCTGCTCCAGCGGCGCCTCATCCCCCGGCTTGCTTGTGCTTGTGCAGACCCACGGCTCCAGGCTGGGGTCACGCCACGCAGAACCCCCTCCCCTGCCACCAGCTGCAGGCGGCCCCCCCATTTCTGGGCTCTGGGATGGCTCCAGGCAGGAGTTGGCAGTGGCAGAGTGACTCCCTTGTGCCTGCAGCAGGACCCGGTGTCCCCACGCTGGCCCCGTTTGTCCCTCACTTTCCAGCCATGCAGAGATGTTGGTTCAGGACAGCACAACCCCTGTGCCCAAGAGCCCCGGTAGTGTGGCAGGGAGAGGCCCAACCCCGTGAGCTGGCACAGCCCCCTTTTGTTAGAGATTGAATCCGTCATGAACTCTTCTGTGTAAAACCTTTCGGTAGCTGCAGGGCTGAGTTGCTTCATTGCGTGTACCACCGGTGTGTGGCTGTGGCAGCCACAGCGCTCAGGGTCCCTCTGTGCAGCCGCATCTCTCGTGAAGCTTCTGACCTGCCCGTCGGTGCTGGCATCTGTGTCCCCCTGGACAGCTCCCACCCCTTGGTTATGACAAAGTCTGTAGCTCTCAGTTCCCCTTGTTCAGTTGGTTTTGGTTTTTTTTGGTTTTTTTTGTTTTTTTTCTTTTCTTTCTTTCTTTCTTTGAAGCCATCCTGTGCTGCTGCTCGTTTGCTCCATCCTCCAGGAGTGTCCGTCCACCCCGTGCTGGCCCCTGCCCACACTCAGGGGCAGTGAGCCCCAGCTGGGATGGGAGCTGGCTTTGGGGTGGGATTCCTCCTTTCCCTTGCCTTTAGGAGGAGAAAATGCCCAGCAGTGCAGTGCAGGAGGGGTTTGGGTGAGGGCTCAGGGGGTGGTTGTGGGCACTGCCAGCATCCCCAGGGACTGAGGCAGGAGGGCTGGACTGTGTGGGATGGAGAGGGACAGGGACTGCCTTGCAGGGCTGGATCCCCCTTTCTTTTTCCCTGCATTCCCAGTCCCAGCAGCTCCTGTTGTAGTTCCAGAGGGGCTGTCTGGCCTTGGTGAGACTTGGGGCACAGCTTGAGGTCAGCTCAGGGCTGGCACCTTTATCCTGGTTTATCCTGGCCCATTTGGGTTGAAGCAAACAGGAGAGGGGATAGTGGGGGCGCAGGACAGGGATGCTGGGCACAGTGTGGGGACCAGCAGCTCCTCGGGCACCCAGCGGTGCTGGGACTGTGTGTTGTCACCGTGTGTCACCGTCAGTGTCTGGACAAACGTCGCTCTGCCTTCTGCCCCTCTCCTTTTTCTTTTGCTCACGTTATCGCTGCAGCGCAGGAGCTTGTCTCTGATATTTGCCGAACCATGGCTTGCTGACCTCTCTCTCTCTCTCTGTTTATGTCTGTGCCTTTCCCTGTATGTTCTGTAGAGGATGTAGCAAATTTAACAGCCAGTGATGTGATGAATCGGGTAAACCTGGGATATTTGCAAGGTAATTCCCTCTCCCTGGGAGTCCCGCGTGACTCATGGCGTGCAGCGTACAACAAGATCATGCCAGCTAAGCCCAAACCTCACCCTTGCCAGTTTTCACCTTAGATCCCCGAGCTTTCAGCACTGATTTGTTGGGTGGCGTTGGAAAACCCATCAGTGTCCTGTGGTGGTGGTGTAAATGCAGGGCTCTGCCTGAATAGGGAGATAGAAACCTCAGGGACCCTTTTTTAGCTGAATTCCTACAGGGAAATCACAGCCCTCGGCTTTCATTAGCAAACCCTCCCTCCATGGCTCCGTGGCTTTGGGCTGTTGCAGCCAGTGGCAACTTGAGGAGGGGACAAGGAGGGGGACGAGTGCACCAGAGCTGCCTGTGCATGCTGTGATGAGATGCTGGAGCTCCTGCTGGGTCAGCCACAGTCCAGGGTGAGGCAGTGCTGTAAAAATCCCTTTGCACCCCTTGCTTTGCTTTCCTGGACCCCTCTCCAGCATTAGAAGACCCCATTATCTGAGCGGGGGTGCTGGGCTCAGCCCGAGGCAGCAGCCACAGGGACCACTGGTGCTGCAGCACCCCGGGCACCCTGTGGGGCTCTCTGGGATCTGCCAGGTTTTCCCATCTTTTTTTCCACCTTTACACCACAGTGGAACATGCCCTGGAGAGGCTCCTTTTTACTGCATCAGCCTCAAGATTAGCAGCAGCCCATCCCAGCTTCATTTTTGGCTTCACTAGCCCAGGCTTAAGGTGAAACGTTTTCATTTTCCTACAAAGTGTGTCCTCCACCAGCCAGGCAGCCCCAGGCCGGCAGAGTGCATTGCCTGGGGCATGGAAATGCAGCTCGGTGTGCTCAGCAGGGCTTGGCTTGGCTGCATGGGGTCAGGAAACTTCCACGGGGCAGGGAAAGCTGCCCAGAGCCAGAGCCCATCCCTGCCTCCCTGTCATGTCCAGCCCCGTGTGTCCGTCGGGTGCCAGGGTCTGTGTGCCACCCCTGCCCCCAGCGTTGCCACCCCCATCCCTGTCTCCCTGTAAGGCTGAGCACTGGGATGGCCAAAACTCTCTGGGCAGGACACCGGGCACAGGTTGGGGTTCCCCGAGGGTGGTACCAGGTTCCCCTGCCTGCAGCACCTCCTGTGGTCTCAGGGGTGCCAGGGATGTGTCTGAGCAGCAGAACAAAGGTCTGGTGTCCCCCTGGAAGTGCTGCTGGGGCTCATCTGGGTGTGCCCTGGCGAGGGCACCTCGGATGGAACCTTTGCATTCCCCTGCTGGGTGGCTGTGGTGGCTGGAGCTGCAGAGAAGCAATTCCACCCCCGTGCCAGGGGGACGTGGCACCCCTGTCATTGCTGTGGCTGTGCCCACCCTGGGGCAGGGCTGGGGGGATGCCAGGGACAGGGTGGTGGCAGCAGCAGGACAGGCCACAGGGAGGGTTAGTGCCCATCCCAGGGCCGGGTCCTGGTCCTGCTGCCCCCACAGCAGCTCCATTTGCACCTTTCCAAAAGCCTGGAGAGGCGTCCCAGTGCCAAGCCTTGCAGGAACCGTGCTCCTCATGCTGCCCCGGCGTCCGTCTGTCCATCCCCTCTCCACCCTGTCCATCCACCCCCCATCAGCCCGTCTGGAACTGGTGTCACCTGTCGCAGCTTCCACCCCTCCCCGCGCCCGCAGCCTCGCACCCCCATCCATTCCACCATGATCTTGTTCTTGGCTATTTCGGGAAGCACAGGGGCCCCCCGTCATTGTGACCCCCCGTTCGCCCCGTGGGTGCTGCTCCTGGTGGCCCTGAGCCCCTCCTGGGAGGTCACTGTGGTCACTTTGGTGACCCCAAAGGGGCACGGGTGGCTCTGAGAGCCCGTGGAGGCGATTTCCCCTGGGCAGGGGAGAGAAGCAATCCGTGGCTAATCCTGGATGGTGCTAAACTGAGGAATGGAAGGGGAGAGGTGGGCAGAGCGTGGGGGCGGCCCCGGGGGGTTCAGCTGCCCTGAGCCCGTGGTTGGACTTGTGCTGTAGCTGACACAGCAGGACTAACCTGTTCCCTCTCTTGCACTGAACCAAGGTAAGACATCTCACTTTATTTTGGGGGGGAGTGGGGACTTTGGAGAGTGACCTCTGACCTCTGGCAGTCCCCTGGGCCGTGCTGTGGTGGGGGAGGTGAGGAGGGGGTGGCAGTGTCGTTCTTGGTGCCCTCCTGGTGGCAGTGACATTGCCCACGGCCTCTCCTGGTGAGGGGACTGAGAGCCAGGCTGGCAGCTGTCACCTCGCCTGTTGGGGTGTCTGGGGGGTGTCCCTCCCTCACCAGCCCTGTCCCTCCTCTTGCAGATGAGATGAACGACCACCAGAACACCCTGTCCTACGTGCTGATCAACCCTCCCCCGGACACACGGCTGGAGCTCAACGACATCGTGTGGGTGTCCCCTCCCCCTGTCCCCTGACTGTCCCCAGAGCCAGGAGCTGCCCCATCCCACTGCTCCCCATGACTGCCCATAAACACCCACAGCTTGTTCCTCTTCCCCAGCCCATTCCCCCTCCCTGTGCTGGGCCCAAAACCCCCAAACCATCTTAGCTCCCATGGGCAGCGTGGAATTTCCCTTTGGCTTTTGCCACTGAGCAGCTGACGAATAACTCCTGATTATTTATTATAGTATTTCATGGCATTTTACTTACTACAGTGTTTCATGGCATTTACGTGAGCTCCTGATTATTTGTTATAGTGTTTCATGGCATTTACATGAACCCCTGCTTATTTATTATAGTGTTTCATAGCATTTACATGAACTCCTGATTATTTATTATAGTATTTCATGGCATTTTACTTTTTACATTGTTCCATTGCATTTACATGAACCCCTGCTTATTTATTATAGTGTTTCATGGCATTTACATGAATTCTTGATTATTTATTATAGTGTTTCATAGCATTTACATGAACTCCTGATTATTTATTGTGATATTTCATGGCATTTACATGAGCTCCTGATTGTTTATTACAGTGTTCCATGGCACTTACATGAACCCTGCTTGTTTATTACAGTGTTCCATGGCATTTACATGAGCTCCTGATTTTTATTACAGTGTTCCATGGCATTTACATGAATTCCTGATTATTTATTACAGTGTTCCATGGCATTTACATGAATTCCTGATTATTTATTACAGTGTTCCATGTCATTTACATGAATTCCTGATTATTTATTACAGTGTTCCATGTCATTTACATGAATTCCTGATTATTTATTACAGTGTTCCATGGCATTTTACATGCACATCTTTTATTATTTAACACCTCTCAAACAGCAGCCATGCTCTGCAAGCTCCGTGGAGCATCCCTGCGTTATCCTTGCCTCAATTCCAGAAGATTCCAGCGGCGTAACCAAACCCGTGTGCCCTGCAGGTACCTGATCCGCTCCGACCCCCTGGCCCACGTCGCCAACGACGGCCACAGCCGCAAGAGCAGCTGCAGCAACAAGCTGGGCTCGGGCAACCCCGAAACGCGCGACGAGACCCAGCTGTGAGCGGCGGGTGAGCCCCGCGTCCCTGCGGGCCAACCCTGCATCCCTGCGGGCCCAGGCTCCGTGACACGCGGGGACGGCGAGCGCGCGGTGCCCCGGGGAAAGGCGGTGCCAGCCCGGAGGGATGCCCGGAGCTCCAGTGCCAGCCCGGAGCCCTGTGCCAGCCCGGAGCCCCGGGTGGGATGCACCCACAGCCGGTGGCCGTGAGCCCCGGGGATTTTAACTTTTTTTACCGATACCGCAACTAGTGAGGAAGCGTTCGCTGGTGCTGGTGGGACGCGGCGGAGCCCGGACGCCGATGGCCCTGGGGGAGCAGGGCTGGGGCTGGGGCAGCTTGGTGGCACTGATGGGGCTGCTGATGATGTAGAACTGCACCAAGACCCTGCTCCTCCTCCAGGTGTCCCCCAGGGTACCCAAACTTCTGCTCTTTCACCCAACTCGTGCTCTTCGTCCTCTGGTGATGGAGGGGATGGAGGTGCCGCTCCTGGCATCTCACAAACCAAAACCTGCCAAGCCCAGGGGATGAAAGCCGTGCCAGCTCTGTGCTGGTGCCTCTGAGCCCCTGGGTTTGTGTCCCCCTGTGCTGCTGCTGGGGCTGAGCTGCCTGAGGGAGCTGGGGATGCTCGTCCTGGGGTGGATGGGCTGGGCTGGCCAGGCTCTGCTGGTTTGGTGTCTCCCCTCGGCCTTTTCTCCTCCAGCCAGGCCAGTCCGGGCTCCAACCCGTCCGTCTGTCCTGGCTGGAGCTCCTGTCCTTCCCCTGCCTGTGCTCACAGCTCAGTGACACCGTTAAGGCAGCAGGTTCTGCCTGTCCTGTCCCCTCATCCACCACAGCCCCTGGCAGCTCCAGCCCCCCTGTCCCCCTCTGTCCCCTCTGTCCCCCCCTGTCCCTCCTGTCCCCTCTGTCCCCCCGACCCACAGGGACCTGGCACCACCCCAGATGTGTTTCTCATCTGCTGCTGAACATTCTACAACATCCATGTGGAAAGGGTTTATTTGACTGCCAAGTGAATAACTGAGTTGTTAACTTTCTATACTTTTATGTTCATCTCTTACAATTCCAATGTGATTTTTTTTTTTTTTAGCAAGGAGCTTGTAAAGCACAACATGGCCATGAAATCCCATCAGCTTCCTGCACTCGCTGCCAGCTGAATGGTTTATTGCCATTAACATTCACTGTTTGCTCCCCAGTGTACCCCTAATCAATGTTTACAAAGAAAACTAAAAAAGAAAACAAGCCAAAACCTGTTTAAAATGAGTTTTCAAGAGCTGGGAGATGCCCCAGCCCGTGGGGATGTGCTGCCCATGGCCCTGAGGGAGAGCAGAGATGCCCAGGGCAGGACCAGTGCCCAGGCTGGTATCACGTCTAGAGGGTGTTGAGAGGGACCTGCTGTGCCTGGATGAGGTTTGGGGTCCATTTTTATTTTTTTTTTATTGTTGTTTTTTTCCTGAAGTGCCAGGCAGGAGCCCCTGAGTGGTGACACATCCCAGGCTTGGTGGGGTACCACAGGTAAAAGCAATGAGTGCAGCCCTGCCACCCCACTGGGCACAAACAGAACTGGCTTTAAAGGGTTTTGATGTTATTTAAAGCTTTTTGGGGTTATTTTGATGGAATTTGAATGATTACTTTTGTATCTGTTTGGTTAAGGCAGGCACAAGTTTTATTTATTTGTTGGTAGTAGCTTCACATGCCAAACCTGTCATTTTAAAATGACAAAAAGAAGTTGGAGGTTAAAAAGTGGCTGTGGTTGGAGTACAAAAGGACTCGTGGCTCTGTGTTAACTTGCAGCCTGAGGATGCTCAGGCCATGCAGTGTTAATGTATTTAAGTGTGTGCATTTAATATGGATTGTTTTCCAAACCCCACTTTGCTTTCAAGGGAGAGTGGAACAAAGTATTATGACTGGTTTAAAAAAAAAAAACAACAGATCAGCAAACAAACAAAAGCTCAGACCCCCAATAAAACAAAAAGTGTGATTATTTGCATATATTTACATATAATTTTTATGATATTTTGTTTGTTTGGCTGTGAGCTGTGTGTGAGCAGTTCCTCAGCTCAACCCTCTCCTGGCAAGAAAATTAAATTTAAAAATCCTTAATTTACTTGAAATTTCACCCCCTGCAGCCCTGAGCAGCCAGGCCAGCCCTGTGGCCACGTCCAGGCTCTGTGTTCCAGAGGCTCCACTCTGGGTCCCTCCTTCCTCAGCTCCTTCCTGCCCCTCAATCCAGGGAAAAAACCATCCCAAGGGGAAGCCACATGCCAAAAGAACTGAAACCTCAGTGTGGTTTGTGATATTATCAAAGTATTCCTGTGTTCTGAGGATGCTTCAGTGAACAAATTCCCTGGGTTTGAGGCAGAAGCTCTGTGTACAAACCCTCGGTTCCCGCTGTGGTGGAAATGTCCAGCCAGCCTTGCCATGGGATGGGGAAAAGCCTGTAAATACTCACCTGTGGGCAATGCAGGTCTGAGAACCGAGGGTTCCTTTTTCTAATTCCTCAGCCTCAGTTACAATACTCATGTAAAAACAAAAGCAGTTTATTTTTCTAACGGGCCTGGAAACGTTGATGCAGCGACGTCGTTCTGCGGGGAGAGGGGCACGAGGAGCTTCCTTGGGAAGAGGAGAAACTGCTTCCACCCATGGAAAAATCCCATTTTCTGGAGGAAATATTCGTGTTCCAATGCAGAGACCTGGCAGGCCCTGGGGGATGCAGGAATGAGGACAGCTGGGATATTTTGGGGTTTTTTCAGCAGCGGCTCCGGCGCTTATTCCGTGTCCACTACCGGTTTGATACGGACTAAATCCATATATCCTGCATTAAACTCAACTACTCAAACCAATGTTAGGAGTATATTTATTTCCTGTTATCCCCCTTTTTATTTAATCTCTATAGGACAGGACATTTTTATTCCAAGCTCAGCTCCTGCATGGATTTTTATCAGCAACAGCGACTCCCGACTTTCCTCTCGGAGCCCCAATTCCGGGAGCTGCTCTGCTGGGATGCAGCAGCCAAGGGGAGAGGGTTTTGTACAATTCTTGTGAAGATGCTTCACATTTCTGTAAAGATAAATGAAAATAAAAGAGCTGCATGCAGCAACAGGAGACACTGCTGGCTGATTTTTCTGTGAGTCTGTTTTAAAATCCATGGCATGATGTGGTTTCAGCTCTTCCCAATTTTATTTTTAAATTTCATTTTCAAACTCCTTTTGTGCCAGTCAAGCACAAAGGGCCTGGTGTGGTAGAGGAGCTTTTAAAGATTATTGAATCTATTTAATCCTAATTTCTGTGATTTAATAAATACAAATTATTTTAATAATTTTAACTGATTATTTAGCCAACATTCTTCTACTTGAGAATTTGTCACTGGCTCCAAAGTTCACAAGATTTTCAGGGAAGGTCCCCAACATTTCATGCTATGCTCATACACAAAGATTTCAGCTTGGACATCCAAGGCAGGTAAGCAGAGATTGTTTTTATTCAGCATTTTAGGCAAATATGGTAAAAATTATTTATTTAAAATCACACACAGAAGGACACAAAGTCCCTAAATAGGGAGGATAATTCTGGGCTCAACAGACACGTGGGGAAGCTGGAAGTAAAAGGACAGGAGGAAGCCAAGTCCCTGCTAAATCACTTTTTAATTATTGGATTTAAACCAGACAAATCTGTACATGGAGAACAAAATCTTCTGGATTTTCCAGGACATCTGAATTGCAATGATTACACCCAAAAAAGGTGATTTTAGCAGCTCTCACTGCATGAAAATCCACCCAAGGCTGCAGATCAGGATTTCATGCCCTGCTCCAGGGGATTTCAGCATTCCCAGCAGTGGATTCTTCACTTCTTCCTCTTGTTGCACCTTCCACAGCAGCAGACACAGGAAAGAAGAGGAAATAACTCTGCAAAATTAACCAAAATTCATTCAAATATTTGCCTTATTTGAGGAAAATCAGCTTCTAACACTTCAAATTCCTTGCAGCAGAGAAAAAATTGAGAGCACTAAAATATACATTGAAAATAATGAGGTTGGTGTGGCTGGGAAATAAAAAGGAAACCAAATCCAAGAAGGATTTTTTATTTTGCTGTAAATTCAGTTTTTTATTGTTATTCTCTGGAAGAGACAGAGTCAAAAGAAAGAGCTAAGAATTTCAGGTAATGCCACAATAATTTGGGGAAGTTTTTGGCCTTCAGACCATTCTTTCAAGTGGCTCATTTGAATTTTAACAAATGCTGGATATTGAATATTTCATGATCCCTGCTGCACACAATTCCCCAGAGGTTTTTTTCCTCCACTACAATAAATGTACAAGTTCAGAGGGATGGATCAGAAAATGATGACAGGATTTCAGCACCAAGATAAAAGTGAATTTATATTTAGCACAGACAAGCAAATTAAATCCACCCTGTAATTTTTCCAACAGGAAGGTGCCCGTGCTCAGCACAGGCTGGCATAAAATCCCAGCTCTGGGATGGCATTTTCCTTAAAAATTTGGCTTAAATTTTTCAAAGAAGAGCTTAACTTACCATTGGAGCAGAAGAGTAAAAATGCACATTTTCATTTCCACAGGAAGCTTGAAAACTTCAAACCCTCTAAAACCAAACCAAGCCTTAACAAACCTGCAACAGAAAGCTCAGGGAAATATTTTCTTTTTAGAATAACAGAATTTTTTTTAAACTATTATTATTTTTTACTTACTATGTGGTAAGAGAAGTCCAGTGACTGAGTGGTAACCTGGAATTAATTGTAAAATTTTCCATGCAATGTGGAAAAAAACTTAATATTAATATTCCAATTCTGAACTTTATATAATAAAAGTTTCCCTTATCTGAAACACACAACACCAACCCCAAAATACCCCCCAGATTTCTTCAGTTCTGCATAGGAACAGCAGTAAAATGGCACCAAATTTCCCCAAAATCTTCTTTTTGGAGCAATGTCCTTGGAGAATCCTCATCCCACCCCCCTCAGCCTCCTGCCTCTCCTTCAACTGCTGAAAATTAATTACATTTAACCCCCTAATTAACTGCAAGCCACTTAATTGGATAAGCAGAGCATGGATAACAGCTTAGTCCACATGCTCAGGACTGCTCCATTGCAGGGGTGGCACCAGCAGGGACCAAATTCCCAAATTCCCAAATTCCCAGGAGCAGGAGACACCTCAGTCATTGCTAGATCTAAACAATAAATTAAATAAAATAGAAAGTGAGGGGGTTGGGGCAGCTCTAGCCATCAGTTCTGGGGATTTGTGAGGGGGAAAAGCAAAAGAAATGGAAAATTCAAGTCCTGAGAACTCATTCCTGTCATTCTCACTGGGTGTAGGAAGAGAAACTCCAGAGATTTCTGCACTCAACTCCCCCCTGCAGTGGGGACAAAAATCAACCTCATTTCCTTGGCACACTCAGCCCTTCCAGTGCAGGTGAAGGCTTCCAAAGTGAGTGAATATTTTCCAAATTCAGATTATTTTGGCTTGAATTGTTCCCCCCACCTGAGAGCAGGATGGAAATGGGACAAAAACACACCAAGGACAAATGCAAACAGCACATGGAACACAGAGATGGACAGAGTTGAGAGAGAGAAATTGCACCTGAAAGCACTTTAAAGATGTACAGTCTTGGGTTTGTTAGTAAGAAACAGAGAGAGGGCACAGACAGAGCTCCCAATTTCTCCTCCTCTGGGAGCAGCTGGGAGTTTTTATCCAGTTCTTGTTTGGGCAGAGCTAAGAGGGAACAACCCTGGCTCCAATAATCCTGGGGAAAACCAACCCAAACAAGCAGCTTAAGCTGCAGGTTGCTGAATTAATTCCATTTACCTGCAGGTTGCTGAATTAATTCCATTTACCTGCAGGGATCCCAGCCCCTGGGGCTGAGGGGACAGGAGATTCCCACTCATTTCCCTGATTTCAGCTATTCCACTGTGCTCTGAAGGACAAAATTCCATTTTCTAAGCAGGGATTTTTAGAAGTGACACCAGCACAGTTATCACTTTAGATCATTTTTTTAGTGCTGCATGTCAGGAGTTTCTGGCCTTGGGAGGGAAAGGGTTAAACATGAGGTCTCTAAAACCACAGTCAGAAATTCCTCTGTATTCAGAATTCCATAAATTTAACCCAAACCTCAACACTGACTAGAAAATTCCCAAAATTCTGTCTGAGGGACTACACAGATCACAGGAGCCCCAGCAGACAGATAAAATAAATCCTTAAACTACAGTTTCCCAATTTTCTGAGAGCTTTTTGGTCCCATTCTTGCCCTTGACTGCAGTCAGGAAAAAAACATCCTGTCACAAAATGATTGCAGCTCCTTGCAGGTGAAGCTTTAGCAACCAGAACAGCACATCTTTAAAGTGTATTAGTTCTTGGAGGGGATGAGGTGTCACACCAACAAAAGTACACATGAAATAAAAAGGAAATCAGTTAATGATTTTTATTAAATTTCAGTGTTTCATAAAATAAATATGGTTTATAATATCAAACAGTGAGAAATAAAGCACAAGCATGAAAAGCATGGTAACAAAAGTTACACTCATGACGGTGTTTAATACTCAGCACTTTAGAAACCATAAAGCCTTTAATTATTTACAAGCAGCAAACTATCTAACATAATTTACAAAGTTGCAGCAGCCTAGACAGGGAGTCCTGGAAGGGGAAAAACCACGGAGAGACTGCACTGGAAGCCCTTCACTCTGCTCTGCACTCCATCCATGCCCTGATCCCCCATGTACAACTCTGCCCCTCCCATCATCTCCAGGGTCAATAATTTCAGAGCTCAGCTCCTCTCGAGGATGGGGCAGGGCCTTCTGCACTCGAGAGACACAAATTCAAGTAACACTTCAAAGAAAAAAAAAAAAAGTAAACATGTGCAAACCCAAGTCAGAACCTACAGGAGCTGCAGGTAATAAGTGTCAAACCCAGGGAGCAGCAGATTAAATTAATCAGGGAATAGTTACAGAAAACTGCTTGGGAACTGGCTGGGGTCAAGAATGAGACATGGGAGTGGTTAAAAATAAATTAATAAAAAAAAAAAAAAAGGAACTGCAAATATACCCTGTTACCACAGACAAAAATTTAATCTGCCAAAACACAAAGACTTTTAAGGTCATAACTCAAGATTTAATATTTCAACATGAAAAGAAATCCAAGCCATTCGACTTATTTGGGCTTTTGAAACAAATGCAAATGTCTCTGTTTAAAAATTGCTTTCAAATGAGAAAAACAAATCAATATATATTAATATATCACCCAAAATAAAAAACATAACACACTCTTCATTGTAGAGCATGCTGCTCATTCAGAATAAAGACAGGACCAAGAAAGTAGAATTACATTTCATGATGTAATAAAAACATTAAAATCTGTGATCATTAAGTGCACCATCGTACAGGAGTAGCGTGCTCAGAGTGGAAATGTTCTATACCTACCAGCATCCACCTTTATTAAAGCAAACAAATCTTTAGGACACTACCTGAAACTGAAATCAGTAATCACTGGGCTCCATTCAGCTTAAGTTTCAGTCAGGCACATTCCAGCTAGTAGCACCTGTTATTCCTCTTCATGATTGTATTCCAGAGATCTTTACATCTGTGAGCAATTTTTTGTATATTTTTTTTTTTAGAAAAAGACTGGCTTTAGCAATCCTTGCAATGCTTATCCTACACAGATCCTGCAAGTAAACTCTGTTCTGAGCAGCACGACTTGGGGCTTTTTTCAGAAATCTGAGAGCTGGACTTAGGTTGGCAGTAGGTACAGTACAACAACTGGATGTATTCAACAGTTCCTCAAAAAGGTCTGAAAGGAAGATTTCCCTAAAGACTGTTTTTAAAAAAACCAAACCAAACCCAAAGCACTTCACCCAAGATCTGTTCAATCCTTCTACCCAAGTTCAGAGCTTGCCAACTTTTAAGAATGCCAGGAAAAAGGAGGGAATGAGGTGGAGAGGAAAGAGAATTAAATTATTCCCAATTTGTACCGATGAAAAGCTTCAAGTAAAAGGAAATCCACTTGTTCAAGATCTTGCTACATGCACAGTCCCTCATCAGCTGAAAGCCACAGTAGTTAGCATTGGGTGTAACAGCAGATTGATCACTCATAAAAAACACTGGCAACGTTCCTTCATCCTCAGCAACTCGCATCCACGGCTCTCTGTCCCGAAGCTTCTTAAAAAATGTCTATGGTTCTGCACATTTCATAGCAAACTGGAGGAAAATGGTAAACATGTCTTGTCTCACTGCAATCCCAGTGAGCCAGCCTTGTCCCCAGGAGCTGGCTGTCATTTCCTAGTCTGGCTCTTCTTTGGCACCGCGGGTCGCTTGGCTTGCCACAAGTGGTTGTGGATGGTGAGGGCATCCACGCTCACAGACATGGTTTTGGCTGGGATCACGTTAAACTGTTTTCTGTCCGAGCTGTACTTATAGAGTTTATCAATCATTTTCTTGGTGATGCTTTTTGGCCCTGTCCCAGTGAGCTTGTAGATCTCCTCGGTGTCGGGGTAGTAGCAGTAAAGTGCTCGGAACTGGCAGCCGGCGTCGCGGAACAGGATGATGTAGTGGTTGGCATCACACTTCTCCAGCTCCTGCACAAAAAACAACCAGGCACAGGGGTGGGTCACAGGGAGAATCAGGCCAAGGTTTAAGTTGAATTGTTGTTCCTCTTAATGTAATTTTCCAGGTTAATAAACATAAAAGCAGGACGCTAAATACAGGATTGTGTTTTCAATGTGGAAAGTAAAAATGCTCTGACAGCCACATTTTAGGAAATGGAATTCACACATCACATCAATGGCATTATGAAATCAGCAGTACACACCCACTTGATTTTAATCACCCACAATTTTAATGTTTACCTCTAATATTGAGTTCTTATGTGGTTCATTCACTTTTCCAGCAAGACAGCAGTGAGATATAGCATTGTGAATAATAGGCTTGTTGGATTTGCTGCTGGGTTCCTTAAATAATTTTGGACCTAAGGAAGAGAAAAAAGTAAAAATTATCTGCCTTACATTTATGAACACTAAGATTTTTTTTCAAAGTGAAAAAAAGGAAAAACCTCATTATTTTTCTAGGATGACTTACTTTGAGAGATATTAAACAGAACAAAATACACCTGACAACTTCTGAAAAATAACATGAAACACATCACAGGTTTTCCTGACCTGGTATTCATCATAAATGAATGAAACAAACCAAACAAAAGCTAAAACAAAGCAGGCACCTGTGTATTCTGCCACTGAAGCAATAGAAGATGCTGTGGAAGCGTTCTCCCAGTCTCTCTCTGTGTTTCTGCTGGGATTTCTGCTCAGAATGGGTAAGGACTCCATTGATTCAACTCTGGGAGGGAAATAAATAAAAAATTATACACCAAGATTTTGGGTTTTGGCCCTGTAATCTCACATAAATGCTTATGTTAGATTATTCCCCCTTATCCTCCCCAGAACAGTCAGATTCTCCTTGCTAGAAATCAAAGCCAAACTCTGACTCCTCTGGGAGAAAATAAAACAAAACTGCAAGTTTGTACAGAACACTGCAGTTGGCAGCCACACAAAGCAGGTGAATTCAGCAATGCTGATTGTGCTGCTCTGCCAGTGAGGTGGAACAAACAGCACTGAGCCCAGAACTGTTTCATGCCCCAGGACCAGAGAAAGCCAAGAGAAGCTGCCTGTACCTCTGTGAGGGGGTGCCACCAGAGTGAACACTTTCAGGCTCAGTTGTTGCTGCTGAGGCCAAAGACAGACTGGAACCAGACTGAGCACTGCTCAAATTATCAGCTACAAAACAGGAGAGAAAATGTCAAACACAGTTGGTTACAGCAGGTTTGAAAGTCAGGGAGAGCAAAGAAATGCAGATTCTTACGTGTGGAAGAGCACTTGGTGCCTGAATCACTGTAAGACTCCTCACGATGGACTGACTTTGGCCTGGGCTTTTTGGGCTTGGATTTGGGTTTCCCAAGCCCTTGCTCCTCCAAGATTTGCTGCTGTTTCTTCCTCAGATATTCCTGCTTGATGAGCTCTCTCCGAGCCTTCTCCTCCTCTTTCCGTATCCGATCCTCCTCGGCTTTGCGGCTGCCAAGCGAACACAAGAACGGTGAACTCAGCATGGAACAACTTCCTCATCTCCAAAACAAAGAGAAATTCTTTTCTGGCCATCATTACCGAGCTTCATCCCTTTTCTGTTCCACCTCAGCCTCCAGCTGCTGCTTCCTCAGCCGAGCCTCCTCGGCCTTGCGCTGCTGTTTCAGAAGGAACGCCGCACGCTTTTTGGCCAGCTCATCCTCTGCCTTCTGCTCATCCTGAAAAATCCAAAGGGATGGAGATGTTAAAGAGCAGTGGACAATATATTAAGCTGGACATCAAAAGATTGCTGATGATTTGAATTTAAAATTGAGAATTTGAAGAAAAACTGTTACTTTTGGAAATCTTTATACTTTTAGAATTGATGAGTGTAAATCAAAACCTCTTCTTGCTCAAGAAAAAAGTAAGAGACAGTTTCAGTGTTCCCTTAGGTCTGTGAGGAGAAAAAAAGGGGCTCATCTTACTCTGACTTGTTTTGAAATATCTTTAATCATCACAAAACCTTCTAGACCTGCAAAGTACAACACAACTATGATGTGGGCCAGGAAGGACAGCACAAATAATCCCAGCGCAATGACAATCAGTGAAAATTAACCACACTACAAAGACCCCAAAAGTTTAATTCCCTGAGATTGAGACTAGTTTGACTTTCTTGAAAGAGAAATTAAAAAAGGAAGTGTCATCATGTCAGCATATTTGTGGTATTGGTAATAAGCTAAAGCACAAATTAAGACACTGAATGTTTTGAAAGCAGATCTCTCTCTTTTTCCAAAAGTAATTATTTTCACATGCAGTTTTTTTATATCCAAATATTGCAACCAATGAGGGCTGAGCTCCATCAGGAGGCTGGGAAACACCAGCTCTAATGCTGGGTGAGTGAGTAACAGGAACCAAAGAGACAAAGGTAACACATTTACCTTGAAGAAAAAACCCACACCAGACTTCTGATCACCTTCACTAATCATATCCGTGGAGCTATCCTGGTTGTCAAGTTCTCCTTCATCTGGAGCTTTTAAATCAGACAAATCTACTTCAATGAGATTAGCCTTGCTTCTCAGGGGCTCATCCACTGGGACATTTTCTTTTCCTGAGCCATCAGAAGAATTCAACCCTGTTTCCTTGAAGCTGTTATTCACCTCTTTGCTCATTTCAGACAGAATATTTGCATCTTTGGAGGTGGAGAGAACAAGTGCCCTTTGATTGCTCTCATCATGAAGTCTATAGGTATCAAAGAAACACTTCTCCTGGGAAGCACTTCCATGATCAGGACTGCCCTCCAGCCCCACCTCCGTGGGCGTCTTTGCCAAGCTGTTGGGTGGGAAAGGTCTCAGGTGTGGAAGGTTTTCTAGGCTGGGTGTTGGGGTTTTAACACGGCCTGAATTCTGCTGCCTGTCCTTGGGGACTTTGAGCTCTGAGGGCCTTCCTGGCCGGGCAGTCCTTCCCTGGCCCAGCCGCGGCGGTTTCCGCAGGCTGCTCATTCCAGTTGGAGACAGGGGCTCAACAAAATGAATCGAAGGTTTCACCTTTTGGTCCTGAGAGTTACTTCTGGTTCCTGGGGATGGCACTGTCGGAGATTTCATGAGCAGCTCCTGCTGCTGGGAAATCTTTAGGATGGCCTGCTGCAGGGTGCTGATTGTTTCATTCAGCTTCTCGATAGAAAGATCACATTCATTGATATCTGCCTCAGTCACGTTGTCTTCCAGGAGGGCAACAGAAATAATTTTACTTTTTTCCAAATCGTGGATAGCAGCAGGGTCTTTTGGTTTGTGTTGCTCAGCAAAGGCCAGGCTTTCCTGCATCTTTACTTTTGCTACTTCTTGTGAATCGTTGAGCATTTCTTCTCTCTCCTCCTCTTTCACAAGAAACTCCTCAGACCTGGAACCCAAAGAAACTTCATCCAAATCTTCCCCGTTGTGCCGAGAATATTCTTTCGCAAAATGTTCTGGTTTAAGAGGCTGTGGACCATCAGGAGATTTCCCTTTCTTAACAACATGCAGGAAAGCTGCCTTGCCCAATTTTAGCCTCTGCCTGGCTGATAAGGCTTCCATCTTCTTCTTCTGAGCCTCTATGGCCCTGCGCTTCTCTTCCAGCTGCATGTGGAGCTGCACCAGTTCTGAAGCCAGAAGATTAACATTGTCCTTGTTCTGCCTGCTGGGGCTCTGCTCTCTCTTTTGTTTCCACGTGGTCAGTGGTGCTGGGCAGCTTTCTGACCCGTCTGGGGTGGTTTTTTGGGAACTACTCGTGCTGGACTTGGTCTCGTAGCTGTTGAGCCTCTGCAGTTTCCTCTCTGCAAAGCTGGTCATGCGCACGCTGCCGCTGGCCATGGACACGCTGCTCACCTGCGAGATGGTGCTCAGGCAGGGGCTGGAGCGGCCGCTGGCATCGTCCTTGTCCTCGTGTTCTTTCACCTTCATGTCCTCCTGCAGCTTGGCAGACTCCTCCTCACCAATGTACTTAGCGACTATAGGATGGTTGTCCAGCACCACCAAATCCTGCTCAGCATCTTCCATGTCCAAGAGGTCGGGCTCTGAGTCCTGCCTCACCATGGCCCAGGTTGTGTCCTGAACGTGCAGGTTGAGACCTTTCCCATAACTCATGCTGCCTTTACTCGTTACCTCATCGTCAGCTTTAGCAGCATGAAGAAAGAATCCTCCAGTGGACAGCTCCTGAGAGGAAGGATCTAAACTGCTACTAGCCAAAGGTCTGGAAGCTTCTACACCAGCTTCCCCCAGGGCCACTGCATCTGCAGAACTGGGATCTGCAACTGGAGTGAAATCAGAGCTAGAAATGGGAGTAAAAGTCCTATTGAGGTCATGCTCACCGTGGCTGCTCGTCGCTTTCTTGCGGAGCAAAGACAAGTGTCCTTCATTTAACCTCTTTGCCACAAAACTCCTCTGTTTCCCCTCCCCACACTCATCCTCTTTATTGATGACCTGTTTTTCCTTGGCTGGTTTCAGCACCGCAGGCATTAAAGGCTCCAGGTAGAAACTCTCGGGTTTGCTGTCCGAGGGGTCGCTGTTTGTTTTTGGAGACCACGCTGTGGCCACTATGCTGGGCACCCTGGCTGCTGCATTCTGCACCTCAGGGTCACCACGGTTTGGCCTTTCTTCAGATCTGATGATTGCAATGAGCTCTTCATCTTCATCCTCCATTTCTACGTTGTTCAGCAAGCTCTTCCCGTTAGCTTTCACCGACGGAGGGTGGGGTTGATTTTTGGGGGTCACATTGACAATGTTGGAAGCCAGACTGTCCTTGCTGATGGATCTGGCCAGGCTAATGCTGTCACCAGAGCCAGGGTCCACATCAGTGCTGGCAGAATGATGAAGGGCAAATGGTGTTGGCTGAGACAGAGGCCTAGAAAAGATAAGAAGAATCTACTGACACTCAAGCATGACAAGGCACAATTTGTTGAAATAAAGACCATGATACAGACAGCTAAAATTGTTGTTTTATTTTAAAAATGCATCCTGTATGACCAGCAAGACCAAGCAGCAACTTCAGATGCTTCCATTTTCAACAGCACTTCCTGCAATTCACATCTGACGTCTTTTCAATTGCAAATCTGAAATCAGCTCTGAAAGTGCACATTAGGAGAAAACAAAATGAAGTGATTGTCAGTGCAGTTCTAGGGCAGTGATACCACATTACCACAATCAGATTGTCACAGCATCATTTCCTCAAGCCATGCTGTAATGAATGAATGCCTCCCTCACCTGGGTTTCCTCTCTGGCCATGCCAGGACTGCCCCTCGTGGCTGCCCATCCACGCGGGTCAGAGAATTCGAACGGTGCCGATGGCCTGGAATGGTTTTGAATTGGTAACAGTTTAGAAATGGTCTTTAAACCAGCACTTTTACCTCATTTAATAGCAAATATAAGAACAGAATCAACTCCTTCCCCAACAGATGGCAGCAGAAAACAGATTTGCTGCAGCTGCCAGCAGGCAGACACAGTCAAAGCCTGACAAAAATTAAAATCCACTAAGTTTCTTAAAAGATCTTTAAATTTACTCAAATTCAACATGCTCACCCACTTGTCTTATGGCAGATTAATTCAATTCTAAATAATTTATAGAAATTAACTTATATGTTAATTAATTATTTTACTGTCATTGACAGTCATTGCCTATTGAAAGGGAAATTCAAGGCAGACTTACCAGAGCTGTCTTCTCCCTGTAAAGACTTTTGTTGCTTTTGCCTCAAAGGCAGCAGTGGGTGGGAAGGGCTGAAGGCAGGGCTTCCTCCTTTGCCACTAATTCAGAAAAGCAAAAAATCCATTACAACTAAGAATTTCTATTTTATATAATCAGAAAAAATATCCAATTGTGAAGTTCCACTGGTAAGTTACCCTCTTTAAAACATAATATCAATAATTTTTAAGTAGTTCCTGAAAGAGCTTTTCATCTGTAACAACAGATGTAAAGTTAAGTTCAGGTAGTTGACCTGAAATTAAACTAAGTTTCTAAACACAGTAGATTTAAGATGTAAATAGTAAATTCAAGACAAAGCAAAGGCTGAAATAACTTCAAGGTCACCATGAAATCTATGTCAGCTGAAAACCCTTTTCATGAACCTTCCTGCACAGATCATGCTGAAGTTTGCTTTCACAGAAGCCCAGAATGGTTTGGGTTGGAGGGGATCTTTAAGACCATCCAGTTCCAGGCCCTGCCATGGGCATGGACACCTCCCACTTGCTCCTGGAGACCCTTCAGGCACTCTAAGGTCACTCAGTTGGTGGCAAAATGACAACAGTCAGCAGCACAAATCCCCAGGTGATCCCAACAGAGGCAGAAATGGAAGGTGGAACAACAAGAAGACACACTCACAGGTAGTCAGGCTCCTCAGGGTGCAGGTAGTACCTGCTGCAGGCCTCAGGGGGTGCCTGGGCTGGGGGCTGCAGCTCTGCTGGGCTGGGGCTGGCAGGAGTGGCCAGGAAACTGCGCTTGGTGGCGTTGGAAATAGGGACAGGGGGCCGGCTGCTCTTCTGCTGCATCACTGCCTTGACTGGGCACAAAGGGACAGATCAACACAACTCACAGTGGCCAGGGAGGAGCAGAACAGGACAGGAAGCTCTCAGATTGCAGAGGTAGGATGGAAACTTTGTCTGCAGTGTAACTTGAACTGTTTGGGTTTATTTAAAATATCTGTTTTCTGGTGAGCTTAATGAAAGTTACAAATTAATAATTAATTAGTGGGTTTAGGGAGGGAATTTCCCTGCTCAAAAATTATCCATTCAAAAAATTAGAACTCAAGTGGATCTAAGGCTAATTTTCCTTTTACTTTACTGCTTTTCAAAGATCCCCAGCAAGGATAAACCCTGGGTAGAAATAAAGCTTCCAAGGAAACCCCCCCAGGCAACAGTTTCACTGCAATGTAAGTGTTTTCTAAATAACATGCTGACAATTACTGTGGTTACAAACTTACCATCTTTTATTTCCTGGATATCTCTTGGTTGCACAAAGTCTGGTTTGACATTCTCAAACCACCAGAAGAGTTCTGCAATGAACACCATGACATTAGGCTGAAACAGAAAAAAAGGAAAATTACACCTCACATTAACAAAACATTCATGATTTAGCCACTTTTTATTGAAAAATACATCATTTGTCATGTTTCTTACCTTTAAAACCAAAGGAGCATACAGCATGTCCTCCAAGGTGAGGTAAAAGCATTTGTTTAGGTACTCATTTGAGAATTCTCTCAAAAGCTGAATGTTATAGAGGCTGTCTGCAATGGATGTCACCTCCTTCAAACAGATATCTGGGAAGGGGAGAGGGCAGAGTCAGTCCTGGCAGTGTCCCAAGGGATCCCCCTTCCACCCCACCTCACAAACACTAAATACAGGAACTGCACAGACTCTACACCAGCATTGCATATTTACTGGCTACCAGTGACATTTCTAAACCTGCTCAGTACCAGAGGGACAGGAAAAGGAGGGAGCAAACCACAGAGAACAGTATCAGTTCTGCATTCATCTTTGAATCCACGGGGGATTCTGTCTATCACAACCACAGAAAAGGTAAACAGGCTACAGAGAACACACAGAATGACAAAATACAAAAGCAATTAAAACCAGACATCTTGATTTGCATATAATAAAGGGTTACTCCTAGGATTCACAGTGCTGGTTCCTTCTGAAAACACTCAGGAGCTCTGCAAGGTACAACATATCTGAGAATTTAAAAGCCAGTATAAAATGTTGGTTTGCAGAAGTTAATGCAACAAGGACATTGATTTATTAAGGAAAACATTTTCTGGGGAAGAGAACTCAAGTTTTGCAATGCTCAAGAGTGACAATTTCTGCAGATTGAGAGCAACCATTTCAAAACCTAGATTTTAAAATGCCAAGCTATGCCAAGAAAAACAGGAGAATTATCAGCTAACACTGGTGAACATGTACTCCATTTTTATGGCATTGAAACCAAGCTCAGTTATTTGAGCAAAGAAAGCCACATCACCTAAAACTGAAAAAGAAAGGATTCTTTTGTAGCTCAAAATACACAGAGCATAATCTTTTAAATAGTTAAGTAAAAACAAACAAGATCCAAGAGAGATTATTTATTAGATGCAGATTCCATATGTGACCTGCCATAGTCCACTACCTATTAAATGTCCTGCAATTTTAATTTTTTGTGTATTTCTAGCTCAGCTTTCAAAGTCTGAAAGCCTTTTATTCCTTTTTTTTTTTTCCCCTCAAAACCTTTATTACATACCATCCAGTTTCATTTGCTCTGGACAATAATAGTGAATGACAGCAAGAAGAGCAGCACCATCGCTACCATCCTTCATCAGATCTTCCAGCACAGGGAAATAGGGTAACTGCCTGCTGGAGAGGTGCTCCCTCCTGTAACGCACCTACAGAGACAAAACAAGGGCTCACATCGTGCTCAGGAGGTAAAAAAGACAGAAAATCCCATAAAAGCAAAGAAAAAGGAATGTGTGTTAAGCACTGAAAACTCTTTTCGCTGGATCCTTTCTGCCATTCTGCCCCAAGTCAAGCCCAGCTGACAGAGTTGTGCTTTTCTCCCCATGGAAGCCAATTCTGAAGGAAATGGTGTTTCCCTTTTAATGCTGGAATGGTTTGGGTTGGAAAGGACCTTAAAGATCATCTAACCCAACCTCCTTCCACTAGGGCAGGTTGCTCATCTGCCATTCAGCCTCCTCATGCCCAGGAGCAATCTGTGCTGCTTCATTCACACATTTTAATTTACTGTCATCAATTTAATTCCAAACCCTTCCCCACAGATGCATGAATGCAGCAGATCCAAAGAAAGAGATGTGGGGAACTACATAAAAACACTTAAAGCTTGGGAAAAATGAAACACAGCAAAAATCATTCTGATGGGCTGGTGATGTCTCATAGCTTACCCACACCCATGGATTTGCTGTCGTGCCCACAGACAGCAAAGTTCTCTCAGAGAGAACCAGAACATGGCACATCTGTGTGCAACACAAGTGTTGTGCAAAAATAAAAATACAAAACAGACAGAGAGGAGGAGGCCTTGACATTTCCCAGCAAAACTCTCCTTGATTTACTAGAGATCAAAATCAAGCTCTGGTGCAAAGCACCCCGCAGCCCTCAGGGAATCTGGAGCTGCCAAAGGCAGTCAGCTGAAGAACAGATCTTGGCATTGCTTCCTGCAAGTGCTGCAACTTCCAGGGTTGCTGTTTGCTGAGCATCCACACACTATGGGAGGCTGTGTCTAAACTGAGCAGCAAAGCAGGTGGGAAAGCAAAAGCAGAATGCACTGCAGGGCCTGGCAGGAACACCTGGTAGTGCTGGGGAACATCCCCTGGAGACTTCAGGCACTGGGACTGACCAGAACCTCTGTGCAGACACACCAATCACACACTGAATCATCAGAGGAAAGCTGGGTTTTACCAAAGGCATCCTACACTTCCCAAGCCAGCCTGGGAAAGCTCTACACACACACACACTCCTAAGTGTCAGTTTAGGATGGCACAGGCTGTGAAAAAATCTGTTCAGAGCAATGAAAATCACTTGGAGCAATGAGAACCAGTTTCTTCTCTTTATTTTGCAAATGCTATGCTAAGTTTCCCAAGCAACTCAAAGCTATCTCTGCATGCTAATGCTATTTTCCCCTGCCCTTTTCTCAGGTGCAAATTGGGTTTTTCCCCAGCCTGGAGCACTCCACGAAGATGGAATGGAATGGGAATCATACTGTACCACACGAGCATATTCCACTGGTTCCAGCATGCAGTGCAATAGGGCATGCATCAGATCAGGCTTACACAGAGAGAAACAGTGAGATATAGCATGGTGATTATTCAGACAAGAAACAAATCAAAGGCATCAGCAACATCCATTATGCACTAGAAATGTGGTTGTTAACTCTGGTAGAATAAGTGTGCACACCAAAGTAAACTGGTTAGCTTGAGAGGGTCAGTATTTATCCACTTAAAGTAAGCATATTAAAAACAAACCTTCAGAAATTCTTTCTCAACTTTAATTCCTCCTGTAGTTAAAGTAGATGCAAATATTTCTTTCCCAATAGGCTTAAATGGAATTTGAATCAACAACAGTCAATACCAAGAACTAAAATCTGTAAAGATTCCTTGTTTCTTTTGGCTTTGGTGAAAAACCCCACAAATTTATCACAGAGGGTTTTTATGGATTTAATGTAATTCCTTATTTTTTGCTCAGCTGTTATTCTCTTAACCCTTGAGCCTTTTATACTCAACATTCTGAATTCTTCCTTATTTTCTGAGCTGCTGTGGTTTGTAACCCTCCTGCCCACATAGAGTGAATGACATTTGTATGCAATAATTGCAGAAATGGTGCTACTGAAATAGAGATAACTGTATTAAAAAACCAAACCTAACAAAAATCACAAAATAAAAAAGCACAGAACTGACAGAATGTGACAACTTGGAGAGACTGCAAAACCTGCCAGCAAACCATTAAAATCTAAGTGGACTAGAAGTGAGACAACCTTTGTTTACTCCTTCCTTTAATTTCAGATATTGAAAGTTTTTACTCCAGCCCACAGATTTGGTTCAAACAAACAAAGGGTGAGGAGGTTGCAGTGGGACTGAGCTCTGTGGGAAGGCACAGAGATCATGGGGAGGCTGCCTGATCACACCTGCCTTTTTGGAATTAACAACTGAGACAACAGCTCATCTTCCCAGAGAGAAAATGAGTAACACCAGCTCCTGCAAGGGCAGGAGAAAGGGCATCACAGCCAAGGAAAGCAAAGGAACAAAGGAAAATCTCTGCAAGTTGAAATAAGCCCAGAAAACTCTGACAAAAGGATTTCTAGAAGCAAAATAATTTTGTTGTTGTTTTGTTTGGGTTTTTTTTAATATATAGTGGAATTGATATTCCAATTTCAGACTTCAGCACAAAGAAAAATCAGTATTTTGTTCCAATGTGCAAACTTCCCTCCCACTGTGCCAGCTCCAGGCTCCTCAACTGAGCACACATCCCAGCAAACTTCTCCTACCCCACCTCAGTGAACAGCAGTGAACAGATTCACAAATCTGCACCAGAGCAGGTGCAGGAGCAGTGTAAGAACATTATTTAAGCACAAACATCTGAGTCTCTTAACTATGGATTCCAAGATTAGGCAGCCATTTAAGCTGCCCAGCTTTTCTCTCACCTCAGTGCTGTGATCAGTTCCTGCTTTACAACCAAACCCAGCAAATGCAACCATTTAATGGTCATTTTCTAGTTATTTTTTTATTGCTACTCCACTTCCCTGCAGTGTGGAAGCAATTTGGAGATGCTGCAAAGTGAGTATGCTGTGTGCTGTACAGTATGCAAAAAGCAAGGCATGAAAACAAAGCCTGATGACCCAAAAGCTCACACAGGTTTTTCAGAGAGCAGCTGAGAAGCATTGGAATGGA
Organism: Catharus ustulatus; assembly: GCF_009819885.2. Taxonomy (NCBI): domain Eukaryota; kingdom Metazoa; phylum Chordata; class Aves; order Passeriformes; family Turdidae; genus Catharus; species Catharus ustulatus. The sequence goes on along the minus strand of NC_046241.1, from coordinate 9,073,995 downwards.
AGCAAACACTCTGAGGAAGTTTAAAAAGCCATGATTTTGTGGATGACAACTGGTGGAAAAGTAGTTCACTTACAGGTACTAATTTCCAATACCATTTGGAAGGAGACTGCTCAGGAAGCAAGGAAAGGAATGTAGGAATAGGAAAGGAACATCAGCAAGGCAAGTTAAAAGCAGTAATACTTAAATGCACTTCAGCAATAAACACTTTCATATTTCAGAGGGCTTGTAGCCTAGAAATTTAGATTTAAAGATACTAAAATGAGACCCCAAAAGCCAATAGGGTCAAATAATTCAAGAGATCCTTTAGACCACAGATCAACTTGTAAATTAAGCAGCTTTTTTTTTGCTGAAGGATATTATCTTCCATAAAAGGCACATAAAAAGCCTTTGCCACTGACATGAAAATTAAACAACTGTGACTTGTTCATAGGTCACACTTTGAGCCCTTTGCCCAGCAATGCCAATTTGAGAAAAGAGTATGTTATTTATAATTTATCTTAGGGTTTTATGAAATCACAAATTGGGAGTCCAGATAGATGTTATGTTGGAGAAAGTCCTATCTGACATTCTCCAGAAATGAAAGTGTGCTATATTTTGCAATATCAGTGCATTGTGATATAATTTCAAGGGAAAAAAGCTGGAAAAAAGTACAAACACACACACATAACATTTGAATGCCAAGAGTATCCTTCCTGGACAGAACCTGAAGTCCCTAAATACACACTAGACAAATAACCCATGCAAAAAGAATATGAGCTTTCAAAATATGTAACACATATTTTTGTGCTGTGAAAGCTGAGTCATATTTACCCACAGACAGTTGATACAGGTTATTTTAGCTGAAACAAGTTGTTTCCATCCTACTGAAACTTAGAGGAAAGTCAGAAGATATCAGAAAGGCAAGGGAGGGCACTGATGACAGAGACAAAACAAAGTGCATGCAGAAAATCTCACTTTTGAGGATTGGAGCCCTCACACTTCTCTGACAAAGAAAATACTGCTATTTCAATCCATTCATCATCAATACACAATATCACAACTGAAGACAAATTTGCTTTACCTTTTGATGCCCTGGACTTTCCATTAGTTGTTGTTTTAATTTAATCTCTTTCTCTGTTATCTCTCTCATTTTAAGGTTCACCTAAAAGGAATGGAAAATGAATTAAAATACACCTGGATATGTTCCATAAGAGTCCTTCTTGCTCCTGTTACTCAATGGTCAATTCATGCTACAAACATAGAAAGTTCATAGAAAAAGATGGTACAGCAGTTTTCTAGACCAGCTCTCTATTGGCAGCAGCTGAAATCACAATCCTGGGTTTGCAAGGACACATCCCCTTTGGAATGTGACTCTTGTCACTCAAAGAAGTGGAGTAACTTAACTGCTGCCCTTGGAAAAATTTCAGCATTTCTGTCAAATGTTCCATCTCAACAGAGTTAAGACCATCCTCTTATTTAGCATAAAACAGTGCTTCACCTAAAAATCCCCACTAACCAAAAAAAACCTTCACAGTAACTTGTACGAAAACAAAGAATCCAATTTTTACAGTTTTTCTAAGTCAGTTACTGATCATCTTCTTTAAGTTTACCAACTTTATTCTTCCCTCTGAAAAACAAGTTGCAAAAGTAGAAAGAGATGATAGAAAGGCACAAGTAAGAAAGGAAGACAAGTATCAAAGCATCAGAATCTATTTTAAAAATCTGAAAAGTGACAAGGAAAGACAGGCAGGCTTTTCCCAAAGTCAGTTTTACCTTGTTAATCCAGAAAACCATGGCATCCTCCAAATCATAGGGCAGTTCTTTAGAGGCACTGAATGTGGAGAAACGCTTGACACTGGCAACCACCTTCTCAATGCTGATCATTTCTACAGTGTAGGCCATCATGAGAGCATCAATCATTGCCATGTGAGAACTCTGAAAGAAGAAAACAGAGAGGATTGAAAAATAAAACCCCTTTGAAAAAAAACCCAACTGTATTTAAAACAACACATTCCTAAGGTTAACAACCTAGAAATTAAGAGCTCTATTTTAACCAGCGTTAAATAAAAAGGAGCTGATGAGGTGATTTAATTAAGCAAACCATTTTGATTGGTGCAGAGCCCAGATCAGCCTCAGCCACAGGTGTATCATCGCTCTCCATGACGTAAATGCCCTTGCGCGCCAGCGCCTGGATCACGGACTGGTGTCCCTGCAGCGCTGCCACCTGGTCCCCCTTGAGGATGAGGCTGCACACGCGGCAGTACAGCTCGCTGGAGAGCAGCAGCTTGATCACAGGGGGTTTGATGTGCTCCTGCTCGTACTGGTCGATGTAGAACGGGTCCTTCAGCTCCTCAGGGACGTTGTCTGCAAGAGCAAGGGAACAGGGGCACCCAAAGTGATGTCAGTGTCAGTGACACTCGTGTTTGGGATGTCAGGCACCCAGAGTGATGTCAGACACCCAGAGTGATGCTAGTGACACTTGTACTTGGGATGTCAGGCACCCAGAGTGATGTCAGACACCCAGAGTGATGCTAGTGACACTTGTACTTGGGATGTCAGGCACCCAGAGTGATGTGAGTGACACTTGTGTTGTATTTGGGATTGTCAGACACCCAGAGTGATGTCAGACACCCAGAGTGATGTCAGTGACACTTACGTTGTATTTGGGATTGTGACACATCCAAAGTGATGCCAGCGACACTTGTACTTGGGATGTCAGGCACCCAGAGTGATGTCAGTGACACTCATGTTGTATTTGGGATGTCAGGCACCCAAAGTGATGTCAGTGACTCATGTTTTATTGGGACTGGGAGACACCCAAAGTGATGGCTGAGTGTCAGTGACACTCATGTTGTATTTGGGATGTCAGTGACACTTGTATTTGGGATATCAGGCACCCAAAGTGATGTCAGTGACACTCATGTTGTATTTGGGATTTTCAGACACCCAAAGTGATGGCTGAGTGTCAGGACACTTGTGTTGTATTTGGGATTGTGATGGGTGAGTGTGAGTGACACTAGGGCTGTATTTGAGATTTTCAGACACCCAAAGTGATGGGTGAGTGTCAGTGACACTCATGTTGTATTTGGGATTGTGAGACACCCAATGTGATGGGTGAGTGTTGGTGACACTCACGCTGTATTTGGGATTTTCAGATACCCAAAGTGATGGGTGAGTGTGAGTGACACTTAGTGTTGTATTTGGGATTTTCAGACACCCAAAGTGATGGGTCAGTGTTGGTGACACTCATGTTTTATTGGGATTGGCACTGTGTAGATCACAGGTCAGAGGGGGTCAGAGGGGCTCACATGGGTGAGGTTTGTCCAGATCTCCAAAGCAAAATCCCAAAGTGTCCGTGCACAGCAGCTCAACAACTGCACGGCTCTGTCAGCAACAGGGGCTGGTCAGTCTCTAAACCAAGCACCCATTTTGGGATGGGTTTTGGTAATTCAGAATGAAAAGACCAAAATCTGACTAAAACCTTGAAAATTCTACAAACCAATCAGTGAGCTGATTATCTATTTTTCTTGTCCAAGAGCATTAAATCAAACTATTGCAGTTTTCAGCCTTTGAATAATTCAAGCCTAGGAATTGAAACCACTCCATTTGGATTAAGCAGGAACTTTAAACCCAGTCTAAAACTGAACTTCTGCCTTGGCCCAATCTCCACAAGTTGTGTTAGGATTTTATCAAACTGAGTCTAGACCCTGAAGAAGTTAAACTTAGCAACTCAGAAGCCTCACCCTTGCACACCACCAGCCATAAACACGATTTTACTGCTCAACACAGCTGGCAGGAGAGAAGGGCACCAACAACAACCAATATTCCAATCACTCTAAATATGTCCAAGACATCTCAAATCCATCCAAAATAAATCCTTCTCCTCATACAGGGTAATCAGTCTGGAAGCTATTGATCTTTATAACAACTGAGCAGGAATAATGAGAGTCTGCAACTCCAAGAAAAATATTTTCTAGCCTCAAGTGTATTGTCTTAATAGAAGCCTGACATTTCCTAAATTTCAAACATGAAATTCTATCTAATGCTACCCAGTCACTTTGAATATCTTTCCCCAAAGTCACTTCAACAATTCCTTTTAAATATACACATCTACACTTAAAAGAATTATTAATTTGGCAGCATATTTACTTTTCGTTCAGCTCATTTCCAGAATAATTAAATTTTCCCATTCCAAGAAACTCCTACCCATATCTTTGAGCTGCAAAATAAGCCAGACAATATTTGTACAGTGCAGAGCACTTGATGTTCATAAAGCAGAGGAATGGATACAGTGCTACTGCACGAGCCACAGGCACATCTCACTTAGATAAATTATGCAGAAAAGCAGTGGTGTCTAACAGCTCCTGTGAGTCAGGCAGTGCTGGCCCTTTTTTAAAATGGGAAGAAAGTTTAAAAAGCTTTCTGAAGTTTTTAAAAATTAAGATAATTATTTTTCCTTTCTGTGACATTGAATGTGACTTTCTGCTGAAGATGCTGGAAGAGACACAGTAAAACTCACTAAGTAGCATTTGTTAGCATGGCTGTTCATTGTTAGTATAATAAATTATTATTATAATAAATTCAGATGTTTTTAATCTTCTTAACATTAGTCAACCTGACCTAAAATCAAAGGCTGTTGAAATCACATTCCTTAATGGCTATTCCCATTTCCAGATAGAGAACTTGAGCTTCCATTTCTAAAGACTGAGGAAAGACCCAAAAATCCAAATGCAAAGCAGCTCATATAATTCAACATTTTGGTTCACTACAAGCAGCTACACCTTTAACAACCAAAGACACATTGCTTTGTACTAGCTGTGAAAGGAAATAATAATAATAAAGCTCATAAAATATCCATGATGCTGTACATCTCTGAGCATTAGCACCACTCCAAATTTTAAAGGTTTTTTTTAAAGCAGTACAAAAAAAATGCAAATTGCCAAAGTCTGAAATCTGAAGCAGTTGGATGAGGGGTTTATTTCCAACACTGCTCTCCACCAGCTCCTGCTGGGGAACTGGGGTGAGTGCCTGGAATTGGGTTGGGATGGTGAACAAAGAGCCCTGAGACCCCTCCCAGGCACCTCCTGCCCCACAGTTCTGATTTTCCTCAGGATTTTCCCTTCTCCACAAGGTAAAGAGACTGAGATTGTTTTACAGACTGTAACCACAGCAAGGAAAAAGGTTTCTCTGCAATGCTCACCCAGCCAGGAGGGAGCCAGTCTGTGGGGTTGGGGTCTTTACTCACATTATTAACAGAGCAGAGCAGCAGGAGCCTGGTGACAGGGGCAGCCACACCTCCCACATCAATGTCTGATTAAACCAGCTCCATCCCAATGATTTTTAAAAGCCTTTTCCAGCACTAAATGGATCTAGTTCTTAGTGAGGAGATTCCATGTCACAGAAATCAATATGTTTTTAAAAAAAACCTCAAACAACCCAAAACACAAACAAAAACTAAGAAAAAAACCCCCAGCTTGTATCATGTCATTCAATCTGAAAGTCCAGTCAAGAAACCCGAAATCTTTTTCTTTTAGACTGAAGAATTCTCTAATTTCATGTTTCTGATCTCCATACAACTGCTTAAGGACTGAATGGATTTGGACTGATCAGGATTAAGGGTAGGGCTGGGTGGGAATAACTTTTAGTACCAGGATTAATAATGTGATTTCCTACTATCATAGGAAGTTATTCATCAACATTAATCCTCCCATAATTGCAACTTATTTCACTGGAAACACTTGCCCAGGTTTATTTTTAACATTAGTACATAGAGCACTTCTGTCTGTCACACAGAGGAACAGTCCTGTAGCTGATTTATATCCTGACTAAAGATCCACAAAAAAAATTGAGATATAAAAACCACATCAAAGCTAAAGAGTGACAACACTAACTTTACTGTTTCGTTCTGGACATAATGGCAGGCACAAATAAATGAGAAATAAATGGCAGGAAAATGCAAACAGGATGTTAAATAAGTGTATAATTCTGAGTTGGGAAAATTCCAAATAGAATTGATGCAGTGTAGTTGTCTCAAATGAGGAAACACAGACAAAAAAGGGCTTTAATTGAGAGGTGTCTTCAATATTTGAAATGTGCATCTGAAAGTGCAACTGAAGACAGTGATCTTACCTTTCACACCTGATAATTATCCTTACCTGCACAGAAAACACCTGCAGCACACAGGGCTGCTCATTCTCCAACCCCATGAAAAATGACAGAATTCCCAAACTTCCAGAAATCCCAGGAATTCCTTGTCACTTCAGAATAATTGCACCCCAAGCTAATTTCAATCACCCACCACGGACACAAAGCAGCCCCTGCTACCATGGACACCTTTTCTCCCCAATTTTTCTGGATCAGACAAACCAAAGGTGTCACAGGCTTTGTGCTTGCCTCACTACAGAATGTGCCAATGCTCTTTTTGAAGAAAATGTCCCAGGTTTTGCAAGCCCCAGTTTCTATCAGCATCTTTTCCATCACCTTCTTTCCATGACCTATAACTGAACTTGGAGGTTAGAAAAGTTCTGGTCGTTAAAATTTGAGTTTTTCACATTTATACCCTGGATTTTGGAAAAAAACAATGTGAAAAATTAACTTCTGAGAAATTAACACCTAAGCTGCAGCGGCAGTTTTAACAAATCATACTCAATGAAACCAAAGTAAATCATGTCCTTATTTTTTGCTTCCAAAGAAGCCTCCAAAATTCAATTGTTTCATTCAGCCATTCTTTTGGTCTGTTCCATGGTATCAATGAGTTCTAATATCCCAAAAACTGTCAGTTCTGAGTATAAATCATCATTGACAGGATTACAAAAATAACTTTTAACAACTGTCAGAGAGGCAATTATTGCCTTCAGGGGAGGGAGCATTTCTTTATCATCTCACTCACAAAAACCTGTTCAAAGACAACCAGCTGATTATGAGTGGATAAAGAAAAATACAACAATCTGAACAAATTTGATTTATCCCTTGAAGTGATGGGGTGGATCCACCCCAGATGTTATTTTATCTCCAGAAGCACGAAGAACTGGTTTCACATGGAAAGGGAGCCAAGCTGGCCTGGTAAACAGCACCAAGCTTATTCAGATTCTGAGCAGGATTTTGTTAGTATCAGTATCTGCTCCCAGAATTATTCAGCTCTGGGTGAATGTCCTTAAGCACAGCACAGACTTCACCTTCTCAGCACTAAGACCACCAGAATATAAATATTTTGTGTTGGTTCTCATTGCAGCACTGAATTCTAAAGGCTGTAAGTGAGGTGTAACAGGACACATAAAAATTTACATACAACAGGCAGGAAAACCCCAAGCTAAAGCTTTGCAAACTGCTGGGAGAGTGACTGCACTTATTACCATATCTTTTGATCAAGGATAAAGCCACAATCCTGGATAAAGCAGAAGAGACAAAACAATAATTATGGAATCCTTCACCCCTTGTAAACTTCACACAATAATACTCTGTTTATGAAACAGGTGTAATTAAAGAAACAAATGTCTAACTGTTAATATTTGCTAAACACAACAGCTTTTCTTAAAAGGATTTTTACTACCAACCTGAGAAGACAAGCAGGGAATCCAGGGATTTAGGGAATTTAACCCAGGAAACATCCTCACACAGCCTCTACCAGCTGGTAACAGTGGGGAGCTATTACAGCACTGTAAAACCTTATTTAGCAAGTAAGTTCTAAGTATTCAAAGACCAAAAAAAGCCAAACTTGCATTTCCCCTTCAATGCATTCCATTAGACCTTGGCTTTCCAGCCTTGCCAAAGGTTTCAGGCTACTCTCAGCATTAAGTCTGGAAACTTTGTGAAGCTCCCAGCCTGATAAATAAATAAAACCCATCAGGTCCCTTTTAAAAAATCCTAATTTTGCTCACTGTTTTACAGAACCAACAATATTTGCTATGGAGAGGTTGGAAAGAACCCACCGCTCACAGTAAGCTGCAACACTGAGACACCTCCACATCCTTAAATCCTAAATGTTAATATAATATCCTTAAATAGCTAAATTTTAGTATAATATTCTTCAATACCTAAATTTTAGTATCATATCCTTCAACACCTAAATGCTAATATTATAGCCATGATGATGGAAATGATGAACCATAAATTAGTGCTACATTAAATCTGCTGAGAAATCAGGATTTTTCCTTGTCATTGTCTGTTTTCCCAAGTGGTACCCAATAAAACCATCCTGAGTTTGTTCTTTCCAAGTGCTGCTGCTCAGCCTGAGGAGTTGAAGGGCCAGGTCCACTTCCCAGTGCTCTGCATGGCCTCACTGCTGCTTGGCAATCAGGATCATTCCAAGCACTGTGGAGAAGGGATCTCCCCATGCAGGGCTTGCCAAGGCTCCCCAGCCCTCCCACACTCACCCTCTGTGAGCTGAAGCTCCCCACACTCAGTGCCAGCTTTGCTCCTCAACCCTTTAAACATCAGGAATGAGAATTGCCTCAAGTGGCCCTTTGGTTCTCATCAAAATTTGAGGATGAAAAAAGCCAATTCTGGTCTAATTAAACTCCATTTTCTCCAACCACTGTCTCAGCTACAGAATCTTTCCAGGGTACAGAAGGTTTCCAGATGTGCTCAGAGTGAGAGTGATGCATGTCAGTACTCTCAGATTTATTTGGGGAGATGGATGACACCTTCCTGCATGAAATCCTTCCCCTCTGCTTTCTGGAATTCAGACAAACAGTTGTAGGACCTCCCTCTGGTGCCCATCTGTGCCAGCCAGGAGCTGCAGGTTTCCAGGAACAAACCATCCAGCCCAATTCCTCTGCAAGAACAGGAGTTGTCTTGCAGTGTTTGCAATTGTTTGGCTACCAAAATTCTCTTTTCATGGCCAGAAGGTGAAAAAATAAAACAGAGGAAAAAAAAGAAAAGGAGGACTGCATGATCTTGCATCATCAAATAAAACAAAGCCCAAACTAGGACTTCAAATTATTTGTCATGCATGCTCCCAGTGATTTGTCCTTGAGGAAAAAAAAAACAAAGTATGAAGAGTTTTCCAATGTAAATGCCAGGTTAGAAGTTGAGAATTGAAATATCCTTTAACAGCAAAGAGAAAATACAGTTGCAGGTAGAACCTGCAGTGATGAATGACTTTCAGTAACAGTCTACACCAGCATCAAATTCCTGTTCTTGACCCTTTCCACTCCTCAAGAGCTCAGCCTTACCCAGATGAAAATGAAATGCAGCAGAATTTGAAGGATTAAGGCACAAAATTATGTCAATTCATAAACCAAATCCAAATCTAACATTTCAGAAAAATATTCATTCACTTGAAGGAATGGAAACCTTGTAAAATTTACTTCAGAACAGAAGTGTTTTAATGTTACAAACTGATAAGTTGGGGTTTTTTTTACCAAATTAACCAGAAATAAGTCTAAAATAATAACAAGTCCTCAAACCCTTTAATCTGCATAGTGTGATTTTAAATAATAAAATCACAATTGATTGTGACTCACTGAACAACATCCAATACCTTAAAACTAAAACACAACCCTGAGGGATGACAAGTAACGTGTTAAATTCAAGTATTATTCAAAATTCTAATCACACAGGAAACCTTCTTAAACCCATCTCTCTATGAATTAAAGAGGCTTATAAATTTCTAGGGATTGTGCAATGCTATTCCAGCAGTAATGGCTAACATGTGACAGCGACTTGCAGGAGCCATTTCAAAAATCAAACCACATTTCCACGGGCCACAAAGACACACGTGGGCACCAATCCTCACTCACTGAAGAAAAAAAATACCTTTTGTTATTGTTTGTGGCATTTAAATGTTGTTATTTGTCATCTGAACAAGCCTGAATGCAAGGAGAATAACAGGCAGAGGCTGCTGCAGCCAGAGATCCCAGCCCTGCCATGGGAAAAGCTGTTTCTTTTTAGCTTTTAGTCACAGGAAAGCCAAATACTTTTCCAATTGGTGCTGTCAGGAGCATAAACAGACTTGCCATTAAGCAATTAACTGGTCCAAGAGGTTCAGACCCAGCCCTGAGTGCTGGAGCAGACAGCACCCAGCAGCACGAGGCCACTGAGCTGTCTCTGCAGCGTAGGATCCGTGCCAGTCCCAGCTCTCCTGCCAGCCCAAGGCACGACACAAGCAGTGCATCCCCAGCTCTGCAATAGCTCTTTTATCACACACTGTTAAAAAGTTTCAGGAAATGTTACAAACAATTCCAGTAAGTGAGAAATATTTACCTCAGGAAGTGCCTGTTTCTGTTCTTTTTAAGTTATCAGTGTTCCACTGACACCCTCCCAAATTCCCACATTTTCAGACGTCATCTGATCCGTGGGGTTTTTTTGTCTCTTGTTGCTTGTAACAGAACACATTAAACACTGTAAACCCCATGTTTGGTTTTTTTTTCAATCACCAAGATGAAGGGGATACTGACAAGGCTGGAAATGTTAAAGAAAAAAATAATTTATAACAAATATTCCAGCAAGGATTAATATTTAATGGCAGGAATGGACCACTTTTCTTCAGCCTTGTCACCAAGTAAGCCAGTGCTAATCCATTAAGCATATTATGAGTTTGGAGAATTAGACTTAGATTAACAGGGCCACCTCATTTTCCAAAACAAGCCTCTATACATGTTTTTATTATACCTTTTGTTCTGGATAAAACAGACCCACTAGCACTGCATCCTACTTGTTCCTAATGAAGCCACTTAAACTTGAGCTGTACCTTGTACATTGAGACAGATCTAGCTCAAAACAAAAAAACATTATTTCAATAGCTGCCAGGAGAACACTGCACAAATATACTCCAAGAATATTTATTTGGACAGTAAAAGTTTATGACAATGTGAGGGAAGGAAGAACTCCTCTATCCCCTACAACCTGCTCTTTAATGTCACGGCACCCAAACCACATCTGCTCATTCAACATTTCTCTCCATAAAACAAAAATGTTGCTGAACATAACGGGATTATTTTTTAGAACATTTTGAATGTAAAACCACAACGTGACAGAAAAAAGAAGCCCTAACTGAGCATACAAAGGGTGTGAAGGTGCCAGTATCTGCTGGACAAGGAAGAACCTAAAGCCTGGAGGGACTTGGGGCCTGCAAGCAGTGACATAAAGCTCTGTGGAACAAAGTCTGCTTAGCTAAAGCAAGGATTTAAACATTTTGAGGCAGGCAATTCTTGCCAAGCACCATCTGGGAGTGTTCACCATTAGGTTTGCTGATTCAGGGCATCTCACACAGTCCCGTTATTCCTGTTTAAGGTACCAGCAAAGACACAGCGTTACAAGAGAACAAGGCTGCCATATTATTGATATTTAAAACAAAGCCACATGTAATTACTCCTGAAACAGCAGGGGAGACAGAAAAAGCAAGAACAAAATCAAGAATGACTCCTTGATGGAGGTGATCTTACCTATTCCGTAGGCTTTAGCACAGATCCATTGTAGATTAGCAGCTATTTTTGCTCTGGCTGAATCATAGAGCTCCAAAGGGACAATCTCAACTGCACTATCTGTCAGAGCATCCATTTTTCTTCTGGTACTATCTCCACCCGAACAAACATCAACATCCACCATCTAAAACAAAAACAAAAGGCACAGACTTTAACACGAGCCGACGATTCAAAGCCACACAGGAGAGGGGCTGGCCAGGCTGCACACAACAGGCCCGACATCCTTCGGGATCTCCATCGGCAGGGCTGACGGAGCCGATTCCAAATCAAAAGGCATCGCAGCCCGGCGCGAGCATCCCTTTTTGTCAAGGGCAGGGCCGGGCCGAGGCAGCGGAGAAAGGCGCAGCCCCGTCACCTGCCGAGGGATAAAGGAGGGATGGGGCTGTGCCGAACAATGCGGGCAGGTACCGCCGCCCGCGGGGGGCCGGGGCAGCGCCGGGGCAGCACCTGCGGCTCCTTGCCCCGCCTCGCCCCCGAGAAGCAGCAGAGGCTCCGCGCCCGCACGCCCATGGCCGGGCCGAGCAGCGCCGGGGCCGGCGGCGCCCCCTCCCCACATCCCCGCCCCGCCCGGGCGGAGGAGGCGGCGGTGAGGGCGGGGGAGGCGGGGGGCGCAGCCCACCCAGCGCCGGCTCCGCGCAGGCCCCCGCCGAGCCCCCGCCGCCGCCGCTCCCCCCCGCCCGCCGCGGCCTGCAGGCCCCGCCGCCTCACCTTGCCGCGCTACCGCTGCCTCATCCCCGGTGCGGCAAAGGGGCACGGCGGTGCCCGGAGCCCCGGCGGGGCGGGGCTGGGGAGGCTCGGCGGGCCCGGCGCCGGTGCCGGTGCGGGAGGCACGGACGGAGCCGCCGCCGCCGCCGCCGAGGGGCCGCGGCTGCCACAGCGCTCGGGGCCGCGCGCGCGCGCGCGCATGCGCCCGCCTCCCGCCCCGCGCGCGCGCCCGCGCCGCCTCTCCTTCCCCAGCCCCCCCCCGCCCTTCCCGCCGCTCCCGCCTCGCCCGGCCCGGGGCGCGCGCGCGCGCTCGGCGGGAGAAGGGAGAGGCGGGAGGGAGCGGGCAGCGGGGGGAGGCGGGAGCGCCTGCGTGCGCGCGCGCGCTCGCGCGGGGAGCGCGGCCTCCCGCCGCCCGCGCGCGCCGGGCAACCGTTGCCATGGAGACCGCGCCCGGCCCCGCGCGCGCGGAGAGAGCGGACCCGCCCCTCACGGCCCCGCCGCCCGCACGGCCCCGCACGGACCCGCGGCTCTGACACAGCGCGGACCGACAGCCATCACAGACCCACAGCCGTCACAGACCCACAGCCATCACAGACCCACAGCCATCACAGACCCACAGCCATCACAGACCGACAGCCATCACAGACCCACAGCCATCACAAACCCACAGCCATCACAGACCCACAGCCATCACAAACCCACAGCCATCACAAACCCACAGCCATCACAGACCCACAGCCATCACAGACCCAGAGCCATCACAGACCCACAGCCATCACAAACCCACAGCCATCACAGACCCACAGCCATCACAGACCGACAGCCATCACAGACCCACAGCCATCACAAACCCACAGCCATCACAGACCCACAGCCATCACGGACCCACAGCCGTCACAAACCCACAGCCATCACAGACCCACAGCCATCACGGACCCACAGCCATCACAGACCCACAGCCATCACAAACCCAGAGCCATCACAGACCCACAGCCATCACAAACCCAGAGCCATCACAGACCCACAGCCATCACAGACCCACAGCCATCACGGACCCACAGCCGTCACAAACCCACAGCCATCACAGACCCACAGCCATCACGGACCCACAGCCATCACGGACCCACAGCCATCACAAACCCACAGCCATCACAGACCCACAGCCATCACCGACCCACAGCCATCACGGACCCACAGCCATCACAAACCCACAGCCATCACAGACCCACAGCCATCAGCGACCCACAGCCATCACAAACCCACAGCCATCACGGACCCACAGCCATCACAGACCCACAGCCATCACAAACCCACAGCCATCACAGACCGACAGCCATCACAGACCCACAGCCATCACCGACCCACAGCCATCACAGACCCAGAGCCATCACAAACCCAGAGCCATCACAGACCCACAGCCATCACAGACCCACAGCCGTCACAGACCCACAGCCGTCACAGACCCACAGCCATCACAGACTCACAGCCATCACAAACCGACAGCCATCACCGACCCACAGCCATCACAGACCCACAGCCATCACAGACCCACAGCCGTCACAGACCCACAACCGTCACAGACCCACAGCCATCACCGACCCACAGCCATCACGGACCCACAGCCATCACGGACCCAGAGCCATCACAGACCCACAGCCATCACAGACCCACAGCCGTCACAGACCCACAACCGTCACAGACCCACAGCCATCACGGTCCTCCCACCCTCACAGCCCTGCCGCCACATCCCCTACTCCGTCTTGAGGTGCAGGTGGCGACCAGGGCGTGCCTGTGGGAGCCATGATGGAGAAAGAGCCTCTTTGGTTAAGAATGGGGTGATCCAGAACGACAGGAGCTGTTTTATTAAGTGCGGGAAGGGTTGAAATTTCTCCCTGCTGTCAGCAGAGCTCAATGAAACATTGGGTTTGTATCAAAAAGTATCAGCAATACTTTTCTTCCTTACAAATAAGATTTAAGATTTGCTGAGTTACTCGCTGCTCATCTGACACATCTGACAATGCGGTCCCCCCCAATCCCATAATGCATTGTGGCGTCCCAATCCCAGAATGCATTGCGGTGGCCCAATCCCATGATGCATTGCGGCGGCCCAATCCCAGAATGCATTGCGGCGGCCCAATCCCATAATGCATTTCGGCCGCCCAATCCCAGAATGCATTGCGGCCGCCCAATCCCATAATGCATTGCAGCCGCCCAATCCCATAATGCATTGCGGCGGCCCAATCCCATAATGCATTGCGGCAGCCCAATCCCAGCATGCCCCGCGGCCCCACCCACCCCCATTTTTCCACGCGAGGCCACGCCCCAATCACGACCCTGTTGGGGGCGGAGCCTGGTGTGACCACGCCCCCATCCCTGCGGAGTTTCCCCCGGTGAGGGAACAGGGGCAGGCGGGTCCATTAACGCCTTTTTTGCGGGGTGGGGGAGGGTTTCTAAGAAAGAGAATTTCTTTCCCTGCTTTTGTAATGATCTGTAACAACAGCAAGAGATGTGTGACAGGTTCAAGATGTGTGGGGTTTTTTTGCTCCTGTCTCCCAGCCCTGTCCAGAGGCTGCTGTCCTGCTGTCCGCGTGGCAAGCAGGGGTCACAGAGTCCTAGAATGGAATAATGGAATATCCTGAGCTGGAGGGAACCCACAGGGATCACTAAATCCAGCCCATGTTCCTCCACAGACAGCCCAGCCTCCTTTGGATGCTCTCTAACAGCTTTAGACCTTGCTTATCTTGTGGCACCCAAAACTCTGGGCAGTTTTGGCCACCACTGGGTACCAGGCTCGTGATCAAAACCGGATCCTGCAGATTAGCTCACTTGACAAGTGGGTTTTAGGGCTCGTCTGAAAAGTGAAGCTGCATGATTGAGCTTCGAGCCTTTAATGCCTGTGCTGGCCAGATGAATTATCTTCACATCCATCTCCTGAAACCATGATTATAAGTTTAGCTGCACAACAGCGATAGCAGACTGACCTTATTCTACCTAATTTTGTTATGATTCTCATGAATTATTTTCCTGCTGCATGTAACTGGTAGATTATATGAATATTTCAGAATCATTAAAAATTCATTTGGGTCTGTCTTAAGATTTACTTCTTTGTGTCTTCTCAAAGTGCAAGGGGAGGGCATTCTTTGTTTGTGTCACCAGGAAATACAACCTGGTGTCCAAAGGTTATTCCAGCCTCTATCACTCTTCCACATAGCAGGGTTGTGTGCAATTAAAGTGTCTTTGCAAACAACTTGCTGGTTGTTTTATAATCTCTGTTCGAAGGGTTTGGTTTTCAACACAGTGGTCACAGGCTGTCGATTTGTGGCGTTATCACCAGAACAAGCTGCTCTTGTTTTTAGATTAAGCATTAAGGCTCGATCCAAATCCCCTAATATTTGAGAAGAATGTTTCCATTTTCATGGTGGATTGGGCATTAGACCCAGGGCAGGAGCAGAACAGCCCCTGGACTCCTGGAGCAGGTGGCTGTGTTGAGGGTGAAGGTGTAACCAGGAGAAATCTGACCTACTTCTTCCCCTGACAGATTTTTCCTTGAGGTAAGGAATGGATCCAGTTGTTAAACTCACCAGGAACAAAAACATGCTCTAAGAAGGTGGCAGACAACCCCCACAAAACCAAGCCAGTATCACCTCAGCTCCTGAAACTCTCAGAATAAAAAAATGAAAAAAATATAAAGAGGAGTGCTCTCCTTCCCCAGGCCTCTGCTGCTCGTAGGATCCTTGGAATTGCCTCTTGCTCTGCCCCTTCTCCTCTCTGCACCTCTTCCAGCCTGGTGTGGAATGTGCTGCCACTTCTTCCTCTGTGGTAATTCCCTGAAACTCTGCCATTGAGGGCATTTGCATGTCCTTAAGTGGAAGCTGAAATTGATGTTTTGGGAAACTTTGTAGGTGATGATGAAGTGGTTTGTCAAGAACTCGGCATCATCCCACAGCAGCGTCCTCAAACTTGTCCTGGAGATAAAAACCTGCATTTAAACTGGGAGGGTCACCAGTGGATTGCTAAGTGTGTTTGCTTTTTCCATGAGAAAATAAATGACTCTTCCATGTTCAGCAGCAACAAATTCATCTGTAATTTGCGTGCTTCTTCTTTCTGTGCTCCACTACAAAACATGCTCCAAGGCTTTTCTTCTGGAAAGTGGTAATACATTGCTTTTCTACATGAAATAATTTTCCTATTAGTCTCCTGGATTCCTCACGCACTGAGAGTGGGTGTACACGTGAACTGACACAACTTGTCTTCCAGCAGAGCTCTGGGGTTAATTACTAGCAGGCAATTCCTTTGAGAAATCTCCATATTCACACCCACTGCAGGTAGCAAAGCTGGACCCTCGTGCTTGTTTTCTGCCATGCTCAATAAAAGCCTGGGATTTTGGTTTCTTCCACTCTGTTTCAACTATCAATATTGGGAGACCACGAGTAGAATAAAAATATCAGTTCCCAGAATAGCTGATGTCCCCAAGGGCAGCAGATCTAAATTAATGTTGTATAAAAATGTATTTTCTATAAAAATATAAACGTGCTGTGGCCTGGGACTTACAGGCTGAAGGTAGAAGGTAGAGGAAGGGCTTCCATTCCCAGAATGGGTTGGGAAGGACCTTAAAGATCATTTTGTTCCAACCCCCTGCAGTGGGCAGGGACACCTTTCCCTATCCCAGGTTTCTCCAACCTGGCCTGGAGCATTTCCAAGGATGGGCAGCCACAGCTTGTCCTCAGCAGCCAATAAAGGCAGGTGGCTCTCTCTGGGAAGAGATTTTTTGCCTTCAGTCTTGCCCAACAGCTGCTGCCTGTGCTCTGTGGAGCAGCGAGAGAAAACACTCCAGTGAATGAACATTTTTATCCTTTATCCTTGCAAAATTTCCAAGGCAGCCATGAGTGCTGGAGACAGCCCCAGCAGAGCTCATGCACACTCAGAGCCCTGGCTGCTTGCAGCTCTCTCCTTAGGGCTCTATTTTCAGCCCTGGACTCATTTTGAACCCTGCTGTAGCTGCTTCCCTGTGCTTAGTTCTACAGGGCCTCGTTTGCCCTGGTGCTGAGCACTTAATATCCCCAGCCAGGATTGACTTAGAGCCTGGGCACACCCCGAGGTCACAGCACGGGGGCACTGGGGTCTGTCCCCTCTGTGCCCATTGGATTCAGCATCCTAAACACATGCACATATCACAGAGATCAAAATAAACGTTGCATCGTACTAGAAATTCCATAAGGAAAAGGAGATGTGGTCAAGAAAAAATCTCCTGAGTGCCTGGTCCCATCACACAAGGGGGATGGGGGGCCTGGCAGCCTCCTCATGCTCCTGCTGCTCTGACAGCTCCAAATGTCTTTTCCTTGCTTGTACAAAATAGTTTGCTGTGACAGTCCGTCACAGAGCCAGGCTCGAGGAGCAGAGAGCAGGATACAATTCTTGGTGATGGAACCTCACTTCAGTGCCACTGCCAGCAGCACAGGAACAGTTTCTAAGGCACAGCACCACTGTCAGCAATTCCTTATCTCCAGCTCTGGGGCTCGGCAGGAATATTCTGTGGCAAGGCCTTGTGCATCAGGGAACCACAGGCAACAAGCAACATTTTTCATGTAAATAAAGAAAACAAATGAAGTGCAGGTAGTAGGACTCTATTTCATTCATGCTTTTGTGGTATTTCAAAGGTAATGTATATGCAACTCAGCTGTTATGCTGAGTGCAACAAGTTATTCAGATTTATTTCTTTTCCCGTTGCTTGGGGTGTTTGATGTGCACCAAACCCAAGAAGTGGGACAGGCAGCTCTGCTCCTCACACAGAGGGGCTTCCCCCCAGCCAGGGACAAGCCCCATCACATTTCAAAGAATACTTGTGTTCAGCATTTATCTTCAAAGTGCTGTGCAAACATTAATTAATGGCTCTGTTACTGCCAGGGGGAAGAGCTGGCAGAGGGAGGGGGCACAGCTCACCCTGCCTGCCTTGCTGGGAGCCAGAGCTTCCTTCCCCACTGCAGGAGCGGGATGCTCCATCCCCAGGCTCTGGTTATCTCCAGCAATTACAGCTCTGGAAGTGCTGCTGGTGGGTTCTAAGTGCCTGCATCAATAATAGGAGGGGCTCTGGCCTGTGAGATATTTTTATCCATAAGATTATTTATTTTTAAAGTCCCTGGGCTATGTTTAGGAGGATAACAGGTCAATAGCATTTATAGCCCAGCAGGTTTTCCCAGGAGTCTCATCCCACCATGCCTTGACATTCCTCAGGCAACCCCAAGCACAGAGACCCCAGGGACGAGCTGGGTGAGTGCTGAAAGGGTTTGGAGTGTTGTCATGATCTAATTAATGAGCAAATGAGATGTTTCTATCTTTATATTCATTAAACCATTTTTAGCAACCACAATTGGGTAGTGTTCAAACAAATCAGTTTCAATGGGGACTGTTGATTTTCTTTTCCCCCATGATTTCTTTCTAAAATGCATCTTTTTCCTAAGGACACTTTGAGTAAAATTATATTTACCACAACTCTACAACTATGCAAAGACAGAATTACTTACCCCCAACTTTTTCACCACTTAAATGCAGGAAATCAATGAGTAAGTGAAAGGCAGGAGAAATAATCAAGAAAAAAAACCTAATTGGATTCCAAAATGCAACATCTTCCCCCTGCTCCTGGCTGTGCAAGGTGCAAAATGGAACACACTCAGCATCATCACCCCAATAAATGCTGTAGGGATTGCAGAGCAGTACAAACCCCTGGCACAGGAATAGCCTGGCATCCATCAGCATGGCACAGAGCCCTCCCTTTGCCATCAGCTGGCACGTGGTTATCCTCAAAAACAACATCCTGATCCCCTGCTAAGCATTACCTTTGGGGATTCACAGCCAACTCAGCCAAGCCTTCCAAAGAGCTGTTCCAGCACGGTGATTTCACCAAAATGTTCTACAACCATCTCACAGAGGGAACAAATCTGGGGCTGCCTTGTTCCAGGTCCCCCAGGGGATGCACAAAGGTAAACCCTGCCTACCAGCTCCTGGAAAATCCATGCCAGCCACAGGAGGGATGTACCTGAGCCAGCATTTCCCATTCCCCTGGCAGATTTGAGCTATGGGTTTGCAATTTAGGGATATTTGGAGGACAGGGCTGTCATTCCTGGATTTTAAGGCTTCTTCCTCCACAAATGCACACCTTCATCCCTGGACAGAAGGGCCAGCACAGAAACTCACTCTGAGTGATTTTGATGTGCTTCAGTCCAGCAGAAACTGCCTCAGAAGCAAAATAAAGCTCCTCTAACTCCCCACAGCAGGGTCTGGCGGGGGTGGGCAGTGGCTTCCCACTGCATTTTGCCTCATTCCCATTCAGTATTTTTAGCTCCTGCTCTTCTGGTGGGATGCAGCTCGAGTTGCCTTTGCTGCCAGCTCTGTGCCACAGCCAAATCCTTCACCTGGCAGCCCTGTCCCCTCCTGCCCTGCCTGCAGAGAGGTGCCAAAGCAAACACTGCCCTCCTCACCCCTTGGGCCCCAGCCAGCTTGCACATGCCCCAACACTCCTAAACCTGCAGCCAGAGAAATATGGGAATGTACCAATTAGTCAGAGCAATTTAGACATCTCCATCTTGCTCATCCCATTTACAGCAGGAACAGAAATGTTGAGACACCGAGCAGGAAACCAAACCATGCCAGAGCCTCTGACCCTCTGGCAGTGACCTCTGCCTGTTGGACCCCAGAGCAGAGTCCCAGGATGAGGGGTGGGCAGGGGCAGCCTGGCCCCACACTCCTGGCAGGGATGGAAGCCCAGGGACACCCAGTGCAGCAGGCACAGAGTGGGCCCTGCATGTCCTGGGGGTCCCATCACCCTGTACCCCCCACAATCCCCCCCAAAGGGTTTGGCACCTGCTGAGTTGGCAGAGATGTGGGCAGGGCACAGCCCCGCAGCAGGACGGGTCTGAGTGAGGAGAGTGACCACGACAGCCAGGGATGGAACACAGCATGGCTGTGTCACAGGGGTGACCCCTCTGTCCCCATTCACGGGGCTGCTCCCTCGGGCCATGGGGTGTGGATGCTGCCCTGGTACCCCTGTGCTGTGCCATGGGGGGTGGATTCTGCCCTGGTACCCCTGTTCTGTGCCATGGGGGGTGGATGATGCCCTGGTACCCCTGTTCTGTGCCATGGGGGGTGGATGCTGCCCTGGTACCCCCGGGCTGTGCTCCCCACGCTCCATTCCCTCCCCAGGGTTCAAAACTGGCTCGGAGCCGCCCCTACCCCTCCTGTGACCCTGGGAACCGGGGTGATGAGACCCCCAGGCAGCCAGCAGCACGTGGGGAAGGGGGTGCTGCAAAGCTCCCATACCCATGGGCTGGGGCACCGGAGCTGCCTGAGACCCCCAACCCCTCTACGAGCATCCCCCGCCCCCCTGAACCCCCCAGCCCGGACTCACCGCCGGCCGCCCTCCACATCCTCGCAGCCTCGGGGCTCTCCGGGGGCTCTGGGCAGCTCCCCGCGGCATGGGAGCCCATGGCAGGCCGGGCTCAGCGCCGGGGGTGCCCGGAGCTGCCCGGGCAGGGCTGGGGGCAGCGGGGCAGCGCGGAGCTCCCCGGCATCGCTGCCATCACCACGGCAACTGCGGGCTCGGAGCGCTCCTCCCGGTGACATCACACACCGAGGAGGCGGCGGGGGCTGCGGGCGATGCCGGCAGCGCAGATATTCCACATATTCCCGCTTTGGTTTTGGGAAAAGCTGGAAGGTTTCATGCAGCCCTGAAAGGCAGTGCCACGCCGGGATCTTGGCTTTTTTTTTTTTTTTTTTTTTTTTTTTTTGGCAGGAGAGCCACGGAGTCAGAGGGGGGAAGATGCTGGAGGCATCGGCTCTGAAAGATGCCCAGTGCTGGAGGCACGGCAGGACTGGGACAGAGCCAGAGGGAAAGATGAGATCCCACTCCCCCATCCCACTCCCCCATCCCACTCCCCCATCCCACCCTTTGACTTCAGTCCTGTTAAAAAAAAACCCCAGATTAAGGGAAGCAGTTGAGAAATCACTTACTTTAGTTTCCCTTGGTGCCAGGAATGGGTGAGGGTCTCCTTAGGGCCCCTCCTGCAGTCACATTTCTGCACATCCTCCCCCTGGAACCTGCCCTGCGTGCCCAGCGCTTGTGTGGGAGCTGAAAAGGGACCTTGCTTGGAAACCAGGCAGGAGCAGGCAGGAATGTTTGCTGGGCACACACAGGGGGTTCAGGGGCAGCACAAATGAATGCTCCACATCAGACATTTTTCAGAGGGGTTTGGCAGCACATTTTCTCAGAGCTGGGCCATGCAGGGCTCCTCATGTGCCATCTGATGGCTCCATCCCCTCCACACACTGAGCCTGATGAGACAGGAAGTATTTTTAGTGGGATGAGAGTCCTGCACGAGGCTCTGTGCTGAGCAAGAGCAGCCAGTGATGCAGCAGCTACATCATCTCCAAAAAATAAACTTTTATCAACTCTCCATGGCAGCACAGCCCCAGGCAGCACCAGACCCCTCCTGGGGGCTCCTGGGCATCCCTCCTTCCATGAGGCTGGGGTCAGGGAACCCAACACTTGGGGTTTTTATTTTTAGCCCAGCAAACTAAAAATACAGCCCACGGTAACCCAGGGGAATCTGAGTGACTGCTGAGCCTGGGAAGTGACAGCACCAGGGACACCCCAGAGCTGCACCACCAGGGCTCCAAGGGGAAAGGTTCTGTCCTACTTCCAGACACCTGGAAAAACTTCAAACCACTCCCAGACTGGGGCTGCAGCAGGCACAGGGCTGCTGCAGTGGGGAGAAGGGGCTGGCAGGAGGAGTGGGCTGACAGGAAAGGGGACAGGAGGGATGGGGAAGGTTCACTGCAGGCCAAAGCACAGATTGCAGGGGGGATTGTGCATTTTTTTCTTTTTTTGGTGAATGTTCCCGTGTGGGAGCAGAGGAGGAAAGTGCCTGTCTGTGAGGAATCCAGGAGTAGGGGGGTACAGCAGAGAACACCCCATGATTCATCCCTGGCAGCCTGGCAACCAGCTCCTGTGCAGGGGAAACACAGATGGAGCAGGGATGCTGCAACACCGATCCAACAGCATGGAACAGCCAGCTGGTGTCCTCTGAAGGGGGATTTGGGGGTCTGAACTATTCCCTCCTCTTACACACTTCATGGAGGAGCTGTGTGGGGTTTCTGGGGGTCCAGCAGCTCACAGCACCTCACCCCAACTGAGGCCATGGGGACAGAGTGACAATCTGATTTATCAATTAATCCAGAGAGTTGTTCAAAACCCCTCTCCTGCCCTTGCCCAGTGGGAAGGGGCTGAGGTTGTGCATGGCTGAAGCAGCAGGGTCAGCACAGCCCTGGGCTTGTCCTGCACACCCAAATCAAGGCTGAGCTCAATAAAAATTCCACCAAACTCGGGGTGTGTGGGAGCTGCTGCAGGCACAGGACTCCCAGGCACAGATTCCCTCAGAGGACAAACAGAGCTTCACAGCTACATAAATGTGGTTTATACCTGAGCTACAGCTCATAAAAGCCAAGAAACCACATCATGCATAAGCACAGCAAGTCTACCATGAATAATTCAGTCTTGGGGTGCAGCAGCAGCCACAAACCTGCACAGCCCCAAAGGCTCTGGCAGCCCCAGCCAGGATTTGGAGTGAGGGCTCACTCCACTGCTCACATCCTGCACCCAGAGCTGCACCAGCTCCTGCTGCACACAGCTTCCCAGAGTGGGAGAGCTCATTATGCAACTGCTGATGGACGGGTAACAAAACCTGGGACTCTCCCCGTGACTCTGGGGGAGCTGCATTGCTGCATGCTGGGGTGCAGGGTCAGTGCAGGACCCCACAGTGTGGGGTTTGATCCCACCTACAGCTGGAGCCCAGCACCCAGAGCCACCAGTGACCCCCTGGCATCACAGCTCTGAGCTCAGGCCTTTTATGTGAGCACCAGCTCCTCTGCCAGGCACCTGAATCACAGCCTGGCTCACAGAGCTGGTCACCTCTGCAGCTTTATTTCAGCCCAGCACATCTCCAGTTACTGGAGTCCCTCCCCCAGCTCCACCATGCCCGGATTCCTGGTGACACTGGATCTGCAGGGCTGGGGCTGTGT
The DNA here is from genome assembly GCF_009819885.2 of Catharus ustulatus. Taxonomy (NCBI): domain Eukaryota; kingdom Metazoa; phylum Chordata; class Aves; order Passeriformes; family Turdidae; genus Catharus; species Catharus ustulatus. The sequence goes on along the minus strand of NC_046241.1, from coordinate 9,050,818 downwards.
CCCAGCTCAGGTCACACTCACTGGCACTCAGGCCAACTTCACACACGTACACTGCAGCCCTGCCCTCTTTCCAGGACCAACATCCAGCTCACAAGTCCTGCAGTTGAAGTGAAAGCTTTTGAATTACAGGAGAATGTAATTTCTCCCTTAATTCTGCTCCAAGCCCAATTTCCCTCTACCAAACCATCCCCAGCAGCTTCCAGAGCCGCTGCTTCCTTTGGCCAATTCTTCTTCTAATAAAATCAATTTTAAAAAAAGGCATGATCAAGCAGAGAGCCCATGACAGGATTGTCACCAAGGGGACAGCAGCCTGGTCTGAGCTCACTGGGCTGTCCCAGGGGAAGCATCTGCTGCTTCCATCTGTTCCACAGAATCACACAATGCTTTGGATTGGAAGGGACCTTACAGTTCCACTCCCTGCCACCAAACCAGAGTGCTCCAAGCCCTGTCCAACCTGGCCTTGAGCACTTCCAGGGGTGGGGCAGGATTCTCTGAACCCTCTCCAGGAGACCCAGAGGAGCTGATGGTAATTGTACAAATTCCTGCTCCTTTCTAAGGGGCAGTGTGACCATGCCCACCAATCCATGGGAAAGAGCAAACACAGGGAAGGAGAAAACCCAATCCAACCCTGGGAGGGCACCCATGGAGGGCTGGGAACGCCTCTGGCCACACCACTGTGCTGTCAGCATCATCAGCCCTGCCAACACCAAGCTGCTCTTCCACAGCCTGTGCTTCCCTTCCCCACCCTCTGTGAGGGATTTGGGCCCTGCTGGAGCAGCCCAGGACACGTCCCTGTGCAGCAGGAGCTGCCAAACACACAGCAGCCACTGCCCCTCCTGTCACTCACACTTCTTCATTTTCAAGGTGTGGATTTCTGCCCAGACCTGCTGTACCAGTCTGGGTTCAGAAGTGTCATTATCTAATGATACATCCCAAGCTGCTTTAAGGTAATTTTTTTTTTGTTTTAATTTTAAATTAGTGGAGAGCTGGACCTTTGAATTGCCCTGCTGCTGAGCTGTGCATGACAGCAGATCTGAGTTAGGGCCTGACACCAAACCCAGATGCATTTAACACCACCACATTTACCAGCGTGATCTCAGCAAGCAGCATTTTGATGTCTCACACTCTAATCCTCCAATTCTCATGGGACACAATGAAAATCACTCTGAACTCTTCAGCAGTTGCTGTAACTGCTAAATAAACAGGCTGCTGGCAGGTTCCTTGCCCTGAACGTGGAAGAAAATGCTAATTAATTAAAAAACCCTACTGCCAAAAAACCCCAAATGAACTCTAGAGATTCTCTCTCCTGTACAGAAATAATCTCACACATTTACACCACCAAGACACCACATTTACACCTCCAGGGCACCCAGAGAAGGGGCCAAGGCTTGGAAGTGCTTCCCAGATCTCCCACAGCAGTGCTGGCACCACGACAGCCAGATGGGAATTTTGGTTACATCATGTGCAAGTTGCTGCATCCCAGCAGCTGCTGCTTGCTGGAGCTCCTTTCCTTAATGAGGGATCCCTTGTTGGGAAAGAAAAGACTTCAATTTGTCAGTCAACAACTGTCAAGATAAATCCATCTTCAGTGGCATCAGAACATCCCAGGGGATCGCCAGGCTGTGTTTCACAAAGCCCTTGCAATCAATCTCCCCAAATGCAACCTTTCCTGAAAAACAGAGAAATAATTTCCAGGGTAAAAGCAGCAGCTGAACCAGGATTTCCTGCACAAACTGTGTAGGAGCAGCTCTCACACCCCACTTCTGAGAAACAATTCCTGCAGGTCCAAGGAACACTGAACAACGTGGATCCATAAACTTCTGCTGCTCCTGCAAATGATGGTTCTGAACACCTTGTAATAAATCAAAAAACTTTATTTTGAAGATATATTATAAATGTACAGCACACACAACATCAGTGTCTGGGGTTATGTGTGAGCAGGTTTAAAGCCTCAGCATTCATTCCAGCCCTGCCTGTGGGTTCCACATCTCCACACAAAACAATTCCAGCCTGACCAGGCCTGGCTTTGCCAACACCCCCCTGACTTTCAGGAATATATTTGAGAACACAACAGCAACTGCTTCAAATGATCACAAACTAGCAGCATTCCTTGCTTTTTGGCCTGCAGGAATTCTGCAGGGAGCAAATCCTGCTGCTGTTCCTGCTCGGGGAGAGGTCGGGGACCCAGCAAGCGTGGCCAGAATGAATCCTGAACTCCACAGGCTCAGGGATGGCTGCCCTAGTTTAAGCTTCAGAAAAGTAATGTTACACCTTAGGAAGAGCTGTGCATGCCACACACCGGCACCAGAGCCAGATCAAAGTTATCTATGCAGTACCTAATTGTTGTATACACAGGTGAAATGAAAAATGTGCAGTCAGTACCTTGCAGTGGAACTTGACTGGTGCTGCCTCGTGGGAAGTGCTGGGGAGCAAATCACATTCGTGTACAGTTCATTAAGCCATGATAAAAATATGCAAATTTAAAATCTCTACAGGCCTCTGTTACCTGCTGCAACAGAGACACTTGGGTTTGTGGGGCTTCATTTAAAACATGATCCAATTTCCTCCCTCTCCCCAGAGCGTGATATAAAACTACCCCCAAATTCAGTAAGAATTTAATACATTTACATTTACTGAAGTTCACATGCTGCAAACAGGATCTGCATTGAAGATCTTCAAATCTAGGGCAAGAAGTCCTTAAAAAAACCCCTTTTGCTACACCTGGATGTGGGGATGGAGGTGAGAACCACCATGAGAACATTCACATGGACATAACACCCCGTGCAGGGAGGTGGGGATTGCTCCCACTGCTCTGCCACAGCCAGCACAAATCCTCCTGAGCAGGAGCTGTCCCAGAGAGGGGATCCAGGCAGGATCTCCATCCCCAAAGCTCCAGGACTCTCAGATGGAAATACCAGCTGGAAGCTGCTCTGTTCTTGAATAAAAATGGTATTTATTATTAAAAGTAGAAAGTCAGGGTGGTTACTTTGGATGAAACACTGGCTGTCCTGTGCCTTTGGGAAATTTCCAGTGCAGCAGAGATCACAGTAAGCTGTGCCTCTCCCACAGGCAATGCTGACAGTGTTGCCATACATTCGTTTGGTGCGATGCTTCTTTTGGTGTGAACACCTAAAAAATGGAATTGTAACAGTCCTAACTAAAAAGGATTTCAATAACCACTCAAGAATTGCTTGGATATGAAAACCAATCTCTGAAATGCAAGTTTGGTTCCAGGAGAGGAGGGAGGAAAGGGGGAGGATCAAGGTTTGGGACAGGAGAACCTCACACCCTCCCAGGGAGGGATGCCCTGATGGCAGCTTTGGGAACTCTGCAAGTCTCTTTTCCAGCTGCATGGAGAACACAAAATGTCCTTGAAATGGTGCAAAGCCCAGCAGGGTCATCCTGTGTGACCATTCCCATGGAGGGATGCAGGAATCCTGAAGGAAGACTCATGCCCTGCTCAGCAGGAGAGGAGGAGTGGCAGATTCTTTGGGCTGGAGCAGGGAGAGAGGCTCAGCAGGAGAGTTACTCCAGCTCAGGCTCACAGGACAATCAAGGTCCAAGCTGGAAAGCAGCCACTGGCCTTTTTTACCAAATACATCCCTTTAAATGCATCCCCCTAAAAAGAAGAGTATAAATACTGCCCTGAGAACAAACTTCCATATAGGACATTGCCATTAAAATATCAGTATTTTGATGACACAATTATAAGTTAGATATATTTAAATAAATAGCTGGCTACTTGCAAGAAGCCTGCAAGATCAAAAGGTACAAGATTGTCTGGCAAACAGTGGGGCAAAGAGCAAGAACTGGAAAAATCCCACTATTAGTCACCCACCACCCCATCTCCTCCCTGCTCCATCTCCCAGGATTACAAATATTCCCTTGACCATGCTAAGAGAAAATTAACTCTGACAGGTCTGTGCTGGTTTGAACTTGAACACCCCAGGTGCAAGCACAGGACCTGTAAATCCTTACTGCTGGGAGTTCTTCCTCACAAAACCTGCTGGTTTTATTTAACAAAATCTGTTTTTCAGGGATGTCTCACAGACCCAGAGACAGGACAGGACAGTTCCTCCCCAGGAAAAGCCACAAACATTCCTTGTGCCCCATGGCTGCAGGGTCTGCCTCCAGAGTGGTGACATCTCAGGTTTTATAAAAACTGGGCCAATCTGTGCCTTTTCAAGCACAGGGGACTCAACTCCCCTCTGCATTTTCTGGGATGAAGCAGCAATCCCAGCCCTGGGGTGATGGCACAGCCCCTGGAATTCACAGCAGCACAGCCCCTGAATTCACAGCCCAGCACCACTGATGTCTTGACCAATTCCTCAGGGGAGTTTTGGGTGGGTTTACATCAACTCCTCTGCCTTGCTGCAAATACCTCACCTCCTAAATTCTGGTCTCCTTCAGCTTTTGGCCACTGCAAACTTCAGTTCTCACAAGCCAAGCAGGGCTGTGTTAAAGCCACCCCAAACAACACCTCAGCTGGGGAAATGCTGAGCTCTGGAATAACAAAACCCAGAAAGCCTCCCAGCATCCTAAAATGCAGAATTCCTTTATCTCCAATGCTGCTGCTGCACCTGGGCATTCTCACCTTCTCCCACAGAGGATAATTTGTTTTCCTGCTGCTTTCCCCCACACTGAACCAGTTCAGTGGCTCTGAGGGGTGCTGGCTTTCCAAGGGAGGCAGCTCTGAGCACTTTTATCCCTCTGAGCTCCAACCAAGGACTCCTGAAATCAAACCCAGCATTTCCCAAGCCTTTACATTCTCCAGGGGCCACAATTGCACCAAAGGATCTGTTTGCTAAGTCTCAACCTCTCCTTATCCATTCAGAAGCCAAAAAAACCTCCCACAAAACTACAGGGCAGTTTTTCCCAACTTTGTTCTCTAAAAACACTCATTAAAAGGAATATTAACCAGAATCCTGACTGCAGAGAAGGACATTTCTCTCTAACATTAAGAGCTTCAAGTAAAAGAGTCTTCTGGTATTATTACAGGCAAAAAGCTCCAGGAGTAAACAAAAAAAATGGATTAAATAATCAAAACTTTTCATAAGACCACAATATTCAGTCACAGCTACTCATGAGCAGCTCACTGGGGTGCAGGATCAGGCTCCTGGCCTCAGTTACAGGACAAGGTTATAATTTCATGTCATGTTGTCAATCTATTCTTAGCAAGAGCCCACAAAAATGGTTTTACTGTCCAATTTGAACAGAAGAAGCATCTCTATAAAGCTTGGAATTTCTAAATGTAGAAGTAAATATTTCAGCAGTCATCAACTGTAAAGCTTAATATGAAATTACAAAATTAAAAAAAAAATCCTGGGATAGTAAGACAAGATAAAATCTCAGGCTGTTTTGATTTCTCCACCCTTCATATTAATTATGAGAAATTGGCAACTTCAGTGCCTCAGCTGCATAACAGCACAGAGCAGATGCCAAGTTCAGGCCAAAACTTGTTGTAGGGTTTCAGGTTGCATCTTTTTTGTTTAAAAAAAAAATCTCCAACTGCACAGAAATCCCTGGCAGAGCTGCTCAGGATGTCCCTGCTGGGCAGGACACCTTGGTGCTGTTTAAGGACAGGGTCTCCACCTGCTTTCTCTGCAAGATTTGCCTCTTCTGCCTTTCCTGCAGGGCTGTGAAGCACAAGGCATGGCAGGGATGGTGACAGATGTCAATCATGTTTCACCAAGCTGAAAATAACTCCCCTTTTTTTAGCAGCTTGCTAAAAAAGTAACACCTGCAGAGCCCAGCCATAAACACCAGCTGGATATTCACAGTGAGTTCTGCTCCCAACAGCTCAGAATTCCTCTCTGAAATCTCAAGTCAGTCTTCTGGCAAAATAGGAAAGACCCAGCCTGACATTCTTGGTATAACCATGGGAAAAATCAGTATAAAGAAAACCCACTTCTAACTCAAAGACAGCAATTTCAAGCGTGCTTTAAACACCTTAAACAAGATAAAAACCTGTGTGGTTCTGTGACTTTACAGAACACCAGCAACTCCCCCATGCAATTCAGCTGCTTTTTTTTTTTTTTCTTTTGTAAACAGAATAAAACCCCCCACAAGCCAAAACTGTGCACATAAAAATGGGAAAAAAAAACATCACTGTGTGAACATATCCTTCCTTGCAGAGTGTGAGCTCAGGAATTAATTGCAGCCACTTGGGAATCCAAGCCTTGATGTGGTGAAAGAGATCCTGCACCTTCATGGTACCTGACAGAGAACCTCCTTCAAATACAACCCCAGTGGGACTGCAACAACACTAATGCAGCAAATAAATAGGAAAAAGTAATGTTATTTATTAGAATTCCATCTCTGAATGATTCTGCTTAAATTAGAATGCCAGATAAACAAGCTTGGATAGAAATGTGCTTGCCCTCCCAAGATTTGGGCTTTTAAAAAACATTTCTTAAGAATCAATTTATTTATTTTTTTTTAAAAAGCAGTTTTGCAATTTGATAAGAGCCATAAATTAATACTGTATGGAGATGATTAATATCCTATGCTAGTGGTCAGTGACCTTTTGTAAACACCAGCCAGATCCTACAAACCTGGCCAGAAAACTGTCACAGGCCTTTGGAACGAGCAATATTTCTTTCCAACAATCAGATTCTTAAGTGTTTTCACAAAACCTTTTTCCTATTTTTTTTTTTTTTAATAGATATATTTTATTTTAAACCTAATACCTGAAAACATAAACAAAATCCTCAAACCTCTTCCACTAACACTAAATCCACAAGGCAACTCACTCCTGCTGGCCGTAACTACGAACGCTCTCGTGCCAGAGACCCCTCCAGCCAGGATCTCCCCATTCCCTCCCTCCCTCCAGCCCTTCCCAACCATCCAGGCCCCCTCCCCTGCTGGAGGAGGGGGAGTGAGGCCCAGGGGGAAGTGGCACAGTGCACTGGCAGCTCCCTCTACGTGCGGTTCAGCGTCTGGAAGATTCGGGAGATCTGTAACATCACCGGCCCCGTCTCGGGATCGTTCATCCACTGAGTGCTGTTCAAGGGGTTTTCAAGCATATCCTCAAAGGCTGCCAAGAAATAGGGATTGCAACAGTTAGTTCCTGCAGTGTTTGGGGGGTTTTAACAGCAGGGCAGTGAGGAATTGCTGCAGCTCAGAAATGCTGGGGGTACACACTGTGCATTCCTGAGGGTCCACAGCCTTGGATGTTGCTACAGGGTTTGTGCTTTCCTCCCTTCTCAGCACTAAATTCACTGCAGACAGTGATTAAATACTCAGCCTGGATTACAGGCCAGCTCACAGAACCTCAAGGACATGGGGTTGAAAAGGTAAAGCCTTAAATGTGTCCAGGTCTCAGTGTCCAGGATCACGCCATGAGATTTATCCATTCCTGAGCACTCCCCTGCAGCTCTGACCAAAGCTTTCTCCACATCCCAGCCTGGATTTCTTGCACCAATATCCTTTTCCTCCCTGATATCTAACCAAGACAGTTCATGGAAAGCACAGTCACCTCCTGCCTGTTCCCTGTGCTGTCATAGATCCTCTGCAGAGGAAATCAAGCCAGCAGAAGCAGCAGTTGATGTGCCAAAGGTTGCACAGAGCCAGCACAAGTGCAGCCCCATAAGCCTCCAAATCTCAGCACTTTTTATTTTAATAGAGGCTCCTGGAGCCACCAGGGAAGCAGCATCCTGTTCCTCCTTCCTGGTGTCTGGAGAGTCAGGGAAAGGTTGGGTGTGCAGAAAAAATATTTCAATTTCTGAACAGGGACAGTGGTGCAAAAATTCAATTAATATTCTGTCTTTACAATAAGCTTTGCTGTTTGTTTGCCTTTTTGTTGCTTTTTTACTGCTTCTAGTTTTGACTCTTCTACTCATGCTGAAGGAAGATCTGAGCTGCAAATCTGGCAGAGGAATGGGCCAGGCACTGATTTAAGCCCTTTGACAGGCACTGAGCTGGGCTCCTGGACATTTGGAGCCAGTCATCACAGAATGGACAAAAAAAGCAGCTGCAGAGTCACCAAAATGTCAGTGTTGTAACAGCCTGGCCCAAGGTCAGGGTTAATCCTCCCAGGAGTGGCAGTGCACAAAGCTCAAGTGCCATTAGTGGGAGCTGCAAGTGCCCAGCACCTCTGAAAATCTCCTCATTAATACCTTGCTCAAGGTCATGCAACTTGCCTCCAGGAAAGCCCAAAATAAAATCCACAGCTCCCCTTTCAGCACTTGAACTATTTTCTTTTGCACAGACTCAGAAGCTCAAAACTAAAGATTGATCAATATTCTGTAACCCTCATTATTAAAACCTGTGCCATAAGCAATTTGCAGATGTATCATTAGGAATAAATTCTCTGATGTTCATCCAAGCTCCACAAGCTCCTATAATGGCATTTCATTTTCTATTTATATTCTGAGCTGCAGTGTGGAACCCCTGTTGGAAATGAAGAGACCATTTGTTCAGAAATCAAGAGTGGGAAGGTTCTGCTCTTGAATTATTTAAAGGCTTGCAAACTCTCCTAATTACATTTAAAGCAGTATTTTTAAGGCTCTCTTGAATGAGCTGTGCACACAGCTTTTATTTAAAAGCATTGCTTCAAGTAAGTTTTGAAGCCAAAGATTAAATGCAAAACTTTTTATATCTACATGACAGAGCCAGCCATTGTTCTGTGCTGTCAAAAAGAGCAATTCCTCAGGGATCTGAGGCTCTGTCAGGCTCCTCAGCTGGGCACAGGCTGTGCCCACAGCTTTTCTGACCCTGAGCACACAGACTTTACCACAGAGCTCAAAGCCAGGCAAGGGGGAAGGCTGTTTTCCCATTTTATCTCCATTTTGATAGGCAAAGCCTTAGCTCAGCCTTCTTGTTTGGACACCTCTCCACAAGTTCCCTTCTGTCTCAGTGAGCAGGCCTCACACACAGGGAGCAGCACAGCAGGACACAGCCTTGTTTTTTCTGGGAAATAATCAGAGTTCTAGACAGACATTGCTGATTTTTCTCCTCATGGCCAAAGGGAGCACACAAAAGGTCTCCTAAAGCCACAAAAGCTTTGCAGCCAGCAGCTATTCAAGTTCTGAGTTCACCAAGTGCAATCCTGGGGAATTAGAATCATTTCTGGGACAGCCCCAAGGCCTGCCCTGGGCTCAGCTGAGCTGCAGGATGAGGCAAACAAACAGCAGGAAAAGGCTCCAGAGCTGCCCCTATCCCCCCAGGGGGGCTGTCAGCATCATCTCTGCTTTGATTTCCTGATAAATCCAGCAGGAACCCACACAGGACTTACCTAGAAGAGTTTTAGGGTTGGTGAGCCCTAATTGTACCACTGGGTTTTCTAAGATGGCTTGGAAGAGAGGGCTGTTGGTGTCAATGCCCTTATCTAAGTCCTCTGGAGAAGGTTTTCTGTCTCCCAGCAGCCACTCACACTGAAAGAAATCAGCAGGCACATCAGATTTCATTAAAACCAAAGTGTCTCTACTCAAAAGTTTTGCTAATGTGGCATTTTAAAAATACTTTCCCCCCTCTCTCAGTTAAAGCCTGAGCTGTACATTTCTTTTCACACATCCATTTGTACCATCCAACACAACATCCTCTCTCCAACAGTAGCCAGCACTGGATAGTGAAGAGAGGATTCCCTGCCTGTCAGCAGGGAAATTTCCCTCAATATACAGCAGGGGACTAATCAATCTTGGAAAAAATTCCTTTTTCTGATTCCAGCAACTGTGGAAACATTGCTGCCAAATGGTAATTTACACCCTGCATGCCTTGAATCTATCCTGGACCATTTATTCCTGTCCTAAACCAGTTATTCTTGGGAGTATTTTCTCCTTTCTCATGACAGCACAATCTCTTTTGCAGGCTGTGGTGAGGGGGTTTCTCAGTCTCAGCCTCACAGACCCTGAGCTCCAGGCACAGAATTTGTGCTCCTGAATCTTCAGCAGGAGTTGACTTCATCAAATCATGATCCAGCTCAAGGATGAGAAGCATCAGTGGGACAGACCTGAGCAGGACTTTGTACTCACGGCTGCATTTTGCTGGTTGTTGTTCACTCTGAGTGCATCCACCACTTCCTTTTCATCAAATCCCATCTCCATCAGGGCAATGACAGCCTAGAGCAGAGCCCCACAGCTTCATTAATGTCACATTTACAACAGAAATGAGAGCAATCATAGCCCTTCACCTTCTGGGTGCAGTTTTATGTGAGGTAAAACTCCCCCGTAATTTCCATATGCACAACACTCAGTAATTTTATTAGCAAAGTTTTCAAATATTCTAGATCTAAAGTGTCTTTATTATGGAAGAAGAAAATAATCTTAGGAGGTAGTTCCTACTCTCAACACTGGAAGCTGAATGCAAGGCAAAGAACAAATGTACCTGGGGTAGAAAAGGAAAATGAGGGGAAAAACCTCATTTTGGAACTCCTCTCCTGTCCCAAAGCTCTTGCTCACATCTCACTGACAGATCAGCCTCGATGTGTGTTTGTGGTTCTATTCACCCCCTTTAACTTCACTTCCCAGATTTATTACACTGCTGCTGAGTGTGATGCATTCAAACACACCCAGACAATGGTATGAGAATGTTTCACTGGTTAAAAATTGCACCAAATGCATTTGCAGCTCTTCACCCAAATCTCAGAACAGCCAGTTGTGAACCCAAGGTGCCAAATGTCACAGAGCCCCTCCTGGTGTGTCCCCAGTGGGAAAACAACACATTCCCAGTGCAGGTAATGCTGTGTTCTGAAAAAAGGGCAGCTTCTGTCCTTGCTGCAAGACTTCAATCTGCTGGAGGTGCTTTTCCCTGCTCCCTAAAACAGTGTTCTTCTGTCCTTTCCACAGAATCATGGAATGGTTTGGCTTGGAAAGGACCTTAGAGCCCATCCAGTTCCAACTCCCTGCCAGGAGCAGGAACACTTTGCACTAATCCAGGGTTTTCTGAGCCCCATCCACCCTTTTCTACAACCAAAGGATCTACTCCTGTCCTGCACCCTTCCTTCCCAGGCTGCAGTGAAAACAGCAAAGCCAGGGCTCTGGAGCTCCCTTCAATCCCCTCAGAGAGTCTCCAGGTGCAGCAGTGACAGCTCCTTCCCAGGCTGCAGTGAAAACAGCAATGCCAGGGCTCTGGGGCTCCCTTCAGCCCCCTCAGAGTTTCCAGGTGCAGCAGTGACAGTTCCTTCCATGCAGATCCTGCTGTCCCAGACAGAAATGCATCCCTGAATTTAAACACTCCCTAAACACCAGCACAATACCCAACTACCCAGAGGTCCCATTCCATTATTAACTAAACATTTATTTGGATTTCATGGTGCCCATGGAAGTTTCACCCACCCGTGGGTCTGGACGAAATTCTCTTTTCCTCCGGATCTTCTTGAAGATTTCCGTCAGCTCATCCTTGGCCTCCTCCCCTCCCTCCTCCGAGCTGGCACCTGCAGCTGCCTCAGCAGAGGAGGCAGCACCTTCAGCTGGGGCTTCTGCAGGAGGCTGACCTGGCAGAGGAGCATCCACAGCAGGGTCATCAGCGTGTTCTATCAACCACTCCATGGCCTGGGTCACCGACATGCTGCAAGAGAACGGCAACAGCGCGGTGAGAGGAGAGCTCCAGCTGCTCCCATGGACTCCCTGCAGTTCATTAGCACTGGGAAATCATAAATAAAGTTTTGGAGCAAATCTCAGAGCACCTCAGTTCTCTGAGCATCCACAGTTGTCTCTGAATCTGGGAAAAGAGAGGTTCCAAGGCCAGCTTGGACCTGTAACCCAGATTTTGAATTTCTGAAGGAGTCACCTCACCCTCTGCAGCATCTGCTTTGTGGCTGTTTGCAATGCGGACAGAACTGCCAGCAAAGCATGTTCTAAATTTGCACTGGAGCCACATCTCAGGTGCCAACAGCTCTGCTCCTCAGGGAGAGGGAGTACAACACCATGGTGTGACAGCATCACTTGCTGTGCAGTGATGGGAACCTCAGAGCTCCCAAACACCTCTTCCAACAGGTGGAAAGGGAAAAGAAAACACAACAATAGTGCAGGGAATGTGCCATTCCATTTGACACACAGGAATTATTGCACATTCATGGAAGGGAAAGCCTTTGCCTGTCTGGCTTTTCTGTTACACCATGGAAGCTGTAGGACAGCAGAGAACAAAGTCTTCCTGAGGCACTGGAAAAGTAGGACTGGAATATGTCGTGGACTCTACCAGCAAAATGTTTCAAGAATGGCCTAACAAAGCTCTCTGAAGGGTGAGGGAGCACAGCTGGCTTTTCCTGAGCCATGAGAAGGAACTACATGACCTCCTATTTTACTGCAGCTGCTCTCTGGACTTCACAATGTTCTTGGAATTTTTTAAAGATCAGCACAAAGTATATTTCTACAGCTGAAAGGGCTAAGTTTGCCCTTTCCTCTGTAAAAATCTAACTTTGAAAGGTGAAGAAAATGTGATCTTGATACTGGGGAACAGTGCCAGCCTGGCAGCCCTGTGACCCACAGACCTTGCAGAGCCCATCCAGGCCTGGTCCCCCTTCCCTGGGCCACCTGCACCGTGCCTGAGGCAGCACTTCTTGGAGTTAATACCGAGGTGACCCACATAAGGAGACAAAAAAGATGCAAATGTGTGTTAAAGCAGAAGCATTGGTGGCAGGCAGGTGCAGGAACTCACTGGTTCAGCCTGAGGGCTTTGACAGCTCTGCTCTCAGGGAAGCCCATCTCGGTGAGCTGGCGCAGCGCGATCTCGTCCACCCTGTCCTCCTCATCCTCATCCAGCATGGCTGCACACACACAAACAAAACAGAGCTCACATTCACCCCAGCTCAACCCCTGTGTCAGGGGAATGGCATGTGTTAAGTTCAGCCCCCATTCTCTCTCCCATCCCTTCTTTTGTTTGTGCCCCCAGTTTGCCATCTCATCATGTAATGTGCTGCCCTCAGCTCGCCGGGGCTCAGATTGATTCTTCCAGGACAAAGACTTTGCCCAGATGTGTTCAAGATCTCAAACAAAAGGCCACTAACTCTCACATGACCACGGGATTTCCACACAATTAAATATATGAGATTCACTGAGGATCTACTAAGCATTTCTCTAGAAATTAAGTTGGATCTGGCTATAGCAGATCTCAAGGATGAGCATTTCCCACCAACCCAATTCCTCTTCATTTTACTGCATCCTTGTGAATTTTCAACTATTCTTTACCATCCTTACTAATAATTTTTAAATGGAACTTCTCACCCATCCCAAAGGGACATTTATATCCATTACTTTTATCCTTTTTTTTTTGCCACAAAGTTTTCAGCAGCTTTGCTACCACATCAGTGTCTGAACCTCACTCTGAGCCCATTCCTATGCTCCAAAAACAAATTCCCAGGATTGAACTAGCAACTCTTAAGATAAGTTCATACCATTTGCCTTCTTAAATAGTTCAACTGCATCAGGGTTCAGTGCTAGCAATTTCTGTGCAACTTCTATGAGAGACACTAAAATCTTCCGGAGCTCTGTCTGGAACTGCAAGAAAGGAAACTGTCAAAGCATTGAGACAGGAAGTTACCATCCACCAATGAATCTTCATGTATCTATTGTTAGTAACACAGCAGCAGCCTGGCCCTCTGTGCACAAAGTTGCTTTATTAGGGCTTTATTTTCATTGTTCAGTCTCTCAGGAGGCCTGGGACCTTCCTGTGAGGTGTTACATGGAAGCAAAAGCTCCTGGGCAGAAAAGTCCTTTTATTTCTGCCACACCCCATGGGCAGTAGTCAAGGAAAGGAAATAAACCACTGAATTATTTAAGACTGAAGAAATAAAATCCCATAACCTCACATTTGCCAGATTTTGAATGTGCTCTGAGGCTTTTTCCAAGCACAAACAAAACATTTTAAATCCCAGTTTAGGGATGGTATTTTATTATCACAAAATACCATGAGCTGTGTCTAAACCTTAAGCTATTTAATACACATTACAGACACCTGACTTTCTCAGAGAGAAACTGCATAAAAAGCAGTTCCACATGAATATAAAGCAGGCTGTCTGGATGTCTAGCTGTGTGAGTTAAAGCAGGGCAGCACTCACATCCCTCATGTTGTGGTGGCTCACGGTGCGGTCCACGCTGCGCGCGGGCAGGTTGGCAGTGGCTTTGAGGATGGCATCCTTGTCAGGAGCTTTCTGCTCCTGCTTCCTCTGCAGGGAAAGCAACAGGAGCAGCTTTCAGAACCCAATAGCCACACAACAGTTTCATATCCCTCCCCAAGACACCAAGCAGGGCTCTGTAATGCCATGGATTAACAGCTCCAGGGTCGATGAAGCTGGATCTGGCTGCAGCAGATCTCAAGGATGAGCATTTCCCACCCACCCAATCAACAGCCACCATTTCTCCTCATTTTACTGCATCCCTGTGAATTTTCAATTATTCACTGCCATCCCTACTAATAATTTTTAAATGGAACTTCTCACCCATCCCAAAGGGACATTTTATATCCATGACTTTTACCCACTTTTTTTTTGCCACATCCATCTGAACTTCACTCTGAGCCGATTGTTAGGCTCCAAAACAAATTCCCAGGACTGAATTAGCAACTAACAGCTCCAGGGTCATCCTGCAACCACAGAGCTCAGCTGGCTGCCCCACTTTCAGTCCTTACACCTAAACATGCAGGGAAACTCCAGCATAAATGCATCCCAGTGATGTATCCCAGAGAACCTGGAGGCCTCTGAGTTTATGTTCCATCATAAACACCATCCTGATCCTCAGGAACAGCTCCAACAAAACAAAATGAAACAGTGAGAGGCAACATTCCAGCTCTGGAGGCTGGTTAGAGAGTGACAAACACACAGAGCTAAAGGCAGAAGAGAACCTGACAGCAAGCTAACATATCTCTTTGAGTTTTCAAACATTGCTGAACTGTATTTTAGTGACTAGACATTTGTTCAAAAATCAAATCTGTAACATTTCCACAGAGAGTATCTGTGTGTTTTATTTAAAGGCAAATGTTCTCAGAATGAAAGTTAAAAATGGAAAATCAGTTTCCTCTAAGTTTGGAAGAAACGGGAAGCAATTCCTGTAGAATTTAACTGCCAGCATCTACCTCTCCAAGGAGAGTACATCACCCTTCCACACATCACCAACAAAGCAATTAATCCAAATTATTAAAAGCAATTAATCCAAATTAAGACTCACCTTCTCCTCTGCAACCACATCTGCCATCTTGGGGAGCAGCGCCGGCGCGCGCTTCTTGACCAGCAGCAACACATCTGTGAGAGAAGGAACTGCCCAGCTTAGAGAGGCTGGGAGAGCAGCAAGACACCCCTCAAACCCAACTGCTCCTGGGCATTCATTCTGTATTAGCTCCATTTATTTAGCAGAGAGAAATTCTTAAAAACATTTGGAATTTGCCAGACAAACCCGAGCTGCTCCTTGACTGACAGGATCCAAACCCAATCTCACCTCTGTCCTGGATGTTCTCCTCCAGCACTGTTTTTGTGTCTGTCAGCACCTTCTCAGAAGTAGCATGGATGAGTTTATGATGTGTCACAGTTTTGGGATCCTCCAAGCTCCCAGGAACACACTGCAGGACACAATAAACGGAGACAATAAATAGAGACAATAAATACTGCAGATCAGAAGACACAAACGAGGCTCCTCCTGAGCCACTGGCACTCAGGGCTCTTCACACACAAACTCTGCATCATTTCCTGGCTTCTCAGGAGCTCAAGCCACAGCTCAGTGCACATAAAGCATTTTATTAAAGAAAATGAGGTTTGATTTGTGAGTGGATTTGTGCTTGCTCAGGACATCTCTCTCTCTCTCTCAATAAATTCTGGAAGATTTGGAGCAAAGCAAGGATGCTCCAGGACCCACTGCCAGGTTCATTCTGATCACTGAGGCTCTTCAGAAATTAGTTTCACAAAGTGAAAATGCAAATCTACCAAGAGCAGCAGTGTTTTACAGGAGGGAAGGCTGGAATGCTGCATGCTCTCATTTGGACTGTCTAAACAGGACAAACTCCCTGCCTCACCTCATAATTATTATTTACTCTCAGAGTAAACTGCCAGCAGTGGTTTTGGTTTATCTGACCTTAAACTGGGCAGTTTCTGCACCTTGTTTCAAGCTGAAATTATGAGATTTGGTTGCTGGCTTAGAGCTCCCATGCTTAGAGGGCTGAACTAAAGTTCCATTCACAGCTCTTCCTCCCAACCAAAAATAATCAGAATATAATGGATTTTTTTCCCCCTTATTGCAATTCTAAATTGCATCTCAATTAATTCACCAGGAAATCAGTTCAAATCCTTAAAAAGAGTGCTCACACAGGCCTTGAGCTGCCTCCTCCTCACACCAGAGTGCCTCCAGATGCAGTGAGAGATTATTCCATCAGTGCATCTAGAGGCTTCCAATTTGTTTGAGTGCAAAAAAGAAAGCAAAGTGCTTGCAATTCCAGAAAGGCAAAATTAGAAATAACAACCTGCAATTGCTGCTGCTGTTCTCACCACAAAACAGGACACTTCATGCTGACCTTGCCTGCCCTGCTCACAGCAGACAGCTTTTAATGACACTTCTAAATGTTTCTACCACGCCTGCAGAAGAGAGTGCTCACCTTTTGTGCAACAGAGCACAGAAATCCCACTGAAATTCTGATTTTGGGGGAGCATTTAGTGCTGTTCAACACCAGCCTCCTGCAAAGGAGCCTTTTGAATCCATCAGCACCTTTGCTGCAGCTGATGGAAACTCAGCTCTCTCCTGTTTCTCCAAACAAAACTCTCTTGTTCCCAGCGCGGATTCCAGCCCCTCACCTGAGCCTGGGCTCGCTTCTGATGCCTCACTGAGATTGAGGTGAGAATATCTGAGCCCTGCTTTGTCCAGCAGGAGCTTCCCAGGGACCCTGCAGCTCCTCAAGGGCTGAACCAAGGCCAAGGAACACATTAAGAGCTGGGAGCACCTCCTGTAATGGATCTGATAAGGTGCCCAAAACGCCTGGGTACATCAGGGGAACATCTCTGCAAACAAGCTCAGAATGTTCCTGTTACAGATGCTGGGGGTGAGAGGACACACAGCCCTATTTCCATTTCCCCCAGACTATGTGGGGACAATCACAGAATCAATGTGGGCAGTAATTAATCACTAAACCAATCAGGCAGAAGTTCAAGCAAAAAATAAATTAAAGTTCTGTGGACACCAATTCTTATTTCCTGTTCTTCCAAGCACTTTAATAAAAACTGCAGAGAATAACAGGGCAGATATGGGCACCAAAGAGGCTGCTGAGTGAAACACTTGGCTTGTCTTCACATTTCAAATGCCCTGGAAACAGAAAAAACACCTGACCAGCACTGCCTTTACTCATTCTCACCTTTTCTTTTTAATTCTGGAGTTCCCAGCAGGCTGCTCTGCCTGGCAGGGGACAAACATTTGTCACAGGTGCCCAAGCAACTGCTGAAATCCTGAGCCCTGGTGATGCCAAACACCTTTTGCAAAGCTTGGAGCCCTGGTAAACCACAAGGTTTTGTTTGTTTTAAAACAGTAATAAAAAAAAAAGCTTGTTTTTGTTTGCTTTTAATAACAGAAACATTTGAAAATAGCCCTGACATTCCCTACTATTAAACATGGGTGGCTTAAACCATTTGTTTAAACAAATGTTACAGGTAAGGGGGAAAACCAGGGGGAGAGGTTTATTTCTCTGCCTAACAAAAGATCCTAAAACATCAAATTTGGGGGAAATCAAGACATCAAGAGTGGCACTTCAGAGGTCAGCCAGCATTTGAAGGTTATGGAGGGAAAAGTGGCCACTTCCCCATTGCAGCCTGTTACAAACATCTCCCTCTGCTTCCTGAAAGAATAATTTCAGAGACATTCAGAACATAATCAGACTCTTGGAAGAGGTGGTTGCAGAAATTATCTCAAGGTGTTATCAACATTAATTCCCTGATTTTTCCAGGTCTGTTTTCCCCCTCCACAAAACTTCTCATTATCCATTATGGTTATGGAAATCCACTCCAGGATGGATTTTTGCACAGAGCAGGAGATTGAAATCAAATATCACCCCTGGTTATCAAATTGTCTCTAAACCTGATTTCTGCCAGTGTGAAGCCCTTCCTCCTTGTGCTGTAAAACTCCAGCTGTCTTTATCTGTTTCCTGTCACCTCCCTTCAGTGACTGGGAGGGTTCCTGGGCACTTTTATTTCACCCAGGAAATAAAACCTTTAATCCTTCAAACGGGAGGTTACAAATTACAGGGATCTTCTGCTGCACAAAGCCTTTGCAAGACTTTAAAGGCAAACCCCCCACAATAAATGTGATTTAGTGAAGTGTGCTCCACAGGGAGCAGCTGAGGCTCCAGCTTCTCCCAGCTCCAGAGCTCCACGTCCCTCAGGAAGAAATGCAGCAGGTCAGGGGTGCAGCTGCCAGTTTGGGCTGTGCTGGCCCCAGGCTCCTGGCCATGGGTCACCGTGTCACACGCTGCTGTTGTCAATCAGGACAGCAGAACCTGGCTGTGCCTGAGCTTCCAAACTCAGCCCAGGGGCTCTGAAAGCATCAGCTCTGCCTCTGCTCCACAGCCTGGGCACCTCCTCCTTCCACACAGCGACAACTGAGCGACCCTTTGGTCACCTCCATCAAGATCTTATTGTTTAAAGCAGGGGGAGAGTGTCAGGAAAGCTTTGATCTCCCCCCAAAAAACACCTCAGCTGTTCCAGTGCCAGCACAGGGTGAGGCTGCACTAAGATTTTAATAAAACAGGCAATTTCTCCTCTTCAGTTCCTCCCTTCCTTCTCTGCTCAGACACAGAAAGGAGCCAGGTTAGAATCCAGCTGACACCCAGCACAGGAGCTGGGGATCTCTGACACCGCTGCAAAACACACGCCAGACTCTGGAACCAAACACTACCAAGTGATTTCTGCCCCAAATCCTCCTTTACCAACCACAGAACTCTCCAAAAGGGGGTTTTATTTCCATATGGAACAGCTTCACGTCATTCGGAGAGGGAAAAGCAGACACAGCAAACCAGGACACAAAGCCACCTGTTCACCTGAGCTGATTTTTTCCCCCCTATTTTCAAATTAAAAACTAGTTGGTAAAATCAGTTTTCCTCACGAGACAGTTTTTATTTCTCCCGGCCTGGTAATCCCAGTGGGTTCCCTTTGATTTCCAGCCCCAGCCCCGCAGTCCCGGGGGCTCAGCCCGGTCCCCGCTGATTTCCAGCCCCAGCCCCAGTCCCGGGGGCTCAGCCCGGTCCCCGGTGATTTCCAGCCCCAGCCCCGCAGTCCTGGGGGCTCAGCCCGGTCCCCGGTGATTCCCAGCCCCGCAGTCCCGGGGGCTCAGCCCGGTCCCCGTTGATTTCCAGCCCCAGTCCCGCAGTCCCGGGGGCTCAGCCCGGTCCCCGGTGATTTCCAGCCCCAGCCCCGCAGTCCCGGGGGCTCAGCCCGGTCCCGCCCCGCCGCTCCCCGCTCCTTACGTGCTTCAGGCACCGCTCCTTCAGCTTCTCCACCGTGGTGTCCTCAGGCACCTCCTCCAGCCACTCGGCGCCCTCCATGGTGCACACATGGAGCCTCAGCACCTTCCCCGCAAAGATCTTCTCCTCCTGCACGAACATCGCCCCCGGTCCCGGTGCTGCCGCTCCGCCCTCGCCGCCGCCGCCGCCTCAGCAGGCCCCGGGCAGCGCCGCGCGCTCCCGCCCGCCCATGAAGGTGACCCCGCCCGGCCCGGGGGAGCGGCGGCCCGGCCCGGGCGGCGCTGGGAACGCGGTGCTGCCTGTACCCGGCTCGGCCCTGCCCGGTGTCACCGCCGGTGTCACCGCCCGGGCCCCGCCGTCCCTCCGGGGACACGGCGGCGCTCCCGCCGCGGCCGGAACCGGAAATGCTTGGCAGCGCGCAGGCATGGTGGGAGATGTAGTTCTATCGCCGTGAGCTCCTCCGGAAGTGAAGGCGTGGAAACTCCCCCCTCCCACCCCTGGGCGGGGAGTTTAGATTTTTAACCTTTAATAAATCTTTAATAAACCTTCAGCAAACGATTAATGACACTTCACGACGTTTAAAACCGTTTACCAACGGCTCCGCCGCGCCGCAGTTAATAAGGAGTTGCCCCGGTTGCATTGTGGGATCGCGGCGCGCGCCGGGACTGCGGCGCTGCCCGGTGCATGCCGGGAGTTGTAGTTCCGTCCCTCAGGACTGAGGGGGTCCCTGTGGCGGGCCGGGCCGGGCTGAGGGGTCGCGGACACTCCGGGACACCGGGAGGCACCGGGGCGGTGCTGCTGTCCCGAGCGGGGCGGGATGGAGCGGCCGGGGACAGCGGGAGTTCCCCCGCGCGCCGTTAGAGGGGGCCCGCGGGCCGCGGCTCCCCGGCCCGCTCCGTCCTTCCCCGGGGGATTCCATTCCCGGCCAGCGCGAGCGATTTCTTTTTGTATTTTATTATTAAAACTTTCGCTGTGTTATTCAAACCGTGTTATTTCCTGCGGCTTGTGCCCGAGTTGCGCCGATCTCTTGGGTTCGGGTATAGGAAGCGTTGCAGAACAAAGTTTTTCTGAGTTTAAAGTACCCATTTATTTAAATTAAAAGCCATAAATTCGCTCCAGAAGTGGCTCTCTGCTTTCCAGCTGCACAGGTGGAGAGTGTGGGTTCCTGGAGGAGGCATTTTGGGACTCTGAGAGTCCCAAAGCACATCTGTCCCAGCTGTGCCACATCTGTCCAGCTGTGCTGGGCTGGGAATTCTGCAAAGCCACGGTCTGTGCTGGACAACAACAAAAATCCCAGCAGAACCCACGGGAAAAGGCTGAAAGTGCTCTGAAAGTGCTCTCTCTGCACACCACACCTGCTCTGACTCGTTTCCCCACTTTTCCCTGCGCCCTGGCACGCTGTGGGTTTTTTAGTGTTAAATACACCTTGAAATGAAAAAAGGGCACTGCAGCTGCTGGGGTTTCATGGATTTATGAAATGGAGCTGTTCTTGTTCTGAAAGGAAGAGGAACCTGTGTTTATTCACCCCTGAGAGCGAGCCCTGCAGTGCCCACGCTGCACACGGATGTGGAGTGGTTAAAGAGCAGCTGAAGCAGAAATAAATCCTGATGGAACCAGGCCCGGAGACAATAAAAGCAATAAAGTGTGTGAGAAGCTGAGAAGATCCAGAACTCGACCCCATCAAAAAGCAGAGTTAATTTGGGGTTTCCAAATGCTGTGGCACGGAGCCCCAAGCCGGGGCTGTGCTGGAGCAGGAGCTCCCAGAGCTCACACAGGACATTTCCCATCCCATTTTCCAGCTTCCAGGCAATCCCATCCCTTTCTGCTGTGCCTCCAGCGCCAGAGCCCACGAGAGGGAGCAAAATCCTGCTCTGCACACTCTCCTCCTCCAGCAGCAGCTCCCTTTGGGAATAACCACACGAGTTTCCCTCCCAGAAACGCAGCCCTGGAGCTCCTGGGCTGGCAGGAGGGGACAGTGCAGGTCCCCAGGGTGGCAGTGGGGTGGCACCAAGTCCTTGTGATGGGCCGAGCATGATCTGCCTGACAGACACATTCTGGTCACCAAATCCACTCTGAAATATTTCCTTTCCTGCTGATCCCTCGTGGTTTTGCTGCCTGCAACTTTTCCCTGCTCCACGGAGGGAAATGAAGTCTGGGACTGGCTCAGGAAGGTGCCACTGGAATTGAGGACAACCAGGACAAGGCTTTGCTGGGAGTTATTTGAAAGCAGCCAAGGAGCAGGGAGTGATCTCCCAGCAGGATAAATCCAGTGCTCTGGAGCTCTTGGTGTGCACAAGACCATAAAGGGGCTCTCAGCTGCAAAGGGGAAGCAATATCTGGAGATGAATCTGGAGCAGAGGCAGGGAAATAAAAAGAGATTTCTGCTTCCTGGCCGTCTCTTGCATTGAAGCAGCTCTTGCCTAACAAAAGTGGAATTCTTTATTTCCGTGCTTTGAATGCAGCTCCTGTGTGCTTGATAAAATGAACCCATAAAATTGCAAATACGAGGCAATTTGACTGCTGATGGCTAATACATCATAAGGGCCCAGGGAATGGGAGCAGTTAAAAATACCCCATCTAAACACTGGGCACTGCCTCCTTGCCTTGCTCTACAGAAGAATAAATAAACAATATGTGTCTATTAGGCTGATATTGTCCAAAGCCCAAAGAATGAGTGCACAATGTGTTACTTGATTTTTATGGCTGATCCATTATGCCCAGAGACCAACGTGGGAATGAGAACAGGGAATCAACAACTCTTTCCCTCCGAGGAAAGGCTCCTCTTGTTTCACAGCCCCAGGGCAATGATTCCCTGCATCCAGCAGGATCCTTCCCTGTTACCCAGCCTTGGCCTGGGGGCTGCTCTGGTTTTGGGGGGACAGCAGAGCCAGGGGAGAGGGGACAGAGCCCACAGCACTCAAACAGCCCCTGCAATGCAGGGAAGCAGCTTAATATTAGTGTGGATTCATTCCTGCAGGAAACAAAACACCAGGGAGCCACGAGGAACACAAAAAGAGACTTTTCACGGGGGTGGAGAGCCAGGACACGGGGAATGGCTTCAGGCTGAGAGAGATTTGAGACAGGAATTCTCTGTGAGGGTGGGGAGGCCCTGGCACAGGGTACCTTATCCCTGGAAATGTCCAAGGCCAGCCTGGATGGGGTTGGAGCACCCGGGGCAGTGGGAGATGGGATGGGATGGGATGGGATGGGATGGGATGGGATGGGATGGGATGGGATGGGATGGGATGGGATGGGATGGGATCCATGGGATGGGATGGGATGGGATGGGATCAATGGGATGGTATGGGATGGAATGGGATGGGATGGGATCCATGGGATGGGATGGGATGGGATCAATGGGATGGGATGGGATGGGATGGGATCAATGGGATGGGATGGGATGGGATGGGATGGGATGGGATGGGGATGGGATCCATGGGATGGGATGGGATCCATGGGATGGGATGGGATGGGATGGGATGGGATGGGATCAATGGGATGGGATGGGATGGGATGGGATGGGATGGGATGGGATGGGATGGGATCCATGGGATGGGATGGGATGGGATGGGATGGGATGGGATGGGATGGGATGGGATGGGATGGGATGGGATGGGATGGGATGGGATGGGATGGGATGGGATGGGATGGGATGGGATGGGATCCATGGGATGGGATGGGATGGGATCAATGGGATGGGATGGGATGGGATGGGATGGGATGGGATGGGATGGGATGGGATCCATGGGATGGGATGGGATGGGATGGGATCCATGGGATGGGATGGGATGGGATCCATGGGATGGGATGGGATGGGATCCATGGGATGGGATGGGATGGGGTGGGATGGGATGGGATGGGATGGGATGGGATGGGATCAATGGGATGGGATGGGATGGGATGGGATGGGGTGGGATGGGATGGGATGGGATGGGATCCATGGGATGGGATGGGATGGGATGGGAAGAACTTTGAGGTCCCTCCCTACCCAACCCATTCTGGGGTTCAAGAGGAGTGGGAGCCCTGTGCCCTCCCCAGTCCCATTCCTGGGCTCATTTCTTCTCTTACAAAGACTCCAAGGAGCTGACTCCAAACCAACCAGTGCTGGCACAGTGGGAACATCCAGCTCGGGGGAATCCACACCAGCAAACCCCATAATCTCTTTTAAATTATCTGAGAGTGGGAGGAATAAAAGAGAGTGAAAATTACACACCCCCCCACAGCTTTTCCTGGGCAATCTCAGAATTTATCGAGACAACTCCTGTGGGATGCTCCATCATGTCACCCAAGACTTGTGTATCGACTCTTTTCCTGCTGCTGCCGAGGGAAGAAATATGATAACGGGAGGGATAATGAAGCAGACACCTTTTCTCCAAATCAAACCCTCTCTCTCTTCAGCCGGGAGAAAAGGGTGAAGAACTTCCCCTTCACCATATTTTTCTCAGTAATGTGTTTTGACAATTTAATTTAGAAGTCATAGAGTAGCGAAGACAAAGTCACCCGGTGGGTGGACATCGGCGGGTTCAGCTGGCTTTGTGATGAATTGGTGATAGTGCAGAGATGACAAAACAACACAGGGGGACAAGAGGGAGGCTGGCAGCACTGTCGGCAGCGTGCTCGGGATAAATTGAACGCTACACTTCATCCAGGAGCTTCAACATTCCCAGGCATCCCCCAGTAATTTATGAATTGCAATTAGCATTTTATTACGGCTCGTGCCCGAGCTGTGCCTATCACTTGGGTTCAGGTTTTGCAAGAGTTGCAGAGAAAAGTTTTTTCCTGAGTGTAAAGCACTTATTTATTTAAATTAAAGTGGTAAGCACACCCACGAATTTGCTTTGCTGTTCTCCAGCTGCAGAGGTGGAGGGTGTGGGTTTCTTGTGGGGAGGGTTTGGGGCTGTGGCAGCTCACACGTGCTCTGCTTGTGTTGGACAGGCTGTCCCAGGGATGCTGTGGGATTGCTGTGGGATCATCAGCAAGGCAGCCCTGGAGAGCAGCCTGTGCCCCACAGCCCCAGTTTGAGGTCTCAGCTCTGTCCCTGTTCCCCACTGAGCTCTGGGTCTTCTCTGTGCAGCTCCTGCACAGCCCCATCCCGATCCTTCGGGTCTGATGGCTCCCAGATTTATTTCTCCTTTTCCTGAGATGTAGGAACTTCTGCCTCTCGCCCTCTGGTGACCTCCAGTCGTCCAGCAGAGGAGCAGCCACTGCTCCTGCTCCCTTTTCCATCCCGGCTGGGAAGCAGCACCCTTGTGCTGCCCTGAAAATCATCTCAAAAACCTTCCTGAAAAGCGTGTTTTGAGCTGGAAACTGGAGGATTTGGTGGGCACAGCGCTGCTTCAGGACCCACAGGAGGGTGCCCAGCCGGGGTCAGGGATCCCTGTGCCCATCCAGCTTTGCCTGGAGCTGCTATCCCCACGCAGGGACACAGATCTATTGTACAATTTAACTCCAGAGTCACTCTGAAAGGCCCCTGACTGTGTTCAAAACGACTCTGCAGGTTGTTATAAATATACAAAGCTTTTTGTGGGGATATTCATGAAATTCTATCACCACTTACCCTGGCTGGTAATGGCCTTGTTTATGTATGGGCTCTCTACCTGGCTTTGCAGCCTCTCCAAACACAATTCCATTACGGTGTTTAACTGCTCTATCAGTGTAGTACTTAGCTCTCTCTGCTTCCCAGCTCAGCTCCTTAATGGCCAGGGAAGGTATTAGGCACTGCAGTTTGTGAGTATTCAAAAGAAAGTTCAAATCTCACGATGTCTTTATTTTAAAATTCATGGAATTTCTAAGTATCAACTCGTAAGCCATGACCAAACAGTCATTTCTTTCTTAAACAGCTTTTTTTTTTTTTCTCCTTCTCTCTCTCCTCCACCAGTTAACTTGATCACACCGCAGCTCTGCAGGTGCCAGCCCTTGTCCCATTTTAGTGTCCCCAACACCCTCAGGGTCCCCACCCCAAGCAGGGGACACGGCTCTGAGGGTCTGGGGGTCACTCTGGGGGTTTGCAGGTGCTGTGGGGTCACCCTGGGGGTTTGCAGGTGCTCTGGGGCAGAGAACCGGCTGTGCCCTCCCCAAGGAGCGCTGTGGGGAGCAGATCAAGGGGGAACAGAGGGTCAGAATTCAGGAGGATATTTAAAGGATGTCTGTGTGAGGAGGGTGGCAGGATCAGGCCATTGGGGGTGCTGGGGACACAGCAGGGCTGGGAATTGTCCCTCAAGTCCTTCCTCAGCAGCAGCTGGGCCCCAAAATCTTCTCCATCCGCTCCACACTCGCACCCTCCACCCCAAACCCTCTCCACACAAACCCAGCATTCTCCTTTTTGCCACTGCGTGGATCCAGTTCCCAAATTCCTCCCTTGAACCGAGAAGAAAAACCTTTCAGCTCCGTATCTAATCCCAAATTCCTGCTTCCCAGAGGGAAGGGTGAATCCCCACCTCCCCCAGCCACTCCCTCATCCATCAGGTGCTGCTCAACCTGCCACTGTCACCGTGACATCTGGGTGGCAGGAGGCAGCTGGGAGGAATTTCCTTCTCTTTCCAGCTGATCGAGAGCGTTTTCTCGTTTCCTTGTGTGTTTTGGCAGAATGTCACAATTTAATTGTTGGAAACAAGAGCAGGAAATATTAGCAGCGCTGGCACAATAGGATTTTAATTTAGCTTCAGGACAGAAATGGGTCTCTAGCAGGGTGCCAGGCTCCAGGATTGCCTGTGAGTACGAGGAGCCTGGAGTTTGCCTAATAGTTTGCACAACTGGGGTAATTCTGTGGGGATGTGAGGGACTTAATTGGGCTCATGCTTAAACACCCTCGTAATGCGAGGCACACTGCGAGCTCCCAGCGTCGTTATTAAACAGCCCATTTCACTTTTTAATGATCATCTTGGATCGCTGTGGCAGCGATCAGCAAACAATCCCGGACAAATAAACATCTGTCTTCAGCGTTCCCACAGCTGGAGCTGCTGCTGGGCTCTGAGTGAGGCTGGGACAGAGGGACAGCAGTGTCCCCAGCCCCAAGGGACCCCAAAAAATCGCTCTGTGCCCGGGTTGGGGGTCACAGGTCACCCCTCTGCCCAGGGGTCTCCTCGCCCGCCCTGACATTGAGGTAAAATACGGGGCACCACTAAATTATTCACTTGGCGAGAGGGGCTCTCAGGATGGTGCGTTGCTCTTCTGCAGTGTAATTAATAGTCTTTAGATTAAATATGAAATCATTCTTGCTCATTAATAATTCAGCGGCAGCGTGGCGATCTTTGGAGAGCGGCAGCACTTCATATTCCTCTCGAGTCGGGTGCCTGGAACGCTTTGGGGGAGGCAGCCGCCCTTCCATCCGTCTCAATTTCAGCTGCTGCTGCTCCTGTCCTTCCTGAGCGGCGTTTTCCAAAGCTGGGGAACTTTCCTGCTCCCCTGGGGTCGGTGCCAGCGAGTCCTGGCAGCTCCGGAGCTCTGCGCCCACTCTGGAGCTTCCCGAGGTGTCCCTGGCGAACCTGGGCAGCGCCAGGAGATTTTGGGTTTGCATTCAGCTCAAACCCAGCTTCACCTCCTCCTTGAGTGGGGTCTGAGCTCAAATCCAGCCTCACCTCCCTGTTTGTGGGCTCTGAGCCGGGTCTGAGCTCAAACCCAGCTCAACTTCCCTCCCTGAGCGGGGTCTGAGCTCAAACCCAGCTTAACCTTCCTCCCTGAGCCGGGTCTGAGCTCAAACCCAGCTTCACCACCCTGTTCGTGGGCTCTGAGCCGGGTCTGAGCTTAAACCCAGCTCAACCTCCCTCACCGTGAGCTCTGAGCGGGGTCTGAGCTCAAACCCAGCTTCACTTCCCTCCGTGAGTGGGACCTGAGCTCAAATCCAGCCCCATACCCTGTTCGTGAGCTCTGAGCCGCGTCTGAACTCAAACTCAGCCTCACCTCCCTATCCGTGCTCCCTGAGCCGGGTCTGAGCTCAAACCCAGCTTAACCTCCCTCCCTGAGCGGGGTCTGAGCTCAAACCCAGCTCAACCTCCCTGTCCGTGCGTCTTGAGCCGGGTCTGAGCTCAAACCCAGCTTCACTTCCCTGTTCGTGAGCTCTGAGCCGGGTCTGAACTCAAACCCAGCTTAATCTCCCTCTCCATGCTCCCTGAGCGGGGTCTAAGCTCAAACCCAGCTCAACATCCCTCCCTGAGCCGGGTCTGAGCTCAAACCCAGCTCAACCTCCCTGTCCGTGCCCCCTGAGCCGGGTCTGAGCTCAAACCCAGCTCAACCTCCCTGTCCGTGCCCCCTGAACGGGGTCTGAGCTCAAACCCAGCCTAACCTCCCTGTCCGTGCCCCCTGAGCCGGGTCTGAGCGCGCAGCCCCCACTGCAGAGGATGTGAAGGGATGGGGAAGAGTTTCCCGTGCCCGAGCTGCCCTCACTGCCCCTCCTGGCCTTAACCACCGCAAAATCACCAGCAGCAGTCCCAGCCCCCCAAAACCCCGCAATTCCCAAAAATCAGGAGCTGTCCCCGCTCTCCCCCGCCCCTGGCAGCCCCAGGCCCCGATGGGGATGCTGCTTCTTGCTAATGCTGACAACCACCGTAATTTAGCTTTACACCAGCACTAAAACCGGAGGAAAAATTCATGTCCTGGGACATCTGTGGCACAGTTGATGCGGAGGGCGGATTTATGGGCAGCTCCCAGCGAGGAAAACACCCCGGTGCACACACACAGAGAGGTGAAACAGCCCTGGGTTGACTCCAGCCGCGAAATCAGCCTTTTTTTGTAGGGATAAACCCCTGCTCCACCTAATTCCAGCGTGGTCAGTGGGGTAGGGGAGGGAGGGAAGGCAAATCCATGTCCTGGCGCTGCTGGGCTCATTCCTGGACCTGTCCAGCATCCACAGCCCTGCCGGGATACAGGAATGCCCCAGGGCAGGCACCAGCAGCAGATGGATGGAGAAACCCCCCTGAAGGCGGCACCTGGAGCAGCAGGGATATTTCGGGATGCCAGCAGCAGCTCCGGAGGGTCCCTGCTTTCCGCCCAGTGCCATCACTGCTGCTCCCAACCAGCAACCAAATGCTCGACAGCTGCTGCAGGAAAATCTGAACCCGCAGCCAAAGCCCCGGGGGCAGCAGGAGGGAGGGGAGCAGGGCAGGATGAGGCTGATCCCGGCTCAGCGCAGGGAATTGCAGCCCCTGGATGAAGGCACTAAATGTCACCTCTGCCGAGGAGCCCCCAACAACCTTTACGGAGCTGCTGCGGGAGGATAAACCTGTTTGCACACCTGGCTGGCTTTTGAACAGGTTTAATTCCTCTGTGCGGGTCCCGCCGGGAGCATCCCCGGGCAGAGCCGGGATCTGCCTGGCCCCAAAGCTGAGTTCTGTGGGTGATGGCAGCCCGAGGTCAGGGACAATTCAGGGGCTCAGAAAGGCTCAGGTGAAGTCCTGTGGTGTTGGGTGTCCTGGTTCACAAATCCCCCTCTGTGGATTCTCACATCCTGCAGGAGAGGGGCTGGGATGGTGTGGGACAGTTCTGGGGCTGGATCCATCCCCAAATCACCCCACAAGTGCTGGTGTCCCTGACCCGGTTGTGAGAGGAGCCCTGAGCATCCCCAGATACCCAGGAGGTGACTCCTCATTAAACTGGACACAAATCCAGGCAGATTTCCAAAACCTGCTTCTCTTGGAGATCCTCCTGCATGGTCCAGTGGGATAAAAAACCAGAAGCATAAGGGAGCACGTTATTGAATATGGAAACCTTCTCTTCGGGTAGTGCACACTCATAAATGAATCCACTTTATGGAGCCATAGCAGAGAGGAAATGACTATTCCGAGCCTGATTTATCTGCTCAAATGCTTTGTAGTACTTCAGATTAATAAAAATATTTAATAAAGAATCAAGTTGGTTTATGCAAAGAGAATCACATCCCCTGTATTTTTATTACTGAAAAATTGGAAGCGAGAAGGAATAATGATATAAGCTACTGTATAAATGACAAAAATACCCATTCTAGTTATATGCATTGCTGTACAATCTTCTTCTATCCTATAAACATAATATATTCTTATGCCTATTTCAACTGATTCAGTAGTCATATGCTGCATTGTGCAGTTTAATACCACCCCGTCCTCAACAGTTCTGGCAAGTGATTAAATAAGAAATAAATTTTGCTGTCATTGCATTTAAAATCAAATCAAGGATCATTTGTTACCCCAAACGAACCAGTTATCCTGCTCTGCTCGTAAGGAGGCTGCTGTTTGCTGAAGCATTTAGAAATGTATATATAGTAAACTCTTTGCATAATGGCTTGTACTGTAATATGATCTTTATGAGCCTCCCGCTCCGGAGACACTCGGCAGCGCCAATAAACAGCACATTGCTTTTTTAATTTAAAGTTATAGGTACGAGACACTCCAGATTCTCCTTGTGCTCCTCCCAGCCTGGCTGGCTGGGGACAGAGCTTTGTGTCCCCAGTGACAGCCCTCAGTGCTGGCAGCTCCTCCCCAAAATTCCAGACCCCAAACACGCAGGGAATGCGCCCAGGAGGGACAGACAAACCGTCCCACTCCCCAAGTGCATTAAATTTAATGTCACCGCCTCGCTAATGGCCCCTCAGTTATAATGTGCAATATAAACTCACAAATTAATTGTGATACCTTGGGAAGGTTCTTTAACTGCTGCCAGAATGGAACCTGGCTAATAACCATCAGTTCAAAGTCTGTTCTTGTTAGGAGGTTGTGTCTGATCAAGTTCCTTCTGTTGGGTCGTTATTTTAATTCCTCTCCTCCCCAGGAATTGCCATTTTTTGGGCACATCCTCACTGGGATTTACCTGAGAGCAGCTGCTGCTTCCTTTGGGATTTCATCCACAGGTGAGCCAGGTGTGAGCAGCATCCCATGGAGGGAAACACTTTCCTTAGAAAGAAAAAAAAAAAAAATCAAAGAATTTTCATTTAAAAAATGACCATTGTAAGAAAAACAATCAAAGAATTTTCATTTAAAAAATGACCATTGTAAGAAAAAAAAATCAAATAATTTTCATTTTAAAAATGGCCATTGTAAGAAAAAAAATCAAAGAATTTTCATTTTCAAATATGACCATTGTAAGAAAAAAAATCAAATAATTTTCATTTTAAAATGACCATTGTAAGGAAAAGGAGGTTCCCCAAGGTGCCCCGTGTGGATTTGGACATCACCAATAACTCCCAGCCCCTCACCACAGACCCACCACGGACCCTGCCAAACCCACTGGGTAAATTATTTGTTGCAAATTATTTGCTCAGCTTTAATGATCAAGTTTTGGCACCCATTAGTTAAACCGGTTAATTTTATTACGGAGAAAACAACAAATCACACGGCTGACAATAATGAGGATGAACAGGCATTTAATTATCCTTGTTCTAGACAGAACAATTATTAATTTTAAATGGTGAAAACTCATTTGAAAAGTTTGGAGTCTGGAGGATTCTGGTGGGGAGTGGGAATTGCTGCGGGAGATCCGTGGTCATTAACACCAGCAACTCCAGGAAATCAATTCCTGCACCAACCTCTTCCTCCCCCTTGCAAAGGGCAGGAGTAAAACCAATAAAATTTAGTGTGTGGGGTTGTTCTAAGAGATTTGGGGTCGCTCTTGATGGATCTGGAAGGGTTTGACAGCGCAGATCCCTCCCCTCTGATCCTTCCTCGAGGCTCAAGGAGCAGCAAAACCACCCAGCAATAAAAGTTGGGGGAATGGAGCTGGAGAGGGAAGCAAGAAGTGGAATCTCATCCCTTATCCCCAGTGGTCAGTGGCACAGATAACATTTTTCAAAGTGTAATTGCAGTCAATTGTGCTTTCCCCCCAGTGCCCGTCAGCCCAGCTGGGGTGATAATTGTTGGCTTTTAAGCAAGAATGGATTGATTATTAATAGCTTAGATACCAGTTACAGGAACTGCAATAAAACTAGATTTTAATTTCCCTCTCTATTAAGGGATCTCATGTTTCATTCAACGTGGAGGGAAAATTGGGGGTTTTGCAAAGATATTAGATTTACTGCCTCTATAAAAGGTCCTTGATGCACCCAACTCTGGGCTCTATCTGAGTGATTTTCCAACAAAAGGCAGCTCAGAGGGACTCCCTGTGCCCAGCCCTGAACCTCCCTGGTGTCAGGGAGCAGAGGATTTCATGGAAACTCAGAATGGGAAGGGACCTCAAATCCCTTCCAGTGCCACCCAGGGTCACCTCCCACTGTCCCAGGCTGCTCCAAACCCTGTCCAGCCTGGCCCTGGGCACTGCCACAGCTCCTCTGGGCAACATTTCCACATCTCCAGTGTTCCTGATCTCCCAGACTCCCTCCTGTGCACTCCTGC
The DNA here is from genome assembly GCF_009819885.2 of Catharus ustulatus. Lineage (NCBI taxonomy): Eukaryota > Metazoa > Chordata > Aves > Passeriformes > Turdidae > Catharus > Catharus ustulatus. The sequence continues at coordinate 9,019,166 of NC_046241.1, read as the reverse complement.
TCCCCACTAAACCCAAAATCCCAGCAGAAAAATCACTTAATCAGGGTAGGGATGTTTGGGCTGTGATTTGTGTCTAAGTCAGGAGCAAAGGCATAAAAGCTGCCTTGACTGAAGAACAGAGTTGTGCATTTTAATCTCTTATAACTTACTTTTATGATGTAATTCTGAATTATGTTATTGCATTTGTATTTAGAGAGCACACCAGATGGTGCATGCAGTAACACTTTAAATTAGGGTTTCCCAAATACACATTAAATTTAGATTTAATAAGACAGTTATCACATGGGAATTAAATACCAATTGATTATTTAGAAGGTACCACAGCTCAGCAGAGTGAGCAGCTCCCTACACTGCAGCTGGCACGGGGGAGGGAGCTGGAGGGAGCACCCAGGGGTGCTGCCCTGGCTCCTGCCTGGCACCCCTGGCTCTTTGTCACCTCGGTGGTGGCACTTGGAGGGTGGACACGAAGGGAGGGACGCTGCTGTCCCCCCCCAGCCAGGTCAGTCCCCCACTGGGATCCCAGCATCACCCAAATGGGAGCAGTGACACCCAGACTGGTTCCAGTCCAGCATCACCCCTGGGTAAATGAAATCAGCTCTGAGGGCACCTGCAGCCTCACAAACCCATCACAGCCCCCTGGCTGTGCCCAATTCCAGCAGCCCCTGCCCTCACTGCCACCCTGGGGCACAGGAACGGGCACAGGGGTCCCTGGGGACATGGGACAGCTCTGCTGGCATGTCCCAGCACCAGGAGTGGGGCAGCAGCCCTGCTTCCATCACAGGCACCACAGCTCAGCTCTGTGAAAACACTGCAGAGCCTTTGCTGCCACTGATTCATTTTTATATATTTATTTATTTATTGTTATTATTATTATTATTATTATTATTACTATTCTGAGCCACAATGTGCTACTCATAGACTGCGGGTAATTTACTTTTCTAATCAAATTGATTTCCATTCAAATGAATTCTCTTGTCCGACTCCATTCCTGTAATGTTATTTTGAGCGTGAGCTCTGTCTTGGTACAAATGTCTAATCAAATGGGGAGATGCAGAGGGCAGCCTGGTGTGTCCTGGTGAATCACTCACAAGTGAAATTAGAGATGCTTTTAGGTGCAATAATTTATGTATTGTAACTTCTGGGGAGTGAGATTACATTCCCTCCTGGATTTATCTGCCTTGGGTTGTGGCTTGGCATTTCTGCCTTTTTTTATCCCCCTTTTTGTCCTGGACTGATCTAATTCCTCTCCCACAGCCCCAGAGGGATGAGGTTTGGTCCCACAGGACCTGGCAAGGACCAGATCCACCAGGAGGGATTTGGGCACCAAAACACCAACCCTGCCCCAGCCAGCCCCAGCAGAGCCAGCCAAAAACCGAGATCTGCCTCCCCTGAGCACCCCCTCATCACCCAATGTCTGAATTGTCACCGTGCCACTGCTGCCACCACCCCAAGGACGTGGCTCCAACCCATCCCTGCCACCCTTTCACCACGGAATTCCCATTCCTGTCATCATCCCCCCACAGGAACCCCCAAAGCTCCTCCTCAGCCCTGCCTGGAGCTGAGGATGCTCTGCTGGCTCTGTGCATCCTCCAGAGCGTGGCAGGAATGATGCAGTTCCTGCTCCTCACCCTTTATTTGTGTTTTGTGTCCTGCACGATCCATCTGAGCCGTGGCTGGCGCTGGAGTGCAGCTCCAGAGTCGATTATAAAACAGCTCGGTGCAGAGGATGCATTTCAATCAGAGCAGCGCTGGAGCCGCCGGCGCGGGGCTGTGATGGATGGGGGCTGCTCCAGGGCCTGCCTGGCATCAATCCCTCACCTCCCTCACATGGATGGGGCAGGAGGGGGAGTGGTGGCACCCTCAGAACCCCCAGCACCCCCAGCTCACAGCCTGCAGGGAAAGGGGGATGAGTGGGATGGAGCCAGCCCAGCACGGGGGGCTCAGCTCTTGGTGCCTCTGGCAGCTGCAGGGACAGGGACCAACATCTGCAGGGACCAAGGACTGCAGTGGGCAGCTCCTGGAATGGCCAAAACCACCTGAAATGGCCAAAGCCACCTGCAATGGCCAAAGCCACCTGAAATGGCCAAAACCACCTGAAATGGCCAAAGCCACCTGCAAGGGCCAGTGTCTGCAATGACCAGCTCCTGAAATGGCCAACTCCTGCAGTGGCCAATGTCTTCAATGGCCAACTTGTGCAATGCCATCTCCTGAAATGACCAACTCTTGAAATGGCCAAAGCCACCTCTAGTGGACAACTCCTGCGTGGCCAACACCTTCAGCAATGGTCAACACCTTCAGCAATGGCCAGGGCCAGCTGAAGTGACCAACACCTGCAATGTCCAACACACAAAATGACCAACATGTGCAATGGCCAACACTGTGGTGGTCAGGTCAACACCTCCTGCAGTGGCCAGCACTTTGTGCAATGCCCAACCCCTGCAGTTCCCAGAGTCTTGTGTTCCTGGGCTGGTGATCCCCGATCCCAGCACCCTCCAGTTCTGTTCTGTCACAGTGGGGACAACCTGCACCTGTAACACCCAACTGTGTGGGTGGAAATGAGGAGCCAGGTTCAGGGAGCTGGAGCTGGTGCAGTGCTCCAGCATCTCCCCCTCTGGAGCACAGCCCAGGAAATTAAGACAGGTTAAGCCCTAAGAACACAGCACTAATCAGGAATTTTTAATGTCCTGGGGTTGAGCCCACCCATGGGTGCCCCAACTCCTCTCTCAGCCACCTCCCTCTCATTTTGGCACTGTCAAAATCACCACCCCACCCCAGGCAGGGGGGAACCTGTTTTATACCAACAGTAATAAAAATAAGAACATTAATGCCCAGAAAAACCCCGTTCTGTGTCTCCAGCAGTTCCCCTCCTGTCCCTGCTGCAATCCCAGGGCCCATCCAGCCTGAGCCAACCCCCCCCTGCACATTTTCCCTCTGCACATTTCTACAGCAACGTCGTTTACTTGGTTAAATAACTCATTTATCTTTTTATACTCTCTGCAGATCATAATACACCCACTCTGACAATACCGCACACCAAAGACCTAATTTTAGCGCTGGTGTTTAGAAGTAATCAGTTTGAAATATTGGAGCAGGCGTACGATGGGGTTGGGGTTGGTGGTTTTTTTTTTTCCCCCCCTGAAATACTGACGTTTGCAAGAAAGCTGCTCATAAGGAAAATTCTGATTATAACAACTCATTTAGAATAAATCAGTTTGAAATGGTTTATATAACGCGGCGGAATGCGCCGTACGCCAAGCATCCAAGTTTCTGTGTTTTTCCTTTTCAGTGAGATGAGATTAAATGAAACCCCAAATGCAAGTGGTTTTTGGGCACTTCTATTTTGCTAAGCTGAGGAAATGCAGCCTCTCAGCAATTTTATGGCCAATTGGGTTGGGGGGGAAAAAATAAAAGGCAAAAATTACAGAGAGGAGAATTACCACCCTCACAACCAACGCCCCCAGCCCTCCCTGGGACCCTGCTCCAGATCAGCTTTGAAATATTTTCCTAAAGGCAACAACAACCCCAGGACAGCAGAGCCAGGAGTGCTGGGACTCCTGTGGTGGTGCCTGGGTACCTCCCCCAGAGCAGGGGTGGCAGCAGAGCTGTCGGTGCCGCATCCCCTGAGCATCCTCACTGTGCCCAGAGCTGTGTGAGCCCCCAGATCATCCTCACTGTGCCCAGAGCTGTGAACATTCCCTGAGCATCCTCACTGTGCCCAGGGCTGGGAGAGCATCCCCTGAGCATCCTCACTGTGCCTCAAGTCTGAGAGCATCCCCTGAGCATCCTCACTGTGCCCAGGGCTGTGTGAGCATCCCCTGAGCATCCTCACTGTGCCCAGAGCATCCCCTGAGCATCCTCACTGTGCCCAGAGCATCCCCTGAGCATCCTCACTGTGCCCAGAGCATCCCCTGAGCATCCTCACTGTGCCCAGGGCTGGGAGAGCATCCCCGGATCATCCTCACTGTGCCCAGGGCTGGGAGAGCCCCCTGAGCATCCTCACTGTGCCCAGAGCATCCCCTGAGCATCCTCACTGTGCCCAGAGCATCCCCGGATCATCCTCACTGTGCCCAGGGCTGGGAGAGCCCCCTGGGACCCGGCAAACTCGTCCCTGGTGTCCCCTGGGGGTGGCAGGAGCTCTCCTCAGAGCCTGGGGGAGGATTTTGTGTGGGGAAGAACTGGGGAGCTCCCAGCAGATCGGGGAGGGATTTCAGTTGCTGCTGCATCCTCCAGTCTCGGCCCCACTGCCTCAGGTTAATTTGGGAGGGCTGCAAATTCAATTTTAAATACTGATAATAACAAATACTAGTTTTTTAAAGTAGTGAGTGTGGAGGGAGGGTGGGATGTGTCCAGGTAAAAAAGCCAGAAGATGTCCAAACCACATCAGCTGCAGTGGGGAGAGAGCTCAGGGCAGTGCAGGGAACTCCAAAACCCAAAATTTGGGGAAAACCCAAAAATTGGCCAAATCTGGGGTGTGTTTCATACCTTCATACCTGAGCCATCAACAACCCCTGCCTGACACCACCCACCACCCAGAAAGACAGAAAACAGAGCAAAGGAAACCTTTTAATTGTAATTTACTTTATTATTTTGTAAATGTGAATTTTACAAAGCGTTTTACAATTAATGATCACATTGGGTTGGGTTTTTTTTGTTGGTTTTTTTTTTTTAATGGAATTTTTTTTATCATATGAAAACAGCTATGAGCACAGTTCCAGCTCAGGGGGGGTCTTCATCTTTTCTCTCTCTTTTTTTTTCTTTTTTAGTTACTGATATATCGTGTCAGCCATGGCTACAAAATAACAGTCTGAACTATACAGAGTAAGAGCACATAAATACTAGTGAATAATGCACGATAAAAAATAAAATAAAATAAAAAATTAAAAAAAAAAGAAGCTAGCATCTTTTGTGGCTGAGACAGTTGAGGAACATAATTCAGTGGTACTGTGAGATTTCCTTACAGCACAGAAAGTATTTTTAACAGTCATGAATTACAGTACTACTTAATACCCTATGAAGACGCTTTAAAAACAACCTTGTACTTTAAGTCCTTTTTTTTCCCCAAACATTCTGTCCAAAGGATTAATGTTCTATTTGAATCAAGTGCCATCCAAATGTTCAAGTCAAAAATATTTATACATTTATACTCAGTTGTTTTTTATTATTTATTAATTATTTTATCTTTTTTTTTCCTTTATTTTTGTCTGCTAAAAATAGTATTGCAAGTTTTGGCTTTTTTTTTTTTTATTTTTTTATTTTTTAAACCTTGACATAAAAATCACGATTTTTTTTTTTTTTTGTAAATTTTTAAATTTTTGTGTGTGTGCAAAACGCTTTTCTAACAGTGGAAGAAACTCAAGGAGGAGTGGAGGGGTTTCCAATGTGAGTGTGTCCCACTCGCCCCCTTGGAACACTTGGAACAGCAGTTGAATCCCGGGACATGGGGGGGTGGGGACACTTTGGGGACATTTTGGGGACCTTCTCCATCCTTTAAAACCCGGGATGTGAGCACAACCCCCCCGGGGGACACGGCTGGGGACACGGGGACAGCTCGGAGGGGTCTCTGCTCCCCCAGACACCGCGGGCAGTTCCAGTTTTGGGGCTCAGCTCCCACCCCCAGCTCCAAATCCCAGCTCCAAATCCCAGCCCCTGCCCCCAGCGCCGGGAAAAGCCGGGAATGTCACGGCAATGTCACGGCAATGTCACCGTGTCACACCTGGGGGGGGTGGCAGAGGGTCATGCAGCCCCTCGGCAAAGCGGTGTTTATTTAATTAGCGCTAATTAAGGAGGAGGAGAGGAGCTGGTCCTGCGCTGCGGGGAGCTCGGGTGCTTTCACTGCGCTCGTTCAAGGTGCTTGGTATAACTTCAGATATAGAATATACAGGTAATATTGCTAATAGTCAAGCATAAGAATAAAGGTGCAGACATACCATAAATACTGATGCTCTGATTTTACACTGTCAGACCTAGATGAATGCAGTTTTCCTATTCACATTATAAAGCAGCCCCAAAATTCTAGAATTTAAAATAGTGTCGTAAACAAAGAGGAGGAAGGAGTCGGTTATGATCTGATCTTCTTAATCTGTTTTCCTTGGAAAAAAAATGATCAAAAAATTCTAAGGCACTCAGGAAAGCCGCATACAATCGATGGACTGCTCTGTTCTCACCTTACATTCAGTTTTAAGGGGTTATATTTTTTTTTTTGCTTTTTTTTGTTGATTTTTTTTTCTTTTTTTCTCGGAAGAATACAATCATTACCGTATAACATTTTCAAACATATCATTAATCCTCCACACACAGGAAACATTAGTGCAAAATGCTTGCCCTCATCTACCAGATAAGGAAAAACCCAACGCCCTTCACATTTTAGAAGTTTGCCTTCCTAATAATAATAATAATAATTAACAAAACAAACCCAAATCAGGAAAAAAAAAAGGAAATTAAAGGAAAAAAAAAATAAAAGAAAGAAAAAAAAAATCCCAAAATATACAGGAAGTTGTGCTAGGTATAAAAATATATATTTTCACTGTGCAACTTGACTCTCTCCAGACTCTCTGTCCTAAGCCATTCAAGTACTTTGCTGCTGCCCCCCTGGTGGCCCCGCCGGCTGTTTGGGAACAGGTTTGGTCCAGAATTAATCCCTCCAGCCAAGTGCAACCCCCAGCCAGGGGGCTCAGCCTGCTCCCCACCCCCAGCAAGTGCCAAAAAGGAGGAGGGGGAATCCTCTGCAATATCTTTTCTCTCTATATTTATATTTATATATAAGCACACAGACACACACACAAGGGACGACTTTTGATCTCCGGCACCCGGAGCCGCTCCCAGCTTGCCTCAAACTTTTGGCAAACCCAAAATTTTGGGGATCAGGAGGGATCCTCAGCCAAATCTGAGTCCCACCAAGCTGGCTGAGCTGCCCTCAGGGGCACAGGGACATCCCAGGGTGAAGGAATTGCTCCTTGTCCCCAGGGATGGCCCCAGAGCTCAGCCCGTGGTCCCCGGGGTGTTTTTAGTGACGTGGGTAAAGTGCAAATAGAGCCGTGCCCATTCCCACTTCTCCAAAGCATCCCACACCTCTGCACCTGCACCAGCCCCCAAAACCTGGTCTGGGGCATCACATTCCCCCCAAAAAAGCTGTGCCAAAACCCCACGTGGGGCAGGACCCCCCCTCATCACTGATTTGTTGTGTCAGGAGCAGTGGCACAGGCTGGGCAGCCTCGTTATTTACGATGCAAAAAACTGCTTCAAGTATCAAAGAAAACAAAACAAAACGGCCAAAAGTTGGGTTATCCTCTCCCCACTCCCCCTTTCCCAATGGAAATACAAAGAAGGAAGAAAACCCTGAGCAAAGCGCTGTCTGGATTAGGGAATCAAAGCAGGAAAGGAAAGAGGAGCACAGCCACAGCAGCCAAAAAGTGACTCTTGGTGCACCTTGTTCCTCGTCCCAAACGTGTTAAAGAACAAGCTGCAAGTGTCATTAAAGCAGGTCGTTAAGTCACAGTAAAAATAATCATCATTAAAAAAGGAAAGAAAAAAAAAAAGGGAAAAAAAAAAGCCAAACTTGGCTTTCAGGTCACTGTCCCCATCCCTGTGGGACCCCCAGCCTGGCCCCAGCGTTTGGGGGAAGCTGCAGCACGTGTGGGACAGATTCTGGTTACTGTGGGGCTTGTAAAAGGGACAGAGCAGGTACCTGCTGCCCATCAGGCTCCAGGGACACCCACAAGTCCCATCCCGAGGCCACCAAAGCCACCACAGCCCGGGGACATCAGCCTGCAAAGACAAACAAAGACAAATAATCCACATTGGGTTTTCCCCAGCAGGGGCTGCGGGAGGGTGAGCAGGAGGCAAAGCGCTTCCTCCTCCCCAAAACCTCTTCACAGAAGGGCACAAAGCTCTTTTTTTTTTTAAATTTTTTGCATCCAAGACACTCCAAATTATTAAAAAGCGAGAGCCTGGTTGGCCTGGGGAGGAGGGAGGGGGCAGAGGGTGAGCTCTGCACTCACTGAGCTCTGCCTCCCCTGAGGAGCCAGCACCAGGAGCTCCGTGCCCTTTGGAGCAAGAACAAGGTGCTCTCCATGCTCAGGTTCCTCCCTAAATCCCTCCACAGGCTGAGGGGGGGCTCCTCCCCTCCCAGCAGCTGCCCCAGGACCTGCCCACCCTGGGGTGCAGAGTGGGGACGTGAAGGTGCAAACACGGAGAAGCAAAGGAGAAGGAACTGCTGGGATGGAGGAAAGGAGGGAGGGAGGGAGAGAGAAACCAAACCCAAACCCAAACCCAAACCCAAACCCAAACCCAAACCCAGCCATATTGGGCAAAAAGCAGACCACATCACAAGGGTGGCCAGGCTCTCCACCTGCATCCCACGCAGTCCTCCCGACACGCGCCAGCCTCGACTCCCCGCTCCAGGGAGCTGCAGGAATCTCCCTGGGACAGCAGCGCCCACCAGGGCTCCCCCTGCCCCCAGAGGGATCTGCTCACCATCACTGTCACGATTTCCCCCAGCCCATCCCACTTGGCTCGAGCCCTTCCCGAGACAAACACGGCCAGTCACAGCACCTGCACCCCAGCACGCCTCGCTTTCCTGTTCAGTGACAAAACTCTCCTTAGAGGACAAGGTTAACCATGGCTTTACTTCTGAGCTGAGTGATGGATGGGGTGATGACGGGGTGGTGGTGGGTGGGGGGTGGCTAGCTTTTCTCCTCCCCTTCTTAAAACAAACAAACAAACAAAAAAAAACCCCAAAAAAATAAAAAGGAAAGGAAAGGAAAAAAAAAAAAAACAAAAAGAAAAAGCTACAATCTTATAGACTAACCTCAGGAATATCAAAAAAGGAGCCCAATATTTTTTTAAGTAGGTCGCCACAGACCTAGTCGTTTACAGTATAACGAATGCGATTATTTCCTTCATAAATTTTAAATACAAGCAGAATAAAAATCACATTTTTTTCAGGCAACAGTAGCAGTTCAGTAGGTAAGTGGCTTGATCACATTTGTTTTGTTTTGTATTAGTAATGCATGCAAGCAGCTTTAGTATTACAGATCCCTTATAGGTCACGAAATGTTTGCTCTCTTTATAAAGTCCCTCCATAAGTACCATCCTGTCTTCTCACGGGGCTTTCGGGCCGGCTGGAGGAGCCCGAGCCTTGCTCGAAAGGTTGTGGAGTGCTTTGGGTTTCTGAGGCCAGGGCTTCTGTGGCAGCTGCCTCCTGGATGACGGAGCCGGCGCCCTCGGCGTCCTCGCCCTGCTCGAAGGACTGCGCGGATCCGTTGCTCAGCTCTACATTCACTGTGTTAGTTCTCAAGGCTACGATAGTCCCCGAGTCGCTCCTCCTCTCTGCATAGATGCGCTGCTCGAAGACCTGAGCAGTGTTGGGCTGGAAGTCGGGCTCCAGGGGGGCAGTGTTTGTGGAGGAGCCCATGACGCTGCGGTACATCTCCATCCCCTCGGGCAGCATGGATTTGATCTTGGGCAGCCAGCGCTTGCGCACGCGCCGCGCGTTGGTGCACATGTCGGCCGCGATCACGTTCATCTCGCTCTCCTTAAAGCTCGGGGCAAAATTCTGACAATACACTGCAAAGACAGGGAGACAAGGAGCTGAGGGTTCAGGGGGGTGGCACAAAGGTGATCCCACACTGCCAGGTGGGAGCGGAGCTTCGCCCATGGAGCTGAGCTCCTCGGCGGGAGGCACAGCCAGGAAGGGATAAAAGCTGAAGGTAGAAACACCCAGGTGACAGAGGGAGGGGGATGGAGAAGGACCCCTCATTCATTCAGAACCAGCACCCAGAGCCACAGCACGTGGGGACACAGAAAAGATCCCCAAGAGCAGCCCCAGCAATGGCTCCTAACCCACAGCGCTGCAGGAAATGTCAGAGCTCAGGGGCTGCCCAGGATTGTCCTCTGCCTGTCCCTCTCCTCATGCCACCCCTGTGTGACCCAGCAGCCTGGCACATGCAGTGGCACCCAGCAGGAGCTGGGAGCTGCAGCAGCCCTGCAATCCCTCGTGTCCTGCTCCTCTGCAGGAGCCAAGCACCTGATGTTACAGAGCAGCATCCAAGGAACTGCCACGGTGAATAAATGTCAGCTCAAGCTCATGCACAGGGAGAAACCCAGGCAGCAGGAACCCATCCTAGATCCTGGCACACAACAGCAGTGCCCTTCAGCCCCCCTCAGCAAGGACCAAGGCTGGGAAGTCCAGAGTTGGGACTCTGCAGGACAGAACTGCAAACAGGGAGCTCACTCCTGCATGTTCAGCCACATTATTGAACATCTGCCCTCTTATCCCTCTTCCCCAGATGCCACAAATCTCCCAGGGCAGCTGGAAGCCCCCTGGACTTCATAATTAGGGAGGGGAAAGATTTCTCTTCCAAATCTTAAAAACAAAATTTAAAATTTGCCAAGAGTATTGTTTTCCAGCACAGTATTATTTACACAAAGATTTACTCCCCAGAATTCAGCCATGGTGAGAGAACACAATGATTTCCACAGCACATGAAGCCTGTTGCAAACAGATTTTCTGCACCCCTCATCGTTTCCTCCAGCCCTCAGCTCCTCCCTCTCCAGCACCTCCTGTCCCAAAACACTCCAGGTATCCACAGGTGACTGGGGGGGCAACCAAAAAACGATGCAAACTAAAAAATAAATTGATTTTTCTACAACCTAATTCCACCATTATCACACCACAGAGTGCCCCCCCCTGCTCAGGGCTGGGCCCTGCTCCACCCCAGCAGCAGAACATCCCTCTCCTTACATTTGACTGCATTAAGGACCCTGCTGTCCAAGGGCTTCCTGCTGGGATCGCTGGTGGAGGACCGGATTCCAGTTCCACAGCTGTTGGCAAGGGTGTTCCTGTGGGAAAAGCAAAGGGACATCCTTGGAGAGAGCATCAGGGTCAGCCCTGCCCTGCCCTGCTCCCTTCAGCTTCTGCTGGAGGCATCACCACGATTTCAAGGTGAGGAATGGGAGATGTGCATGGAAATGGAATAAAGTTTTCAAGCATCATGAAGAAAATGCACAGAGCTGAGTGCAGAGGATGAAGCACTCGTGGTACAGGGTTAAAGCCTGGGAAATGAGGGGATAAATCCCTGGGAGATGAGGGGATTGAGGGGATGGATCCCTGGGAGATGAGGGATGGATCCCTGGGAGATGAGGGGATTGAGGGGATGGATCCCTGGGAGATGAGGGATGGATGGATCCCTGGGAGATGAGGGGATGGATCCCTAGGAGAGGAGGGGATGGATCCCTGGGAGAGGAGGGGATGGATCCCTGGGAGATAAGGGGATAAATCCCTGGGAGATGAGGGGATGGATCCCTGGGGATTGAGGGCATGGATCTCTGGGGATTGAGGGGATGGATCCCTGGGAGATGAGGGATGGATCCCTGGGGATTGAGGGCATGGATCCCTGGGGATTGAGGGCATGGATCCCTGGGGATTGAGGGCATGGATCTCTGGGGATTGAGGGCATGGATCTCTGGGGATTGAGGGCATGGATCCCTGGGGACTGAGGGGATGGATCCCTGGGAGATGAGGGGATTGAGGGGATGGATCCCTGGGAGATGAGGGGATTGAGGGGATGGATCCCTGGGAGATGAGGGGATTGAGGGGATGGATCCATGGGGATTGAGGGGATGGATCCCTGGGGATTGAGGGGAGGGATCCATGGGGATTGAGGGGATGGATCCCTGGGAGATGAGGGGACTGAGGGGATGGATCCCTGGGAGAGGAGCAGCAGGACGGACGCACCGATCGAAGAAGGTGGCCAGGAGACGTCTGAGCAGGACCTTGTGTTTGACACCTGCACATAAATGGCAATTCATCAGCTGCCCCCGGGTGATGTAAACGCCTGAGCCTGCAAGGGGGGAGAGGGACAATCCAAAATTAACCCCTGACACACCCACAGAGCCATCAACAGCTCCTCCTCGCTGCTGGGAACCTGCTCTTCACCTGCTGCAACAAGGATTTCTGGAAAATCCTGACAAATCCTTGGGGTCTTGGCAAGTCCCAGGCAATAACAACTCCTAATTTTATCTGTACAGACAGGAAGTCTGTGGGAATCAAATGAAAGGATTCTTATTTTCTCACCAGTGCACACAGTGCAAGGCTTACACTGTGATTTTATACATACAGATCAGATTATTTATTCTTTCTGACGTGAGAAAACCCCAATCCATTTGGCTTTGTCTTTTTTTCCAGTGCAAGACTGTAGAACTCAGAACTGGAAATGAAAGAAAAAAACCATCTAGCACAGAAAGAAGTACTTGGTTACAGATCTAACTGCTTCCAAAAGCTCAGCCCACCACCTCTTGATACCTCTGGTGAGCAGGGAATTTTCCTGCTAATGCACAGCAACTGCTGCCTTTGAACATGCTGCCTTTAAGGATGTTTTCTGGAAGAAAAAGGAACCCTCTGCAAAGCAGCTGGACACATCCAAAGGTCTGGCAGTGCTTTACAGCAGGTTTTATATCAAACCTTTTTACTCTGCTCACTGACCAAACTGCTCCTGCCTCGGCATCGCTTCCAGGGAGAGCTTATCCCATTTTTCAAGCATTCTGTTACATGAGAAGGCTTTGGTATTTGCTTTTAATTAAGATGAAATAATGGGTCATAGCTGGATCCAGAACACACTCTGCTCTCAAGATATAAAAACATCTGCTGGAGAAGTAATATCTCCTCCTGGATTTCCAGGGAAGATGATTGTCCCTGACCTTCTGGAGCTCAGGGCAGCCCCTGAGCTCGACCCTCTGCACTTCCCTTGGCACCCCAGGCCACTCATCCAGCCCCAGGATCCAGCACCACTCTGGATCTCTGAGCCATGCCACATCTCACCAGGAATTCTCCTTGTATTCTCCTCCATCTAATGAGTTTTTTTTGGGTTTTCTTTTGAGTAGCAGCTTCAGTCCCTCCCTCAGATGTGCTGTGGTGACTGCAAACCTTGTTAAAGACCCTTTTTCAGAGAGGGCTGCTCAAATTTGCTGAATCAATGGTGGCATGAAAACCGAGAAACAAAAGGAAAACACTCCCACTTGGAGAGCTGAGGAAAACTTTCACAGCAGGATCAAGCCTCCCCTCCAGGTCTGAGACAGGAATTAGGGGGGTTTATTTTGTATTTTAAGAGATAAAGCATCAGAGTGAACACCAGCCACCACCGAGGGGAACTTCACTCAAATAAATGAAAAATAACCAGGCAGCCACTATCGGTTAGTGATATTAATCTACTTCTTCTCCAGATTGAAAAATGTAAATCAAGCAGAGTTGCCTCAAGCCAATTTGCAGCTCTCACTGTGAAAATAACCTGCACCACTTGATGGTTTTAAGAAGTCTCACATTAAATGGAAATGGGTACAAAATGAATATTCCAGATACAAAATAAATACTTGTACAGCTGTACGCTGTGCTTTGCCTTCCATCAAAGTCCTGTCCTCCATCAGCTGCAAACCACTGAGGGCATCCCCTGAAATCCTGACTCCTAGGCTGGAAATGAAATCATTTCACCAAGAGAGAAATGACTGGAAGGGAAGAAGAACTGATTTGGGTGGACTGTGCTGCCATGTGTCCTTTTTGGACCAAGGGTTTTGTTTTTTGCAGGAATTAATTCAACCTCCCCACCTGGGGTCAGGTCTGGGGTGTCCTGCCCAGTCATCCCCACACAGCTACAGCCAAGGGAAACAGCCAAAGTAAAGCTGGGGGGGACTTCTAAAAGCAGGATATGATTATTTCCACTGCAATTTGACCTGGTCACTCCAGTGAAACATTTTCTGTGCAGTGCTGGGGGTGCCTGGGCTGGCACAGCCCCTGATTTCACTCTTCATCCAGCTCTGCACTGTCTGAACAGAACCATCTTCCACCTCACACTGGCCAGAAATCTTTTATAGAGAAGGAGTCAATTCTCCCAATATTGTAAATTCCCCCCAAAATGAAAATAAAGACAGAAGAAAGGACCAAACCAAATTCCTTCTCCTCCTGCTGCAGCGTTTGACCACTTAGTAAATTTACAAAGAAACTTTTACAGGTTTTTCAAAGCTTGTTCACTGACACAAATTTTATCTCCTTTGCTTTGTAAATCTTATCATGTGGTAATTTTTTTTTTGGGGGGGGATGTTGGGTTTTTAGATCTGTGATTCTAAATGAAAACACACTGCAGCCACACCGAGCAGGAAGAACACAAGCTGCAGAATTCAATTAAAATGCTAAATTAATTCAATTGAATAAATCCTGTTAATGACACATTTTTCTATCAGCAAATTAAAGGAACTTTTCAAAAAGATGATTGGTGATGAATAATCCAGAAAGACACAGCAAGGGCACACAAGATGCAAGATGGAGAACACAATTCCAGAAGGAAAACAGCAGCAAGCTGAAGGTATTCTACAGAAAATTACCTGCAACCAGCTCGAGTTTTTCTCCAGGATCTCCCTCTGAGTAGAGCTTTGGGTGGCAGCGGTATCCGATCTGGCTGATGAGACTGGCAGGGAGAGCCACCAGGTCCCGGCGGATCAGGACACACGAGCGGTTCTCCAGCGGGATCTGCTCTGCCTTCTCTTGGGCAACTTCAAAATCGAAAGGGAAAACGGTTAAAATCGCTCTTAAAATGATTTATCATGCAGGAACAAGGTCAGGCTTTGACTTCTTCATGCAGCAGCTGGAAAAATTCCCCCCTTCAGACATCCAGCCACGGGGCAGGAGCCACCTGAAAAGTTTGGAAAAATCTCCCCCTCCACGGCTGTCTCAGGTTCTGCAAGAGGGATTCTTAGAATCTAATTATTCTTTAACTTCTCCTGAGTTAATCATTTGTGGAAATGGACAGCTCTGCCCTGCTGCCAGCACAGCACAAACACCCCAGAAGGGTGGCAGGAACTTCACCAGGGGGTTCTGAACAGGCAGGAAATTGCCTCAGTTTGGTGAACACCTGCAGCAGCTCCATCATTACTCCTCTTGATGGTTTTTCCTGCTGAAGTTAAAATCCAGACCCTCCAGACACCTCTGCTCTGAGAAAGGTCACCAGAGCCTCTCCACCATCTCCAGCCCACCTCCTCTTCCTCTGCCTTCTGCAGGCCAACTTTTCCTCTCAGTAACAGGAGCAGCCCCATCAACAAGGTAAAAAATGTTATTAAGATGTAGCCTCAAAGCCAAACCACCAGATTTTCCCAACTCACCCCCATGCACCATCCCCAGAGCTCACCACTGCCCAGGAGCCACCAGCAACATGGAAAAGCTGGGAACACTGGGCTGACCTGCAAATCTGGGCATTGTGAGCACACAGAGGGTTTCTAAAGCACATTTACAGACCAAGACCACCAGATTGCTTAAAATGACAATTTCTGACAGCAACCAGGGCTGACATCAACTTCAGGGCATGGTGGGAACAGCTCCAGGGCAGGATCCAGAGCAGGATCCAGCTCCAGGTGCAGCCCAGCTCCACCATGACCCACCTTCCTTCCCCAAAATTATTTGATAATGTGGCCAGTGCCATGTACAACCCCAAACCCAGCTCTGTGCCTGAGCACTGAGAGAAACAGAAACCCCAGCAAGGAGAATTCCTGAATCTCCTGCTCCAGAGGTGTCTTTTCCTGTGATTATCCTGCAGTTCTGGGGGCCACTTTTCCTCTCTGCAGATAAAATAACAAGTTTTGCAGACTTGTTGCTGCAGTAACCGAGGGTGATGGCTCAGGGACAAAGGGAGCAGTGTTCTAAGTAGGACATGGCCGTGATGCCGTGCTGGGCTGTGGCATCCTATGGCAGGCTCTGGGATCATCCCCACCCTCAGGGCTCCCCCTGTGCCTGAGGAACTGCAGGAGGGATTCTGGAATACCAGAATGATGGTCCTTGCTCAGGGGGTGAGGACCCAACAGCAGCAGAACAACTCACAGGGTGTTTTTAAACTTTTTGTGCCCCGGTTATCTGTGTAAAATCTGTGCCACTGCCATTCCCAGCTGGAATATGGAATATTCCCAAGCATCCAGATCCAAGATCCCACTGGAGATGGGGTCAGCTCCCACTGAGGGAGAATCTCAAACACCAGCTCTATTTTGAGGCTTTCAGAGTGGTAAGCAAACCCTATCCAATTAAATACTGATATTTTCCAGCTTAAGTGCTGGAAAGCAGAGGGACACTGGGCATGGAGGAGCCAGTCTTGCTCTGCTCTCCTTCCCTGCCTAAGGGGAGGAAAGGACACCTCAATCATCTCCCAGAGGCCAAATTTTACTCAGAGGTGAAATTAAATACACATCCCTAGGAGCTGTGTATGTGACCCACACAACCCCACCCCAGCACAGGGCTCTGCCCAGGTTATTAAAACTGAATTTTGAATATTGTATTTTTACTTTAACCAATGATTCAAAAGCACCCACAAGATCCATCAGCACCCAAAAACCAGTGGAGCTGCTGAAGGGAAGCAGAATCCTGCACAGACTCTGGGATGAGAGGCTTCCAGGTATTTTTTTTTGTGTTCATTCTCCCTCCCTGAAGAAATCTGGAAAGATTTGGTGTCAAACCTCTCTCCTGAAAGAACAGCAGCTTTTCAGGACAGGTTGGGACAGTCCTGGTTTGAAGAAATTCTTTGATTCTGAAGACATTTCACTTTTTACACAACGAGAAATGGAGAAGTTTCTCTTCCTTCCTGTGAAATCAAATACTTCATAAACCAAACTAAAATTATGCCAAAAAGACCAAGTGCAACTCGACCCACTGCTGGATTTTGGTTACAGCTGCCCTGCTGCCTCACTGTCTGTAAATCTCTCATTAAACATGGCCATGAATCACTTTGGGGGACTTTGTTTCCCTTCAAGCATTAGCACAAAATCAAGAACACCAAAAAAAAAAAAAAAGAGATTTGGGGCTTTCAGTGGCACCTCAGTTGGGCAGATAGCAATCAGTTATGTAAAGGAGCAGGACACAAGAGCCACTTTGGTGCCATGTTTCCAAAGAAAGCCACTCTGTTTGGCCTTTCTGCTCCAGAGAACAGGAGAGAATTCGCTTCTAATTAATTTGTATCTTCAGAGGGCAGCGGCTCCTTCCCTCTGAATGAAAGGGCAAACAATGGGAAGTATTGTTAAATACAGTTTTGTTCCTGAACAAGAAAGGAGCTCCCAGTCAGCAGAGAGGGGCAGGAAATCATTACAGAGGAAGCCACGAGAGCTGCCAGCCAAACATTGGAATATTTTATTTCTTTGGATATAAGCTTTTATCCCAAACTTAGCTGGAGGCTGCAGCTGCAACAGGTGGTGCAGGATGGGAAATCCCATTTTCCTGGATTTTTCTGGCTGAAGAAAAAGCCTCAAACTAACTCACTGGTAAATGCTCCATGGCTCCAGGCTCTGCATGATGTTGGGACATGTGTCCTCCTTATCCCTAAAAAATTCTGTCCCCTCCAGAGGTCCCTCACAGCACCCTAGTGCTGAGCTCATGGTGGTTTGGGATTTCTGCAGGTCCCACCTGAGGTGTTTGGGGCCAGATTTGCTGGGGATGGGCTGCTCAGGTGAGGGAATTTCTGGACACACACCTGGCCCCAGCACTCACTGATCTCCTCAGTTCCTGGCAATCCAAACAGCAAAGCTTCAAAATGAGTCATGAACCCCCAATTCCCACCAGTCTGGGCTCTCCAAACTGCACATCAAGGTTCTCCTGTGGGCAAGAAACAACTCTTGCTGGTTTAGGAGTGGGATTTGGAGATACAGAGAGATCAGAGTGATGGAACCTCACCCAAAATTTGATGTTTACAGAGTCCCAACAGGTAAGCACACATCTCAAGCCCTGAAGGAAAGGTTTGAGAACCCATCTGCTCACCATGGATGCAAACTCATGGATGGCTCTCCCCTGTTCCACACACAGCCAGAAGTCCCTTTTCAAACAGCAATATTTTAACAATGTTAATATTTTAACATTTCTCTCCCATCTCCTATTTTCCACTGGCAGTGGGATCTCCCCCAAAATATCTTCCCTCCACAGCCTCAGCATCACCAGCTCTGCTGCAGATGTAAACCTGTGGCAGAGGACACACGCAAGCACCATGGGACAGATCCATCACAGAGTCCCAACGGGGAGAGTTTACATTTCCCAAATAGTACATTTATACCAAAGTACTGCAATGTAGCCATTTGATTTGTGACCTATTTATACAGGGAGGTAATCTGGAATTAGTATAGGAAAAATATTACCGGTTTATAAATACCCCTATCTTGCCTTCGCCTCAGATCTCAGCCAGGAGTGAAACATCTGCCAGCCTAAAATTAAACATCTGTGGTTCAGAGTGAGGAAAACGGGGCTGGGAGTTTAATGCCAAAAAAGGCCAGAGGCTGAGTGCCCCGGCGTGGGGCTCAGCCCTGCCCTGCTCAGGGCTCAGGATGGGGCAGTGCCACCACAGAGCCACTCAGGCTGGAAAAGACCTCCAGGAGCATCAAATCCCATCTGTGAGCAATCCTCACCTTGGATTAAACACACCCTGCCTGGCTTCCAGCACTCTCCAGGTGTCTGAATCCCTCTGCTAAAAGCGCTCTGGTGGACAACAGGCACAGCTCAACCGCTTCATTTCCTAAAACCCCACGAGCTCTTTGCTGCTGAGCATCCTCCCTGTGCACAGCCTGGCCACCCCAGCAGCAGTGGGACCTTGCAGGACCAGTCCCTGTCCCTGCAGTGGCAGCCAGCTGCAATTACCCGGCGTCAGAGCCGTGATTTACGTCGCTGCAGCGCGTCGTGCCCGGGCTCCGCTCGGGATGCTGCACGGGCTGCATCATTTGGGATTCTGGGTTGTTCCTTGCCCTCTTTCCTTACTGTCAGGAATCAGAGGCCAGGAGAGAAAACTATTCTCTCAGCTAATTACCACAACTATTCTATAATGGCTATTTTAGATGAATTTTTAATGAAGTGTGCTCTTGTCAGTTCAGGATTTCATAACTTTCAAGTCCAGCCTTTACATTCCAGCCATTTGCTGCATAAAGATTTTTCCCTTTTCCCTGCAAACCGCTGCAGCAGGAGCAGGGGAGGAGGACGGACCCTCGCACAACTTCTCTGGTGCCTGTCAAAATTAAATTAACTGCATCTGCTCAGCAGAGAGCTGACTGACAAGAACGTGGCTCAGCGCAGAAAAGCGCCGAGCATCTGCAAGTCCTGCTGAAACCCACTTCAGCTCAGGCCCACGACGCTGTAATTAACAGGGATAAAAATACTTTGCTTTTGTTTAATATTTTCTGGAGTTGTGCGTTCCTCAGATCAGATGCTGGAAACCTCATTAAGTCTCGCTCGTGTCCTCGAGGCCCACATGTTCTCCACAACCAGACCTAGTTAGGGATGAGGAGCCATTTTACCGCAGTGCTGCCAGCCTGGCGCGGCACCGCAGCCACCAAACGCGGCCACCAAACTGGGGGGGAAACTGAGGCACCTTTTCCTACCCCCTTCTGCCAGCCCTGTCTGCCAACACCTCCTGTGTTTAATCCTGGCCTCATCCTGCTGCTCCTTTTGCATTTCTGCTGGTCCCTCACACCACTGCAGGTGGTATCAGACTCTTCTCCCAGTTTCCTCCAACAGGAAACAGCCTCAAGCTGTGCCAGAGAAAGTTCAGGTTGGACATCAGGGGGAATTTCTTCATGGAAAAGGTGTTCAGGCACTGGAGGTGTTGGAGAGATGCCCAAGGAATGATGGAACGTGGCACTTAGTGCTCTTGGTGGTGTTTGGTCAAAGTTTGATCTTGAAGGCTTTTTCCAACCTTAAGGATCCTATGATTTGGAGATGTGGCTCTGATCCAGCTTTGGACTTTCAGAATGGCTCTGACTACAAGAAGGGGTGAAGAAAATAAATTAAAAACCCCCAGCCTTGGGGCAAGAAGAGGATTGGTGACCTCTCCAAGTGATGCTGAAGGCAGGTGAAGAGCACCAGCCACCAGTGTCCCACCACACCCTCACCAGCACCAACACTTCAGATGGGGAACAAAAACACAGAGAAAAAGAAGGAAAAAAAAAATCCAGCAACTCTCTCTGAAATTCAGAGCTTCGTCTCCTCTTTGGCTTTGTTTTTGTTTTCACAAACAGGGCTCTTGGAAACCTTGGCAATCCCTATTTTAAAGGGCTCCCCCCTCCCCCAGGCCTTTGTGAGGCTGTGGGGATCTCCATGCCAGGAGCAGGATTAGCTGCCTTCTCTCTTCCATCTTACAGTTTCATTATTCCGCACCTTTGGAGAGGGTACAGTTTATCCCGAGTAATTAAAACACAGTTAGCTCTACAAGTCCAAACCATAATGGAACAGCTTAGGTTTTACTTTTTGTAATCTCTTTTTTTGCATGCTCTCTTTTCCAGGAAGACTGATACCTCTAGCTGGTTTATTTCAAACAGGAAACTCCCTTGAAAGGTGCTGGTGAGGAAGAGGGATTTCAGCAGAAATGTGGGATATTTAGAGCCTTACATCCTGCCTCTTCCCTGCATGGCCTCAGCATCACCACCTGGTTCTCCCTACAGAAAACAAGCAGGAAAACTTGGCTGTGGGATGCCCAGCTTTGGCACAAGGCTGCAGCACCTCCAGTGCCACCTGAGAAAGCTGCTTGGATTTTCAGTTTTCCAGCTGGGATGGCTCCTGCCCGACAAGGATTAGGGACAGAGCTGCTGCCTGCACCATCCCAGGGCTGCTCCTGTCCTTGCCTTCTGAATTGGTTTTGTTCTGTTTCTGTAGGAACTGGCCCCGTGACAGGGATGGAAAACACAGTCCAAGGGCATAATCCCACTGCTCTGAGGAATAACACTGAGGGCAAAGCCACATTACTCACAGGGGGGAAAAGCAAAATAAACCCCAAACAAGTGGGTGACAGCACAGATCACAGTTCCTGATCAGTCTGGCTCTAACAGCAGCCATGGAGGAGACTCTGACCTTGTCCCACCCCAATCCCACTCCTCTCCTGCCCCATCCCAACCACTGGGACCTGAAGCAGAGCAGGGAGAGCAACTCAGGCCTTTGAGTTTCCTACAACTGCTTGTCCATTTTTCCTAGCAAATATTTCTAATATTAAAACAGTAACTTTGTTATGTTTCCCCCCTTTTTCATATGGTTTGGTGGAAAAAAACTCAGAAAATACTGCTTATCTGCTTGCTGTCTGACAGGGGAATGTGCCAAGAGGATGCTGAGCTTCTCTTGATGGGATGGGATGGGATGGGATGGGATGGGATGGGATGGGATGGGATGGGATGGGATGGGATGGGATGGGATGGGATGGGATGGGATGGGACAGTGTGTGGGGGTGAGCCCATTCTCAGTACTAAAGAATCCTGGCTTTAAGTAACAAAAATTGACCTATTTGCCAAATCTTGTTCTTGGTAAAGACTAAAATCAAATGGCTTTGAGGAAAGCTCATCAATGAACCAGAGTTAAAGTATTTACAACATTAGTGCAGCAGTTCCAGGAGCCAGAGCAGGGGAAGCAGCTCCAGATGAGGGGATGCTGTGTGGGAAGATGTCCCTCCCTGGGGAGCTCCTGAGGATCAAAGCTGCTGCCACAAACACCTGCAGCTCCCATGGGGAGGCCACTGAGAGGCTGAGTTTCCATGTGGGACACTGCCAGCTCCATCTGTGGGGGTGCTGGGAGCTGCTTCCACACAGGACAGCGCCCAGCAGGCATCTCCCCTCTGGAACTGAGCCCTGGGTCTGCACCCCACCTGTCCTGGCTCCTCAGCAGGGTCTGAGCCCTGCAAGGTGCCCAGGGAAAGGGGCTGTGTGTCCAGGGAAGTGGGAGGGAAAGGACCTCTGGTGTCCTGTGCCCACTTCGGGGCAGCAGCAGCTCCCAGTCAAGCACCACTGAGGTGAAGCTGCCTCCTCTGTCTGAGGCCCATCGAGGGATTCGCACATCCCAAATTCTAGAAGGGCAGGAGAGGGATTTTACTTAGTTCTGGGCACTGTGTTTCTAATGGGGAAATAAAAGAACATCAAGCCCCCAAACTGCTTTTCCCTTTCTGGCAGTGATGTGTGGGACAAGGCTGGCAAAGGAGAGAGGGGAACTTTGGGCAGTGGGGAGAAAAGTCCTGCAGATATTCCTGGTTAACTTCTATAAAAATGATTTTGTTGATATTCTACCCTCTTCCTCCAAATCTCACTTTTTTGGAAACTCTTAGTCTAAAAAGCCAGAAGACAACTCCCAAGTGACCACCTCGTCCTGGGCCAAAGGGCTGGTGCTCCCCATGGTAGGTGAGCTCAGCCATCACTGTGAGATGGATGTCACCACCACAGGGCTCATGCAAACACCAAAAAGCAGAGGGCTGAGCTGACCCTGTGCATGATGCAGCCTCTCCTCTAAAGAGTCTCCCAGCCGGGCAGCGATGGCACAGGGGGGGACCTGAACATCAGCACCAAACCAACAAATGAAACCCCCAAATACAAAACCTGGCAAACAACCCAAAACCACCCACAGTGGCTGGACAAAAACCACACAACCCCCGAGAGGGAGCAGAACACCCAAGCAGAGAAACATCCATTACCAGAGTAACCTCCCGACGACTTGATGTACATCTGCCCGTACTGCTCCTCCACCATGGTGTCGTAGGCCTCGTCATCCTCCTCATCCTCCTCGTTGTGGTACGAGGTGGGGCTGTCGGTGGTGGGGATGCTGCTGGCGCCGGGGCTGGTGCGCTCTCCCTGCGAGTACTGCACCTGCTGCACGTTGGGGATCAGCGTGGCCAGGTTGGGCATGCCGTAGTAGGAGACGCGCGACAGCTTCAGGGGCCCCGCGCCGGTGCCGCCGGCGCCGCCGGGCCCGTCCCGCGCTCCGGGCTCCAGGGGCCGCTTGCCAGGCAGGCCTGGCAGGGCCTGCAGCTCCAGGTTCTCGTGTTTGACGCGCGTGAGGAGCGGGATGGGCATGGAGGGGGACATGACGTAAGGAGCCGAGGCCGACTGCAGCTGGTTGCAGGGGCTCTGCGGCTCCGAGCTGGGGTCTTCGATCATGGTGGTCTGAGAGTCACAGTGGGGAGAGCTGACCTTGAACATCAAGTCCGTGCCTTTCTCCACGATGTGCTGGATCTGCAGGAAGCCCGCCGTGTACATCACCACCAGCTGCTCGCTGGCTGCCATGGTCAGCTTGCCGGTGTAGCAGAAGGACAGGATCTGCTGGAAGCAAGCGGGGGGGACGGTCCCCGGTAGCTCAAAGGCGTTTTTGCTGTTCCCACTGAACAAGTCTCGGAAGTAGAGGCTGCTGGCGGCCAGCACAGCCCGGTGAGCCTTGAAGGCTTGGCCCTTCACCACGATGGAGACATCGCAGTAGAGCCCCAGCAGGCGCTGCTCGTTCAGGCAGCCCAGCACGGTGTTCCCGAAGTTGGGAATCTCTATGTGCAACATCTGCGACATGGCTCAGGATCGGCTGGAGCTCCTCAGACATTCAATGCAGGAATATCCAAAGTAGGGCACATCTGAAAAAGGGAGAAGGCAGGGAAGAGAGGAACAACGTTTTTAGACAGTTCACCAGAGCAGGCAGGAGCACAGGAACCCACCTCACCCGACATCAAAGGCTCCAAGCCGAGCTCTCAGAGCCAACACGGAAAAGCAATCGCTTATAAAAATTACTTATCGATGGTTTCGAGTGATGTTGGGAATGCTATTGGTGGATGGCAAGGGATATTCCAAAAATGCAAGTATTTCCTTCAAGTTGTGGTCTGTTTAAATAAGCACCACTGATTTATTCCCCCGGGGGTTTTTACTTTATGCAGGAAAATCTGAACGATAATGGGAGAGAACAGTAAAGCAAACGAAAGGCAGTCAGACAGATCTCGGTAGCATTATATAAGAAACACAACAACCAGCAGCTATGTTGAAACTACAGAAAAGATATTTATAAAACAATGTGCCATTCTGCCCGAAATAAATACAGGATTCTGCCGGAGCGAGAGCTCCCAGGAAAAAGCACTTTGAAAAGCAATCTTCCCATTTGCACCAGAAAGAGGGAGCATTTCAACAGTTAAACCCCTTCTCAACAGATTTATCCTCCAACAAAACGAGGCTTATCTCCAAATTAAGCCAGATATTTGAGCCCCAATAAAACAAACCCAACGTGCCTGCCGCAGCGAGCCGCCTACCAAGTTGTCTTCTGATTTTCCTCCCCCAGATCCCGAGCGGGGCAGGGGGAGCCCCAGCCCAGCCCCTGGGGCAGGAGGAGCCCCCAGCCCAGTGCCCCCAGTGCGAGCCAGCCCAGCCTGGAGGCTCCGGCTCTGCATCCCTCTCTTCAGGGCCAGCTGTACCTTTCGGCCATGGGCAGAATTCCTGCTTCCACCTCCCAAAAAAAAAAAAAAAAAAGAGCCAGGCGTTGGAGGAAAAGCTGGAGCAGGTAGCGCTGGTGCAGCCTGGGCGCTGAAACTCCAGCGGAGCAAATCACTGCGGATTCACCGAGCCCAGACCCCCCCGTGCTCCCTCCCCAAAGAGTCCAGGAGATTTAAAATCCTGGCTGCCTCTAATACTACTGAAGAAAAACTACGTTTAACTAATACTGAAAGCTCAGAAGAACGATTTTTTTTTTTTTAAAAGGAAAAAAAAATAGAAGTTTATCTGAGAAAGATTAAAAAAAAAAATCTCTGGAAAGAAAATAATAACCCACAAAGAGCTGCTCTGTTCCCATTGCCGAGGGGAAAAAAAAAAGAAAAAAAAAAAGTCCTATCTGCAAGGCCACGGGGTAACAGGAAGAAAAGGGAACACACTCGGAGCCAATTTAATTGTATCTGCATGGTTAAAAAAAAAAAAGAAAAAATTCTTCCAAGCGAGGAAGTTCGCGGTGCCTTCGCCCGGCCGGGAGCGAACGTACCTTGAGCAGCGTCCCCGGCGCGGCTGCTGCCGAGGGGCTCCTGTCCCCCGACTGCTGAGAGCTCAGGGGAGGGGGAAAATAAAATATAGTATCAAGCCCTGGGTTTGTATCTGCTGGAGCTCAAGCTTTTACCAAGTCAAATCTCCCCGGCAGCGCACAGCATCTAAATGAATAGGCCGGATGCAGATTAACATTCAGGCTGCTCTCTGCAATGAATAGAGCCCTTTGATTAGGGACCTGAAGTAAATGCCAGTTTCAAACCGAAGCTTTAAAAACAGAGAAATATCAGTGCCAGAGGAATGCTCTCAGTGTTGGTACAAGACAGACTTTTGATGAGTCACTGCAATGCAAACAAAGATGGCAGAAATACTGTACTGTATGCTGATGAAATGCTTAGTGGTGCCACGGCAACTGAGACAGGTTTTAAATTTATAGTGCAGTTTTGCATATGAATTACGCTGTAAACTGCCTCCCCTGCCATCTAGTACATCCAGAGTGTCAAAGCATTTAAACTATTCCAAACAGTCTGCAGAGCTGGCACTGCTGCTGGTTAACTCCTGCGGCCAGGGGAAGGCACGGAGCTGGGGGTGGTGAGCATCCCCTGCATCCCCCCAGCATCCCCTGCATCCCCCCAGCATCCCCTGCATCCCCTCAGCATCCCCTGTACCCCCTCAGCATCCTCCTGTACCCCCAGCATCCCCTGTACCCCCTCAGCATCCTCCTGCATCCCCGAGCATCCTGCTGCATCCTGAGCATCCTCCTGCATCAGCCCTGCATGCCTTCAACATTCCCCTGCATTACCCCCACATGCCCCCAGCATCCTCCTGCACCCTCCAGCATCCTTAGCATGTCCCCTGCATCCTCCAGCATCCCTTAGCATGTCCCCTGCATCCACCCCAACATCCCCTGCATCCCTCCAGCATGTCCCCTGCATCCACCCCAACATCCCCTGTATCCCCCTCAGCATCCTCTGCATCCCCTCAACAACCCCAAAATCTCCCCCAGCATCCTCCAGCCTCATCCAGCATCCTCCCACCTGGCCCAGCATCCCACCCCAAGAGCTCCCCAAAAGCACCTGCCCAAAAGCACAGCTTGGGGAATGCCCAAATCTGCCCAAAATAAAGGTGCTCCTTGAGCCACAGTCCTGCTTCCTGCCCCCCTCCAGATCCCCCCTCCCCAATACAAGAAAGCCTTTCAAATGCAGGAAAAATGTTTACCCCTTGGGGAAAGCTTCTTTCAGTCTGTGGCTGAATCCACTAAAAGCAAATCCATTTGCTTAAGTAATGAAATCCCAGTCACATTGTCTCCTGGATTCAGATTTTAAATTACCTTCGCATTTATTGAGCATGTTTGGTGCTTTTTTCTGGGAAAGAGGGTGGGGCCTCCCTTTGCTGATTTCTCCCCTGCCCAGAGCGTTTTTCCTTGTGCCACTGGCCTCGGATTTGGTTCAATTGCTGAGATGGTCACACAGAGTTAAAATCCCAGGGATGAGAGGTGAGGCCATCCCTAGAGGAGGATAACTGCAGGGAGCACAGGGCTGGTGATGCTCCAGCCTGACCTTTCCCTCCTGATCCTGCTCACAGCTCCACTTCCACATCCAAAGGGATGTTTGGTGCATTAAGTTCAAGCCCAGGGCAGGGAAGTGCTCCCAGCAAAGCTCTCTGGCACGGCTGCCCTGAATGCCACAGCACCTGCAGCCTCACAGAGCCTGGAGAGCCACACTGCTCCCACAGCAGGGCATCCAAACCCCTCATCCAAACTCATCCAAATTCCTCATCCAAACTCATCCAAACCCATCCAAACCCCTCAGCAGCTCACTGAGGTCTCTGCCTGGTGCTGGTGAGGGGGACTGAGGTGACATCCCAGAGGAGGTCAGATATGACACCACAAAACCTCTCCCAGCCCCAACACCACCCATCTCTGCTGGAGAAAGGATGGAACCTGCCCTGGCAAACAAAGATCTGCTCTGGATCTGAGAAAAAACGAGTTACAGAAAAAACATCACTGTTCAGGCACCTAAGGAAGCCTCATCCATAGTGATGGGAAGAGTGGAGAAGGATTTCCTCCTCTTTTCCTCCAGGAAGGGCTCCCTCAAATCTGGAGAAGACACCAGGCTGGACCTCCCTGGACCCAGCAGGGCAGGATGTGTGGGACCAGCCAAGGACAGCTTGGTAGCACAGAACAAGCCAAACTTAAAATAAATATCAATTATTAATATTACTTAGAATGTGCTCTAGAAACAAACAGGCTTGTCAGGAGTCTCTCCCTAAAAGCACCAAATTGTGCTGGTTTAGGGTATGTTTAAGCCAGAGAGAAGGAACAAAGTGCCCCAGCATCCCAAATCTTTGGCAAATCTCAGATAAAACCTCCCAGGAGAGTTTGAACCAAGATGCTCCACACAAAATGCAGCTCTCAGGGAAATGGGGGGGAAGGAACAGGGTTTGGTTTAGAGAGAATCAAGGAACATGAGTAAAGCCACACAAGGAAGCTGCAAAAGCCCAAACCACCCCAATAAACCATCAGCCAGGACTGCTGGAATTTTTTCTTCTTCCTCCCTCTACCCCTTCCTTTTTATAACCAGAATATATAAAACAAGCCTCCCAAAACCCAACCCAAAACCACCAACAACCCCAAATCATGGAGAAATAAAATAAAACAGTCTTGAAAGTTCAGGAGAACCTGCTCACCATCAAACCTCACATTCTCTAAAAAACAACAGCAACAAAAAGCTACTTTGATTAGACAGCAAATTCAATAAAGCTTGATAATTTCTATGTTTAAAATTCCCCTATTAAATATGATCATTTTTCTTTTAAATAGAGCACCAAGTGAGTTTTGAAGGGTTTGAAATGGCTTCAGCCCATCTGACACAGGAAGAGCTGTGCTGCAGGAGAAATGACCTTTGCAATTACAGATGGAAGCTGCATTTTTCCAATCTCATCTCCCAAGCTGAGCTGTGTCCCAAGGTGCAGGAGGAGCCCCCAGTATGACCATCACCCCAAAAAATCCAGTCCCCTTTGGGCTGGAGTGTCCTACAGGTGACAGAGCAGCAACTGGACATTTCCAAATGGGAAAACTTGGATAAAACTGAATTAAAACCAGACAAACATCCCCCACCTTGATCATTTTACATATGTGACCATTCAAGCAAAACATCATTGTGTTTTCTGGTGGCTGTCTCTTTTCCCAGCTCGTGGATACAGGAGGATAATTTGTACATCTCTGCCTGATTTTTGTAAAGTCATAGCCCTTGTCACAAGATGTTCATAAAAAATGCAGCCGTTATCTGAGACAACTTCCAGGAGAGTTTGGGAATTCTCAGTTTCTGCATTCATCTGCTTTGGGGGCAAAGAAAAAAGCAGGTTTGCTCTTTTCCAAACTAATTCCCTGCTCCAAGGCCTGAAAGGTCAGGGCGAGGCGACAGCAACAAAGGGAAAAAAGCATCGACCTAGAATAAGATGCTGCCATCACAGCTCCCCCAGGAGTAATCAGAAATAATTAGATAATGTATTTAAATTGTCTTTTTTTCTTAGCCAAACAACAGAGAGACTCAGTAGAGAATCATTTCCCCCAAAAGCCCCCAAATATCCCCCCAAGTCCTGCAGTTCCCCAGGAAGGTGAGCTGGGACAGGGACAAAGGGACAGGGAGCCTCTGGGGGTGGGAGACAAAGCAGCCAAAGGCTTTCACCCCCCCAGCCAAAGCCCCTGGAAAGAAAAGAGCTGAAAAGTCCTGCCCTTGAAGGCCCCAAAAGGTCAAAGGAAACTTCCCTTTCTTCTGTAAATGAGGAGAGAGGGGGGAAAATCCCACCCTTGGATTTGAGGCTGGCAGGGGGTCCCCAAAGCCACCCAAGCCCCCAGACACAGGGGTGGCACCTGCCCTGCTCTCACTGCAGGGTGTGGGGGTGATTTCCCCATATTTTAATTGCAAAAGAAATGTGAAAACCCAGGGGAAAATATGCAACAGCTCACTGCAAACTCAGTGGCCAAGTATCATCCCCTGAGCCCTGACGCTGTAATGCCTCAAATGAAAAAAAAAAAAAAAGAGTTAAATAAAATAGAGTTAAGTAAACTAAAGAGTTAAATAAAATGAAAAGCTAAATAAAGCCAAATAAAATGCACTTCAGGTCGAGGTTGAGCATATTCCCCCACCCCTGCATCGCAGGCTGTGCCAGGGAGCTGAGAAGCCAAAATTCAAAGTCTTTGCACCCCCACCCCAAAAACTGAGCATCCCCTCCTCGAGGTGACAAAATCCAGGAGAGGAAAGGGATTGAGGCACAGGTTTGGATTCCTGCACAGTGTTTGGCAGGGGGAAGAAAACAAGGTTAAGTTCAGTAATCAAATGGCAGTGAGACTCCTCTCCTGCAGCACTGGTATCTGCAGCTCCAAAGTATTTATTTTTGAAATGCTGCAAGTGGCAAGCGGCGCGGACGGACCCTATTTTTAGTGTAGCAGCCAGTGGCAATGGGTGAAAGAAGATTATTTCTGCCTTATTAAGAGCAGAAAGTGAATTTGCAAATATTACTCAGTAAGACACGGGCAGCCCACACGCAGCAGACATGCAGCACGGAGCCACCGCCGCTTCAGAAGGCTCCAAGTTCGCACAGAAAGTACAGACCTGGAGTCTGGGGCAGGGAATGGGGGGGATGGAAAAGTGAATTGGGATCAGGGTGATGGTGCAGCTCAGGAGGGGTGGGCAGCCTGGGGATGGGGCACTGGGTGCTCAGTTTGGGATGCTGGCACTGCTCGGGGGGTCTCTCCTTGGGGACCTGGCACAACTCCAAACATCTCTCCATGGGGACCTGGCACAGCCCCGAGGGTCTCTCTGAGGATCCTGGCACAGCCCTGAGGGGTCTCTGCCCGAGGACCCTGGCACAGCCCCAAGCATCTGTCCATGGAGACCCTGGCACAGACATGAGGTCTCTCCATGGGGACCCTGGAACAGTCCTGGGGACTCTTCCTGGAGACCCCAGAACAGCCCTGGGGGCTCTCCCTGATCCCCCTGCACAGCTCCAAGGGGTCACTTTATGGGGACCCTGGCACAGTCCCAAGAACCCCAGAACAGCCCTGAGGGGTCTCTCCCCTGTTCCCCAGCACAGCTCCAAGGGGTCTCTTTGTGGGGACCCCAGCACAGTCCCAAGGGTCCCAGAATAGTTCCAAGGGGTCTCTCCCTGTCCCCCATTACAGCCCAAGGGTCTCTCCCTGTCCCCTGGCACTGCCCCAAGGGTCTCTCTCTGTCCCCCCAGCACAGCCCCGAGGGTCTCACGCTGTCCCCCAGCACATCTCCAAGGGGTCTCTTTGTGGGGACCCTGGCACAGTCCCAAGGACCCCAGCACAGCCCTGAGGGTCTCTCCTCAGTCCCTGGCACAGCCCCGAGGGTCTCACGCTGTCCCCCTGCACATCTCCAAGGGGTCTCTTTATGGGGACCCCAGCACAGTCCCAAGGACCCCAGCACTACCCAAGGGTCTCTCCCTGTCCCCCAGCACTGCCCAAGGGGTCTCTCCCTGTCCCCCATTACAGTCCAAGGGTCTCTCCCCAATATCTGGCATTACCCCAAGGGTCTCTCCCTGTCCCCCAGAATTATCCAAGGGTCTCTCCCTGTCCCCCAGAATTATCCAAGGGGTCTCCCCCTGTCCCCCCAGCAGCACCCCAAGGGTCTCTCCCTGTCCCCCAGCATTACCCTGAGGGTCTCTCCCTGTCCCCCAGCAGTACCCAAGGGTCTCTCCCTGTCCCCCAGAATTATCCAAGGGTCTCTCCCTGTCCCCCAGAATTATCCAAGGGTCTCTCCCTGTCCCCCAGAATTATCCAAGGGTCTCTCCCTGTCCCCCAGCATTACACCAGGGGTCTCTCCCTGTCCCCCAGCAGTACCCCGAGGGTCTCTCCCTGTCCCCCAGCAGTACCCCGAGGGTCTCTCCCCAGTATCTGGCATTACCCCGAGGGTCTCTCCCTGTCCCCAGCACAGCCCCGGTGCCAGCCCAGCCTGGCAGTGTCCTGCTGCAAGGTGAGTCACCGGCAGCCCGGGTGCAGCGCGGCTCCTCGAGGTCACCCACCCGGCAGCTCCAAAGTGCCGTCATTCAGCCAAGGCGAAGCGTGTTATTGCCATTATTATTTAATTAGCTTTTTTTTTTTCCTTCTTCTTCCCCCCTTCCCTAACACTGATCTTAAGAGCTCTCAAAGCAAGGAGAAGCAAAAAATAGAAAATGCAACATTTTAATTTTTTTTTTTTTTCAGATTGCTGCAAGGGGAAGGGAGAAGGGAGAGACACGGCTAGAAAATACAATTATTCTGCAGAACGGAGTATTTTGCCATCTAATAAAAACTCAAGACCCCGAGTAAGTTACTGCCACAGGAAAGCACAGAGCACCCCATCACCCTGCCTGCAGCATCCCATCACAAGCACTAATTCCCATCCGTAACACATCAAAAAAGACAAGTGCCATGCTGAATCCTATTCTCCTCACTCCTAGTACACAACAGCACAGCTAGCAATATATAACATGCATGACTCAGTCCTAGCACCGTGCCACTACGGAACAGAAAGCTTTAAAATAAAGTAAATATCTTAAAAGGTCAATTAAAAAAAGCTTACAAAACATCAGACGCTGCTTCTCGCTAGAGCTCATTACCTAGTATGGTGGAGCTGCCTGTGTGTTTTTTTTTCTTGTGCAAGTTAGTCTGTGAGTCAGCATTAACACACATGAGAACATCAGGAATACTGCCTAGTTCTGATGCAATGGAGGTTGTAAAAAAAAAAAAAAAGAAGAAGAAGAAATCGCACTCGGTTTGGACAGGAGCCTGTAATTCAATTGCCTTTACTTTTCAATTACTGCATAGCCTACCCTGACCAACCTGCAGAGGGGAAGGAAACTTTGCTTACATCTCTGTCTTAAAATTAATGACTTTTACTTTTGGCTACAGCTTATTCTCCCTGCTTAAAAAAAAAAAAAAAGAAAAAAAAAAAAAAAGACATAATACAATTAACCCTTCAAGGGCAGCTGAGCCCGTGCAGTAATTGGGATCCTCAGGTTTTTGTAGGAATTTCAGGGCTGCCAAAAAGTTCTGGTGAAGGGAGACATTTATACATTAAACTTTTAATACTCTATAAAGCAAAGCTACAATTGCATCTGAGCTTGATCCTTAATGGAAATAGAAGCTTGCAGACAAGGGAAGTCAGAGACTGCAGAAATTTAACTCTGCGCTTCTGGGTCCAGACAGGCAAACACCAGACTGCACAGGAGCTCCTTCAAAAATGAGGGGCTTGCTCATTCAGCAAAAACCCTGAGAAACCTAAAATTGGTGACATGAGGTGGCCACCCCAGCCTGACACCCACTCTGCACAGGCAGATGGAGGCAAAGCTGAAAAGCTGCATTTTTAATGTATTGCATTTACTGCCTGTACTCCAGCACAGAATTCCCTGTCCCCCCTTTTCCAGGGGGGAAACCCCCCCAGACTGATCCCTGCCCCCAGGATTGAGCACAGGAGCCTCAGCACTGATTTCTCATTTCTGCCTCCTCTCCCTCTGCAACAAAACCTTCACTGGGGGCAACAAATTGTGCCCAAAGCTTCAGAATGTGACTATTTCTGTATCACACCCTAAAACACCCCCAGACAACACTGCAGCCCAGAATATTGTATTATATATATACTGCTGATGACTATATACATGAACTGTTATAATACTGATGGTGTATGATCAATATATTATTTATATATATATATTACATGCTAAGGTACATTCACCAGCATCTGACAAGTTCTGAGCTGCTGGGAGAGCCCAGCACAGAAATTCCTTAAATCTGTTTTTTTTTTAATCTCTGCAGCAGAGAGGGGTCAAAGGTTGGAGTGAGAAAGTTTCCCCAGTGCTCACAACCTCACAACCCACACCACCAAACACTGACCAAGCCTCAAAAATACAAAATATAAATAGGTCATCTAATTCATATGGATTCATAATCCAGGGGAACACAAGAAATGCCAAACCCCAGTTCAGTTTGCTGGTTGTTCTCATCAGCAGACACAAACACTGCAAAACTCTTTCTTTTTTTTCCAAGCATAAATACTTATTAATGCTGATTAACCAACACAGAACCCCCTAATATCAGAGATCAATCAATTCTGCAGCCTCTCCTGCAGGCAAGGGTCTGTCTCAAACCAGTATGAGCCTGGTGGGGTTATTTTTTCTTAAGCATGTGGGATACTTGAATACAGATGAATTGAGTTTTAAAGGAAAAAACCCAAGCAGCAACTTCTGGGCCAAGTTCTTGTGTGCCAAACTTTTCAACTGCCACAGCACAGCTCGACAGTGTTTCAAAAGAATTTAAGCACTGTTTTGAATACTGCTGACAATCTTCCTCATCAAAATTTGTAATTTAAATACCTCAAATCTGAAAAGCACGCTCCCTGGGGCATGCTTCATTCTCCCTCCCCACCACCTACCCTCCCCAAGCCCCATTTGGAATAAAATCCATTGCTTTCCAAGTCTGGCTGGGTTTTCCCCCCTCCTGCAGCCCCCCGCTGCATCCTGCAGGGATCCCAGCACAGCAGCAGAGCTGGAGCCTCTGTGTGCACCCCAAAACACAACCACCTTCCTCTTTTGGGGCTCTTGAGGCTGATTTACAGATAAAACCAGTCACTGGTTTAGAGATAAAATCACTGATTTAGAGCTAAGTCCAATGAGTGATTTAGGGCTAAAACCAGTTAGTGATTTAGAGTTAAAACCAGTCACTGATTTAGGGCTAAAACCAGTTAATGATTTAGAATTAAAACCAGTGACTGATTTAAAGCTAAAACCAGTTACTGATTTAGGACTAAAACCAGTTAGTGATTTAGGGTTAAAACCAGTTACTGATTTAGGGCTAAAAACCAGTTACTGATTTAGGGCTAAAAACCAGTTACTGATTTAGGGCTAAAACCAGTTAGTGACTTAGGGCTGAAAACCAGTAACTGATTTAGGGTTAAAACCAGTAACTGATTTAAAGCTAATATCAATTTCGGATTCAGAATTAAAACCAGTTGCTGATTTAGGGCTAAAACCAGTTACTGATTTAGGGCTAAAACCAATTACTGATTTAGGACCAAAACCAGTTACTGATTTAGGACCAAAACCAGTTACTGATTTAGGACCAAAACCAGTTAGTGATTTAGGGTTAAAACCAGTTACTGATTTAGGGCTAAAAACCAGTAACTGCTTTAGGGCTAAAACCAATAACTGATTTAAAGCTAAAACCAGCTTCTGATTCAGAATTAAAACCAGTTACTGATTTAAAGGTAAAACCAGCCAGCAACTCAGACTAAAACCAGCCTGCCCTGACTCCTACACAGAGAAGGGTTAATCCAAGGAGCCCCATCCCATTCCCAGTGGATAAGATGCTCCTTCAGTGTCAATAATCCCCAGCCTGACCCTGGAGGAGCAGCTGGAGGGATTTTTTGGGGTTCCTGTGCTGCTGGAGCAGCAGCTCCATTTTGGCAGGAGAATGTTTAAGATTCCCTCCCAGTGCTGCAGAAGCACCTTGAAAGGTCGACGAGCGCTTTCATATTCTCAGATCCATCTCCAACGCTGCCGCAGACGAAAGGGATTGACCTAGACAAGAACTGCTGTGAAATAATCCATCACCACCCCTCGCCAGCCGCAGCCCTGCCTTTGTCATGGGAATCTCACCTACCTAGTGCAGCCTGGAGAGGATTTAAATCCCAGCCCTGCTCTCCTGGGATGCAACCAAAGCAATGCGGAGCGCCAAGCCGGCACACAACAGCAAATTCCTCCATATTCCAAAGCCCCGTGCCCATTACCCAACTCATTAAAGACAGTGATACTTTGTAACACACTCTAATCTTTAATATTCATAGCTTGCTGCATTTGCATATCATGCCATAAATAGTTGAAGCAGAGGTAAAACACAAAGCGCTCCACTTGCATTTCTAATTATGCCTAAAATCAAATGTAAATCACAACACATCCGAGACACTGAAAATATTAAATTTGCTGGCTCTCAGTTAAAAATCTTTTAAATATCCACCCCCCTCCAACCATGCTCACAAACCCAATTATTTTTAAAAATAAAAATCAAAGGGGCTCACGTTGTGTGTTTTTAAAGAGGAGCTGACAGCCCCAGCCCCAGCAGCATTCCCAGCTGCAAGCCCCCAGTGCCAGCTCATCTCCCCAAAAACCATCCCCAAAAACCTGCCCTTCCCACAGGGCTGGGCTGCAGCTGCCCATTTCACCTTGGTCTCTGCAGGAACAACAGGAGCCTTTTGCCCCAGGGTGCCTGGGAAAGCTGATCTCCAGCAAAGGAGGTAAATTTGAAACATCAGCTCGAATCAACTTAGGCTGGCTGGAAGTCAGGGCTGTGGATTTGGGAGAGGGAAGGAGAGAGGACCTGAGGCTGGGAGCTGCTCCATCCCAAGGTTTAACAAGGAAAGTTTTGGGGTGCAGAAGGAAACAGGTAATTCCTGCTCACCATGTACCAGCACAGGATGTTCTGTGCGGTGTTTTTCTCCAGAAAGAGCCCTCAGAGGCAGCCACTGCTCCTTTGGGGAGCATCCAGGAGCCCCACTCAGCTGCTCCTTGGAAAGGTTTGATGTCAGTGAGCCCTGTGCTCTCTCCAGGTATATCCCAAAGATCCTTTTCATAGGAGCTGCAGCAAATTCACCTGCCAACCCCAGAAAGGAGCCTGGGGAACTGTGTGGAGACTTCAGTCCCCAACCACCACAATCCTGGAGGATTGTTCCACAACAATTCCCAATTTCTCAGCTTTTAGGGAGAAGTGTGGCATTGGTTGAGGAGCCAGGCTGCACCCCTGGGGGAAACAGGGGTGAGGTGTCCTCACCTGCACACAGGAACCTCCCCCAGCACACCAGGCACCAGGACACTTTCTATCTGCAAAGCACCTCGATATCCTTGGGTAAAAAATGTTCTTGATACATTCCTGAGAGCGGCACAAATAATTTCCCTGATGCTTCTGCATCAAGCACCATGAAATCCTCTTGATTTTATGGAAATCCCCATGATTTTATGGGAGTCCATCACCACCACCATGTGAACATGCACATTTTTAGTTCAAGAGCACTGCAACCTCAACCCAACCCTGCTCTCCTTGCCCACCACACTGATCCAACACACTGCTGCTGCTCCCAGGAGGCTCAAACCCTTCCCAACCTTCATCCATCTCCCCACTCCTCCTCTTCACTTCCCAATAAACTGCTCACAACAGAGAGACACAGCATCCACAAGACTCAAAGTTTTACAGCTTCATGCCCAAAGATTGAATGAAAATAAAATGAACTGAATTTTACAAAAATCCCAACTCTTTGGGAAGGCACGAGGTGCCCTGGCTGGGCAGAGGAAGGTTGGGTGCCACATGGATCCTTTCCCATTTACCTTCCCTTTCCCACTGGGGCTGCAGCTGCAGAAACCCACCACATCCCAGGGAAAAAGGCATTTTTAAGTCACTTGAACCTGGATTAATTTTGAAGAAATCATCTAAACACCATCACAGTGAGCCGAGCACCCAGCGGCCACCCCAGCTCCAATCTCCCTCCTGAGATTTCTCCCACTTAACAAAAGGCTTAAAGAGACTTCTGAGAATGGGAAGAGGGAAGAAGAAAATAAAAAAACAAATTATCACTGCCATATTCTGCTACTTGTACACTGGTTTTCCTAAACCCCATCAGTGAATGGTTCCAGAGCTCCCCTTTCATCCCCTCATTCCTGCCCTCCCCTGGTGCTGCAGCTCATCCTGCTCCTTTTCCAGACTCAAATCCAGCTCTGCAACTACACTGCACCAGTGCTAAGAAGGAGTTAAAAGCTTTTTTTCCCTGCCATACCAACTTCCAAAGAATTCCAGAGACATTGTTAAATTTAACCCCAAAAGGGGAGCAACCGCCCCGTGCCCCCAGCCCGTGCCCAGAGAGAAGTGAAAGCGAGCAGCTCACAGCCTGCAAAGCCTTTCTGCTCTTCATATGCACCCTGGCATCCTGCCCAGACCTATTTTTAAGCCCATTTACTAGAAATCCCACAAATTAAAGGAAATACGGATAATGTTGTAAGAATCCTTTGGGCCAAATAAAAGCTACACATAATTTTCCTTGTGCATCAAGAGTAAGATCCTTAACCACAAAAACCAGATTTCCCCAAAGCTCTTTTGCAACAGTGAGAGAGAATCTTGTTTTGTAAAAAGTTGCTTTGATTCACTCCTGGATTACAGGGAGCTCCGCTGCCTCCCGGCCAAACCCGGGAGTGATTCCTGTTATGAAACACAGAGGTGTTAGAACACAAATAAATTAAATTTATCTCCAGCTCTGGAAAGGGGAGTGCAGTGACAGCAAGGCACAGAGTGCTGTGGGGAGAAGCTGGAGGATGGTTATTGGGGTTTTTCCCTCTGCAGAGGAGACTTGGGTGGGTTTATCTCCCAGCTGTGTGCTCACAGTGCTCAGGAAGGGTCAGTGTGCTGGAAAATTCCCTGCTGCAGGCAGGACAGGCAGCACAGAGCCTCTCCTCCATCTCCAGTCCCCATCCCCAGCTGCACCCCAGTGCCACCTGCACCCCCAGGATGGGCACAGGGTGCACCCCAGCTCCACTGAAAGCTTTCCACAGCATCTCCTCGAGGATTTTCTGTGGTTTTATACAAAAATAAATCTATCTCTGCACCTCTGAATAATTACAGTGGGGTGAGCAGAAATAAAGGAGCATCCACCTGCAGCAGGGCATTGGGAAGGAGGGAAGAGCTGTGTTTTACACAGCATCCACGATTTTAACGACACAAAGATTTAAAATAAACTCCACTAACACTGCTTGTACTGGGTAGGATTAAAAAGAACACAACAACCAGATTCATGTTTCAATAAAACTCATCAGACAAGCAGAAACAGCCCCAAAACACAGCAAGTCAAAGCAGCATTTGTGCTTAGTCCTGGCAGGGAGGGAATGAGGGGAAGGTGCTTCCTTTTCCCCATCCAACCTCACTCTCCTTCATCCCCACCACTGGCTTAAAATGTCTTCCTCACAAACATTCCAGCTTCTTTTTAAAAAAGGAAAATAATGATGTAGTGGAATAAGCACTTCTCTGCTCCAAACACACAGATATGAACAGTTAAACACGCAACTTTGGGAACTTTTCCAAGATTTATATGTTTTGCATGGAAAGCAAATGTTGGTGGTTTGGTTTTTTTTTTTTTTTCCCCTGCCTGGGAAAATATTTAAGCACCAAGTTTATGGAGCCAAGTCCATTTATTGCTGGTTTATGCTGCTGCTCAGACAGAATCTAATTAGTGATTTAAGCAGCACTGGGGGATGCAGCGCTGGCCGATGCTGAGCCCCCAGCCTGGAGCTGTGCTGGCACGTGGCTCTGGCAATTCTGGCCCACACAGAGGTTTTATCCATGGCACAGGAGTGGCTGAAGGATGGCCACCCTTCCCTGGAGCATCCCAAGGTTCCCAGGAGAGCCCCCCAGGTCCCTCCCAGCCCATCCCAGTTCTGCTTTTTGACGCAGGAAAAGTCTTTTCATGGTGATGCCCTTAGAAACAGCAACACCTGATTTGCATTTTCCTGGCCCATTTTACTGAATCCCTGCCTTCAGATGGAAACTCCTCCCTGCAAGTGTCCAAGGCCAGGCTGGACAGAGCTTGGAGCAACCTGGACCAGTGGAGGGTGTCCCTGCCCATGGCAGGGATGAGCTTTAAGGTCCCTTCCAATAAAAATCATTCTGGAATTCTATAAAACCCCAAGATTCACTCAGTCCCAAGCCTCAGCCACTTGCTCAGACCTGGAGACTTCCTCACCAGGTCCTTTTTGCACCAAGCCAGCCAGTGATTTTTTGCCTCTGTATTTCCATTTATTTGTATATTTTTGCAGATCTTTCTGGCCAGTTAAACCAGATCCATGGCAATTGCGAAATCCAGGAAATTTGCTGCAACACTCTGTAACTCTTGCAAGGCAATTAGCCAAAACCTCACACAAATAAGCTTTTTTGCCACACCATTCTAACCACCAAGCATTAACCCATTTTCTTAGGAAACAACATCTGCTGAAACAACTTCCTAATCTAGCAGCAGGCATGGAAAAAACCCACTGCAGTATCTCTAGAGCATGGTAAAGGGAATTAAAAGGCAGATTTGTCCTGCTCAGAGGGTACTGACCAGACCCTCTCCCTGGAATATTCATTCCCTGGGGCAGAAAAAGTGTTAAGGTCAAAGGTTTTCCTGCATCACTTCCATGTTTTAAAGACAGAGATGATGGAGGAGCAGCCTGGGGGATTTGGAGCAGGATTTGCATCCCTCAACCTGAATGCTGTGGGCTCTGAAATCCTTGGAGCTATGGGAGCTGCACCCTACAGCTGTAAGGATAAATTAAAGCACAGAAGGATGGCACAGGTGTCATTTGTAAGAATAAACAAACTACTGGGAAATAAAATAAGTTTTCATTTCCTACCCTGGTCTTTATACAACTTTTTTTTTTTCCCCTGGAAAAATGGGAACATAGAGCCAAAATTAGGCTCCATGAGACCACACTGCATCCTTCTCCTCACTCCAGATTAAAAGAGCAGTCACACTTCTGTGCCATTGTTGGAACTCATTTCCTCCCTCACTCTTTGCCCCTGCTTTCTCCACCATCCCAAAAAACCAATAAAATAAAATAAAAAGCTTCCTTTTGGGAACACAGTGCTACTCATAATGCTCCCATCTGTTGATAAGTCCGAGGAGCTGCACGAGGAGCAAGGAGGCTGGAAAGCTGAAAGGGAGTCAAGTGTTTGCATGGCTTTACTGAGAAATGAAATCCAGCTTTAAACACAGCAAATCGGAGACTATTCTGAATCACCTCTTGAATTTTTTAATGCTACTCCTGGGAGCACTGAAGGTAAATATGTTAATTTGACTTCAATCATGGTGCAGGGAAAAAAAAAAAAAAAAGCAGCACACTGTATTAGTTTAGGGTACCAAGTCTTAAAACTATTCATGCATTTCTGCATATTTTATACTCAGCAAATAAAGTTCCAAGGTTCTATAAGGAGGCTGCAAAATTATTCTGAGTAAGCAATAATGAGCTGTGCATTATATAAGGCTGATACTAATGGTAATCTATTATTAAAATTTGAGAGTTATAGCAGCTCCATAAAAGTCCAAGAGCAGGTTTTCCTCCCT
Organism: Catharus ustulatus; assembly: GCF_009819885.2. Lineage (NCBI taxonomy): Eukaryota > Metazoa > Chordata > Aves > Passeriformes > Turdidae > Catharus > Catharus ustulatus. The sequence continues at coordinate 8,979,291 of NC_046241.1, read as the reverse complement.
GGGAAGGGAGAGCAGCATCTGGAGCAGGGAGGTTGGCCAGACAGGTTTTAGGGGACCCAAAGTGCACCCCAGGTCCTTGGGATTATCTGTCCCATGTCTAATTAACTCTTCCACAGGTAGCCCTGCACAGGCACCACCCCCAGCCACGGCAGGTTCACATTCCCAGCGCGTTTCATTCTCCACCTGAGCGAAACAGATCTCCCAAAATGCATTAAAGAATTAACAGGGTCTCAGGTTTGGACACCTCAGCCATCCCCAGAGCCAGCCTTTCCCTCAATTCCTGAATTAACAGGGTCTCAGGTTTGGACACCTCAGCCATCCCCAGAGCCAGCCTGACCCTCAATTCCTGCTGTGATGCCTCACCTGGGCTGCCCAGTGAAACCCAGTGAGCTTTTCCTACCTGTCCCCTCCTGCCAAATCACCTCCAGGACCTCCAAGGAGCACCAGGGTGGGATCCTGGACTCAAATGCACAATGGGAGAGGGCACATCCAGCACTGGGAGGTTCCCTGCCCTTGGAACAGGGTTGGAACAAGATGGGCTTTAAATCTCTTCCAAACCAAACCCTTCCATGGCTTTACAGTGCTCAGTAAGTTCAAGCCAAGCTTTGCCTGGTGCTGGTTTGAGCTGGGTTTGTTCTGCTCCTCTCCCAGCCCCATTCCTTCCTGGAGATGATCCTTTCCTGGGCACTGCTGCTGCAGGATCCATCCCAGCGAGATTTTAAGGACAAATCATCCTTTCCTGGAACAGCACCTCTCTGCACTGCTGTGAGAGAAACAAACAGCAAAAAGCCCAGAGTTTGGCTCACTTTCCTCCTTCCTACATCTTCTGGTGAGAATCAAAGCAGTCTCTGGAGGCTGCAGATTTGGATCTGGAGAACTCACACAGAAACAGGCACATCAGGGAGGGAGCAGGGCATGTCCATGTTCAATCTGTACACCTCCATCTCACAGGGCCCATGGATCCTGAACACACTTGGGAACATGATGGTCTCACCTCATCACCTGGCCCTCAGAGGAAATTCCTCCCTTGGTTTTGCATGAAATACAAAATTACATTTTTCCTGCATTTCACAGCGTGTTGCAGTGTGCAGCCAAGCTCCTTTTCCCCACATGAAACCCTGCAGTAAGTGCAGATCCCGAAGGCAATGTTCTACCCAAACCAGAGCATAATGAAGCATAATAATTCCAGGAGAAACAAACTTAGGCTGAGACCTTTCTGCACCGAGAAGGATCTTAAACAGCGACGAGCTCTTTGCTCTCTCCGTGCTGAAAAAAAAAGCACAAAGGGAAGGAAACCAAAACAGAGCAGGTGAGATTTGCTGGGTGTTTATGGCACCCACCTGCTCTGTGCCCATTCCCTGCTGGATTCCCTACCTGGGCTGAAGGAGTTAACAGCTCCTCTGGGATGTAACAGGAGCTGGAGTTAGTCACCCAGGCATGTCCGGATGGGAGCTGCCTATGAATGAAGTTGCCTTGGAGATGCAGCCAAAACCAATGACCAGATATTAACTTTTCACCACGGGCTGCCAAGGCAGGCAGAACATGTGAAACCAGCAGGACACAGCTCCCAGCCAAGCTGGAACATCCGGATGCAAAGTCAGAGACCCCTGACTCCCCCCAGAGGAGTAAAACTTTGTGTCTTTGCTCATGGAAAACAGGAGAAATTTCCCCTTGCAAAGCCAGGGGAAATCCAAGGGCTGGCAGTAAAACCCAGCTCTGGGACCTTCTGGAATGGGCAATTAATGTCCATAAGCAAGATGATGCCTTCCCTTGGTTTAATTTTAAAGTTGATATTAAAGATAGCAGCTCATTGCTATTAAAGATACCAAGCTCCTTAATTCTTTCTGGAATCAGCTTCATAAGCAGAAAAAAGCAGCACGGGCACCTTCCCCAGTGCAGCTGAAATGAGATATCATGAAACAAAACCATTAAGGAGGAGTTCAGAGGCTGGGCTGGTGCAGGATCACACATCTGCCCAAGCCAGCACTTCCTCCAGTCCAAGGGCAGGTTTGGAGGGGGGTGAGCAGGAAGGAGAGGCTGCCCCAGCCATCCACTGCCTGCCAGGGCCCTCACACAGAAGGAAACTCAACTTCTAGCAGAGCTTTCTCAATCTCAGCTCAGAGCTTCCTTTTGTGCCCCCCTGAAGGTGCTCAGCCATGTCCCAAAGGGACCAAAAAGGAGGCAGCAGGTAGCACCAGGAGGAAGAGCACCCACTAAAGCCCATGGGTGAAACCTGCCTCACTGCACCTCTCCTCCCAAGGAAAAAAAAAAGCTTTCAACCACAACAGTGAGATAAATCAGAGCAGCACACTCCACTGCCACTGGGGAACACACAGCACCACATTTCCATCCCAAAACCCAGCCCCTGCAGGGGATGATGCTTTGCAGGCCCTGCAGTGTGTCCCACACAGGGGATGTGTGCAGGACACCAATCCCAGCCCCAGCAGCAGCACCCAGCAGGGATGGATGGGTGCTGAAGCCACACTTGGGGCCAGCACAGCTCCATGAGCACGAAGCACCACGGACATCTCCCCATCAGAACAAACACTTCCTTCCCATCCACACGCCAGCCCCTTGATATTTTTTCCCTGAAGGAAAAACAGAAGATGCTTTCCATAAGCAGACGATTTCAGCAGCTAATTTTACCATCACTTATGGTCGACTTTATGACTAAGATTTCATGCTGACTATATTAATCCTGTCAAATTTCAGAGCGAGAGAGAAATGATACTGTATATTTTATGGCTGCAATAACTTCTAAGCCATTAGACATGCATGCTGACATGAAAGTAATCAAATTGATTTTTTCCTATTACAATGAAGAACTTTGTATGAGCAAATAGTCTTTCTGGCACAGGAATGAAACACCAAGAAGCCTGTGCTCACTCAGGAAATTAGGAAATTGCCACGAGCCATCGTTCAGAAATTTGAGTTTTCTGCTTACTCACATTTTATTGTCACCAAAGCTGAAAGGGACACGTTAGTCAACCAAACGATCGACAAAAGCCAACGCCAGGGATAATCAGAGGGGTTTGAAGCCCTGTTAAATACTGCAGAAGCTGCAGTTAATTGTTTTCCCAGCATTAAAGGCTCCCCTGTGCCTTTTTTAACCTCACCAGACACGTTTTTCCCCCCACAGCTCACTGGCCACTCCTCCAGGTGTTGGGTGGGCAAGGCAGAATGGATCAGAGTTGCTCAGAGGGTTTTTGGCAAGTCCTGGAGATCTGGAAGCTCTAATGGATATCCCACAGTCAATGAGAAAGGCCAGAAGGTCAACTGAAATGATTTAAAAATGCAAATAGGTATTTAATTGTTAATACCAGTTGTTTAGTGTTTTGTTGAGGGTTTCAACACCAACTCATCTCTACACCTCGACTCTGCCTACCCAAAATTCCAATTTAAAAATCTTTAATCCAACCTGCGCGTCAAGTTCTAGAGAAAGTCAGCTCAAAGCAGAGCCAGGGTGGGCAGACAAGTGGCAGGGCAGAGGTGCCACAAGGGTGTCCTGTGTGCCCAGGGGCACACCTGGGCAGGGCAGGGGCTGTGCAAGCCAGGCCTTGCAGGGATGGGCCAACAGGACACACCTGCCAGGTGAAAATCCCTGTGAAAACCTGTTTTCTTCCCCTGCTGCGTGAGAACACGTTGGGTGTGAGAGGACAAGATCAGAGAGGCTCAACATCTCCAAAGACTCAGCAACCAGAAGCAATTAAGTGCAGATAACACAAATAATGCAAGAGACTCACCTGACACCCTGCAGGCACAGCCACAGCTCCTCTACAGCCAATAAAGTGTAAGATTTCCTTTTAGTTTGCAGGGTTTCTGTAGAATATTGGTATCAATCATTGGATAATGTCAGATCTTTCAGACCAAGCCACCTGCATGAGAAAAACTGGCACAGGGATGTGCCAGAGCTGTCTGAAAGCTCAAAGAGATAGGGGTGTGTGTGTATATATATTTATATATATATGTGTATGTATGGCTTGGGTTAGCAAAATAATTACAGCTTTAACATGCATTTAGTTGCAAATTAAAATGTTTTGATGGCTCTCTATCAATAATATTTATTTTTGGTTACGTTTTCATTTTTTTCTTTAAAAACAAAAAGAATTTAGAAATACAAAACCATAAAACCACAACTACATGGACTGCCTCAACCAAGACTTGCAAAACACCAATTTTAGTGAATTCCAATTTCAGTGAATTCCAATTTCAGTGGGTTCCTTTGTCCTTCCACACACCAGACATTTGTAAAATCATCAGAGCTGCTGTGAGCAGGGACCTTCCACTAGACCAGGCTCCTCCACCCAACGTGGTCTTAAAAAATAAAGAAAAGTTGGGTATTTTGTTGTTGTTTTGGGGCTTGGGATTTTTTTTAAGCTGCATACAACAAAGTTGTCCCAAAAAAACCCAAACCAAAGCTCGTCCCAGCACACTGAGCCCCATTAACCAGCACCAACCTCTGCTGCCCCTGAGATTCAGAAGGATCCCAAATTCCAGGGCAAGCCTGGAGGATGAGCCCATGAGCCACCAACCCTCCACCAGCACAAATCCTTTCAACCAAACCTCCACAAGATCGTCCTTCAAAGTTATTCCCCAAACCCAGAGCCTTGCAGAGGTAGGAGAAGCCTCCCAGGAGAGGCAGTGAACAATATCCACGAGTTTCTCATGACCTTACGGAGATTGCCATGACAACACCGCTTCGATCCTCCAAACATGGATATATTCATTTGCACTGGTGTGATTGAGAATAATTAGAGTGAGATTCCCTGAGCCTGGGAGTCACAGCCGAGCTGGGCTCTGGCAGCACAGCCCAAGTTTCAAGGGAAGCAGCCTCAAATTTAAATGTAAAAAAGAAAACCGACAACACTCTTCGGAGCCTCGTGACCTAATTCATTATAAAGAATGTCAGTTAGCAAACCTTTTAAATAAAACATTAAGCTAGAGGTAATTTGAAGCCTTGTGGATTTTGTTTTACTCAATTATTTTCTAATGCTTCAACTTCAAGAATAAATATGCAGGAATCAAAAAAAAAAAAAAAAAGGAATACTAAGGGTTTCATTTAATTCTTTTTTCAAAAGAAATGAAGACATTCATACTAAACCAAAATACCCTCAACCAAGCTGGATTTTTAATTAAAACTTTTATGTCCTACAAGATTCTTCAAGGTTAGAATATCTGCTCCCACATCATGAGGCAGCATCACGCTCACACAAGGGCGAGCCCATCATCCACGTTAGAACAACCTGTGCTCTGCATTGCTATAACTTATTTCCAGGACATCCACTCACAAATTAAACCAGCTTGGAATGCTATTTCTTCCCTGCCCCCTAATTTCCATAACCACTTGCAATTTTCCCTCTGTTGGGAAGAGTTTCCCTGCAGCAGACAGAGGCAGGGGATGATCACACTGCTCTCTGCTTTGGTTTTGTTAATTCTTTACCTGGTAAGAGCATGGTTGGAGTGGGGCAGTGGGGATGTAAAATCTGCAGCAGAGGGTAAAAACCACAGCCTAAAATGAGGTAAATTGGGAAAAGGGGGAAAACAAAGGGAATCACAGAATGCTGGAGCAGTTTGGGTTGGAAGGGAGCTTCAGGCCCATCCAGTGCCACCTTCCACTGTCCCAGGTTTCTCCAAGCCCTGCCCAACCTGGCCTTGAACATTGTCAGGGACGGGGCAGCCTCAGCTTCTCTGGAAGGAGCTGGAACACTGGAAATGCTCTTCTAAGAAATACAACAAAACAAAAAAAATACAGCCACAAAGAGGCATCTTTTGAAGGAAAAAAAAAATGTTTAGAGCTAAATATTTGATTTGATTTTGGCAGCATCACCTTTTTCCAGAGGCTACCAGAAAGAGATTTGCAGGAATGTGCTTAACACCACTCTGCTACAAGTCCACACTACAAAACATTCCAGAAACAAAGAAACCCAGAAGATAAAAAGATTCCTTTCCGCCACACTGTTTAGAATTAAACACCTCCCTACTCTGAGCCAGCCTTCCTTGCAATGTTTGAAAAACAAAAAGTCAGCTTTTCCCTGTGGGTTCCAGCATGGATCCATCCCCAGGCTCAAGCAGCAGCTCCCATCCTGACCCCAGGAGATGCCAGGGAAGCAGAGCAAACTCACTCATCCCTCCCTGCTCTGATTTCCAGGTCACAGCCACACCCCTGGGGCCACTTTCAGGGTGCTGGAAGTTCTGTGTGTCCCGGGAAGAAAGGATTTGGTGTTGGTGGAAGGTGTCAAGGGTGGAACTCACAGCAAACATCGCACCCAGGGCTCCTTTTCAAGGCACAAAACTCCAGATAAATCCATTTCTCTGCAGCAGGGAATAAACAAGGATTAGTATTCACCCGTTCATAACAGGGAAACCCTGCAGCTAGAGGTGGAGTCAGGCAGTGCCAGAACATCCAGCCTAAGTTGCTTGACGAATGCTAACTATGACTTCCAGCTTATTTATCTAATTTGGGTTGATTTCTAAATATTGAGTTATCTAACCAGACACAAAAAGAGAGCCTGAAAATTTCCCGTGTTAGTGGAAACTCTCCCTGCTGCTGTAATTCAATCTGCATGTCTGAATATTACTGACTTTTCTCAATCACATTTGTATTGAGAAATGCCTAAAAAAATTCAGCACCTCATTTTCTCAAAATGCTTCAAAGTGCCTGGAAAACGGGGTTCTGCAGCAAATGAGCCTCTCCAAAGCTGGCTGTGATGCACAGCTTGCAAGTATTTCAGTCATTTACAATATTTATCAGGCTCTATTTTTGTCAATCAATCCATAAGAAGAGCAGAACAGCCAATACCTATAAAACAATCTGCTCTGGTTTCTGTGTGTGAGAGAGGGGCAGCTCTGAACTGATACAACAAAAAAATCCATGGAGGAGGGATGAAGTCAGTGGCAAAATCCTCAATGGCTTCAGCTGGGCCAGGATTACCTCCAGGAACGTGCTGATGCTTGGAGAAACACAAGGAAGATGCCAAGGCTGGAGAAAAGGAGGCTCAGGGAAGATCTTATTGCTCTGCACAACCCCCTGACAGGAGGGAGCAGCCAGGGCAGGTCAGGGAATGGGGACAGGATAAGGAACAGCCAGGACAGGCTCAGGTTGGACATCAGCAGGAATTTCAGGCCAGGCATTGGAGTGTCCATCCCTGGAGGTGTCCAAGGAAGGCTTGGATGTGGCACTCAGTGCTCTGGGCTGGGCACAAGGTGGGGATGGGTCACAGGTTGGGCTCAATGATCCCTGGGTCCAACCTCCCAGCACCCCTGCAGTGCCCCCATCCAGGGGGTCTGACTGGTCCCAGGGGCTGGAACTGGTGATTCTGGGGAGTCTGTCCCTGTGAAATCCACCCCAGTCCTGCTCCCCAGCACTGCTGCTCCTGCTCAGGGTGATGCTGAGCATCCCCACCCCACGGAACAAGAGGCACCACCACAGAATTTCAGAGAGCACCAAAGAGCTGAGAATATCAGAGCCTGTAATCACCACCAGGACGGATGTGAAACAACAATCAAAGCACAAAAACCCTCCCTGACCATCCCTGAACCCACGAGGTTCAATGCACTGCCCCCAACCCCAGCCCTGGTTTTTAAATTCAGCCTTTATCAGCTTGAGTTGAGCAAATCCAGTCAAAAGGCAGAAACGGATTGTGCTAGTAAGCAGAAAAACTGTTACATCTTCTGAATGTAATTTTGCCAAAAGCCTCTGCACAATTTTTTTTGTCACGCTTTGCATTATGAAGGAAATTTCTTTTTAGAAGAACAGGAGAATGATTTGCATAATATTCTTTGCAAGTTAATATCAGCCTCTGATAATGATCTCTGCATAATGCAAAAACGTTTGAGAAGACTGTTACAACACTAAGTAATCATATTTTAAATTATGTTTCCCTTTATAGAAAGGTGTTGCAAAAACACACAGACATGAAATCTGTCTGTTGAAGTCCCAAGAACCACCTGACCATCTTCCCACTATTCTACTGTTACAGATTGCAACACTGCCTTTCAAAATCTTACAAAACAAATTACGCTGCAACAGTCTGGCTTCACAGAAGGCAGAGCTTTTTCCTGTGCTGCTGCTCCAGCACATTACATTTCACAAGAGCCTCTGATGTACTGCAGGGGTTAAGCAAGGGCCCAGGGATGAAGCTGTAGGAGGATTCTCCCATCTCACACTGCCACCAGGCAGAGGTGGCAGCACCAGGACATGCCCTGCCTGCCCCCAGGTGCTGATTCCTGATTTGGGGGCATTCCTGGCTCGCAGATGGAGCACTGGGAATTCAGATATGATCCCACCAGGTGTCCCTTCCAGCAGGCAGGGATCTTCCCAAAATCTCTGTGAGGGATGAGGTGCTGGGTGCAGCCATGAGATCTCCGTTGATGCTGTCACTCATGGTTAATTAGGTCAGGAACTGAAATAAAGGCAGGGTGCAGGAGGAAGCTGTTTGTCCATCTCTGCTGGGCACCATCCCATTAGATGTGGGCGCTGACGATTTCCCTCAGCCCATCTCCAAAGGGGGATGTGGGTGGGAAGCTAATGCACTTGGATATTAAATACTTAATATGTCACTAAGACTTAACAGCCACAGCCAAGTGGTTTAAACCTGAGCTAACCTTCCCTGAACTCCACAGATCCCAGGGAGGAGCCCTGGCAAGAGGAGATGGGATCAGGAGTGGGATGAGGAGCAAAGAGAGACACTTTGGGACCAACCACACAAGTGATGTGAGTCAGATTTGGGGTGAAGCATGGAGCAGGATCCTAAGGGCAGTGCCAACACCAGAGTGTGTCCCAGAGAGCCACTGTCCCCATCCTCTGGCCAGGAGCACAGTGGGCAGTGCATCAGCACAGCCAGTGCCCCCCACGCCTGTGACACACACAACAGGGCATCATTCAGCCTGCATGGTGGGTGGTTCTTGTCCCACCTACAAAATGAAGGCTAAAATTCAAATACCAGAGCTGAGCAGCCAAGGCAAGGAGAAAAGAACCTCTGGGATGCCAGCCTGAGCTCGCTGAGGCAGCTCAACCACTGCTCTGGGTATGAAACCATCCCAGACTTGTGAGATCATCCCTTCCCTCAACAGCTTTTGGTATCTTGGAGAGTTTGTCCAACTACATCCAGTGATGGGCAGGAGAACAATCCTTCACCCCACCCCATCACCCCTTTTCATACCTTTTGAAACAAGTTCCAAGCAGCTCCTTGTTACACCTCATCCCAGGCTCCCTCAAATGGGTTTGCAAGCATTGGGAAGTTGGGTTTTTCTTCAAAATCTGCCAGCAAATCTTTTCCTTTTTTCCCCCAAACAGACATATCCATCCATCCTGGTGGGTGGTACCACCAGACACAATTCCTAAGCTCCCAAACCACCTCCTGTCACCAGGAAAAACTTCTCCCAGGTCCCAGCAAACACGGCAGCCGCCGGCACGTGCGCCGGGGCGGGCACCAGGGCGTGCCTGAACCAAATATTTCCATTGCTAATGCTGCACCCTGGGTCTCATACAACATTCCTGAGGCACACAGGAGAGGTCAGGAGCAGGCTGCAGGGTGGGGAGTGGACACCAAAGCACCCAAGCAGCACAAATCCCCGAGGCACAGCCAGGGGAGGCTGCAGGAGCACGGCTCCCGTGGGGCTGGCACCTGCCCTGACTTGGGATGCTTCATAAACACATTGCAACTGAACTGCATCCACAGTGCTTCAAGGGTTGGGAGGTATGAAAAAGAACCAAGAAATCATGATTGTCACTTTATAGAAGCTTACAGAAGAGCCACTGGAATATTTTTGTCTAAAATCACTTGCAACGCTTTGCACTGCGGACATCACCAATGTGCCACTGGAGTTTTCCGTGACACAGGCTGCAGGTTTTCTTGGTTTCTCCACCCCCTCCAAGCTGTGCTGCCCTCCTGTCCCCCTGCAAAGAGTTAAGTCCTCCCTCCTGCATCATTTCTCCTGCCAAATGCAGATTAGTCAGCAACTACTGCAGGATACACCTCTCCTAAGGCACTCACAAACAAAGCAACAGCCAGTTTGGGATCTTAAAGGGAAAGTAAATGAGGAAACTTCCTAACCCTGATTGCAAAAATATTCATGAAGGTGCTGCATGGCTTGGGTACCTCCAGCTGCTCTGCTGAATCTCCCCCTGGCTCCCAAAGATGTGATGGACACTAAACCAGTGCTGCAAGCTGGAGTTAGAACTCACCAGTGGATCTGAAAATCACCCAGAGCCAAATCCCAATCTGGTGTCACAGTCCCAGCCCTCACTGCCTGACCCCAGAGCAAACCTTGGGATGGGGGGTCCCACTGCCAAACCAGAGCACTACAAGTACCCTGGGCTCAATCTACATTTTTACAGTTGCACAAAGAAACCAAACACCCAGCAGTCATCTGAAAGGCCGGGTGAAAATGAGCTGAAATGAAATTCCCACAGGTTTTATTGGACTACTGAGATATTGATTCTGGTGTGCTTCTCTCAGCCTGCAGCACAGAAATTCACCCTGCCAGAAATCCCACCTGTGTGCTGGGCCAGAAAATTCACTGGGAATGTCCAGGGTTGCTTTTCCTTGCTCGTTCTTCCTGGGCCTAGAACTTTCCCTTCCCCTAAGGACATCTGAGTGGCACAAATGCTGCTGGTTTCACCCAAAGGCACAAATCACCCCTGTGCCAGATCACACCCCCAGTCCATCTGACCAGCTGAGCTGGGACAAGGATGGGTCACACTCTGCCAAGGCTTCCCCCATTCCTGCCATTTCTGACAATTTTGGATCCCCATCCCCAATTCTCTCAGGTTATAAATTCACGCCGTGCCTCGACGCAAAACAACATCGCTATAAATTTTTTTTTTTTTTAACCCACATTAAAAAGGAGTAAAACAATTAAAGCCCAGGCTGTGCTGTGTGTGCAGAGACACCCCAGAGCTCCAAGGAAGCCCTTGCAGGGCCTGGGCTGCCCAGCTCCCAGGTCCCTGTGATGCGGTGCCAGCAGCACGCTCTGTGCTTCACGCCTCACTTCCCACGGCATGAACCCAGCCCCAGGAAACTGCCAGCGTGTTCTCCAGAGCCCTGCAGATGTTTCAGCTCCACTGGGCTCCCTGGCCAGCCCACCACCACCCATCCCTGCTCTCCTGCCTGCCTTGAGCAGGGAGAGTGGAGTGGCTGGGAGGCGGCACCATGGATCTGTTCAGCTTTTGGCTTTGGAAAAAAAAAAATATATATAAATAAATAAAAATTCATGCTTGCAGCATAAAAACAAGCTGGGCTGGTACTCCACTCCTCCCTCAGCGGGATGTGCTCATCACTTGACTTCCAGCTCAGTCATGAGGTGCATCACTGCCTGGACAGCAGCACACCCAAAAATCCCAAACTCCATCACCATGCTGCCAAGGACAGTGCTCTTCCCTAAATTGATCCTTCCCTCCCTTCCCCATTGATCCAGCATCCCACAGGAGGTGTAAAGCTCTTGGGCAGCACAGGCAAAGCTCTGGAGAAGGTGTCCAGGAGTGTGCAAGGCTGGGACTGAGCAGCACAGAGTGTTCTGGATGGGCTGAGCACAGCCCATGGCCCTGATGCAGCCATGGCACGGATCCTGGGAGCTGTGTGGTGACTCAAGAAGCCCTGGTGTTGGATTCACTACACAGCCTGTGAATTAGTCAATCCTCCTCTCTCTCCTGGGGAGGGGGGCTGGTCCCAATTCAAATATTGTGTAAGCTGAAAAAGAGTCTCTTAAAAAAAAACCCAAAAAAACAAACCCAAACAGATAAAACACAGAAATACTGTTTTGGAGGAACTGGGGAAAGCTGAAGCAATAATGACAAACGATTCCTTGCTGCTCTCCCATTCCCTTCCTCCCAGAGCCTTAAAAAGGCTTCTCACCATCCTGCTCTGGCCCTGCTCACGTTACACTGGGATCAACCAAAGCTGAGCCCGGTGCTTGTGTCCTGCCCAAGGTCACAGGAACAGCCAAAACCCAGGAGGAGCCCGGTCTGGAGCTCCCCAGGGCTCTGCCCCAGCCTCTGATCCCAACATTCCCAAATTCCCAGGCATCACTTGGGGGGACACACGACTGGGGAGTGATGGAGCAACAGGGCTGGGTTTTGTTGGGTTCATTTCCATGGACACCACGCAGAAAATGAAGGCAACCATCCCAACTTCCCCTTTTTTCCAAGGCTTTTCTCTCTCCCTCCTTTTCTTCCCCCCAGTTCTTAAAATCCAATTATAGCACGACTCTCTCAGCAGGGGTCAGTGTGGAATAAGAATCGCCCGAGTTAATGGACATGAGACCAAGAAAGATTAATGCCTAAATGGTTTCAAAAGTTGTATGATGCCGATTTCATTAACATTTTAATTGTAATGTATCTTTTTAATCTTCTTTCACACTAATGGTTTTTATATGCTTCAAAAAAAAGAAAAAAAAATGCTGACAACAAAAATATCAACATACCAAAATTAACAGACGGAACTGAGTGCTGTAATGGGAACTGAATGAAATGCAGAAAACCATGTTAATGATGCATTAAGAGTAGAAACTGTGCTCAGGCAAGAGTCAAAAATTCAGCCCTACACTTCATGCCCTGGCTTTGAACAGGGGCACCTTTCCCCACGTTGTGTCTTTCAGGGGGGATGTGCTGAACAACAACCCCAGCAGCTTCACCAAATGCAGAGGTTTATAAAAAAAAAATAAAATAAGTTGCTGGCACAATTAATCTAATTTAACCAGGGTGGCAGAGAGGAGCAGCAGGTCCAGGTGGGGAGGCTGCTGCTGTTGTCCATCCCCTTCTCCATGGAATGGCACTGCTGGGGCTGTCACCACTCCCTGGGCTCAGGTACCTCAGGCACAGCAGAACTCCCAGACAGGAAAGATGCTGTTGCAACCGCCGTGCAAAATTTTATTTTACTTAATTAGAAGACAATTAAACCTAAGCAATAATGTTTCATTAAGCATGGGCATGTATTGATGATGTTAGCATGGATAAACGGAGGCACAGAAGGAGCAGATAATTGGGGAGCAGACAGATGAAGCCTCAAACAACTTTGGTTTGTAGAAATGAGTGAGAGATTTGGTTCTGCCACCTGCCCTGAGGCCAAGCTGCAGCTGCAAGGGTGATGCAAAAAACCACAAAGTTTTCCTTCCCAGTCCATCAGAACTTCTTAGAAGGGAGAAGATCCAGTCAGAGGGATTCAAAGCCTCCTTATGCCCATCAGGAAATCATAATCCACAAGTCTGCCGTGAGGATGTGATTCCAGCCACAACAGAACAACCAAAATTGGCACATTAGGTTTGGTCCTTCAGGGAGCAGAGGGAGGTTTCCAGTGAGGGGCACCTGCCTGTGGGAAATTCATCCCACAGGATCTCAGCCATGGGGCAGTGCCTGTGCCAGGAGGGGTCTGTATCCCCAGCCAGGCTCATGCATCCCACTGGAAGTCTCCCAGCAATCCCCATCTGCCTCTTCCCTTAGAAATCAAATCCTTTTATTCACCTTCAAATGTATAAATCCTCACTCCCCATCTCCTCTGGGCACCTGGCCATTGCCTTCTGCACTGCACACCACGAAACACCAACCCTTTATTTATGTCTCATGCCAAACCTCTGTGGAGCACAACCCCATAAAGCTCAGGAGGGCCAAAAAATGATCACCTTTGCCCTGCCACCACTGCCCAGCGTCTCTCACAGCCTCCCTGCAAGGATTGATGTTCTCTCCTGCTTCCCTAATGCTTCATATAATCCCAGAGTAAATGTTTGTCCTATGACAGGGAGAACTGGCATGTAAAACATGTCCCCCCACACAAAATGTATATATATATATACATCTCAGGCTGCCATATGCTTCCCAGTGGATAGCATTGCAGAGGCACAGCCAGTGCTGGCACCCACACCCAGGACCCTTCTCCAGCCCCCCTGAACTCCCAGCTCCTTGCACAGGCTGTGCTGCTAAAACCCAGCCCCCAGGGATGACAAACACCTGGCTGCTCTCCCCCAGCCGATCCACCCAGAGCAGCCCAGACCGAGATGCTGCGGGGTGGGGAAAAGAGGAATTTTCTCCTGCTGTTCTAATGACAGATGAACAGATCCTGCTCGTGGCTGTATGGCCGTGGGGGTGACACCGGGGAGGTGAAGTGTTTAATCTCGTCCCAGTGACTATATATGGTCACTGTGATGGAGCCACCTCCCTCTGCTCACGCTCTGCTGCCCTTGGCTCCTGGCACTGCAAACTGGCAGGGCCTGGGCACGGCGCCGGCGCGCCAGAAGTCAGCAGACTCCCCACGTTCCTCTGCTCTCCCTACCTCTTTCCCAATTTTTTCTGGCTTTTATCAGTTGAAAACTACAGAGAATGAGCAAATACTCAAGTTTAAAAAAAAAAAAAAAGCCTAAAACAATTTAAGAGTGCTTTATAGAGAATTGTCGCAAAAAATAAAAAACAACCTGTCAAGTTATTTATGCTTAAATGTACATTTCATAATCACTTAGAAGTTTTAGGGAAAAAAATAAAATCTGTTTTTTGGTGAAAAGTGTATCAATTTATTCAGCCCACACAGGCTGGTTTGTTAGTGCAGGGTAGTTTGTGGCTGTGATTCCTGTCCCCCCCCTCCATCCACCCACCTAGGGGAAAAAAAATGCACTGAAATATTTGTCTTCATAGGAAACGCAACACCAAAAAATGTACTTGACACGCAAAAATTCTGTGAGAAGTCTGACGTGAGGACCTCTGAAAAGCCTGAGGCCAAACTGTGCCGGCTGTGAGCAGCCCAGGGAACACACACAGCACAAAACCTGTGCCAAGGGCTATTTATCTTCATTTTATCTCATTGAGCCAGCAGCTTTCAGGGGGTCTTGGTCACCGTACCAAAGAACTGCTCTCATCACCGCTGTCCCAACAGCATCCCCCATCCCTCCTGGGATCCTCCAGCAGGGTGAACCCCCCCAGCAGGGAGAAGGAGGAAGCTCCACAAGCTGCTTCCATCCTCTGTCCCAGCAGTCTGACTTTTATTACCTCCGTCCCCATTTAGGAGTAACCACATGACAAACCCGAGCGCAATCCTGCCCGGGGAGCTCGCCTGGGATTGCCTCTCCCTCCCCGGCATTTTAGCAACTTTTCCCTTCACAGCAGAATTTTTGACTACAAAGAATGCTAAGATTTAATTTTTTTTTTTCAGATTCCTGTTCTGCCTCCAAACATTTGCTTAAAAACCAAGTTGAACTTAAAAAAAAAAAACAAACCGAAAAAACAAAAACCCCCAACAAAAAATAAACCGCTAATGAATCACAGTTCCTAGCAAATGAGCAATTGCAGTTGACACAATGAATTATGCCTGAAGCAAGCTGGGAAACATATTTTGCAAATGATCTCATCCACAGGCAAACCTGGCATGACACTTGATTTGCTAAAAAAGACACAAAGCCTGTCAAAATTCCTGTCACTCCACAAATAAAGTCAGGTAGAGAAAACCAACAGCCTCACCCTCTTTTAAGCACGCTTCACCTATTTCTCAATTGCTCTACAGGCTCGATTTAATAAAATAAAAGAGCCCCACACGCCCTCCTGTAGGTGTGCCCATCCCAGTGGGTGCTGAGGGCTCTCGGATCCGCTGCCACTTCCCTGGATGAGGAATAAATGGGCTGGGAAGCCGCTCTTTGGATGCCAAACACAGGCTCAGCTCGATTTGAAGCCTAATTGCAGCAAGATATGATGCTCGCTCTGGCCATTAGGTATGGCAGGGAACTCACAATTCCCTTTAATTTCCTCTAGCTGAATGCCTGGGGTTTATTTCTTTCATTACATCCAAGTAAACTCAGAGACAGGTTAGAAAAGAGGGGGGAAAAGTGCAGCCCCCGAGTCCTCAGCATCCCTGGAGCTGTCTCGGAGCAGTTCCCTTTGGCCCAGCACATCCCACCCTATTTCCCCACCTGAAAAGCTGCTGCCTCAGAAAACCTGGAAAAATTCAAAGCCATGCCTGAACCCTCCTTCTAACCCCATTTTGTCAGGCTCGAGTATTTTTAAACAGCAAGCAAAGCAGGAGCTGAGTCCCAGCACTGTTCCCAGGCTGTTCCACGATGTTTGTCCCCAATCCATGTCACCCCAGTGCTGCTGTGCCAGCTCTGCTCCCATCCCAGCTGATCCCACAGCCCAGCACGAGCCCTGCAGGAGGCCAGGCAGGGAGCAGGGGCTGTAAGACAGCCTGAAATAAATATTTCCATTCCAAGGTGAGCTGGGCTGTGTCCCCAGCAGGGAAAGCACAGCCTGGAGGTTTCTCCCAAGCCAGCCCCGGGTGGATCAGGCTCTGGCAGGAGCTCTGGTGGTGTTTCTTCCCTGGCCAGCAATGCTGCAAAGTGGCCTGGCTCCTCCTGACACCTCCAGCTGGGATCTGAGCCAAAGCCCAGTCCAGAGGGACTCACCTGGGTGCTCCAGCCAGGCTCAAGTTCAAGGAGAAGGAATTTTTCTTCTCTGGGCTTACAAGCAGTGAGGATGCTCTGTGTCCCCCCGAGCGTGGGGATGCTGCCCTGTCACCAGCACCAGCTGAAAGGAGCCAAAATCTGCCTCCAGTTCCAGCAGGCTCCCTCAGGAAAGCACAGTCATGGCTGGGGGGAGCTAAAAGGCTTTTATATTGCCAGAGGGCTCCAAAAATATCACTTCCAAAGTGATCCAGCATCAACGCACGCATCTTGGCTAATGGCATCCATCTCTCAGAACAAAGGGGGGCTCTGGGAAAAGCTTGGGGAGCCCTGGACAACGTTTAGGGAGCACAGCCCTGCAGAGCCACAGCCCAACCAACACACAAACCACATCTCTGGCCCCAGTGGGACCCCCTGCTCCTGCCCTGCTCCCTGGCTTTACCCTGCTCTCTGTAATGCCAGCCGCCTCGGGAGGTTTTTGTGACAAATGTTAAGTTTCAGAAATCCATCCCCACCCTCTGGTGTCCCAACACGACAGCTTTTACCCAGTGAAGCTTTAATTAAAAGGCCTCTGCAGGAGGAAAAACCCCAAAACACAGCAATTACAGCCACAGAAGGACATTCACTCTCAGCAGGGAGAGGATGAGACCCCTAATTTTTTTCTACTTGCCACTTACTTCAAATCCAAGCATTACCACCTCCATCCCTCTCACCTTGGGGTCACAGCCTTGCTGTCCTCAGCCAGCTCTTAAGGAACAGCTCAGCTTTGCTCTTTTTAGTTAAAAGCTTTCCGAATTTCAGAGCAGGCTGTGAATGTGGCAGGGAAATTTTGGGGTGAGGCGTGCTGGGATGCTGCACTTTTGGAGCTCCCCAGGACCCTACTGGCAGTGTCCCCACGGAGCAGCAGCAGCAGCAGCAATCATCCCGGTTTGTTTACCGATCCCAGCTTCTCCTGCTCTTTAATATTTCAGCTGGAGAAGGTGAGCCGGCACGCCAGCCCCTCAATTACGCAGGGCGAGAGGCAAACACTTGGCAGGCAGCGAGCACATCAAGCTGCCCACAAGCCTCGCAAATGCCTCCGGAAAGGAAGAAGGGGGAGAGAATAAAAAAATTTAAAAGAAAAAAAAAAAAAGGAATATTCAAATTAATGAGCCGGCGGGTAATGGAGACTTGGCTGGAAGTGATCCTGCACTTCGCCGGCGGAGCAGCACGCGATGTACCGCTGGCGTTGGATTTTCCTAGGGCAGGGAAGATGTTTGCAGAAGTCCTTGAGCGCTGTAACTACAGCAGGGCTGCGGCGGGCAGGGGAGCGCTCCCCCAGCCCAGCCCAACTCCTAAACCCCGAATTTCTGCATTGCTGGAGCTGCTGGAGCCCCCCGGACAGAGGGGACCCGGCTGGCATGGGAGCACATCCCGGCCGTGCAAGGGGAGCCCCCGCCACGCCACGGCCCGGGGCTCCATCCCCTAACCCCGATTGCAGGGCTCGGCCGGGTCTCGGGATCTCGATCTCTCCCTTTCCGCAGCGTTTCCCTCCCCTGGGAGCGAAAACTCCGAGCCTGCGCCTGCATTTATCCCTTAACCCGAGGGGGGCTCGCACACAGCCCCAATCCCCCCGCGCCGCAGCAACTCCCGAACCCCGAACTCCCGAATCCCCGAACCCCCCGAACACCCGAACTCCCGAACCCCCCGAACCCGCTCCCCACGCGGGCACAGCCGCGGGGGTGCCCCCGTCCCCTCCCGCACCCCCCGGGACCCCCGCGACCCCCGGGCTGGGGGTGAAGGGCGCGATGTGCGCGTCCCCCACAGCCAGCCCGGCCCGGCCCGGCCCGGCTCGGGGGCGATGCGGGCTCGGCGCTGCCCCGGGCGCTGCCAGGCCCGGGGCCGGGGCCGGGCCGGGGGTCGTGGCCGCGGTGGCGGGGCCGGGCCGGGGTCGCGGGGCCGCGCTCACCTGAGGGGCGCCGGCCCCCGAGGCTGCCCTGGGCCTGGCGCGGCGGGGCCGGGCGGCGGCAGGAAGTGATTCCAGCCGCTCCTCACATGGACTTTCCCTGACCTCGCCCAGCAGCGCCGGCAGCCGCCGCACAGACCGGCCCGGCGGGACCGGCACCGGCAGCGGCTCCGCGCCAGGGCCGCCCGCGGGGCGGGGGCGGCCGCGGGGGGCGGCACCGGCCCGGGGGGACCGGGAGGAGCCGGGGGCGGGACCGGCCCGGACACCCCGAACCCCCCCGGGCCCGCTCCCCCAGCCCCGGGCCGCGGGAGGGGCGGGCACGGCCCGGAGCGGGGCGGGAACCGCGGGGCTCGGGCTGCTGCCGATGGCTCCTACCTGGCTTGTCTTGTCTTGTCTTGTTTTATTTTATTTTATTTTATTTTATTTTATTTTATTTTATTTTATTTTATTTTATTTTATTTTATTTTATTTTTTATTTTATTTTAGTTATTTTATTTAACTTTAGTTATTCTATTCTATTCTATTCTATTCTATTCTATTCTATTCTATTCTATTCTATTCTATTCTATTCTATTCTATCCTATTCTATTCTATCCTATTCTACTCTATTCTATTTTATTCTATTTTATTCTATTCTATTCTGTTCTATTCTATTTCCCACTTTTACTTTCTGTATTTTTCATATTATTTTATTTATGTCATCATAGTTCGTATTTTATCTTATTTTATTCTATTTTCTACTTTTAATTAATTTATTTTTTTGTATTATTTTATTTATTTTATCATATTTCTTATTTTATCTTATTTTTTATGTTATTATTATTTTATTCCTTTTTATTTTATATTTTAACGTTATTCTATTTTATTTATTCTATTCTATTTATTTTATATTTTATTTCATTCTTTTTTATTCTGTTTTTTTTAATTGTGTTTTATTTCATTCTTTTTTATTCTATTTTTAAAATTTTTTAGTTTTATTTCACTTTCGTCTATTTTGTTTTTATTTCATGTTATTATCACTTGATATTTCATCTCATTTTATTCCTTTATTTGGTTTCTTTTTTGTTGTTTATATTTTTAATTTCTTTTTGCTCTTGCATTTTTTAAATTCCATTTATTTTGCCTGTTTATATTTTATTGTGTTTTATTTTTCTTTTTTATTTCCTTGTAAATTTCCTTTTCATTTCTTTTTTTACCTGATAATTTTTTTTCTTTTTTATTTTTCGCCTCTTTTTTTTTTTTTTTTTTTATTTCACCTCATTCCTATTACTGATTTTTATTTACCTTTATTACCTTAATTATTTCATTAAATAGTGAACTTCCACCCCCAGGAAAACCTGTTGGAGTTTTGGTGTTTACCCCAGGCCTGAAGATCCCCACAGCTCCAGGGCTGCCCCTCTTCCATCCCTTCTGCACAAAAACCCTTGAAAGCATCACAAAAAGCAGAGCAGTGTGAGCTGGGACTGCTCCAGCCTTGTGGGCACATTTCCATTCCAAATTTCATTTTATAACCTTAAAAAAAAAACCTAAAAATCCTCTTTTTGCTTTGTTGCCTCCCTAAGCCCAAAATATTAAAATCAGCAAATTTGCATGATGAAAGTGTGCAGTTTGCCCTACGTCTGCTGAAGGAATTTCAAAGGAGTAACAAAAACCCTCTCGGAAGCAGGAGCCTCTTGCTGTCTGCTTTGCATGCGAAATTACGGCAGAACTTCTGTGAATCTGGAAGTTTCCTTCCTCTCACACTCCCCAACATTCATCATTTCGAGGCTGCCTTAAAATCTGCAGCAAAATATCCCCATATTTTAAAAATCAGCATCAAATGCCTAGAACTGCTCAAGGCTGAGGAATTTCATTAGCACTTGACACTTTAAAAAAACAGTGTCAGGTCAGGACAAACACATTTGCTTTTCTGCTCGAGATAAATTCGGGTTTTTTTAGTGGCTTTTTTTTTTTTTTTTTAAAGAAATGATGCATGAGAAATCTGTCCCCAACCCTCATTACCCTTCCAGTGTGACAATCCCAGCTCCCCTTCCTCGGTTTTCATTGGAACATCTCAACACCCTGAAGAAGGGATGGGGAAAGGGGGATGGATTCCAGTAGGGAGAGGGCAGGGCTAGAAGGGATTTGGGATTTTGGGAATAAATCCTTCCCTGTGAGAGGGCAGGGCTAGAAGAGGTTTTGGATTTTGGGAATAAATCCTTCCCTGTGAGAGGGCAGGGCTAGAAGGGATTTGGGATTTTGGGAATAAATCCTTCCCTGTGAGGGTGGGGATGCCCAGAGAAGCTGTGGCTGCTCCATCCCTGGAAATGTCCCAGGATGGGGCTTGATTCCAGCTGAAATATGAAAAATATCTTCTGCAAGAACTTCCCTGGCCACCTCCTTGGGTGGTCACCTCTGTGGGTGACCAGAACTGTCCCCGTGTCCCCTCTGTGTCACAGGGATGTGGGGACACTCAGGGACCCCGTGTTGTCCCCAAGGGGCTTCACTGAGCAGGGATTTGGGGTTTGGAAACCCCCAGAACCCCTCTGAGGCTCTCAGAAAATCCAGCCATGAGCTGCAGAGCTGGAAAATTCCTTTTTTTCCTCCAGCAGGAGAGAAAATCCCGGCTCTGTGACTCGCCCAGGGCCTCCCCAGCTCTGAGACAGCAGAGCCTGGTAATGCTCCAGTGCAGGAGCATCCTCCCTCCCTTCAGCCATGGACATTTTAAAAATGTTCTGTGATGGAGAAAGAAACATTTCTTAAGTACCATTTGATGTCTGGGAATGGCTCCGGGGCTAGAGAAAACATGTTTATTTACTACTCTGCTGATTTTAATGCGAAAGATTGGTTCAGTGAGTAGAGGAAACAAACCAGGCAACATTTTCCATAATGTCTGCAAAGTGTTCCTGGGCTGCGGAAATATTTTCTTTCTTTCTCTCTCTCTCTTGCCTGCGTTTTTTTTTCAATCTAGCATTTCAAATTGAAGAATGGCTTGAGGGCTGAAGAAATCACTTGATAAAATACCCAACATTTACATTCTTGCAGGAGAAAAGCTAACTTTTTCATTTTTTTTTTTTCCATCTGAGCAGTGGTTTAGTGAAGCAGAAGAAACAATCCTGCAGCATCCCCATGTCCCTTTAACCCTTTCTGGCTGCAGCTCTTCAGCTGAACTTTTGCTGCAAAGCTTTAGGATTTTGTTCCTTCTGCAAATTCTGGGCTCTAAGGTGGCTAAAATACACTTTTCAACTTGATTTCCAGGTGTATTTCTGGATGTCTGGGTGAGGGAGCCAGCCTGGCTGGGGACCAGCAGGCAAAGCATCAATCACTGCACCAAGCTCTGATTTATTTTGTGCAGGGATGTGACTTTCCAGCAAACTTGGTAATGAGCAACACCTTCAAGGTGTTCCTGATCTTCCTGCCCCCAAAATGCTGCAGTGATTGTCCCTGGGCATGGCTGGGACTGATCTTTGTGGTGTGGGGATCACCCTGAGTTATTGGGCTGGAAGGGATGCTGGAAGAAAATTCAGGAATCTGCTGGGAAACTCCTTATCCTGCAGCAACACTGTACAAAGCACATCAGTTGTCGTGCTGGGAAGAATTTTTGTTGTTCGCTTTGTAGGCAGAATAAGTTTTATCTCCCCAATATTTGGGCTGTGAGCTACAAGGCCTTGTGGTAGGTGGTGAAAATGTCCAGAAATTTTCCCTTTGATGGCCCATTTAGCCACCTCTGCACACAGCTGATGTTCTTGGAGGGAGGAGAGGACACAACAGCTCTGCTGCAGCCCAGCAAAGTTCACTGGGATTAGCACAACACCGAGAACGGTGGAAAATAACAATAAAATGTATCAGAGCCCCTCGTTTTAGTGCTTTTTTTGTTTATGCCAGAGGGATCTGCCTTCTCCTCTGCTGTTCACAGCACCCAGTGAATTTTGTGATGAGTTCTGCTCGGTGTGCTCCCTCCTGCAGGAACAGAGACAATCTTTACAGCAAAATGAGAATATTGCGAGTGAGGGGAGAGCCATGGTGACCAGCAGGGCAGGGGTGGTGGCCATGGAGAGCAGTGACTGTCCAGGCACAGCCCTGCCAGCCACAGAGCTCAGATCAGGCTGAAGGCAGCTCTTACACCACCTTTCCTCCTGGAAAATGGGGATTGAAAGGTTTGGTGACAACGTGTGGCCACCCTGGGACTTCTCCACCTGCTGGCCCTGCCTCTCCTGCTGTGGTGTCTCCATCTCCCTCCCTCCAGGATTTCTCCCTGCTCCCATCACTTCCCCATCACTGGGGAAGCTCCAACCCTGCTGCAGTAAATCTCTCCTGGGTCAGGGGGGTCTGGTTCCAGCCCAGCAGTGTTTTCTTGTCAGCCCCCAGAGCTCCCCTGGGGCTCAGAATTGGTGTTTTGGTGGCACTGGAGCTGTCTGAGCAGGGTCTCTGCCATGAGTGACAAGAGCCACTGCAGTGGGACAGGGAGCATCCCCACACCTCCAGAGCCATTCATGTGGGAGGGATGGGGTGTTAACACCACATTTTGGGACAAACCCCTGAAATCTCTGCTCAGCCAAAGCCACAGCACCCAGGGAGAAGATTCCTTACCCAATAAAACCTTTTGTTTGTTGTGTTTGGTGCCTGTTCAGCTCTGACATTTTTTCTCCGTGGGGTTTTCTCCTCCCCAGCATTGAAAGGGTGTGATGGTTCCAGCTCTCCCAGCCCTCCAGCCACCCCAGGGATGCCAGCCAGGACAGGGAAGCACTGCTGGCAGGCTCTGCCACCTCTCTGCTCCAGGCAATGGGGTGGGATCAGCGCTCATGGAACCCCTGAATGGTTTGGAAAGGACCTCCAAGCCCCTCTCAGTCCCGTGCAGTGACCCCTTCCACTATCCCAGGCTGCTCCAAGCCCTTCCCAACCTGGCCTTGGACGCTTACAAGGGGTGGGCTGGAGTTAAACTTGTTCTATTTTATGAAAAACATAAATAAATCTCAGAGTTCTTTACATGAAGTCTCCACACAAGGCTGGAGCATCTCCCTGTGCCACGCAGCTGACACGGTGCAGATGTGGATTGTTTTGACTCCAGCCAGGCTTATTTGATTTACATTAAAATGATTAGGAATAAGTTAAAACAAACAGAAATGAGATGTCTCCGAGGCAGCTGCTTTGTCCTGACCAAACTGGCACAAGGCTGTGTGTAAAAAGGCTTTACTTGTTAGTAAATAGAGAAATCCTTCAGATCCTGCCGGGAGAATTGCTCCAGAAGCTCAAGGCACTGCTTGTTTCCAGCTGGGTCCCCCGAGGTGAGAGCAGGACAACAACAGAAAACCATGTATCATTGGCCTGTTTTAGTAATTATTTATTATATAATGGTGTGGTGCCTGTGCAAGCAGGAGAAGAGAAAGCCCAGCCCTGGGAGGGTTTTGTGGCTGTGTTAATTCGTGGCAGGTACTCACAGCCTGGGAGCTCTGACCTCCCTGGACACAGCCTGCAGGCTGTTTTCCCAGGAGCAGCACTCAAATAAATTTACATAAAAGTATCTGCTTTCATCTCAAAGATTCCACGTGCTGGTGGATGGAAGCTCATCTGGTAAACGATGCTGATATTTAATTGCCTCTAAAGCTCAGAAATGGTATTTAAGTCGGGCTGGCGCAGTTCAGGGGACACCAGCAGCCTTGCTCTGGCTGCCTGCTCTCTCTCTGAGCTCTGCCCATGATTTCTGCTCCCCAGATGAACCATCTGACACTCGGCTGAGGGAGCAGACTCGGTAGTGCCAGATCCAAGGGAATCACTCCTGCTGAGCTCTGCATTGACTCAGGGCTGCCTTTAAGGAGTTTGGGAATTGGGAAGGAGTTTCTCTTTTGGGTCTGGCAGAGGAGGTGAAGCTGCTCCCTGGGCACTCCTGTAATGTGGAGGGGTGTCTGTGGCCAGCCTGGGGGATTTGGGGACTCATGATGTGTCCCAACCCAAATTTCCTGCAGGCTCTCTCAGGCCTCTCACAACCAACACTTTTTCAAAGTCTTTCTTGGTCCATAATTTTAGCTCATTTAAAGCTGGCCACTCCAATAAATGGTGCTCAGGCTCTCGCTACAGATCCTCTCACACCCCTCATGTGTTCAGAAACACGAGCAAGATGCCTTTGAGTCAAGATGCTCAGGTCACCCTTGGAGTGCCAGGTGGGAAGGGGAGGAGGTGGCCACATGTCTGCTGTGC
Organism: Catharus ustulatus; assembly: GCF_009819885.2. Taxonomy (NCBI): domain Eukaryota; kingdom Metazoa; phylum Chordata; class Aves; order Passeriformes; family Turdidae; genus Catharus; species Catharus ustulatus. The sequence continues at coordinate 8,954,801 of NC_046241.1, read as the reverse complement.
AGGAGATGATGATCCCCTCGATGAGAGCGTGAAACTGCCAGAGACAGAGTCAGGCATTTGATTTTTCTAAGCTAAGCATGTAAATGAGACTGGCATAATCGGTGTGTGTTTCCCCTTCCTTTCTGTAGAGGAATATTTTGGGTTGAAGTGTCTGTGATGTGACTGATGCAGCGAGTCAGCGCTGTCAGAGCCTGATTCACGAGTTGGTGCTGCAGTGCTGGGGGTGGGAGAGGGTAACCTTGGCTCTGCTCCTCCTCCTCCTCCTCCTGTGCTGGGAGCCCAGATCCAGTGTCAGGAGCTGCTCTGTCCCTGCTGGAAATGGGCTGACACCCACAGGGAGGTTTTCCTTGCTCATGGCAGCACATGGACAGCAAATCCAGCAAAGCTGGGCTCTTGGTCACCAACAATGCACCAGGCAGGGGCATGGAGCAGCCCAGATGTCTCCTGAAGTTTTGCTGCTGGACATGAGCTGGTCTGGATTTCTGTTGTGAGGGATCCAGTGACTCTTGGTGCTGAAGTTAAGCCAAATTTCTTCATATTTCCCACAGAATTTGAGTGTGATCTTATCACAGGAGCTGCAGTGGGGCCTGTGCATTGGCACAGCTCCTTTGCTATTGTTGAGAAAGTCTTGCTCTGAGGAAATTTAGAGTAATAATGATCCCTCCTGCAGTGTATTGTTATTCTTTATTCTGTGTTTGCCCTGGTAGCTGCACCTTTAAAGGACACCCCAAGAAAATCACTGCTTCAGCCCACCCAGGACAACACTCCAAGAGAGGGGAGAGAGCTTTGCCAGCCAAAGATCTGTTGGAAAGAAGCCTTCAGCTGATTCATTTCCCAGGTTTCCCACAACTATTTGGGGAGTTTTTGTTTCCCATTGTTACCAGACAAATTTCCAAGCTGCTCTTCACGAGGAGCTGGGCAGGGATGTGATGTCCAGACCCATCCATCCCTGTGGGATGTTTCCACCTGCTCCAAGGTGCTCCTGCTCCTGCTGGGGCTGGGCTGGGCTCCTGGCACCAGGCAGGAGGAACTGGAGCACCAGTGACTGCACACAAAAGCCTGGGAAAAAACCTGCTGTGATTTACCCACACGGAGTTCAATAAACATTAGATCTGATGGCATTCATCGTTTTTTCATAGCATGCTCGATTACTGCTTCAGTTATTGCTCAAATGACATCATTCCTGGCAAAGGAATTGATTGATTTTTTAATGAATATTCATATGGCATTTCAGCCAGGAGTAGGCATTAATATTCTAAGAAAGAAGAATGAAACGTACATCCTAATTTAATGAATGATTGTAAATATGTATCTGATGGATAATGTGACAATGAGCATTTTAAAAGGCATCCATAGTCACCTCGGGGGCTTTTTTTGGGAACAAAGGGGCAAAGGGGTGAGGGATGGACTGGTCAGATCCCAGCACGGATCTCCTGTCACTCACACTGGGATTCTGCAACGCTCTGGAATAAATCACGTATTGATAACACTCGCTGATCCCAGGTGATGCGAGGTGGAAAACAGCGATGAGAGCGGGATGTGAAGCTGGACAAAGAGCCAGGAGGGGACAGGGCAGAGCCCCCATCCCTGCCGTGATGCCGGGTTGGTTGGAGGCAGGTGAGGCATCTCCTCGGTCCCCTTGTGGAGCTCTGTCATGTTCAATTCCCTTCACCAGAGCCCGGCTGCCAGCCCCGCGCTCCCCGAATGTACATACATTTGTCAGACATCCTTAAGATGTCTCCCCGATCCGAGCACTGATCCTTTGTGAAGGCAACAGTTGTAATGCTTAAACCGCGACAGCAGCCTCGCTTCTCCCCCTCGTGCCATCCCAGCTCCGGAAAGCGCTGAAAGCCCCGGCACAGAGCCCTCAAACAGGGGATTGATTTAAATCAAACACCTGGAGCATCCTCTGGAAGCAATGATAAATCAGGGCATTGCCATTAAAGTCACCGAGGGGACAGGCACGGAAGGCTGTTTATATATTGTGAGAGGAGAGAGAGGGGCCCTTGTGCTGACAGAGCACAAACCCCGAACGAAAAGCAAAAAGCAAACCCCGAGTGAAACGCAAAAAGCGATCCCCGAAATCCCCGCAAACAGCAGAGCCACAGCCCGGAGACAGCAGTGGGGACCTTCCTGGGGACAGAGCTTTTTTCCCCTTCAAACCACTCTTTTTTCCATTCTATAGCTGGCAGGGAAAAGGTTTAACCTTCCAGGGCATCTCCAGGGAGGGCGGTGTCCCTGCGGCTCCCGTTCGCACATCCCGGTGCGTGGGACCGAGTTTGCCGATAAAAATACAGCCGGAGTTATGCTTGGTATGGAACAAGCAGGCAGTAGCTGCCCAAGACTTCACAACATCCCGCTTTTGGCTCGCCTCCAAAGCACCAAAACAAAACAAAAATTCACTTGGCATCTCTGCGGATTGAAGCGAGTTTTTCTTTTTGCAGCAATTGCTGAACAAACGTTTCGAGGCTTGTGCCGCCGCCCCCACCCCTGCTTTCTCCCCCGAATCATGTGCTGGAAGGATGGAAAAGATGTTCAAGGTCATGGAACAGAATGGCAGAACCCCAGAAGCGCCGAGGCTGGGAAAGCCCTGCCAGAGCATCGAGTCCAGCCTGGGACTGAGCCTCGCTTTGTCACCAGCCCTGGGAGCCACCCAGCCCTTCCTTGGACACTCCAGGGCTGGGGACACCCCTGGGCACCCCCTTCCAAGGTTTCACCACCTTTTCTGTGAAGAAATTCTTCCTGAACAAACCTGTTCATTGTCCATCTCTGTCCTCGGTGGCCTCACTGTGCTCTGCCACCAAAGTGGAGCTCAAGCTGTGGGTGTTGGGGAGTTTGGCCCAGCAGGACCTGCAGGAGAGGGGTGATTCCTCCAAACCACTCTCTCATCATGCTGGGGGCTTTTGGACCCCCAGGGAGGTGCAGCTTGTACCCCTGTGCTGAATTCAACCCCTTCACATTGGAAAAGCAAATTCACCTTCCTCCCATCCGAGCTCCTTGCACCAGCCAGGAAGGAGCAGCACCCCAGGAATTACAGCAGAGTCAGCCTGGGAAAAATCCCCCAGCAGCGGCCTGAAACGAGGGAATTCAGGGTTTGGCCTCATATTTCTTGTGTGACACAGGACACAGACAATGCACATCTTCTGCAGGTTTGAGTGCTGCAACTTGACCTTCTGGGCTTTGTTCTCAACTGGTTTATTTATTTCCCCAAGAAGAGGCAGGTTTGTTTGAGAGGAAACAAGGTGAAACCCTGACCTTGCTGAAAGCGCCGAGAGTTTGCCATTGATTGCAGCAGAATTAGACATTTACACGGAGTTATCACCAGAGGCTCAGCTCTTGTTTCTTTGGTGCTTGATGCTTTAAAGGAAGAGACCAAAAATCCTGCACGGCCACCACTCCCCCTCCTGCCCTCTCTGGAAGCAGCTACAGCCCTTGAAACATGAAATTTTCCTGTCCCTGCCGTGGCACATCGCTATCACGCCGTTGCTGATCAGAAGAATTCTGTGTTTTCTCTGCATGCAGCCCTTCCCGAGGGCGTTCACAACGTGTGAGCACGGGCACAACTCGAACAATCAATCTCTGTGGAAACCACCCCCTGCTCTGGCAGTGCTCTCCCCTGGCTCTGGGCAGCCAGAGTGCAGAAATGCATCAATTTTGGTGATTTTTGGCCCCCCCCAAACGCTGCAACAGCGACTTTGCAACCCAGACTCCCCAAGCACCCAGAGGAGCTCTTTGTACAGTGTCTTAATCAGTACATAAAATGCTTTCAGTGAAATGCTGCCTTCTTCTGTCTATTTGTCACAACTGATGCTCTGGTGAGCAGTAAATAGGAAATTTGTTGGCAAATCAGCACCACCAGCTCTGTTTGCGAGGCAAGGCTGGAGCACAGAACTCTGAGCGAGTCCCTGTCGTGCCTCCTGCTGGACCCTCAATCCTTGAGGCTCAGCAAGTCCTGAAAACACATAAATCTCTCCTCAACAGAACCCAGACAGCATTATAACCAGGTTATGTAATTCCCAGCACCTCTGCTGTTATTAACAGCGCTGATTAAAGCGATGCATGCACAAGAATTCCCCACCAGTTTGGCTGGGAAAGCTCCACATGGAAAATCACATTGAAAATTCGGGCCCTGCGCTGCTCCCCGCCTCCCTCCCCTCATCCCCATCCCCGTTGCACAACTCTGGTTTCGTGTTTGCCACCAGACAGTTCGCAGTCAGCCTCACATGGAAAAGAAGGAAGTAACAGTGCCTACATTGCACAGAGCTGCGAGCAAACGCCTTTCCAAGAAACTATTAAGCAGTGCTCATTTGAAGTTGAAACGAGGAAAAAAAAAAAAAAAAAAGACAAACTTGGAAGGATTTTTCTTGGCTCGGAGCTTTTTATGAAATTCAGATTTGAAGTGAAACGCGGCCAGGCATCACCAGCGGGGCAGACAGATCCCAGTCCTGCCCTTTGCCAGAATTTTCCTGGTGTTGTCCCCAGGAGGGAGCAGTGACCCACAGCCCCTGAGCTGGCCCCGGAGCCCGGCTCGCCCTCTCCATCCCCCGGCACTGTCCGGGCTGGAGCTGCGTGGGTGCCCGGGGATGCTGGCAGGGCATCAGCCCCTCAATCAGCCCCTTTGTGCCGCACACAGCAGCGATTGTTCCTCGGCAGCTTTGCGTTTGTCCCCCGGCGGCTTCAGACACCCTTGGTGGCAGCATTAAAGTGACCCCGTTGGGCTTTTCAAATGGATTTATTTTTTAAACCTTGCTCGTTTTTCGAGGCAGGGAGATAAGACTCCTTAAAAAAAAAATAAATAAAAATCTCTTAGCCCATCTAAATTCTCCCCATTACCGAGCAAATGGTTTGCAACAACAAATTTATTCCGCAGCGTCTCCTGTGCTCTTTTTTGTTTGAAAAAGCCACAAACAGATTGTGATTTTCTCTAACAGATTCACCATCTGGGAAATTTTTCATGCAACTCCTTTCCTCACTGGGAGCAAGTTACTCAGAGGGGAATTCCCAGCAGAGAGCGGGCTCTGAAGGGATGGGTCGTTCATTTAATTAGCATGCATAATCTGGATGTCCTTACTCAGGCAAAACTCTCACCAGGGCCAATGGGAGATTTATTTTTTTTTTTTTTCAAGAACCAGCTAAGGACTTTGGTATTTGTCTCTTGGTGTTACATGGAGTGTTTTCCTTGCAGGGAGAACTTGGCTTTTGGCTGCATTGGAGGCTCTGATTTACTACAGCTCTGTGCATCCAAGGTCAGGATGTGGCCCCTGTCACAAGGCTGAGCCTGGCAGGAGCAGTTCCCTTTCACACACTTCCCCAGCCCAGGGAACACCCCACGTTTTGGGAGCACACACAGCCAGGGTGCTGTGGGGTGGAGGTCAGCGGGGCAAGAGGCTCTGCAGAGCCCAGCAGCACCAGCACAGAGAAGTGTCCTGCTCCTGCAGCTGGGATGGGGGGGATTTTACCTCTCTGCAGATGAATTTATCACTTGGGAAGATGCAGGAAGAGCAGGGATGCTCCTTTCATCTGCTCCCTTTCAGCTGGTGCTGTGGAACATCAGGGAGCTCAGACCCCTCTGTGCTCCCACCCCAGCACAGCTCTGAGAGCTGCACAAGCAGATCTTACACAGAACAATTTTCACCGGCTCATTACTGGACAAAACTTCACTTTGAACTGACATTTTCTGGGCACGACGAGTGCTTTGAAGCAGGGAGACAAAATTAGTGCAGAGAGTTGGCAGGTGAAGAAATGACAGGGTGGTTTGTTTTTTCTTTTTTTTTCTTTCCCCCAGCAGCAGAGCTGTCCAGGAGCTATGGAAACCTTGTTTGGCTAAATAAAAACGCAGAAAGATAACAAGGTTCATATTTTCCAGTATTTGCTGGAACAGGGTTCTATCTGTGTGTGCTGGAGGCTCCAGAACAGCCAAAGCTGTTCCTGAAGGGAAATGTGCTGTGCTGTTCTCCACAGCTGGAAGTAAAGGCTGTCTCAAACCTCCCCAGAGGGAGGGAATGAAGTCAGTGATGCAGGAGAATCCTGGAGGGATTGCAGGGAGCTTCAGGCAGGTGAGGGGCTGGTTTCTTCTCCAGTCTGTTCCAGCGCCCTTTTGAGACTTGCAGCTGTAAACTGGGACAAAACTTGGCCCTGAAGCTCCCTCTAGGAACTGGGCAAACAAGTTCTACCCCAGGAGCTGGCAAAGGCTCCACATCCCCATGTTACTGAAAGTGAAAATACATCCTTGTCCAAATCCTCCTCCCTCTCAGAAACCTCCTTCAAGGTCTCCCCTGTGACTCCTCAGCTCTTGGGGGAACAGAAAGGAGCAGATCCTGCTCACATGGGGTGGTGAGCTGCTCTGTCCACACAAATGGCTCCAGTTTGGTCTGTAATGGTCCTGTCCACACTGGTTCTCCAAAAACCTGTGCTCCATGGGCTCCAGCTTTGCTAGTCCTGCCCAGCATCTATTTTAGAGCTTCATGCTGTTGGACATCACTGTAGTGCTTTCCACATAAGAATAATAGGAATGAGAGAGTCCTCCACAGCAGGAATAATCCTTTATTCCCATAGGAAGCATCAGAGCCGTGTCCTGAAACTTCAGCTGAGCACAGGGAAGGGAGGAAAGGCAGCACCTGCCAAGAATTCCCTGCTGTGCCCCTCAGTGGGAAGTGACAGCTCCTTCCATCCCCTCCACCCTTTTGGAGAATCACAAGCTCATCAATTTTGGAAAAGACCTCCAAGATCAAGTCCAACGTTCAGCCTAAGCTGTGCTGCCACCAGGACATCCCCACATCACAGCAGGAGGAGGAAACTCTTCCTTTTCCTTCCCCACCCATCCACCAACATGTTAACAAGCCAAGTTTAATGTAGGTGGCATGTTTCATACAGAATCTTACAGGCACCCAAAACACCAGCTGGTGCCATGTTCTGAGGAGTTAACGAGGTGAAACTCCAACATTTCAGTCTCCTTCCAACATTGCCAGGCTGAACAACAGGCTTGGCTCCTCAGGGGGATCCCTGGCACCCAAACACCTGCAGAGCTCAGCAGCCAGCAGGGCTCATTCTCCAAAGGGTTTGGAATAGCTCTGCAATGGACACACACCCTCCCAGATCAGTATTTCTAATATTTTTCTTAATTAATGAAAGGCTTTTTTAACCTGCAATGTAGAAATGTTTAAAGACCAAATGTGGAAAGAGGAAAAATCCAAACAAACCATCTGCTGTCGCTGTTGAATGTGGAATCTGCATGAAGAAATTTTAGAGTTAAAGCCATTTATATCTTTAATACACTTTATATATTTTGGGGCCTAATCCATTCCTCCCAACACTGAATTTGGAAAGAGTGAAATACCCAAAAGAACATAAAACTTCCCCAGCTTGCAAGAACCTGCTCAACATGAAATATTTCTGGCAAATATCATTATAAACCACTCCTGAAAAGCTGAAAGTTCAGCTTCCCCTGTTTCCTTACCTGTATTCTACAATGTTTTGTGTGTCCCTTTATTAAAAATGTCAGGTTTTTAAATTAAATTAAAGGGGGGGAAAAGCTCTACTTATTCTTTGCATAAACACAATACAACATTTAGTCTGCCTCTTTCTCCCTCCCTCAGTTGTGGCTTGGCTCCCTTTCAGCTTCTAAGAAAGTTTAGGAATCTCAATTCTGCAAGAAAGAAATACTTTGGCAAAATAGTCCTAAAAGCTTTTTTAAAAAATTAAAACCAATAATTTTACATTCTGAACCATTCCCAAGACCTTACTTACTGTGCAACCTCCCGGGGATGTTGTGAGGTTTAATTAGCTCCAGTTGGAAAATGCTTCAAAGAGGAAAAGTGCCAAATATTGCTCCACTCAGGTAGAGCTAAAATGTCTAAATTATTACATCATAAAGCAAATAATTTGAAAATTAACTCCTCTTCCTTGCCAGCATGACTTCACAGGGACTTCACCTCCCCACTGTGCTGGTAGGATCACACCAAGGTGTCCAAGTGCTGGTGATCAAAGATTTTTGGACATTGTGGTGCATTTGAGGCCACCTCAATTACAGAATTTTGGGGTTGTCTAACTCTGTTTGCCACAGGAGCCCTGATCCTCAGGGCATTGTCAGTGCAGGTATTTGGCCACCTGTGGATGATACAATTCCTCCAAAGCCATCTTCCCCTGGCCCCTGAACTTGCTATAATAGATAAGATTTCCTAGATTCCAAGGTTGAGCCAAATTCCTTAAGAATTTGGTTAGAAATTAGGATGTGTAATTGGTCAGTTCACCTTTAGAACTTCTCACTTGGATTGGATGCTGTTCTTTGTATAAACCTTTATTGGTTGTAGTTTGAATCCCCCCTGAACCTATAAATATGATTCTGAGAGAATCCTGCTTGATCAACCTTGGCATGAAATAAAGATTCTTGTGGAACTCATCAAGTAAGGTCTCTGGTCTTTCTCTGCTGGCTAAATGTGAGCTTTCTGAGAGATGGCTAAATGATGTTAGCACCCTCTGGTCCTGCACCTTTGCAGAAGATGCTCTGAGCTAAAGCAGCTCAGCCCCAGGGTCTCTCTGGAGGAACATCTGGGCATTTTTGGCAAAGGTTATTTTTTGTGCTTTAACAAGGACACGTCCTTCTCCCTCAGAACACAACGTGAGTTTATTGAAGGTGTAAAAGCGAGGCTCAATCTCCTTCTCCCTGCACCGAGGACGTGATAATGACCCAAGGCTCCCAAGATGAGATTTTAATGCTCAACATCCCTCACTTGCCCACATCTGCACTTGGCAAGGGGGCTCAGCCTCCAGCAGTGACCTTGTGAGGCTCCAGCTCCGATCCCCCATCCCAGCAGCTGCTCAGCAGGGACAGCTCAAAAAAGGCTCACTCGAGGCTGTCATATTTATGGAATAAAGCAGTTGGCTGGCAGTCAAATTAGAAGTGATGAAAAAGGTTGTGAGACTCCTTGTACCCACGAGCTCCTTTGTTCCTTGACCAAATTAGCGCTGGAAGAACCACCTGCTATTCATGTGTTAATCGCATGATCGCTGCTCTGCTTTACAGGCTCGCACACATCAAAGCCGCCTGTGTCACCCTGTTCCTGTGGGGGTTTTCAAAGAACACCGTGAAACCAGAGAAGTTCACGACCTGCCCACAGCCCAGACCTTTATTTCCTCCGGAGCCAGAACCAAACCAGCACAGGTTTGGCGGAGCAGGTGAGTGTGTCCATCATGAGGAGCATAAATCACCACAAATCACCTTTTTTTAACCCAAGGAGTGCTGAAGTTTGGTCACTCCCAAGGTCCCACTGCTGTCCCAGCCACACCAGGGCTGTTTGTGTGAGTCTGACAGGTTTTCTGCAGGAATTCTGAGATCCTCCCCACCCTGCAATGCTCGGGGCTGGCAGCTGTGCTGGAGATTATTGTACTGGGGATTACTGGGAGCTCTCAGCACACAGAGCAAGCTGCAGCTCAGACCTACAGGACATCCAGGACCTGGGGTCCACAGAACAATCCCAGAAAAGGCTGTGGGGAGCTCTGTTGGGAGAGAAGCTCCAGACACCAGTTTGTGACAGATGCTGATGCTCCATCTCTGCTGCAGAAAGAGCCTTTGGTTCTCTTGGGGCTAATCTAAAGTTCACACCACCGTGGCCATTATTTATTCAGCTCTGCTCTTCAGCTGCATTATCTCTAACACTCCATAAAGACAGAATTTCGGGCTCCACACAGAAACCTCTCTGTTTTCTATCCACAAGCCTCCAAACCAAGGTATGTCAGCAAAAGACTGCACCACTCACAAGTTAAAAAGGGAAGGATCTTTGGAAATCACAGCTCTGACCAAGGAGAGATAAAATCCAGACACATAATTTCACTCTTATTTCCCTGTCATGGACCCCAAAGATTTTGTGCAGGGAGGCAAAAAGGTTCTGCATAATTTTCACCAACAATAAACAGTCCCTTAAAGAATGCAGGGAAAAAGGCAATATTCCATCATAAGGCAAAACAAACAAACAAAAGCAGAATAAAAATAAACTTTAGGGCAGTTTCTGGGCTCCATAAATAGAGTTCCTTGACTGACTGCACAGTGACATCTTAGATCAGGACCAGCAGAACTGAGCTGAAAATTCAACTGTTATTTTGTGCTGCTGGTAAAGCTGTGCAGTGACCCTCCCTCTCCCTGCTGCAGAGGTAGAACAATCTGTGTCGTTTCAGGGAACAATTATTGCCAGCTCAGACTGCACTCAGCTCCTAATCTCTCCTAGGTAAGACAGTCTCACCTCATTGTGCTCCCTGAGACAGAGGAATCTCTGTGAGAAAGCTGGAACGAATCAATTGAGGGAAAAGCAGAAGCAAATGCCAGGATCTGAACACTGAGGATCGTTGCAATGGGTCCCCCTTAATCACTGCAAAATGAGAACATATTTGCCGTGACTGGGAATTTCAGGAGCACATGATGGTAAGGCCTGCTCCCATCCCTCCTGTGGATTTGTGCTCTAAGGGAAAGACTCAATTACTCAGCACTAAATGCCTGAAAAGGACAAAGCCACTCAAAGCTACATAATCACCTTAAAGTGGACGAAAACAGGAGAGTGGGGTAAATGTATGTCTTGCATAAATCTAGAAATAAAAGAGGAAAAGAAAAAAAACAAAACCCCAAAGCCCTACAGTTAGTTGAATTTTGGGCCCAGATTCTTATTGGGAGTATACAAAATAAAAACCTACAAGAAAGATACTTATTACATGCCTGAGACATTAAGGAACATTTTTAGGAAAATGGTGAAGATGGATTAAGAGTGTGGAGTGCAAAGTGATCTGGCTTCTGTCCTCCAGATAAATCACTGCCTTTTTCATGGCCATAGGAATACAGGAACAGCAGCAAAATGAGCTCTTATGGATTAAAAGAAACTTGTACTAACCAGCACTGTGCAAAGAATAAAACACTCAATCCAGTGTTAGATTTGCTAACCAAAATGGCACCTTGACCTTCAAAGAGATACAAACTCCAGAGACAAGCACGTTCATTTATCCACAAAAATTAGCACTGAGAAATAAATTAAAAAAAAAAAGAGGATATGGACATATTCGGGGGTGGGGAGGTAGAAGAAAAGTCACCTCCTGATCCCACATGCTTGGTTTTATTTACATATCCACAAAGACCATGAAACACCAGCCCAGCCCCCCCACCAGCAGCATGGTGACATGGATCCCGTAGATGAGCAGTTCATTCATCAGGCTGAAGTCCACGCGCCTCCGCCCCAGCAGCAGCAGGATGATGGACAGTTTGTACTGGAAGCGCAGGAAGATGCGGATGCCGAGGTACTGAAGGCAAAACAAGATCGACAGAGCCACCCAGAGGATGGAGGTGAAGAGGCTGCAGCTGAAGTAGAGCAGGAAGCGGATGAAGCCGTACATCCAGCGCGATTTGAGATAGATGTCGAAGTTGTTGTACTTGGTGCGCACCAGGTGCGTGGTGCGCACGGGGCCGCAGGCGGAGTGCAGGCAGGTGGTGTGCGGGCCGTGGAACGAGCGCACCCGCCGGGGAATGGGGATCACCGGCATCGGGCCCCGCCCCGCGCAGCCCGCCCCAGGCCACCAGCACCGCACATATCAGGTGGCAGCGCGACACGGCCGAGCTGGCACAGCTAAGGCTGGGCGGGGTGTCCGAGGAGGGAGACACCTGTAGGGAGGCACAGTGAGCACACTGGGGTTTGGTGTTGGTAAATAAAACAGGCAAGAGATTTTCCCTAAATAACATAGGCAATAGAAAGTTTCAGTTCTCCTGAAGTTTCTGAACAGAGCAAATTATCCTGGCTGATTTCAGCATCAGCGCTCGCTTATGGTTGCTTTCCAAACCTCAACTTCTTCCCTCAGACCTTCCCTTCTTCCCTCACACCTTCCCTTCTCTCCTCAGACCTTCCCTTCTTTCCTCAAACCTTCCCTTCTTCCCTTAAACCTTCCCTTCTTCCCTCAAACCTTCCCTTCTTCCCTCAGACCTTCCCTTCTTCCCTCAAACCTCAACTTCTTCCCTCAAACCTTCCCTTCCTCCCTCAGACCTTCCCTTCCTCCCTCAAACCTTCCCTTCTTCCCTCAAACCTTCCCTTCTTCCCTCAAACCTTCCCTTCTTCCCTCAAACCTTCCCTTCTTCCCTTTGCCTCTTCACTTCTTATCCCCCACACAAACTCGTTCTATTTCCACGCCACATTCTAAATAAATTCCCCAGCCAGCACCTGTTATAAACTTTATCGAGTGTTAACAGCAAAGAAGTTTGGTCTGAAATCATCCTGGCTAATTCATAAATCTTTGCTCATCTAAGCCACCCTGCAGGAGCCCACCCACCTGAGCAATAATATTCGTGTGAGAGCAGTAATATTAATGTATGTGTTTGCACTGGGTCATATTTCCTTTAAAAGCAAAAAAAAAAAAGAGTTCTCAAAGAACTTTCACAAGTGGATTCCAGATTTGTGCTCATTTCCAAACTTGGCAAAGCTTCACCAGATAAACAAACTGAAAATAATGGCAGGTCTTGGAAGAACAATGAGGCAATCATGTTTTTCACACTCCACAGGATGCACCTCCCCTGGCTCAGGCCAGCCTGGGGCTCTCACTGTCACTGCAAGGCAAGGCCAGGCAGCATTTCAAAGGCACCCACCAGTTTATTTCTCCCCTTGGGGACCTGCAGAGATAAGTGAAATTATCTTGATCTTCTGCAGTGTTTAGGATTTATAATCTTAACATCCTTCCACACACCCATTGTTGTCGTGTGAGTGATGAGCAGGAGCCTCTGAGCTGCTCTCTGCTTCACCCCAGGCTCCTGATGGGCCAAATTCCGGGAATTATGAAATGACAATGCACTCATCAGATAATGCTGCAAAACAACAGGGACCTCCCCAGACTCCTTGCACACCCAAGTGCTCAGATCCAGGCAGATCCTTCCTTTGTTGAATCAAAAATCTGACCATTCTTAAAATTAAAACTAATTCAAGAGTTACTTCAAGAGTCCTTTAGTTTTACTACTAACAGAACTAACCACAGAGCAAATGATAAAGCTGCAGGAAATTGTATTTTTGATATCAAAATCCTTCTCTGATACAATATGTATCAGTGGGGAAGTCTCTGCCTTGCTTCCTGCCTCAAATTCCATGGAAATGGAAATTCCACTTCTGATCTCTCCTGCTCAGCCCCACATTCCAATTCCTTTTGGAATTCTGTAATTCCTTACAGAAATGTGAGGCAGCATTGGCTCTACATGGATCAGGGACTACCAAAGAAGGAGTAAGGGCTAAATAATGATTAAAGGAATTCAGGACACTAAGGATTCTCATAATTTTAGGTGCCTCTTGCCCTATTTCCTGTCTGGGGCCAGGAAATGCCAATCAGAAATGTGGCTTTTGCAAGGCACAGGAATTGCTCAGACATGAACAGCACTGCCTAAACCCAACCCAGTTCTGTGCCTGCAGCATGTGACCCCACACACTTCCCACATGATGGCTCTGAACCGCTCAGCACTTGCTCCCAGAGATATTTTTGGAAGACTAAAGCAAGACAGGTCAAAAATCACATGCTGGGGATTCAGAGCATTCAATTCCTGACGATGCAGCCTCTCCTTGCACCTTCCTTCACCAGGACACAAAAGTTTTTCAGCAAACTCTTGCACTCATGCTCTTTGGATGAACTCAAATATCAACACTGCAAGGAGGGGAGGACAAAATAAACTCTGAATTATTACATTTTAAGGGCACTGCCATCCACTCAGCAGGTCGGGGCTCCGCTGCCTTTCTGAATTCTTGGAACAAAAGAGTGAAGTTTTCCTGTGATACCTTCTAGGAAGAGCGACAGAAACTGCTGAGGTGCTTGACAAACTCACAACTCTCTGCACAGGAACTGACCTAAAAGACAAAATGACACAATAATTTTCAATTAGCTCATTTTGTGCATTAAAATGCTCGTAATTACCAGGCCTCTCCTCAAGCATGAATTTTTAAGCCCACAAGACTCTAAAAAGAATCCAACACTCAGCAATATATGGGTTCCAGCTTCCTGATCAGTGCTGGGAAGAATCAGTGCCAGGACAGAAAATCACAACAGACTCGTGCTGGTCACCTTCTCCTGCCACAGACAGTTCTGTGGCACATGAAACACGATGCAGGGAGCACAGACTTTCCAAACTGAGTATGGAATAGCAGATCCTTCCCTGGGAGGGTGGGCAGGCCCTGGCACAGTGTGCCCAGAGAGGCTGTGGGTGTCCCTGGATCCCTGGAAGTGTCCAAGACAGGCTGGACAGGGCTTGGAGCCCTGGGATAGTGGAAAGTGGGATGGGATGAAGTCCCTTCCAACCCAAACCCTCCCTTGGTTCTGTGATTATTCCTCAGTCTGTATTTTGTGATGCCCACAAACACTTTGGGCACCCACTCCATCCTTTTGGGGGCCAACTCGTTCTTTTCGGGGCATCACTCCACAGCTCAGAGGATTCCACCTCGAGGCACCTCCAGGCCGCTGTCACCCCCAACACCACCGGAGCGGCCTCCCCAGGGCGATAAACACGCGAATAACTCTTCCTTTAGGCGAGATCTCACTGCCTCTCCTCTCACAAGGAGCAAGGTGCGGGAACTCCGCATCCCTCGGGCATTCCCGGCAGGATCTGCCCAGGCTCGGGGCACTCCCATTGCCGGAGGAGGAGCCGGCGGGACCCTCGGCGGGCCCCGGGTGCTCCGGGAGGGGCCGCACACGGTGGGGGACAATGACAAATAAAGGTTAGAGCCGAGGGATGAGCGCCGTGAGGACGGGAAACGCCAACTCCTCCAACATCGCCCCGATCCCCAACGGAACCGCGGCCGCCCGGGGAAGGAGCGGCGGGAGCGAGCTCGGCCTGGCCTTCCCCGGCAGCCCCGCACGGCCGCGCCTCACCCCGGGCACAGGGACCGCCGGGCCTGGCGGGCACGGACCGAGCGCTGCCGGGCCCCGGGGCGGAGCTGCCGCCGCCGCAGGGCGAGGCCCGGGCCCCGCCGCCCGCCGGGCCGTGCCCCGCACTCACCGTGGTGCCCATGGCCGCGCCGGGCCCGGGCGGAGCGAGGCCCGGGCCGCCGGGCGCCCGCTCTGCGCATGTGCGGGGGCAGCTCCGGTTCCTCCGGTTCCGGCGGCGGTGGCGGGCGGGGAGCGGTGGCGCGCGGTGGTGGCGTCATCGCGCCACGCCGCCCCGGCCGGAAATGGCGGGGACGCGTTGCCCTGGTAACGGGGGCGCCCCGGCCTGGTCACTGCGGGGGTCACACCCAGGGTCACTGCGGGGATATTCCTGGGGTCACATCGAGGGTCACACCGGGGGTCACACCGGGGGTCACTGCTGGGGTCACATTGAGGGTCATACCGGGGGTCACTCCTGAGGGTGACACTGGAGGACACACACCTGGGGTCACTCCTCGGGAGGTCACACCGGGGGTCACACCTAGAGTCACTCCTAGGGGGTGACAACGGAGGTCACACCCAGAGTCACACCGGGGATCACTCCTGGGGTGTGACACCGGAGGTCATACCCCGAGTCACACCAGAGGTCACTCTTGGGGTCATTCCGAGGGTCACACCGAGGGTCACACCGGGGGTCACACCGGAGGTCACTCCTGGGGTCACACCGGGGGTCACACCGTGGCTGAAGTGCCGTGTCCAGCGTAACTGGACCGGCAGCCAACGGTTGTCCAGAGAATCCTCAAAAGACCCAAAAAGTTCCTGAAAAAGCAAGCAGGTGGAGAAAAATTCAAAACAATATAAAGGGAAGGAAAACAACTTCCTCCCCGCTGTTTCCTCTTGGATTTAATTAGGAATTCTTCTCCGTAACGGAAAGAATACACAACTTTGACATTGGCTCCCTGCCCCGCTTTCTGTCTGGGCAGTGCCACGGTGGAAGAACATTAAATAATAATAACTCAGGCCATCTGTCACCTCTCAGAGCTGCTGCTCTGCTCAGGCCAAACCCTCCTGGTGTCCCGGTGCCTCCTGGAGCTCCTGCTGAGCCGGTTCCTCCCCTTCCCCTGCCCTGCAGAGCAGTTTGAGCCTCAAACACCAGAGGGAATTCTGGATAAGGCGTCAATCGGGGAGTTCTCCTGGGAAATTGGTCCCCCACATACCTCCTGCTGGGAGGGAGAAGAGGGTGTGCAGAGCTGAGACATCTCCCCAGTAGCATGGAACTGGGAACATCTGTTTGTTTGGATAAGCAGGAGAGCCTCCCACATTCCATTTATTTCCCTCTGCCGTTCTTTGGGACTGGAGCTGTCACTCAGAGATGGGAATTTCAGCCCGAACAACAGAATTATGAAGGCGCTTTGTCTTTGCAGTTCTGCCTTGGGGAATCACAAGGATGTTGCTGAGTGGAAGTGTGGCAGTGGGGGCTCCTGGTGTCCCAGAATCCCAGAAAACCCCTCATGGAGTGA
Source organism: Catharus ustulatus (assembly GCF_009819885.2). Lineage (NCBI taxonomy): Eukaryota > Metazoa > Chordata > Aves > Passeriformes > Turdidae > Catharus > Catharus ustulatus. The sequence continues at coordinate 8,938,425 of NC_046241.1, read as the reverse complement.
CCCCACGACCCAAACACGTGTGTGCACCAGTGCCAAGGCTGACCCTTTTAGTTTTTTAGGTCAGGGTGACCTTCAGCTCAAGGCCACATTGGCCTGGTCTAGTGGAAGATGTCCCTGCCCCTGGCAGGAGTTTTAAAATCCCTTCCAACCCAAACCATTCCGTGATTCTGTGACACAAACCAGGACAGCCCCGTTCCATTCCCTGCCTGGCCCATTTTGACCCCTGTGCTGCTGGAATGCACGTGGGGCTCCATAAACAACCAAGTGCCCTGGGGTCAGGCATGAATCCAAGCTTTGACATTCAGAGAGATCAGATCCTGAAGGAGGGCTCCGAGCAGAGCCCGCAGGGAACCCGCCCACAGCCCTCGGGGCTGTATTTCTTCCCCGTGCTAATTTTACTAAAGACACAACTCATATTCCTGTTGATTGAACAGTTTTGTGGTGACAGCGTTTAAGATTTGTGATGAAACTCATCATCAGCCCTGAGAGTGGGCCATTAGTCCCCGTCAGCGCCGCTGGCGGGGCCTCGGATATTTTATGGCCCGCTCTGAAGACAAACATACACATTTATATGTCACTTGTTGCAATATAAATGCTAACTTGTACTTCTTTCAAAACTTTTAATGAATTGTACACATTTCGCAAGATTTATAGCGAGAAGCGGCCGGCTCAAAATATTGCTTTAAACATATTTGTCACTTTGGCAACAGAACAAAAAAAATCTGGAAGATACTGCCTTTAGAAATAAATCATAAATATATGCATCTTAAAAGAGTTTATTTTGGTCATTAATAGTTGATGCTCCCTCCCCCACTCAGTGCAGGATTTAAAGTTAAATTATGCAAAATCAAAAACAAACCTTATAATACTTAATCAAACATGCATAAAACTGTCAGGGCCAAATAAATTCTCTCAATTAACTTGCTTCAGATTGTGATTGCATTTACTAATTTAATCAACACTAGAATAATTTGGAGACTGGGTAATGATGAATTGCTGTGGTGCTGCACGTGGAGGGCCACTAAGGTGGTGTGCTGAGGCAGGGATGCAGGAAATGCCTTCGAGGCTCAGGGCAAAAAACTCACAGCTGAGTAGTCACAATCATTTTATAACAGAAACTTTTTTTTTTTCCCATTTAGAGGGGAATTTTTGCCAGCAAATGCCCTTCATGGACAGCCCTTGTGTGGATGAATGGCTTCAGTGTCAGTCCATGGAGTCAATGTCATTTCAGCCCGAGATGAGCAGAGGTGTCAAACCTGCAGAGATTTTCCCTCCCCATTTTTGAGTCATTTTGTGAGTGTGATCTTTCCCCTGGGGCAGCGACCTCCAGCCCTGCTGCCTTCAGCCTCGTTTAGGCTGGAGCTGGAGTAACAGCCCTGTAATATGGAGATGTCCTTTAGCTCAGTCCTTTTGCACTTTGAATGGATCTGCACTTACAATAAAACGGGCCTGACCCCTGCCTAGGAAAGCTTTCAATACTATTACTTGTGGAGAGCTAAACATTTCACTTCTGCAGGCGTAAGCAAGGTTTTATGGAGAGCTTCTCATTTACAGGTTCATGTGAAGGAGGCTGTAAGGTGTTTCCAGCCCTATAAAATACCTGAACCTCAGAAAAATCACACCCATATTTGGTCTTTAACCTTTCCACACCTGTTTTACAAAAAATAACCATGTCCACGTAGCTCTGTGGGAATGAACTCATTGCAAGACTCTCCTCCTGTCTCTTTCTCTCCATCTCTGAAAAATATATTTTCCACAGCCTAACTGACCATTTTGGCCACTTTTTATTTGAAATGGGGATTGTAAGCTTTATAAATGTCTGGCACTGAGCACTATTGGGTCCCCAGCAGAAATCAGTAAATAAAAATCCATATGCTGAAGAGAACATCCAGAAAAATAGTTAACAAGTTTCCTTGGGTGACCCAGAAACAATTACTTCCCCAGCAATCCCACAGCCATGTAGACATCCATAATTCTTCAGGGCTTAAAGATAATCAAGTGTTAACGTGGTGCTTTTCAAACATTCACTGCTGCCTTCCAGTCATATCCAAAAGCACCATTCAAAACCAGCAGCATCTTAAACTCCCTTGGGTTTTGCTGAGCAAGAAATAAAACAAATGAAGGAATTAATTCTTTCCTTTTCCTTAAAGGAGATTTAGGATTGAGTCTGGCCCTTAAATTTTAAATGCAATCGATCCTCCCTGCTTGTGAAAATAAACTTGTAAAATAATTTTTCCTTATTACTTCTTTCCAGATCTTGTCTCATGGCTGGAAATGTCAGCTTCTATCAGTTTGAGGAGATTTGCATGTGGTAAATAATAATGCAGCCTATTAGACTAACCAAATAAAAAGTCATGTAGCAGAAAGTGGAATTAATTCCCAGCCCTGCAAGCCCTGGGTGCACCCAGAGCAGCGCTCTGAGCCTCCAGCTCTCCCAGCTCCCCAGGACTGCAGAATTCGGGGGTGTTGTTTGGGGTCTGGCAGCTTGGGATCCCGAGGGAGTGAGGGATGTGGAGAGCAGCCAGGACAGCGCAGGACACCCTGCAGGCTGGGAGCAGCAGTGCCAGCTCCACGCCGAGTGCCAGCGCAGATGGTCGGGCTGCCGTGTCCCTGCAGGAACCTCCTCCTGCAAGAGTTTTATGGATATATCTTTTACAGGTGACTTGTGAAATATAAAACTAGAGCAGTCTGCAGTTTCTAAAGAAATAAATGATTGGTGTGAGGCTCGGTGAGACAGTAATGTTTGATGTATTCCGTCTATGTGATACCTCAGGCTTGCTTTTGGGCATAATAATCCTCTGCTGCTCTAAAACCTGGGGATGCTCAGGGGGCTGGAGGCTGCCTGCCTCTCCTCTGCCCCAGAAAACTGCTCCCTCTCTGCTGCAGGAATCAGGAAAGGGAGGGAAAGCGCAGTGCCAGTGTGGGTGAGATCCCAACGAACCCACAAAAGGTTGATGCACATACAAAATGTGTGTTGTCACACAGCAAAAACACTTGACTATGCTAAAAGACAGAGCCTTACTAGGCTGGCTGTTCCCTCCACCTCTGGAAAATGGGAAGGTGATTATTTTAAAGATGCTGGAGTCATGGAAAGATTCCTGCTGACCTGCAGGGGCTGGAGCAGAAGCCAGCTGCACACATATGGCGAGTGAGTAACTGTCTCTAAAACAAATGAAAATAGAATCGGACGCTTTGCCAGGGACAGAATTCCTGCCAAAGCTTGTTGCTGCATCATGTTGGCGAGTCCTGATCTGGCTGATGTCAGAAACTGCTTATTATGCAGAAAACTCTCGAGGAGAAGTGTCATTATTGCCTTCTGTTCCTTTGTAGGCTGGGTCTAATTTAAGCAGGAGACAGTAAAACCCAATCCATCCCTGCCTCGTGGGGCTGAGCTTTGTTGGGACGGATGAGGAAGCCTCCCAAATCCTCTGGCTCTGCAAAGTGCTTCTCTAAGGGTGATATTCCAGGTCAAAGTAACAGCTTTTCTCTGGGAATCTCAGTTCTGTTTTTCCATTCATCAATACTACATTTCAATCACATCATCTGCAGATGTCTCCTCTTAAACTCACTGCATGGATCCATCAGGATCCTCCAGTGTGGATGAGATCTGTCTGCTCTGGGTCACTTTAGCCACAGCAACGTCCTCTTGTGTCACCCACAGTGCTGAGCAGTGACAGCAGAGAGCAGAGACAAACCTTCCCTTGGCAAAGGAGTTTGAGCTCTGAATCAATGAAATCACCTACCCTGGGCACTGGTCAAGTGTCAGATTTAGGGACAGCGTTCAGTTCTGTGGGATCAATGGAAAGCTGAGTTTGTTTCTTAGGCTTTATTCGAGAGCATCAGTGAGAGTCAAGTCCTCACTGGCTGGGATTAACCATGATGGCATCGCTGTCAGCACGAGAGGGTCCCCTGGGCCAGGAACCCAAAACACCCTAAATACATCCCTAATAACCTCATTCTAATGTACATTACAGTAGGAACTCTTTTTAAAAATTACTATTTTCCAAAACCAATAGGGAAAAGCAGGTGAGCATCCCTGCACCCCAAACTCCCCGGGCAGCATCTCCTGTGTGGGGCAGCCCTGAGTGCCCGGGGCTTGGGCAGCCCTGGAGGGTCCCCACGATGTGGAACAGCCCCTGGAGGGTCCCCCCGGTGTGGAGCAGCCCCTGGAGGGTCCCCACGATGTGGAGCAGTTCCAGGAGGGTCCCCACGGTGTGGAGCAACCCCTGCAGGGTCCCCACGATGAGGAGTAGCCCCCGGAGGGTCCCCACGATGTGGAGCAGCCCCAGGAGGGTCCCATCGGTGTGGAGCAGCCCCTGGAGGTCCCCACGATGTGGAGCAGCCCCTGGAAGGTCCCCACGATGTGGAGCAGCCCCGGGAGGGTCCCCAGGATGTGGAACAGCCCCTGGAGGGTTCCCCCGGTGTGGGGGCAGCCCCCGGAGGGTCCCCCCGGTGTGACAAGCCGGGGCTGTGCTGCAGCCGCGTCCCACGTGGCGGTGCTCCTGCCCCAGGGATGCTGCGGCTGCCGACAGGGAGCGGCGGGGAACGGGGAAAAGCAGCTCCCAAACCTCGGCAGCTTCGAATTCAGGGTGAAACCCCTTCCCCGAGGCTCTCTCGGTGTGGGGCAGGCTCGTCTCATGCTCTGGCCGTTCCCCCGATACATCAAGGCTGAGGGATGGAGCGGTGCCGGAGGAAAAGCATCAGTGGAATCTCCTGCATCCTCCGTGATGGATCCTCCGCTGCTGCCCCCTGAGCCTTCCCCACCTCTGATTTTGGGGGGAATAAACCAAACTCTCCGTTTCTGTGGGGCAAACTGCGCCCTTTGTCTCTTTTGCTAAGGGGAATTTTGTCCCTGTGGTCCCGGGGGAATCGGCACTGGTAATCCAAGAGCTCTGAGGAAGGGTTTGGTAGCAATTTGGAAAAATGCTTTGCTGACAGTTTGAGAGAAACTTCTGGCACTCAAAAGCTTTTCAGAGTATTTTTGACTTTGATTATGCATAGACTGTGTGTGCAGAGGAGGAAATGGCTTTCCAGCATCAAAGAGTAGCAAAATCCATATCAATAAAAATCATCAAGAAAAAGGAACAAAGTGTTTATAAGACAAAACTGTCTTCAAATTTATCAACAACGATTTTCAAAGTGGATTAAATCATTGCAAAGAAATAAATGTGATTTTGGAGTAGATGACAGCACTGCCCCTCTCCTTATGTGGGGAAATGTGGATCTCCATGGCAAAACTGCCCCTCCATCAATAATACGATAAATATTTTATCACCACAGGAAACACAGGGATAAGAGCTGAGAACATTGCTCCAAAAATGCCACACTTGAGGGTCACACAACAGACATATTTCACTGGAGTGTCTCTGCCAGGCTGAATCCTGCTCCTTGCTCCCCAACTTTCTGTAATTCACTTCCAGCCTGTAACTTACTGCTGCAACATTTTGTTCAGAAGAACACGAAGGAGACAAAAACCCAAAGCCCTCATCAATCACAGCCCGGCTCCTGGTACAATTAGCAAGTTCTATTATCTTAAGAATGACACTTGTAGCACGGAGCAAAGCCAGGCTCACCCAATATTCTAATCCTGCATGGAAAAAAGGGAAGGCTTGAATTGCATTAGCATTGCATTAGATTCCCATGACTTTTTATATCAGCACTTGTGAGTTATTTATGAATTCATTTATTTACAAGGACAGCCCTTTCTGCATTCAGTTGCCATGGTTGCTTTAACTCCTGTATCCTATTAATTCTGGATGTTATGAAATAGATATAGATCACACAATCATTGTGTGGTGGCAAGGGGTTTTTTTTTTATTATTCTTATTTTACTGTTTGATTCCCTGTGTCCTGACCAGAAAGGCTTTAACACCCAGCATCTCTCCAGAGCATCCACTGCCAGCTGGCTGGGGAGCTGCTGTTGGGGCAATTCCCAGAGCTCTCCCCACTGCCAATCCTTCCTGGCACAGAGATGCAGCCTGGGCTGGGGGAAATGTGGCAGCTGATTCCTAGCACAGAGCCACCAGGTTTGAGGCAGCAAGTGAAGAGCAGAGCTGGGAGCAAGAAGGGAATTCAGGAAGGGTGGCACAGGGAGGCATGGGGCACCCTCACCTTTGGGAATTGCTGTAAACCTGTTGTGATGGGGATTAGGTTTTCCTGCCTTCCTCGTGCACACTGCCTGTTTGCAAAACCCACTGTGAATCCCAGAGTGCCAAAGCAGGCTCAGCCCTGGGAGAAACCAGAGGGGTTTGTGTCACCTCAGAGAGATCAGAGTGTGTTTGAGAACACAGATCTCACATGAGCTACTCCCCAACTCCTTCTGGAAGGAGGAGATCAGTTTGGCTGCTCTGCCAGCTGAGGGACAGGGAGAAGCTTCTCTGACAAGGGAGAGCTTTGAGGTGCTGCCTGTTCCAGCCAGGATCTCATCCCCACACTGAGTGGGAATTTTCTGTGACACTCTGGGATCTGCCAGGCCAAGGAGCTTGGGATTGTTCCTTGGAGAGGGCAGAGGTGCTGCTCAGGGAGGAGGATGGTGCTGTAGATCCCAAAGCCAATGTGTTGGAAGTGTTCTGTAATAGAATTCCACAAGAAAATTAAATCAATTACTGAGTCTAATAAAGCTTTCAAGGTTTTTAATTAAATGAAGTTTTAATTAAGGCAGCATGAGCCCATGCTCTTTTGATATTCTGCTTCAGACCCTAGAGGATTGTGACTCCTTTTTGTAATTTACATGGGCTGGATCAATCACCAGAGTCACAAAAATGTGAGAACTGTGTCAGTTCTGTGGGTTGAAATACTGTACACGAGCCTGGAAACTCCAACAGCTCCAGCTGGGACAGGTTTTTAGTTTGGGATCACCTTTCCTCCATGGGCAGAGCATCAGCCTGAGCTGGAAAAGTCCTCTCCCAAGCACAACTCCTGCCATCTAATCCAGGAGGTTGCTGTTAGTGGGAAGTTACATGAACTCAGTAATTCCCTGTTCCACACATCTCCCTCTGTCCTCAGCACAGCCCATCCCAGGCTGTGACTCTGCTGGGAAAACTGCAGGAAAACTGCAGGCAAACCAGACCCACATCTTCCAACCTGGACATCTGGTAAGTGGCCCCAGAATGTTCTGTCTCTATTTTAGTCTTGTTTTGCACACAATATGCCCAAAACATGCTTTATTTCTTAAGGAGATAAGGATCTTTATGTAACCCATTTTTCCTTAACGCTAAGTCCTTTGTCAGGATTAAAGAATCCTAAAACATCTGTACAGGCTTGGGTGGCAGATGTATAGAACAAACAGCCTAAAATAACATGGAATATTAACCTACTAAATGAGGTATTAGAAAAATAAAATAAAAGGACCCTCTTGCATTCTTAGTTACAGCAATTCCCTGAGCCTGGCTACAGTGCAGGTGGGTAACAAGTGGGAAATGTGGATTTTCATCTGAGGAAGAGAGGGGACAGGGGGGATCTTTGCTCATGGGGGCAAAGGCAAACCTGACTCCAGCTCTGCCCTGCCACTGCTGTGGGGCTGGGGATCAGGATCCTGGTGCTGTTCCTGGATAAGAGTGCACAGCTGGACTCAGAGCCTGGCTGAGGGGCTGGCGGGGAGCTCCTCTCCTGTGCTGCTGCTCCTTGAGTGCCAGGGGCAGTGTCTGAGCAGGGCTGGGAGCTGTGCAGAGCACAGAGCAGCTCTGTGGGTGCCCCTTAGCTGTGGCAGCTCAGCATGGATGGATGGCTCAGAGCACTCAGTGACCGCTCTGTCAATAGCCAAGATCAAACCTGATGCAGTTCAGAGTCTCCAGAGCAGGTCAGAAATCCCCTGCAGTGCCTTGGCCAGTCAGAGCCCAGCTTTAGCAGCCTCTGCCAGCCCCATCTCCAACGATCCATACAGGTCCCATCAGTCCTGGCCACAGCCAGCTCCCTCCCAGGCAGCCAGCTAAGGCCATTAGTGTGATTACTGCAGGTCATGAAGTTCAAACCAAAATGTCAATTTTCATTTGGAAGAATGGTCCCATTTTAGGAGCAAAGGGAATTTTTTTCCTCTCTCAAAGAGACCCCGACTGTGGAATCATTGCTCCCCAAAGACTTGCAAATTTCTGGCCAGAGAAAGGTGCCAATAGTTGCTGGAGCCAGTGAAAAGATTAACAAGGGTCACCAGTGCTTTCCTCTTTGCCTGCACTCAAAGGCTCTGGGGCCTATTTGGAAGACATTAACCATTGCCTTTACCTTCTGCACGTTCATCACTGGCTTTGGGGTCTTTATGGATTTATTGACAAGACAGTGCCCATTAATCTTCCCTGCAGAATGCCAGCCTGGGAGTCACTCAGGTTACATCACCCTGCAGACAGGAGCCTTTAGCCAGAGTTTTAAAGAGGAGAAGGGGATGAGGTGAAGCAGGTGGTGGGTGAAGCCAAGTGCTGCTCTGAGAGGCAGGGAGAGCACCCACCCAGCAGCCTCTGCCACTGTGGGAGGGCAAAACCTGACCTTGGGGAGGCTGCTGGGCTCTGCTCATTGATTCAGCAGGGTCAGGATGACCCCTCTGTGGTCTGGGGTTACTGATCCACATTTGGGGATGGCTCAGGAGAGCGGAGAGGTGATGAGAAGGTGGGTGCTGCCCTCACTCTGGGCAGGGCTGGTGATGACACTGGAAGTTTTAGATGTTTCATTTCTGGAGAAACTCAAAACAGCTCTAAAAGGCCTTTCTCACACCAGGCTGCTGCTGGGAGCACTGGCTGGGCCACTGGCACTGCAGGGTGGCACATGGCAGGGCAGGGTGGGCTCACCTAGGACATGTCACACTTTTAAAGTGAGTTTTTTCTTCTATGTCATTGTGCTAAATAATTAAGTCTGTTCCATCTTTACCTACTGACAATGTGGCACTTAATTAAGTAGTTTAATTAGAAGCTGGCAGCTTTAATTAAGTTTAGGACTGTAGAGGTGATTGGGAGCCTCCAGCCGAGTCGCAGAGCCTTTCCCTGGGGATGAAATGTGATGGGGGAGAAACTTTTGCTCTCTTGTCCATCGTCCTTAGGCACACCAGGGAGGGAACCAACATCTTGCTGCAGCCCCCAGCATCTCCCAGATGCTGAGGGAGAGCTTGAGCATCATTTGGGAGAGCTGAGGTCACCACAGAGCAGGAGGGTTGGTCAGGAGGATTGGTGGGACAGCAGGAGGGTGTCCAGAGCCACAGGCTCTGCCCAGAGGGTGCCCAAACCTCCTCACCCTGGCTAAAGCTGCTGAGCACCTGGGAAAGGTGACTCTGAGCAGGACAGGTATCACAGGGTGAAGGCTGTGGTGGGCTCAGAACAGCATCTGCAATTCTACACCATGCCCAGGGCTGTCTAAAAGATGTATTGCTTTTTAATAATGTAAATATGTAAATATTACCGAGGTGCCATTAATCCTCATTGCCTCAACATGATACCACTCTTAAGAACAAATGTAATAAGAGATTATTAATATGCAAAGTAATAGTACATTAACCTGACTAACACCAATAAATTCCCAGCTTAGCACAAAGCCAGAGGTTGCTCATGGAGCAGCCTGAGCCTCGCTTGCCTTGGGCCACCCCCAGAGGAATCCCAGTTATCCCAGTGGGATCCCTTGCTGGGAATCCCAAACAACTGGGAAAGAGGAAAGAAGCCCTGGGAGAGCAGGTGGGTAGGAGCAGGCTGGGCTAGGCAGACCCTGCTCCTTGCTTTGGAGCACAAACCGTTGAGATTCCTTTTCCAAACCCTCACATTTCCCCAAGGGATTTCTTGACCCCTTCTTGCAGCAGATTAATTTTAAACTTCTAACATGTATTAGGAAGGAGAATAGGAAGGAGAGTCTTAGTCCCAGAAGCACTTGAGTTAACTCAGAATTCCTGGCTGGACTTGCTAAGGTGGTTAAAGTCTCCATCTCCTTGGTGGCTGGAATTTTCTCCCTCTGTTCACAGTTCTAACTCCCAGCTCTATTAAAGGTTTCCAGCCCCCAAGCTGGGTCCAGTGCAGCCCCTTCCTCACTGCCTGCCTTTGCTGGTGTGCTTCCTCTTGGAATACAAGCACACCCAGGGATTACACATTGGAACAAGTGTCCCAATTTGCAGGTTGCTGTCACCTCTCCTTGGCCCTGGCAGGGCAGCCTCTGCCTTGAGCTGTGTGAACGACAAGTGGGATCAGAGGGAGGACACACAGCAGACCAAAAGGAGCAGGGGAAGCCATAAAGTCTGAATTTAGGGCTTGAAAAGGAAATTATTCCGTGCAAATGGCTGCTTCGGTTCAAATCAGCCCTGCCTTGTAAATCCTGCTCATGGCTCTCAGGAGGGAAGCCTGGTGAAACAGCCAATATTTCAGGAGCACAGATCCCAGAGACCTTCACCTCTCAGTGTCCCCGAGCCCACAGCCAGGCACGGGCCTGGAGAGCAATTCAGGCACGAGCACCATCATGGTTTATGCAAAAATTAACCTGTTGCCCTTACTTGGGTCAAAGTAATTCCGTTTAATTTGGTAATCTGGGCCCTTTATCATTAATGAGTCCTTAGGGGGTGGGGGTCAGAGCATCCCTTTTTTGGCTGAAGAGAGCAGCAGAGATTACTGTTAATATTCAGGCTGTTCAATAGAGCAGAAAGACCTTTTGCTATTGACAGTACTGCTGGTTTTCACCTCATTGGTGAACGGAAATTGCCAAATTAATCTCTCACTGGATCTGAAATTAATCCTCTATTTTGTGGTTAATGAACCTCAGAACCACAGATTTACCTGGGAAGAGTATATTGAGAATTGTACACAGTAGCTGTCTGCAAATAATCAAGATAATATCCAAGGAAAAGAATAAAACAGTTTCCTTTCTGTGGAAGAATTAAGTGGAACACAGTAAAATCATCAGGCTGATTATTTTTCCCCCCAGAGCATTACAGGGTGATGGAACTCACTGCTGGAAGATCTGAATAAGTTTTCCATATAAAGGACCTAAAAAAGGCTTTGCAAATTCATGCATTATATGTGCTTTTAACCCAGGAGTGTCTCATCAACAAGTTGCTGAAGGCTGTGATATCAATTAAACCACTACAAGCTCACCTAAATAAAGGTTTAGGCCAACCAGAAGAGTTCCAGTTTATCTGTCTGAGCTAGTTTTGTCTCTGTCCCTCACCTGCTTGCTCAGCCAGTGCCCCTGGTGCTCCTTTCCCCCTCCTCAGCTCACTGGAGCAGCTGGCTGGAGTTCACTGTGCTCAACTGCATTTCCCTTTCCAGAACGTGAACCTTCCTTTTCCTTCCAGGCTTTCTTTCATGCATCATCATTTCAGCAGCCCCTTTTGTACTGGAAATCTGTTTGCCACATGTTAGCTGGAGCTCATCTGCTAAGTTCCTCAGTTAAATATTCATGGGGAGGGAGCAGTTGAACTCAGGTTACACAGCAGAGATGAGAAGGATGCTCTGGCAGAGGAGACTGACTCCATATCAAATTAAAAACCCTGTGGAAATGGTTTACCCCACACAAGGCCTGGGCATGGAGAGGTAGGGAAACATCCCAGTCACACAAGTGTCACCCATGAAGTGGCACCCTGGAGCCCTAAAGCACAGTGAAACACTGAGTGAGTTTGTGGCTGTTAGAGAAGCCAGAAAGAATTTCCAAACAGATTGAGCTTGAGAAAAGGAGAGTGAAGTGTCTGTGCCCAAACACACGGGGAAAGGAGATGGGTTGGACAGGGATAACATCAAACCTGCTGTGCCAGTCTGAAAGGGTGACTCACAGAGAGGTGATGCTTGAGCAGGGCAAGGTGGAGAGCAGCAGGGGCTGTGACAGGATCCTGTGCATTTGGAGAAGTCTGGGGACAAGACAGTGGTGTCAGCTTTTGGAGAAGTGTGGGGACAGGACAGTGGTGTCAGCATTTGGAGAAGTGTGGGGACAGGACAGGACCCTGTGCCTTAGGAGGAATGGCCAGGGACAGGACAGGACCCTGTGCCTTTGGAGGAGCAGGTTGGGGACAGAACAGGACAGGACCCTGTGCCTTTGGAGGAACAGGTTGGGGACAGACCACCCAGCCAGCTCCTCTTAACTCCCACAGCCTGGGGACAGGAACAATAAGGGCAAAAGGACAAGAGAGCAGAAGTCAGTCTGGGGTGTCGGGTAACCGGTTACCTGAGCTCTGCCCAAAGGTAACTTCCTCATGAATAGCCCAGGAGCGCTCATGTCCCAGCAGCGACATGCGAGGCTGGTGAATTATGCAGGGCGCGGTGCTGAGCAGATGGCATCGCTGCTGTAACCTGAGCAGCCGCACGACACAACACGCAAAGCCCAGCAATTAACCTTTTCCCAGGTTTCCTCTTGTCTCGGGGATTAAACCTCCTTCAAACCCCCTGCGCTCCACTCCTGCCCGAGAGAAACGAGTAATCCCCCAAATAAATAAGGGAAATGGATTTCGATACCTCCGGCAGCGCTGTGAGGTTGTCACAGCTCCCGGCGCTCTGATGAACACCGGGCAGGTCTGGAGGGTCCGTCCTGCCTGTGGCACTTGCAGCTCAGGAACGGTCCCACCTCGGTGGGCTAAAGACAGGAAAAAAGTGAATTCCGTTCCCTGTCACTCCACCTTGGCACGCAGTGACCACACAGTGTGGCCAGGAAGGAAAACATGAACGTGGGCAATGATTTACTACTCAGATGAAAAAAATATTTGCCAAATGCAAGGCGTTCACCTTGGTGCATGACAAAAGCTGTTATTTTAACTATGATACTTGATCCTCTTTGTAATTAAACTGATTAATTCACAACAATAGAGTCTATATCGCCTAATACTTTTAATTAACAAAGTGTTGTACATATACTGGCAGAGCATTACTGGCATGCTTCCTAGGCAATACACTTAATTCTGTAATAAATTATTAGGACAAAGTGACTAAGATACATTGCACCCTGGAAGAGACTGTCAAGAGGGGAGGACTTCAGACTCTTGGGCACTGCTTGGACCATCATGGAGCAGAAGAGAGCCTGGGGAAGGTAAATTTGTGCAAGTACAGCACTGACAGCTACAGCACCTCGAGAATGAGCCGAGTGCAGAGCCAGTCCTGCTCCTGCCAGCCCCAGGGACACAAAAATGGGGTCACCAGCCAATGTAGGAAGGAAAAGAGTGGAGTTACCAGGAGAAGAAAGCACCAGAATGGAACTAACCAGCAGGACTTGACCCTTGGCGCATGCTGGACTTTAGATCTTAGCGGTGACCAAAGTTTCCACGACCGAACATCAGGTGTGAGAAGGAAACTGTGTCTTGTAAAGTAAGAATTGGGAGGTTAGGGAAAGGATCCTGTGTTTTTCCAGGTTTATTAAGAATCACTTATGAGACAAATACCCTGGGGCCACATGCAAAGCAAAATTCATTCCTGCAACTTCTATTGGATCCCAGCTGAAGAACCTCACGGTCACAGGTCATCTGTGTTACTTTAAGACACAATCCCTGGGGTCAAGCTAATTAGCACCAGGGATCACATCACAGGCTTTTCCCTTTCCTCTTTGTTTCCGAGTCCTCTCTGACCTCTGCTCAGAGCCTCCCAGCCAGCACTTGCCCTCCAGTTTTCCGCCTGGCAGACCTATGGCTTGGCTCAGACACTCAGCTGAAGAAACATCCACGTTTCTTCCTCTTTCAGTTCAGTTTGGAACCAGACAAGAGACAATCCATGGCAAGCACAACTTTATCCCTCTCTCCAAAAGGGAGCTGTTTGCTGGAGAGACCAACCCATAAGTGATGGTGGTTGTAAGAGCCCCACAGCAATCACAGCTGAAGGGTTTCAGCAGCATCCAGCTGGGGCTGAGCACGTTCCCTCCTGTCCCTGGGCAATGAGGGCCAGCACCACTCTCCTCTGACTGGCACATCCCAGCCTGTTGTGCTTGGTCAGCACATCACAAAGATGAGTTTCATGCAAAAGCTGAGCCTGGCCCCAGTCTCATAAATTTGTTATGCATTACATCCAATTAATGTAAATTATTACAGTGACTAAATAATGGCTCTGCATCAGATAAGGGAATAATTGTAAGTGAGCCTGAAAAGTCCCAAGGTCCAACTGTGTTAACCCTTTCCCCTGACTCCACTGGACCTGGTGTGAGGACTGAGAACCAGCCCAACCCTTTTGCCTTTGGAAAAGGGGACATGGACATGCAGCCTGTCTCTGAGGCAGATTTAGTGTGGGCTTTGGGGGTCTGTGATCAGAATGCCCCAGGCTGGGAGCTTATCCTCATCAGAAATGCCTCCAAGTGTCTGTGCTGCTGAGACCTGGGGGGACCCTGGTGTGTTTTTCAAGGCAGAAGTGGTCATCAATGTTTGCAATAATTCCTGGGCTCAGATTAAATGGAATAAAGGCATGAGTTCTGAGCAATAAATAAATAGTCCTCTCCCTACCTCAACGTGCTTCTCATGGATTCATTTGCACGATTTCCTGCCTCTTCCTGCTTGCCTTGCTTGTGCCCAGCTCCTCGTGGTACCTGTTTTACCTTGGCAGAGCAGCCCACAAATCATAGTGACACACCAATCAAGAGATCTGGAAATTTTTACACCACTCTGCCTCTTGAAAGATGAGTCACCTTCTGCACCACGTTCCTGGGCATCCAGATAAATCTGTCACAAACTTCTCCTTCCCTCCAGGTGCAAAATTCTCTCCCTCTTTCAGCAGAGCTGTATTTCCTCTTTTTAAGCTCTTCTTTCTTGCCCCAACACACATTCCCACCCCTCAGCCATCTCAGTATATTTCTGCCTTTGTTCCTGTTTCACTGACAACTTCATCCTAATAGTCTCCTCAAAGGAATGATGAATGCATAAGCTGCATATTGATCACTGCAGTGATTGATTACTGGATCTCTTTGACAGATGAGCCTACTAAGGTAGTTGCCAATATGGAGGTATGGATGGCAGGGCCCCCTTGTACAACAGTCTAATGGTATCTGACCTGATAGGGCAGAAAGGCAACTCCCTCATTTCAGCAGGAAAAAAGGCCTCTTTATACTCTTTATAAAATAATTCATAGGAAACTTAAAACACTCAGACACAGAGAGATTGCAAATGGGGAAATATGATGGATTATGGGTTGAAAGGAGCCGACTTCTGGAAGCTAAATTGATCCCCAGGAAAATGTTTTTGTCTGCTGTGAAAAATGGGCAATATCTCAGCAGCTCTGGAGGGCTATAATCTGGAAAATAATTTGCTTTTGATTTCCTTTAGTTTCATGCAGTTTTTTTTTTTTTTTTTTAAGTTGGTTCCTTGCAGGCTTTGTTGCTCAGCTGGGAGAATCAGTGATGAAACAGGCGAGGGATTAGCCATGGACAAATACAAGCTGATCCTTACTTATGCTTATAAAGCCCTCACCCCACCCAGTGTCACTTATTCCACAGGAGATGTTACACCCCCTGCAAACTCTGCCTACCAAAAAAAGCAAAGCCAAGCACAGTTTATCTGAAATAAGTTCGAGAATCTGGGTCCAGGATCCTGCAGAGTCCTGCAACCAAATGTGATGAGCACACTCCTTTTCTGAATGTCTCCAGCTTGCTGTGTACCTCACTAACAACGAGGAGTAGATTGCACAAGGCTTGCTCAGTGCCCTTACTCAGTGCTTGCTCAGTGAGAAAGGCTCTGCCTGTGATCCTGTGAAATGGGAGGCAGAGTTTTGGGAGCACTGCTAGCACCAGGCTGGCAGGGAGAGAATTCCATGAACTTATTTACTGCTTCTGCCCCTCACCAGGGTGTCCTGTCTCCCTAATTTAGGGGCTGGAAAGAGAGAGAACACAGGGGTGGTCAGGAAAGCACGTTTAGAAGCTTCTCCTCAGCAGAGGAGTTTCTTTTGCTCCCATTTTTTATTCAGCTTCCCGCTTCTACTGCTAATAACGAGAAATGTTTTGGCAACAAGTAGAAGAGTTTTGTCCGAGTTCAAAGTGCTAAGAATAAAATTTATAGGAATAGTTACAGCCTCTCAGTGCCTGGAAATTCCTTGGCAGTAGGCTTTTGCTCCAGAGAAATATTGAATCAGTGGTGTGCTAACAGCTCAGGAGCCTATTACAATAACACGCATACCTGGAGTCCAGACAATCAATAACTCAGCAGGATGCAGCTACCAGAAAACAACAACAAATTAGTTAGATTTCCATAGACTATACATTTGGTGAGTAATAATCTGTAAGTGGAAATGAACCCAGCCTGGAGAGACCACTGAGCCAAATGGAGATCTTTTATTCATGCCTTCAACTATTCACTGAGCAGGATGTTTGGGGAGGGCTTCAGCCTTCTAAATATACATGTGCATGTTTGGCTTTACACATATTCCTACTGAGCCCAGCCACTTTATTGCTACACTGGAGTTCTGTTTGCACAGGTTTCCCAGGATAAGCCAGGATAAAAGTCCAGTAGTGAAAGACTGGCAGGCTTAAATTTAATGTATGATATTATTTGCACGTTCCCACTTTGAGGGATGGCCGAAAATCCCTAAATACAGTCCAGAGGTCAAATCTTGCTCAGGTTACATATTATAGCTGCTGACTTATAGTCTTCTAAGTCAGCCAGGATTGACCTCTAGCTGTATAAAGCACTTGAAGCATAAGAGCTCTCAGAACAGCAGAACCACAAATCACCAGTCTAAGTACCACAAACAGTTTCGAGGCCATTTCCATGGTTTCTCTACAGGCAAACTCCTGTTTCCTCTGAGATATCCAAGTTCATTTTTCTCCCTCTGGAATAATGAACATTTGAATTAATTTTTAATCATAGGTGCCTATCAAGAGTTGACTGGCCCTTTATTGCTGGAGTTCCTGTTAAGTAAAGCTAAATGAAAAAGGAAAGTGTGAAAAGCACAGTGACATCCACACCTCCCCTGCTGATTTATTCAGGCCACGGCTGTGCCTGTCCTGTCCCTCCCAAATCTGGATCCCAGCTTTGGCCCAACACCTGCACAGAAGAGAAGGGACCACAAAAAATGATTTCAATTACTTGGCTAAATTCAAAGCAGCTCAACTTGCTCATCTGAGTGTAAAATTAGATCAGAAAGTAGCCATGGAACATCCAAACATTAAATGTTTCTCACGCTCACCTGGTGGGCAGTTTCTGAGGAGGCAGATTTCACAGGCTGGGAGCTGATTTTATCTGCTCAGCCATTAAACTCTCCTATTCTTGACAGATTTTAAGGAGCTCTTGTGTGAATACCAGGTTTTATTTTGCCAGCTGAAACACAAATACCAAAGAGGTTACAGAGATATATTTGCTTATTGCTTTTAGTAAAGTCTAAATGTCTGTGGCAAGCTCTCTGGGGAAAGCACATCTGCATTAAAAGTGGCCTTTCCAACAGGAGAGACCCTTCTCAGCTGCTGTTATTAATCATAAAAGCTTTTAATTACATAGTTCTGACTGGACCTAGTAAGTGGCTGCATCTGCAGATAACACCAACCATTTGTCTCTGCATTCCTTTTTATTTTATGATCATTATGTAGTTATCTTTCATTTATAAGAAACACAAATTTTCAAAAGGAATAAGAATCCTTATAATAACCCCAAACTTCTGAATATTTCCAAGCTGCACCACACTCTGATCCAAGCTGAGAACAGGCAGGAAAGAATCCCTTAAATGAAGATATAAAGATAAAGATGTAAAGATCTTGTGCCTATCACAAGAACATACATTAAGTTGCTCCAGGAACATCTGTACCTGTGGGGGTGTCGGGGAGGGTCCAAAATTGTGAATTCCATTTTCAGGGAGACATTTTCATATGGATGTGGGGAAGCATTCAGCAGTGTCATGGAATGATCTATGGCTATTGCCAGCACAGGCCAGGCACAAGCACTGCAGTGAACTTCCACACTCGTGCACGTGGAACTATTTTTCATGGATCTGATGAATTCTGCAGCGGCGTTCATCGCAGTAGGACACATTATTGCTGCAATATATGACTATCAGTAACACCTACAAGCCTTTAATATTCTGCAGCTCAACTGTGGAAACAGAAGAAAGTCACTTGTAAATGCCTAATTC
Organism: Catharus ustulatus; assembly: GCF_009819885.2. Classification (NCBI taxonomy): domain Eukaryota; kingdom Metazoa; phylum Chordata; class Aves; order Passeriformes; family Turdidae; genus Catharus; species Catharus ustulatus. The sequence continues at coordinate 8,920,459 of NC_046241.1, read as the reverse complement.
ACAGTGTAAGTGGGTTGTCTGTCAAAATAATGCTCAGATGTGAAACTTCAAGTAGGAAGCCTAAAAATCAGAAAAATGCAAGGAACCTCTTGATGAATGCTAAAAGCAGTTTAGAGAAGGAGAAAAGGACCAGAATACTTTTCTGCTTTCATCCTCATCACAGAGCTGCAATTAGCTCTGTCTGTACAGGTATCTAATCACAGGAATTTCTGCAGTCTTAGCAACCATTATCTAAAGAGTAAAGAAGGTTGTTTCAAGTGACAGGGCTTTGTGGGCAGAATATGGAAAAACAAGTGGGAAAATGAAGGGCAAAATGGATTCTGTCCTTCATTTTCCCACCACAGGAAATGTCTCCTGCTTATTTCTATCTCCCAGTTCATTAGTTTCAATAGAAATGCTGGCTAAGTGTGCTGTGCTCCAGGATTTGCAGCTGCACTCCTTGTTCCCCTACAGATGGAGTTGGTCCCCATCAGAGCACCCAGTCACTCCTGGGAACAAATCCTCAAATCTACCCCTTCAAGGACATGAGAGTGAGGAGGTGGCAGGAGAATTCAGACTGAGAAAGAATGAACAGAAGGGTTGCAACACGAAAAAAACACTAAAAAAATAAATGGGCATTTTGTGTTACATGATGGGATTGTCCACTCCTGCCTCACTCCAGTGCCAAACCTGCTGTGGGGTTTGCAGCCTCTGAGCCCATCAGACTTTACCTGTTTGTGCTGCACCTATGTAATGGTGGTGGTGTTCTGCACCACTTAATTAGTGATTTGTCTGGAGTCTCTTCTGTCTTCACTCGGGGCCAGGATTAAAAAACACATGAAAGAAATGGATTTTCTCGTGTTCGGGCTTGGTTGTTTATTAAATCTTATCAAAAATTCAGAAAGTTCAGCAACACTTCCAGCCACCAGCTAGAAGCAAGCAAAGTGGAGATGAATTTAATTAGCTACAAGGTCTCTTAAATCTGAACAGTCCAATAGAGAAATAACGCCTATATTATTGATACTTATAACCCAACAATCAAATTCTCGTGAAATTCAGTGCGACCCTGACTGACCAACCACAAACCACTGCCTGAAACCATGAAGAAGAAGGAAGATGAGCACCCAAAAATCCTCCATCTTATAAAAACCTCACATTTAAAACCCTTCACCATGTGAAGGCACACACTTCTAATTAACCACACACCCATGATTTTAACTTAATTTGGAAGCCTTCAGATCCAAAGCAGGGGGAGAGTGCCAGAAAGGACAGAAAGCTCCAAAACCCCCAGGTTTCTGGGATCCAACACACCTACACAGGGCAAAAACTGAGGAATAGCTGTGGAAGCTGCAGCAGGAGCTGAAGGGAGCTCCCCTCTCCTGATCCAGCAGGACACATCCTCGTTGGCATTCCCGGCATTGGAACAGCTCTTTGCATGAAACATCGCCCAAGGCTTTGGCAGGAAGTTGTGCTTAACGACAGACTCTCATAGGAGGCACTTGATTATATTAGACAGATAATTATTGATCCAGCTATAGTTTATCCTTGCTGCCTAATTTCAATAAACAACAGCTTGGGGGAATTAGCAAGGGATTCTGTTCCCCCTCCCCCTGCTTCTTCAGGATTTGTCAGAAACAAGATGATTTATGTGTATTCCAGTAAGATTCTCGTTTGTTGGCAGGCTGCAGGGATTGTTTGGGGTTGGAAGTACTAAGCTTTTATATTTAAATGCTTCCATGAGAGTATTCATGGGTCTCACTGCCTTGCATTGTAATATCTGAATAATAACTGTGACTTATGCAAACCAGTTTTCAGCTGTTCATCGGGATCAATTTTTCATTTTAAGCAACTCCCTGCCATCCCAGGGAAAAAAAAAATAATAATCTGATAGGCATGAAGAGTGAGACCCAAGGAAGGCAGAAATACTCTTCCCTTTTTAAATAATGCACAACTCATTTCTGGAGCACTTTCAAATGTGTTGCTTTCTATTAAGCATAGATAATATTCTGAGGATGTTCCCCCCTCCTTTCAGGTGAGGCTTTTAGAATAGCAAAGGTCCACAAAGCACAGGCAGGATGGCCAAATAACTTCAGTTCCTTCAGAAAACCTTAGGAAACAACACATTTATTTCTCTTTTAAAATAAAAATCTCCCATTTGGGCAGTGAAAGAAAATTCTTACTGCTAATAGTTAGATGTCTGCTGGTAAATAAGTTTTTAAAAACCACCCTGGTTTTATTTCTGCTTCCTGGCTCGTTTGGGAGTCCCAGTTGCTAGAAGACTGCTCAGGATTTAGTTGTCTCTTACTGGCACGATTTGGAAGCTTGTTGTATAATAAACACTTCATTAAGCACCAGACTGATGAGTTCCAACACGATTTACAGATGAGCACTTGGGAATGATCTGCTCACTTCCAGGTCTGGGCTTCCCAACGGGAGCCAGATCCCAGCTGGTGGTTTTCTCAAGGCCAGTTAGATTGATGCTCTGCTATTTCAGAGTCAGGGTGGCCAAAAATTCTTTCATTAGCTACCAGATACAAAGGTCACATCGGAAATGGCTTGAGTAGGTATCCATGAAAAATCCCTGATTTGGCAATATCTGTATGCTCACAGTCTGTGCTGTTAGGAGGAGCCTGGAGTTTTTGCAGGCATCAGCAAGGAATCCTTTTGTCCAGGAAAACAGAAGGTAAACAGATTCTATATAGGGCACACAGTATTTCATACTGTCACTTGATTATTTACTTTACTTTTAAGAAGGGTTTCAGGATAACCTTTAAACACTGAAAATTAAGAATAAAAGAAACTCAAAAAGCCCAACCCTTTTCCCATCTCAGTTCCTTACTCCTGAGTCACAGTCCCTATTATAAATTGTAAATTTTGCCCAGAAAAAGGGGAGATAAGGACCTGTTGTAGCTGGCAATCCCAAAATAAACTGCAAATCTGAGATGGCACAGCCTGCCCATTTCCTTTGGCCTCCCACAAAAGGAACAAAACCCTTTTCCAGAAGTTTTTGCAGTAGTGGGGCAAGAGAACAACCTTCCAACAGACACCTGGCCTGGTTTGGAAGACTTAGTGGGGGAAAATCCCCACAGCCATGGGAAGAGAGCCCAGCACTGAATCACTGAGCTGAGAAAACTTAACAGGTTCAGTCAAGAATTGTTGGAGTGAGACAGTTTTCACAAAATATTGAGGCTCTTTCAGAAGAGACCCTGTGCTATTTTTCACTCTTTTGCAGCACAAGCATCCAGGATCTCCTTTGCTGCATATTTAGTGAACAGCATCTGCAGCATCTTAATTACAGTAGCTGTTCTCATCTTAATCTCTTGCTTCAGAATAAGGTTAAGTGTAATCTGTCCTAGATTCTTATACAGATGGTTCGTTTCTTAAATACTTGAGAAGAGTTTAGTCGATCTTTAATTCCTTAATCTGGGAACCAAGACCAACCAACCTGATTCTGGCTGATATTTTATTAGATTTTACAAGAAAAATGTAACACACACACACACACACACACACACACACTAACATGAGTTGATTCCTTTTCAATATTTTTTTTCCTCTAATGAAAGTTGCTGGGAGTGAGAAGATCCACATGACTCTGCCTTTCTCCCATTTAACTCAAATAACTACACAGCATTATGGATAAAGAGCACCTGAATGTCAGAAGAACCCAGCAAATATAATTTTCTTTAGCTGAAATATAGGAGTTTCTAAATAGTTCAATAATATAATCAGTAGATTTTAAAAAAAATCTATAACTAGATTGCTGGCATTGCCAAAAAATACAAATCCTGATTGGACATAGATTTCCTTTCTAAAAAAAACCTTGTGCCTTCCCAATTATAATCCTGGCAAGGAACAAACTGAGACACACAATGACAGTTTTCAGTTCGGTTTATACTGAAACACAGCAGTGAAAATTGATGTAAAATTTTAAACCAGAGTTTTGGTTTTTAGTTATTTATCGGAGCCCTGAACCAAACTTCTTGACCTTCACACAGCCATGAAGAAAATAAAAGCGTAGATTTTTCACTCAGACTAAAAGAACGAAAACCTCAGGGGTTCACTACACTTTTTCTTGTCTGCTTCAATTTCCCTTTACGAGCTGAGATGCTCTTTTATTCCCAGTATTGCACCAAGGGAACCCAGCTGATGAGAGCACAGTTCCATCGCTCCACACTCCCAGGGAGAAGCAATGACAGCTCCCAAAAGCAGCCAGAGAAGCTTTTTCAGCCTCAGTTATGAAATGAGAAATCACCACCCCAAAATCCTGCACCAGTGTCAGCCCAGGATGCTGCACACCCAGAGTCACAGGGTGCTGTCCAGCACAGCTCTTCTTTTCCAGAGGAAATAACTGTTCACCTCTTTAAGCTAATAATCACTTCCCCATTTTAATTCCCCAGCTCTTGGCTTGTGCTTATGATTTCAAGCTTTGCATTCAGTAAGACCCTAAAGAAAGCTCAAGAAATGAGCTCCCCAACACTCACTTCTCTTGGTGGGCTCTTCCACAACAGGCTCTGCCCACTCTGACCTTTGGCAAGCCTCCAGGGAAGGCTTTTTGACACCCTTTCCAGCAATTCTGAGAGCTCCATGTAAGAATAATTGAGATGTTTTATTTCCCCTCAAATGCGGAGTGAGGAATTTTTGGGGAGCACTTAAAAAAATAGCCGTGATGGGCACAGAATCATGGAATTAAGGTTGGAAAATACCTCTAAGATCATCGAGTCCAAATGTACATGAAGGAAGTCTATAAGGAAGATGGAGAGGGATCTTTTATAAGAGTGTGTAGTGACAGCACCAAGAGGGAATGGCTTCAAACTGAAAGAGAAGAAATTCTTCGTCATGAGGGGGGTGAGACCCTGGCACGGGGTGCCCACAGAAGCTGTGGCTGCTCCATCCATGGCTTCAAACTGAAAGAACAGGTTTAGATGAAATATTAAAAGAAATTCTTTGCTGTGAGTGGGGTGAGGCCCTGGCATGGGTGCCCAGAGAAGTTGTGGTTGCCCCATCCATGGAAGTGTCCAAGGCCAGGATGGTGACTCCACTACTTGGCAACCCTTTCTGTGGAAAACTTTATCCAAATATCCATCCCAAATCTCTCCTGGCACAACCTGAGGCTGTTTCCTCTGGTCCTTTCATGCATTACTTTGAGAGATTTTGTTGCTCCGCTTTGGGATTTGCAGGACTGGAGGAAAGCACTGCAGGATATCCACACTGACCCTGCAGGGTGAACCATTCCCCCAAAGCCTCAACCCCGCACGTATGAAGGCATTGATCCGAGTTAACAATCATCTTTATTTATATCCTTGATAAATCAGCGGTTCCTCAGGCCCAAGACTCCCGGCAGGACCGCTCCAGAGCCAGGTCTCCCTGCACAATCTCTTTGTCACAGCCCTTTCCCCCTGCCCACACTCAACTTCCCCAAGTTCCTAATGTACTCTTGGCAAGCCGCAATTTTTCTCCGCGATTATAAATTTCCGCGGTTGCTGTGATCCGGCAGCTGCCAGCGCGCCGCGATTGCTCCCCGGTGACACGAGCAGATCGATCTCTCGCCTCGCAGCGCGCGGGCGGATTAACACAGTGATAAATGGCCGGGGATTGATTTGCACTTAATCGACAATTTGGTGAACCCGCTCTGAAACCCCGAGGTTCGGCCCCGGGTAATGGAGCGGGATCGATCCGTGAGGGGAGCGCGGCGCGGGCCGACAGGGGGCGCCAGAGGCTGCGGCAGCGCGGGGCCCTGAGGGCTGAGGGGAGCGGGGGGGGCGGCGGCGGCTCCGCCATTCCCGCTGTGGAATCACATTCCTGGAGGGTTAAAAACATGGATATGGACACTGGGGACACGGGGGAGTGCTGATCGTGGTGATGGGGATAGGGTGATGGAATGGTTTGGGTTGGAAGGACTTTAAAGCTCATCCTTTGCGTTGGCAGGGTCACTTTCCAGCCACAAATTCTCTGGGAAATCTGTGCCAGGGCATCACCACACACACAGAAAAAAATTTTTTGTAATATCCAACTTAAGCCTTCTCTCACTTTGAAGCCATTCCTCCTTGTCCCATCACTCCAAACAAAAATAACATAATCTCTCTCCATGTTTCTTGCAGGCTCCTTTCGCGTGCTGGAAAGTCACAATTAGATCACTCCAAACCTTCTCTTCTCCAGGCTGAACTACCCCAATTCTCTCAGTCTTCCCTTACCCAGCTGCTCCGGGAGTGGTTCCAAACTCATTACCTCTGGCTTTACCTGTGGCATTATGTTTATCTTAAATGTAACATAAACTCCCCCCAGGATCAGTCACCTGTGACTGCGGGGCTTTATGGACAAAGCAGGAATGGGATTGCTGGCAGGAGTGAAAGTAAAGACCAGGGAGGAAGTTAATTAATAAAAACTGTAACCTTCATTTGCCTTTTCTGTCATCTTTTGTTCTTTCCTTCTGTTGTGCCAAATCCCACAGCTTTTACCCAATACCACACAACACAGTCTGCATTATATGATGAAAGCTCTGCCCAATTCACAACAGCAGAGCAACATTATCCTCCAGTATTTATCTATTATTTATCACAAAGAACTTTAGAGTTGACAAGAGAAGCACTATGGAGTCAACCTGTTGAACAGTTCTTTTCAGCCCCACTTTGTGTTTGAGGTTTCTGAGGGGCTGTGTAACTGCATGGCTGTGTGAGCACAACTCAGGCATCCCCTGAGCATAAAGGATGTCTGAATTGGGAGTTTTTCCAGTAACTTTTAAAATTCCAACAGACCTGAGCTTCAGTTCCAACAACAGCACCCACGACCACCTCTGCATTTCGGTCTCTAGGTTAAAATTGCTACATCTGGTAAAGTAAATTGCAAACAAAGCTGAATTCTTCATATTGGAGAATTACTTTGAGCTTTACATCTTCTCTTCCTGCTCACCCCCATGCCTTCTCCTCCCAGGAAGTTGGCACAAACTGATAATGAGTTTCAGTTTGTGGAACACATGCAGGATTCCAGAAAAGATGAATCAATAGTTTGATGGAGCAGAGCAAATCCTGCATTCCCACAGCCATGTGTGCACATGTGTGGAATCCCTCTCCCTAGAACTGAAGTTCTCCTCCACTTAGTGGAAGCTCTGAAAACAATCACAAGAACTGCAGCACACACTGCCCTCACAAATGGGCTGTGACCCTGCAAGGCAGCCCTTCCTCGAGGGAAATCAGAGTTTTTCCCAACCCCAGGACTTGTCTCCAGCTCTGCTTCAAGCAAGGATGAACAGCACCACCAAAAAATTCAATCCACCTTGCCTACAAGGCAGCCTTCTAGACTATTTTGTTACACTGGTTATATAATGGAAAGGAGATAGAGAAGCAAATTAATCACATGGGATAAAGAAAAGATCTTTTTAACGTCACCTGTAGCTCTGTGGCATCTTCATACTGATTACAGCAAAGGGAAAATAGATGAGAAGCCAAGTCAGAATGCACTGTCAGTATATTTCATTGGAAATGAAAGGACAGTTTACTCATTAATTAAGGACCATATCAAAAGGCAGCTAAAATTACGTGGAAAGAAAAACTTGAAATTTCTCTGACCCCAGAATGACCTCCCCTCCTGCCTTCAGCTCCCTTTGTATGGGGTTTAGCCAAACCTCTGTGTGCTCCCTACGTGGAGAAACAGGAATTCCAGGGAGCAAAATAACAGTGGTTGGCATAATAAATGAAAGCAGAGTTATAACTCCTGGCGTGGAGAAGGTTTAAATAATTGTAGGTTCAATGATTTTATATCCTTGTGCAAGAATCAGGAGGTAAAATAAAACCTGATACTGCTAGAATGAAATAGCACCTTCTGACAACTCCAGTGTGGTAAAAGCTGGTGACTGCTGAGCATTCGTGTTTTAATTATTGGACACACATAAATCATTTATTACACATTGATTTGTTTTTTCAGAATGTTTTGGTAGTGTGAAAATACCTGGTAATTAACTTGTGATCTGATAGATTTAGCCCCTTAGCAACACAGGGGGAACATCTGAAGGCTTATGTTTATCAACCAATTCACTTTTAATTCTAAAAACAACTCCAAAGCTCACAGATTCTTGCTAAAGACATGGAAATTATCTTGTGGAAAGTCATTAAAAAATCGTCAGAATCCTCCCTGTCTGGAAGAACCAAAAGTAAAGATTTCAGATTCATAAGAATTCGGATTGTGCCTGTGATTTTTATTCAATTCCTAAACTGTATCCTAACAGCTAATTGGATACTAGAAGTTAATTAGTTGTTCAGAAAAGCAGTATTGGTAGAAATAGCTGAGTCCTTCTATAGCAGAAGTCTGGCCCTTGTCCTCAGCGTCCTTCTGCTGGCTCCTGTGGGTCAGGGTTTCACCCAAAAGACTGAAAGCTTTTCAGCAGAGAATTTGTTTTACTTACTGCACTTTTACAATGAAACTCTTAATAAAGAGACTTTCCTCTAAAAACAAGCAAGGAGGAACGGAAATGAGCTACTCTGCAATCAGCCAAGGCAAAGCAGCAATGAACCCGGCAGGTTTGAGTTTCTCCTTCTCATGCTATTCAATGCCACTGTTATTTCTGAGCACGATGGAGCAGCCAAGTCTGGAAATGGAGGGATTTGGAAAACAACAGGAAGAAATTCCATATCCCCTACCTGTCCTGTGAAATGCTACAGGAGACCTGTGGATAATTATTGCCCATGGCAATCTGGCAATCTGCATCAGGGGACAGAGGGTTAAGCCCAAGTTATTTTGAACAATAGAATTCACTTTATTTTCCTGTTTCCTACTTTGCAGACTTACATTCTGAGGCTTTACTACTTAATCCCCACTGTAGTAATAAAAATTTTTAATCCTGTGTTTAAAATATGAGATTTACTTGTCAAAATCTGGATATACAGCATGGAATTATAATCGCTGTTCAGCAAAAGCAATTCCCCTCCAGTTCAGGCTGCTGTTTGGGAGAGCCTGTCAGGTGCTTTGTGTCAGCACTGGAGGAATGTGCAGACTGCAGGGGTCACAGCAGCTTTCCCTGCACGCTGGGGACACAAGTTCATGGGTATTTCATAGCTACACACCCAGATTTCCCATTTTTCTTTGATTCTGTGTTTTAATCCCCCTATTCTTGCTGGGGTGTTAACAGCAAGTTTGGCTCCCTCAGCCAGCACCTGCCAGGCAATTACTACCTGGCAATTAATGAGTAAAGCATTCATCCAGCACAGAATTGAAGAGCAGATTTGTCACAGACAACATCACAACCACAGCTGGGCACTGCTCAGCTTTGCACAGACTCGAGTCAGGGAATTTCTGGCACCAGGAAAGCCTTGGAAGCCTCAGCAGGGATCACTCCTCTGCACTGAGCACCCTCAGCAGGCCCAGACCAGCCAGACACTGCCCCAAAGGGTCAAGGTTAAACTACTCCTGAATTAAAGTTGAGATGATGATAAGGAGCAGATGTGGGATCTAACCCAGATTAACATCCAATTGCCAGCACTGCCTCTCTGGGAGAGGGAATTCCAGGCTGACCTCACCACTTTAATAATAAACTTGAAATATATTCCTCAGTGGAGCATTTAGTTTCCTCACCCAGTATTTATTCAGAGCAGATTTAGAATGTGCCACACCTTCCCAGCTTGTTTTACAATAATATTAAAAAGAAAATATCAAACTCCTTATGTTTTAGTGTGGTAGAATTAATGCCAATATCCCTGAGCTCTTTACTGGATTCTTAAACAGTTCTAAGCTCTCACACAGATATACAGATATTGGAATAATTCAGTAATTCAAAAAAAGCATCTACAGGAAAAAGTTAGATGCCAATTTATCAACTGTTTTCTGGTTGTTTGGATTTTCTTATGTTTGGTTGGTTTTGAGACAACAAACTGGGAGTGTTGTATTTATCCCAGTGCCACCTCTCCCATTGTAAATCTTCTCCCAGATGGAGAAAAAGAGAAGTTTCTCCTTGGATTTTTTTTTCCTTTCAATTGCAGCATCCCCTTTGCATTTATGCAGCTCATCTCCCTTATTAATTACAAAATTTGGTGCTAGTAAGGGAACATAGAAGGAGACAACTTGTGGCAGGGAAGGGTCATTATTCTGGGGTGTTTTCAGGGTACCTGGTTATTTCAGCATTGCTTTGAGATTGTTTCTAACCAACAGCTCTTTATTTGTTCAATGGCAAGAACACTTTCCCTTCCTGGCTAAACGAAGGTTTAAATCTCACTGAGGAAAAGGAAACCTAGGAATAGTGATTATTTTTTCTTAATGGAAAATTATAACTATCAACTAAATCATCCTTCATGCTAGACACGACAGACTTAAGCACTTTGAAATGATTGATTTTTAAATGATATTATGATTTCATGGTTGAAGCAGTAATACTCTGCTTTTGCAGACACTGTGTATCATCCCATTCCTTACCCAGTGGAGACACCATTAAGTAGCAATTTGGGGCATTTATTACTAGAGATGGAGATAAAATTACATTCTTTTACTTGTACAATGCCCACGTGTCTCTGCCATGCCAGCTCATGTGCACTACCCAGGGCTGGCTTTACCCAGCTCATGGTGCTGCCCTGATTTTTGCTGTTTTCCTGAGAACAATGTCCTCTTTCTGGCCAGGAAATGAGGACTCAGCTGCTGGGTGGGCCACCCAAATCCCACCTGCAGCCAGCCCTGCCTTTCACCCTGTTGGTTAAACCACTGCTTCATTCAGGGAAAGAAAATATTCAAGGAACACATCAAAAGCATTTAAAATGTAATCAGCCCTCAGTCAAATATCTCACTTGGTTATCCTGACTTGAAAACCTGTACTGCAGAATCAGAGCTGGGTTCCAGTTCTAGTAAGTGAATAAAATAAAGATATTCTCTCTGCCTCGTTGGACCCAGCACAGACTCCCTTCCCAGCACATCTTTGTCCAAACACTGTGACCTAAACTGCGACAAATGGAGCCAACCTTTCCATCAAGAAAGCCTGGATTTATGGTGAGCAAAGAACAACAAATCACAGCCCCTCAGATTTATGGCCCCCAGGATCTGAATTGACCATACAGCACAGCAACCTTTCCAGCACTCTAGTCATTTCTTTAATAAAGTTGAAAATATCAAATCTGCATGCATGCAGAGCCACCCCATCAGAATTTTATGTAAAGTGCACAATAAGTTTATGGATGGTAGTAACGTATTACTCCTTGTAATTTCATTATGTAAAAAGACACAGTTGGGATCTCTTAGGCCCCTATTTCAACATTTATGAATTAAATAACAGAATGTATGCAAGGCTGGAATTGGAGAACAACATTTTCCAACAGGCAGAATTGATGAGGAAGGGTTCTCAGTATTTTATGAGGCTGTAACAAACTCTTTGCTGCCTAATTAGGGAGAATCTGACAGAGAACGAGGGGGAAAGAACCAACAAAGCAAAGCAGAAATCTGTCAAGATGGAGATAAAGCAAGACCTGGTGCACATTTAGGACCTTGGAACAAACCCACCCTGAACTGAAGATAATTCTAGTATCAGACCTAGGTGTAAACGTTAAGATTTGTGTCTACCAGCAGGACTGGGAACCCCTGGGGTCAATCCAGAAGCAGCTGTGTGAATAAACCTTTGCTGTATCTTGTCAAACTACAAAAATGTGTTCATGCCCTTGGTCTGTTCCTCCCCTCATCCCCACTTCCAGAAACCTTGAGTTGAATTTCATTACAAGTTCAATAGTTTGGTCGCAGTGGCTGTACAACCAAGGAAGGAAAAGCCTGGAGTAGATTCTGGGTTTATGATGTTATGCATGGGACATCTCATGCCCTGAGTTAAGTAAACTCTAACCTGTTTGGGCAATACCTTTTGGTCCATAGAAATGCCATTATTTAGACTATCACAATCAATAAATTGGATTTTGCTTTTGCAAGTGAAAGGGCTGTTATTTTTCATACAGTTTGTCAATAGGCTCCAGGTTGGGAGATATATGAAAGATATTCTACACAGGCCAGAGAGTTATGAGCTCTCAGGCATGAATTATTTAAGTTCTTTTCACTTCTATAAAAAAATAAATACAGAGATGGCCAAAGCAGATGCCATAAATTCTGGGTTTGATGTAGGATTTCCATCTTTCCTTGTCTGCTCTAAAAAGCGAGGGCTCTTTGTGCTGAAAATCCTTTTACCATTTGCATCTGTGCAGTGAAAGACATTATTATACACTGAAATAGTGTCCTGTGAACTGGACTTACAGGTGAAGACTTACTGCACTCACAGCTGTTGGGAACTAAAGCCAAGGACATTTCATTCCCTCCTGCCCATTCCCTCCATGGCCTAGACCCCAGGAAAAGGCAAGAGGCCACTGTACCTTCCTTTTCTTCTGACATCCCTGCAATTCCTGCCTTTCTGCCACTCTAGCCATTACCTGCCCCATGAGCTACTGTAAAGAAATCTAAAGGGAAACAAATTAATTGCAAAAATTATTTGAGAATGCAAAAAACTCAGAGAGTTCCCACGTTCCAGTGGTTTGAAATCTGTTTTCCATCCTGCCCCTTCTCTTTGCCCCCAGTCTCTCTCTAACCCTCACACCCCAGCTCAGCAGAATTTCTGCCTTGCCATTATTCCATTATTTCATCCTGATGTGCTCTGTATCCCTCATCAGCATGTTCAATACATATATTTTCATTTACAAGTGTGCTCTCAGGAGCCAGGACAGAGAACAGGGCTGCCAGATGCTGCAGGGATGTTTAAGCAGAAGGGGAATTCTTACATCCAATCTCATGAATTAGGATATTGGTTCCTTTTCCCCACCAGCACATGCTTGGAGCACTCTAAGCCAGCCAGCTCTGCCCTTGCTGTTTCCTTACCCAATCCACTCTAGTTAAATACCTTTTTCATAAGGAGTTTTAAATTATAAGTCTAAATGAGGCCTATAAATTATACTTCATAAAATCCTGTGCACATCATTTCCTCACAGAAGAGCCTCCAAAGAAATATTTTCCATGCCACCACCTATGTTCCCATCCCTTTGCAATATAACATTTATTCTAATATTAAAATGGCAGCTGCTCTATAAATTGTGAATCATTAGCACTCTTCATTGATTTTTCCCTTGCAGCCTGCAACCCTGGGCAGCGACTGCGTGTGAATATCAGTCTATTGGATTGAGATTCATATCCTATTTGAGGGTCAAAGACCGAGACCCCGTGAGCTTGAACTTCTATCAGCCTAAAGCTGATCAATACCTGGAGATGTATTTGATCCTGGCTGCTAGCACAGATTAAGTGGCCATAAATACAATCAAAAACCTGAGGCTGATGGGGGAGCAGGAGCCCAGCCACAGAGATGCCAGCTCCAGTGGGGTTTCTGGGAGCAGGGACAAACCTGCAGGGCTGGCTCCTGTGATTTTGGGGAGGCTCAGCCCAGCATGCTGGGAGGAAAGGAGGATTTGCAGCAGAGATAGGATGCAGAGTTGTTTTCCATGATGTTCGTTCAAGTTCTCCCAGCCCAGGTATCCCAGGAGCTGAGGGATGGCTGACATGGGTCAGAGCCAGCTGCACAACCACTGCTCAGCTTGGCATGGACAGCACGGCTGGAAACACCAGCAGGATTAATTGAAAAACATTAAACAGATCAAATAAGTCCCTTTTCTTCCTGTGTCCCCTCTTCCCCTCTATCTCCAAGTGAAACTTTAAATATATGATTAAAATGACCTATTAAAGAGAAGAGACTCATTCCATTTGAGTATATTAATGCTGATTCTCTGCTGGCTGAGGAAGAAAAAAATCCATAATCATAAGCCTTATTAAAGAACAATATCCTTCGAGGGCTTATTGTTTTCCCCTTTAGAGAGTGTGATGCCTTGAAAAATAGACATGGAAACAGAGAAATAAAGACAATTGTGTTGCACTGCTCCAGACACCACAGCACTCAGGGAAATTACCTCCCTATTTTTAGGCATGTTTACAACAGGCCTATTTACACTATTACCTTTGATCCTAAACTCTAATTTAAATTATTCTTTTAAATGCTTGGGAGATCCAGAGGGGAAATAATTAGAAGTGGCAGGAGGTCTGAAAAAGCAAGAAGCTCTTCTCTGCTGTGAGGTGGGGTGGAGGATGCAGCTCTGGGCAGGCACAGAGGACACAAACCATCCTTTGCTCTGTGTGGCACCACCAGGGCACCTGCAGGGTGCAGCTCCCTCAGGGCTGATTTTAGGAGAGGAGTCTCTGCCTGGCTGTAATCAAATACAAGCTGGTGTTTATATTTACATGGTTTCATGTCCTTGCAGTGTCCTTGGGGGGAAGAGACTTCATTATCATAAAGAATATGTTTTTATTCCACTACATAAGTACTACTTATTATAGTCTCATATATTTTCTGACACTACCAAGGGGTCTTTATTGTTGTACATCAAGGTCACTGACAAGTAATATATTCAATCTATTAAGTTATTAGGGAGATAAATAATTTGGATGCAAGCTGAACTCTGAACTTTTACCTTTTCCCCTGACAGCCTGGGTAGTTTCTTGGCGTTCATACTAATCTCAGCTCTGCTTGAATAGTAATTCCATTAGGGTTATGGCTGCAGCTATACATATGCAATGACCTCAAACACAATTTCTTTATGGACATGGGCAATAGGAATATTAAAATTTTAAGCCAAAGAGGATGTAATGTAACTTTACATTATTTATTGTAGACACAAATCCTTTATAATATTAAAGGATAAAGAATTAATAAAAGAAAGATCCCATAAACAATCCATAAAGTCAAATGTAGCTCTTGATTTAATGCAATTGCTTTTTAGTGTCTTCTGGTTACAGACTTAGACTTCATTAAAAAAAATCTAGTCAAGAATCAGGAGCATCCTGGTAACTCAGTGGTCCCTGGGAGCTTTGGAAAGCAGCTTTAACCCTCTGGGTGTGCTTGTGACAATCTGCCCAGGGATGGTCACAGCCAAGGGGTGGGGAAGCTTAACCCAGAGTTATTACACTTATTTTAGTCCCTGAAACCAGGACTAGCTGGTTATTTCAGTCCCTGAAACTGGGATCTCTGTGCTTGCTAAGCAAACTTTCACTCTCTGTGGTACCACATGAGCCAGCTCCTCCTGCTGTCAGGACACTTTGGGATTGGCTTCAGCCTGGCAGTGCCCCAGGGAAAGTCTCTAGAACTGGGAGTTGCTGTTTCCCCCCTCCCAAATATTCCACCAAGGAGTTTTCACTCCTGATAAACCCAGCTGCAGGGACTGTGTGCCTCTGAAGTTGCAGTTTGGGAGCATCACGTGCCAGATTCTGGGAAATGAAATGTTTGGGAGCATCACCCCTGAAGCAGCCAGGACATTGTTTCCTCCAGGCTGATGTTGTGTGGTCCTGGTATCCAGAACTTTGACTGTGCCAAAATCACATCACATTTGACAGGTGCTGACAACCAGTGTGTTAAAGCTGCTTTCATGTGAATTCTAATTTAGACTTCTGATATCAAGAGAATGCAAACCTTGCTGAAAACACCAGTAATCTAAATAATTAGCTAAACTTTGGAGGGAGTTTTTCTCTAATGAGAACAGAATGAAAGTGGAGGAAATAATCCAATGAGACTTTCCTATTAAATTTTATATTGAAAATACCTGCTGCTGTAATAACATGTGGCAAGAGAACAGCTATGACATTACTTTTCCCTCTGTGTTTATTTGGGATTGGAGCTTGGGATACATATGAGAGAATATTCTGACCACCTCCTGGGCATTTTAGGACTACCACTGTTGACTAACCTGGGTTATTTTTGCAGAGAGAGGAATAGCTGTCCAGGGAGATGTTTTATTCCTGCTGCTGAAGACAGAAGTCAAACCCATCTGGGGTGTAACACTAGACAAGGCAGAGTTCTTTTCAAATTCTCCATTCTCACTTCCTTTTTTCCCCTCCTCCCTCATTCATCATGCCCTGCCCACACTCTTTCACCACTCCTCAGTGTCTTGTCCCCACTGGGAAATCTCTCAGGGGCTCAGAGCAAGTTGTTCCCCAGGCACCTGCAGCCCCCACCCCACTGTCCCTGGGTTTCTGGGCACCAAACAGCCCCCCCAGCACCCAGCCCAAAGAGAGCTGCCCAGACCCCTCCCTCAGCCCAAAGGGAATGTTTGTGTATGATGTTTTCACACTATAATGTGCCAATAAATGAGCTTGATCCAGATTTGAGATTTTCCTCATTTTTCCTTTTTTTTTGTGGTACTTGTTGGGCATTTGGGCTTCTCCAGCTCCACCCCAAGTTTTGTATTGCAATAAGCAAAATTCACTTTACATCACCAGTTTTAAATCAAATCTCCCACATGTGCTAGTTTTAATTTAGATTTAATAGAACTATTGCTGATTAAATAATTACCCATTGATTGTAATAGTGAATTGGGAGTAACTGAACTTGAGAAAAGAGCCTTTAAAGCACTTAGATTGCAATAGTGAAGCTGTTCTGCCCAGCAGGGCTGGTGAGCTGTTCTTAAGTGGGCACAAAGCCAAGCAGAGTGAGGAGCTCTGGGACTCCCCCCCAGCAGCTGGTCCCTTCCCCAAGTGTGCTGTTCAATAAATCAGTGATGGATGGGTCTGTCAGGTGGGCACAGCCCTAAAGAACACCCCTGAATTCTGGAATTCTGTAGGATGGTTCTTGGGATGCTCCCAGGAATAGAGTTTGGCCCTTCCAAATGAGCACTGCAGCCAGGGTGGGATGTTGGGATGTTCCTGCAGCCTGCTGGGGAGCACAGCCCCCTCTCTTCAGGGAGGGACACACCAGGGTTTAGCTCTGCTGCTGCAAATCAAACGAATGACATGGATTTGTGGCCTATCATCTTGACAGCCTCCTTTAAACTGCTTATTTTAAAACAGGATAAACAGAGGATTAATAACCTTGCAGAACACAGAGAGGCTGGTTCCTCCCAGGGAAGCCTCTGTGACATCCCTCCCCAGCAGCTGGGTGAGGATCTCACCCCCCTCCTGCCCTGCACTTGGAAATTGTGTCCCCAGGAATGAGCTGAGTCCCTCTCAGCCTGCAAAAATAATTCAGGATACGCCTCTGATTCAGTTATAGGAATAAGGTGATCCTAAAGATGATTTTCCTCTGCACTGCTTGATTTAGTAGGGAAGAGGTCTGGGTAGTTAATCTAAATATTTTCTTAATCATCAAAATAAAATAATTTCAAGGCCAACTCATGTTCCCACACTGAGGAACAGTCTGTTCCCCCCACCCCTCATTCAAGTTGGATAGAACTGCTCTTCCAAAACATATTTGCAAGTTAAAGCTGTTGAAAAATTCACAATAAACACAAACACATTTGTATTTACAAGTGAGTAACTCCTGAGCAGCACAGGGGGGATTTTATCCAAGTGCTCCTGTCACTCAGTCCTTGCAGGGCAGATTTTCCATCCTCTGCTCTGGATAACCCCACAGAGCCCGTGGGTGAGCAGGGAGCACCAGCAAGGTCCCTTTCACACTTCTGCCAGACCTTGCTGACTTGAAAATGCCACATTTGCAGCGAAGCAGCAGCACATCTAATAAATCACATCTGTACACTGCTTTATTCACAGGCACTGACAGTTTAGGATTGACGACACCCAGGGCAACCTAATGTCAAGCACTCCTAATGAAAACTATCCCATTTTGCTCCAGTAGCAGCAGCTGCCAACAGACATAATCTACTGGCATATGGAGAAGGCCATGCTAATCCCTGCAAGGTCATTAACAAGAGGGTGAAAATTGCATGCAAAGCACCAGCTGTGGCATCCCCACACTCGCTCTAGCAGGGGCAACAGAGGTGAAAAATGCGGCTCTGTCTCAGCAGGCCAAGAGTTGTGCTAGAGCAGAGTTATTTCCACCCCTTCCTTCCCCAAAGA
Organism: Catharus ustulatus; assembly: GCF_009819885.2. Classification (NCBI taxonomy): domain Eukaryota; kingdom Metazoa; phylum Chordata; class Aves; order Passeriformes; family Turdidae; genus Catharus; species Catharus ustulatus. The sequence goes on along the minus strand of NC_046241.1, from coordinate 8,902,657 downwards.
AGGGCTCAGTGCTGCTGAAATTGTTCCTGTGCAAGGAGCTGGGGGATTTTCATGTGTCACAGTGTGATTTCACGGGGCTCCAGGAGAGATGAGCTCCAGGATGGCTGGAGCTGACAGGAGAACAAGGAGGGGTCTTGGTTTCACCTTCTCATGTGGGCAGGAGCTGTGTCCCACCTTCCCAACAGCCTGGAGAGATGCAAAGAGCAAATCCATGCAGATGTGGTGCCTGGGGAATGGTTTAGTGGTGCACCTTGGGTTTGATGGGCTTAAAGGGCACAGAATTCCAGATGTCTTCCCAGCAGTGAGGAGCAGCATTTCACACGGACAAAATCTCCAACCTGTCTTTCCTCCAGCCCCTAATCCACAAATAAGGCCCCTGTCACTGCAGGCTCACCTCAGGTTTGTACAATTCAACGTTTACATGCACGTGAGCTCTGCTTCCATAATCCCAAACTCAGTCCCAAAGAATATCCTATATTTACATGGGAATTCAGCATCTCAGTTTGTCTTTACATTAAATCCCACAAACATTTTTATAAGCCATAAATCAAAAAGTCTGCTAAAGCCCCTCAGCAACCACTACCTAAAACAAATCTTTTCCAATTTAAATCCCAGCCTGCATAACGATCAATCCCATTAACCCCCTAATTGTTAACATTACTTTGGGTAATGTTTAAAAACATTAATTTCAAAAAATGTAACAGGAAAAAAGCTCTTTAAATCGGCAAAAAGATAAATGGTCTCCAGCAGCATGACCTTTCCCCATACCACAGTGACACTGAATTATTTTAAAGTTATTTACACTTTCATTCTTCCCTGGAAAAATGTTGACAAGGCTTTCACCGACCATAATGGATATACAGCAACATCTGTGGGAAGTGTAACTGCATCAAGAGCCTTTCCTCGATTCCTCATCACCAACCAGCTTTAATTAATAGTGGAGAGGTGATTCCAGAGTGAGACACACAAAACACACCAAGAAGTGCTGCTGCAGAGATCTGTGACCTCACCAAGCCCTCCCCCTGGGCAGCTGAAGTTTGGCACCACCCCTGCACCAATTCCCAGCAGGAGCAGGAATGGGGTTCAGAAAAATGAAGGGAGCTCTGGTTTTCCCTTCCTCCATCCTCTGCTGAGCATTTGGGGCTTTAGAAAGCAGAACATGTGCCCTGGTGGAAGCAGGAGTGATTCCTGAGTGAATTCTGTCCCCACAGACACAGCAAGCCCTGACCCATGAGCCAAAACCAGCTTTCCTTGATAGTCCAGCAGCCTTCCTGATATTCCTGCTTCCCATTCCAGGCCAGGCATCCCAGCCCTGCCCCTGCAGCCCTCTGGGCACGGCTGTACCAAGGCTCCCCACGCAGCAACTCGAGCCCTTTTTCCAATATTAATGACAAGTAATGTGTCAGCCCCCAGAGGCACCGAGTGATCCCATTTCAGCAGTGCCCAGAGGGGTGACACAGGCTCACCTGAGCTCCAGGGTCATGCAAGGGACCAGGACAGGAGCCAGGGCACAGGGACATGTCCATCAGGGACAGACTGCAAATGTCTGAGCTGCTCCTTCAGGGTTGTTTTGGTGACAGCTCCTGCAAACGCTGGCACTGAGTGGTGGCTCTGGGCTCACTGCATCTCTGTGTTGATCCAAACACTTCAACTCCCAACCCTCATGTTGAAGGGGGACAGAAATATCCCACCTGATCAAAGCATGTCAATTAGTGCTCATCTAAGTTAATGAGATGCTTCAACTAACACAAGGGAATTTATTTCAGAACATAATGATTTTTTCTGTTGGCAAACCTAGTGATAAAACCCTGCACAAATGTGTATTTCCATGGAGCTGGGCTGCAGCCTGGCTCCAGGCTGGCTCGGGGTGGTTGTGCTGCCCTGCTGCTGTGGCATGGCAAATATCAGCATCCCACAATTAGCAGGCAGCTTATTAATCCCTGCAAATAAATGAGCCTGGTCCTGCAGTCCAGAAAAACACTTGGGGGACCAATTCTTTATTTCTGAGTGTATGATTAGTACAAATTAAAACCAGAATAAGTTTTAATTTTGCCACATCGAGCAGGTTCATCAAAACACTCTTAACCCCCAGAGTCAGATCCCCATAAAGGAATAACAAGGGGATGTTTCAACTAGAATGATTAGGAGAGTCCAGGAAAATTAATTTTGAAGTTCATGGCAGCCTCCTGTCAGAAACAGGCTACAGAGAGGAGGGAATGTTCAGGAAATGAAAATGAAAAGGCTGTGCTAAGTGCTGCTGGTGGCAAGGAACAGGACCTGGCTCTGCTGCTTCTCAAACACTCTCATCAGAGCATCACATCCTATGAAGCCAATTCAACAACTGGAGCCCAACTCCCAAACACAGAGCTCTGCTGCCCAAATCCTCCCTCGTTTCTAAAGGCTCCCATGGCTCTGCTTTGGGCTGCTCAGAGCCATCAGAGCAGGTGCAGCTGCAGAGGGGCCTGAGGAGCTGAGTGACACAAACAGGGCACCGAGGACAGCAGGGGATGTCCAACCTCACTTTTCAAAAAGCTCAAACCAATTTCCCTTTGCCACTGCTGCCTTCTGTGTGCTGGCTCTGCCCAGCACACTCAGCCTTGCCTGGCTCTACAAACCCACCAGGCACCACCTGGGCTGTGGGATCCTCACCCCACTGCACCCAGGGCTGTTCTGGTGCAGGGGTCAGTGCTCAGCCCTTCCCCAGCCCCATGAAAGCTCCAATCCTCCTCTTCTGCACACACAGACAGAACTTGGCACGTGCCTCTGTGTGTCAGGACTCTCCTGTCCCCAGCACAGTTCTACACCCAGAGCAGGGTCCCCTCCAGGAACAGGAAAGCAGCAATTTCAGCAGCCACTCTCCAGACAATGTTGTAACTCCTTTCAAATTATAATTCACATTTGAGAAAAAAAAACAGAGCCCAAAAAGTCCTAGTAAATATAGAAGGAAAAGCAGCCAGAGCTCATGCATGGCCTCAGAAAAAGGAACCAGCAAACAATTCAGGCTGTGCTAAAGTAAAGGCTCATCATACGTCTAAACTTGGGGGATTTTTTCAGGTTTCTTTTGTTGAGTGTTTTTTGGTTTTTTCTATTTCCACATGTTGGGAGCCAACCTCCTTATCTGTTTCATTTATGGTCCACACAAATGCCAGGACAAATCCTGGGGAAACACCAAGCACCACGTCCTGGGATGAAATCAGCCCCACACTTCATGACTTTGCAATCATCTCTCCCAAACACAAGCAGCACAACTGACCTTCAATCCAGAGGGAAGGCTCAATCCCAGATCCTGCAGGGCCAGCAGAGGTGAGCCCATGATGGTTGGGATAAATTAAGAATCAGCAGGGGCACAACCCTGGATAAGGGGAGCCAGGAGCATTGAAACCACCCCCAGGAACTCAGGTGAGCCTTGGTGAGGCTCATCCCTTTTTCCAGGCAGATTTGAAGAAATCATCTGTTACAAGTGGAAATCATTCTGCCAGCCCTGTGGGGGTGTCTGTGGGAGGGAGGCTCTGTCCTCTCTTCCCTCCTGTGCTTTTCTTTTCTGTTCCCTGCCCTGATTTACCCCAGCACGGGCCAGGGCAGCCTGGCCTTGCACCCCATCCCTGATCATGAGTATTCCAATGGCCTTCATGGGCTGAGAACAACATCCTCCCTCGGCAAAACAGAAGTGATTCCTGAATTAATTTAGATTTCCCGCTGCCTTGTTAGAGCAGCTGGATATGGCACGCTTCATCTTCCCTGCAAACAGTGCCGCCCTCCCTGGGGGACACTCAGCACTTTATAAACCTGTCAAGCCCTTAAAGGCGGTGACCGTGAGGCTTCACAACAAAACCTGGGGAGGTTTATGGCCACACACACAGCAGCCAGCCCCAGAGAGCATCCAGCACGGCTGGGTTGGGAACTGGGGGGATGTTGTTTTGTGCTGTGCTTTCATTTAAAAGCAAGCAAGCAAGCAAAAAAAAAAAAAAAAAAGGCGCTGCATGATTTATTTTAAAGCATCCAAGCTGCTGCAGCCTGCGGTGCTTTGAGAGCGTGTGTGTGTACATGGGAAATGGGAGATTGTCTCCAAAGTCATTTGCATTCATTCCCCTCTCCCCCTCCTCCATGCAGCGAGTGTTTTCATCCTGCAAACGGCTGAATATCTGCAACTTGTGCAGAAATCTCACTTTGGGGTGCACAGCACCTGATAGAGCTGCTTTTTATTTAGAAAACATATTGTCAATCCCCCCCCTCCAGCACTGATTTAGTTCTCTACTCTTCTTAGACAAGCTGCACAAAATACAATTTTTTACACAAACAACATTTTTGGGCATCTCTGTGACCTGCTCAGGCTGAGATCTGGGCAGAGCTGGACAGGCAATGCCTGGTGATCCCCTGGGGATGCTCCTGATGATCCCTGGGGATGTTCCCTGTGATCTGTGGGGGTGCTCCTGCTGTCCAGAGTTGTGCCCATCCCTGGAGCACAAAGGATTTGGGGTTCCCAATGATCCCCAGGGACACTCCTAGTGATCCCTGAGGATGTTCCCAGTGAACCCTGGGGATGCTTCTGGTGATACCTGGGAATGCTCCTGGTTAACCCTGGGGATGCTCCTGCTGTCCAAAGTTGTGCCCATCCCTCGAGCACAAAGGGTTTGGGGTTCCCAGTGATCCCCAGGGATGCTCCTGATGATCCCTGGGGATGCTCCTGGTAAACCCTGGGGATGTTCCCTGTAATACCTGGGGATGCTCCCACTGTCCAGAGTTGGGCCCATCCCTGGAGCACAAAGAATTTGGGGTCCCAGTGATCCCTAAGGATTCCCCCCATGATCCCTGGGAATGCTCCTGGTTAACCCTGGGGGTGCTCCGGGTAATCCCCTGGGGGTGCTCCTGCTGTCCAAAGTTGTGCCCATCCCAGAAAGGATTTGGGGTTCCCAGTGATCCCCACGGACGCTCCTGGTGACCTCTGAGGATGTTCCCAGTGATCCCTGGGGATGCTCTCGGTGTTCCCCTGGGGATGCTGTCCAAAGTTGTGCCCATCCCTCAAGCACGAAGGATTTGGGGTTCCCAGTGATCCCCGGGGATGCTCCTGATGATCCCCTGGGGATGCTCCTGGTTAACCCTGGGGGTGCTCCGGGTGATCCCGTGGGGATGCTGTTGATGGAACCTGGGGATGCTGCTGATGAACCCCGGGGGTGCTCCTGGTTAACCCTGGGGATGCTCCTGCTGTCCAAAGTTGTGCCCATCCCAGAAAGGATTTGGGGTTCCCAGTGATCCCCAGGGACACTCCTAGTGATCCCTGAGGATGTTCCCAGTGATCCCTGAGAATGCTCCCGATGATCCCCTGGGGATGCTGCTGATGAACCCTGGGGATGCTCCTGATGATCCCTGGGAATGCTCCTGGTTAACCCTGGGGGTGCTCTGGGTGATCCCCTGGGGATGCTTCTGCTGTTCAAAGTTGTGCTGAGGATGTTCCCAGTGATCCCTGGGGATGCTCCTGATGATCCCTGGGGATGCTCCCGGTGTTCCCCTGAGGATGCTCCCTTTGCCCAGAGCCGTGCCCATCCCTGGAGCACCGGGGATTTGTGGGTCCCGGTGATCCCCGGGGATGCTCCCGGAGCTCTGCCCATCCCTGGAGCCCCGGGGATTTGTGCTCCAGGCTGGGCTCAGTCCCCCGAGCCGAGCTCAGCTGCCGGACGCTGGCAGTGTCCCAGCTGGAGGGGCTGCCACCTCCCGGGCGCTGCTCTGTCCCTCGCTGTCCCCTCCCGGCCGTTTGCTCAGCCTGACAGCATCTGATGGAGCCGCTGCCGTTTGGGTCCCTCGGGGATTATGAGATGACTGCAGCAGGTCCCGGCTATTCTCTGCAGCCCAGCGTGTTGTTGCTTCATTAAACGCCAAATTGTTACATTAATTCTAACTGCCCTGTAGAGATGTAGCTGTCAGGAATGATTTACTCGCCTCCAGCTGACTCGGAGCCTTTTTCCAGGCTCTGTGGAGGCGCTGGAAGAGGCCAGAGCCTGGGTGGGAATGGGATGCAGGACTTGTGTCCAGCCAGACTCTGCCTCTGCCCTCCCTGGAGGGACAGGGACACTCTCCAGACCTCAGTGAAAGAACAACCAGGGAGTTAAAAATGTGTGGAATTTGCTTTTGCTGAACTGTGGGTGGCTGGTGAGACAAGTTTCCTGTTAGTTTTTGCTGGAATATTTACTGAGACCAAACCTCTGGGACTCTCCCTCAACGCTGCCCAGCAGCTCTGCCTGTGCTGCAGGAGGATCCTGAGGTTTTCCTGCCTTGTCCCCAAGGATGTGATTTGGGCAGGGGGAGCTGAGGTGGGGCTTGGGGGCAGTGGGAGCACTTTGGCTCTGATACATCTGGGAGAAGGCAGAGGATGAGCTGGCTGTGTCCACCCTCCCTGCTCGCTGTGGGTGAGGGATTTCACCTGGCCCACACCCCCACAAGGGACACTGAGGTCCCCAAACTCTGTGCCCAAACTCTTGGCCCTGTTGTCACCTCCTCCCCTGGATCAGACTGGATAGGAGAGGAGGTGTTTGTCCCCTGGGACAGGGAATTGGTTTCATTGGCCTCACACAGGAAATCCAAACAAGAAAAAAATAACTGCTTCAACTGTTTGACATAAAATCTAAACATTTCTGTAGGGAACACAAGTTTAGGCAAAAAGGTGAATATGCTGTTTAGGAAGAAAAAAAAAATAATATTAATACAGTAGATATTCCTCATTGAGAAGACAAAAAATTCCCTCCCATGTCGTGCACTGATGGAAATCAGTGGAGGTTGTAAAGCCACCTGCAAATCGAGCAGTGCAAACCTCTCTTCCTGACTCTGCCTGGCTTTTACAAGCTGTCACTCAGTTGGACAGCGTTAGTTTTATTTGCCTCTTCCAAATTGCTTTTCTTTTTAACGGGGAGAAAGCATTTATATTAATGGAATCCTTGAGCCTCGGCCCTGAAAGGCGAGGCTGAAATGCAATCCCTGAATTTGAGCTCAGGACACTCGGGGAGCTCTTCCCCCTGCTCAGAGCAGCACAAGCACCGACAACTTCCAGCCCTGTTCTGCCTCTGAGAGCAGAGCACAAAGGCAGGGGGAGATTTGCATTTCCTCCTTTCTTAAATTCAGCCATCAGGAACAACAGCACCCGTTATTTACTGGGAGGGAAACGATGAGTAAAATATCTGTAAAACACAGGTTTGATTATTACAGTTATCAGCCTGGTTTTATAACAACTGAATTCTCCTAAAACCAGCTGCATTGCTGTCTTTCTGTTGTTATTTCTTAATTTTTTAGGAAATAAGAGTATTTCAAAGTATGATTTTCAGTCTTTTATATTAAAATAAAATGAATTATTGAGCTGCCAAAGTATTTTGATGCAAAGCACCCACCCAGGTTAGGTGAGGGCGTTTCTAGACACAGAAATCTTGAAAATACAAACTCTTCTCTCAGTGAAGTTCTGCAATCTGCTTGTTTCAAATCCCACAGTTTTCTATTTGCTCCATAAATTTCCATAAGAAATGTCCTTGTGGTGTAGCCACAGGCTGGCAGCAACAGTTGTCTCTTTATTATTCACTTCTGGGGAAGGAAGAAGCAGCTGAGCCCAGCTCTGGACTGAACTGAACGAGAGAAATTTTTGCCTGGGGTTTGTCCCATCCTTGCCATGTGTTTATGTGGATGTGTATTTGTGTGTAAATATATAGATATATCTGTATATGTTTGGTCAAACTGACTCCCTTAGGAACTTTTTCCCTTTCTGATTTCTCTTTGCAATATTTCCATCTCTGTGTTTCACATTCACAACTTCCTGCAGACAGATATCAGACTCCATCTCCTGTTGCTGTATCAGCCACCACCTTTGCCACAAATGCTGAAAAATAACAATGTCCCATCAAAAATATGATCAAACCAGAGCAACCCTGCTCAGATCTCCCAAGGACTGCCAGCCTCCCATATCCTCCTTTTTTTTTGTTCCAAAGCATTTCCACATCAGTGGGTTTGCTCCTCTATTGAAAAGGAATATTTCAACACTTTGTTCAATCATGGCATCAAGTTTTAAGAGCTTTTAGTTTCAGGGTTTTTTTTATTTACTGATATTGATGTGAATTTAGCAAAAGACTATTTAAAGTTTAGCTGACAAATTTATTTGTAATCTTGAAGTATTTGATCATCAGAGAGAAAGCGAGAATATAAATAAAAGACACTGGACATCCACATAATCTACAGTTAATTCCATAATTTTTACAGATAACAATATACATATTGTCTTGCCTTTCCTCACAATCAGCTTGCACGATATCCATGGAAAAACACAAATGCCTGGAGCAGAGAGCTGGCCCCAGGGAAGGGGGTGCTCACTCCAGCAGTGCCTGGGGAAGGGCTGGTCCTAAACCAGCCCAACCCCTGAGAAGGATTTTGGCAACAAGACATCAGGGTGATTTTTGAGACACTTTGCAGTAAAACTGATGTGAAGAAATTTGAAGGAAAAGCATAAGATCCACAGCCCAGGTCCACCACCAGTGTCCCTGGATCAAGAAAATTCACCTCTTGAGCTCGTGATAAAGGTGGAATTACTTGGTAATAAATACATCTATTCACGGGTTAATGCTTATATGGAAGAGTCAACCTAGCAATCTACAAATTAAAGAGGGGAGAAGCAGAATTAACGTGAGGTTTTCATTTTACAAAGGAAAAAGGCTGCTGATAAATGATTGGCATATTAAAGAGCATTTCATTTTAGAAAAGTTAATGTAAATTCAAAGTAAAACAAAACATACCGCATTGGTGCGCTTTAAAAAAATCTGTTGGAAGAACAGAGAAGTTTCCTACCATGGATTTCTGAAGTGATTCACTAGGAACATTTCTCCTATAGAAATATAGACATTGTCACACCTTTCACCGTGGATGAGGATTTTATTTTCCCTTAAAAATGTTTCGGTGTGGATGGGTGACGGAGCGAGTCCTTGCTGACAACAAAACGCGAAATACCTCCTATCAAATCTGTAAAGCACAGCTCTTGGTGTTTGGTAAAGACACGAGAATGTTTGCTTGCAGTGCCAAGGCCTTTCCACCATCCTCTGTCGGGATCATCTCCAAAAATCAAGGGACATTAAACAGCACCGAGTTCCTCTCCCTTCCCACCTCCTGTATCAAAACTGAGCGTGGTCGACCTCATCGAGCCAGGACGCCGGGCTGGCCGGGAAATCCGGGTACCCCCCGCTGCTGCCGCTGGAGAGCTCGGAGCTGGGTCCGTTCCCTGCCAGGACCCGCATGGGCTGGGGCACGCCTGGTCCGCTCTGGGCCATGATGGCCAAGCCGTTGTCTGGGTAAACCAAGCTGGAGATTAAGGGCTGGTGGCCCGGCAGGGCTGGCAGGGCTGCTGGGGACTGGGGGATGCCGTAGGGGCTGCTGGAGCGCAGGTCGTGGAACTGGTCCTGAGCTGGGATCCCGCTGTGCTCCAGCGCGAAGCTGCCGGTGCTGCCAGCCTGCCTCCCCAGGGCGGGGGAGGCTTCGTTGAGGTTGCTGTAAATCCCATTGGAATGGCTCATTTCGGACATGGAGGGCTCGTCTGGAAGGGAAAAGGGCTGGTTTTACTGGAGTGCACTGGTTTTACTGGTGGGATGATGCTGGAGTGGACTGGTTTTACTGGTGGGATGATGCTGGAGTGGACTGGTTTTACTGGCAGAGCGCAGGAGCTCCTGCAAGCTCTGGGTATAAACAGATTAAAGGGATGGGAGCTGAGCAGCCACGCTCTCCCACTTGTAATTCCTCATTATTCCCGTCCTTGCTGAGAGATCTTCATAGGCAGCCACGGGATTATTATTTTTTTCTGAGTACAAGTGTCTAATACATCTTGGATTTCAAAAATATGCGTGAACAGTATGTATTAAAATATAAGACTGCGATTTAAAAATAATTCTTGAAAGGGGAAGTGAATTAAATGTCTTTCCACCTTTTGTTTCTATTTGGTTTAGAGGTTTATCTTGAATTTTTGTTATCACTTTTAGGAGCTACCTGAACCAATGCAAGATAAATTCCCCATTGCTCAGGAAAAGAGATATTAAATTAAGATATTTGTCTGCTCAGGAACCAGTTGTTGAATCACAAGGATACAGAATTAATTGGTATGTCTTAAAAACACTCCTGAAAAATGAGCAATATTTTTTAAGTTCCCAGCAAAAATTGTTTGTATTCATTAAGGGCTTTATGGACAGTGAGAGCTGCTCTGTTGCCTGGGATACAAACCTGTTTGTGGCATCGAGATCTCGATAACTGTTGGACATTTTTTAGTTATTATTTATAGACTATTCATATTTAATGAGCTGATACACAGTGTGTACAAACAGACTCGAAAATCAAATAGTTTTTAGGAGAACGGGAGAGGAGCTGAGATGAAAAAAATGTGTGTTTATAAATACACAGTCAGTGCAAATATTTACAGAGCTCTGCATTTCAGTTTCTCTCCCATTCCTAAAAATGATACAAAAATTTGGGATGGAGCTCTGGGCTGGATTTAGGATTGTGCAGAACGTGTCCCTGCAAATGTCACCCGGCCCAGGGCCCTGTCCCTGCAAGTCTGGAGAGTTTGGGGTGAGGCTGTGCAGGACCAGAGCTGGGGTTGTTCTGTCCTGGGTTTGTCACCAGAAATCTCGGCTCCAAAAAGGGGACACTCTGCTGCAGAAGCCGCCTAACATGCAACAATTTCCTTTTTGCAGCACAGGAACAGCTCCCACAGGACTGAGGGGTCCTAATGAGCAACTGCACAAATGAAACCATCTCAAAATAAGACAAAAAAAATCACACTAGTTTTCTCGTTTTCCTGTAGTAATATATAGTGGTTCTGGGCTTCCCGGTTTTTGTATTTTCGGGAATCCCGTGTCTGAGCAGCGGCTCTGACACTGCCCGGGGAGTTCTCGCTGCTCCTCCTGCGGTTTTTGGGTCCGCCCGGAGGCAGAGGGAGCTTTCCCCGTGTTAAATCCTCAGCTCTGCCCCTCTGCCTCTTGGTTTCACCCCTGGTTTCCCTGCTGATAATTCTGACCCGACACCGAGGGGTGAAACAGCGGGGACACGGCGGCAGCTTTGAGGGGAGGAACAGCCCGAGCAAAACCCGGCCGGGGCTGCGGGCACCGACCTGTGAAGGAAACCTCGGCGTCGCTGTCGGGCCCCTCCTCCTGGATGCTGTCCTTGTCCGACTTGGATGTCCCCCGGGACCTCTTCATATTCCTGAAGTACTGCCCCCACCTCTGCCTCCCCGCGTCTTTCTTCAGCCTTTTCTCCTTGGCCCTGCGGTTCTGGAACCAGACCTGCGAGCAGGGCACGCCGGGGAGCTCCGAGCCTGCGGGGCCGCTCCCAGCCCGGCCCGGCCCGGCCCGGCCCGGCCCGCCCGGCCCCCGCTCTCACCTGCACCACCCGCATGTCCAGCCCGGTCTCGGACGAGAGCTGCTCCCGGACGTGCCGCGCCGGTTTGGGCGAGTTGTTGTAAGCGTTTTTGAGGGTCTCCAGCTGCTTGGCCGTGATGGTGGTGCGGGGTCTCTTGGCTGTAGACTCAGCCTCTGCCGGTGAAGTTATCCCTGATTCACCCGACCCTCCCCGGGCTCTCCCAACCCCTCCCGCCCGCTGTTTGAACCTGTCCCGGGGGCAGCAGCAGCTCCCGCTGCCCTCGGGGCTGGAGGGGACGGGGCTGGGGGTACCTCTCTGCTTGGCCGTCTCGTAGTCCGCCTTGCAGACCAGCCTGCTGTCCTCCATGAGGTAGAACTCGTCGCCGGTGGCCAGCTGCCGCTTGCAGACGATGCAGGCGAAGCAGTGCAGGTGGTAAACGAAGTCCTGGGCGCGGCGCACCACCTGGGTCGGGGGGATGCCCTGCTGGCAGGCGGCACACTTCGTCCCGAAGCGCCTGAGCAGGGGGGGACAAGCGGCGGCCGCTGAGCCGGGGGAGGCCGGGCTCGGTCCCGCCGGAGCCGGCGCTGTCCGCGGTGCTGCCCCGGTGCCGCTGTCCCGGTGCTGAACCCCAAACCGTGACACCCACCCGGCCCCCATCCCGTCCCTTCCCCACGCACTTGAAGAAATCTTCCTTGCAGTAGACGCCGTCCCCGCGGCTGAAGCACTTCTCGGCCAGCTGCGTCTGGCAGTCGGAGCATTTCAGGCACTTGCTGTGCCAGTGCCGGTCCAGGACTTTGAGGATGAACCTGTCCACGATGTGCTGGTTGCAGCCGGCGCACAGCGGGATCTCTGCGGGGAGGCAGCTCCGGTCAGCCCCGGTGGCCCCTCCGACCCACGGCGGACCCGGGGGTGGCCCGAGGAACAGCACGAAAAAAATAATTATTCGTTCAAATTCGTTGTCGCGAGCTGCCGCACCGAGCAGACACCGGGAGAAGTGCCCGGGAGAACCGGGATAAACAAGAAGGGAAGTGATGGAAACGGAATTAACCCCCCGAGCGAGCCGCCGGCAAAGCTGTAATTATCACAGGCTCTTTTTTCTTTTTCTAAAAAAAAAGGAACTTTCCTAAACTTCAAAAATTCACCTGCGAGCAACAGCGGGGTAGCCGGAACGAAGGAAACTACCAAAAATTAAGAGAATTGCGCTGAAAATAAAAACGCGGCAGTCTTGTCCCGTTCCCCTCAAGATATCGACAGAGATCATACAGAAAGAGATAAGGATACAGTTATGGAAAAACAGAGATATAAAAATAAACAGACACAGCAGTTAGAGAACGAAATGTACACATATATAGACATAAATACATAGATTTCAATATACAGGTATAGATAGAAATAAGTAGGTGAAAATATGGATATGGGGTACATAAATACAAATATATCGATATAAATAGAGGCGGAGAGATGTATGACAGAGCTGTACAGAAACAGATAGAGACGGACATGAGAGTATTTCTATGTAAAGATAATTATTTGTAGAGATATGGAGCTGGATCGCCGTGCACAGGAGTGAGAGGTGGAAGTGATAATCGTTATCCTTAACAATTAACAATTCACCGCGTCCTAACCAACAACCCCAAGAGCGGCAGCGCTAAAGGCAGCGGCCCCGACCGGGACGGAGCCGCGACACCGGCAGCGGGCACGGTGACAATTCCCGCAATGTCCCGGAGCAGCCCGGCCGCGGCTCTTACGCTGCATGGCGATCCGGGGCGGCTCCGCTGGCTCAGGCGGGCCGCGGGCTCCGGAGCATCTCCCGCGGGGCGCGGAACCGCCGCTGTCCCCCCGCCGGACCCCCCCAAATCACGGCGGCTGCTGTCCCCCGCTCCGACCGCTGCCACCCCCTCGCCGCCGGGGATTTAATTCGCTAAAGCGGGTTATTTTTAGACGCCGGCCCTCGCCGCCGGTGCCGGTCTGAAGCGCCGGGCAGGGCACGGCGGCGCGCTGTATTTAATCCCCCCCGCCCCCGGCACATCCCCTCCCGCCGCCCCTTCCCGGCTGCGCTCGGCGGGAGGGACGCGGCTTCGGGGGTCGGGAACGAGCCCCGACGGGGATCGCTCTGGGGGAGGCTGCCCCGAGCTCGTTGTGAGCCGCCAACCCCGGGATTCGCCCCACAGGGCAAAGCACCCCGCGGTTCGGTGTCCCCGGGCACGGCGAGCCCCGCCGAGCCCGTCCCGCCGCCGCCTCGGGCCCCGACGGAGCCCAGGACCGCGGGGCCGTGAGCGAGCATCGTGTCCTGCGGGAAAAGGATGTTTGCGGTGTCGTCCGTTCTGCCGGGGGCTCCATTTCGGCGGTGTCGCCTCAGCCCCCGGAGAGCACAGAGCTCCCGTTGCCGGGTCAGATGCGCTGTGCGCACCGCGGAGCGCCCGCGGGGACCGCCACGGGAAGGCGAACCGGGACAGAACCGGGGGCACCGGCCCGTTCACGGCGGCTGCGGTGCCGAAAGTCGGTCCCGCACACGGTGACACCTCAGACCTCGCACACCGGCGGGGCCCCCGCCCCGGTTAGTCGTTGATTTTTTTTTTTTTTTTAAGCCACATCGATCGCTTTCGATGTTGGCGAGAACCGGGACGGCCCCGCTCCGGGACCGGACCCGCTGTGCCGAACCCGGCTCGGCCTCACCCGTTGAGCCCCGGAGCGCAGCCCGGTTCTTCCCGTCCCGACAGGGCTGAGCCCGTTCGTTCAATGGGAAGAAAGAACGTCTAAGAGAAGAATTAACGGAGTTTTTCCAAAGCGGGGAAAAAGCCGCGTGGGAGCCGGGCAGGGTGGGGACGGGTGGTGCCCGCAGTCGGAGGGAACCGTCGGGCCCTGGGAAATCCCAATTTTGTCCCTGCTCTCGTTGAGCGGGGAGCGGTGGGACCCCGGCGCAGGAGCCGCCGCCTTTCCCCGGGATCGGGGGAGCCGCAGCCCGGACCCGACGGGACCCAAACGGGCACCGGGAGCAGCCGCGGGGCCCGCAGCGTGCGGGGAGCAGCGAGGGGGGCTCTGATATCGGGGACGAGGCAGCAGAGAGCGAGAGAGGGCGCGGGGCGGGCGGGATGGACCGGGACGGATCCCCCGGTGCCGTCCGGCCGCTCTTCCCCGCAGCCAGCCCCGACGGTGCCCCCGGGGACGCGGAACCGGCACGGACGGAGCACGGCCGGGCCCGCGGCTCCCTGAGCAGCCGCCGGTGCTTCCGCGGGGGGACGCGGAGACCTGCGCGCCTCCGCCTCACCTGGGCTCCGCGGGAACGGGCAGAGCTCCGCTGCTTTCTCCGAACCGGCGCGGACCCGCTCCAGCAGCATCGCGGCCTCCGTGGGCGCCGTCCGAAGTGCGCGGGTGGCTGCGGAGGAGTGGCGGAGCGGCGCGGAGGGGCGCGCAGGGAGCGGCGCGGGGCTGGGCGGAGCGGGGGGGCGCGGGGGGCGGGCCGGGGGCGGCACCGGGCCGCAGATGGGCCCCGGTTCATCGCCGGCCTCTTTAGCATCACAAAAGCGGCGGGGGGAGCGCTGGCCCCGCCGTCCCACGCGTGGCCGCGCCCGACGCGTGGGCTCGGGTTGCAGCCGCCGCCCTCGGGCCCAAAGCGGCCCCGGGGTCCCCGCGGAGCCCTCGGCGGCCGCACGGAGCGGGTCGGGGGTGCCACCGTCGGGGGGAGCCTCCACCCGAGCCCCGCTGCCCCCCGGCTGCTTCCGAGCCCAAATTTCGTTTGTCCCGCTGGGCGCGGCTCCCCAGTGGGCAGCGGGGCTGAGGGGGGCTCTTTTCCCTCCGATAATTAATTCACGAACGCGGAGAGGTAGCGGGTGTCTGACCCGCGGGGTGCGGGGCGTTAATTGCGCTAATGAAGACGGGGCGGACACGGACGGAGCGTGCGGGACACGCGGGGCTGCGGCTTGGAGCGTGCGGGAGCGCAGAGGGGCCGGGCCGGGGCCTGGCTGTCACACAGTGCGGGGTGGCCGTGCCCGGAGCTGTGCCCGTGTTCTGCTCCGTGGTTCCGCGCGTTTCCGCGGGTGCGGAGCTGTCGCTGCGTTCTCAGGGCCGTGTTTGTCCGGGAAGAGCCCCGTGCGTGTGTGCAGCGCTTGCCGCAGGCAGCCGGAGCTGATAATTGTGGTTGTTACTGTGAGCCCGTTAATCCCCCGAATCCCTTTACCTCCTGCTCGCAGGGGATTACAAATTAATAAAAGCAGCTTAGGGGCGGGAGCCTCCAAACTCACATATGCTCCTGCCGACGGCAGCTCCGGGACTTTCGCCCGCTGCTGGGGGCGGCCCTGGAGCCCCCGGGGAGTCCCCGACCCCGAGGCACCCACCCCGGGGTGCCAGACCACCCTCCCCTCCTCCGGGTCCGGGCTGTCCCCGCGATGGCTCCTCTGGCCGGGGACAGGCTCCAGTGTGCGGGACAGCTCAGCCCTGCGTGCCTGGGAAATGCAGGGAGACGCTTTGGGGAGCAGGATTGGGGTCCCCAAATAAAGCAGCAGGAATGCCAGGCGGGAGTTGGGGTCCACGTCCTGCCCGAGTGTGACCAGTGCTGCAGTGGCACTGCAGGGGCACCTGGCCCTCCCCAGGGCCGTGAGCATCTGGGGGTTGCTGATGACCCACACGGTCCCTTTTAAGCTCGGTTTTTAAGTGGATTTTTAGTCTGAGCCTCTAAAGAAGCCCTTTAAGCAAGCCCATGAGCGGTGGTGCTGGTTCCGCCGGGCATCGGGCAGGGTGGGGCAGCCTTGGGAGGGCAGGAGGGAGAGCAGAGGCTGTGTCCCACTCAGGACAAGGGAGGGGCTCTGTCCCACTCAGGACAGAGAGCAGGAGCTGTGTCCCACTCAGGACAGAGAATAGGAGCTGTGTCCCACTCAGGACAGAGAATAGGAGCTGTGTCCCACTCAGGACAGAGAATAGGAGCTGTGTCCCACTCAGGACAAGGACAGGGGCTGTGTCCCACTCAGGACAAGGACAGGGGCTCTGTCCCACTCAGAACAGAGAGCAGGGGCTGTGTCTCACTCAGGATAGAGAGCAGGAGCTGTGTCCCACTCAGGACAAGGACGGGAGCTCTGTCCCACTCAGGACAAGGACAGGAGCTGTGTCCCACTCAGGACAAGGACAGGAGCTGTGTCCCACTCAGAACAAGGACAGGAGCTGTGTCCCACTCAGGACAAGGACAGGAGCTGTGTCCCACTCAGGACAAGGACAGGGACTGTGTCCCACTCAGGACAGAGAGCAGGGGCTGTGTCTCAATCCCCTAAAATGGCCCCAAAGTCCCCCCAAAATGGCCCCAAAACGGCCGTAAACCCCCTAAAATTCCTTCAAGAAAGCCCCAACATTCTACCCAATATCCCCCAAAAAAGCCCAAAAATCTGCCACAATGAACCCAAAATCCCCCAAAAATCCCCCCAAAAAGGCCCCAAAATGGCTTCAAAAATGGACCCAAAATCTGGCCCAAATCTCTCTAAAATTCCCCAGAAAAGCCCCCAAATTCTCCCCCAAATCCCCTAAACATGGCCCCAAATCGCCCTAAAATTTCCCAAAGAAAGCCCAAAAATCCTCCCAAAAGCAGCTAAAAAATGGCCCTAAAAGCAGCTCTAAAAGGGCTTCAAATTCAACTGGAAAATGCCCCAAATTGCCCAAAATTAACCAAAATTTTCCCTAAATTTCCTCCCCAAATCCCCCTAAAAGTCCCCTAAAATGGACCCAAAATCCTGCAAAAATGGGCCCAAATTCCCCTTAAACAATCCCAAAATCACTCAAAAAATGGCCTCAAAACCCCCAAAAATGGCCTCAAAAATTCCCCAAAAATGCTTTCAAAATTCCCTCAAAAATGTCCCTAAATGCTCCCAGTGAGCTACAAAATTGTCCCAAAATCTTCCCCAAATCACCCTAAAATTCCCCCAAAAAAGCCCCAAAGGTCCCCCAAAACCCCCTAAAAATGGCCCCAAAGTCCCCCCAAAATGGCCCCAAAACGGCCGCAAATCCCCCCAAAATTCCTTCAAGAAAGCCCCAAAATACTCCCAAAAATCCCTCAAAAATTTCCCCAAAACAGCCCAAAAATCCTCCAAAATGGACCCAAAATCCCCCAAAAATTCCCCAAAAAAAGTCCCAAAATTCCTCAAAAAATGCCCCAAAATTCCTCAAAAAATGCCCCAAAATTGTCCCAAAATAATCTAAAAAAATCCCCGAATTTCAGCCCAAAATCTCCTAAAATTGCCCCAAAATCCTCAAAAAAGCGCCCAAAATGGCCCCGGGGGTCACGTGGCCAGGGAGGCGGGGCCACGTGACACCCCCGGCGGTCACGTGTACCGGGGGGCGGGGCCACGTGACACCCCCGGCGGTCACGTGTACCGGGAGGCGGGGCCACGTGACCCCCCGGCGGTCACGTGTACTGGGAGGCGGGGCCACGTGACGTCACCCGGGGTCACGTGTACTGGGAGGCGGGGCCACGTGACGTCACCGGGGCCACATGGGCTCGGTTTTTGGGGATTTTTAGGGCGATTTTTAGGGGAATTTTGAGGGATTTTTTTGTTTTTGGCGATTTTTAGCGATTTTGGGGATTTTTTTGATGACTTTTTTGGGAATATTTTGGGGAATTTTGGGGAGATTTTTGAGGGTTTTTGGGAATTTGAGGAGGGGTCTCCGTCGATTTTTAGATTGATTTTAGGGAAGATTTCGGGGGAATTTGAGAGAAATTTATGGGGATTTTTATAGAATTTGAAGGAATATTTTTGGGGCAATCTTGGATTTTTGGGCAGATTTCAGGGAAATTTAAGGGGGATTTTTTGTGGCTTTTGGGGGATTTTTTGGGTTGTAAAGGGGGTTTAAGAGGGATTTTTTTGAGATTTGTCGGACTTTTGGGGGGATTTAAACGTGATTTTTGTGGTTTTTTGGGGGGATTTTAGGGATTTTCTGGGGGATTTAAAGATTTAAAGGAGGTTTATGGGGGATTTTTTGGGTGGATTTGGGGAATTTTTTGGGAGTTAAGGGAGGAATTGGGGGATTTTTGAGGGACTTTTTGGTATTTTTTGGGGGGATTTAAGTGAGTAATAAGGGTGGATTTTAGAGGGATTTTTGAGGGGGTTTTTTGGAGTTCAGGTAGGACTCAGGTGGGATTTTTGTGGAGTTTTGGGAATTTCCTGAGGATTTAAACTAGGATTCAGGAGGGATTTTGTGGGGGATTTTTGGATTTGTTGCGAGAATTTCAGGAAAAATTCCAGTGATTTTGGGTTTTTTTTCGGGGATTTAGAAGAGATATATGGGGGATTTTTTCAGAATTTTTTTGAGTGGATTTTTGGATTTTTTGTGGTCTCTCCTTCACCCCCAAATAAGCCCCTCCCCTACCCCAATAAAGCTACGCTGGGGTTGCCACGACATCACTTCCAAAATGGCCTAAAAAATGGACCCAAATTCCCACAAAAATTCCCACAAAAAAGCCCCAAAATTCCCCCCAAAAATCCCCAAAATCCCCCAAAATTACCTCAAAAAACTCCAAAATGTCATCCCCAAATTTCCCAAAATCACCCCAAATAACCTCAAAAAGCCCCCAAATTCTCCCCCAAATCCTCCAAAGGTTGCCCCAAATTGCCCTAAAATTTCCCAAAGAAAGCTATAAAATTCTCCCAGAATCAGCCCCAAAATGGCCCAAAAAGCAGCTCTAAAAGGGCTTCAAATTCAACTGGAAAATGCCCCAAATTGCCCAAAATTAACCAAAACTTGCCCTAAATTTCCTCCCCAAATTCCCCTAAAAGTCCCCTAAAATGGACCCAAAATCCTGCAAAAATGGCCCTAAATTCCCCTTAAACATTCCCAAAATCTCTCCAAAATTGGCCTCAAACCCCCCAAAAATGGCCTCAAAAATTCCCTGAAAATGCCCCCAAAATTCCCTCTTTTTGTGGGGAATTAAAGGAGATGTAGGAGGGGATTTTTGGGAATTTTTGGGGATTTAAGAGAGATTTAAGGGGGATTTTTCCAGGATTTTTTTGAGTGGATTTTTGGATTTTTTGTGGTCTCTCCTTCACCCCCAAATAAGCCCCTCCCCTACCCCAATAAAGCTACGCTGGGGTTGCCGTGACTTCACTTCCAAAATGGCCTAAAAAATGGACCCAAATTCCCACAAAAATTCCCACAAAAATTCCCACAAAAAGCCCAAAATTACACCCAAAAATCCCCAAAATCCCCCAAAATTACCTCAAAAAACTTCAAATTTTCATCCCCAAATATCCCAAAATTGCCTCAAATAACCTCAAAAAGCTCTCAAATTCTCCCCCAAATCCCCTAAAGATAGCCCCAAATTGCCCTAAAATTTCCCAAAGAAAGCTGTAAAATTCTCCCAAAATCAGCCCCCAAATGGCGCAAAAAAGCAGCTCTAAAAGGGCTTCAAATTCAAGTCGAAAATTCCCCAAAATTGCCTCAAAATCCTCCCCAAATCAGCCTAAAACTCCCCCAAAAAGGCCCCAAATGTCCCCCAAAAAATGGCCCCAAAAGGTCCAAAAATTCCCCTAAAATTCCTCCAAGAAATCCCCACAATTCTCCCCAAAATCCCCCCAAAATGCCCCCAAAAAAGCCCAAAAGTCCTCCACAATGGACCCAAAAATTCCTCAAAAAAGCTCCAAAATTGCCCCAAAAATTCCCCCCCAAGAGCCCAAAAATTCCTCCCAAAAATCCCCAAAATCCCCCAAAATTGCCCCAAAATAACCTCAACAAACTCCAAAATTTCATCCCCAAATTTCCCAAAATCACCCCAAATAGCCTTAAAAAGCCCCCAAATTCTCCCCCAAATCCTCCAAATGTTGCCCCAAATCGCCCTAAAATTTTCCAAAGCAAGCCCCAAAATGGCCCAAAAATAAGCTCAAAAATGGCCCAAAAAGCAGCTCTAAAAGGGCTTCAAATTCAAGTGGAAAATGCCCCAAATTGCCCAAAATTAACCAAAACTTGCCCTAAATTTCCTCCCCAAATTCCCCTAAAAGTCCCCTAAAATGGACCCAAAATCCTGCAAAAATGGCCCTAAATTCCCCTTAAACATTCCCAAAATCTCTCCAAAATTGGCCTCAAACCCCCCAAAAATGGCCTCAAAAATTCCCTGAAAATGCCCCCAAAATTCCCTCAAAAATGTCCCTAAATGCTCCCAGTGAGCTTCAAAATTGTCCCAAAATCCTCCCCAAATCACCCTAAAATTCCCCCAAAAAAGCCCCAAAGGTCCCACAAAACCCCCTAAAAATGGCCCCAAAGTCCCCCCAAAATGGCCCCAAAACGGCCGCAAATCCCCCTAAAATTCCTCCAAGAAAGCCCCAAAATACTCCCAAAAATCCCTCAAAAACTCCCCCAAAACAGCCCAAAAATGCTCCAAAACGGACCCAAAATTCCCCCAAAAAAGTCCTAAAATTCCTCAAAAAATGCCCCAAAATTGTCCCAAAATAATCTAAAAGAATCCCAAAATTTCAGCCCAAAATCTCCTAAAATTGTCCCAAAATCCTCAAAAAAGCGCCTAAAATTGCCCTGGGTGGGTCACGTGGCCGGGGGGCGGGGCCACGTGACACCCCCGGCAGTCACGTGTACTGAGAGGCGGGGCCACGTGACACCCCCGGCGGTCACGTGGCCGGGGAGGTGGGGCCACGTGACACCCCCGGCGGTCACGTGTACCGGGAGGCGGGGCCACGTGACACCCCCGGCGGTCACGTGTACTGGGGGCGGGGCCACGTGACGTCACCGGGGCCACATGGGTCCGGTTTTGGGGGATTTTTAGGGCGATTTCTGGGGGAATTTTGAGGGATTTTTTTGGTTTTGGCGATTTTGGGAGATTTGGGGGATTTTTTAAATTACTTTTTTGGGAATATTTTAGGGAATTTTAGGGGGATTTTTGGCAGTTTTTGGGAATTTGAGGAGGGGTCTCCCTTGATTTTTAGATTGATTTTAGGGAAGATTTCGGGGGAATTTCAGAGATTTATGGGGATTTTTTTAGAATTTTAGGAATATATTTTTGCGAATTTTGGATTTTTTTGGGAGATTTCAAGGAAATTTAAGGGGGATTTTTTGTGGCTTTTGGGGGAGTTTTTGGGGTGTAAAGGAGGTTTAAGAGGGATTTTTTTAAGATTTATGGGAATTTTGGGGGGATTTAAATGTGATTTTTGGGGCTTTTTTGGGGGATTTTAGGGATTTTCTGGGGTATTTAAAGGAGGTTTATGGGGGATTTTTTGGGTGGATTTGGGGAATTTTTTACGATTTAAGGGAGGAATTGGGAGATTTTGGGGGGATTTTTTGATTTGTTTGAGGGGATTTCAGGAAGAATTTGGGGGAATTTTGGGTTGATTTTGGGAAATTTTTTGGGATTTAAAAGATATTTAAGGGGGATTTTTTTGTGATTTCTTGTTTGATTTTTGGATTTTTTGGGGGTGTCTCCTCTACCCCAAATAAGCCCCTCCCCTACCCCAATAAAGCCACGCTGCAATTGCTGTGACCTCACTTCCAAAACGGCCTCAAAATTCCCTGGAAAAAAGCCTCAAAATAGCCTCAAAAATGGACCCAAAATCCTGCCCAAATCTCCCTAAAATTCCTCAGAAAAGCCCCCAAATTCTCCCCCAAAGAAATTTCCCAAAGAAAGCCCAAAAATTCTCCCAAAATCAGCCCCAAAATGGTCTTTCTCTTCCCTCCTTCAGATCCCTGAGCAGTTCCTCAGAAGTTTGGCTTTAAAACTGCACCTCCCCAATTTGATGGATCTGGTTTATCATGGACACGTTCATGAGCTGTCCTGGCAACAGAGCTGAGCTCAAAACAATTTGCAAACACAGGGAAAGACCCCAAACACATCCCAAACTCTGCCCAAATGTCTGCAGTTTATTTCAAACAAGCACATTAATTTACAATTTAGTACAAAACAGTCACTTTTCCTTCCAAGAGAGGAGTGAGACAGTAAAAACCCAACCCAACCAGAACAGGCTTGGAAATGTCAAATTATTGACTTCAAATAAATAGAACATTTAAATTACTGAAATGGTATTGTCACTATTTTCAACACCTCATGTGCAACACCACACCTGGGACCTTGGTTCCCATCCAGTTCTGTGCAGGAACAGCAGAAAATTGGGAGTTGTCACAAATAATTTCATCAGGTTTCTTTAATACTTGAAGCTTTTGTCTCTCCTGGCATGTTCTATTAATTTTATTTTAATATTTCCTATTTGAAAACATCCTGAGAGCAAAGAAAGCTCCATGAATTACAAGGGGCCAAGTGACTGCCCCCAGCACAGCACCATTCCCACAGGGAAGTGGCAATGCAGGAACCTCTGTGGGCAAATAAACCAAATAAAGCACACAAATAAACCCTCCCAGACTGAGGAGGAAGAGCTTGGAGGCAATTTTTAAACCAGGAGCACTTTCCTGGCAGCATCACCCATCCCCAGCACAGGCTGTATCGTTACAGAGACATAAAATGGTGTAATTTGTCACCAGAAGAACAGAGAATAAACCAAACCAAGACTTACTCAAGAATTCATAGTCCAGAAAACCTTCCCAGATGAGGACATTGAAGTGAAAGCTTTGGCTGCTTCACTGGCAAGAGCTGGAGCACCAACATGGACAAGCAACATCCTAATTTCATTAACTTCATACTTTTCTACTCTGAAGAGACAAAAAAAAGCCACTGAAGTTTGAGCATTGATTCATTTTGTTGTGTTTGCAGCAGGGTGACAGCAATGTGGAAATTAAATGTGTGCAGCAAAACCCCCACACTTCATTCCAAACCCACATTTGCTGGTTTTTTTTAATGGCAAAAATCATCCATACAAACCTTCAAGGCCTTCTGCAGATGAAAATGAGCAGAATGAGCCAAAGTTATGAAACCAGGCCCCTATGTATTTGTTAGAATTCTAAACAACAGCAGTAATGACTGAATTCCAACTTGAGAATGTGCAATACTGACAGCAGGAATTAACTGGCCCAATTTTCCACACCCAACACTGCAGTGCTGGGTTAGGTTTGGATTTTCTTGTAAAGCTCAGTGTCCTTGCTGGTGGGCTGAGAACACCTGCCCAGGTCAGGCCATCCCAAAGTTACCTGATTTTCAAAGCTCAGAGTGGAATCTCCAGGTTTTCCTCAGAATGAGCCTTGCCCTGGGATGTCTCAGTGGGTTCCAGCCCTGATGAGCCTGGACCCCCTTCCCCCAGGGACTCACCATCACTCCTGTGCTCACAGGGGGTTTGAAGATCCAAGCCCAGCCCCAGAAAATTGTTCCTTGTGGGTGTTATTTTGATAAATTTAAGCTACAAGGGACAGTGAACCTTTGCAGCTCAATTCTGTCATTAATACTCAGTTTTGTGAACAGGCAATACCTGATTGTTTAAAAAATAACCCTGTGGAGTTTTTGTGCTTTTTTGTTGTCAGGCTTCAAACTTTCTGTGCTTGGGCTTCTGAGGGAAATCAGAGGAGGACACACCAATGGTACAAATCCAGGGAATTGGCTGGGGACTCCTTATTCCTTCTCATGTAACAGAGGAGCCAGCAAACATTCAATTAAATTGAAAGATGCAAATGTAGAATTGAAAGGAAAAGCCTTTTTATATAACATAATTAATCTGGAGAACTCACTGCCACGAGAAAACATTGAGGCCAAAACCTATTAGGATTAACTAAAGATTAGGTAATGGATAACTAGAACATGCTCAATTACATTGGATAGGATTATAAACTTCACTATCCAGGACCTGAATTATCCCCCCCAGCCAGCAGCACAGCAACTCTTACTCCCAAGGATGATTTTGTGATGTTTTCATGGCTTCTTCTCACTGCACACTGAGCTGCAGAGGGAACTGCCCCACCCCAGAACAGGGCAGCTCTGTGCTCACCCATCAGGGAGCTGGAAATACCAAGGGAAGTGTTCATGGCTCTCTTGTGATGGAGAAATTCAACAGGAGAAACTCAATATTTGCAGATTTTCCAATCTGTTCTGTCATGGTAACACAAATCTTGCTGTCCTTCACTAAAAACATTGTTTTCCTTCCCTAGAGTTTGTCAGGCTTGGTTTCCACCTGGATAACACCATAACTACTCAGCAATCAGAATCAGGCTGCTAATTGTGCCCCAAAACTGCTCCTAGTGATGACACACACACACATCCTTGGCTGGAACACCAGAAAATGGATGAATGATTTGAACACTGAATGCTTCCTGCTTTAAACATGTAAATGATATTTCAGAGAGTCACAGAGGTTTAGAATTGATTTAATCAGAAGAGAACTCCTGTTTCCTGAAAAAAAAACCCACCAGAATTGCTGCTTCTCCCAGTGAAGCAGCCAAGGTACCATTCAGAGGAAGTGTTCAGCACTCAGGGAGGTGAAATCAGCTCAGGATGAATTAAAAAAAAAAAAACAAAACAAACACCTGACTTGAAAATACACAAAACAATATCCAATTTCCTTCTCCAGCAGGCACAGTGGATTGCATAATGCAATGTTTACTCTGGAAATGAGTAAAGGATGTTGGTGGGAAGTCATGGAAAAATCTAAACTGCCAAATGTGACGCTCCCCTGCGAGGACATTGACGTGGCCTTGGGCAAAGCCTGGGGATCTCAAGGCCAGCTGAACACCTGGGCAATGCCTCGAGAAGAAAGGGCTCTGAAACAAAGAATACTGCTTAGAAAAATCCCTGATCATAAATATTAAAGCTGTGTCTGGGAGCGAACAGCCACGCAGAGAACTCCTACACCGAGGAACGGTGCGACTTCACTTTCCAGCGCTTGGATCTCACCCGGAAAAAAAAGTACATGATCATTAAAAACAAGGAGGATGCCACGTAGAGGATGACACACAAACTCATGTCCAGGTTGGAAAATCCAATCCCTAGGAAGGACACAGCCTGCCTGCTGCCTTTGAGGTTCACGGATGCGGCTGCATCTTTGCCGCTACCTTGGACAGCTCCAGGATTTCCCATTGGCTTCTCCAGCACCTTGGAGCCTGGAGCTGCTGGGTTTTCCTTCTCCTGGAGCTGATTTTCTCCATTTCTCCCTGAGTTCTTCTGCAGGTTTTTGTCCTTCACCTCCCTCGTGTCTCCCTGCTCGTTGTCGCTGGGGTCTGTCTGGCTCTCGGTGTATTTGTAGAGAATATTGTCACTGCTGTAGTGGGACTTGAGGAATTGCAGGACTTGGGCTTCATTCCAGCTGTGCAGTCCTTTGATCTCTTCATGACATGCAGGACAAATGTCTGGAGTTGGCCACTGAACTTTGGGGAATTTTGGATCTTCACTCAAATCACCTAATTGGGAGGAGAAAAAATATAAATAGAGAAAAGTCAGGAGGAATGAGCTGGGAAAGCTGCACCAGCAGACACAGCCCAGGGAGCATTTTCCATTTTCAGTGGGGTTGGCATAAAAAGCCACAACAACAGAATTCAACAAAGACAATCACAAATTTGGAAGTTTTCTCATCAATTCTGACCCAAAACATTTCAAAATACAAACACTAAATTCCAATTATTGCCCTTTTCTCACAGTAAAAGCTGCAGCATTTTGATCCCAACCCCAAATCCTGCAGTCGCTGCTTTCAGAAGGCAGGAACACACAACTGGCTGGGCCCTGCAGGGTTAACCTGAATTATGGTGCAAAACAAACTGCTCTTTTCACTCCTTAATCCCTCTTTTCTGCCTGGTTTGCAGAGCAGCTCCAAGGGCAGACACTCAGATATTTCCATGTTTCTGTGTTCTGAACCATTCCATCCCAAACTTGCTTTTCCACAGCTCTGCATCATTACCAGAACAAACTGTCTGCAGTATTCTAAAATGTTCATGTTTAAGATGTATTTTCAGCTAAAAAACAAGTTTCTAAACATGTAACACTGTCTTGAATTGGATCTAATTTGAACATTTCAGATGCTCAGCTGGCCTCACACTTGCTCTAAAAAATCAATATTTTAAAATGTGAATGGAGATAAATTTTAGGAAAGAAAAAATCTCCACCTGGTAAAACCCCTAATTTATTTACCTGATTAATACACTAGCACTTAAAATATTTTAGAAATATTAATTTCTCATTTTATTATTTTTATTCTTTTTTAAAAGCAGGAAACTTCCCCAATATTTTGAGTAAAATAAGGATTCAAAAGACATTAAAAAAGATTTTTCTCCTCAATATTTACGAGCAAGAGAGCAAATTTGCTTTTTTATCCTAAAGATCACTCAGCAATCAATTTGTTTCAATAGGAAACACAGAAACAAAATGTCTTACAGCAAGGTTACAAACAGAAAACTCCCTGTACTTTGTGTTTTCCTGTAAATCTTGTGCATTCCAAGGGAACAGGGAATAATTCAAAAGGGCAGAGCCAGACCCAGCCACCTCCTGACCCCCACCCCAAGGAATTTTCATTGACCAAACATCATTTCTCACACAGCACCACAAATACAGATGCAGCTTTTAAGGGTGAAAATACATCACTGTCCCACAGAGAAATTTTAGCAAACTGAAAAAGCATAATTTAACATTATTATTTATTCCAGTGTGTTTATACTTCTTACTAAAAGGGTATTTTAGCTGGCTGCTGCATCACCTAAATCAATATCCATGTGAGTTTTCCAATACCTTAATGTTCTAAATAAGTGCATTGCTCCAGCACTTGGCAACTCCAAGTCCACAGGAGTTGCCTGTTATAGGAACCAAAATTAGGGGATGCTTTTATTTAATCTCTTATTATTTCCTTTTTTTTTTCTCCTCAGAGAAAGGAGGCAAACTGTTTGTACTCACAACAGTATTTAATTCTTCATAAATCTTGGGAATGCAGCAGGAGCATAATATGAACACAATGGAGCATATTGAAATTGTACCTAATGCTGCATTACCCAGATCCATAACAGCAGACAGGGATTTAGTGCAAAGAGAAACCAATTTTCTTTAGTGCTTTAGTTACTTGATACCTCCAGAACTGAATGGATTAAACACAACCAGTATTTTAACAGCACTTTCAGTCTAACTGAAAACACAGGGATCTGGAGGGGGACACAGATTTCCTTTACACAGTAATTTTATTTTATTCAGCTGCTGATCTGCCAAGAGTTGAGGCTCTTTTATCCTGAGGAAGCCTCTTCCTCAATTGCCATCATCTTCCAAAACAAAACAAAACAAAACAAAGGCAGGTTTTAACCCTAAACTGGCACAGACAGAAATGCAATTATTTTTTATCCACTGCTAAGCAGCTGAATTGCTCCTTTGATTTGTGCTCCAGAAAGAGATTCACCAAGCAACAGGTGAAATCTCAGAAGGAATCAGCTCTGAGAATGTTTCTCAGCTCTGTCTCAGGGGTTTCTGTCCCTACCTGCCAGCCTGCTGTTCACCACATTGTGCTTCTCCCAGAGCCACAGCACAGCCTGCTCCAAGCTCTTCACAGCATCCATGGATTCTTTGGCCATCTCCTCAAAGTGCTGAGCACAAGCCTTGCACCCAAAGAAGTGCTGGATGTATTTCCTCATCACCTGCAGCACGATTTGGGGGTTGTCCTCAAGACCTGCGAGACAAGGGACAGACACAGCTCCAACAGCAGCAAAGTGAAGTGGGGGAGAATGAAAGCAAAATTGCTCCATTCTTCTTCCACAGAACTTACAACTGGTCTGAAATAAATCATTTTTGCAATTTAAAGTGGATGTTTATACCAACACAACACGTTCAGTCTGTACAACTGTGCTCACAGTTACCCTGAGCACCACAGCCAAATAAAAGTCAAGGGGTCTCTACAGCAAAATTTCTCCTTTCAGAGTATCCTAAAATTTGAGGGGGAAAACCAAACTTAGTTAACAAAAACCAGGCATTTTTATCAGAGAATATTAATATGCAAAATCCACACTTTCTGTATGTCACAACTCCACAATTCTCATTACCAAATGAATGTTTCTATTATGCATTCCTCTATATTCGTGGCCAGGCACTGAAATTGTGACTTTGCTACTGAAAAATCAAGAGTCAAAGCCCTGTGGTGAGCCCTGCACAAGGTGCCTGTGAGGGCTGTTTGTTACTCCACAATTCTGAGGAATTAAAGAACACCACAATCTCATTAGTTAATAATTTCACAGCTTTTTTTGGCAGGCTCTGAATGCACAGAGCAGCTGCTGAGCAACACTTTGGAGAATAAATCAGGAGTTCCTCCTAAAATAAACACAAACAAGTGATTCCTTCCCATAACATTTTCACACTAATGATAATGCAAAAGAATAATTAATCATAATTAATAATTAATTCAGCAGGAAGATAAGGCTTGCACAGGTTGAGAACTTTGTGGCCTTTCTTGTGTCAGCTGGCAGCTCCTTCCATCCCTAAGTGCCTTGAAAACCTGATATAATTTGTTGAAATCTTAATGGTT
Organism: Catharus ustulatus; assembly: GCF_009819885.2. Classification (NCBI taxonomy): domain Eukaryota; kingdom Metazoa; phylum Chordata; class Aves; order Passeriformes; family Turdidae; genus Catharus; species Catharus ustulatus. Next base: position 8,873,963 of record NC_046241.1, on the reverse strand, counting down.
TCATCTCTGTCTCACAGAATTCCTGATTCATGCTTAATTGACCCAGTAAATTATGTCAAAATGTATTTAAAAATGTCCTGTGTGTTACCACCAGCACACTCTTGTCAAATTAAACACATTTTATGGTGCAGATTGATCAAATTACAGACTCCTGCTGCTGAACAGCACGAGTAATTTACTATTGTTTTGTTTTCTTGGGGGGAAAAAAATCAACAAAAGCTGCTCAAACTATCAGGGCACTCATCTGTTAGAGATATGGGAAATACATAAAGACTGTCATCAACACCTTTAGAACAACAACAGGAAATTCTTAAGCACAGCAGCAAAAAGTCTTTAAAACCCAAAAGAAATCCTAAAAAACCAAATTATTTCTCCTCAGCCATTCAATATCTGTGATTGAACAGACATCTATAAATAAAAGCTATGAGATTAAAGCAGATTAAATTACTGCATTAAAAGAAAGGCTGGGAAATTATTTTGGAAGTTGAAATGAATTTCAGGCAGAACAGTTTTACCATTTATACTGAAAGAAAACAACAAAATCACAACCAGCAAATTCTCTCTTTGTGGAGAAACAAGAGATTCATGCACAAATTTAATTTTATCTGTTCTCCTGTGCCATGTTACACCCTTGAAAATTCATATATTGTGGGGAAATCTGTCAAATTCAGCACTAGATAATTTATTATAAAATCCACAAGCTTGTTTTATTCACACCATCACATCTTGTTACCTAAAACCACATTTCTTGTCATTAAATGTGCTGAGGAAATGATTTCTCCAATGGTTTGACACAGCTCTGAGTTCCTTTGGATCCCTCCTGCTGCTCCCACTGCAGGTTCAGATTTCCCCACCCAGCATCAAAATGCATCAAATCCAACCCAATAAAATCATTTTATCAGGAAAGCCACAGGGAGTTCACCCAGAGTGCCAGGCCCTCGAGCAGAGGGAACGATCAAGAAAAATACATCTGCTTCAGAAAGAAAACAATTGCAAAATGGCTCATTTTGTTTGTTTTTCTTTTATCAGCCCCGAGATGAATCTTCTATTAACATCTGCCATGTATCATTGTGTAATCCTCCTTTTCTCTTTCCTCCCAAACTACTGCAATTCAGGGTAACCCTAATCTTTAAAGTGGACAAGAACCATAAAACCCTACCTGTGGTGGGAAGGATTAGGGAGTACATCATGCTTTTTAGTAGATGGGATTTAAACAAGCAATAAGGAGAGGAAAACCTCCCAAGACATAATCCCACAGTCTCAGACTGACCCAATTCTTTCACCATAAGAAGTGATCATCACATATCTGGCCCGATTTACAGCCAGGGTTAACTGTGCCAAAGAGTTCTCAGGTTCTACAATGCATTTTGAACTTCAGGCTCATGCTTGAAACACACAGTTTGTGGAGTTAAATATTAAGACTTTTTTTTTTTTTTTTGGGACTAAAAGGGGAAATTTAAGTTATGCAGGATTCAGCTGAACAGCTCAAAATCATCCCCTCAAACTCACTGGGCAGTGAAGGCACTAAATGGAAGAAATTCAATTTACTGCCCCTTGAACAACAAACAAAACAAAGAGAGAAACAAAAATCATCAACAGAATTATTTGCCACAAAAAAAATGTCTGTTCTGCAGGAGAATTATTCAGATTTGAAGGATTTTCACACTGACTGCAAATAATGCTTGACAAATGTATGGATCTATAATTTATTAATAATAAAATCTTTTTTAACATACAATCAACAACTGGTAAATTGAAAATTTCTCAGTTTTATAATGTCCATGTAGAATTCTCCTATTCCTTGGAAAAGACATTTAAAAGGCTTTAAATAAAAACTAAATAGAACTGTAACCAAACAAAGCACTGTCCTGGCAAGAATAAAAACCAAAATTTTAGCATCAGTGATTCTATTTTCATTGGGTGAGGAAAACAGATTTTATAACCAGCATCTTTCTTAAACAGGAATCATCCCCAGAATATTAACATCCAGCTTCACAAGATGCTGCAAGTCTAAAAATGAGCAATTTTACAGAGTGCTGGCAAAGTAGTAAATCACAGGAGGGATTAATGACAGGTACATTCAGCTGAAAAAAAAACCCCAAACAGTCATAACATTCAGTATTTAAGAAATAACATTACAGAAGGATCAGCTAATGGCTGTACATCTTTTATAGCTACTGAACTGAATGGTTAAACCCCATTTTCCTCAAATTTCATTCCCAGTGCAACCTCAGGTAATCTGAATCATTTTCATCCCTTTTTAAGAGAGCTCAAAAATTTCTTTGTTTGAAATTCTCTTTTTTTTTTTTTTCATTTTTCTGTTTTATGACTCCCAGCTTTAGGGCCACACACTTTATTTAGCACATTTCCAAACCTTCCTGCTGCAGCCAAGCTCTGACCCCTGCTGGTGCAGCCCTGCAGCCACTCTGCTCCACAAATTGATCCCTGGAGGGTTTATACACAAAAAAAAATTTGCTGCTCACCTGTGTTTATCAAAGCTTTTGGTCTCAGTGCAGCCTGAACAGTGAGGGTGTGGAACAACTTCCAGAGGGAGCAGCTGTAGCCCCTCAGCTCTGGTCTGCTGCCCTGGCAGCCAACCCACTGGACTTTCCTGGGGAGAAATATCCCAGAAATCTGAAAAAGAGAAAAAAAAAATGTATTTAGGGTATGTGCTGCTCGAGTGTGGCAGCACAGTTTAGCCCACATGGAACTGAGGTGATCCAGGGTAAAGAACAATAAACGGCTTTTTGCACTTGTTGTTAATGGATTCATGCTTCAGGCAAACAAAAATCCTCATGTCTCAGATACTCTGAAGCATCACCATAAAACTCATCCCTTTTGGACAAAATACAAATTGTTCAGTTATTGCCATCAAACTTGCTAAAATCAGTCTGGCACACAGCACACAAAAATATTCCTGTACACAGACAGGGCACATTCCAAATTTCTTATAACTCCACGAAGATTTACACTGTAAAGCCTTAACTGGCTGTAAAATTCAGTATTATTTCTTCTTAGAACAAACCCACTCCTTATTCATTGCACTTTAAATCCAGTGCAAGATTTTAGTTTCTGAGATTTCTCCCTCCTCTTACCAAAACACACAGGAGGTTTCCAAATTTCAGACAAATTTTTGCCAGAGTGGGATGGGATTCCAGCAGGAAAAGCAGAGAGGATTTGGGGAAACTCTTCAGGAATAATGCCCATTTCAGTGGGTAAATTTCCCATCACTTCAACTCTGACCTTCAAGAGAATCCTGCTGATAGCAGGCACAGCAAAGTCAGAAATATCCTCTGGGAATTTTGCACCCTTGGGGATGACATTAGGGAACAAATATTGCTTGCTCACTATAAAACCACGCCAGGATTGTGTGTGTGTTTCAATTCATTTCAATTTCTTTGTGTGCATGTGGGTGTTTTTTTTCTGCTAATGATTTCACTTTATTTTCATTTTAACCTTCTTATAACTCCATTATGACTGGGGGAGCAGCAGTAAGTGATGTCTTAGATTGAATCTTATCCTTTCCTAATGCCCTGGTTTATGCTGGAGCTGCCAACAGCTTACCCGCATTTTGTTGTTGACCAGATCCAGGATAGCATCATAAGGGATTTTGTCTAATGGAAGGCTCACCAGCCACTCCTGCAAGGTCTCTAACAACTTCACCACAGGCTGACGACCAGGGAAAAGCTGAGAAAAAGAAAATAAAAACCAAGAAAACATTTTCAAGCACAAATCTCGTCAGTAGATTTCGACGCTTTCGGTTTTATCCAAATGTTTTTGCTGTCTGTAAAATGTTTCATTTTGTTTTCTGATGAGCAAATTAATTACTTGTTCTGCTTTCAGTAAAATGCCATCTCACACCAGCTTTTGCTTATGAAGTCCAGCAAGTTTTTTTGTGCAAAATGTTAAAAATGAAACAGGCAGAATGCTACAGAACAACCTGACATTATTTAGGATTTCACATGAAGATAATTCAGTTCAGAATCTTGCTCAAAACAGCAAAAACACCTCAGTGAAACAGAGAGGTGAAATCCTTCTCATTTTTGGAAGCTCTTTTTAGTCAGATTCTCTAAGTTTAACAGTTGTTATCCAGAAGAACATTTTCCTTTTCATGTGTAACTGATTTCCAAAGTGATCTGGAATCTGGGGCTGCCTTAACTCAGAACTCACAGCCTGGCAGATGAGTGTGAGGAGCTGGAAATCAGTGCTAAAGTCACTATTTTATAGCAGAAATTTTGCAAATTTTATAGCAAAAATTATTTTATAGCAGAATTTTGCTTTAATGAGGGTTGGAATTATTACAGAATGAAGTCAAATATCTGCCATTCTTTAGGACCCTTCCAGAGGATTTCAGTCAGGAAAATTCCCCAAGCAGGGAATCAGAGACCTCTGTGCCTTTGGATTGACCATCCCTATAAACAGGAGAAGAATATTAAAAATTTCCTAACAGAAACATCTGGAAATATGAATGAGAGCAGTAAGGAAAGTGTTACATGAGGAAAAAAAAAGCAAATAAAGGACAGCAACCCCTGGTGGGACAGGGCAGGAGGAGATTCTCTAAAAGAAAATATTTCCCATTTATCACCAATAGCCAGGGAATCAAATGACATCAGGGGAGAACAGAGGATGTTTTAGGGATAATGTGATGGAAAGATTACCACCACACTTTCTTAAAGAAATGAGGCCAGCTGGAGATTTCTGACCTCTGATGGCTGCAGGGGGGAGCTGGCTGGGTAAGGAACTGTCTGTCTGATTCTCAGATAAATCCAGATATTTGGAAATGGTTCATATAGGCCTTATTATTCCCTTCAGAGTTATTGATTCAATTTTTAAAAATTAAAACGTAGTGTTAGCTACACAGTGAGTAAAAATAAAGATAGATTGGTCATTTCAGGAAGCTGATACTATAAAGTAAAATGATTTTAAAGTTTTTCAAGTCATATCACATTATATATTTTCTTTTCATGCAAATGTAGCACATAAGGATTTTTAAATACTTAATTATATTCAATAGCTCACTTATTTTTGAATACCTATTTAATTAAAAACTACTTCAATTATATCCAAAATTCAGACAGAAGCTACTAATATCTCTAAATAGAACAGCATTTGCCAAGCATGCATTAATGAAATCCAAAAGTCAGGAATGAAAAACAAAGGTTGATCTAATCCCACTGAGTTACAATAGCTACTTATCCTGAAAATCTGATAAATGGACTATATTTACAGTGTTTGTTCAATATGTTGCAGACTACTTAAGCTTTATTTAATTTTGAGCCCCCCTAAGGTGAAATTAAATTGCATTTTAACCCTGTAAGTATGTCAGAACAGCAAACAATATCTCAAAAATAACCTTTAAATAAACCCACCAAACTGGTTTTTTTCAGGATGCACACCCCAACACCGTGCAAGACACTTTGAGAGACTTATGTCCCACGATAAATCTTCTGCTGGAGTCACTTTATCTCCACAAATAATCAAAGCCCAGAAGTGCCTACCTTGGCAGAGATGGTGACAAAGTCCTTGAAGGTTTTGAGCTCGGCTCCCTCGAGCGCCTTGTGCGTGGCCAGCTCCACGCGCAGCAGGAAATGCAATCCTGACTCAAGGTCAGCCATGTAGAGCCTGGACCTGCAACACACATCAATCCTGGGCTGCTCTGGCAGCCTCTGCCACTCCTTTCCCCACCATTCACTGAGGGAAAATTGATGAGAGGATGTGGCATTAAACCCCCCCAGCACTGACCACCCTACAGTGATTGCAGAGTTCTGAGTGGCACAGGCACAACCACATGAGAAAGTTTTTTTTTTGGTATTTGACTGAAGTTTTTACTTCCCAGCTTTACCTTGTAATGAAATTACAGCCCTAGGGTAAGGAAATTACAGCTTCTCTGCTGGGCTGGCCACAAACAGAAAGAGGACATGCTCTGAACAACAGGGCATTGCACACAGGGCAGGGGTGCAAACAAGACTGAAAATGTTGGTGTTGGAAAGGACTGAGGCAGAAATCCTCTCCCAAAAGCAGCAATTTTACAGCAGGTCCTTCACCTCTGAGGTAAAACACAGCAGCTCTGAAGACAGAGCTCTGACAGGTACAACTGAACCATATAAACCAAATAAGACATTTTCAAAGCTCCTCCTCACAGCATAACTAAATCCCCTTTCCAAAGTACAAATGCATCAGCTTTCAGTGCTTTTCAGGCAGTGTGAGACAGAGCAGTGGAACTGAACAAACAGAAATTCACAGTTAACACTTTTTGTAAGAGTGCAGCAGCACTATTGTTGCTAAAAAACAATTTAAAAAATCATGGAAAAAACTGGCTGCTCCCATCTCCTAAGGAAAGAACATATTAAAACCAGAATCATCTATAACCATCTATATTACATCTATAATTTAATAAGCCACAAACTTATTCTGAATTTATCTCCTTAATTAATAAAGTACTCACTTAAATTATAAAACCCAGCAAAATTCTGCTTCAAGTTTCTTAAATAAAGAGACATCCACATGAATGCAGGAGGTTCTCCAAAAGGATCCTATTTAGAAGACACTTGGAGTGGAGATTCATGGCAACAAGATTTTGCCTTGCTGGAAAGCAGCTCAATTTAACCAAGTTGTTTTGCTAACAGAATGTTCCATATAAAGTATTTTATAATAGTCACTGAAAGAAGATGACACTAATAGTGTCTGTGAAAGGAAAATAAGTATTATATTAAAGCACTCAGTCCCACATCTTTTCCATCTAAAGATGCTGAGGGATTATCTCTCTGCAAAGGCTTTGCATCCTTCTCTCAAAGAGGGAAAGAGGGTGAACATAAACCTCAGAGGATTTGGGGTGATAAACATCTTTTACAGTGACTTTAGTATTTTCTATTATACTTGCATTGGACAAGCCCTTTTCAGTGGGCACTGTTGCACTGTGGCACACAGAGAATTTCCTACAGAAATGTCACACCTTGGTATTTTATCATTTATTTTTTCAGGGACACTGATCACTTCTTTCAGGTAGTGGGTGATAAGTCCTTGGTATTTTCAAGGCAATTGAACATTTCACAACACTTCTGGTAAAAATATTCTTTCTAGAGCAGTGCAGACATTTGCTGCCAAAACCAAAATACCTCAGTAATTTCACCTGTGAATTGTTTGAAAAGCTGCTCACAACTGAACAACAACAAATAAAATATGGAACTGCAGTAGGATTTCATAATAAATCACAGCCCAGCTTCCCACGTGGCAGGAAAAAGCTGCAGGCAATGTTTAACTACCAAATTTATAAAAATCAAGGGTGTCACTTACTTATCAAACTCTTTCCACACCTGGATTTCTGTGCTCTCCTCTTTGTTTTCTGGAGCAGGCAGCTGCAGTGGCAAAAGGAGTTTTTTCCTCACACCTGGCAGGGATTTCAAATAGGAAGAAAAGAAAGACCGTAGAGGCTTCAAACTGCAAATGGACAAAGAGAGATCACTTTTAACCTCAGACTAAGTGAGTGTCCAAAGTAAATAACTGCATTTACAAAATAAGATATTCACTTTGCTCTATGTTTTACAGTCCTCGTGCAGCATGGCCTATTTTCATACAAAGCGAAAAGAAACAAATTTCAGTTTATGAATAACAAATCACTTGGATTAGAGGTGTGACAGTCCACTCAAACTAAGAACAAATAATGCTTATCCAAATGGTAGTTACACAAGAAATGACTTTTCTTAAGAACTCTGATGCTTCATCTATTTTTTCCACTTTTATTCCAAAGTTTTTTTTCCTTTCAGAAGCATCACAGTAACAAATTATAAATAGGCAACAGTGGTAAGTAAAAGCAATATTAGGTTTTTTATTGATAATATAGTGAACACACAACTTCAGTCAGTACAAGGTATTGATGAGATGTCAGGACATCAAATCCTGACATTTTTATAAGTGAAGTGAACCTCCCCACAGCTCTGTGACAGATAATTGCTTACTTGTTAATTAATCCATGGCTGCCATTGGGCTGTACCAGGTAGCACGAGGGGACTGAGGTGACCCCCAGCTTCTCCAGGAAAGGTTTATCAACATTCAAAGCTCTCCTCACCACGATGTTTTCATACTGGACCAAGTCTAAGATAACCTGGGTAAAGAGAGGATGCCATGAATTGTTCATTGTCCAAGGAGCAGCCAATCAAACAGATGAAGTGCATCACTTGTAAGGGCACATTAAGCTGTTTGCAGGAATGCAGCTATGGCTGCTCTGTGCACACAATTTCTCTTAAAGAATATTTCTCTAGAAATTATTACTCCTATCTTCCTTTTTTATTTTAGTTTTTTCTGTTCTGGTCTTTTCCTCCTTCCTTCCACCAGTGCTGACACATGGCCTCCTTTTCTTCAGCAGGATGGGAAGTTTTGTCCATTTTGCCTTTTGTTGTTTCTATTTCCTGTTTCACTAAACTATTCTATAGAGCTCAAACACAAAACACTAGCAAACATTTTTTTATTCTGAAAGCAGACTCCACTTAGTGTTAATCAAATGACTCTGCCTTCCCCTCTAACTGTAGATAATAAAAGCAGAGCGTGATAAAAAGCTGAAGAACTTTATAACCCTCACATTTCTTCAGTAATGCCCACTCACATCATCCCAGCAGAGATCACACAGAGAACAAATGATCCCAAAATGATTCCCACTTTTGGCAGCACAATCTCCTCCACTCATCACACTGTGGCCATCTCAGCATCAAATCTAATTAGAAACATTTTGCAGACACTGGATGTTTCCACACAGATTATGCTTGGATAATTATGTAAATTTTTTTCTTCACTTATCCTAGATCTTGGCAGGAAGAGAAAAGTAACAGTTGTCTGAGCTAACAGCATGCTCATTAGGTGGGGAAATGATTCCCAATCAAATATTTTATTGGGAAGCAAAACCTAAAGACTTCTTCTGTGTTTCTGAACTGTGTAAATGATTATATGCTGCCATCTTAATTTCCCCAAAATTTATATGTGAAGAAAGGGAACTGGAGAATTTAGATTATTACACAGCTGGTCAGAAGAATGAGTACTAAAAATGGTTCTCTAGTAGCAACAAAACAGCAATGTAATCTGGCAATATTTTTGTAGTGATCTTTCAAATTCTTGAAAGAAAACTGTGCTGAGAATGAAATTGATAAAATCAACCTTTACTAAAATAAGAATGGAGGTTAATATGACATCACATTCTTTTGTAAGCAAGTTCCTCTGTGTGAGTGAACATCACACCCCTATGAAATCCCTGGGTTTTATGATCCCCCAAATGTGTGTGAGTTGCTCTAGTGCTGCAATCAGAGCTCATGCTTGGCTTAAATAAACTCAGACCCAGTTGGTTTATTGTGGGAACCCTGATCACTGAGAATTTTAGACTTTCTGTGCTAACAGGCACTGACACCCAGGAAAACACTTGTCCTAAAGCTGTAGAAAAAACTTCCAAATTTAAATAATAAAACTAAAATTACAAGTGTGTAATTCAAATAAAAATCTGTAATATCACATAGTAAAAACCTGAAAGTTTAAAGTTTTAAAAGACAGTAATACATATAAAGCAAAATGGAAATTTTAGAGCAGTTTATGGTTCCATCCATTCTCAGTCACTCTGTCCCTCCCAGGTCCCACGTTACCTCTCTGCCCACGTAGGAGCTGTTGCTCTCAAACACAATGGCTGTGTAGTGGTGGCTGTTCTTGTCAAAAATAGATGTGAGATCACTGGACCTTTGAAGACAAGAAAAGAAATTTAGCACTGAATGCAATACACCCACTGCTACTCATGGAATTTTCTTTCACAATTTCATAGTGGAATTAGTAGTAAAAAAACCAAACAAACCTCACTTCATTTTGAATCTTCTGCAGTTTATTTAATTAACTGAGTAAACAGAGAGAAGCTACATTAGAAAACAAGGGACTTACAGCACTGGATCCAGTGGTGGGCAGGCTGGAGGTCTCATCTCCTGGGAATGGTTCTGGAGGAAATCAATCATCATCTGACGCAGGGTCTGCAGCTCTCGATCTGCTCCTGCTGGGAACAGGTTCCAGAAAACCACAACCCTTCAGAAAACTGAGGGAAAACGACTCACAGGAAGGTTTGCTGAGCATGTGGGTTTTCTCATGACTTTCTGGGTCAGCTTTTTGCTGCAAATTCAGACTTAAAAGCCAGAATACTATTTGGCTGAGGAAAAAGGACTAAGGATTTTAATGTTGCTGTGAGATCATATTTAAAAGTTGTCATCCCACCCCAAAATTAATAAAACCTCAAGACTTTTCCAAATTTATCCATCTGCCTGCCTTGCTGATTTTCTCTTCAAACTATGCTTGATTCTCAATGTGAATATTTTCATAGCAATAACTGTGGGCAACTTCAGCTGGATATTAACCACAAATTAAAATCTGCCAAGGTGTCTCATTCCTACCAAATGGAGAGTCCACAAAGCCATGGAACAAGATGAGGAAATAACAAGTGTGAGAATATTTTATTTGCTTTAAAAGAACCACATTAAAAAGCAGAAAATACTTCAAATGCCCAGGAGGTAGAATTAAGGTTCTGTTGTACAGGAAGGGTTAATGATGCAGGTGGTCTCTCCTCTGACCTCTGGCCTTTGAAATGTTCATCCACAGAAAGGGACAACATTACTTTTGTCCCAGACAAACCAGCTCAAGCTGTGATCCTGTCAGAGCCTGGGATAAGCCTATTTTCAGGGAGGCACCATCTGAATAGGGGCTCTCCCAGTGCAACTCAGGGTGCCTGCAAAGTGGCTCAGGGATCAAAAGGCACCCGAGCCAGGATTGAGCAAATTGGATCTCGTGCTGATGAGGAGTGTGGTGGGGAAAAAAAAAGGGATTAAAAAAAATAACAAGCTATTTGTGAAAATTAAGAGCTACATTAAAAAAAAATAAGAATGTGATCTCTAAGTTTATTGAAGAAATGTTTTGCCTGCTTAAAATTCTGATTAACACTTCATAGAGCACTTGAAATATTCTGTCTTAAAGAGCTATTTAGTGTCCAGCCCATCCCTGTCCAAACTGGCAGGCAAAAGGATTTTGTTTGTTGTGTGACACAGCCCTGGCTGACAGGAAATTTCTTACAGTAAAATGTTCTTACCTTGGTAATTTTCTCCAGTTGTGAACTGCTTTGTAAATGCTTTGAAGTACTGCATGGGAGAAAATAAAAGTTCTTTTATCAGACAAAAAAAGCCCAGTTTAGGGAAAAAAAAAATGGCTTTCAAGAATTTCTACTTTTACAGCTCTTCCTACAAAACAGTTTTATTTATCTGGTCAGGAGACAGTTTTCCCTCTTAGCCTGCGAGTTCCAAAAAGCTTCTCACCTACCTGAGGGCAAGAGGAAAAATACCTTAATGCATAATTCAATGGTGTGCATTGATCCTGCACTGCAAACATGAACCCAAACACAAATGAACTGATCACCAAAGCAGTGCTACCAACTCTGTGTGTACTTGGAACACTATTCACATTTTCCCAACTCCCTCCAGTGGTTAAACAGGAGATCTAAAGGAGCTTGGCTGCCTTCTGCTACATAAAATAAAATGGAAAAGATTCAGTGCTTAATAAAGAGGATACCACAAAGCTTTGAAGCTTTGAAGAATAAAAGAAAATAAAAATATTGGGTTTACTATCAGGGTAAAAGATCAGAAATCCTACACTGAAATGTCTCCTGTTCCCTCTCCTGTCATCACAAACAGTTTATTCAACCCTCTCCAACCACCACATTAATAATTAATTAATAATCAATTAATTAAGAATATGATTAATACAGACTGACTGAGAAGATTAAAATTGCATTTAGATTTAAAAATGAACAATGGCAGATATTTTTGGCCAACGTGGCATCCTCTTTAAAAGGCAGTTCAAGCATTTTATTATGAAAAATATTATGAAATTAATCACAAAAATAGTGAAGGATCCATCAAGGGTAAACTTTTAATTGATCATGCAATCAGTTGTTTTCATGAGGCAATTATAATGTGCTCCCTTTACTTTCACACACCAAAACTAAAACCATTAACAACCCTGTAACATCTGAATTTGAAAAATATTTATACAAATGGTTACTATCTAATTAATCTATTGAAACTAGGGATTATATACATGACACCTTACAGAATGATCAATAAGAGTTTTTCAGATTCAGAACTGAATTAGTGCTCAAAGGTTTGCACTCAGCAAAACCTCCTCAAATTAATTTTTTATCAACTCTGCAGTTTTCTCAGCAAAGCAAAGCAAAACTCCAGCTACAGAACAATGAGTTGCACAGTTTAATTACTAATGTTTAATTATAAAACATGCAGCATTTGCCCAAGGCAGGATGTTCTGCCACTTACCCTAATAGTTGGGTAGTAGCGAATCCCGTATTCTTTGCACGTCTCATAGTTCCCTTCTTCCCCACAGTCCAGCACTCCAACTCTAATTGCAGATTCCCAGTCTGCAAACAAAGATATCTTTCAATTTTCAGCAGGAGTGACCACAGATCCCAGCTGATGAATTACCTTGCTTCCCATGGAAACCAGCAACAGGACTCTGAGAGATTCCAGTGGCATAAAAATCCAGCCCTGGGTCGATTCTCATTTGCCATTCATTTCCATCCCCCAGTGTGACACAATCTAGTGATTTTAAAAATAACTAAAACCTCCCTGTTTTTCTTGGCTGCATCAGTGTTTTCCATGCACCTAAACAAGAGGAATCCCAGCACACAATGCAGCTCCAGGGGTGAATCCAGGAAGATGAAATCAGGGCCAACCCAACACTTGCAAGGAACTGAATTCCTCAGCTTTTCCCATTAGAAATAAATATAAAGTGCCCATAAAATAGAGCATGCAGAATGTATACAACTGATACAATTCATCCAACAGTTACTCACCCACATGGCTGCCAATTATAAACTCATAAATTTGATGCACCTTGTATTAAGAGCTTTTTTTAACAAGCAGCTTTTCCTCCAACTTACAATTTCCTGAGGCCTCAGAGTGACCCAGAACGCCCAGCTCATGCAGTGTCTGCTGACAGCTGTATTTATCTAGCAGTATTGTTCAGAAATACATTAGTTTTACCCCAAAAACACCTGGGTTTTAACCAGAGTGTTTAATAGTTGAGTTTGAGCATCACTCTGACTTTCCTTTATAGCAATAACCACGAGGGTTCAATGATTTCCATAAATACTCTTATATAACTTCAGTAAAAACTTTCAACTAACTTGCAGCTTTTTCTTTCTCTTTTTGCTGGGAATTTATCTTTTAGAGCCAGGCTTGCTGCAGCAAGATCACTTTAAGGAAGAGCCACACTAAGAGAATCCTTAAGACAGTTGCTCTTTAAAGCAAAGTTAAATCAAACCAGCCCTGGGCAGAATTTGAAGGTCCCCCATAACTCCTAATAAAATTTAAACATTAAACCTGCTTTTATAGCAAAGAGCATGAAAGTTTCATCAAGCTGATGAACAGTTCTAAGTGTCTGAAATTTAGCTTGACCTTTACTTGTGTTTGGAGGGGGCCAGGGCAGCTGATGGAGAGGTTTGTGCTGAACATGCCAAGAGCTGAGCGGGCACAGGAGAGCCCTGAACACGCTGGAGCAGATGGGCACCCATTCACAGCAGCACAAAGGACACAACAGCCCGTTTCAGCAAATAAAATGCAAAATACAAAAGAAAAGTTTGGCTTCTGGTTATCTCCTTCATTCAACTTTCACCACTCCTCCTCCTTTTTCCACCTGTCTGGATCCTCCTCCGTGCCATGAATGGGAGCTCTGTGAACACAATGCAAATAAGAGAGCAGCCCCAGCCCAGCTGAACAGCCGGGTTAAAGAGCACCAGCTGGGATGTGCTGAGCATTCCTGCTGCTGGAAACACAGCTCTTCCTTTCCAAGGGATGCCAGAGTTGCTGGAGTGCACAGACACTCTGGAGTTACTCTGGCACTGTAGCCTGGGCTGGCTTTTTTTTTAAAAAAGCTGATGAATTTTAAATTAGCATTAGTGGTTTTGAAATACTGATTCACGAGCAATGGGAAAGAGGCAGATGAGGGATGCATTAACCAACACAATCTCTGTTTATACTAAACAAGCTCCAGTGAATCACAGGGCTGTGTTGGACAAACTGGAATCCTGCAGGTGGGTCCAACCTCCCACGTGAGAAATGCCAGAGCATTACAAGGAATACATTTCCTTTTCACAAACCTGGGTGTTTTCCATCAAAGTTTCAGTCAGGGAGGGAAAAGGCTCATCACAGGCACCTCTCTCTCTCACAGCTACTTGAGAGTTGCCTATTTTGACATTTGGCTGTTTCCTGAATGATGACAAGGTGACTGCAGCTCCCCACCAAATGTGTTCAAAGAACAATTTGTAGCAGGAAATCATTACTGCTGGATTTGAAACAAACCCTGCTAAATTCAGACAGTTACTCCAAATCCTGAGGAGTGAATTCATTCTGTGTTTAATTCTATGTGGGATTTCCAAGGGTTTGTTACTACACATAATTCCAGCCTGTGGATATTTTGCTGGATAGACTTAATCATCTTTTAGACAGAAAAATGACAATTAACTCTAATGGCCACTTTGGCCACTGCTGTAAAAAAATGAAATGTGTGATTAGAAAAGCAACAGCACTGACTGAGCTTAAAGCCTGTTCTGAGAGGGAGTATCAAAATAAAAACAGAAATTTCACAAAAGCAAACACTGATCCTATTTTTCAGGAGGATTATATTCTGCTGTAAAATCTGCCATGGGAATATTGCCAAGATCTAACAAATGAGAAATGAAATTAAAATTAGGTCTATTAGCACAGGCCTTTTTTGCACCAATTTAACTTGATTTTGTTTGGACACCAAATCAGCAAACATAACCCCAGCCATCTATGAGTTCCCTAATGTAAAATCTGCATCCTCAAGGATATCCTTTAATATCCTAGCAGATGAGTAAATATTTTTGAGAAAGAAATGTTGAGACAGATTAAGTGGGCAAAATGTTTTGGGTTTGGTTTCTTTGATGAAGTTACCAATGAAGAGTGTGACTGTTCCCAGTCTTCTAAAATCCATTCATCCAACTGGAAAATGGAAATATCTGGCTGACAAACAACACCAGAAGCCAACAGCATTTGCTGGTTGTGCCAATGTCCACAAACATTCAAAATCCACTTTCTAAATGAAAGTTTTCATTAAAACTCAATGGATTAAAGAAGAGAGAGGCCTTCAACTGATTGCAGTGATACAAGTGCAGAATCTGCAGCTACCATGTCTGCAGGTGAGAAAGAAAAAATGTATTTAAAGAAGTCTTTACAAGTTACAAAGGTATCACACTGCTGTAATCCTGCCTAAATCCCAGCCTTATGTTGGCCAAAGCTCTGGCCAGTCTGGGCTCTTGATGTTCTCCACTGCTGTGCTCAAAGACCTCCTTGTTACTTCAAAGGAGATCCAATATTATTTTGTCCACAAGCAGATTAAAGCAGCAGAGAAAATGTTACATAAGCTTATGCAAATTAAACAGGAAAAAAAAGTTCCTGGTTTATAAACAAACCCCTCATGCAAATAAGGAGCATTTGAAGTGCTCTGAAAACCATGACTGCTCTGTGTTTTTGAGTTTTTGCTCATAATCACAATTCCTCAGCACGTGATGAGCTCATCAGGATCTATTTTAGGGTGGGTTTCCATTTCCATATATCTAAATGTACACCTAATACTGCACATTTCCTGTGCGTTGTTGAAGCTTTTCAGAGTGTCACAGAACAGCCAGAGCTCTTCAGTCCCTCTCCAAGTGAAACCATGAGTGCATTAAAACTGCTGCATCCATCCTGGAAATGTCTCCTGGGTGAAATGTAAAATTAAGAGTAATTTAAAAGCCTTTTATAATGCTATATTAAGTATAACATTTCCTACAAATTTGATCTTAGATTTCCTCCTGGGAAGGAGAAGTACTGAACTTAAACTGATACCTCAGGGGCCTGCTTGTTTCCTTACATCTACAAATAGAGTCAAACACTTCAGCACCTGCCAAAAAAGCTGAGCAGGCTAAAAGACAGCAAGGCAGGTCCCTCACCATAAGGTGTGGGGGCCACCATTACTTTTAAAGTCACTAACTCATCAATTTGAAAAGCTGGTTCTCACTTTGCTTGATTTTTGTATTATTTTCTGGTGGTCCTTTTCCCCCTTCAAGCCCATCCACACGACACTGAATTTGCAGGATATAAATGAAGTGTGTGCACAGCCTCTCCAGTACCACAGTCTTTTTTGTTTATCCTCTGAAACAAGCTGCTCTCTTTATAAAACATTTAGAAGATAAACATCGTGCCTTCAGGAGTTCACTCTAAACAAACCTCAGGTGCACAGAGTCATTTATATGCAAACCCACAGCTGGACTGCTGTGTGCATGCAAGGTGATGTTTTATCCCTGGATTCCT
Organism: Catharus ustulatus; assembly: GCF_009819885.2. Lineage (NCBI taxonomy): Eukaryota > Metazoa > Chordata > Aves > Passeriformes > Turdidae > Catharus > Catharus ustulatus. Next base: position 8,857,575 of record NC_046241.1, on the reverse strand, counting down.
TCCAAACCTTTCATTTGGAGGTGTGCTCCCACCATCCACCCCTTGCTCTGTCCCATGTGCTGTTCTGGCTGTGTGGCACCAGCTGAGCAGGGCATGAGGGTGATGCTCACACACCAAAGCACAACCTGAGCAAGGGATGAAGGTGATGCTCACACACAGAGCAGGAGATTAAGGTGATGCTCACACACCAATGCACAATTTGAGCAGGGGATGAAGGTGATGCTCACACCCTGAGCAAGGGATGAAGGTGATGCTCACTCACAAAAGCACCTCCAGAGCAAGGGATGAAGATGATGCTCACATGCCAAGTAGGGGATGAAGATGATGCTCTCACACCCCAAGCAAGGGAGGAAGGTGATCCTCACTCACAGAGCAAGGGATGAAGGTGATGCTCTCACACCAAGCAGGGGATGAAGGTGATGCTCATCCCCCGAGCAGGGGATGAAGGTGATGCTCTCACACTCCGAGAAGGGGATGAAGGTGATGCTCACAAGCCAAGCAGGGGATGAAGGTGATGCTCACCCCCTCAAGCAGGGGATGAAGGTGATGCTCTCACCCCCCGAGCAGGGGATGAAGGTGATGCTCTCACACCGAGCAGGGGATGAAGGTGATGCTCTCACCCCCCCGAGCAGGGGATGACGCTGATGCTCACAGCCAAGGCACCGCGGCTCACACAACCCCCGTTCACACGTGGCCTGGCCCGCAGGTGACACGGTGACCGAGGCCCCGCGGTCTCCCAGCCCAGCGCCCCTCGGGGCACCGCCGGGCCCTGCACGGCTCCGGGCACCGCGGGAGGCCGCGCAGGGCCGCGGGACAGGGCCGGGCCGGCGGGGCCGTGCGCGGTGACCCGGTCCGAGCCTCACCTTTGACGTCCCCCGCCAGCGCTCGCCAGGTGGGCGCGAAGGCGATGCAGTGGCCGCAGGACGAGCTGTAGAACTGCACCACCCAGGCGGCCGAGGAGTTGAGCAGCGCCGGCCGCACGGAGCCGGCCGTCAGCACGGTCAGCGGGTCGTGCCCGGGCCGGTACAGCCGCGCCGTGGCGGCGGCCGCCAGCAGCAGCAGAAGCAGCGCCGGGAGCAGCACCGGGAGCAGCACCCGGAGCGGGAGCAGCGCCCGCCGGCCCCCGCCCGCCGCCGCCATGTTGGGACGCGCCGTGAGGGGCGGGGCGGGGCCGCGCCATAGCAACGCGCCGGCCATGGCGGCCCGGCCTGCGGGCCCTGAGGGGAGCGGGGGCTGCACCGCGTTCCTGAGGGAACCGGGACTGTCCCGTGCTCCTGGAGGAGCTGAATTGTCCTGAGGAGAGTGTCCCGTGTCCCCTGAAGGGAGCGGGGATTGTCTGTGTCCCTCAGGGAAGCAGGGACCGTCCGGTGTCCCTCAGGGGAACGAGGACTCTCCGTGCCCCCTCAGTATAGTAGGACCTACAGCTGTGGGTTAGAGAGGGTTAAAAAATGAGGTTTGTTTTGAGATGTATTCTCTGACCAAGGCTGTTGGCATGGAGACCAAGAGGAGAAGGAGGAGAAAAAGAAGCCCCACACCTGTGGAAAATACATTTAGAAAGGTCCTGAGAAGAACACGGGTGGAGAACTTTCCACCAATGATTGCAGTGTTGGCTAATTGTGACCAATGAAGAAAGTGTCAATTGTGTCGAGGGTATAAAAGATAGTGCAGGGTTGTAACAAACAACAGGTGTGCTTTTGATGTGTCACGCCCGCCTCCCTAGCGACACCTGAGCATTATAGAGTGTACAATTTTTTTATTTAAAAATAATGTTCGTTGATATTTGGTTCAATGTGTCAAACAGCAACCAGCAAGCTCCAAGTTTTAGAAAGACGCTCATCACTTCAGTGGCCATGCACAGGAGCAGGTAGCCCAGAGGAGGAGTGGGGTCTGCCTCACTGGAGATAAAAGTGTGACTGTTCCCAGTCTGCTGAAGCCACCTCCGTCTCCTCAGAGCCATCAGGACACATCCTGTGTCCCCTGCTCTGGGACAACCCAGGAGCTGCACTCCCAAACCCACCGTGCTCCCTTCTGAGAGACCACTTGGTGGCCAAATTCATGTGACAATTGGTGTAGGAAGAGAAGTATTAACTTCACAAATCCTCTCGCTGAGCAGAGATGAAAGCAGGGCAGCCTTTGGGTCGAGAGCTCTTTCATCCCAAAGTGCTTCTCTCGGCAGGGAAGAGCTGTCTCTCCTCAAACAGAAGCTCTGATAAAAGGCTCTGCGTAGGTGGTTTGATAGAAGCTCTGTCCTTTCCATAAATTCGGGATGAGCACTAGTAATGGATTTTAGCACCTTTTATAGCTCTGGCCCAGTATGGAAGTGTCCTTTCATTTCTTAATACAAGCTCAAGAATTTTCATTAGGTTAATGAGAAGCAGAAACCCAACAACGTCCCCAGAGAAGGGTTTCAGAGGAGTTTAAAACTCAGATAATGAAAGACTGAAGTCTCTGCAAAGATTATTCTTGCTTCTATTGCCCACAAACACTTCTTTTAATCCTTGAAGTACAAGTGGGAAACAAAGGGGTTTAAATTCTTACTTCAGGCCCATCAGGGGAGTTCAGGGTTAGAACTTAATTTATCATTGTTTGTGGCCAGCAGCCCTCAAACAGTACAAGAGTAAAATTCTGCTAGTTTTGCCTTTTCCTAACCCTTTCTTTTATTTGACCATTAAATCTAAAGTGGTTCAGACACATCCATCTCCACAGCTACAGCCTAAATGATTTTGAAGTTTCTCATATCACATCCCAGCTTTGGGGTTTTCTGTCTCTATTTTTCCTGGGTACAGCAAGCAACAAAATAGATGGTTACAGTAGCAGAGCCCATCAGCTTCCAAGAATTGAAAAAACCTTGTAGCAGCTGCTAATTAGGATTTAAAAAATCTGCAGTGCCTAAGATATTTTAGAGCACATTTTATTCAGAAGAATTGTTAAATGTGTGAAGATGAAAGAGATGGATTACAGGAGAATTAAATGTAGGGTTTAACTGAGAAATAATCATTTTCTATGAAAGATAATGACTCCTCTTGAGGCTAGTATCAAGATTTATTGACCCAGGAGGTTAATATTGATCAAACCCAAGGCAAACAAAATATTAGACCTTGAAGGAGAGTAATCTTGATATTGAAGCCTTGCCACTGAGTGAACAGGTCAATATATCTGGGTGCCAGAATCTCAGGTTTTGAACAGGGAATGGTGGGGGATATTAAACGTGTCTGACATGTTCTGTGCACACACTTTTTATTCTCATCAGCAGGAGATACTTTATAGCTGTGTCCTTCCTGCAGAACCGTGTGAGGGTTCAGGCTTCACTCCCAGCCCTCATTCCAAATCTGATGGGTCTCTGCCTCAGGTGCAACATAAGGCTGAAATCAAACCAGTCCTTCAGCTATTTATTCATATCTAAGTGATATTTTTACTAGATTTCATTCCAAACACCAGAATCCTGCTGCTGCAAAACCATAGTGAAATAAACTGAAAAACCAGAGTGCTGCAATTTATAGATTTGTCATTGAATCCAACACTCTAAGTCCAGGGGGAAAAAAAAATGAGTTAAATTCTGCTATAAACTGACAACAAGAAAACAAGTAACTTATGTGGATTAACTAATCAATGAGGATAAAGTCAGAGACATGAGAATAGTTTACAGGATCACCATTTAAGATGCTGGGGGCAGAAGTTGCCTTTTTATTTCTGTTCATATGGCAACAAGCAGGGGAGGGTTTAATATGCCCAGCAAAACAAAACACAAATACACCCATTCACTACTGAGAAGAGCACTGTGTACAAGATAATCTGGAATTTTATTGATTCTCACTGAAATCAGTTAAACAAAATAAGCCATGTGTATCATATTTTATTCTGAAAACAAGTACAAAAACAATTAAGCCAACAGCATTTAAAAATGCAAACATAAAATGTTTTTCTATTCCCCCAACCAGATTTATGTATTATATTTTTAAATCTTAAGTTTATATATAATTTATCTTTATTGATCCTGATTTTAATTTTATTTGAAAGACACTCTGAATGAGTAGGATTGGGAAAAAACAAATCTCTTTACAATCAATTACTCAATAATGAACAGTTTCTGAATCCCAGTAACAAATATATGCACAGTATTTATTTTAAAAAGAACTAACAAAATTTTGATTTTCTCAATACAAAATAGGTGGGACCACAGCAATTAGCACAGTGAACAATTGCCATGCTGAGCTTCTATTTCCTTGTCAAAATCTTGATTTTTCCAGTTTTGCCAATACCAAAGGAGAATTGATTTCCTCTCTTTTGTCTATTAAAGTACATTCTCAGCACCCCACATTGGGATGTTGTAAAAATTCAATGGGCTCCTGTGAATTGCATGATAAATAACCCAATTACAGGAACATATCTAATTGTTAGGAATTGAAGGTGCTGATATAAAAGTCTCCAATTTAAAGTGCATCACATCAGTATTTGCCTCATTTGCATAAAATTATAGACATTTAACCTGAATGTCTGGCTCCAGGCCCTGCCATTCCCTGTGCCACCTCTCCAGGCTCCTTTCAATCAGTTCCACAGTGTATTAAATGAAAATAGATGGTGCACAGTCACCTTTCCAACAGGCTTTTTTCAGATAAATCTTGTTAAGAACTCTGATTGTATCAAGGATCAAGCTATCAAATATGGCTTCAGTCATCCTCATCTTCACTGTGAATTCATCATCACCATAGCAAGTCCACTGAGATTCTTCTTTGTGGAGCTCCTGGATCTAAATATAACATGGAAAGGAATTTTTACTTCAAAAATAAGAGCTGAGACACTGTACCTAATCCAACAACTTTACATCTGCATCATTAATTTCTTTAATTTAAATCACAAGAACTGGAGATACTGGATTATTAATTCAATTTTTTAAAGGCAGTAATTTGAAGTTCTGAAGTTAAGTAAATGTGATTCTCACAAAAGGATGAGAATTTCTAGTTTAAATCTAGAGGAAACAAACAAATCCCCATTGGAAAAGCTGCTTACCAGAATAAGGTCCACTCTGTCTCTCTTACAGTTTCCATACTTGGTCATATTTAGGAATTTTCTTTTCATTTCTAAGTCATTCTTTTCCAGGTTCATTATTTTAATAATTTCACCCTGAACAAACGTCTACAAAATAAAGAAGGCTGAAAAGAGCTCTCCTCATAAGAATTCTGGCGGTGTGAAGGTTCCAGATGAGTGACAGGTTCCAGTGAAGATCCAGAAAGATCCCAAAGTTTAGGGGACTGATCTAGAGGTGGCTGATCAGTACTGGCCAGCCAGCACATTTTAATCATAATGTTACTTTAGAGGTTACACACAAAATAGTGATAATTAGGGGATTTTAAGGCCCATTCCCATTATATCCATAAATATGGAATATTTTGACTAATCAGCTCAGTCTGTATTTATTCAGACATTTCAGAGTCATTCTTCTCCCATCACCTCAGTTACACTGCCACAATCCTCACAAATTTCACATTTCTTTTTGTTATTGCAATCTCTGCTCCTTTCACTCTTGTTCCTTGTTTCCAGAACATACCTTGACATCACTGACATCTGTCCTTCTGCAGGGATGTCTGGAGCAGTGAGATCCCACTTTTTTTTTCATCCAGGGGAACACATTTGGCTTGGCAGTCACTTGATATTCTGCACACAGCAACTCGTGGCTCAAATCAAATATAACCTGTAACAAACTCAGCAGGACACTGAAATCAGGAGAAATGAATTCCTGTCCCAGCTTTCCATGGAATTTGGCTTTTCCTGAACACACCCAAACCAGACACTGGGTCAGGTGTCCAAGCTCTTATGGTGGAATTCTGGCAAAACTCTGGATTCTCTACAAGGACATTTATTCTACTGGAATTATTCTGTAGCAAATTGCAAAATACTTCTGGTAGTACCTTTCAGTGTCTCTTTAGTTTAGTGTTAGCAGCTGGAATAACATTAAATATTAGCTAACATGATTCAGCCTCCAGAACACTACAAAAGTTAATTAACAGTTAGTGCATTAAAAATACCTGATTATACATCCTCTTGCTTTCTGCTTCCAAATCATTCCCTGGGAGATCATTATATTCCAAGTACTTTGGCACATTGATGTTCCTGAAATTTGAATTTATGTTCTCTGGGGTCCATAATTCTTCCACAGCACATGCAGACAAATTTTTAACATAAGAACTGTTATGTGGTATCACAAGAGGAGCTTCCACAGTTTTCTTCCAAGGAGCTGAGTGCCACTGGTCTAATTTGTACAAATATTGCTTTTGTGTCTGTCTCACCAGCGTATTTTGGTCAGAATTAGGCTGATCAAAATCTTCAGAGCTACCAAAAACACCAGCATCAAGGATTTTTAAGAGGAGCTTCAAGAGAGAAAAAGAAAAGACAGATGAAATATTCCATATTTTCAGAGGTATTGAGATTATTAGCAAGTGATCAAGGTTACACTTAAAACCATCTTATTCGTGGGCTCAAAGGCTTACTGATGTATTATTTTAAAAACCCAAACCTATTTTAACTGTATTTGGCAGAATTCAGAATTAGAATTACAGTTCTGGAGTTCTATGAAAAATTTTTGACATTTAGCAACATTTTTGTTCCAACTGTGGAACTGCTTTCCCCACCACCGCCCTTAAAGCAATTTTCTCACAGCCAGGAGCTGGGAAGGAGTCAGGCAGATGAGCTGACAAGTATCCAGGTTTATAATTGACATTTATACAGATTTATCAGTTTTGACAACTGACAAATTCCAATAAAGAAATCACATTTTCTTTGGACCGTACACGTGCCATGCAATGGATGCAGGATAATCCCTTAAATAAGGAATGATCCACATGAAGTGAGCAATCTGGTTTCAAATATTGATATAATTTTTATGGATGATGAAATTATGGGCCACACAAATTTTTGCCTCTATAGGCCCAACTTCAGGGCCAGCACTTGAAATAAAAACTTTCTCACTGTACTTACAGGCAAAGTGGTTGGAGAAGCCTCTGGAGATAAAGGAAGTGCCTTGTCTGCTTTTGATCTGTGTTTTCTTTTAATCTTCTTATATTCTTTAACTGCATCATCTATAAATTTAGTTACAATTCTGTCTGTTGCTGTGTGACAACCATGAATGCAAAGCATATCAAAATCACCCAGCAGAACATCAGAAACCATTGCAGATGGTTCAGATAAGGCAGCAACTGAATTTTCTTTGAGGAGAAATGGTTTCTGCTTGTCTTCTTGCCTTAGGCCTTTGCCATAATTCATCATGTCTTTTTCAAAGGCACTTTTATATTTGTGTTGATCTGTTTCAGAAAATGCAATTAAAATGTCAAACAGAAGTTTTTTACTGACTTCACTTGCAATAGCATCAGCAAGTTTAATTCTTTTCTGATCCTCTACCAAGCAACAAATATTTTTGCTTGTGTTTACCTCATCTGTCTTGCTTTTCTTTGGAAGAGCATCTGCAAATATAGTTTGTTTTATTTGTGCCAGTTCTGTTTTTTCTTTATCTGATCCCGAGCACATTAAGTTCTTTTGACAGAGGAATTCATTACAGTTACCCTGGCTGGAATGGGGAAACTTTTGCCCTTTTCCAGACAGCAAGGCACTGTGTAACCCAGACTGGTTTTCTTTCACTTCTGAACCTCCTGCACTGTTTGTGTCTTCTGCTTTCTCCTCTGCAAAGCCCCCTCTCTGCTCACCATCTTCAGAATATTTGCAATTTCCTTTGAGGGAGTCATCATCATCATGGAAGGAGTCAGAGTCCTCATCCCCCAAGTCACTGGAACTATTTTTGCTAACCCCCAAGAGGTGTGAAATCTCACCAGGTCTGACAAAGACCCCACAGTGCTGAGCACACTCAAAGTACTTCACCCCTTCATAAGTCCCAGCATTGTCCCCTTCAGCTTTGTCCAGTGCAACACCAGCCCAATGGCCAGTGCCAAAATGAGTGTGGCCTTTGAACATCAGAGTTCCAGGCTGGCTGTGCCTCACCAACACTCTGTCCCCAATTTCAAATGATGATAATGGGTCATCACTGCCCTCTTCAGGGCTGGGCAGCTTTTCATCCATTTTGCATTGTTTCATTGGGAATTCAGCACTTTTACTTCCACCAGGAGAATCTGTATTTGACACAGGCAGAAACTCCAAATGCTGCAAAGGCATGTCCTGTTCTCCATGCTGGTTTTCTGATAAACAGCTGGGGAGAGCTCTAAATGTACATTGTTCTGAGAGACAGCCATCCTGAGTTGAAAAAGCACCACTTGTCCCTGTACTGAGCAGGAGAAATTCTTCAGGCATGGTGTTATCAGGTAATGGGGGTAATGCATCCATTTCCAGTGATGTATCTTCATCCATGCCCTGACCAGACTCTGAGCCTGTCATTTGTTCTGGTGGAGATGGGAAATCATCTGTGCTGGAGGCAGGATCACCATTTTTCATTGCATCTGCACCTAAAGGGGGAGGAGGAAAATCTTCACTTGGAAATGACAAATCCTTTTTATTAGAGGATGGCAAGTCAGCACTTCCAGAGGACAATCCTTCATCCACAGGACACAGCATTTCCAACAAGGCATCCCTGTCAGCTGGAGTGAGACCCTTATCCCTGCTGGAGGCTGCATCAGTGCAGGAAGGGCTGGCAGCTGCATCATTCCCCAGTGCTGGCACCTCCTGAGAACAGGATTTGTTTCTGCTGCAGCTTTGTGAGGCACCCAGGTATGGCTCATCCACTCCCTCAGAAGGGTTTTCAGACTGAGAGGAACGTGCTGACTCCATTCTGGAGGCATTTGCTTTGTCTGCTGGAAGGAAAGAAAGCAGGTGATCAGTGCAGCCACGATCCAAGGCACCTCTGGGGTATTCCTGGGAGAGGGATGGAGTCTCAGCTCTGTCATCTCCAGGCAGCTCACGTTCATTGTGTTTGTCACTCGGTGATGTTTCCTTTCCATTGCTTATTGTTATTGGCATCTCTTTTGAGAGATGAGCAAACACATCACTGCTGTCACAGCCAAACCCTTCTGGGACACTGCCATCTGTGTCCTCTCCGTGTTTCAGCTCTAATTCTGGCTCTGAAAGGGAACTTTTCGAGATGTTGATCCAGACTGCAGACACTTTCTGGAATTCTGAGTGAGAAGAATCTGATTTGGCACTTTCACATTTCAAAGAGCAGTTGTTCGACTTGGATGATGATTCTGTGGAATTTAATCCTTCAGAAAATGCTTCTAAATTTAATTCATCAGAAGCTTCAAGAGAAATATAGTCCAAATGCTTCAAACATTGACTGGCATCCACCTGATGGATCTCAGAAGGGACAAGAACTTCCACTTCTTTAACTGGAACATTTAAAAGATTTTTTCTGTTTAAAAATCAACCTTTTAAAAAATAATTTATAGAAAAGCTTGCTGATAGATCACTTAGGATACACAAATCTATCGTGCTCCTCACTATGATATCTAGGTGTAAGTTGGGAGTTGGACTTTATGATCCTTGTGGATCCTTTCCAAATCAGAATATTCTGATTCTATGAAATGCAGAATGATGATTCATTAGAAAAATGACAGTAATAGGAAATATTGCCACAATATGTAAATATTTATATTACAGAGATTATGCATACCCAGAACTATGTAAATGATATAAGTGACTCATATATAAACAGACAGTTTTATTTTTTACCTGTCCTACTGAGAGTAAGAAATATGAACTGAGGATAAAACCTGGAAACAAAAATAACTCCAGCATGTCCTGTCCTAGTCTATCTTCAGCTGATCTATGTTCTTTTAAAAAGAACAGCCTTAAGTTCTTGAAAAACTGTCTCAAAAATGAGCAAATTGTTAATGACACAATCAGAGTAAGTTATGATTTTGTTCTGGGGAAGCAGTATAATCATATCTCTTAATAAACCATCTTGCCCAGCAGTGATTTATACATTGGTTATAGTGAGCAAGACACTGAGGTAATAAATGAGAAGATTGTCTCTCTGTCTGGATTAAAATTTGGTTCAAGTAGTTGAAACAGATTGGATATAATAGCATGAAATATGATTCACCTGTTCCTTCAGGAGTATTTTCTGCCCGAACCAGGCATAAGTTACACCAAGTAGGAAGCATCCCCAAACCTTTCACTGGGTGCTTTCTGCCACATGGATTAATATCTTCATTATCTTTAGGATCATGGTTTGAAGGAAGTGCATTTTCCTTCAGCACAGGTTCCTAGAATGCAAATATTTAGGAGACAGAGTTAATGTCTTAAGGAAAAAGAGCTTATAACCAATACACTTACTTTGACTTCACGTTCCTAAGTGCCAAATGAGCCTTGTGCTGGCTCTGTTTTAAGGCAAATATAATCTGGGCCAGCCTTTCTTTAGGCATTAATGGAATTGCAGAGGTGGTCCTTACCAGAAATACACACATTTGGCCTTTTCTTGTATTGAGTGTGGCTGTGGGTTCCATTCCAGCTGAAGCTGTAGGTTCCAGAGGTAAGAAAACATTCTCCTGAGCATTAAGGGACTGCTCCAAACCTGGGAACTGCTCCACCTGTTTCTGGTGTTGTACCAGTGATTCCTTGTTCTCAGTGGAAAAGCTGTAAAGAGTTAGACATGGAATGCTGCACTCCTGATCAGTATAAAATATGAACATACCCATGCAGGTGGATAAATGGCATAATCACCACTCTGCACTCCCACACAGGACAGAGATCTATGGACAATCAGCCAGAATTTGGGTGCATTTGAGCTCTACCAGCCCCTGGCTGCTCCAGACTGACACCAATATTCACTGTTCTCCTACGAGCAGCCTTGTCAGTAATAAGAAGTGAAAGCACAGCCAAGAAACCTTTTAAAGATTTCTCTGACTTGTAATCAATAACACCATGAATTATAGATCAGTTCCATGCAGGGATTTATTTGAAAGCCTTCCCCTGTGGGGACTTAAGTAAATGCACAAACCTGACTCACCACCCTGCTAAAGCTCTGGGTAACACTGAATGAAAGGAGGGTTTAATTCATATAGATAAATATATGTCTTTAACTGCTTTTTCTCTTCCTGAAGCAAAGGAGATTTTTATTCTGGATGCTGTGGGGTTCTCATTCACACTGCTCAGCTCCTCCAGCCCAGCAGGAAGCAGACAGGGATACAGTGGATACAGCTCCTGGGGAACAGCAGGATGGGGATTTCTCACTCTGGCTAAACTCCTGAATTATACCTCACTGTAGGATTTTATATGATACTTCTGTGCTTCAGTTTAAGCCTAAAATTTAGCCCTGTGTATTACAAAACCCTTCTATGGTTAAATCCTCAGTGAAGGACAGAGCAGCTCAGGGGGGCTGAGTGATACAGAGGCTCAGAGCCAGAGGGTGACAAAGGAGTGAATTTCACCAATTAAATCAATACATTTCTACTTATTCCATATGGGTATTGTGAGGCTTAATTAAGATATAGTTGCAAAGTGGTTTGAGTTTGTAGTTAAAAGCCACCATGAAAACATGAACTATCATTAGCAGTTGTGTGGCTTCATTAAAGGTGCCCTGAGGAGCTCACCATTTGTGACAGAATGATAAGCTGTGATCTTGATTTATCAACTGCTTGAACACAGAAATTTAAAAAATTTATCATCATAAACTTCCTCTCTGGAATATCTAAAGCTCACACAATTATCTAGGACATACCTGTCTCCATCTCCACTGGATTTGGTCTTCAGCAATCACTGAGAAAAGTTTTACTTACCCCTCACATTTCTTGCTCTTTTTATGCTTTAGCTGGACACAATTGTCTTTACTCCCTGACTTCATAACCTCCTGCTTCCCAGCCAAACTGTGCAGCTTTTCCTGAAGTTGTGCTGTTGAGTGCTGCATCATTAAGATTTCTCTCTGCTGCTTTAATAAAAGCTTCCTTTCTTGACGGGCTGCCCTGTGGATGTTTTGCAGGTGCTGGATTTCTGCCTACACAAAGCAGAGAAAAAAAGGAGCAGAACAGAGTGAAGATAACAAAGAGCTATGCTCAAAAATATGTGTCATGTTTCACTTTTAATCCCAAAATACCCTGGAAATTCAGTAAGTAGGTTTTTTTCATTTTTTATAAAAAAATTCAGTTTTGTTTTTCAACAGGGGTTTCACCTGTGAAAACTGATGACAGGTAAAGGGATGTTTTTAATGAGTGTCAAGTGGTGAGACCTTTAAAAATGAATTGTCTTCAGATCATTCAAAACTACAGGATGCTCATGCTTTGCACTAGGAATTCCTTTACTTAAAAGAGAGGCTTGCACTGTATAAGGAGTGGGACAGACATTTTCTACATTTTCCAAGTGTAATTATGAACCCCGCATAGCGGAATAACTGAAACTATAAAATTAGCTGTCAGATTAATTTAATATATTTCAACATCACAAGCATAAATCAGTGGAAACCTACATTATATGACCTGTTTGTTATGGCATAAATAGAAAAATCCACAATAACAGTGAGGTAGCAGAAGAGAGAAAAAAAAGATGTTTTCTTTTATCCAAGATTTACAGACTGCTGACTTTGGCACAAAACCCACCTCACTGTGGGTATGTAGGAAACATGCAGAATAATGGATGCAAAGTGATTTTTGATTTTTTTTTAACACAAACCCCACTTGTTCCAGCAACTCCAGACACCTCCCTGTGGATATGAGATGAATCCCAGCTCCTCTCACTGCAGCATTACCTGCTCCCGTTTCAGCTCCATCAGGATTTTGTGCTGCTTTGCTACCATGGCAGAGGCTCCAGAGCTATCCTGCAGGTTTTCCAGAATGCTGGAGGTAACAAGGATGAGAATCAAAGTCAGATCATTAAATGCCTTTAATTTATGGATGGGATGGGAGCAAAGCTACTCTCAAAGTTGCTCTAGGTATGGAGGGCTCCTCTGCCTGGTCAGTGCTGAGGGACATCCCTCACTGTCATGAGGGCTCCTCATCCTGGTCACCCCTCACTGTCATGAGGGCTCTTCAGCCTGGTCACCCCTCACTGTCCATGAGGGCTCCTCATGCTGGTCACTCCTGAGGGACATCCCTCACTGTCCATGAGGGCTCCTCAGCCTGGTCACTCCTGAGGGACACCCCTCACTGTCATGAGGGCTCCTCGTCCTGGTCACCCCTCACTGTCCATGAAGGCTCCTCAGCCTGGTCACTCCTGAGGGACATCCCTCACTGTCCATCCCTGAGGCTCCTCAACCTGGTCACTCCTCACTGTTCATGAGGGCTCCTCATGCTGGTCACTCCTGAGGGACACCCCTCATTGCCCATGAGGGCTCCTTGTCCTGGTCACCTCTCACTGTCCATGAGTGCTCCTCATGCTGGTCACTCCTGAGGGACATCCCTCACTGTCCATGAGGGCTCCTCATCCTGGTCACCCCTCATTGTCCATGAGGGCTCCTCATCCTGGTCACCCCTCATTGTCCATGAGTGCTCCTCAGCCTGGTCAGCACTGAGGGACACCCCTCATTCTCCATGAGTGCTCCTCAGCCTGGTCACCCCTCACTGTCCATCCCTGAGGGCTCCTCAGCCCCGTTGGTTCCTCACACCACCACAGAGGGAGGTGAAGCTCAGCTCTGCTCCAGAGACACCAAAACCACTCTGGCTCTTTTCCTCTCCTCATGCTTTACTTGCTGTGTGCTTTCTAAGAAGATTTTACATTTATTGTGTTCTGCTGAAAGGAGGAAACCCCGTCCCAGCCAAGCAGGCCTCCACTGATGGTGCCCCCATTGCCCCCTCACCGTCTGCGGTGGCCCAGCCAGGCCAGCTCGACCCTGGCTTTCTCCAGCAGAGCTTTTCTCCGGAGCTGCAGCAGCACTGCCTGGTGCTGAGCCCTCAGCTCCTCTCCCCTCAGGCACTGCTCCATCACAGCCAGGCTGGAACCATGGAAGGTGCTGGAGCCTCCAAAGTGTGGAATGGCCGCGCTGCACTGGGGACAGAGCAGAGTATTGGCGGGTGAACAGTTTGATTGATGGAGTAAAACCAAAAAAACAACCAACTCAAAGAAAAAAGCACCCCTCAGATTGTTTTGAGAGCTGGTGTTACCTGGCTGTCAGAGCTGGCCTGATCATTGCTGTCTCCAGAGTTGTCCCAAGTCTCCCCTTGGGGCAGATTCACCCAAGGTGACAACAGATTCAAGGTGTGATGGCTGTGCAGAGACTGCCTGGGATCTGCTGGCAGAGATCCCAAGGCAAAGAGTTAATGTCATCAAAAATAAAATATCCAAAAGGAGAAAAAGAGACCCAAAAAACAGCTCCCCCAGTACAATTTAACATCCATTCCTGAACTCAAGGTGCCTTTGGCAAATACTCGTCAGCCAAGCCCATGCACTGCCCTCAGCAGGAGCTGCAGGAGCCATCCCTCAGCTGTTCACTTCCAGGAGCAAGCTGTGGGCACCAATCTCCTTTACAAGTGAAATCATGGTAAACAGGTAAACATTAAAAAAGGGCCCCATCAACAGGGTAAATAACTCTCAGCTCCCAACACAATTGTCTTTGAAGGGCCTGGAGTACAAAGGAAGATGGCCATAGTTTAAATATGCACAATGAACATAAATATTTAGGTCAGCATTTTCAAAATGAGTTAGAAAATTGTGTTCCAGGCCAGGTTGAATGGGGCATTTTCCAAATATCACTAAATCCTTTAAGTTCATGCTCACCTCCTTGAAGCACCGAGCAATATGAACCTCCTCCTCCTAGAGGTTTTCTTTCTCCCAATATTTTGGGATCCACTGGACTGGGATGTCTTTCTGTCTTCAATGCAGAGTGTCTCAGTGAACCCATCTCTTGATTACTGAAGGTAAGAAAAAGGAAATATTTTCTTATTGCAGTCAGAGATATTATTTCAATTCCTTGCTTTCACAGTCAAGTCCTCCATAGAGATTGAATCTTTTCAAACCAGAATGCTGCTTATTTTTATGTGACACTGAAAGTTTTACCTGTGCAAAGGTACCTTTCTGGTAATTGCATCCATAAGACCCTGGAAGCAATTCTCAGGTCTTTATGCCACTTGAAATGAACATTAAAAAGTGCACATACAATATTCTAATTTACATCAAGGTTATGACAGTAAAGCAAAATGAAAAAAATTATACTTTTCACACAAGTTTCAGAGGGGTTTCTACTTTTTTAAAAGTGCAAGATCTCATTAGAGAGGTCTTAATAACATAGCTTGAGCACAAATCAGAGTAAAAAAAGACTATATAGAAATTACTTTAGTGGCCCAAAATATTAATATAGTCAAACCACAGGCCAAATCCTTGGAGTGCCTCACTGTGTCCTGCCTCCTGTACCTGCCAGCAGCAAAGTCACCTCCCAAGCAGTGTCCTCTCTGTGTCTGCTCTGCGTGGTACAGTCTTGTCACAGCAGGATCACTGCCTCTGGAATTCCTGCTGCCCTGCACACACAGAAATGGTCACACACCTCAGTGGTCTGTTTGGAAAGCAAAACATTTAAACCTTTTTTCCTCATCCTCTTTGGAAAGCCCCTGGTTGGAGATAATGCCAACAATTCCTAAAGAGTTGATTCATTTATGGGCTGGGAGAAAACTCTGTGGGGATATGAGTGTGAGGTTGTAGAGCAGCTCACAAATTACTGTGTATTTAGAACTGTTCTCATGAGAGTTGGGGCCTAGAGATGTTGACCCAGGATCTGAAATCATAACTTACCTCTGCACTGAGCTGCAGCAGGTCCCTCAAAAACCTGTGGCTTTCCTCAACCTCTTGCTTTGCTTTCTCCCTCAGCACCACAAGCTGCTGTTTCTGCTGTTCCTGCTGGAGCTGTGGTAGGAAATGACACATGATAAATGGTATCTTTAACCAGGTGACAGAACAGCTGAGAGCTGGGGGACAAAGGGCAGGACAGGACACACATCCACATCCTGCTGCCCAGGCAAGCAGCACAAATGCTGCTTTGGCTGCAGTACAGCAACATCTTCTCACCTACCAGGGCTATAGTAAAGTCTCCAAACAGCAAATTATATCTGGCACCTCACTTTTATAGTTCATAGGGTTTATAAACCTGACTCAGCCAGCTGAGTGTGACCTAAGTACACCTGAATCAGGGGATAGGGAGCACCTTGTCCCCTGGGACAGCAGAACTGGAATTCCCTTTTCTCCTTACACAGGTTTCCCACTGACCTTCAGTCTGTGAGCCAGTAGTAGGGAGGTTTGCCTCAAAATGTCCAGGTGGCTCCTGTGTTTGTCTTCCAGCTCTGTGCTGCCCAAATCTCCCTCACCTGTAGAAGTTTAGGGGATTGTCACAAGGGGAATGTGTACATTGTTCCAACTGCATTTTCCTTTTGAATCCTCCCTGGGCCTATTTTTGGAAGCCTCCCAAATCTGACATGTGCCTTTATTCCTAAAATAACTTCTCTGCAAACATTCAGTTCTTTCACCATAAGTGTAGAAAGAAAATGTCAGTTCCTGCATCCTGCCAAGAAATGTATGAGCATAAAGTCCTGCAAGTATTGGGAACTGGCAGGAATTGAGGGTCTATGCCAGGGGAGACAAATGAGGAACAATTCCTGTTCTAAACCTGTATTTCAGAGTGTGAGTTATTGTCACTCTTGATTCCACTGCTCCTTTGCTGCACCAACAGGATCAGAGCCACTGGGTACAAAAGAAAAACTTCCCAACCTTGTGACAAGGTTTCCCAAGTGACAAAATGTCACTTCTTTGGGAACTGGAGCAGCATCCTGCATGTGCCCTCCATCTGTATTGGGATGCAGGCTGGTTCCTCTCTCTTTTGTCACAGGGGGACACAAACCCCTGGAAAAAAGCTTTAATTTTAAAGTGGGGAAGTTTTCTCTCTTGCTCCAGCTGCACCTTTTTCACTGCTACTTCCTTATTGCACCTCCCTGCCTGTGTGGGACAGTGCAGCTGATATGTTTACCAGCAAAATGTTCTTGGCTGCTTGAACTTCTCAGATGAATTGCTCAGCTTATGCAAACAGGTTGTGTGTTTATTCTGTGCTGTGCCACTGTCACAGCAACCAGAGGCATAACAGAATTGAAGTGTGGGTCATAAATAGAAATAGGTTTGATTTGGAAACTTGAGATAAAATCTCTGTCTCTATCCAGGTCACCTGAATCCAAATTACCCCATGGTGCAGGATAAGCCCATGACATGCAGAGTTTGTTTTTGCTTTACAGACTGGACAGAAGGAGCAGAGATGTGGGCTTGTTTGCATGCCAGGATAGGTTTTGTGTTGTGAGTGAAATAAAATATTAAATCTTTGAGCCTGGCGCAGATTTTCTATTAGAATGCTGCTCTGTTTTTATAAACAGCTTGATTGCAGATTTCACTTTCCTCCTACAGTGATAGTATACAAGACTTCTCTTAACCCCCTCCTTTTCAGAGTCAACAGACTGGATGGAAACCTCATCCTTTATTTTGGTAATGGGCCTTTCCTGGTTCTGGAGGGCAAAATCATACTAAATTATCTAGACATGCCAAATTCAGTGTTCATCTTTTTAGAAAGAATTTTCATTTTAGCCAGTCTTTCTAATTTTGAGGACTGAGTCAGACTCTTTAATGCTGATAGTTAACTAGAGATGATTTTATGCAATGACCTATTTAGGAAAATGGAGTGGATGAAAAAGCTGGGTTTTGCACAAGGAAGTTTTGTTAGTGATTTTAAGCAATGCAATAGAAAAAAAGACAAGAGAACAATTCTTCAGTGGGTCCACAGAAGGCTCTTTAAAAAGTTCCTTCAATACTAACAAATAAAGTAATTCTATTTTAAAAAGTTACAAGCTATATTTATTGATGCTAAGCTGTCTGAGTAGCTTTTAATGCTAATATCTGGGCCAGTCAGAAGTATGATCATCTATTAGGATATAATTTAAAACCCTATGAATATTTTCAATTTGTGCCTCAAACTGAACAATGCTGTTGTTGCTCTGAGCAAAGCCCAACCAGTGGTATTGACCTCAAAGTGATTAAAAAGTTTGCTCTGATCTCTTTTCCCTCCTTTTGAATGTCATTTTCCTAATTGTGGCTATTTCCAGATGCATTTCTTGTGTTGCAACATCCTGCATTAAAGAAAATACCATCTGGCTAAACTTCACGTCCTTTTAGGTGATGATGAATGGCATTTACTGCCTACCCAGATAGCTTCAATGTGCATACACTCAGCCTTGTGAAAAAAAAATGCTATTTATTAAATCACTTTCCGCTGCACCTGCAGAATCCCAGCAAAGCCCTGTAGAATCTCCCTGACATATAATTAAAAAAGCCAGGCTAAAAGTCTCATTTTTCTAATCACTTCAAGCAAGGCAGAAGCATTTACTGCTGTTTTACTCAAGGACAGCTTTTTCTCTTTCTGCCCATGTCAGCAATCAGACCAGCCCAGTTATTATAAAAAGACACACTTGCAACTTTAGCTGTTAGCATGACTTTGTCTGCATTATTGCCTGGAGGTGTAGGAATATGGGGAGTAAAGTGTCCTGAAATGCTGCTGTGGAGTAGAGCAGCAGATCCAGAAGGAATTATCCCATTTGCCCCCATGTGGGCAATCCTTCCCTTCTCCAAAATTACCACCTTAGCTCAATTGCTTTTTATTTCAGGATGCTTTCCTGGTAAGGTAAAATACCACCCAGATTTCAGCCCTCTCTGTGCAGGAAAGGAGCTGCAGTGAGGACAGGTGAAAGGGGAGGTAAAAAGAGGTTTGGTAACTCCTGATCACAACTGAGAAACACAGCACAGACACTTTGGTCCTTCAGCAATCCCCAAGAGGAGACTGAGCTGGGCTGACATGGGCTGAGCTGCACTCTGAAGTGCCTTGGACAATCTGCATTTCCACAGCTGCTAAATCAGGTCCTTGTCTCCTCTCCAAACACGTCTGGTGTCCTGCTTGTCACTGAAGAGTGGCTGCTTACCAAACAAGGGGATTAATGTGGCCCGTGCTGCTCCTGTTCTCTGCGTGGTTTGTGTTTAGATCTAAATCCTCTGGTGTGGAGGGCTGGCCTGGCTTCAGCTCCCAGCCAGATGTTGCAGCACATGGCAGTGCCTCACCCTGCTGCTGCCCCTTCTCACAGGGCAGCTCTTGGCTCAGGATAGCAACAGAGCTGGGGCTGAACCTGGACCTAACCAGAATCCTGAATTGCTGTGGAATGGTCCTTCTGTTCCTCACCAATTATTCTAAACTCTCTCAATCAGTGACAACATCATGCAGAGGTGCTGAAGGCAGGGCTGGAGCTCACTGGAGCTGGGGGAAATACAAAACAGGATTTGGGAGGGAACACGGAGAGCTGCCTTAGCTCGACATGCTCCATCAGAGCACCATTAGCTGAAGCCATGCTGATGCATTTCTGTGCTTATTTCACTCATTTATAATTTCTCCCTCTTCTAGAAGCAAGAAGGCAGCTCCCTCTAGTGATGTAAGAAAATATGTCAATCAGCAGTTTAGGGGAAAGGTACATATAAATACACTTTCCTTGTAATTCAGGTTTAAATTCTGCATTTTAGGAACAATGGAAAACATTCCATTTGCTTTCCTAATGCAAATTATTTTAAAGCAGTAGCCATGATTAAGCTTCAACAATTAGAAAATAATTTTTAAACAATTTGTTTTAGCTTAAATGTTGTTAACTCTCAAATATAAAAAAAAGGAAACAAAAAGTCTGGTCTAATGAAATGAGATTTCTTGCTCATTCAGTCCCATCTGGCTTAAAGGTCCCTAGACTGTAGGAAGGAGCACAGGCAAAATGTTGTGTTTTTTAAAAATCATCTACTTCTCTTATTTAATAGAAATACAGAAATTTGGGTTCTGTGAGCTGTATTCAGAGGACATGCTGGAGCAGCAAGGGAAGTATAGCTCATCTCAGCTCCCTGTGGGAGAGCCCTGGTGGTTTGGCAGCAGTGACAGAAAGGTTTTACATTGTGGTGTAATATGCAAAGCCCTTCCTTATCAGCTCATTGCTTATACCAAGATTTGTGCCTAAACTGATGAGAAATTAATGCAAGTGCAATGTGAGATACTTCCCAACACTACCTGTGGAGACAACTTTTGTTCACCACAGCACGAGCTTATAAGATTTGCAGTTCTGGGTTTTACACTGGCTGTGTTTAAAAAGAAAATTCAACAATCCAGTTCACTGTCTTACCCCACGCAGTAAAGAAATATTTTGTGAATATCTTCTCTCTGCTTTAAGATGTTTGAAATTAAATTAGTTCTTTTGCTAAGTGTGTCAACCACAGAAAACCTTTCTTTGGCACAGCAGAGGGTGTCAGGTGATGAGTGTCCCTCTGAAAGGTAAATATGTGCATTTGGCAGCAGTTGTAGAGTTACACCTCATTATGTTGCGGGTGCACGGTGACTTCTGTGTCCCCTGAAAGGACAGAGCCAACTGCTGGGCGATGCCTCCGAGCAGACAATGCAGCTCTGAGTGCCCCATCCCTGCTCAGGGTGGTGACACAGCCACTTGTGACCCATATTTCAAACCCACATTGTGCTGAGCACGACAGTTCTGTGCCTCCTGTGCAGCTCCCGTGGTGGGAGTGCTGCTCCTGCAATGCCCAGGGAAGGGGAAGGTTTCTCCTGGCAGAGACACGAGGCAGCAGCTCCTATTGTTCCTGTGGTGAATAGTGGATGGCTGGGCCTTGCAGAATTGGGGCCCTCAGTTATTAATAGTAAATAAATAGGTTGTCTTTCGCTTAGGGTAAAACACTTCAGACAAAGGCTTGCTGCCCAATCTCTAAGATGCCCTCCTGGTCCCTGGGGGGGGAGTGGGAGAAGCACAGTAAACAATGCTGGCTTCTCCACCATCCCAAAATCCAATATGATGCATAAAATGTTGTGAGGAAAACAATGAAGAGTCCTTAATAAGAGCAAAGGCTTTTTGTAAGTACTGTCTTTGAGGAAAGGTTATCTGATCTTGTTCTTTTGTCTCGGAAAAGCCCTTAAAACAATGCACCATCTGCTCCTGTTTGGTGGGAGCAGGCAGAGATCTCTCTCTGCACGCTACTTGCCAGCTTTTAACCCTTTCAGCCACAAACTTTCCCTTGTTTCTGTGCAAACCCAGAAGTGGCCATGCCCTGCACCCCCGGCACATCCCTCCTTTCCCCCTGCACTGTTCGGATGGGGTCATGATGAAGAGTTAATTGTGAGGCTCCCAGACACCTTCAGATGAGGTGCTGGAAATATTTCTGAGCTCAGTGGGGTTTGTTCCACCTGTGAGCTGAATTCACACCTGTGACAGCACAGCATGGAAAAGGCAAAGAGCTTCTATTGCATTTTATGCAATTTCAATCATAATTCCACATCATCTCTTAGATGAATGTTGAGAGGACAATTTTTCACCTTCGAAATCTGAAAGAAAACCATCTATTTAAAATTCCCCCTCACCCCAGAAGATTTTTCAGCCCTAGCCAGAACCATCAGCAAGAATTCTGCTGGAATGAGGGCAGTGAGTGTCCCTCGGGGAGATGCCACCTTACCCAAGTCCTGCTCAAAGCTGTCAGTGCTCAGAGTGGCAGAGGGCTGGAAGCTCAGGCTGTCCCAGATCCTCAGGCTCTCTCCAGGAGATGGGTTGGCCATTTCCTCTTGGTTCTGACCTTTCAAAACAGTCTCACATCCACATTGATCCCTCCGTGCTCTGAGTTCTCCCTGCGGGCTGTGTCAAGGTAACAACAACAATTACCAAGTTTTTGAGATGTGTATAAAGCAATCTTTTGAACTTAAAAAAAAAAAAAAATTATTTCATTTAAACAGAACTATTACATTTTGTCAAATGGAAACAAAAGGCTCCCTGGGAAGTCATACCTGGCAACGAACAAAATCTCCTGTCTTGTACCTTGATGTTGTCAGGAGAGCTAACAACACTCATTTTTACCTGCTCTAATTACTGCTCTGAAAGAGCTGGGTGTTTTTCAACCTGGTGGCAAATACAAACAACAACCTTGCAGTGTGGAAGCTTAATTTATGAGGGCTGCATTGTACAATCCGTGCCATTGTTGGGACTTGGTTGCACAATCCAGCTCTGAACCTTGGCAAAGAAATCTGTTTAGAAACACAAAGTCCTGAGCTCTGTTCCAGTGTTCCTGGGACTTGTGCTGGGCATGGCTCTGGCCCAACTAAGATCTAGGAGTGATACATATAATTTAAGATATATATTTAATTTAAGATGATATTTCAAAACAATGTCAGCACCAAGTCCCACAGATGAAGGCCTCAGTTAACTGATTTTACTTCGTTTTGCTCTGTAACTATCTGAGCTGAACTAAAAAGATTAAGGAAGAAGGTGTGAAAATGGCATTTATTGATCAAGCCTCAGCTGAACCACACGCAGGGACACTGAAACACTGAAATGGTGATAGATGTTTGCTTTTTCATACAGAAAAATGAATGTGGAAATTTTTTTTTTTTAATCAGCAATCAGCTTAGGGAAATCTTATTTCATTTTTCTGGTTAATAAGCTTTTCTTTGTTTTTCATGACCCAGAAACTGCTAAAACGATTAGTACAGCTTCCACTAACGCGTCTTGGGTGTAGTCTTCAGAAAGTGGGAGCAAAGGTGGATGAGAGAGAAAGAACAGAGGAAAGAGGGATTTCTTACAAAGCAGCTCTAATAGTCATTGGTTAAATGTGCTGAGTTTTGTCTCTGCAATTGTGTTGTGATGGTTTTTTAGGCACTGTTTTCTTTGGCTCTTGGGAAATGCCCACTCTGCCAAGGGAAGGGCATCAGTGGAAATCAATGCAGATTGTACAGAAAATCCTGGGTTTCCACAAGAGTGGCCAGCAACACCTGCCCTCCAGACACAGCCAGCCCTGCAAAAACCAGCACAACTCCCAGATGAGCCTCTCTGGGTTTGCACTAAAGAGAAAGTTGAGTCCACACGAGGAGGCAGAGCTGTGACTCTCCAGCCACCTGTCCCAGCCCCTGAAGCCAGCCAGAGCACTTTCAAATCTCAACTTACAGCAAAAATGGGATGATTTTTTTTACTTTCAAGAATGTAGCCACTTACAGAGGCAACTGAAACAAAATGAGATGGAATTGCCCACACATTTGGTGGCAGTTTGGAGAATTCCCATCAGTGAGTCATTTGCATCAGCAACAAATCTCCCCCAGCCGCCCCTGCGGACGGGGGAGCAGCCGGGCATGAAATGGGAACATTTCTTATGGAAACAGGCACCTGCAGGATTTCGTGCATGAACACGAGCTGCTGTTGTCAGAGCTATAATTAAACATGTAAACAGCAAACTGTGCTGTTCAAACTGGCTGTGGAGAAGGTCATGCTCAAGAGTGCTGGGTTTGGAGCGCTGGATGTTTTGTGTTTGTGAATGAGGGCAGCACACAGTCAGTTTTAACAGGGGGCTTTGTTCAGATGAGCTATCAGAGAGAGAGAATTTGGTCTGTTGTAGCCAAATGTGCACTCCTAACTC
This sequence comes from Catharus ustulatus, assembly GCF_009819885.2. Classification (NCBI taxonomy): domain Eukaryota; kingdom Metazoa; phylum Chordata; class Aves; order Passeriformes; family Turdidae; genus Catharus; species Catharus ustulatus. The sequence goes on along the minus strand of NC_046241.1, from coordinate 8,834,214 downwards.
CTTAGCAGTGGAACTCAGCACAGACCCAACTCAGCTGCTTTTTCCATCACATTTTCAAACCCAGCTCTAGCTACATCAAAGAGAGCCTGTTCTATAGAAACAGGTTTACAAGACCAAGAACACAGCACTGACCCCTCCTGTTAGCACAGCCTGTGAAGTTCTGTGTGCAGGTTAAGAGACTGGCTCCCTTCACTGCCTGCTGACACTCCCCACGGAGAGTTCATGCACTCCAAATGCGAATGTTCCCGGAGCAGGAAAAATTACAGCCCTGCAAGGTGCCTCAGTCACCTCCTTAGAGCACACTGCTCCTTTATCTGGTGCTTTCTGTCTGATTTGATCTCTGGTGAATCAGTTGATACCAGATCAACCTCAGGAATAACTTTATTATGGGAGCCTCACTGTGTGTGCCAAAGGACTCATCCACTGTTTCTTTCTGTGAGCTTGCAGACTTCAGGAGAGGTGCAAAATCAAACTCTAGATTATACACAAGTAAAAGCTGAGGGCAGGCTTTTACTCTGAGCCTTTGTATTGATTATGTACTTTACCAGCAGCTGAGGAAGGGTGAGGCATGGGTGGCCTTTTCTTTATATTGTCCCTCATTGTCACTGCTGCTGCACCACAGGGAGCCCTCAGCCCACCAGGAGATGAGTCTGGAGTCATTCACAATACAGCCACACTTTCCACTTCTAATCTCTAAATACAACAATATTTTATCTGCAAGTAGCTCTCCTCATCTTTTGAAGCAACAAGAGGGTTGTGATTTATTGTTTGAGAGGTTTTATTGGTGTTTTTTTCAGTGATGCTCTGAGGACTTTTTGACTCTGGCTGCTTTGCTTTCTCAGTAATTGCATTGTTCAGCAGATCGGTGCAATCTGTCTTATTTCTCCTTGTTTTGATGCTTGTCCCTTACAGCTGGGGGCTGTTCCTGTTGGCCCAGGGGGTCATGCACCCACCACCATTCCTGTGAATTTGGGTGGTGTCAGGGCAAGAGCGATGGAGCCCATGGCAGTGGGCTGTGCTCCCCAAGCTGCAGCACAGACACAGCTCTGACTCTCTCCTCTGCACACTCCGAGTGCCCTCTGCTCATGTTTTATACATTTGCCATCTTCTGTGACAGAACAGCTCCAGAATCCTTGCGCCTGATCTCTTGGAGCAGAAATCAGCCCAACCTTTGTTAGCGTGGTGGTTGTGCACAAAGAACAGGGGTTTAGCTCTTGGTGATTGCTCCCCATAACTTTGATAAGCTCACTGGTGGGAATCTTTCACTCACTTTTGCAGCAAAGCGAGTGAAAACAATCACCTAGAAATTATTTTTTTAATGAATCCCCGACCGATGGGGCAGCGTTACCCAGGTGCTCGCTCCGTCCCGCGGCTGCGGCGCCCTCCGGTGGCGAGAGAGCGTCACGGCAGCGCGGCCGGGATCCGCCGGAGCTGGGATCCACCGGAGCTGGGATCCACCAGAGCCTGGACCCACCGGAGATGGGATCTACCGGAGCTGGGATCCACCGGAGCTGGGACCCACCGGAGCTGCGATCCACCGGAGCTGAGATCCACCGGAGCTAGGATCTACCAGAGCCAGGATCCACAGGAGCTGGGATCCACCAAATGGATCTGGGACCCACTAGAGCCGGGATCCACTGGAGCTGGTACTCACCGACCAGAACTGGGATCTACTGCAGGTGGGATCCACCAGAGCCAAGATCCACTGGACCCGGGATCCACCGACCTGAGGTGGGACCCACTGACCTGAGCCAGGATCCACTACTACCGGGATCCATCAGAACGGAGATCCACTGAGCCGGGATCCACCAACCGGAGCTGGGATCCCTCAACCAGAGCCAGGATGCACCCATACGAGGATCCACCGCTCCCAGTGGAACCACTGCTCCCAGGAATCCACAGCCCTGGGGAACTCACCATCCCCACTAACAATTTTAAGTCTGTGTGGCACATTGAGCAGAGGATAATATATCCAGCTTTGTTGTCCCCAGCTACATGGGGTCAGGTTTATATTTCCTTTCTTACTTCTGGGAAAGCCTAGGCAGCAGGAGGGGAAGTGATGTGTCCAAAATCAGTGACAAAATTAAAATTATGATAAAATCATCATATAAAATTATGAACTCTTATATGATAATTTTATATGGATAAAATTATGAAATGTCATTTCATAGATGCAATGAGAAGAAAGTGAAGCCTAGAAGATGCACTGCCCCTAGTCTGGCTCCATGCTGAATTGGTGCTCCTTATTTTAAATATATGCAAGGCACATTTAGCAGAGAATAAAATATCCAGCTTTGTTTACCTTCCAATGAGGAATCTGTGAGCTGGAGAGGCTGGGCTGGTTATTGGCTTCTCATTCCATAGACTTATGTCCACCTTGGAGCCCTTATTCACAGAGAAACCTTTTAAAAAGACAAATGAAGACATTTAATAAATATGCTCTTTGTAGAAATGAAATGGCCCAAGCTTTGGCATCTATTCACTGCCTACTTATATGTGAGCACTTAATACAGCTCCTCTTACCCACAGGTTTCTAACTACACAGGTTTATGTTTGTAATTCTTTTACTTCTGGGAAAGCCAAGACACCAGAATATGACATGTCCAAAATTGGTGGCAAAGCCACAGGTAAAATTATGAGATGTAGCTTCACACGTGCAAGGGGAGAAAAGTAAAACCTAGGAGAGCCACTGCTCTGGGATTTTTGAAGGCACAACATTTCCAATAAATAGCCAAGGGGAGATGAAGCTTAACCCCTGCTTGTAGCTTTGGAACACCTGAGCAGTGGCACCCGAGCATCCCTGTTGTGTCATGCCAGAGGATTTACCTTGCCATGTGAATCTCTGATCTCCTGCAGAGCTGGGGTGACTCTGTCCTGCACTGTGAGTGATCCAGGGCAATCCTTCCCTCTCAGCATTCCCACCAGGCACAGGAGTTGGCATTTCCTTCTGTCTGTCCAGGGCTGCTGCTCCCTGAGTGCTGCCCCCCAGGCCAATCCTGCCCACTCCATGGCATTCCCTGTGGGATGTCACATCAGCATCTGTGCTGCTCAGAAGCATCTGTGCAGTCTCTGTCCTCTCTTGCCCATCCCTGGAAGTCTCAGATTCTGGGACAGAAGGAGGATCACTGTAAAGGTCCAGACTTGTCTCTGTTTTGTCAGCAGAGGCTTTAACCCAGCTGGCTGCACTCAGCCTCTTCCTTGCCACGTCAATCTTTTCTTCAAGTTCCCTGGACAGATTATGAATGGCTCTCACTCGATCCTGTTTGCTTCTGTGTGGAGAAAATCCAAGAGGTGAGTCCTTGGAGGAAAGTTTTGCATCTTCCTGAGGAACAGAAAAGCTCAGGGGAGGTGAGTGCAGAGCTAGGGGAGAGCAGCCCCTCAAGTCTTCGCATTTCAGGGGACTGAGAAACCAGTATTTGGATTCCAGTGCTGGAGGACCTGATGCCTCTCTTTTTTTAGGTGATTGAGTTGTTTCTAAGAGTTGATTCCTGTTAAAAAAAAAGAAAGGCAAGAAAGAGATATCTGCAGTGTGAGCTGAGAAAGAGCCTTTCTAGGATGTCTTTTATGTCTGAGTACCTGTCTCTGTGATCTTCAGGTGACAGAGGAGAGGATGTTTCATCCACCCAGGCCATGAAACTCCTTTCCAGTGCTCCCCCACTGCTTTGCTCCTGAAAGAGAAGAGCCCAGCAGTGTAAGCACTCAACAGCTGGCAACAGAAGGGTAACATTTGGCTTTTATTCCCCTAATAATTTGCTCATGTAACTAAAAACTGCCCACACCACACAACAAACATGTTCTTTTAGCTCAGGCACTGGAGATTTCCAGGATTTTGGGCTGAAGTCGAGGGTTCCAGCCCTACTGATGAACCCAGCAGTTTATGCCATAATTATAAGCTAACTGCTCTGTTTTCCTAGATAAAACTTTTTCTCCCTGGCACTTCAAAGCACTTGTGTGAAGTGTTTCATGTCCTACACGGTGCTGCACTGATCAAGATTGGAGGGGTTTCAATCTGCCACTCCTTAGGACTTACTTGCTCAAATTCACACTGAGCATTTCCTTTGGCAGAACCTGTTTTCCCAATGGCTTTGTGCATCTCATCAGGACATGATTTCTTCCCAACAGCTTCTTTTTGTTTCCTGTACACTTCTTGCAACCTCTCCTTCCTCATCTCCACAGCCTGTGCCAAAGACTTTTTCTGTTCAAGGAGTTTTTTCTTTCTTTCTGCCTTTTTTCGGTTCATAAATTCCCGAACGCTTTCAGGGCTGTAGGGGTGAGGTTTTTTAAGGTTTACCCTCCTCTTTGAAGGTTGCTTAAGGTTTTCTTTCTCAGACCCTTTCTGTCTCTGAGGAGATGCACTTTTCCCTCTGCTGCAGCTTCCTGAGGTGCTGGGCTTGGCTCCATCTTTTGATAATGCAAGTCCAGGTGAAGGAGAATGGATCCCTTGGGATTGGTGTTTCACAGCATCTCTGGGGAGCCTGGCACCTCTGTGCTCCTCACAGGACTGGCTTGGCAAGAGAAGGATTCTGAGTGCTTGGTTTGTATCCTCTGTGGGTGCATTGCTGCCCCTTTCAGCCTTGCTGGGAGTGACCACAGCACTCTGTGCTCCAGGGCTCTTCCCCACAGCTTCATTTCCCTTCATTCTGGGAGTGTTTTCCATCTCTGGCATTGCCCCAAATCCTCCAGCTCCTTCCAAAGGTTCTGTGGGGAAGATTTGGAAACAACAGTGATGTAATTATTTCAGAGTAACAACTCCTGTATCTGTAGTGTGCATCTCCTACCACAGTTCTGAGGACTAATTGACTAATTGTTAAATCTGTGATATTCAAGGGAGAAGATAAATCTCTAAAGGTGAAATTTGAAGTTGCAGTGGCCAATTGTTATTGCAAGAGCCGTTAAAGAAAGGTGCTCAGAAGGGCCTGGAAAGGTTTTGTTTCAATTAGGTTTAATAAATCCTATTTTTTGGGTGTGCTGTACAGGGACAGCTGTACCAAAGTTCTTTGCTGTGCTCTGCTCTCCAGTTCTGCTCCTCAGATGTGGAAGTGGAGGGCGTGGGCCCAGCAGCCTTCTGGCCAACTTCTGACCTTCTCTCCATGCAGAAACACCAGGTAGATTCACTCCTGAAACAGAGAGTTTGTATTTAATTATTAAAGTCCCACATGTTCTTTGAAAGACTATTGTAACTCTCTCATTCAAGTCTATTTAACGGGGATTTCCAGGAATCACAAAGTGTGGGGACATCTAAAAAGTTTCAGTCAGAGCAGGTTTAAAATAAGAAAAAGTTGGTGCTGATTTGATAACAAAAAGTTTTTAGAGTACTCAGACTTTGGAGGCTGCCAGGGTCATGAATCAGATGAGTTCATGAGTGTAAAATGTGAAGGTTCAGTGCTTTGCTAAGGCTTTACCAGCAATTACATCATTTAACACTTGTAGTGTGTTCACACAATTCTTACAAGTTTTACTCAGAAACCACTGACTCCCAGAGGCCTCAAGAACACAGAGAAAAGGTCAGGACTTCCTGGGTACCAGCACATTTGAGAACTGAAGGGAAGGGGATAACAAAATTATTCTTTTCCTTGTGATTCTTCAAACTCACCAGAGGAAACGAATTCATTTTTAAAGTGGTGAGAATCAGCAGGATGTGCTGTGGAGGAATCAATGGAGGATACAGGATGAGGGACAATGTCTAATGCAGAAATAAACAGTGCAGAATGCAGCACAAACAAATTGCTCTTGCTTAATAGGTGGTGCCACATAATAGACAACATTTATCACTGTTTTACTTCATAATTTCAGATTGCATTCACAGCATGCCAATACTTGCACAATTGTGTATTTATTGCAAACACTTCTCCAGCACAAGGTGGCTGAGCAGGTACTTAGTTGGGTTTTGCATGGAAATTCTACCCCCCCAAAATCTCCCCCAGTTAAAATGCTCAAGATTTTACTCTGAAATCAGCAGCAGCCTCAGCTCCTGTGGTTCAGTGCTCAGTCAAGGGACTGAGTCAGGCTTTTCAAGCTGCTGCTCACAACTTTGTGTGCTGAGCTGTGGGCAGCAGGAGTCAGGGAAGGTGCTGGACACAAAGGATTTCCAAAGACTGCTCAGTGGGGCTGCCCTGAGATTCCTCTGTGCTGTGGGAACAGCAAAAGCTTCTCCTCTGTACCATGGACTGAAGGAGTCACAGCCCCAGTTTTGATTCCTTCATTTGCAGCAGCCTCTGAGATGCTCTGCAGGCTCATGTGAGTCGTGTCACAGGGGGAATGATGTTTTCCACATGAAAAATGAGGGAATGATGTTTTCCAGATGAGGAAGAGCTGCACTCCCTGCGGGGCTGAAGTCACTTCCTATAATCCCATGGATTTCCTTTGGAAGGAATTATCACCAGATCTGTGCTTGGTGTTCACAGCAGGAGCACAGAGGGAATTCAGATTCTGCTGGGCTCAGGAGGGCTGGGGTCCATCCATGTCTTTAAGGAAACACCTTGCTGTGTCACTTTGTTTTGTGTTTAGCACTGCTAAAAATGCATTTCTTTTGTACCCTGTCTTAGCTCCTCTGAATGCACCAGATAAATTAATATGTGGATCTAACAATCTTGGCCTCACTGTGTTGTTTATTCCAATTAAATCTTCTTTTTATCTGCATCATGTTCATTAACTACAGCAACTATGATGCTAAAGTTCAAGAGCAGCCTGCATTCCTGATGAGAACAGTTGATAGAAGAAACTCTTTTGATTTAAATATTCTCCTGGGTTTTTTCCCTACCTACGAACAGATGAATATTTTATAGCCGTGGTGACTTAATTTTTTGTTAACTACAGCAAATTTATAATTCATCAAATTCCTGAGTAGTCTGGCTCTGACCCCTGCCCCTCATTCATCTCTTTGTGGCCCTGCCTTGGCTCTTTCAGTGACAGAAACTAATAGCCAATAAAGACACCATGACACTGGCAGTTACAATGATGAATGCTTCACGTGGCATGGTCTTATTATGACCCACTCTCAGAGGAAGAGCAAGCCATTTTTCAAACAATCCATTAAAACAAAAAAAAAAAAAAAGGGAGGGAGAAGGAAATTATTACATATTTCATGCATTTTAAATCATACTTAGAGGCTACAGTATGCTATGTTGATAATTCCATCTGGATTAGAGAGCTCAGATTTTTTTATTTCTGCTTCGCTTGGGAACTTAGCTGGTCTAAAGTACAACCCACAGTACTTCCACTTCTTCCCCACAACATCTGAATGCAACCATTCCTATGCAAAGCTATAGCATTAAATGGGTAAAATGACACCAGGAATTCAAACCTGCCCTTAGAAATAAGGGCAAATAAGACTGAGAACCAGCAATTGAGATTTGGATAATTAATCTGACTTTTCACTGCCTGGATTCGGTCCCTGCTTGGCAAGTCAGGAAATCCCTGCCTCTGGTGGCACCCTTAATTCATTAGGGAAACAGAACTGAATAGGTGGCAGACAGTTCTTCCCACTGAGGAATTATTTTTCATTTCTGATGATTTTTAACCCTGGCAGGTCTGGAATTCAATTGCTGCAGGCAGTCCTGTCCATCAGTCCTTGTAATTTCTCATGGTTTTCAGCCTTACCTTTCCCTGCCACTGCTCTCTCCAGAACACAGGACTTGGATGAAAGCTGCCTCTGGTGTTCTCTTTGAATTCTCCATGCTGAGCTCCTCTCTTTTTGGTCTTTAATCAGGAGATGAAAAAAAGGAAAACACAGAAAATAATTCATGTACTTAAAATGGAACTTGCTGAGCCCAACAATCCAATCCCAGCCCCATTCCCTTAGAATGCAAAAGAAGGAGTCTTTTTATTGAAACTGGTCACCAAACATGCAAGACTCCTTCTTTATTTTATTTTTGTTGTATAGATGTCCCAGCAAAGGAAAATGGGCCTGGATCCACCCCTGAGGCTCTGTCCATGACCCTGTCTCTCCATACAACACAATAAACAACCCTGCCCTAATGCTGCATCCCATGGGTGCACTGGGACACCTCCCCTTGGTGTCTCTGGAGATCCAGGCCAGCCTTTCCATGCAGAGCAAACACTGAATACTTGGGGAAGTTCCCAGTTATGATACCTCACTGCTAACCTGGCATCTTTGGGGCTTTTTTATAATCCCTTCCTTGTCCAGGGATGCTCAATCCTTCCCTGCCTGATATTCTTCATCAGGCAAGGAGAGAACAGGGTTGTGTTCTGAGCACTAAAACCCAGAAAAATAAATGTTTGAGAGCCATCAGGCCACAAGGAGCTGTGCAGATGCTGATATTCAACAGCTGAGCTCCTGTGTGGAAAGCAGCACTGGGCTCCCAAAACTGGGCTGCAGGTGTCTGACAGAGGGAATACTTGGCAAAGCAGCTGTGCCACACTTCTCTCAGTAGGAGTACAGGCAAAGTGAGCAAGATGCAGCTGGGCTGAGTGTCTGGAGCTGTTAATCCCCAGCCCCAGAGGCTGTGTCTGTCCAGAAGCTGAACAGTTTGTCTGTACTCAGTTACGTAAAATCGTCTGGGTTAAAAACAAACCAAACAAACTTCCCTTGGGAACGTCCCAAGGAGGCTCAGCCTGGATTGTGGCTCTGGCTTCTGCCTTTGGGAGGGGCAACATCAGGCACTGGTGACATGAAGTGCAGCTGGAAAGGGACACGTGGCTGCCCCAGACCTGAGGGCAGCACCACAACATCCCTGCGAAAGGTGGCAGGGAGCAAATCCAAGGGAAAGGCGCCTGGAAGCTGGCAGGGTGTGCCCAGTGAATTAACACTAATGCTATTACAGCAATGGGATTTATTGTGTGCAGCTTTGCAGCTCTAGTCCCCTCTTCCCTCAGTAATCCCCCACTCCACGCCTTGCTCCCAGCAACCCGAGATCCTGAACCACACTAAACTAAAGTGACAGCTGTAGATGGATGGCTCTTCAACCCCAAATTTAGCAGCAAAGCAGGATAAGAAGGTCTAATAATATTTACTTTCAGAGCCACACCACTGAATGAACTGTTAAATCCCCTGTAATGCCTCTGAACTACACAATTCCTGCTTTAAATACCTGGGGTGTCTTTCCTTACTACTGTACTGCTGGCTCCTATTCCATGTTTTATATGTGGCAAAAGGAAGGATGTGGGAGGAAAAAATAGATTTACAGCAAATTCTTTACAATTTTGAGGAAATGTATGAATTTGTGTGTGCTAGGGAGTAAATCCAGTGGAACTCAGTGAGCAGGATGGGATGTGGAGCACAGGGAGGTTTGGATTTATTGGACTTATTAAATGGATTTATCACAAGAACATGGGTGATGGCCCCTGGATATCACAGAGAGGGATGGAATATGTGGAAGTCATTCAGCTGTACCAAAGCACTGCTAGGGAATACCCAGTTCCAGCCTTTCTCCACAATTCCAGACCACCACTGACCTCTGTGAGCTGCAGCAGGAGGAGCAGAGGCCACTCTGCAAACCTTTCTTTTCAGAGCTCTCTTTGGCAGGGGGTCTTTAGCAAAAATCAGGCGCTCCTGCTCCCAGGCTGCTGCTTGCTGCTTCCTCTTCTGCTCCTGGATCCTCTTCTTGAGTTGCTCTAACTTATTTTGGGGAGGATTTCTCCACAGCTCTTCCAGCTGTTGATGTCTGGCCTTGCTGGCTGCTGGAAGGTGGGATGTGGGGAGCAGGAGAGCCGTGGGGATGGGAGTGTTGCTCCCACCTGGGACAGGGGAGCTGCTCCTTGCAGGGGAGTGAGGTGGGTGATGCAGGGAGCAGGGAGATTTTTCCTTTTCTGCTGAGAATCCTCTTGAATATCCCAGCTCTCTGAAATTGTCCCTTGTGGGGCTGTCCAGGCTCTTTGCAGGTGCCCATGTCCCAGCTGAGCCTTTTCCATCCACAGCCCAACTCCTGGCAGGGCTGCAACGTCCTGAGGCTGCCCTGGGGGACAGAGGGGACATTCTGGATGGGCAAACAGCAGAGCTTCCCTCTCTTCAGAAAAAGAGAAACGGGGGTCAGTATGTAGGATTAAAAGTTATTAAATTGATCCAAATTAAATACACTGACATGAGTGACTGCTGAGTTTGTACATGCTCTGATGGTGACCTCAGCATCTCCACAGAATCAGCATTTTGCCAGTCACCAGCAGCCTGGCAAATGAAGATAATATTAGGGAAGTCCAGTGTAAACTGTGATCTGATATGAGAAATTATGAGAACTGATATCAGACACTGCCTTGGTCACAGCTGAGGGAGAAATTGTTTGGTGACTCTTTTGTTTCTTTTTTTTTTCCCTATAAACAGTAAGTTGCTAAATTTTTAGTCCTGCATCCCAGAATTTTAAATCCCTTTACGTGTGCCTTCCCCAGCTGACCCCCCAAGTGCTGTACACTCAGGTTATTATTTACCTGTGGGCTGGAGCAATCTCATTGCTCTTTTTCTCACTCAAAGCTGTTTCATCTTTGCTCCTCTCGCCATCTACAGCACATCAAAGCTTTGTCAATGTCAAAATGTCAAAAATATCCCTTCACCATTAAATTCAAAGAGCAACTTTGACTGGGGACTATCCCCCAAAAAAACCTGGCCCATAAATATTAAATAAATATTAAAGGCTGGCAGCTGAAACTGTTCCCAGCCAATAAACCACCTCAGAAACAAATATTTAACAGATGTAAAAATAACAAGTAAAGTCTGTTCTTGTCATTCATTTTTAAGAACATTCTGGAGTTGGGTTAAATTTCCTGCTTTTTTCTTTTCCCACTTCATCTTTTCGAAACTATTTTGAACACATTATGTATTTCCTGCCAAAGTTAGCAAACAAAATGCTGCATTTACATCACTTCAGGTTATCTCTGGGGAAGAAACTCTCAGAGGAGAAGCACAGGGAGCTCTCACTGTGCTCTGACTGGTGGGTGTTGATGCTGCAGCTTTCACTGGAGCTCTCCCCAGCAAGGTGTGACTTCCTGTGCATTGTGATATTTTGCTGGGAACACGACAGAAAGCTGATGAAAATACACACTTGCCTGAATAAAGAGGGTTTTTCACTATCTCCTGTCACCTTCCCTTCCCTCCAGCACCAAAGCAGCCCCAGCTCAGCGGTTTCCCAGTAACTCACAACTCACCAAAGCTCTTTTCGTGCCAAAGCTTTCTTCTGGCTGCCTCTGATTTGGCACAGCTCCACGTTTGATGATAAAATTTGTTTTCAATCCTTTGTAGCTGTGAAAAAGCAGATTTTTCTTTTGAAGGGAGACATATGTTTTGGGTTTTTTCTGGAGTAGCTTTTTGCTGGCATCCACTGCTTGTCTGATTAGTTTTGCAGCTCCTAGTTACTGTGTAAATACTGGCCTGTCTGAACATGTTCCATGTGGCATTTCCTACAGTTGGAAAGAATGCAATTGACTGGGAAGATAAGAAGTGCAATCACCTCAGTCCTTTATTTACACTTTTCAAGTGTGATCAGGTTTTTACTGATGTTTTTAAAAACAGCTTAAGCTGGAGGTGACCCCAGCCAAGAGCAACTTCAGCACTGGGATGCTGCTGTCAGCCTTTGCTGTGCAAGGAACACCCCGTGGGTTAGGATAATATTCTGCATTTATCCAAGGAATGTCAGTTATGATGGCAGCTGCTGTGCTCACAGCTCCATCATGTTCCCTGCTAAAAGGATGATAATTCAGGGAGAATGCAGAGGATGTCCCAGCTGTTGTTCTGCTCAGGGCTTCAAACACAAGAAAGGCAAAGTTTTGTCTGTTCTTGTCATGAACTTTGTGAGTGTTGTGAAATTGGGTAAAATTCCTTGCTTTTCCCCTTACCCTCTCTTTGTTATTTAGCAAATAAGGAGGTGATGTGTTTACTGGGAAAAAACAAACCAAGTGGAAAATTCACATTGTTTTCAATTACAATATTTCCATGGAATTTAGCTGTACAGGCAGCTGAGAGAAAGAGATAAAAGTGTGTGACAGCAAGTGCTCCCTGAACTGCACATACCACTGCTTTGGCTTCCTGGAGACTCTTCCAAGCCAAGGCCACAGCTGTGGAATCAAGAGATGAAAGATATTTTAGCATCTCTTCACTACTGACAGTTTGCCTTCATGCCCAAGCCAGAATAGATCACTGAGCTGGTGGCTGAAACACAAAACTGCTCCTGAAAAATTGTGTCTGGGCTTTTGTATCTCAGTGTGTGCTGAATTACATCAGCTCTCTAGGCTATGTTAGTTCTTATTTAGCAAAATCCTTGCTGATATTAGCACACATTTTAAGAAGACTGAGCTGCACTTCCCAGTTCAATCCTGTTTGTAGTAGTTGCTTTAAAAAAAAAACCCATACAGGATCAATCGTGAAAGAATGGCTCGTGTCTTTTTATGGCAAAAAAATAAGTGACACATCAGGTAGAGAGAAGCTCCTGCTGTGAACTCATTGAATACTCTGACAGGAACTGAGCTGTGATGCTTTCAGGCTGAGGAGGTTCACAGGGCAGGTTTCTTTAGAAAGCAGCATGAAATGGGGGCTGGTGTTGCTGTAAGGGCTGTGAACAGTTACAAAACTGCCCAGCGCTCTCCAAACTTCAAAATATTTGCTCCATTGTGCCTGAAGTCACACAATCCAGATTAAAGTAAGCACTAAAGTCTTTCCACAAGCAATAAATTCTTGGGTTTAAAATAAGGTTACACAAGTCTGTGCTATGACTGTGCAGAGGAAAGTGGAAGCTCATTACCCACATACCAGTGAGAGGATCCAGCTCTCCAGAGGCAAAGCTGTTCTCCATCTTTCAGCTCTGCTACAGCTCTGCTTACTTGGTCCCTGTATCTGAAACAACCACACAAAGGTCACTGCTGCCCTCTGAGAACAGCCCAGGGCATTTATATGCAGATATAAATTTTCTCATCTCTTATTGCTGACTGCCCATAAAGAGCCTCAGCATTTACCTTTTTGTGGCGTTTGCAAATGTTACCTTTTGTTATTCATTTTCTCAGCCTTGCGAAGGAGTCTTAGGAGAGACAGGGATATGACAGAGCTGGTAAATGTCCTGCTATGGGTCAGTGCTCTTTGCAGAGCTGGTCAGAGAGTTGGGAAAATCAGCTCCATCATCCATCTATCCATTATCCATCCATCCATCCATCCATCCATCCATCCATCCATCCATCCATCCATCCATCATCCATCATCCATCCATCATCCATCATCCATCCATCCATCCATCCATCCATCCATCCATCCATCCATCCATCCATCATCCATCCATCATCCATCCATCCATCCATCCATCCATCCATCCATCCATCCATCCATCCATCCCCCTGTTCCTGCCACTTCAACACTCACCTTTTGAAGCCTCAGCCATGCATGGAACAGAATCCCCACTTAGAGCTGTGTAAAATCCTTTGGAGATGATCTGCAGCCTTTCAAGAGTGGCTGATCCCAAAAGAGAGATGTGAGAGGGATCCCAGCACTGAACTTCCCCCGTTCTGCTCCTTCTCCAGCTGAGCCATCCACTCCAGCTCCTGCTAGCAGCTGGGAACACAGGAGAGACACATCCCAGGTCAGTCCTGCCCTGCCCTGAGTCCCGGGAGGAGTGGGAGGACCGGAGCAGTCCCACCAGCCCCTCCAGGGCTCAGCCACGCCACACCTTTGTTTGTGCCTCTCCTTGCAGGGCGACAGCGGCCACAGCTCAGGGAGGGGCTGTTGGGAGCAGAGGAGAAAACAAACAGCAACAAGAGGAGCCTGGATGCTGATCTCAGCTTGCAAACACGTGGCAAGGTGCCAGCAGATTTCGTGACAAGCCCTTGTGTCCTTTCCAGGGCCGCTGGCAGGGCTGGGTGACTGCAGAGGACAGGGCAGGGTGACCAGCCTAGGGCCCAGGTGGGACCAGCTCTGCTCTTCTGGGATGCCAGAGCAGGGAGAGGGACCAGATCTCCCTGAGTCCCCATCCCAGGGCATCTTTCCTGGTGGCAGAGCAGCCCTTCCCATCCCAGAGCATCTCTCCTCTCACCTTCCCCTGTGGTGTGATCCTGCTCTCAGTCACACCTGGATCCCTGCTTTCAAGAGAGCAGGGACCTGAATTTTTGGCTTCTATTTAGGGGGAAAATTTTGTAAAAGTTTCTGATCTTGATAATATAAGAAAAATGCATACTAAAGTCTGAGGTGAAGCCTTCCCCATTTGTGGGCATCACTTATTTCAAGCATCACAATTCTTTAAGTGTAAGTATTTGAAATATGGGCTGTAACCATCCAGGCTCTCCAGGTTTTGGGCTATCCGGAGGGAACAGTCTGGTAAACCAACAGCAGAGGGCAAACGCAGCCTGCACACTGCAGCTGCAGCTCTGTGCTTGGAGCCTCCCGGCCCCAGTTTCTGCCAGGACAGCCCAGGGGAGGGGCAGGTGCCAGCTTGGACAAAGACAGCCTGGACTGGGAAGCAGCAGCAAAACTCCCACAACAGCAACAATTCACTTTCCTTTTCCTTTTCACTCTTTTTATGAAACATCTGATGGACTTCTGTGGGCTGTGGTGTCCTGACTGAGGCCTGACAGTGCATTTCTTACAACCCCTCAAAATTTCCTCTGCAAAACCATAAAACACATTTCTTCTTACCCCACTTACTGCTGTTGTGGGTTGAATTGCAGTGAGAACCCCAAGAAAAGTCTCTGTATCCTCCTCTCCCACCCCACTGCACAGCAGAGCCAACTGCATGCTGCTCCATCAGCATTTTGGTTTATATTGAATCTGACTCCTTTTCCTTATATCTTCAGCTATTCATTCATTCTTTATAATGCTCCAGATTTGCTTCTAGCAGCAATGTCAGGACTGGGAGTGTTGGTTATTGCTGGGAAGCACTCAGAGGGTGGGGTGAGGCACTGGCACCGCATCCTCCCATGCCCACACACCCCTGTGGTCTCTGAGAAGTCCTCTTGAAGGAACACACTCAGCCCAATCTAACAAATGTTCCTGCTCAGAGCCTGTGCTCAGACACCCCCAGAATTTCAGCTTTTCAAGCCTAACCAAACAAGGAATTCCTGAGCTGCAGGCTGGAGTCACAAAGTTCCTGTTTCAAGCTGTTCCAAGCCAATGTTCTGGCCTGATTAGAGGTTTCAGTGCTGGGAATGCAGAGCCTGTCCAAGAGAGGAGCCACAGCTATTCTGGATGCACGAGTGATAAGAGCCCTAAATGCAGTCTCAGGGTCAGGGGTGGGACCTCAAAGAGGGGAGAGAACACAATGTGCAACCTCAGCAGCGGGAGGGCAGCGCTATGGGAAGATTTGGGACGATGGGAAGCTGTGACAGCTGCCAGGAAAGCCCAGGGCTGGTCCCAGCCTGCTGGGATGATGGGAGAGCCAAGTGGAGCAGGGATGTCTGTGCTGTGACAGGCAGAGCTCTCAGCAGTGACGCTTCTGCAGTCCCTCAGGTCGGACTGGCTTCTATTTTGGCTCCATGTTTTCTCAGCAAGCTGTTGGAGCTGACAAGAGCCAGGAGAGTGACAGATTGCCACTGTGTTATTGCTGCACATCTTGGAGTGTTAGACCACAAATCTGCTGAGAGATGGAGTGAAACCTATCACTGGGCCAAATCCCAGCTCTGCAGGGTGTGAAACTCCCAAGGAGCTGAGTGTGAGCTGAGGTAAAGAGGAGCAAATCCATTAGGATTTGTATTTTAGATCTGGATGAGCAAAATGAGCCAGTCATGTACAGATCTGTCCTGCTGACTCCACAGCTCCTGTTTGACAGAAACAAGGCAGGAAGAGGCCCCAGTTTTTCATTCCCATGGCATTTTTCAGGCACCAGCCCCCAAAACACTGAATTTCCCCTACTGAGTTACTCCAACTACCACCTACTCATTCTAGCAAAGCTGACAATGTCCTATGGCCTATTCAGAGCAGCTTTTACAAAGGAATTTTAGGCTTTTTCTGGCAAGGATATTGCAGAGTTTCTGACCCCCCACATGGGGTTATCCCACATTATCTGGGTTTGAGTCTTCTTTTTCCCAACCAGCATTTCCCCCTTGCTGAATGGGGCAAGAAGGGCTCAGCACTCAGAGCTCCAGTGTGGATTCCTGGTGTTTCTGCAAGGCATAGAAAAGTGGCTTTGGTGTTCACTCAATCCTGTATGAGGCAGTTTGATATGGACTCACCTCCCACAAACTTCAGTTCCTGCTGCTGTGCACTGTCACCATTTAGGAAATATTTCACCCAGTTACCCACAAGGTCTAGCAAAATTCAGGAAGTGCAGATGTATGGGAACCAAAACCAGAAATTCCTCCTAAGTCTTGGTGTTTTGAAATTTTTGCACCCTCCAGACATGCTCCAAGATTCTTACAAGCAGCCCACAGCTCTGGCAGACACACTCCTTTATTCTCTTGCTGGTTTGCTCCCTGTGCCTGGCTTTGTGGGAGTGTTGTGAGTTCCCTCACTTGTAGGAAACTTGTCCAGCTAAAAGGAAAGAAATGATATTTCTTTGTTGATTTTTTCCAGCTCCTGACTAAGCAATTTTCATGGTAAACCATCTTCACAGCAATTCTCAGTTAGCAAACAATCGAAACCCAAATCTAGACTTCGATTGCAAGCTGGATGTGACATGAATTTTGTAGTGAGCATATGGAGGGAAGAGGCAGCTGATAAAAAACCAAGTGCACTACTCTGAAGTCTGACAGCCAACCCTGCACCCCCTGGAATCTGTGACAAAACACTCCCTGAAGTTAAAAGGGACAAAGATAAAGACATTTAATAAATTGGGATTTGATTTGAACCCACAAGGAGCTGAGGGGACCACTATGCTTTGAAGTCATTCTTAGCAGTGCTTATCATCTCTCAAATCAGCTGCATGAGACTGAGACAAATGGGCTGTCCCGTTAATGGTGCCATGTCACAGCTCCTGAGATAAGACACAAATTTCTTCCTGCACAGGTAATGCTGTAAGGTATCAGTGCTCGTGTAAAACACCCAGAGATAGGGGAGCAATCTGATTTTTGCTGGTACCACAGATAACATTTCCTCCGTTTTGTTTTCAGTCCCAGCAGATGTAATTCCTAATTCCTTCCAGATCCCTTTCCCTTGGGCTGTGCCATCCTCAGTGCCTGGGCTGCACTGAGTGCTGAGAACAGCTCGGATGCAGGTGGGAGGCTGCCCAAGCTCAGGGGAGGATTTGCTGCAACACAGACACGCTGCTTTTGCTTGGCTGGCAGCCAGAAACACAAGGGAATATCAAGCTTGCATTTTCCTACTGATGTCCTAAAATAACAGGAGTAATGTGTGTCAGGATAGAGCTAGACCTTCAGAATATCTGGATTTTATGCAGCCTGCCAAGTGGTGTCTGGCAAAGGGCAAGTGTTCTCTTGATGTGCTAAAATACAAATCCATTATCCAGTTATTGGGGGAAAGTGTGTTAAGATAGGAAATAGCTATCCATGGCCCATTTGGGGTTTTTTCCTATCAATAGGAGACCGTGTGAATGGAATCTGAAGTGAAGAAGGGGGGGCTGCCTGCACGGTGCAGAGGAATGTGGGAGAGCACAGCATTGCCATGGAAACCTGCTGTAGTAAACGGGGCTCTCCAGCTGCAGCAGAGGATTTATAGTGCCAGGGCAATTCAAATCACCAATCTACAGGTAAAATGGCACATTGCCTTCCACCTTGTCTCCCTGCACTGCCAAGTGAGAAAGGAAGGGAACGTGGGTGGTGAGAATCACAGCACAGAGTGATGAGGTGTCTCAAAGCCTGACCTAAAACACTCAGGAGCTGATGCAAAGATTCTTGTGGATCTTGGTGGGGGCAGGAACAGCCCTGTGTTCCCTGTGCCCCAAACCAGAGCAGCAGGCACAATACCTGTGTCCAACAGCCTCAGGGGGATGAGACAGAGCCCATTCCCTGCTTGCACAACCCACAGCTCAGGGGTGCCCCCAGTTTGTTCTTTTGGTTTGGAGCTGGGGAAGAGTCCATCAGTAAAGCTGCAAGTGAGACAAAATTTGCTGTGAGCCCCAAGCCCTGCTCTGTAACAAGGGATCAGATAAATGGGGAATGATTTGCTGTGTTCTGATGCCCCCATTTATTGACACTCAAGCACAGTGATCTATGGAGTGCTGTGAGACAGCAACAACATTATTTTTGCAGTGCTGCCTTCATCACCATTTATTACCAGCTCCTGAGTGCCTGAGTCCATAATTTCCTGGATCAGACACCACACATCTGTGTGATCCCACTCCCATCTGAGGGCAGTGTTAAATCTGGCTTATGTGGAACCACCATGGGGCCAGGGTGGGCTTTAGCTCCTCTAAGTTTAACCAATTTGCCTTTTCATCCTGTCCTGTAAACCTCCAAATCTCCTGATTTACCATGGCTTAGCGTGACTGGATTGAAATATGCATGTTGCTGCACACCTGGATATATTTGTGTCACCAAATGTAAGAAGGAAAATTCCTTTTGAGCTGGAAAATGCAGACTCCTTGGAGGCAAAGTCTCAAAGCTCTGTGCACTCTGTGAAGGTGTTTTAATGTGCTCCACAGCTTTTTCTTCACATGTTACTTTGTTCTGCTTCAACCTTTCAACAAGGCATCAAACAGCTACTAAGAGTGGCAAGATTTAGCCTATTCCTTCAACAAGAATGATATGTTCAAAATCCAAACAGTCCAATAAAAATCTGGGAATTGGGTCTTCCTGTCCTACCCCTGCTGCTGCCTGTTTTGAG
The DNA here is from genome assembly GCF_009819885.2 of Catharus ustulatus. Lineage (NCBI taxonomy): Eukaryota > Metazoa > Chordata > Aves > Passeriformes > Turdidae > Catharus > Catharus ustulatus. The sequence goes on along the minus strand of NC_046241.1, from coordinate 8,815,577 downwards.
TCCTGCCCACACAGCAGATGCTGCCAGCCAGAGTTCCCCTCCCCTGCTGCATTTGTTCCTCTCTGGAGTGCTCTCCTTGGGTCTTCAGCCTTCGAAATCCCTCCTTCCACCTTTCAGCTCTTTATACCCACTCAGCAATTTTCAGGCCATTAATCTCAGCCCTGGCACCAGAGCTGCTCTGCCCAGTCCCAGCTGGGACACCAGCACGACTAGCAGAGGTTATGAGAGCAGAGGAGCTTTATAAATCCCACTTGCCAAGCTGGGGTTGCTGACCTCCTGCTCATAAATTCACCTGATTATATTTGTTTCACCAGTGAATGCCAATCCAGAGCAGTGTCAGTGGAGAAGCAGCAGGCTAAGCCAACACAACAGGCCATCCCTTTCCTTGTTATGCTCTGTCAAGTCAGGTTGCCCTCAGATTTGCTGGAGTTTCATTCCTGCTGTCCCCTGGGATGCCAGGCAGCACAGTCATTTAACCCAAGATCATTTATGACTGACTGGAATTTGTTTTCTGGCCTTATTTTAATTTTTTTTTTCCTTCTCTGTTTCTTCAGATAATCGCACAAACCAACAAAATTACTGCCTTATTATTGACAAAATGAATCTAAACAGAGCTAAGTGCAAAGGAAAATAGATACCAGTGCCTGCCCATCTCCAATGGAAAATAAAGCCTGCATGTGCTGAAGGCTCGATTCCCTGCTGATGTAAAATGCTGCAGCAACCAGAGCTCTCCCAGTTTATGTAAGCAGGGAAGCTGACCCCAAGGAGCTTGCAGCAAAGAGAAACAGCAGATCCTGGGCACCTGGAAATGATGGAAATTATTTAGGGGGAGCAAGGAGTGCCAGCACTGTGTGAGAATTTGGTAGGAAAATGTGGGCTTGAATAATTTTTCTCTAGGAAGTTTGTAGAGACCAAGATGCAGGCAGGGAAATGTCACAGCCAGGGCTGGAAGGGTTCCCACACACCCTTTTGGGTTTCCTTGACAGCATCACTTCTCTCTGGAGTGAAAGTCAAAAGCAGCAGCCAGGAGGGAAGGACACTGCTCTGAGGAGCCCTCTCTGATTTTTGCTTTTCCAAGGAAAAGAGAGGGGATGGAGATTGCAGACCAAGCTGCTGTGCCAGTCCCAAACCTCTCCCTCCAAACCAGCTCTTTCCCCTGGGGGCTGCAAACAACAAAGGACACAAATGTTTGATCCCAGTGGCCACTTGGAGCAAACGTTCCCATTCATTTCCCCCCTCTGGCTGTTAATCACCCGAGGATCGATGCACCACAGTGCGGGATTTGCCAGGGAAAATATCAAATACGGGTAGATAACCCTGATCAATGGGTAAATCGAGAGCAGCGTTTTCACAGCTAACAGGGCAGGTTGTCTAATCAAAGATCTGGCATTACACAAACTCTGGGTGGACGCTGCATCAGCCCCAGAATTTGGGCTTGAGCATTTTCAGCCACCGTTCTTCCAGACACCACCCAATGCAGGCTGCACCCAGCTCCAGAAAAGTTAATTTTGCCACTGTTTAATTACCTACATTAAAAATCACCTCTCGTTCTCAGACTGACTTTGCATGTTCTGGATGTGCCACTTCCTCCTGGACTAAACCACTTTTTATTCCCTGAAAAGGTCTTGTCTATAAAGTTAGCTCTCACCTAGGATTAAGTCAGACTTTAAACGTCACTTAAGCAAACAGAATCAATTCACCTGCAAATTCTGCATCACTCCTGTGGGTGATATTTACACTCTTGGCTGCAGTGGTGCTTTGATAAAATATTGGATTGATAAAAGTGTTGGGTAACACTGCACCAAGAGTAAATCCTTTTGGACACACTAGAAATTCCTTCATCAGATAATTACTTTTTGATGCATGTTACTAATTTTTCCATCCATTTAAATTAAGCTACATTGATTTTTTTTCCTCTTTTTTTTGGGTACTATTTTTAACAGAATGTCATGCAAGATTAAGTCAATTGCTTTGCAGAAGTCTAAATATATTATGTCAGCAGAATGATCTTTATTAACTGAAATTATATGAAAGATTGCTTCTTTGATGAACAGTTTTCTGGAGCAAGGGATTGACATTCCTCAGCCCTTTTGACTGCATCCCATATTAGCATTGCACCAGTACTGGATTAATGAGGTACTTGGGTAATCCCACTTATTTATTCTAAGATATTTAATAAAATCACAGAATCACAGATGGGTTTGGGTTGGAAGAGACCCTAAAGTTCATGCAGGGACATCTTCCACTGCTCCAAGCCCTGTCCAGCCTGGCCTTGGGCATTTCCAGGGATGGGGCAGCCAAGCTGCTCTGGGGACCCTGTGCCAGGGCCTGCCCACCCTCACAAAGAAAAATATTTCTTTTGGCCTTTAAAACTTTCCTTGTGTCCTGTTATTTGCTCAAAAATCAGCATTAATGGTGTCTGCCAATCATCAGTCCTAAAATGAGAATTGTTACTTTTATAAAATGCTGCTTAATGTTGTTAAAATATTGTCCTAATATTCGACTAGAATGCAAGAAATGTGGAAAAATGTGGATAAACTGAGCAGAGCTGGGCTGAACTTGGTGGCAATTTTTGCACTGCCTTTCATTGCTGATTAGGAACTCGGTGGGTTCAGACCTGAGCCTGTGGTTTGATGCAGTTTTGGTGATAACCAGAATGTGTTTCCTGTCCCCACGTGCTGGTGTGGGGCTGGAGGGGCTCTGCTGCAGGAGCTTTGGGGACCTCGTGGTTGGTGACAGAGACAGCAGCAATTTCTGCTCTGCCTGCCTCTGATTCACTGAATTATTGGGACTTACACAGAAACAAGTTCCACCCTGAGTGTTTGGAAAGCACTTGCAGAAGCTTGACTGAATAATGCAATTACACTGCAAATATTGACAGTCTGTACAAAAACAAACCCAAACATGCTTGTAATTAATGTCAGTACCAACAGTTACAACTTCAAAAGGAAGTAAAGCCCCCTTCAAAGGTGAAAATGGCTATTTCCCCCTCTGGGCTTTCAATTCTTAGCACAAGATTACTCTTTATTTCAGTCAATGCCAACAGGAAGTTTTCCCAGACTTCCAGCAGAAGAAATTGAGGTTTTGTCTGTTGACTCTTGGAAATTGAAGTTGGTTAAACAAATGCACTGCCAACATTGTAAATAGAAACTGATTGTGTCTGAGCTCTGGGATATTTGTCTGAGCAATAGAGCTTTGATAAGGTGCCTCCAAGAAAAGCTCCCTGGTGCTGCCATCGAGGTTTCCAAGGGCACAAAAACCCAGCACATTTCTGGTGAGCCCCAAGAGAGCTTCCCACCACCCTGCTGGGGTTTTGGCTGAAACTGTCCTGGAGCAGACCTCACCAGGCTGCTGAGTTTTGCTGCAGGAACAGAAGAGCTGCCCCAGGCAGTGAGAAGGGATGAGGCTTTACCAAGGCATCAGAGAGAAGCAGGAGTGATCCTCCAGCATGCCCAGCTTGCTGCAGACATCCCTGGGTGCCAGGATGAGCTGCTCCAGTGCCCCTCAGGAAACTGCACCCAAGAGGAGATGCCAGAACCCTGCCACAACATCAGCTCCTGTGCTTGGAACTTGTTGAGTTCAAAAGCCTCCCCTGGCACTCTGTAGAGCCATCCTGCTCTGAGGTAAAAATCAGATTTCAGTGGAAGAGGAGCTGCTGGGCTGTGGGTACAAGGGGTACATGACCTTAGCACAAAGGCATCAGGACAGTCCCCTCTGGCCTTGCCTAAAAATTCCCCATCTCCCCAGCAGTGCCAGCCCACAGGGTTCCATCCCATCAAACTCCCTGTGAGGTTGGGAGCAAGGGCATTTTGGGAGTCCCTTGCTATTTATTTAATGAAGCATTTTCAGTCTTGAAGGCTGAAGGAAGCGGATGAGCTCTGTTGCTTTGTTTGCCTCCTCTGAGACTCAGAGGAGCATTAATGAAAAGGAAACTCAGGGACATCAGAGACACAGGATGTATAAATATGCACAAAGCAAAGGCCAGATCCTCAGGTGCACCCAAACGCGAGGGGATGGGACTTGTGACAATCACTGAGGTGTTGATGTGTGTTTGCAATGCAGAGAGGGGTGGGGAGAGGAAGGCAAGAGCCCAGTGGCTCTGTCCCTGCCCAGGTTCAGCTCTACAGGAATCTCACCCAGCCCCAAACTGGGCAGCTGAGCTCTTCTCAGCCCCTCCGTGCTCTGCAGTTGTGGCTGGTTCAGGACTGCCTGCACACAGCTGAATTATTCAGAGGAGCTCATTACTCAGAGCTGTTCCTCAATGTCTGTGCTCCAAGAGGTTTTTAAAAGAGAAAATCACAGACAGCAAAACAACTCTTCACTCTCAGATGATCCTCTTTATTTCAGGTATGAATAATATTCCTGGCTGTGAGTCTCTATTACAGGTTATCTGCAGATTGTAATAACCTTTTGTGCTTCTACTTTGGAGATAAAATAATGGTTCCTCACTGAGTCCTTCCCTCTGATCAGAGGAGTTTTGTTGCCTTAGGACCAGACTCAGTGGAAAGAAAGATTGTAAAAGCTCTTGAAACTGCAATTTCTTTCCAGGTCCTGAAAAAACAGCTGTGAGGCACAGCAGTTTTATTTAGACCTGTTCAATCTTTCAGCAGCATGGAGGGTTCAGTTCTCCAAACACAGACACTGAACCTTGCTCTTAATTTGTTGTTTTAACTAAAGGAATAGCTGAGCACTCCTGCTGAAACCCATCCCCGTTTTGCAGCATGGCTCTGGGCTCTTCTGAGGAGGATGTTGCTGCAGTTCATGTAATTATGCTTTATGAAAACCCCAAAGCAAGGCAAACGTTCCTGGTTCAGACAGGCTGTGTGTGGCCCTGATTTGCACACCAGACCCTCCAGGGGCGTTTTTATTATTCCTTTTTTCTTTCCCAAAGCCAGCTCCTGTCTTACCCATCTTCACACTGCTGTCAGGCTCATTCAAACCCCCGTGCTCACAGCTCAGTGACACATTTCAGATCTCCAGGCATTGTTCCTTCCCCAGGAGGGATGGGTAAAGGTTATTTTGTTATCTCCACTTTACAAACTGGCACGAGGCAGTGATGCTCCACAGGAAAGCATCCCTGGCCGAGGCTGCACATCATCCCCTCCCTTCCAGCTCTGTGTGCCTGGACAAGAGCTGGACCCAGCTGAAAAATACCCACTGAGAGTTCTCATCTCCTGCACACAAGGAAGCTACATCCACTGGGCCATTTTGTTTTTAAAAAGGTGCAAACTTCCTCCAAGATAAATTTATTTCCATGTAAATTCACGGCTGTGAAACTGATATAATTCAAGATAAAGTTTCTTCAGTTTTGCTGTGTGATTCTTTTTTAGGCTGGCTTAAACCCAGAACTTCCTTGCAGGCTGTGTTCAGAGGGATTTAGAAAATGGAATGCAGGACAATAGCAAGGTGCTTTTGGAACCTGCCAGCCTGGAAAAAAAAAAAGACAGTGCAAAGTCTGGTGATTAATCATGGCTGTCACCAGAAAGAGAAGACAATTACAGTGCCAGTTGTGCAGTGATTTCAGCTGGGGTCTGTGAGCTTCAGAGCCTGAACTGCAGAGCTCTTTTTGCACACAAACCCCAGCAGAGGCCCCCAGCAATCCATTCCATGAGCTGCAGGAAAGCTGCCGTGCTAATTAAGATGAATCTTTGTGTTTTGGAGGGAGTGCCTGGCTCTGGTGTGCCTGGGTGATGAAGACATGGAGGCAGCAGAGGGATGTTCCTGTGCCCTGGCAATTCTTAACTCACTGGCAAAATTTATTGTTGACTTCTGTCTCTTTGTCTTCCCTTGAGCTTTGTGTGCCTTCCTGCTCTCAAGGCTGTCTCATCCAAGTGGAAGGAAATATGGCAATACTTGGAGCTCTTTCATCTTGTGTTGGGATAGCTTTGGGTATCAATTTGTAAAAGAAATGTTAAAAATTGCCCAAGAAGTCTTAAGGATCCTGCAATCCTATTGCTTGGAGCTGTGATTCTGCCTATTTGTAAGTGAAGGTGTAGAGACACTCAGGAACTGGGAGGAACAAGATTTTGAGCTTTAAGATTGTAGAAACAAAAGATGTCAGAGGTGCAGGGGTGCATAAGGTCAAAGGAAAATGAACCCTGCATTGCCTTTGATGGATTCTGGCCTGGCTGTGTTGTATCCTGCCCTGTTCTTCCACTCCTCCTTTTTTCCATTCTGCAGCAGCCCTTTTAATGTCTAAAGATTGCAGCTCCACTTCTTGATCTTATCTGCACTGAACAAATCAATCCTCATACCTTTCTCTCGCAGGTCACACTTGTCACATTTGTCTGGAGTCTCTCTAATTGCTTCAGGTCCTTCCCAACACATGACACAATGTGCACACAGGTCACCAGAGGAATTAGTGGCATTTCTGAAGTACTGGGCTTGCTTTCTCTCTCTACTCTTACAATTTTCCTGTTTCATTGCAGCTGAGCAATGGATCTGAGTTGTGGCTGAGGTCCAAGTCTTTGCAGGGAGCTTCTTGGCATGAACATGTAGGGTTAACCAAACCCAACCCACAGCAAAGTAATTGAATTATTCCATCTAATGAATTCGGATCTATTGTGACCTATTTGCCACTTGTACAAGAAGAAAGAGAAGCTGAGTTTGTCAGATGATAAATTATCCATTGCAAATTCATGAGTTGGAAGGCCAGAGGGGACCATTATGCTCATCTCAGCCTGACCCCCTGCACAAGCCAGGCCCTGCAGTTTGACTGAACGATTCCTGTGTCATCAACGTGGGGGTGACCCGCCTGCCCAGAGCTCTGTGGAACACCACAGATCTGGCTGGAGCCCAGACTGGGAGCTGGCCTCCTCCCTCCTTTCCCCTGCTCTCCTTTCCAGCATTGTTTGTCCGAAGGGCAATTCCTCTGTCTTCCCACACTCGCTGAACGCCAGCCCAGCGCTGGGGCCCAGCTCAGCCTGGCATCCTCAGGAAGGGCTGCAGCAGCAGCAGCACAGGCTGGGTTTCATCTTTTGCACTCATGTCCTGGTCTGGAACACGGGGGAGCAGGGACAAACACCCCCTCTGCAGTGCCAGAATCTCTCAGGGCTCAGCAGTCCCACGTTTCCATGAAAAGCTGCTTTGCACCAGGATGTTTGCTGCTGTCAGTGAAGCCACAAACCTGGATAAAAACTGGCTGCAGTGTCCCAGCCTGCTCCTTCCAGTGGGGATTTAGTGGCTGGTTACCCAGGGGTGCAGAGGGTTCCTTTTTTTGGGATTATAAGGCACCCACACCTCCGTGGGTGAGGAGAGAGCTCTCAGCAGGACGGTTTCAGCTTTCTCTGCTGTGGTTTATCTACACAATTGAGACTATTCCTAAGCTGAGACACCGACACAAGTTTGTTTATGGGGTTTTGTTTTGGATTTAAATGCTCAATCAATTAGCTCTTGGGAAAGAGGCTTTTGTGGTTTGCTAGTGGGGTGTTATTGATGTTGTTCTTTCCTGAGCAGGATCTGGGTTTACTCCTGAGAGGGGATTTGAGCAGATCCCCAGGGTGAGGCAGGCAGTAAGTAAGCTTGGCTCTGGATTCCCACCAGCCACGGGGTTCTGTGTGTGCAGAGCAAGATGCTGGAACCCAGGGAAAGCCAGAGTTTATAGCAGTGTTTATTTGGGGGTGGGTCTGTGATGACAATGACGTTTAATTTGCTGTTGCTGGGTAAGTGGCCCTAACCTTCAGCCAAATTTCTTCTGAGTGACCAACTCCCTGACTTTCCCAGGAGCATCTCAAGCCCTGGAGAACAGGGGGAGCTGGATGCAGTGTTTAATGATGACCTGCATCCTTCTCTAGGCGTCTGGGTGAAAATAAATATTTAAGGCCCCAACTGAAAGAAGTTAACTGAAAGAAGCTGCTGTGGGCTGGAGAGAAAATCCTTTTTCCTGGGGGATTCCTCACCACCAAAGAGAGCAGCCAGACTTTGCTCTGCGGCTGTGGCACAGCAAATACAACCCTGCCAGCTCCCAGCTGCTCGTCCTGGCTGCCTCCAGGTGCAGACACTTTCGGACACAAAAGCGCTTTGGCCAAGCCAAAACTGAGACTCATCATGGTTTTCATCAGCTCCACCTGGGCAGAAACCAGCGGGAAAACCACCTGGGAGGAGCTGCAGGTGTGGTACCCGCGCTGGGGCGGCTCCCAGGTGAGCACTGAGGATGTCCGGGGATGTCCCCAGGGGGATGTCCCCAGGGAGATGTCACCAGGGCACAGAGGGATGTCCCCAGGGCACACAGGGATGTCCCCCCCGCGGGATGCCGTGCCCGGGGCCGCGCTGCCCGTCCCGCGGCGGAGCGAAGGAGGGAGGGAGGCAGGCCGGGTGACATCAGCCGGAGGAGGGGCCTGCCCGCGAGTTTCTTTGCTCGGTGCATCACTTCCCGGCGCTGCCATACTCCAGCCCCGCTCATGGCGAGCCCGCCCGGCGGGGACAGCCCCGGCTCCGCCGCCCGGCGCTTCTACTGCAGGTGAGCGGGAGCGGGGGGGAGCCCGGCCCCGGAGCTGTGCCCACAGCGAGCCCGGGGAGCCCTGGGGACAGCCCGGTCCTTGGGCACAGCCCAGTCGTTGGGCACAGCCCCGGTGCTTGGGGTAGCCCGGTGTTTGGGGACAGCCCCGGTCCTTGGGGACAGCCTAATCCTTGGGGACAGCCCTGTCGTTGGACACAGCCCCTGTGCTTGGTGGCAGCCTGGTGTTTGGGGACAATCCCGGTCCTTGGGGACAACCCAGTCGCTGGGCACAGCCCCGGTGTTTGGGGTAGCTCGGTCCTTGGGAACAGCCCCAGTCCTTGGGGACAACCCCGGTGTTTGGGGACAGCCCCGGTCCTTGGGGTAGCTCGGTCCTTGGGGACAGCCCCAGTCCTCGGGCACAGCCCCGGTGTTTGGGGACAGCCCTCTCCTCGGGCACAGCCCCATCCCTGAGCTCCGCCCGTCCCCGAGCCCCGGAGCGCAGCGCAGGGTCGGTCGGAGGGAGCCCCATGCCCGAAGCTGTTGCATGGGTGGGGATCCAGCGGAGCGGGAGGGACGCGGAGCTCCCTCCGTGGGGCTCGGAGGGTGGAGGGAGCCGGGGATGCTCCGCTGGATCCTTGGAGCGAGCGGCTCCGCTGCTTGGGGAGGATGCTCGGAGCTGGGGATTCGCATGGGAGGCTCCCGATCGCACTGCGGAGACTTTAAAACTGGGCGCTACAGATATTCATACTGGGCTGGAGAGGAAAAAAAAAAAAGAAAAATAGCTCCAGGCTGTTTGGCGTTCGTGGCAATGCTCGTTCTCTTCATTCAGATCAAAACTGGAAAAGACTAAACCCAAAAAATGAGTGACTTTGAGGCCTTGGAGCATTGTTCATGCTGCTCACCATCGTTGTTTTATCTCTCCACTAGCAGCTTGAAGTGGAGGTGATACAGTAACTGGACTCAAAAAGCCAAGAATGCTTCAAGTGTATGGGATACAGTAGCTTTTCATCCATTCTCTTTGCATGCTCTGCAGTAATTAGCACAGCAGCTAGTGGGTTGTCTGCTTTAATGAGTGTTGGTTCATTAGGGAGGGCAGCAGGTGTTTTCTTGGTTTTGTTGTGTTCTACAGCAACTCCAGGGAAAAAGGAGGCAGCAGAGTTAATGTCATTGCTCTGCCTGCTCTAGGGGAGCTAGAGCTGGGGAGAACCTGCTGGATTTTAACCAGACTTGGGCTGCTTCTTTCTTTCTCTTTGCTTTTCTTGGAAACTTTTTGGGAACTAGATTTTAGTCACTTTTGCAAAGGAAATTTTATCACAAAAGTGTGCACATGAGCGCTGCTCCCAGCTGCTGGGGAGCAGAAATGGGAAGCATTTTCCTCTGACTTATCTGGGTGGCTGTGGCAGGACATGTGGTTTTAAAAGTCTCTGCTGTGTCTTTTAGGCCTTGAGAGCAGGGGCTGGTGGTGCCTCTGCAAGATCCATGGTGAATTAGTTTCTTTCCTAACTTCACTTTCGTGGCAGTGCAGAAACTTGAGGGTGAACTCAGTGCCTCTGACTGGTGTGTGACTGGGACTAAAAATCCAATACCTGGTACTAAAATATTAATATGTGAGGTCTTCTTTTTGCCTAGGAGCATTAATTAAGGTGTAAGGGCTGCAGAAGGTACCTGTGCAGGCAGGGAGAGCCAGATCCCTTTTGTGGGGAGCTGGGGAAGGTATTGTCCTTCTAGGAAACAGGGGTGAAAGGAGAGAAACATCAAAAATGAAAGTGTTTATTCATTTTATCACATCCTTTAGTGGTTCCCTAAATTCAGCCCCTGCTAAACAAAAGCATGGGCTCTGTTGTGCTGGCAGCAAATAATCCATGTGCTGACTGGGCCAAACATCTCCATTTACAGAGACTGGAGTCAAAACTTCTGCTACAGCAGTCATGCACCACAAACCAGGGTGTTTGTGCCCTGTGCAGCTCTGTGTCTGCATTTGCTCACCTTTCTGGTGCCTTTTGCTGCACAGGGCTGTGAAGTTTCAGAAGTTTTGTGAGGTTTTGCTGCACAGAGCTGTTGGAAGTCCATGGCTGTGGAAGTTGTGACTCTGCAGGGCTGGTTTATCTGTGGGGTCAGCTCCTGGGGCTTGTTGGAATTGTCCAGTTCTGTGATTGTGCTCTCAGATCTGGCCAGGTTCTGTGGGAGCCTGAGTTACAGCTTTACCTTCCAGGGGGTTTGGGGCTGATGTTAATTTAAGTGCAGTAATTCAGCTGTAACTTCTGAGAACTTTTTTGTGCAGAATTGTGAAATACCTGCTGGCAGCAGGTGTCCTGCTCTTCTCCACTGCTGCAGAGGCTCTAAGTTGCCTTTTTGTGCTGGCTGACTGATTTTTAGGTGTGGGAAGCACCAAATCCATCCAATGGTTCCCTGGACTGTGGAGAGTGATGAGCTCATGCTGGGGACAGGTCACCACTGTCCAGAGAGCTCCCCTGGATTTGTCCCCTTGCTTTTAAATCTGGAGATTTCTGGGTCTGGGAGGGGAACATGGACATGTCCTGGGGAAACCCTCACTGTACTGCACTGACATCATGGAGATTCTATTGATCCCACACACAGAGGACTTCAGCTAATGCTGCAGTCAGCCCAGAAATGCTTTAATCTAGCCTGAGAACTCAGATAGAAGCACATCTTGTTCTCCCTTCCCTTCCCTTGCTCTCTGTTCCCCTGCAGTGTCTGTTTTCCAAAGCACTCCTGGCTTTTGTGATGTTTACAAACTTCCCCTGATTGTGCCACAAACAGTCCCCATCTCGCTCATTAGTGTCACCAGGGCGAGGACCTGACCTGAATGAGCATCGGGCAATTAGAGAGAGCTCTGAGCACCACAGAGCTCGGAGACTGCAGGCTCCTTCCTCCCTTTCTGATGGGAAAACTGGCGTGGGGAAACTGCTGGCATGGAAGGCAGTGAGACAGGGCACAACTCAGGCAAGGCAAGACTGGGGTTTACGAAGAAAATTGGGGAGAAAATCCACAATTGGGGTGAGCCTCTGTCATGTTTGTTTTGTGTGTGCCCATGAAATACTTTGTTATTTTACCTAGTTCTTGTAAAGTAACTTTTGAGTCTGAACTGTATACAAGGCTAACAGCTATTTTCTTTCCAAGAGGGGATATTTAATTGTATCTCCCTGAGGTGAAAATTAGCACCAGCAGCAGCGCTGGGTTTGGAAAAGTGCAATCAGCTTCCACTGTGGGATTGGGAAAGGGCTCAGGTGCACTACCAGAAAGCTGGGAGTGACCATTTGGTCTCTGTTTGCTCCACAGATTAAACCTGAAATTGCTTATTACATTTCTGAATGCTGGTTCAGGGGTTTCTGAAAGATTCTGGTTTTTCTTCTGTTGGCAGTCTCCATCAGGCACAAGGATGTGTAAAACTGGACAAACATTTCTAAAATAACTGTGCTGCATAATAGCTGGCCTGAGCAAAAATTATATGATAGCTTAGCAGGCAGTGTTGGCTTTGTTGTCATCTGCCTTGGGATGTTTTGAACTTCTCATGTGGCCATCCCAAAGTGGAGCCGAGCAGGACTTTGAGTGTCCACCCCAGCAGGGAGAGGGATCCTCCTGGGTAGACCTGGGACTTGGTGCTTTGCAGGTTTCCCCAGGATTTTGGGCATCTTTTTGATTTTTGTGTTTCAGCTCATGGGATGTGGGGAGAGAAGCTCTGTCCCTGCTCCCTCTGGTCCCCCAGGGGCCAGGGCTGTGCTTTGTATTGCACAGGTGCTGCTGCAATGCAAACACTGCTTGTCCTCAGGGTGTTAACTGGACTCTGTGCACCTGTAACTGGAGCTGGGGTGATGCTCTGCCTTCTCCTGTGCTGCTTCAGGCTCTGCTGGGCTGAGAGCAGCCCCTCTGGATGTTTTATCCCCAAATCCTGAGCCTTGTACAGGGTGTTTGTGCCAAGCAGACAAGAAAGAGAACGTTGAGCCTTGGCCACGTGTTTGTGGTTATTTGAAGTTTGCCTCTGAGTCAACTGAAGTCAAATCAGTTTGTGACTCAGCTGTGGCCTCAGGACACCCCTCAGAGCCAATTTCCTGCGAGATAAATGTTAATAATCACACCAGAGCTGGGTCTGGAGGCAGCTGTGACCCTCCCCACCTGGGATGTTGGCTGTGAGGCAGGAGGGAGCTGTGCTACCCAGAGCTCCATGCCCAGCTGCTGAGGTGCCTTTTGCACTGATCACTGGATGCTCCTCTCCTGGGAAAGTGTCTCCAGGAGTTCATGGAGAGCAGGGACACTGGGAAAAGCTCCTGTGATTGGTGTTTGGATCATGGTGCAGCAGTTTGTTCATTCCATGAGTGGTGGGTGCTGTTCTGGCCCCAGCTTTGCTTGGTGTCTGCAACATGAGCTGCTTATGCCACAGGAAAATCCTGTGGGTGATTAATTTCTGTTTTCCTGGAGGATGTCACCAGTTAGGGATCTGCTGCCCCTTTATTTCAAAGTTAGGGGAAGCAGTGCCTGTTACACCAAAGGATGAAAACGTGTTATGAAAGCTGAGAAACTGATTTGTTATAGGAGAGTGATTTTTAAAATCCTCTTTTGGATCTTCCTCTCTTGAGCCAAGTGCAGCTGGACCATGACCACTGGGACAGGAACAGGCTGCACAGCTCCCTTGGCATTCCCCTCCTCCAACTCAGTGATGAGTGTCCCAGACATTGGATTTTTTCCTGATACATTACATAAACCACAGGGGAAAGCCTTGCCTTGGTGATGCCTTGAGGATGAGCAAAGTCATAGCCAGAAGCAGAAAGGCTTAAAATTGGAAGTGCTGATAAAAGTCTGGGGAATCAACTTCTCACTGATCCAGGCCTCAGGCTTTGAGGGAGCTTTGAGGGAGGCAGAGAGGGATTTTCTTCATGGGCTGGCAGTGATGGAATGGCTTAGTGTGTTAAAGGAATTCCATCAGGATGGAAAATCCTGCCTGGGTTCAAACCTGTGCAGTGTGTGTGTGTTCCCATTAAAGCAGGGGGTCTCCAGGTGTGCCCTGGGGTGACATTCCCACCTCTGCTTCTCTGTGCTTGGAGCTGGAACAAGAACAGGGGGTCCCTGCAGGACCACCCTGCTCCACCTGCCCTGAGCCTGGCCTGTGTCCTGCACCCAGGGACTTCTAGATGTGTCCCCTTCATCTGTGTTGTTTTAACACATCCCCAGGACACAGCTTTGTCACTGCTCTGTCTCAAACCTCATCTCCCCAGCTCTCCTGTTCCTGTTTTCCCCTCTGTGCTCTCTTGCCTCCTCTCCAGCAGATCAGACTTTGTTACTGGAGAATATAAACTGCATTTCTGTTGTGGTATGTTGATTTCTTGCTGTCTCATGTTTTCACACTCGAGGCAATGTCCAAATGTGCTTGAGGAACAGGTTTGAGCTGTCAGGTCTCACACTGCAAGAAGCCACAAGCAGCAAGCTTCTGAAAGTGGAGAGATGGATTTTACTGAACTCTTGATGCTGCTTGAAAAACAGTTTTATCTCCAAACTGCCCTGGGGTGTATCTGGTTCTGTGTCCCATCCCTCCCATCCCAGTCCTTCTCTCTGTGCCCCTTTGATCAGCCAGCCCAGCTTCCAGAATTCCCCTTCCCTGCTATAAAATCCTTTGCCAACCAAAGCCATGAAACCCAAATTCCTCCTGGTCTGGGCACACAGGCTGAGTATCCCAACCACAAAGTGAGGCTGCTGAATTCAGGGCCTGGGCTATTTATATTGGCAGTGGGAAAGCTTTTCATTGACCGAGCTGCTCCCTCCCTAAAGATACTTTTAATTAAATGTTATTTGACAGATCTGACTTTCTAATTGGCTTAGATTTAACTGGTATAAATGGGATTTTTTTTTTTCCTCCAAAAGCTGAAGAAAGTAGGAGTAATTTTGTTGGAAGGCTATTTGCATTCAGAGTCATGTCCATCTGTTGTTTAATGTAATAAGCTGATGGAGTAAAAATCCAAAAAAAAGCCAAAAATCTCCCCACAACCAGAAAGTCAACATCCCTGCCAGTGCTTGATGAGGAGAAGGCGAGAGGGACACTCAGCTTTGGAGTTCTCTAAACAATGCCCAGCAATGTTATGCAACTGCCTGGGGAAGGAAGTGAAAAATTATCATTACAGTGCAGTTTCAAGGGCAGTATTAAATGAGCAATTTGCAGCACAGCTCTGCACTTAAGTGACTTAACTCACTTCTCCTGAGATAAAATTAACAGGGCTGGTTAAGGACAATAGCCATGACCTCTGTTCCCTTCAGGAGGGGGGCAGAGACAGAACTGAACCTGGGGAAGGGACTGAGAACCTTCAGAGTGGGCAGCCAAACCCCAGCCAGTGTCATGTTCTGATGGGGGGATCCCTGTCCCACTGAAGCCTGGAAAAGCAGGGACAGCATCTGCTCAAGCACCTCATTGATATCTGCTCTTCCTTATTTCAGTGGAAGGGATAAGAAAACCTTCTGCAAGGGCTTGGACACTGGAGCAGCAACAATGCTGAATGAATGATTTGGGTGGCAGTGCTGCTGTCAGTTCAGTTGGAGTCAACAGCTTAAAAATCCATTCCCAGTTCACTTTCAGAGAGAGGATTTTGCCTGAGGATGCTGGGCACTGGAACCACAAGTGTTTCTTTTCTGACTCTGAGATTAGGCAGGATCTGTCTGAAGAAGCTTCACCTTCTGCTGTGAATCAGTAGCTCTGTGCAGCTGCTGCCCCTGGAGGGATTTTTGGAAGAGGAATATTGGATTTTCTTGGCTCCCCTCAAGCTTTTCTGTTACCCTTTGCTCTCACACCCTCTGGAGCAGCCAGAGGGGCTCCTCAAGGGGAGTTAAGGGCTAATGCAAGAGAAAGAGCAAGGAAAAGGACTTAAATGGAGAAAACACTAATAACATAGCTCAGTGTAAGAGCTATTTCATGTTCCACCTGGGAGCAGATGTTTTGTCTTGGAAGCTGCTGTAAAAAATGCATGGGCAGGGCTGGGAGCTGTCAGTTCAGTCTGCACTGGCTCTGAGTGCACAGGGTGACTGCTGGAGGCAGCTCTGGGCACACAGGGGCTGAGGGGACTCTGCTCTGCTCCCCTCACACCTCCTGGAGCTGAGCTGGCTCCTGAGGAAGGGAGCCTGTCCTGGGTGCTGGGGATGCTCTGTGATGGGGTTTGGATTCCTTACCCAGCCTCTCCCTGGGAGGATTGGCTCCTGGTACAGGATTGCAGCAGGCTCAGCACGAGGAGATCAGCTGTGCCATGGGGCAGCACAAATAATTCACAGTGATGCTGAGCTCCCCATCCCACTGCTGGGACAGGGCTCCCTGTGTGTGCTGGGCTTTCT
Source organism: Catharus ustulatus (assembly GCF_009819885.2). Lineage (NCBI taxonomy): Eukaryota > Metazoa > Chordata > Aves > Passeriformes > Turdidae > Catharus > Catharus ustulatus. The sequence goes on along the minus strand of NC_046241.1, from coordinate 8,799,814 downwards.
CCTTCCTTGAGCTGCACAAATGTGGATTTGCAGGTAGAACAGAGGGGTTGGCTGCACCAAGAGCCTTCCAGTTCTGTTTCCAGGACTTTGTTGGCACTGCTGAGATTCTGCAGAGCTGTTTGCTCTGGGGGATGTCACAGCAGGTGCCATTGGAGGGTTCACCTGTACCTGGTGTGTCCCTTGGGCACTCTGGTGTGAATTGCTGCATTTTCCTGTGCTCTGGAGCAGCTTCAGCCCAAATTAGTTGGTTGTGGGATGAGTTTCTCGTGTGATCCACGCTGCAGAGTTGAGGTGGCTCTTCCTGCACTCCATCTGTGGAATATCCGTTCATGCCTGAGGAGAGCTGGGAAGTGCTGATTAATATTCATCTCTCTGGGGCTATTTGTTAATTACTGTTATTCATGGTTTGTGTGGTGGTGCTGAGTGGATCCTGGCAGGGTTGCATCCGTTCCAGGGTTTCAGAGTGCATGGTAAACACCAGTATTTTATTGCAGCTTTTCTGGGAAATACTGTTCCTGTTTTCAAGGGTGGGAAATTGTATAGCCTTCAGGGTGAAAGAGAATAGAGGTGGTAAAACTGGGAGCTGAATGTCCTGACTCCCACTCCTTTCCTTCAGCACTTCCTCACCCGCGTCAGAATGAGGGGAATTGTGCTAATTGTGAATTGGAGACCTTGGCTTTGTCCTTTACTGAGCCCTGCTGGGCAGTGTCACACGAAATCACAGTGGCTCTGCTGCTCTAAAAGGGAGCAGAAAAGTTGTTTAGGAGGGAGTTACCAGCTGGTGAATTAAATTCCAGGCTCTGCCCGTTTTTACAAGGTGTGCCTTGCAAAGGGAGCACTGCAAACCACAGGAGAAGGAGCAGCCTGGGTGGGCTTCAAGCCCAGGGACTGGCTTGGAGAAAGCAGAACAGCCCTGAGTGCTCAGGCACCAGTGTCTCCACGAGCCTTTGAGAAGAGAGCAGTTAATTTAGAAAGGAGAGAAGGACACAGAGCAATGCTCCCTGTCAGAAAATCCTGCAGGTTGGATGGTGTGAGTGAGTGGAGCTGCCCTGCCTTGGGGCTGGCTGTCTTTTGGGGTGTGGTGAAGGATGGAGAAAGGAGAGCACACATCTGTAGTTACAGGCAGGAAGGATTTGGGATGGGCAGGAGCTGCCAGGGCTTTGAGGAGGGTCCTGTCCTCACTGTCCTTGTGCTCTCACACATCCCAGCTGGTGCTGCAGCAGCAGCAGCCCCTTTTTTTAGCAGCTGTCTGCAGAGATTTGTATGGAGGAAATGCTCTGGGGATTGGATCTTGCTGCAAAACACAGAGGCCATCAGATTCAGCTTGTTTATCAGCCAAGCCTCCTGCAGCATGAAGGCAGGAATACAAACCACCAGGACTAACAAATGAAAATACTGAGCTGCCTAAGCCATGGCTGTTCCTCCTTTTCCCCTGACAAACAAGCCCTTGTGATTTCCAGCTTGGGAAGCCCACGGGTCAACATCTCACAGTGCTTGAGTGGAGCCTTGCACCCATAAAAGCAGCTGAATGTCCTGGAATTGTGATATTCCACGTGTACCTCCAGGCATTTCCTGCCCTCTGAGTTCAGCTGAGTGTCTGAGCTCCTGCATGGCTCTAAATAATAAAACATATGAGTTCACCGAGATGTGCCCAGAATTTTAAGGCTGCAGCCTTTGGCCAGCCCTTGTATGAATTGCTTCCATCAGGGCAGTAATCCAGGAAATTGAGCACAAGCTGCTTGGTTGGTGGAAGGCTGTGGTTTGGTGCCTTCCTGGGGAAAGGAAAGCTCCTGTTTTCTGTGTGTCCATCCCTTTTGTGTGCCCTGGTCCACAGGGAGCTTCTGCAGCCTGCTCAGGTGTCTGAGGAGTTAATAATGAAATGACTGAAAATATTCACATTTTCCTCTGCTGTTCTGGAGAGAAGAAAAACTCGCTCTGCACGATGTTCTCTTCAATAAAACCATCCTTTGGCACCAGAGTTTTTGGCAGAAAGTTGTCATCAGCTGTGCCAGTGAGTGACCACTTGGCAGAGGGGACCAGCAGTGGATCTGTCACATAAGGATGAAGGGTGAGCAGAGAAAAATGTTGTGTTCCCTGCACTGAGCAAGGTGATTCTCCTGTGGTGGAAATCCCTTCCTGAATGGTGCTGGGTGCTGAGTCAGGAATTGCTCTCAGGGTTTCTGGGGGCTCCAGCTCTGCTCTGTGGAGCTCCAATCCCATGTGGGGAGGGCAGAGCTGAGCTGGCCAGGGCAGCTGTGTGAGCAGCAGCTTGGGAAGGGAAGGGAAGGCAGGAGAAGCTTTGCAGAGCTGGCTCCAGACAGAACTGAGTCATTTGTCGAGGCTGACGCTCTCAGAGCTGCTTGCCTGAGGCTGGCATGGCTCAGGCAGGAGAGGGAGACTGCAGCCATCCAGATACACACAGAGGAGAGAAAAGTAACAGCTCCAACATGTGACTGGAATGGAAGTGAAAAAAAAAACCCCATCCCCAATTAAAGCCATGTGTGTTGGTGGATGGAGCTGCTCCTGAAAGGTTCCTGGAGGCTGTGCAGCACTAATGCAGCCACTCTGAAATTCCCTGGATTTTAGAACAGGCTCCTCCAGCACACGAAATCCCTGTGGAAGCAGAGCTGTTCCTGCATGGCAGCAGCACCCCAGCCCAGCACCCTTGTGAAGGTAAGAGCTGTCTTGTCAGCTGTCTGCTCCTCCCCATCCCTGCTCCCAAACACATTTTCCATGCAGCCTGGTGCTGTGCCATGTGCTTTTTTCACTGCTGGGTGATGATGATGTCTCTGTGCAGGAGAAGAGATTTTCTTTATCTGCAGACATGCATAATTCAGTTGTCAGGATAAATGGGCTCCCTGGATTTGGGCATGTGTGCAGGGCTGATGCTGGATCCTCCCTTCTCTCACCAGTGTGAGGCAGGAGGGGAGCAGGGAATTCTCCCACAGCAGCAACCTGTGGGCTGTAAACTCATTGCAGTACCTGTGAGGTTGCAATCAGGATCTAAATTAAACCTGAAATAGGCCTGTGGAGAGGAGCACTCTTGCTGTATTTGGGAAACAGGATGTTCATACAGACTCCTCCTGTGGAAGAACGGGACCAGAGCCCACTTCACACATAAAAGATGTGATCCACATGACAAAACTCTTCTCCGAAGATATGTTTGCTGCTGTTCACACCTGTGATTGAGCTGCACTAGTGCCACAGTGTCAGAGCCAAACTGATGTGGTGTGTGGGGAGGAGCAGGACTCGCCTCCCTGTGCTTGATTTTCCAGGGTGGATGTTTTCCATGGAGCCATTTTGGGACAGAAGTGCTAAAAATGTGGGGAGATGCTGTGCAGGGCTCAGTGTGGAAGCACTGAAAGCAGCTTGCAGGATGCTGGAGGGTTCCCTGCAGAGGCAGCAACACCCAGCACAGTGCCAGACAGCGAGGCTGCTCTCATGGAGGAGCAGAATTCTCACCTCACACGGATCCGTGGGGCTTTCTGGGAATCCTGCCATGCTCTCATTTGGGGGCTTGCACATTCATCTGGTGGGATGCACAGGTTTTTCCACAGTGCTGTGGAGCCCTGGAGTACTTTTGGTGCTGGTCTGGTGGGTTTGGGTTTGCACTGAGGAGCTGGAGGAGCAGTTTTGGAGATGCTGGTGAGGGTTGCAGTGGGCACCTGGCTGATGTTTGAGCTCCTGGGGAGCCTCTTCCCTTGTTTTTCAGACAGATGTGGAATTATCTGTGGAAAATCCAGAGGGATGCCCTGTGGCTGTGTAACAGCCAGGGAGAAGGGCAGTGTCCACTGTGAGCTCTTGTTCTGTTGGCTTCTAAACCCATGAGTGTCTCTGGGCTGCTGCCTGATTTTTGGCGCCCCTGGTATTTTCAGGGAGGGCACAACAATGCCTTGAACAGCTCTGTGAGCAGGAGGCAGCTGCAGAAAAACAATGTGAAATTGCTGCAATCTGCTGTGCTGCAGCTTTGCCAGCAGCAGTCTGTCCTGGGGGCTGTCAGTGCTTCAGCCCTGGCAGCAGCTCTGCCCTGGGTGACCCCAGAGCCACCTGTGTGAATCCCTCTGCTTTGAGCACTCAGGGCTGTAATCACTGAGGAAGGGACTGTCACAGGCTCTCCCTGGCATGCTCTGGCTTGGTTTCACCCTCCTCACAGGCTTTACCTGATGGTTATTTCAAAAAGAAGTTTCTGCATGCTTGGATTCAGTGGTTTTGTTTGGTTCCTCTCCAGCAAGGAGCCAGGTTGGTGCTGGCTCTGTCACTGAGCTCCCACCCAAACCCCTTTCAGGTGCAGGTGCTGCAGAGCATCCTCAGCATTCTCTTGGTGAGCTGGGCTTGCTCAGCACCTCCCTGGCCCAAACTGCCTGGCCCAGGCTCAGGGTGTGAGTTTGATGGATCCCAAAGGCCCCTCTCTCTTGGACTGGCCCCTTGGCTTGGGGCTGGAGGAAGCAGATGAGACAGGAAGGGAACAGAACCAAACTGGCTGGAGGCTGCTGTGGGGTCGGTGTGAGAAGCTGTGGTGTGAACTTTGCCATGGTTTCCTTTTCTGCTGCATCACAGTGACAGTCCCACTGCTGTGCCCTGGGCAGGGGCTGTGGTTTGCAGGGGCTGTGGGCAGGAAGGAGGCAGCACATGGGGAGTGGGAGCAGATCCAGCTGCTGCAGGAGCTTTGGGAAGAGGGGACAGACAGAGGTGGCTCCTTGGCTTTGTTGTGACATCCCTGGTGTTGCTGGGGCTTGGCAGCACCTTTTCCATGCACATTGTTTTCCTGCTGCAAGCCCATGCTCCCAGCAGGCTGAGAGAGGAAGGAGAAGTGGGAGCTGCAGCTGGAGGGGTTTCCAGGCAGCCTGAATGGAGAATAGACTGGGCCTGGGGGGAAACAAGCCTTGCTTTCACTTGTGCAGGAAGGGAAACCTCACCCAGCCTGTGCAGCTGCCCAGAACAACTGGGACATTGTGCTGGTGGCACTGGTGGAGCTGAGCTTGACCCTGCCAGCAGCTGGGGCAGGAACTGGGGCAGGTTCTGATGTTTTCAGTCAAGGCTGTGCTGGCTCTGGTGCTGAGCTGTTCCCTGCTGTGTTCTGCTGGGTCCATGAGGATTCCTGGGGTCCATGAGGATCCCTGGGGTCCATGAGGATCCCTGGGGTCCATGAGCACTCACCCCTGGCTCAGGCAGCTCCTTCTCCCCTGCCAGGCTGCTCCCATGGGACCTGGCTGAGCTCCCACTGGGTGTCTGGGGGCAGTTTTATAGAGGAGATATTTGTACATCTCTCATTTATGGTTCTTCTGAATTTGGAAAGAATCACCCAAACCAGGATTTACCCATTTTCACTATTAGGTTTGACCTGATGAGCTCCTCTATACTGGTGGCAAATAGAAGCTGAATGGCCTAAATAAATTAGGTAACAAATAAATTGTTGATAAGGCAATTACTTGTTTTTTTTTCTAATGTATTTCTAATTTGTAACCTACTGGACTTGGCAGTAAGTTTATTTAAATCACAGCATATATTTTAGTGTTGACCCAATTGCCAAAGTAAGTTTGTAATGGAAAGCCTCTCAGCCTGCATGTCCTGTCCTGCTCTCTGGAAGTGACTGAAGGAAATAGCACTTCACTGCTGCTGGAATCATCCCCAGAGTGCTGTTTAATGGCACTGTGATGGATTAACCTCATTAAAGGTGCTAGTGTTGTACAAGAAAGCAAAATACTCTTGGAAAACTCAGGAAGCTTCCTTCATTGTGCTGAGTTCATTCCAAGCCTCCTGTGACCAAACAGAAATGTCTAAAACCCCGTCCTGTGGCAGGTGCTGGTTTGGTGCTTTGCAGGGCACATTTCAGGGGTCAGGTGCTGCAGGAAGGAGACAAATGGCCTCTACATTTATTTCTCTTTTCCTCAGATGGCAGCTGGTGGTTGGGTTTATGCCCTGATGATGAGCTGTTCCAGGCTCATTTTGTTCTCACTCTTCTTGAAAGTGAGTTCTCCTGCACAGTTCTCTTCAGAGAATTTGATCAGTTCATACACTTGGTGTATTCATAGTAATTTTTTTTTCCATTTGGGAGTCAGAACATGTTTTAATGAATTAATTTTCAAATTGATATCTCCTTAATCATCACTTCCTCAGACCCTGCAAAGTATTTGCATCTTATAATTTAAGTGCTTTGAAACTGGCTATCAAGTGAAACTGTTAACCAGGCTGAGATGAAATTCACTTTTGCACCTTAATCTCGTCTGAGCCTTTTCAAGTGCTAGAAGTTAATTACATCCATGGTAGTCCTTTGATACTTGAGCAATTTTGGAGCACAATGCCTTAAATTTGTGCTCATTGACTGTTAGAAATTTCACTCCTCAGCTGACACAGAAAAATTTCCTTGTGCTGTTCTTGCTATGGGTCCAGCTGGATTTGTGGGGGCAGCATTTGGGTCATGGATTCAAGATAATTATTGCCATCATTTACTGAGAGGCCAGACCTTCCAGGTTCCTGCAGGTAAAAGATATCTTCAGCTCCTGGAGTTGGGGGCTTTTCTTTGGGCATGTTTGGGGTTGTTTGGCATCGTGCTGAGGTGTGTGAGCATCCCTGCCTGCATGGAAGGTGCTGGTTCCTGGCTTCCTTTCCCTTCTCTACAGCTGACTCACATAACTTGCCCACAGAGCCTCAGCTGCCTGTTTGAAAAATGGGGAAATTGCTGCCCTGGCACCTCTGCAAAACAATTTGGAGTCTTTAGGTTGAAGTTTCTGCACCTCCAGACTCAGCATCAAAAGCTGCTTCATAAAATGCTCTGAAAACAGCAAATAACTCCCATCTGTCCTGTGCTCTGCCATCCCCACGGATCAAAGCCACAGAGGTTGTGTAAGCAGGGCAGTGCTGGATGACTTTTGCTTTCCAGCAGGCAGTGGGGAGTTAGAATTTGGATTTCTGACAAGGACGCAGTTGTTGGAGCCATTCCCCATTGAAATGGGGTCTTATTCAGCACTGCTAATAAGAGGGTAAAGGCAGCTAAATACAGCTGTCTTCCTCAGTGTCATTTGGGATTTATTAGCAAATATGCAGTGGAATTGAATCCCTTGTAAGTACTCTGCAGCTAATGGTAGATAGCAATTAGCTGAAATGACTACTGTGGAGCACTGATGCTGCATCAGTGAGGGGACAGGAAATCTGGAGCCAGCACACAGACCCAGCAGCTTCCAGAACTCCCTGGAGTTTTTCCCCTCTGGATTTTCTGTTTCATGCCCTTAGCAAAAGAGTGTGGTGAAAATTTCTCAGTCTGGGTAATCCCCAGAGCTCCAGCTTGAGCAAACACTTCCCCAGCAGCAGCACTGAGTGTGTGTGGATATTATTTTTAATTCTGGATATTATTATTTGCAGCTCAGGGGTCATGGAGAGGACTCACTGCAATGTTGCTGCCAGTGGGAACCTCCTCCCCTGCAGATGTGAAAGGATCTGGCCCAGATGTTGGAGCCAGTTCAGAAGTTGGGTGCAGCATTCATGGTTTTTTCATCTCCAAACTCAACAGGAGGTTTTGTTTCCTTCCCTCACTAATGGGGTGAGGTGCAGGTCAGGGTGTCCCAGGGGTTCCCAGCTCCTGTGTGCTGGGGTCCAGCTTCCAAAAATGGTTTGAATCAGGCTAATTTCATTTATATCTTGATTTGTTTTCCCTGCCAGCCTCTTTGAGACAGAAACCTTGTCAGGAGGGGATTGGTGCTGGGGAGGGAGAGAGGAGCTCTGCTGGCCATGCTCCACCAGACCTGGATTTGGGAGTGAGATAATTGAGGATTTTCATTATTCCCCTGCCAGGCTGCTGCTGGGTGTGCTGGTGATGGAGAGGAGCAGTGTGGATAAGAGGGACTGAACGATGGATTGGTGCAGTGCCATGGCAAGGAGATGGTGTTTAAGGGTAGGAAGTTGAGATCACCTGTATTTAGGATCAAGTAATGGGATTTTATTAAAGATTGGAGCTCATTTGGGAGCAAGTGACAGAGAGAGGCAGGTGTGGATGTGCTGGACCCTGCCTGGGGCAGAGTAAACAGGGAAAACTGCCCAAAACCCCTGGGGAGAATGCCCCAGGCAGAGAAGAGCAGTGGCCTGGGGCTAAATGGGTATAAATTCACTGTGAATAAATCCAGGATCCTCAGGAGGATCTGGAGCAGCTTTCCTCAGGTAGGGAAGCAAAGGAAAATATTCAGACTGCTCCCCATCAGTGGAGGGGACACAGCCCAGGGGTCTGGAGCCACCTGGAGCTGGTGGTTCAGAGCCATCAGCTCCCTCTCAGCTCCAGGAGCCCTGCAGGGCTGGGAAAGGAAATTGATAAAGGGGAATAATTCCCAGCTTGATTGACTGGCAGCATGCCCTTCAAGAAAGTAATTATTTAAATGCATATTTAGTTCGTTAAGCCAGTGAATATGCATTTACTCTGAGCACCTGGTAAAGCTGATCCTTTTTTGCTTCTGAAGAAATGTTTAATTGCCCATCACGAGCACTCTGGAATTAGATTTATTTTTGTACAAAACCTAATCAGATTGCAAGTAAGATGCTAAAATCTGTTGCTTCACTACCTCATATCAATAGAAATACTGAGGGATTTTTTTTACTACTCTTGGTGGTTTTTATCTGCGTTACCTTCTGTCTAAAAGCTTGGAGTTCTGAACTACACAAGGTCTAATTGGGAATGAGTTTTGCAATCGCCCCCACTAACATGAATCAAATATCTATAAATACCTTTCTTTTTCCCTTTTCTCCTGTTTTTAAAGGCAGTTTCACCTTGCAGGCAGGAAGAGTTTCTCTTGCCCTGTGATATCTGCAGCATTTGAGGCAGCAGACAGCTGACCCCAGGCTGTGTCTGGTGCCACAATAATTGTCTGTGTACCCTGATGGAGTTGTTGTCAGCAGTGACAGGTTGCTGGGAGCAGGGCAGCCCTGAGCAGGGTTTTGGGAGGTCTGTGTGTGTGGTGTTCCCACTCTGGGGAGCTCATCATCACCCAATTATGATATCCCAATTGCAGTGTTTGACAGCAGTCATGGTGATCTTTGATAATGGCCCTGCTGGCACCTTGTGCTGTTCCCTTTATTTCTCACAGTGTCCTTGGCTTCCCCAGCACTCCTGGGACTGTCTCTGCCTTCTCCAAATTGCTGAAAACATTTGATATGTAAGAATCTTTGTATTTCACCTTTTCCAGAGGCACATTTTTGCTGTGGAGCTCTTTGAACAAGCTTGCAGCAGGCAAAAGGCAATCTGTGCTGCAGCTCCTCATTAGTGCTGCCTGACAGTGATGGGTGACCCTGGGAATTCTCGTTCAAGGCTGCTCCTCCCGTTTTTCTCAGCTCTTCCTGCCTTCACATCAGTTATCCTTTACAGAAAAACTTGAAGAGGAGGGAGGGAGCCCTGCCCACGCTGGATTGGGGAGAGGTTTCCTGTCACTGCACAAGGAATGTGACCCTTCTCTGCTCTGACAGAGTGAGAAGCAGCATCCATCCATCCCTGCCTGGGGGCTGGCAGGTGTCACACTGATGGGGACCAGCATCGTGCCACCCCCTCATTCCCCTGGCAGAGCTCTGGGCAGATTGCTGAGTGCATTCTGTGGCCAAACACTGCATTTATGTGAGGCCTCAGCCCCAGTGCTTCCTTCTGCTTTGGAGCTCTGCTCAGAAAATGCACAGACAGCAGGAGAAGAGCTTGTTGTCATGGATTGTTTTCCCTTTGCTGGTCTGTCAGGGTGCTCAGGTTTGTCCTTTCAGGTGTGTTTCATGGTTGAGCTGTGGGATTTGGAAGTTTTTAAAGTGGAATTTTGGTGTGCTTGAGTTTGTCCCTTGACCTTTAGTTGATTCCTCTGCCCTGGGTTTGTGTACCTGGCTGCTTTTGAGCCTGCAGTGGTTGAACTGCATGCAGAGGTGCAGGTGGGTTTTACAGGTGGGTTGTGTGTCTGTTAACAACTGCAAACCTCCAAGGCAGCAAAGGCTTGGCAGAGCAGGATGCAGGGAAAAGCCTCCTGTCCCTTCCCCGTGTTTGCCCAGGTCCCAGTCCCAGCAGTGATGATAATTAGACAAGGCAGATACTCTGCAGAGCAGCCTGTGCAAGGACAAACAGATTTTAATTAAGGGCTGTGTGCACTGGCAGGTCGTGTCCCTGCCTTGTGCCTGGCATGGGAGCACCAGGGAATCACCCAGGGAGTGAGAGTGGGTCACAGAGTGAGCTCTGGGGCTCCAAGGTCACTTTGGGGTATGGCACATGTGCTCCCACCCTTGCAGTGTGCACCTGGGGTTTGTGGGGATGGGAACCTTCACTTCAAGCTGTTAAAATCACCTGGGGAGTTGCACACAAGCTGTACAGCAATGCCATGAGTTTGGGAAATTGGTCTCCACCCCAGCTTTTTGGACTGTTCACAGCTGGTGAACTCAGTTTCTGGATATTGGAAAGGGTTTTGTTTGGGTTGAAATTCGAGCTCAAGTCAGTTTGCTTCTGTCTCTGCCACCTTCTCACTAGCATTAACTCCAGTGGCAGTGCTCATTCCTGCATTTCAGCCCTCTCAAGATTCATCCCCACTAAGCTGCCTGAAGTTAATCCTGCTGATTTGAGTACAAGATGTTTCTGGTCTTCCTTCTGTCCCAAAGCTCCTTTGGGATGTGTCAGTGCCTGATGATGATGCAGGATCTACAAACCATGGATCTACCTTGGGACTGATGAAATTTTGGTGGGATCCCCAGGCAGAAACTCAATAATTTTCCTGTGCTCTAGCAAGAGGATCAACCTAGAGAATTTAAATGTTTTTAATCTTAATATTTTTATTCCTGCAATCAAACAGAAGCTGAGGAAGGCACAAATGCTGCACTGGCACCACAAGCAGCTTTCTTGTATAAATAAAATAGCCACTCAAATGTTGGCTTTGCTTTGGAATGAGATGTTTGTGTGGGAGTTTGAGGTGGGAGCTGCTTCACAATCCCCTGATTCCTTTTGTTACCTGGTGGCTTTGGGGACAAATTAACAGCAAGGCAGAAGAGGTCACAGGTGTGTTTGGAGGGAGAGTTTAAAACCAGGTCTTACAGTGTTTTATTTGGCCAGTCCTTGTGGCTGTCCTGCTGTGGGGGATGCCAAGCATTTGGAAGCACAGGGAGCTGACTCAGCAGGGAGCTTGCCAGGGAAATGGGCTTGGATTCCAGGCAGTGGATGAACTGCTCTTGGAGGAGCTGGATTTGTTTCCTGGCAGCTGAGAAAGCGCTGTTCTGCCTGTTTGTGGGGAAAGTGTGGCAGGGTTGGTGTTCCCTGTGTGCACAGCCTGGGGCTGGGGGAGCACAGCCTGGGGCTCTGTGTGCCTGTCCCTGGTCTGCAGAGCCCCTGATTTCAGGGCTGGGGCTGGGCTCAGGCTCCTGGGTGGTTTTTGGGGATGCATCTTCCAGGGCTCAGCAGGAAGCTGCTCCAGGAGCAGTCATCTGGGCAAGTTGTGCTCTTGGGCTGGGTACCACAAACTTCCTCCAAGTGCTGAGAACAGACTGAAAAACACCTGCAGGCATTTATTATCTTCTGGCAGACCCTTGCTGTTCTGCTCTGGACAAGGGAACTCTGTGTTTTACTCAGCAGATGTCCACCTTTGACCTAGGTAGTTTTGACTTTTAAAAATAAATTGAGCATAAAAAGAACAAAGAGAAGCATCAGGATGGAAGAGCAGGAACTTGCTGTGTCCATGCCTTGGGAAGGGGCTGGCTTGGCAGCAGGCAGGACATTCCTAATGACAGCTTGGGAGTAGAATTTGGGATAGGCTTGGTCTAACAGGGACAGCAGTGACTTAGGGCTTGGTGGAGCACTCAGAGGGGAGTGTTTTCTTTTTTTCTTTCTCTTGCAGCAGTGTCAGTGCTCACAGTGCTCTCTCTGACAGCATGGAGTGCCAAAGGTGTCACAAAGTGCACGGGAGGAGAGCTGGCCTGGAGGCCAGTGTGCAGAGCCTGTGGAAAAAGTGACAGCAGGAGAGTTAATGAAAAGCAGACACTGAGCTCTAGGAGCTGCTCAGCCAAGAAAATCTGCACAGTCCAGGGTTTTCTCTGGTGTCCAGTAAAAACCTGTTACAGTTTGGCTTCCCTCTCTGTTACCCCAGAGAAAATGGCTCAGGTATAATAAATACCTGGATGTGTGGCCTCTGCAGCACCTGGGAGGAAAGCAGGTGTTACTGCTGTGGTGATTCCTGAGCTGCTTCTCCAAATTCCTCTGGGGCTGCCTTTGGCTGCTTGCAGATGTGATTTGTAAATCAGAGAATCTTAGAATGGTTTGGGTTGAAAAGGACCTTACAGACCATGTCATTCCAAACCCCTGCCATGGGCAGGGACACCTCCCACCTGCAGGTGGGATCTGGACGCTCCTGTGTTTTGAGGGAAAATCTAAAGGTGTGCAGTGAAGCAAACTCTGTAACCATTGCAGAGCAGGGTGGGAGCACTGCAGCCAAGCTCCTCTAGAAAGAATTTCCTTGTTTTTTTGGCAGGATGGAGGCGTCCTGCCTGGAGCTGGCCCTGGAGGGAGAGCGCTTGTGCAAGGCTGGCGACTTCAAAGCTGGGGCAGCTTTCTTCGAAGCAGCAGTGCAGGTGGGGACAGAGGACCTGAAGACTCTCAGTGCCATCTACAGCCAGCTGGGCAATGCCTATTTCTACCTGAAGGAGTATTCCAAGGCCCTGCTGTACCACAAACACGACCTTACCCTGGCCAGGTGAGTGTCAGCACTGCTCCATCCTCGCCAGACACAGCCTGGAGAGAGGGCAGGTTCTGTGTGCTCTGAACCCAGAAATGCACATCCACAACTGACCCTGGGGGTGATTATCCTGTGGAGAATGTGGGACACAGCAAGGATGGGTCAGCTGCCTTCAGAGCAGGGATGGGGATGTGAGCAGGGTGCCTGGAGCCAGAGCAGGGCAGTGTCCACTTCTCCCCCTGGGTGTTCCCTTAATGACCTGCAGTCATTAGAGCAGCTCTGAAACAGCAAATTGGGAGCAAGGATCTGCCTTCAGGATTGTGGGAACCTGTGAGAAGCTCTCCAGCCAGATGTCTGTGCTGGGAAGCTGCAGCTTAAATCTGCCTCCAGCAGCTGGTGAATAAAAATCTCTGAGCTCTGTAACACCTTCATCTTGTAGAACCATTGGGGACAGAATTGGAGAAGCCAAGGCAAGTGGCAACCTTGGGAATACCCTGAAAATACTGGGGCAGTTTGATGAAGCTGTGGTTTGCTGCCAGAGACACCTGGACATTTCTCGGGAGCAGGGAGACAAGGTAATGATTCCAGCAGGAAATATTTCCTGGCTTTGAAAATAACCTGTCTGCAAGTCAGCAGATGTGATCTGCTCAAGGTGGGCTCTGGAGGGAGCTGCAGGGTGAGGCTCTCCCTTCTGGTGCCATTGCACATCTCCTGCTGCTGAGAGGGTGAGGATGGGAAGGGAAAATGGGGGTTTGTGGGTCTGAAAGGTGGGAAGGGAAAATGGGGGGATCTGTGGTTCTGAAAGGTGGAAAAGGAAAATGGGGGCTTGTGGTTCTGAAAGATGGAAAAGGAAAATGGGGGTTTGTGGTTCTGCCCAGCACTGGGAAGGTCCGTGCTGGGATGTGAAGTGTAATACCTTGCTGTTCTCTCTCCCTTTAGGTGGGTGAAGCCAGAGCTCTCTATAACATAGGGAATGTTTACCATGCAAAGGGGAAGCATTTATCCTGGAACACAGCCCAGGACCCGGGTTACCTGCCTCAGGAAGTCAAGGACACGCTACAGAAAGCTTCAGAATATTATGAGTAAGTGCCCAAGCTTGTCCAGCCCCTTCTCCTGCAGGGAACAGGGCCACTGACTGAGAACTTGCAGGTTGTAATAGATAAAGAATATTTCCCCAAGATGCCAAGCTGTGTTGGCAAATTAATCTCAAGGAAGGTGAGAAAAGGTCTCTTCTAAAATCTGAGCTAAAATCCACGCTGGCATTGGCTGTGTAAAACTCCCTGTGGTTTGGATGGTGCTCGTGCAGTGAAGTGCAGCAGTCTGGTGAGCAGGGCTGGGATGGGAAGCTCAGCTGAGCTCCTGTGGCCCCTGCTGCTCTCTGCTGGCCTCTCTGAGGATGGATCCCTGCCTGTCTCCATCCCTGCCACCCAAGGGAAGAGTCACTCTGAAATCCTGCTTCTTCTCAGGGTTCTGCACTTTGTCTCGCTTGTCACAACCTTCCTTTTCCTAAATCATCTCAAAAACCGCTGTTGTGTGCCACAGGGGAGGGTTGGCACCACAATTCTGGGCTCTGCTTTTCTCCTTGTACTTCAGGGTTCTGCTTTTGTAATGCAGTTTTTAAAATAGGCTTTTTAAGGGAAGAGAGTGATAAGATCTTCTATCCCTCCCCTCACATCTGAGGATGTGATAATGCCTATAAATAACTCACCACCCTTTTTCCAAGGAGTGGTGCACATAGCATAGCCAGGGGGTGAATTTGTGCCGGTGGTGAGTGCTCCACCATTCTCTGTGTGTGTGAAGGGGTAAAAACAAGATAAAGAAATGCCAGGAAGCTCCCAGAGCAAAGCCCTGGCATGGGACTGTTGATATTGAAATGATCCTGTGGTCCTGGTGCTGCAGCTTGGTGACCATTTCTGATTTAATGGGTGTACCCTTGGCTTGGCACAAACTCCCAGGGGTGTCCAGCACAGCCTGGCACCTGTGCCCAGGTTCTTGGGAGGGAATTCCCTCTCCAGGGCTGGCTCTCCTTCCTCTCTGTGCCAGCTCCCTCCCCTGGCAGGGCTGTGGCTCATGGATTTTCTGCTGTTTTCTTTCAGGAGGAACCTGTCCCTGGTGAAGGAGCTGGGGGACAGAGCTGCACAGGGCCGTGCTTATGGCAACCTTGGCAACACCCAGTACTTACTGGGCAACTTCAGCGAGGCCATTGCCTTCCACAAGGAGGTAGGAGACACCTCTGCCCCTCTCCTGGCTGTGGGAGCAGCTTTCCTTCCCACCACAGCCCAGCAAGCACAGGGAGATGTTTCCCCCAGCTCCTGTGTGAGCCCCAGGCTCTGCCCTGTTGTTCCAAATCTCACTCCTGTCCCCATCAGCTCCCCATGAGCAGCTTGAGGGAAGGGCACTGTTGGCTTGGAAACCAAGGGAGGTATCCAAGGGCAAATTGCAGCTGGGTCTAGCAAGGCTTTTTGGGTTTTTTTTTTTCCTGCTCTTAATTTGTCTCAGTCTAGATTTTAATAAATGCAAGCCATGAATTTAATTAAGCTGCTGAAAGAGCTGTTGATCAAGAATAAATGCTGCTTGTAGAACATAATAACTTTCTGCAAAGCTTTACAAGGGAGGTGAGGTGTCAGAGTCCCTGCCCCAGTTGAAATGCAGTGCAGCTTCTGTTGCAGTGTGTGTGTGTCAGTGGAAGGAGGAAATTCACTGCTCCTCTGGTTTTTAAATGCTGGGGGGTGCAACATCACTGCCACTTTGCCAGGAGCCTTTCCTGATGCTGAATTGCAGAAGAGGGAGAGGTTTTCTTCTGCAGCCATCCCTGGGGGACAGGTCCAGCACAGCTGGCTGGGAGCTTTGCAGCCCTGAACCTCAGGGGAGCTGCTGGGGAACAGAGACAGGGGTGTCCCTGAGCTGTGCTGTGGGACAGGGGTGTCCCTGAGCTGACTGAGCTGTGTGACAGAGTGTCCCTGAGCTGTGGGACAGGGCTGTCCCTGTGCTGACTGATCTGTGGGACAGGGCTGTCCCCATGCTGTGCTGTGGGACAGGGGTGTCCCTGAGCTGAGCTTTGTGACAGAGGTGTCCCTGAGCTGTGTGATAGGGCTGTCCCTGTGCTGACTGATCTGTGGGACAGGGCTGTCCCTGAGCTGTGTGACAGAGTGTCCCTGAGCTGGCTGTGCTGTGGGACAGGGCTGTCCCTGTGCTCTGTGACAGGGCTGTCCCTGTGCTCTGTGACAGGGCTGTCCCTGAGCTGTGTGACAGGGCTGTCCCTGAGCTGTGTGATAGGGCTGTCCCTGTGCTGACTGATCTGTGGGACAGGGCTGTCCCTGAGCTGTGTGACAGAGCTGTCCCTGAGCTGTGTGACAGTGTCCCTGTGCTGACCGAGCTGTGTCTCCTGCAGCGCCTGGCCATCGCCAAGGAGTTTGGGGACAAGGCAGCCGAGCGCAGAGCCTACAGCAACCTGGGCAACGCCCACATCTTCCTGGGCAGGTTCGACATCTCTGCTGACTACTACAAGTGAGTGACCCTGCAGGTCCTGAGCTGGCACAGCCAATCCTCAGCTCCAGGGGCTGTGACAGGGGACCTGGGGTGGCAGGGCTGCTGTGGGGGGTGATGCAGGCTGTTATTCCTAAAGGTGACAGCCCTGTGGCCTGGCAGTGACCAGGGCTCTTTGTTCCCACCTGTTCCTTGCAGGAAAACCCTCCAGCTCTCCAGACAGCTCAAAGACCAAGCAGTAGAAGCCCAGGCTTGCTACAGCCTGGGGAACACGTGCACACTGCTTCAGGACTATGAAAAAGCCATTGAATACCACCTGAGGCACCTGGTGATAGCACAGGAGCTGGGGGACAGGTAAGGGAGCTCCTCAGGTGAGGTGAAGAGCACTGACCCCTCTCTGACCTGCTGTTCTCTCCTGCTGGGGTTAAGCACCAGTGGTGTGTGCTTGGAAGTCATTAGAAATCTGTGTGCAGCCAGCCCTCAGTCCAATTTTCTGTCAGAAACGTGACCTGATTCACCTTTCTGGTGCCATTCAAACCTGGAGGTTGTGCCCCCAGTGCTGTGTCTGTGTGGGCTGAGTGAGATTCCTAACCAGAGCTACTTGAAGAAAATGCATCCTGCTCAGTGCTCTGCTGCTGTGTTGTCCCAGGAGAGCCTCTCAAGAGCTCCCTCATGTTCACAGAAGTTGTATTTTCCTTAAAAGCTGTGTGCTTAGGGCACACAGATGAGCCACTTTGCCCTGCTGCTCTGGGTTGATGCTGGAAACCTCCATGTACAAATGATGTTGCATGGAGATGATGCATCTTGTTTCTTGGTCTTGCTCCTCATTGTTTAGGAGGCTTCCACTTTTAATTTTTCTTAAATTTTAATTTGTTTTTTGAGAGGCTGATTCCTTTTTCGTGGATATTCTGATCCTGAGCCCTCTTGCAGCTGAAGTGACTTTGCAGCCAGCTCGTTGTGCTGAATCCCCTTGGAGGCTGGGTGTCCTCCACTAGATGGAGCAGGGACATCAGGCTGGGAGAGCTGTGCCTGCACCCAACTTGTGCTCAGGGCAGGCACAATCCCACCCCAGGGTGAATCATGCTGTGGGGGTGCAGCCCTGTGGGCTCCTGCATCTCTGGGAACACACCCTGTGAGCAGAAGGTATTCAACAGGGTGACAAGAAAAACGGTGAGATGCTGATCCACCCGCCCAAACCTCTGAAAAGGGAGTTGCAGTCATGCTGAACCTCCCCCTGCGCCCCCAGGTGCTTTTTTTATCCCTTCTCCCCCCACATCTGCTCGTTTGCAGAGCTGAGCAGGCTCTGGGGAGCTGGAGGCTCTGCCTGCTCCTGCAAACAGCTGCTGAAGGAGCCAGGCTGGGTCTGGGTCTGCATTCCCCTGCTTTCCCTGGCTCCTGAAAACCTGCAGCAGTGCCCTGGAGACCTCATGGAAATCTGTCCCTGTCCTTGCTGGCTGCAGTTCTGTGCTGTGTGTTCACCCTGCAGTGCTGGGGCTGTCACCTGCAGTGTTCTCTCCTTGCTGGTTTAGCTCTGGGCTGGTGGTGAGCCAGAGCTGGATGTTTCATTCTGGTTGTGTCAGGAGCTGGGCAGGAGCTCTGGCTTCTCCTCTTGTGCTGCTGCTCACCAAACCATGCTGGCCTTGCTGCAGTGCTTGTATTGTGTCCCCAGGCTGTTCATCCCCCAGCCCAATGTAAGAACAATTTAAGATGTCCAGTACACTTCATTTCCCAGTGCAGAACCTTGTGGAGGTGGAAGCAGAGCAAGGAGCTGTCAGTGCTCTCCAAAAAGCCCTGCTGGGCTTTGCCCAGCATTTCTGTGGTTTGACAGTTTCCTGTTGTGCAGGGTGGGAGAAGGAAGAGCCTGCTGGAGTCTGGGAAATGCCTACGTGTCCCTGGGGAGCCATGAACAGGCTTTGCACTTTGCAAGGAAACATCTTGAGATCTCCCAAGAGGTAAGAGAAGCTGGTGCAGATCAGAGGGAACCTGTGACCCCTGGTGAGAGCAAGGCTGTTTTATGCCAATGAGTTGCATTAATGCAGTTGCCTTGCTCTCCCTGCTCTGGGAAGCCCTTCTCCCTGTGCTGTTTGTGGTGTTCTTAGAACTGCAGAGCTTGGCTGGAAAACTTTTGATGGGAGGCTCCCATCCTTGCCCTCAATTACAGCAAATGTGTGAGCTGTACTTTGCCCTCAGCCAATGTTCTGGGTGAGAAAGGACCTGGGGACTTGTCCACTGGCTGGCCAGGGTGTTGTACTCTTGGTGTCCAGTCTGTGAATCCCCCTTTGCTGAGCAGGGGAGATTCCAGCTGAGCTGGACCTGCAGTGTCCTGGGGCAGTGGGTGCTGTCCCCAGCCCTGTGCCACAGCCACCCCCTTTGGGCTGCCCTGTGTGCAGCTCCTTGGCCTTGCCCAGCTCTCTGCAGCTTTCCTGCTGTTCTCAGAAGTGCAGAAAGCCAGAATTCCATTGTTTGCTCTTTTCAGTGTGTTGAGGAAATCGGCTGTGGCCTCTTTAGTCTTCCCCAGATGAAGAAATTGCCCTCTTGAAGCACTAATTGAAATCACCATATGTAAGTGTGCTGGGTGTTCTCCTGCCTGTCTATTAGGTTGGCTAAATCTCCGAGTAGGGCTGACACAGCAGCCTAATTACAGATTTAATTATACTTATCAGGCACACAGAAGAAATACTGTTCTTTGGCCTTGTACATTTTAGGACAGATTAACTTTCCCAGCTCTGCTTAGGCTGGGGCTGAATCCTCAGAGCCAGCCATCAGCTGAGGGGCCATGGGAGGATCAGCACTGGTGGTCCTGGGGCCTTTGGGGTGGGAGGGAGCCCCAGCAGGGTGGGGGTTCCCAGTGTTGTCATTCCAGCTGTGTCAGGAGTGGGTTCCCCATGGCAGATCCCATCATGAGCTATGGAGCAGTGCAGAGACTGTCCCTCTGACAAGCACCAGGATTTTGGCTTGGAGAAACCTTGTGGAATTCAACTTTTCATGCTGATGTTCATAACTCACTTCCCATCACCTCCTTCCCAACAAAAATCTAATGGTGGAATTTGAATCCAAATGAAACCAGCTCAGGGTAACCACACTGGAAACTGCTGCAGTTTGATCAGAGGTTGTTCACAAAATCCCACTGGAGTAAAGGATATATTCCTAAAAACCTTGGAAGCTGCCCCTAGTGCTCTAGGACACTGCTCTGGAGTGCTTCTGTCATCCCAGAGTGCAGCTCCTGGGAGGCTGAGGGTAGAAAAGAGGGCTCTGCTGTCGTGTGTGTGGCACGTCCTGCCCAGGGTCATTGTCCTGTCCTTCTGTTCCTGGTTGTTAATAGGGCTTTGGAGATGATCTGAAATGAGTGGAAGTCAGGGAAGCACTTAATAATTGAGCATCAAGGACTGTAAGACCCAACGTGGACATAGTAATTTCTGTGGAGATGATGTCAACAGCAAATCTCCTGTAATTGGCAGGGGGATTTGTGCCTGGTGATAAGCCCTTTGATCTGCCTCCCTTTACTGCCGCTTGGGGCTTTGTCATAAATAATGTGGGGATTTATGGTTTTGTTCCATGCTGCAGTCTATGGACAAAGGAGCTGTTGCCAGGCATTTAACAGGAGTCAGGCCCCTCCAGGGGAACAGCCAAGGTCTTCCTCTGTCACACAGGCTGCTCTTCCTCTGAAGATCTGAGGCTGTGACCTCTCTGTGTCCGCTGCTGGTGTGCAGCACAGCCTTTCTCTGCTGTGGTTAAACACTGAGGAGGATCCAGGGTTGTGTCCTACACCTCCTCATTTGAAGCAGCAGGAGCTGTTGGGCAGATCTCTTCCCAAACATCTAACATCAGCTTCCTTGGCCTCAGGCCAGCGAGGGGTGGGGACTGGGAAAAACCTGGAATTCAGAAGATTTTTTTGGAGTGTTGTGTGGGTAGATCACCAGGAACAGCTCGAAGTTGTGTGGCTGTGAGCCAGGAGAGAAGGGCTTTCAGGGCCCTGCTGTGGCAGTGTGCTGATGGCAGCGTGGTGTCTGCTGCTCAGTAAATGTGGAAATATTTGAGCAGGGGGGCTGGGAGTTGCAGGGCTCTGTGCCAAGCCATGTGTGGCTGCAGGACAGCCCAGACATGCACGTTCAGGCTCAGTTCTGTGGCACTGGGCGAGCTGAGCCCTCTCAGTTCCTCGCTCTGAGCTGTGTCTTGAGGTGCAGCACGGCAAGCACAGCCCCTCTCCCAAATTCTCCCTGGGGAAGGAGCAGTCCTGGAGAGCTGGGTGTTCTCTAGGTGTGTCCAAGCTGTCTCTGTGTTGATTTTGGGGTGGCATGGCAGACCCTTGGCTGGGGGCTGTTTTTTGGGAGCTCCCCATGCCTTTAACCACAGCCCTGTTGGTTTTCCTGCTGCAGATCGGGGACAGGAGCGGGGAGCTGGCAGCACAGCTGAACATGGCCCAGCTCAGGGCAGCCCTTGGCTTGAGCCCTGGGGAGGAGGACGGGGCTGCAGCTCATCCCTACTCTGGCTATGAGGCACAAGGTGAGTTCTGGGGTTTTGGTGGCGTTGGGAAGTTTGGGGAATTCTGTGGTGTGTTTGCACATGGGCAGGAAATACAAGTGCTGGAGCAGAATAAGGTTCTGCAGTGCCTTCACCACTAAAAGGACTGGGATGTGTTTGCTCTGTGCTTTTTTGGATCCCCAAAAAAGGGCACAGAAGGAGTTAATGGAATTAATCTGCATTGGGAATGAAATTCCACGTGCCGTGCAGCAAACCAGCTTTTGTATCTTTTAAAGCTCTGCAGGGCTCTTTTCTCTGATTTGACTGATACCAGAGGCTTTCAGGGGCGACTGGCAGGGATTTTTGGCTGCTCTTATTCTGATGAGCACCCAGAACAAGCTTGGAACATGGATTAGAGGCAGGTTGGGACCATCACTGGGTGGCATCTCACCCTTGGAACACCTGCAGCAGTGCTGAACATGGAAACAAGATGTGGCAACACTTGGTCACAGCAGCCAGAGTGGCTTTACTGGGCCCTGGGTCACTCTGCCTGTGCTGCCAGGTCACCACAGTGCTGCCAGGTCACCACAGTGCTGCCAGCCTGACTTGGGCACTGTCCTGGAGCTGCACAGGTGGGTGCCTGGCATGGGGCAGAGTTATTAATTCACACAAACTGCATCCCAGGAGGTGTCCCCTGCTGGAACCTGACCTTGCTGGCACAGCACATCGCCCTGCAGGTAGCCCAGGGAGGGGAGGGAGAGGCTGGCTCTGTGTGTGTGTGCTCATATTGATGTCCCAGGCATCACCTGCTACGTCAGTGCTGGAGCTTTTCCTGGCACTGGAGCTGTGGTGAGGGAGCCAGCATGTCCTGCTGTGCCCCTCTGGAGCTGAGTGCTGCCTCCAGTGCTGTGGGGGCCACAGCAGCTTCCCCAGGCTCCCTCTGCACCCCTGTAACTCCTGCAGAGCTCAGAGGCCTCCTTTGGCAGGTCACTTTTTGTGAAAGTGGCCCATGGGCTGCTCACCGCCCTCCAGAGATCCAGATGTGCTGTGCCAACATCTGGAGCCAGCAGTGCTGTTTCTGTGCAGGTCTGTGATCCCTGGAGGATGGGACAGGACTGAGCAGCTGCAGTCTCAGCTCTGGAGGTTGCAGTGACCTCGTTAATCCGTGGTGCTCACGTTCCCAAGGCTGGAGCTGTTTGTTGAGAGAAGGACAAAGTGTTCTTGGGAGGAGCACCCAGCAAACAGCTGGGATCTGCAGTGCAGGGAGAGGAGGATCTTGGAGAGCAGGATTTCCCCTCTCCAGGTCCTGGGAATCTGCTGGGGAGGTAAAAAAATCAGCTCAGTGTTGGTGGGAGGGAGTGTGAGATCACACCTGGCTGAGCTCTCAGAGCTTCACAGGTGGGGAAGGTGCTCCCTGGCACAGGGAGATGTGCAGGGGGTCTGACTCCTTTTATCCTGCCTTCAGCTCTCTTATTCTGCACTGCAGTGGAGGATGAGAGGCCACCAATGTGTCTCTGAGCCCTTGAGGAAAGGGAGATGTATTTAACGACTGCCAGAATTTTTGGTACCCTCCTGTGCACCTATTAAATGATTAGAAGAGCATAATTATTTATATTATTAATAGCAGCAATTCACAGCCAGAGGAACATCTGTTTCTGTAGTAGGAAGCAGGTGAGAGAGTTGAGATTCAAGTTGGCTTCTGAACCAGCCATGCCTTTTGCTGTTGACAAATCTCATGGTGAGGAGAGCTTCCCATTTTTTTTTTCCCATTCAGATTCCTTTTCCTGCTTAAGGTTACAAAATGGCTGCAATCCTCTGGTTAGGAAAATGTGATAAAAAATACCTGGGAGCAGGTATAGGAAAGCTTCCCAGAAAAGGCTGAGCCAGATTTTCACTGTGATGTCCTTCACAGGTTATTTCTGCTTTCAGGGCTTGGGCTTTGCCCTTCCCTGGGCTCTGGGGGTGGAGGAAGTGCCTGATGTTTTCCTCTGCTGTTCTGGCTCCCCTTGCTGAGCTCTTCATTATTTTAATTAATATTCTGAGGGTATTTGGATGTCAGAAGACAAAGCTGGAGGCCAGGGAAGTGGGGCAGTGCTGCAGAAGTCTTGTGAAAGCAGCGACCTTGTTGGGAAAGGCAAACACAGAGAGCTTAAAGCAACAAACTGAAGGAAGCTGGAGAGGAGCTGGAACATGAAATAAATAAACAGGGGCTGGGTTTGCTTCTCCAAACAACCAAAAATGTGGCCCTGAATAAATCTCCTTCTCTCACACACACTGTAAGCTAAGAGTTGAGTGCTGGCAGGCTTTGCCTGTGGAGAGGAGTGAAGGATTTTTCTGTGGCTGCATGGGGTTGATTTTAGGGGTGAAGCAGCACTGGGAGATGTCCTGGGGAGCAGCCAGGCAGCCCTGGTGCCCTTTTGCAGATGAGCTCTTTGGGCTGAAGCTGCAGCAGCTCTGTGAGGAGCTGGGAACACCGAGCTGACCCTCCCTGCTCCCAGCCTGGAGCAGCCCCTGCAGGGGAATCAGGTCTGGGGGTGCTGAGGGTGCTCTGGGGGATGTGGGATGGGGACACAGGGACAGGGAGCACCCAGCACTGGAGGAGAGGGGAGCCCTGGCCACCCTGTGCAGCTCTCCACAGTGAGAGCTGATTTGGGGCTGCTTTTCTTCTCTTTTGGCAGCTCGTCAGCCTCAGCCATCACCTGCTGGCAGCAGCAGTGTCAGGAGACACGAAGCAACCTCTGCTGGCAGCTGGGAGTGGGTGGGGAGGGCTGCAGGTGTTCCAGGAGGCGTTGGCATGGGGATGCTTCCAGAGCTGGCTCCTGGCACGGTTCCTGAGCTGTTTGCAGAACACAGACACCACTGCCCTGCTGTGCTTGGCTCTGAGGGCAGGGAAGGGCTCAGCCCTGAGCCTGCCTGGGAGCAAACCCAGTGCAGGAAGCTGCAATCCTGGAGTGCAGGGTGATCTGACAGCTCTGAGTAATTGCTGTGATGTTGGGCACATCTTTGATTTCAGTTTATCCCTACACATGCAATGGGCATCACCTTTTCTCTAACCAAGGCTGGAATAAACCTACCTGCAAATAAAACATGGGCAATTTGGGTCAAAGAATGAGCCTGGCTTCCCCTTTCTGCTCATCTGCTGAGAAATTCTAGGCATGAGGCTGCTGTGCTTGTCTAGTGTTCCCTGCTGGGGATGCTCATCCCTGTGTGAGGCAGCCCAGCTCCAGGCTGTGCCGTGCAGTGGGCACAGAGCCCCACTCCCTCCTGAGCTCTGCTCAGCTCTGTGGGGCTCTAGCTGTGGGGCTCTGCATCCTTGGTGCAGTTTTGAGCTCACCTCTTCACAGGAATCTTTGAACCCTTGGATCAATCAGACTGGAATAGAAGAAATCCGCTTTTATGTTTTCCAGCCTGTTTGTTTTTGTTTGTTTGCTTGCTTTAAATATCTTTGAAGTACCTAAAAAGTGTTTAGGGCTGATGGAGGAGGCAGGATTGACCATCCCTGTGCTGATGCAGTGGGGGAGGGAGGTGGTGATGCTGCTCCCCCTGCCAGCCTGGGGGATGCTGCCCAGGGCCAGGGATGTTCCCTGCCTGTGCTTTGCTCAATCTCCCTGCAGAGAGCTGTCAGCTGAGGGCTGTGGCTGTGTGAGAGCAGCATCTTGCTGACAGTGGGCCAGCCCTGCTCCCTCAGGCTGTGATTTCACTGTCTGGGGAGCTTTTGCCTTCCCTCAGGCAGAGCCAGGGTCACATCCCCAGCATGGAACTGCCCCGTGTCCTCACTAGTCACACAGAGCAGCAATTGGAAGTGTTTAATGTTAAATATCCTCTGCTCTATTTGATTTTTCCCAGGAGCTGATGGGCTGCAGCTCAGCCTTTTTTTTTTCCCCAGTGAAAATGAAAGCCTGAGGCTGTGCTGGTTAATTGTACCTGCTGAGCAGGGGGTGATGGATGAGGTGCTGGAGCAGCAGAGTGGCTTCTGGCCAAGTGCAAGGAAGGATTGGTGGGCTGGTGGCTTTGTTGTGCTCCAGCAGGTGCTCAGAGGGGAGAGCTGGGGCAAATATTCCCCTGGTGGCCAAAAGCCCTGTCTGTGGTGGCCCTGCTTCCACAAGGGAGTTCTGGAGAGAAGCTTCAGGACTTTTCAAAGATGCCTCTTCATTATAATGAGTTTTTTTTCTAAACCCTCTGCTGTTACAGCTGTTAAATCATTCCAGCAGCACTGATGGGGGGGATGAACCTCTGAGTCATTTGGATTTTCAACTCAGTAATTTAGCACTCACTTCAGACTGCCCCAGTATTGGCTTTAGGAAGTTTTAAAATATCTTCCCAAGTATTTAATGCTCCCCTCTCATCCTGCTGTGTACATGAGCCTCCTTCCCAGTATCAGTGTAAAATGCAGCAGGGGTTCTTGGCTCACAGCACAGGAAATGCTCCAGGACTGGAGAAGATGATGTTGTGCTACTGAAATTTGTTTTATCTTGATGCCAGGGGAAGATGGCAAGTGCTGGAAAGGAGGATGAGGAACAGGCCAGCTCCTGAAGCCTGTGGCAGAGAAGGAACAACGTGGCTTGTGGCACAGCCATCCATTCAGTCAGGATTAAATCTCTTCTTGTGGGGAGACAGAACTTTTTGGGAATCTGGATTCTGGGCAGGCTGCAGTTCCCTTTGGCTGCAGCTGCAGACTCCAGCAGCACTGCCAGCCCTGCTGTGCTGTCTGCACCTTCCCCAGACAGTTTCCCTTGTGGTGCTGAGTAGGAAATGCCACAGCTGTGCTGCTGCTCTGGCCAACACAGCACTGCCTTGAGGAACAACGTTCCTCTGCCTGCTGTACCTTCTGTGCAGCTCAGAGCAACAAAAGAAGAAGGAATTTCTCTTTCTTGCCCAGCTAGAATTTCTTTTTCTCTCTGAAAACTTTCTGTATGGATGGCCATGATCTGTTTGGCATTTCTCTGAGCAGGGCAAGGCCAGACCCTCAGCAGAGTCCCTGTGATCTCTGAGTGTCCTCAGGACCATCCTCCCTCCCTGGCAGGGACAAACCCCTGGACAGCCAGCCTTGGCTTAGCAAAAACACCTGGCAGAGCTCAGGATGCCAGCCCAGCGTGTTCCAGGAGCTGCTGGCTGATCAGGAGGAGGGATCAAGTACATTCCCCCTCTTTTTTAGAGGATTTTACTGTGGGTGCTTGATGGCTGCTAAGCTGACACGTGGCTGCTCCTTCTCTGCCCTCCCTGAGTCATCTGGAGGACAAAATCCTGTCCTTGGGCTTGTGTGGCTGCTGGAGCTGCTGCCCCTGTTAATTGTTGTGTGTCATTTCTAGCTAAACTCTGGTTTAGCTGATAAAGGGTGGTGGGAGGTCATGAGACTCTGCTGTGTCCTGGCAGGGAGAATCCTGCCCTTAGAAGCCAGCCAGGTGTTGCTGCCAAGTGCATCACATTTTGTTGGATCAGCCCTGGGGTGCTGAGCCTCCTCCCAGGCTGCTCCACCCAGTTCAGTTTATCTCCCAGCAGATCCTTCTGTCCCCACAACTGTTCCTGTCTGGAGCAGACGATTGCCTGGGGGGTTCTGGTCACAGGAGCCTGTGCCTGACATGGCCCAACCCTCCCACAGCCTCCAAGGCTTGTGTTTGCCAACTGTCTCAGGGTTTTCTGTGAATGCCCCCTCCTAAATATTTCATTCCTTGACCCAAATTCCCGATGTTTTATTTGCAAATCACCCTTGGTTAGAGAAAAGGTAATGGCTATTGCACATTGGGGGGAACTGAAATCAAAGATGTGCCCAACACCACAGCAGTTACTCAGGTTTGTAAGTCTATAAATAAGATCCCCCTGTACTCCAAGACTGCAGCTTGAGTTTATTCCTACTGGGGGAAATAAATAAGAAAAAAAGCAGCTCCCTTGTGCCATTTCTACCTGCAAGAAGGACTCTTTTTTAGGTTTTACCTCTTCATGTGAAGGTGAGGGCTCTTTGGTCTGTGATCCAGAGCATCTCCTCATTCCCTCTGCCCCTCTGAGAGCCTCTGTGGCAGCTGCTCACCCTGGGTGCAGTCAGCAAACACCCCAGGGCTCTGGGTGCTGTCAGCCTGTGCAGCATTGCTGTTATTTCTGGCATTTTCAGCTGTCAGACTGGATTGTGGAGATGCAGAGCTCTGGTGACAAACACAGAGCATCTTCTGCCACATCAGCCAGACGAGCAGCTTGATGCAAAGGGAGTTTCTCTTTATTGCCACATATTGTGTGCAGCTTTTTTAAAGGAGGAGAAAGCTGCAGGATTCTTGCTCTGGAGCAGAGTTTTGTTGTTCTCAGGGCCTGTTGGGAGGTTTGGATTTGCTTGTGCTCTGGATCAGTGCCTCCCAGCAGAGCAGGGATCATTCCTGTCCTCAGACAGAAGGAGCCAGAGCTGCTGGGATTCCCTGGTCCTTCCCTGCCTGCAGGACTGGGGAGAGCAGATGGTGCTGCCCATGGATGGGCACACAACAGCTTGGCACCAGCATTTTATGGCCCAATCATCGTAAATAACTGATATTATTTGCTTTCTCTATTTAGAGAAAAGCATTGTCCTACCCCAGTAGCAACTGGGAAAACAAATGCCACCATTTATCAGGCGAGTGCTGACAATAATAGAGGTCAAGTGGATTTATAGTGCCAGAACCCATTATGTGTTTGAAGACTAATTAAAGCCTTAAATGAGATGCTTGTCCTACTGGAGGCTGCCTCTTTTTTTTTTTTTATCCTTCTTTCTTTTCCTGCTGCTGTGCTTGTTTTCCCCCTCCCCCTTCCCTTTTAAGAGCTTTGCTGTAATAATGGAGCACGAGGCTGACAGAGCTCCCCTGATTAGATGTCAGCAGCGTATGATTTGAGCTGCTCTGGGAGCACTGGGAGCACTGGACCGTGTCTCCACTGTCACTTCAGAGCTGGGAAGGGTTTCCAGACCAGCATTCCACCCCAAACAACTGGCTGGCTGCTCTGATTTAATTATCTTGAGCGATATTTGGAGTTGCCTGCCCGAATCAAGGTTTGGGTCTGTACAGATGGGGAGAGGCACTGGCCAGGGCTGTAGAACCCAAAATCCAAGTTGGTTAATGCAGGTAGAGGGGAAATGACCTTTTCATGAGAGCTCAGCATGTCCTGGTGCTGGATTTGTTGTGTTGTTTGGGCTGCTCTGTGAGGATGATGAAACTCCACAACCTTTCCCTGTTGCTTTTCCATGGGGTCTCCTGTCAGGTTGGATCGTGCCTGCTCTGGCACAGCCCCCCAGAGGGATGCAGCGTGTTCCCAGCTGCAGACACACAACTGGTGCTGCAGGAGAGGGGGCAGAGCTGGGGCTCATCAAAGCTCATGTCAGCTTGATGAGAGCTCCTGCCAGGGCTCCCTGAGTCGCTGCTGCACACGCTCAGCTCGATCCTGTCAGCTGCAATCTCTTGGAGATGGAGCCAAGGAACAAGCTGTCTGCCCAGCTTGCCCCAGTGCTCCTCTCCATGAGATGATCCCATCAGCATCCTTGATAAAACTTCCTTGTGTTCTCCTTGGCTGCAGATTAAAGACAAGAATGTGAAAACGGTTAAACCTCCCTCAGCAACCAAATTGCAAAAGTAAAAAGCTGAAAAAAAAAAATTTTTAAAAATCCCCTTGGTTCGTGGTGCTGTTGAGATTATAGATGGGGAGGAGGAAGAGATTTTTGAAAAAAAATATTTAAAAAAGGAACAACACCCCTGAGCAGTGAAAAAAGCAACATCCCAGGAGCTCCAGGAAAGCAGGGCATGAATGCAGCCAGTCAGGAGCATTGCTCAGCTGATGTTCACAAGAAGGTTTCAACTTGCTCTCTTTGAGACCTCAGTAAACCTCCAAGACAGAGAGAGCATTTAGACAGGCCCCTGAGGTTTTCCATTACTCTGCAGCAGCCTTGGTAAACATGCCAATAAATGCTAGGGAGAGAGAGAGGAGGAAAAAAACCTTCCAGAGGAGCAGACCTGGGTTTTCAGCTGCTCAGTCCTTCTCATCCCCAGCTGCCACTGTGGATCAGCACTGGGGAGAAGGAGGCAGAGCTCAGCTTTGGCTGAGCATCAAGGTGTGCTGCAGGGAAAAAGAAGTTGGGAGAGGCTGAGAGTTACACCTGGAGCCGTCTGAGGGGATGGAGATGGAAAGTTAACAGGACTGCTGTCGTGGGACACTTGTGAGTATGGAAAGCTCTGCTCTCCTGGATGGGAATGTGTGGGGTGAGAATGGGAGAAGCTCCCACACATCTGGAGGGAGTTGCTGCTGGTGTGGATCCAGTTTCTTGTAGCCCTGAGTGATAGGAGCCCTCTTAAAGCTGCTTGTTTTAGTGGTGATGAGTGAGGACAGCGTTTGACCCCAGCACTGGCTGGGATTTCTGGAAAAAACAGAATTGGGTGAAGGTTTTTGTAATTCTGAACTTCTCCCTGTCTCAGCTCAAGTGTGTGTAAACCCCACACGGTCACAGACAGCCCCCAGCACGAGAACAAGAGGAAAAGCTGAGTTGTTCTGCTGGGAGGACTCAGCTGCTGTGTGTGTTGAATGAACACCAGGCAGGTTTTCTCTGCTCAGATTTATGGCTGCTGGCCAGCGGTTCAGCGCTCTGGGAGCACACAAAAGCACCTGAGGATGGAGGTGTGTAATTAATGACTCTTGAGACAGCTGGAAATGATGTGTGTTTATCTAGCTGGGCACACTTTGCTGCTTTCTTGCTTTCCTGGAAGTCGCTGTTAACCGAGGCCGTGACGCACGCTCCCTTCCAGGGGCTGGGTTGGAAACCCAAATGTGCCTCTGAAACCTGAATATACTTCTGATGAGCTGTGTGGAGGTGATTTTTAATCCTAATTTTTACTCCTGATTTTTACTCCAGACCCACCTGCTGCTGTAGTTTATTTGAGGGAAGCCACGAGTAGCTGTAGCAGTGTCCACAGTTCCTAACTGGGAGCTACTGGGAACAACCCAGCCCTGCCTTCCCCTCTCTGAGCCACGTGGCAGCACCAAAAATCCTTCACCCAACTCCCAGCCATCCCCTCCGTGCTGGGGATGGTGGAGCAAAGGGAGTTTTTGGGTGTTAGGAGGGGAGTCACCACCCCTGGAGGTGTCCAGGGAGTGACTGGACGTGGCTCTTAGGGCTCTGATCTGTTGACAGGGTGGGAATTGGCTGGATTTGAGATCTTTGAGGCCTTTTCCAGCAGAGCTGCTGCAGGTGGGCCCTGGCTGTGTGTGGAAGGGGCAGGGTTTGGTGGGAACACTGCTGCTCCTGACGTGTGCTCAGCTCTGTTCTCCACCTCCAGCCCTGATGTCAGTCCCCTGAGCTCAACCCCTGCTCATGAATCACCTGAAAACAAAGTGGTGCTAACGTGCTTTGTGGAGTGGAGAGGCAGCAATGTGCAGAAATGTTTTGAATCCCTTCAGGGTGGCACAGACACAACTTTAGGTCACCCCTGACCAGCTCTGATGGGTGTTGGTGACCCTTGGTGAGCTCCCAGCTGCTCTGAGCTTGTCTTGTGGAGCTGAGCTTTTCACAGTGCTGTCCTTGGGGTTGGGGCAGTCTGGGCACAGCCCTGGGTGTGCTGGTACAGGAATCCCTGGAGCCTTTTTCCATTTAATCCCCATGCTCTGCTTTCTCAAATCCTCCATTTGTGGATTTTGTGCTGTCCAGGGAGCAGCTCTGTGACCCCCTGAGCTCAGAGGGACAAGGAGCACTGGTGCTGCAGGGCTGGGGAGCTGGCAATGCTGGGTTTGGGGAGTTTGCTGCTGCAGGAACCACACAAAGCCCCGTGGTTTCCATTCCCAGGGCTCAGCACAGGGATCACTCCTCCCCCAGGATTTCCCCTGGAGCTTGGAAGGTGTCACAGGAACTCGAGTGGGGAGTTCTGGGCTCTGCCCTGAGCAGTGGGAATCAGCTAAACTGAGCCATCAGGGAAGGGCAGAAGCTTTCCCAGGTATTTTGGAAGCATCCCAGGGCCATTCTGCACATCCTGGCTGCTTGGCAGCAAGGCAGGAGCAGCTGGGAGCAGCTTGAAAGGAGACTGGAGGTGAAGAGGGTTTGGAAACCAGGAGCCAGAGCTGAACTGTGTTTCACCCACTCTGTTGTTGTTGGAATCAAACATCAAAATCTTATGAAATATCAAATAAATATCATAAATCCTGCCAAGTTTTGATTCCTCTGTCAGGTTCAAGGCAAGATTTTGTTCCCCTTAAGGCTGGGCCTATGATAGTTAGAAAACATTTGCTCCTTCACTTAGTTTTCCAGCCTCTGTAACTATAGAAAAAAGCTCAAAGTTGAGTCCCAGAAACATTCTTTCAGCTAAAAACATGATGATAAAGCAGAAAATCCACAGATGTATTAAATTGTCCATTTGTTACGATTTTTCTCAATGCCAGTCCCATGACTTTTGTGGTTTAGGGTGAGGTTTGTAACTCCTGAATTCCAGAGACCTTGTCTGAGATCAGGGTCATGGTGTGGCCTCACACAGCCCTGTGCCAGTGCTTTGAAAAGACCCAAAACAAGAGGAAAAAAAACCCACATTTGAATCTCAAGGCCAGCACAGCTGCATCATCCCATCCCTTTGACTTCCAGCTAAGCAGAGCAGAGGATCTGTGGACATTTTTTGGTGACACCCCCCTGATCTGAGAGTGTTGTTTTGCAGGAGCCAGGCCAAAGAGACTCCAGAGGAACAGCATGGACAGCTTAGACCTCCTCAAGTTCCCTTCTGAAAAGGTAGGCAGAGATGTCTGGCCTCAGGGACTGCCAGTGGGGATTTGTACACAGATTCCACTGGGTTTGTTGTTGACTGGCTTCATTTGCAGGGAAATGTGCAATTAGCAGATATCCTTGGAGTCAGTGGGATTAACCAGAGAGGGTTTCTGGAGGAGAGGAACAGCTGGTCTCACTAAAAAGGCACTTAACACTCAAAGCTGAAAAGTCACTTCTGGGGATTTTTTTTGAAGAAGCAGCTCTTTATTGGGAGGATCATTGTGAGCAGTTTAGCTCCAGAGTGGCTGTGACCCCAGTGGAGGGACGGAGGGGACACACAGGGATGGAGCTCTGCAGCAGGCACAGGGTTTGCTCCAGGGTCTGTTCCCTGGGCTCCAAGGATTGCTTTGCTCCTGGGAATGTCAGATCTGAGCAGATCAGCGTTTCCTCTGTGTCCCCAGGGCTGGTCCTGCAGCACTGAGCCCTTCCAGCCACAGGGATCATTTCAGTCTCAGAAAATCCTGCTGCTGCTGTGGGCTTTTTGGTACAAATCATCCACATTCCCCCAGTGCTTTCCAGGTTCTCTGAGTGTCCCAGGGAACATTTCTCCTTTACAGAGCTGTCACAAAGCTCACCCAAGCTGCAGGTGGGTCAATGGGTACCTAAAAAATCCCAGTAAACACTGGGGAGGGCAGGCAAAAGCTCCTCCCTGAATTAACTCTCATTGGAAAATAAATTCCAAATGTCCTGATGTGTTTTTATCAATTCTCCCAGTGCCCCTTGGCTGTTTTGGCTCCTGCCTGCTGTCACCAATGTGACTCCATCTCTTGGGTGTCCATGGCAGGGACAGCAGTGCCCAAGGTCAGGGGACATTGGCTCTGTCCCCATCAGAGCAGCACAGCCCTGAGGGCTGGCCAGGGGCTTGGCTGATGTGTGATTTGCTGTTTGTGCTGCTGTTTGCTGCTGTTTGCTGTGACAGCACTCGATGGTTCAGGCAGGGTTATGGATTATTTCAGGGGAGGGGGGAGCTGTGGGGTCAGGTGTGAGCCCTCCTGTCCCTGCAGTGCCCTTGGCAGGGCTCAGCTCACCTCTCCTGCAGTGTTCTGGGTGCAATTGGTGCAATTCCTCTGCTCTGTCCCACTCACAGGAGGGGTTCCAGCCCTTTGTGCTGTGCTGGGAGTGAGGAGTAAACCCATGGAGTGAACTGAGACCTCTCCAGCATCCCCTCAGTGCTGTCTCTGCCAGAAATGCCTTCTCTTTCTTCTCTGCCTTCAAAGCCAGCCCCTGTTAGCACACCTGAGCTCCTGCCCAGTGCCTCTGCACAGAGCTGTGTGCTGGGGAATTCCCTCCTTGGAGCTGCAGCTCCAGCACAGTGCAGAGCACTGATCCTGCTCACCCTGCTCTCCCCAGTGTGTCTCACTCCTCCATGTGATCTCCTCTGGTTTTATCTGCCAGCCTCTTGTTTATTCCTTTGTGTACCAGCCTGAAATCCCTCTCACATGCTGGCTCTCACCCTGAAGGTGCTCAGGTGCTGTAATTGAGTCATCTCTGCTCTGTCATGCTCTGAGCAGTGAGGCCTCCAACCAAGGCACTGCAAGCACTTTCCAGTTCTCATTTCTATTCTCTTGGCTGCTTTTTGACATGGCCTGGCTGTGCTGGTGCCATCAACATGGCAATGAATCTGTCCCCTGTTCCCACTGCTGCTGGTTGGGATCTCTGTCCCCTCGTTTCCCCATGCCTGGGGTGACAATCCTGCATTTCTCCTGCCAATCATGAAAACCTGAGCCAGGCAATTGCTGCAGTGACTGTTTGTTGCTTTCCCAAGGACCAGAATGGGGACAGCCACCACGTGGGAGAGCTGAAGATCTCAGGGAAGGAGTTCTTGTCATTGCCTGGGAGAACGAAGAAGCACCAGAGGCCCCAGGGACCAGATGCATCCCCTCTGGAGGCTGGCCAAGTGCAAGTCCAGGTGCCACAGTCGGTAGGAAGATGGTTTTAATCTCCAGTGCTGATCTGGGAGTTTCTCATGTTTGTTTTTAGCTCGTTTCCAGCTTGTTGTGGGGGGTGGAAAACGGATTCTGTAGCTGTGCTCTGTTTGTTGGCAAATCCTTTTTGCCTTTTTGAGCCTCAGTCTCCATCACAAACTGCTCTGTGAGGTGGTGACATTTCTGACCTCCTTTTGGGACAGAGCTGAGCTTGGCAGAGTTTAGGATTGTCAGGATTTGAATTCCAGAAAAACACAGCAGGGTAGGTGCTTGGTGGAGCTTGAATTGCTCAGCTCACGAGGAGTGGGATTGGTGCCTTCAAAAACCTTTCCAGATCTTTGGTGAGTGACCAGAAGTGCTGGTTGCCTTTGCCAAATGTGGGACTGTAGAAGTTCTGCCTCATCTCTGATCACAGTGATGGTCAGTGTGCAGAGAGGTCTCTTGGAATCCATCAGAGATGGTGGAAATCATCACCAGGAGTTTTTCTTTGGGAGCAGCACAGGTGGATTCCTTTCCTCAAGAGGGATTTCCAGGCTGCTGATGCTGTGTGGGGAGCTCTGATCAGTCTGTGGATGGATGGGGAGCTCCCCAGATCCCTTTCTGCTGGTTTTAACCTGGCAGTTCTGCTGCTCTGGGCTCTCCCTTGCTCTTGTGTCGATGTTTGTTGTGGCAAACACAAATCCTGGGGAGCTCTCCTGCAGCTGTGCTGGGTTTGTTCCCAGCCCTGGAAGCAGGGCTCACACCCACAGTGGTGGCACGTTTCTGGGTGGTGGGAGGGGGCTTGGAGGTGTTTGAACTCGGTGAGAAAAACCCCAAATCCTCAGCTTGTTGCCAGGAGAGACGAGATGTAGCAGGAAAGATCAATGATCTCATGGGTGCTTGGAAGTATTTAGGTTTTTGCTTTACACAGAGTCTCTAACACACTATCACAGTTCTGTGATCATGCAGAGATTCCAGATGGAATGAATCCAAGCCAGAAAAGATAGGCCTATTTCTTTTTTTTTTTTTTCCTTGGCATTTAAGAAAAAGCAAAATTAAATATTTTCATGCTGGCTAAGAAAGAGTCAGAGCTGCAGAGCCTGGGATGAAGCCTGGCTGTGCAGTGGGGATGCTTGAAGGTGTTTCTGGCTCTGAGTCCTTTGTTCCTCATCTGTGGATCAGGGGGAGAACATATCTGCTGTACCTGTGTGCATGAGTGTGTGGACACATCCCTTTTTTACCACAGCCATTTCTGATTTTCAGTTCACTGGACACTGAATTTTTACCCCAACTGAGGTGGTTTTTTAAAATTTTTTTTTTTAAGACTTCTCAGAGCTCATTCTTCATTCCCAACTGTGCTTGTGGAAATGGTCTGCTGGGAAAAACATTTCCTGCAGCTCACCGGTGCAAACATGATCATGGAGAGGGAAAACAAAACTCATCTGAGGCAGAGAGGAGACAGCAGCATGGGGGCACACAAGGCAATACAAAGAGAGGAAAAAAACCACTTCTGCCAGAAATAGCCTTGTATTTTTAACTCAGACATTCAGCCAGAGACCAAACAAAAGCCACACTCCATCAAGAGCTGGGAAAAGCATTCCTTGGGAGTGTAGCTGTGGATCCATGGGCTGGGTTTGGATAAAGGGCTCAGTGGGGCTGTGCCAAGCACTGGTGAGCCCTTGGCAGGGCTGGGGAGAGGCCAGAGGGCTCTGTGGTCACTTCAGGGTCACTTGAGGGGAGCTTTGCTGGGCTGGTGCTCCCAGGCTGACTCTGCAGCCCCTCAGAATGTTTGAAGCCAGCGTTGTCCTGTGGGTTGTGCCATCAGCAAAGCAGCCCCGCTGTGTTCTGCTGTCATGGGGGGGTGAAAAGCTGCAGTTCCATCCATGGGAGCAAAACCCACCACAATGGGAGAGGAGATTTACCTGGTGAGGTTGTTCAGACAACTCCTCCAGAATCCTCATTTTGCAAGGAAAAAAAAAAGAAAAAATTCTCTTGAATCCCTAGAGTTGATCTGAGGTGCCACAATCCCTGCAGAGAAAAACCCAGACTGTGAGCAGGGAAAAAACTCCTGCCTGGACTTCCCAGGTGATGTGGTGTGAGCTGTGGATAAACCCAGCCCCTGACCTCCATCCCAAGGGGTTTCTGCAGCTCAGGATGGAGGTGCTGGGGGGTTGTGCCTGACTCAGAGCTCTGGATAAACCCAGCCCCTGACCTCCATCCCAAGGGGTTTCTGCAGCTCAGGATGGAGGTGCTGGGGGGGTTTGTGCCTGACTCAGAGCTCTGCATTCACCCCCATGCCCTGCCTGCTGTTTACCTCCCTGCTCCCCGGGCTGGGATGGGGTAATGCTGCTCCCTGCCTCCCCCGGGGGGTTACAGAGGCGTGATGATGATGGCTGTAAAGTTGTTTGAGCTCTGATGGCAGGAGCCCGTGCTGGTTGTTATTAGCATTGGCGATGATGCTGCTGCTAATTACCGAGCTGCTGGGAAACTCCCCATGGGAGGAGGAGGGGAGGGGAGGCAGGGCAAAGTGGAGTGAGCAGGGGATGGAGAGGAGCCTGTCCCTGCTGGCAGCTCTGTGCAGCCCTGGCAGGAGGGCTGAGGCTGAGGGAAGAGCCGTGGGGATGCTGGCATGGATGGCAGGAGCCCTGGCCCAGGTGCTGAGGAAGGTAGGAGAGGTGGCAGGTGCCCCCTGTGCCCAAGGCTGCTCTGCAGTGTCACTGATGCTCATGCAGGAGGGTCCTGACCCTGCTGGGGCTCCCTGATCCATCCCCCTGAGCTGGGGGAACCTCCCAGGAGCAGCCCTGGCAGGTTTGGGGGTGGCAGGGACAGGGTCCTGCTCACCTGTGAGCCCATGGGGTGCTGTGAGTGCCTGGCTCTTCACACCAAGGGAGGATTGGGTCTGGGAGGATCTGATGAGTGAGAGGTGCTTTTGGTCACGTTTTTGCTCTGTTGCAGCAGAGCCCTGAGCAGAAGTGGCTGCATTAAAGCTCTGTCCCTGTGCCTGCAGCTGTGGGCAGCCAGATCCAAGTCCCTCCAGATCCCTCCCTGGGACTGGTGCAGTGCACACCTTCTGAGTTTCCTCTCTTTTAAAAAGAACTTCAAAGCAGAGGTTTTGGACTACGTGAAACTTGCAGAACATCAAAGGCTTGCTCATGAATTTAACCCCTCTCTCCACTGTGGTGAAGGTCAGAATGCTCCAGCTTGGCTTTGACTTGGTAGCAGATGTGTTTCAGGGGGTTGTTAAAGGTTACTGGAAGGATGGGATTTTCTGACCTTTCAGAAACATCTGAGGCTGTGTCCCTCACTCTCCTCTGTGCAAAAAGGAGGAAGGGGTTGTGTGTTCTGGAAAAGATTTCCTGGGGTCCTGCCCCAATTCTGGGCCTGTGTTTGAGGTGAGAATTCTTTGAGGTTGATGGGACTGAGCATGATGTAGAGTTCAAGGGCTAAAACACTTTATTGTGCCAAGGTCCAACAGCTGGAGCAGAACCCACAGAGCGAGGTAAGGCTCAAATCCAGCCCTGAATGCTCCTGATCCTCTGCATCTCCCCTTCCCAGGGAGTGATTCCTCACTCTCAGACCTGTCCCCACCCTGTCCCCAGCCCAGCCCATTTATAGTCAAGGTGAAGGGGAGCTGTGCTGGATTGCAGTGACAGCTTGCAGGGATGGGTTGTTGATGTACACTGAACGATTTTCAGGCACTCACCAAACATTCCCTGGGACAAATGTTTTTATAAGGCTTTTTTTATGATTACAGTCAGAAACAGCCATAAAAGAAAGGAATTTTTTGTAGGTCATCCATCCCTGTCCCAGAGGCAGGGTGCCAGAGTTCTTCTGATGGTTTTCTGTCTCAGGATTTATTGGGGGATTGTTGGGTTGCAGGGTGCTCGTGGTTGACCCCCTGAGGGTGGCAGGGAGCAGATCTGGAGGATCCTATTTGAATCAGGGGTTCTCCAGGCAGCTCTGGGCTGTCAGTGTCCCCATCCATCCCCTGGGACTTCTCTAGGAGCTGCAGAATGGGCTGGATGGGTGCAGGGATGTGTCAGCCTTGGGGGTTCTGCCCCCACAGCATCATTTCCCTGCTTTCCTTGTCCTGTCTGGGGGGAGATTGATGCTTCCCCAATTCCCTCTGGAGCTGAACCTGGGGTTTGTTGTTCTGTGGTGCCTGTGCACCTTCCCTCTGGTTTAACATCAGGTTGGTCCCTGTTTCATTTCCCTGATGGGGCAGTGCACATCACACCCTCCTCCATCCCACAGCCTCCACGTTTGCTCAGCTGCAGGGCTGTAATTATGCCATTAGTGCTGGTCAGACTTTCTGGTGTAAACGTGCTCTGAGAGGAAGGGAGCAGCCAGAGCCAGGGAGAGAGGAAAGGCAGCTGCTGCTAAATTTAAGACTGTTCCTATGACACCTGGAGGCTGCTGTGGTGCTGTCAGTCCTCTTGGAAGTGAGCAGGTAAACACAGAGCTGTGGTTTGTTCTTGGAGTGCTTTATCTTCCTGTTCAGCTGGTGGGACCTTCCAAAGTGCTCGGGGCAGGGAGGCTGTGCTGGGTCCTGGCTGGAGGCAGGATGTGCAGGAAAACCTGGACAGGTATGGGGAGGCTCTGCAGGGATTTGGGCTCTTGGGAGAAGCAGGCAGGGATGTTTTCCCAGAGTATCTTAAATTGTCTGGCCTGTCTTTCTCTCTTTGTTAAGCTGTAGGGTGTTTATCTCCTGTTCTCTGCCTCAGATGGGCTCTTTGCACAAGGCAGGAGAGGTGGGAGAAAATCTGTGTAAGAAATCTCCCAAATCTGGAGGTGCAGCAGAGCCAAGGCTCTCAGGAGTTCTGCAGAGCCCTGGCAGCAATTCTTCAGTGGGACTTTGGTCATGGGAGGCAGAGAAACAAACGTGGGGATGAAAAACCTCTGCAAAAAGTGGCAGCACAGAGGTGGGGGGAGGCAGCAGCGTTTTCTGCCTTGTGCTGCCTTTGCTGCATTCGTTGCCTCAGAGGCAAATTATCAGTTTCTTCCTTGAATATTAACAGCTGCCAGGTAATGAATTCCCCCTCTCTGTTTTATAATGGCATTAAAATTGGGATTTGCCTTGGTTTTCTCTGTAATTATCCAATGAGCCTGTGTGAGTGAGAGGGAGGCAGAGCTGGCTCTGCTGCAGGCAAGTGTCATGCCTGGGGGATTGAACTTGGGAATGACCCATCCAAGGGGTTGAATTTGGGATTGAATTTGGGAATGACTCTTCCTGAGGGTCAGATCCAAGGGGTTGAATTTGGGAATGACCCATCCAAGGGATTGAACTTGGGAATGACCCATCCAAGGGATTGAACTTGGGAATGACCCATCCAAGGGATTGAACTTGGGAATGACCCTTCCTGAGGGGCAGATCCAAGGGATTGAACTTGGGAATGACCCCTCCTGAGGGTCAGATCCAGGGGGTTGAATTTGGGAATGACCTTTCCTGAGAAGGCAGGACAGTTCCATGTGCTCCCTGGGCCAGGGCTGGTGTTGGCAGGGCAGTGTCTGTAAGGGCTGCAGGGATCAGTGTCCCTGATCTCCCTGTCTCTGGGGTTTTTCTGTTGCTTGCACACCCCCTTGCTGTGTTTTCCCTGGTTTTCCCTCCTCCCAGGCTGAGGTCAGACTGTGGATCAAAGCTGAGCTGTGTGCAGGGGAGATGGGAGGCAGGATTTGTGCAAGCCTGTGCCTGTGCCAGCCCCACACAGGGGAAGAGCCCTGGGCTGTGCCATGGGCAGGGTGTCCAAGCCCTGGGAACTGCAGGGGTGACACCAAGGACACCCAGCTCTCTATGAGAAGCAGGGATTTCATTTTCCATCCTTAACTGGCTGCATGTGGAGCTCAGCCCTGGAGCTAGGAAACTGTAAAAAAAACAACCAAAAAGCCTCACACCAGAGAAATCTGCTCTAGGAAGGAGGTAAAAACTGAGCTGGTTGTCCAAGGTCACCCAGCAGGCTGGTGGTGAAGGGCTGAAGGACAGTGACCAAGCTGGAGGTGACAAACCAAGCCCCCCAAATCCATTCTGCTCCCCTTGACTCACTGTAACTGAGTTAGCAGTTATTGGCACTTTGAAGCCATAATTGAGGTCTGATTTGCTCCTTGCACAACCTTTTCTCCTGGCAAACTGTCAGCCATCAAGTGGGATGAGGCAGTGAAAGAGATGCTGCACTCACCATTTCCTAGAAACTGTCACTTTAAAGAGAACAGCACTGAAAAAAGGGATGAACTGAAGCCAAGCCCAGAGTGATAACCCTCCAAATGTTTGATTTCTCTCAAAATCTGGAACTTCATTCCTTTCTCAGGTCTCTGCCATGCCTGGGGCACTTTGTACCTTCACAGTTTTGGCCTCTGGTGTTTATTAAACTTCACATGGCAGAAGAGCTTTAAAAAATCTCATAGCCCAGGTTCTCTTTGGATGTAAATCAGCCTAACTGGTTAAATCCCAGGAGCTGGGGTGACACCAGATGACAAGAGGGGCTGTGGTGGCTGGGGCTGTGTTTTATTTTTCTTGCACAACCATCCCTGAGCTCCCAGCAGTTCCCTGTGCTGGTCTGCCTGTGCTGGGGCTACACAGAGAATCCTTTCAGTACCAATATCTTGTGTTTCTCTTTATGTAAATTATATTTAAAACCAGGAGATGCATGCTAATACAATGTTTTTTGGGTTTCACTGAAGGCCAGAGCTGTGTGACCTCTGTCTGAGCCTTATCTTTGGTTGTGGCTGTTTTCAGAGCTGGAGGCTCCCCCAGAGGGCACAGACACAGCACAGCCTTGGGGCAGCTTTGGGTTTTGTCTGTTGGAGCCCAGATCACTCCCAGAGAGCAGCTACTGGGGCATCCTGCCCAGAGCCCACCCTGCTGCCTCCACTGGCTCCAGGCAGCTCCATCCCTGGAGTTTGTGCCCAGGGAGGGTTCAGTGACAGGCAGTGACCTCCCCAGGGCACAGGTTGCTCTTAGGTCACTGTCCCATCCTCTCCTCTGGATTTAGGGTGGCTTTGGGGTCTCTCTGAGTGTCCTTAGGGTGCTGAGGAATTAGCAGGAGTAGTTATCCTTAGGAAACTGAGGCTCCCTGGGAGCTGGCTGAGGGTCCTCCCTGGCTGCAGGAGAAGGGTGGGAATCCACAAATCCCAGGAAGGTTTGAGGGCTGTTTCTTGGAGCTCTCCTGATAAAACCTGTCGTGGCAGCAGGAAGGTTCCCCCTGTCCCCAGATGAGTGTGAAGGCAGCTGAGAGGGGACAGAGTTAGAGGTGCAGGCAGCAATTCCCAGCTGGACAGAAGGTGTCCCTG
This sequence comes from Catharus ustulatus, assembly GCF_009819885.2. Taxonomy (NCBI): domain Eukaryota; kingdom Metazoa; phylum Chordata; class Aves; order Passeriformes; family Turdidae; genus Catharus; species Catharus ustulatus. The sequence continues at coordinate 8,759,279 of NC_046241.1, read as the reverse complement.
GGCAGCTGGACAGAAGGTGTCCCTGGTTTTGGCACTGGCTGTGTCAGGTTAACGTGGCCTCTGCTCACACCTCACCTCCAGCAGCCACATTTCCCATTAGCAGAGCTATTTTTAAGCCTCCCTAGGCAGTTGACACCAATTAATCTAAAAAGTGCAAATAATGGTTTTTCAGAGCCCCTGGCTCGTCCCCATTCCCTGTGTGGCCCCGGAAGCCCTGGCAGAGCTGAGCCCATGAAATGCTCTGAGTGCAGGGAGGGCTGCAGAGGTCCCCAGGGGAGATGTGCAATCAGAGCAGGGCCCCAAACCATCCCATGGATCCAACTTTTCCATGCTGGATCAGTGCCCCAGGGGAAGCTCCAGCTCCCTGCAGTGCTCACTGGAGAGCAGTCGATGCTGCCCTGTCTGCAGAGCCTGGCTGCAGGAGCTGCCACTCCCCTGGCACCTGCAGGAAAGTCCCAGCAGGATTTTTATTTTTGCCTGTGAATCCCAGTGTTGTCTGGGCACTGTCATGTGGAGCAAACCCCAAGCAGGGTGTAGCTTCATGCTGCCCTTTGCAGCACCCAGAGCAGGCGATGCTTTTGGCTGATAGCAGAAGCTGCTCCTGCCTTCACTCGTGATTTTTTGTCTTGCCTGTTTCAACTCTCCTGAGCAGGTCAGACAGACCAAGGCTGCAGTGGCAAACCCACAGGTACCAGCCCCAGGAGCCCTCCCTGCCCCAGCAGGGCCAGGATTTCGTGTTCTGTGGGGTGCCTTGCACAACAAAGCCTTGATCTCCAACGCGGCCTTCAGGCACTGCTGGTGTGAGTAAATAATAATTAACATCTGGGCGTTTGCTGAGCGAGGGGTGTTTGTGTGCAGGCTGGATGTGTTTGGATGGGTGTGCACAGCTCCACCACCAACTTCCCCCATCCCCAGCACCCCTGAGGAAGGTGCTGCAGCTGCTCAGCTCCTTCTTAAAAACCTCGCTGTGCTCAGAGCAAGTAGGTGTCTAAATCAAAGTCTGATTCAAGAAAGCAGCACAATTTTGGCAATCCAGAGACGAGCAGGCTTTTTTTTTTTGCAAAGCTTTTTCAAAGCAAACTGTCAGGAGGTTCCAAAGTGAGGTGCAGGGGATGGGGGGAGCAGGGCATCTCTGCAGCTGGAGCACTGGGTTGTCTCCATCACCAAAGAGCTCACCTGCTTGGAGTGGGGAGGTGAATGGAGAAAATGCTCCATATATTAACCTTGTGCTAATTAATCAGGAATATGGGTTGCACCCTTTCAAGCAACGGAGTTATTTCAGTTTAGCAAATTAGTGCTGCTCAGCTGAGACTCCACGGCTGAGCAAGGTCCTGGTTCCACCCCTGTCTGAGTGCAGAGTCAATCACTGCAAGGAGCTGCAGCCAAAACCCTGTGTTCTGCTGCTTGGGTGTGTGTTGGTGTGCACAGCCAGGTACCACAGCCCTGGAGAGAGCTACACCCCAAAAACTCACTGCTTGTTGTCATCCACCTCCAGCCTGAGCTGTTCCAAGCACTAGTTCAGGTTCACTCCCAGTTTTGGTGTTTAAGGGATCCCCCAGGTTTTGGATGGGCCAGACTGACCTCTGTAGCCGCTGACCTTCTCCAGAGAGTGGCTGGAGTGAGAATGCTTCGACCTTGTGTCCTTGGTTAGTAAAACAAGCTCCAGGTGCTAAATCCTGGCGTGTTTCTGCTTCAGAGAAACCCAGCATGGTAGAATTTACCTGGCATGGTAAATGCTGTCAAAATCCACGTGGAAAAGTTGCTGATTTAACTGCAGAGGACAGTTTGGATACTCAGAAGAGATACCAGGAGTAATTCCCACTGCTCTCAGCAGCGAGGGCTGGGCTGACCCATGATTTCAGCACAGGTTGTTGCATAGCTGAGAAAAAAGTGTAAATCCCATACTAATGTGATTGTGGCACACAGTGGCCCAATCTGGTCACAGCGACTTCCAGACAGTCAGATCAGCTCTGCAAGCAGCAGAGGTGTCAGTAACACTTGAGGCAGACACCCCCAGGCTCCCTCCAAACGCAATCACAAATGATTTTGTCACCTGCTGCTGAGCCACAGGCCGGTGCTGCAGCCCCGTGTGGCAGCAGGGCACGGTCCCAACAGGTCAGCACTCACTGTATTTCAGAAGGAGGCAGCGTGGGTGAGTTATTTTGATTTTGTTTGGAACAATAAAACCCGAGTTATTTGAAATCTTAACAACAGAACCAGCTTTTAGCACCGGCGTTTATAGGGATGAGTGGGCGAGTTGTTTAAAGGGAGAGAAATCTTTGAAAACAGTCCAAGTGAGGGTGATAATTTCATGCTCCAAGGGAAGCTGTGTGCACGTCCTGGGTCTGGGCAGGGTGTGGATGGGCTGTGCCAGGGCTGGGCACAGCACAGTGCAGGGCACACGTGTGCCCAGGGCACGCTCAGCCCCCTGAGCTCCCAGCCTGGCGTTGTAGGTGGTGTCTCTGCAGATCACAGATGTCTCACTCATTCTCTTCTTTGCTGCATCCTAAACTCAGAAGGAAAATGTCATTTCCTCATGTTGTTCCAAGCGCCGACCTCCTGTGTGTGGGCTCTGCCCCTCTGTTATGACCCTTTTCTGCATTTCCCCCTTTCAGAGCTCTCCAAAGGAGGCTCAGCTCTTCAGATCAGGGGCAGAGCTCCTGTCCTGGTTCATTCCCCTGGGCTCACAGGAGCTGTGCCTGTGCCCTGCCCTCCCTCACCTCTTCTCCTCTTCAGTCAGGGCAGGTACAGAGCCAGGACTCCTGATCTCAGGTCCCACACACTTTCCATCTTTATCTGAAAATTGCTGTTTGACTCCTGGAAATGAATTTACTGGTGTGGAATAGCAGAGGTAGCTCCCCAAAGCTGCATTTTTTGTTCAGGTTAAAGGGATTTCCTACTTTTACAGTGTGAAATGAGAATGAAGGACAAATGTGGACAGAGAGCCGGGAGTGCCAGTGGGGCTCTGCCCCTTTGGAAAAATGTTTTTCTTCCCAATGCCCCGTTTCACTGTCAGTAATTCCCATTTCACAAACGTGAGGCAAGAGCAGCTCTTTGGCTGCTGCGTGGCATTTCCATCTTTCCCTCTTTAAAACCCTGTTGCAATTAGAAATTTCCCTCTGTCGAGCAGCGTTACATTTAAATCAAGAGATGCTTATGGCTGAGCAGCCCCGGCTCTTGCAACAAGACAAAAAAACCACACATATCTAATAATACAAGGAGCAGGAGGACTATCAGGAGCTAAAAATGGTCCTTCAGTATTTCGGTGCTTTAAATCCAAGCGATCAGAGTGTGTCTGTGTGAGCACGGAGCATTTGCTGCCTGTGCCTGCGGAGCCGAGCGTGTTTGCAGATGTAGTTTGGGAGAATCGATCCCGATCTATTTTTAAGGTAAAGTGAGCGTGGCGGGTGGGAGGTGAGGAGGTGGAAGGAAAGCTAAATATTCACGTAGCTGCACTGTGTGTGTTGAAGAGCATCATCTAATAACGGGAGGATCGTGGCAGGGAGGTGAGGCACAGAGGAGCGATCTCCGCATCGTGCCAGGCTCCGGGAGGAGGTGGCAGAGCGGGGCTGTCGCTTTAAACCTCGGCTCGCACCCAGCGGGTCACTGGAGCCGGCGACATCGCTCTGAACAAAAAATAAAACCCTCTGGGCTGGGATTCGGGGCTGGGAGAGCCTCGGGCAGCTGGAGCATCACCCGGCGCTGCTGCCCGCGGGGATGTGAGAGCCGGCAGAGCTGAGGTCAGTGAGGAAACTCGGGGTGGGTTTGTGTTTCCTTCTTTCTCTGAAATGAGAGGCTGAGCAGGAGGAGGAGGATATGGAGATAGCAGAGGATCCGCTCGGGTCGGGATGTGCTGCGGGTGCTCGGGGGTTTGAAGTTTTCAGGTGGCTCCGGTGAGAACTTTTCGTTGCTGGTGTTGCTGCAGCTGCGGCGGCGCTCGGGCTGCTCCGGGTGTGCTGTCCCCAGCAGAGGGGGGGTCCCCGAGCTGGGGGGGACACGGGGTGTTTGTCACAGCCCAGCCCTCGGGGGGAGCGTGGCAGGGCTGCCCAGGATTGGCACAGAAGGGAAGCGCTGTCCTGAGCGAGGAGCGGGCGGGTTTTACAGCTCGGCTGCCTCTGGAGCTGGCCGGGAGTGCGGGCTGGGGACAGGGACAGCGACACTCCGGAGCACGGGGACGGTTCTCCAGGCTTTCACCTCCCGGTAAAACAGGCTGTGCACTTCAGCCAGGGATTTCCTTCCACTCCTCTCCTCCAGCCCCTGCTTGCCTTTCTGCAAACCTCCCCCTCCGTCCTCTCTCCAGGTGAGGTTGGGAAGTTCAGTGCTGATGTTTTTGGGGTTTGAGGTGCAGCCCCCACGGTGAGTTCTCCGGGGAGAGGTGTGGGGTGGTGCAGGGCACTGACAGCTCTGGAGGAGGTGCTCCTGGAGCTGGTGGTCACCAGCAGCACCAGCCCTGCTCCTGCCTGGGGATTTTGAGGTTGGCTGCCTTGGAAAGAGCAGAGGTAAGGAGCGGTGACATGGCTGGGCCACGGGGCACAGGATTGTGGGGATGGAGAACTGCCAGGCCTGGGGCAAGGGCATGGATTTCCAAGGATTGTCCGCAGGGGAGAGCTTGGTCCTGGGGATTGATTGCTGGGTCCTGTCCCAGCTCTGTTACTGCGGGATGTGGTCAGGTCGCTTCATCTCCAGGTTCTGTCTCTGCTGAAGTCAGGGGGAATTGTGGTGGTCACACTGAAATGCTGAGGCAGTGTGCTCTGAGGGGAGAGCTGCTGTGTTACCCCTGAACCCGCCACCCTCCCCGTTCATCCCTGACCTGGGCACTCAGCAGACACCTCCAGGCAGCAGCTCCTGAGCTGGATCTGCTGTACCAGACCCACCAGGGTCCATCCAACCCTGGGTCCCAGCTGGCTGTCCCCTGGGAGGGCTGGACAAAGCTGGAGTGAGCAGCCCTTGAGCCTGACAGCTCCATCCTGCCTTGGATCCGGTCTGTAAGAAGCTGAGCCTGGAGGAGAGGAGGGGAACCAAAGGCAAGTCACTGCCCTGGGGACAGCAGCTGTGAGAGAAGCTGGTCTGACAGAGGGACAAGGTTTGGCCCTCTGGGTGGCTCTTGGGTGTCTGTGGTTTGGTTTGGTTTGGTTTGGTTTGGTTTGGTTTGGTTTGGTGGGCGCAACTCCCTTCGAAGGGGACGTTCCACCCACGTTTGGATAACCATGGAATCACTGAGGGATGTGCCATGACTTGGCCAGCTCAGAAATTCCTGCTGTGGTGCTTGGGGAGCTCTGGGGCGCTGTCCCAGAGCTTTGGTGGGGCTCAGCAGCGCTGTGGGAAGAGCTGCATCCCGAGCTGCTGTGGGGGCAGCAGGAAGCTGTGGGAGAAGCCACCACCAGAGCGTTGGGGTGAGGAGATCTCTGGCAGCAGATGTTGGCGTGGTGGGGGCACAGCTGGGGCTGGCTGGGGGTCTGGGTTGCTCAGGTGCCACAGAGAGATTGGGACAGGCTGCTGATGGCAGGATGGAGCTTGGCAGTGGTAATGTGTCCCAGAAAGGTTCTCTGCAGAGTCCTGGTGGGTCCGAGCTGGGAGCCCTGCAGGGCGTTTGTGGGCTGTGGCTTCAGGTGGTGGGAGCTGGGAGCTGGTTTGGTTCTTGCAATGAGGCTTTCTGCTTTGTTTAATGGTTTTTCTCAATCCCAGTGAAGATGGCCAGGGGGGTGAGGCACGGGAGTCAGTTCTGACTTTGTTTTGCCTCGCCTGCACATCTGGAGTGGTCAGACTGAGGGATTTCCACAGGAGATGCTGCTCCGTGTCCTGCAGCTCTGGGGCAGAGCTGGGCAACCCAGGACCTTCTCAGCCCAAAACTGTGACAGGTTTTATTCAGCGTGAGAGAGGAAAACGGGTGGATTTGTGCTTCTCCAAGAGATGTAATGACCTGGCTTGGGGCTCCTGAGGAGCTGGTGGTCCCAGCCTGCAGGGACAGGGGACAGAGCAGGCGCCTGTCGCTCCCTGCAGCTGTTTTTTGCTGCCTTTCCAACACCTCGGCTGTGGTTTTACACATCCTGAATCCACCCAGGCAGGTTAAACAGCCTGTTCCTTCACCAGCAAGGGAATGTGTGCAAAAACCTGGATGCCTTCCAGTGTGAGGAGAGGGAGTTCTGCTCCTGCCCCTCTCAGAAAATGAGAACAAAGCTCTGACCCCCATGAGTGGGACCTTCACCTGCTTGGCGTGGTGCCATCCCTGTCCTGCCCAAGGTCAGGGAGCAGGAGCTCCACACTTGTCCTTGTCCCTGTGTGGGCAGAGGTGGGAGTGTCTCTGTGCTTGTTTGTTTGCAGCCAAATCTGCCCCAGGGCGATCTCTGCAGTGCCAGCAGCCCCAGGGTCCCTCTGCCCTGGGCAGATGGGGTTGGTTTTACTCTTTGTGACAGCCTGGCTGCCACAGGAAGGGGACAGTTGGCAGAATTTGGGCAGTTGCAGTGCTGGAGGCAGAGGATGAGGCCACACAGGGACACCAGGCATGAGGTGAGAAGCGGTTTTGGGGCTGGAGAGCCGAGCAGGTGCCCAGGAGCCATCGGGGGATGTGTCTGTGTGTCTGTGCCGGGGCAGGGCTGGTGCTCAGCCCCAGGAGGGGATGCCCTGGCTCTCGGGAAGGCTCCTGACCCTGGCTGTGCCAAGCCCCGGGCTCGGGAGCAGATGGAGAGCCCCAGGGTGTGATCACACCTCCATCTGCCCTCGCAGCTCCAGCCTCGGGGCTGGGAGCAGCCTGGCAGGGACAGAGCACTCTGTGCCTTGTCATATTTGGGCATTTTAATTAGAGAGGCTCAGACCTGGGGCAGGTTTGGCTGGAGGGAGCCTGGTGCCCGCAGTGCTGCCCTGGGGCCATCCTGGGTGGCACAGCCCTGTCAGAGCTGACATGGCCCATGGGCACTGACCCTGGGAGATACCCAGGCACACAACCAGCCCTGTCCCACACCTCCATGCTCTGGCTGCTCTTCCTGCTGATTCAGAGCATCCTTTTCTCTGCCAGGTGCATTGGGAGCAGGATCCTGGCACCCCAAACTCTGCAGGATGTGCCGTGGGGGGATCTGGCCTCTGTGGAGGGACCAGGCTGCTCCTGCAAGCTGGAACTGCTCCCAGGATCCAGGACTGCTCTGATTTTACTCCATGCAGTCGTGGAACAGCGGGAGGGAGGCTTGGTGTGAATGAACTGGTTTCCTCTAGCCTGAAATTTGGGTCACACAACCCAACATAGCAGAGCTGTGAGAGATGTAGTTCACTCTCAGTTCAAGCCCGAGCCAGCTTTGATTTCCGAGGTGCAGCTGCTGGTGGTTCAGAGGATCCATTGGAGCTGTGGCTCAATTAGTGGATCAGCACGTGGCAGGCAGGAGGTGAGAGGGGTTTTTCCCCTCCCTGATCAGCTCCCACATTGCCAATGTTCCTCTCTGGCCCGCTGCTAATTTTGACGCTGCCCTAAATAGAAGCTGAGTGCATCTCATCTGCTTTGCTTAGCATACAGGAAAATTGTTTTCCTTCATTTACCCAATCCAACTTGTGGCTTTAACCCTGTCAGCACAAGTTTCTCCCCAGTGCAGAGCTCCCATGAAGGGCTTTGCCTGTCCCTGCCATGGGAAGAGCTCAGGTGGGAGCAGCACAGTGTGTGGTGGGACTGGGAGGGCTCCCAGGCTGCCCAGAGTGGCCACCAGCAGAGCTGGGAGAGGGACTTTGCTTCATCAGCAGCCAAGGGAATCCCTTGCTCTGCTGTAAAGTCTGGCTGTGCCCTCTCCATCTCTCTGGTGGAATGTGCAGCCCCTCAGGAGGGACCCAGTGCCCCTTCCCAGCCTGGTCTGTGCTAGGAAATAGCTCAGACAGACCCAGTTCTAAAAGGTTTGGGTTGCTTTCTGTTGTGTTTTTTTTTTCCCAGCAACTGGTGGGACGAGCTCAGTGTGTATGGAATATCCCCAAGCCTGGCAGATGCCACTCTTATCACTGGCTAATTTTATCTCCTTTTCCAAGTGACTCCTTGGAAGGATCTGTTGCTCCTGCTGCTCTGTCTGCTCCAGATCAGGACACACAGCTCTTTCCCTGCTGGAAGTGGCTTGGAGAGGCTGCCTCCAACATGAGCCTCCTGCAGCACAATGTAAATATATCCCTGTCCAGTGCAAGGTGCTCATTTGGGGCTCTTGTGCAAAGAACTGTTGTCCTGAAAAACTGTAATTTTGTGGCATTTTCAGCTGAGTGACTGCTACAAGTGCTGTGCTGAGGAGATGGGCAGTGAGGGGAAGTGTTGGGGTGTGAGGGGCAGGTTGGATTTAGCTGGTGGAAAAAGCAAACCCTGAGCACAGGGCAGCACTTCAGCCAGGGTGACTGCACAGTTCCCCTCACCCTGCTCTGAGCCCAGCCCTTTCCAGCCCAGCAGCTCCCCTGGGAGCAGTGCCAGGTGAATGCTGTCTCCTTTCCCCTCTTTCCCATTCAGCCTCCAGTTTCCTGCAGTGACAGGCTCAGGTTTGGGCTGTGGCAGCGCAGCCTCTGGGATCAGAGGGACCAAGGCTCCAGACTGTGGAGCCTGAACAGACCAGGACAGGGCACAGCTATTCCCGAGGCTGCACCGCACACAGCGATTGGAATCAGAGACTCGTTCGGGGCGTTGTGACTCTGACTCTCCTCTCTCTCTCTTTGCAGAAAATCAACCGGACCCCTTCGGACGAGGAATGCTTCTTTGACCTGTTGAGCAAGTTCCAGAGTAACCGGATGGATGACCAGCGGTGCCCGCTGGAGGAGTGCCCAGCCGAGGCTGCGGAGGCAGCGGCCACGCGGGTCCCTGCCCTGGCAGAGCGGATATGTGAGCACTGCTGCCTTCCCAAATCCCTGAATCCCTGCTCCTGTGGGAGTGACGCTGCTCCTGCTCCAGCTGTTGTGGTTTGCCGTGCATCCCGTGATGTTTTTTTTTTTTCTCTGAACTTGAGCAGCTCCTTGGCAATTATTTAAGGAAGGAGAAAATATTCTTATGTAAATGGTTGGAGAATGCGAGCTAAGGTTTGGGGAGTAAATTAGTGAGAGAAATGTAAAGTGCGCTTGGGTTTTTTTTGGTGTCTTGGATTATGAACAGGGAGGTTGGCACAAGGACTTGTGCCACTTCCAGTAATCTCCAGGAGGAAGATGATGATGGTCATTGCTGAGGGAGCTTTGTGAGAACCTGAGGTCTGGGACAGGTCAGGCTTTCTCAGTAAGTTAAAATATTGCCAGTTTTTGTAACTGCGTTGCCACGGAGGAAAAACTTCTGGATTTTGTACTGTTCTTGGATGTGGTGGTGATAGGTGCTGTGTGAGGACAGAGGAGCCAGAAGGATGGATAAACAGTGGGAAGCTGCTCAGCCCTAGGAAGGACAGGGATAAATTGAGGAAGGCGCCTGACAAATAGGGCAGGAAAGGCAGGGCTGTGTTTGCACTTGGGTTTCGTGGCTTTTTCAGTTGTTTAACCCAAGCTGGGGACAAGCTCTAAAATGCACGGATCACCCTCACAAGCTTAATCACCAGCACAAAGGGCTTAAACCTGATATTTATTTAGTTATTATATTTAGTTATTTAACCTGATGGATTTGTTCAGCATCAGTTTCCAAATGAATACGAAGTGCAAACAGGAGAGGAGACCCCTGACACTGCTCAAGGAGGGCAGAGCAGGCTGTGGCAGGAAGGCAGGTTGGCTGTGAGGTGAGAGGGTTTTTATTGTCTAAAAATAAGGTGGAAATGAGCATTGCTTTGTCAAGAGATGCATTTCTGCCACACGAGTGCATTTGGCTGTAACAGCTGTGTAATTTAGGAGATGGGGTTGAAAATGCAGAGCTTTATAAAGAATGCACGAGCAGCCCCACATTCTGTTCGGCTCATTTGGGCTCTGAGCCTTTTGGACGTGTTATTTTTGAGGATTTTTTGTGAGCTGAATTGGAGGAAACTCATCCCTGCGTCAGCACTGAGATTTTGTGTTTCTGCAGCTCCATGAGCTCGGGCTCTAAGGACATGTGTTGGGCTCGGAGCAGGCTCTGCTCCAGTGCTTTGTGCTCAGGGAAGGTAACTCCACTTGGGCTGGATTTCTCACTTTTCGTTTGCTGGTTCATGTCCAAGTGCAGTGTCTGTTGTTTGGGAGCTTTTCCCTACCCAGCAGCTGCAGGAGCCAGCAGGGTCATTCCAGGGAGCGCTGCCCAGAGGGGTTTGCAAAGGGTCAGTGGTGGATAGATGACATGAACTGGTTCTGGACTGGGACCCCAGCACCAGCACAGCCCAGGCTCTGCTCTGTGGGATGAGAAGCAGAGCCCAGGATATTTGCTGGTGCTGATGCAGGTCCTGCAGCCCGTGACAGCCAGACTCACCCAGGCAGTGCAAACAGCCCAGATTTTTGGGGGGCTTGGAAAAGTTCTGCCAGGTGAGAGGCTCAGCCAATCCTGAGCTTTGCTGATGGCCTGTCTGCAATTATTCGCAGCTTTTGGGACTGTGTGGGTGCCTGTCACAGCCACAGGGGCCACCAGGAGCTCTGTGCTCAGCTCTGCCTGTGCCTCTCAGTCCAGGAGGAAACCAGAGTGGAAGCAGCAGGGATGGCACACAGCAGAGATGGCACACAGGCAGTGCTTCAGCCCAGGCCACTGGGTCTCCTGGGCTGAGGTGGCACCTTTGGTGGCACCTTTGGTAGCCTCCAGGAGCTGGCCAAGCACAGGCAGAGACGCAGCTGTGCAAGGTGGGTGTGTGAGGCTCTGCTTTGTCACGGCACCTGATTCCCCACTGCTGCCTGCTGGCTTTGTGTGGGTTGGAGAGGAGTTTGGGAGGGGGATTTGGGCTCTGCAGTGACCCTGCTGTGTGCTCCTCCCCACAGCACAGTCCACCCTGATGACATCTCCACAGACAGAGGAGTTCTTCGACCTCATTGCCAGCTCCCAGAGCAGGCGCCTGGATGACCAGCGTGCCAACGTGGGCAACCTGCCCGGCCTGCGGATAACCCACAACAACCTGGGCCACCTGCGCATGGAGGGGGACGCCCAGGAGCCCGGGGACGAGTTCTTCAACATGCTCATGAAGTGTCAGGTACGGGCACAGGGCTGGGGGAGCTCTGCCACCTCTGCTCCAGCCCCTTCCTCCAGGCAGGGCTGTGCTGGTGCTAACACCTCTCTCTCTCTCCCCTGCAGTCCTCCAGGATCGAGGACCAGCGCTGTGCCCCCCCTGACTCCATCCCCCGTGGCCCCACCATGCCTGATGAAGATTTCTTCAGCCTCATCCAGCGTGTCCAGGCCAAGCGCATGGACGAGCAGCGTGTGGATTTGGCCTCACTCCATGAGGCGGCTGAGGAGGAGCAGCAGAGGCCTAGTTCCAGCTAAGAATTGGGCTTTGCTCTGGGGGGGTTGTTTCAGCTTTATTTTGTTTTTTAAAGGAAAAACAGAGTAGGTGGTTTCAAGCCCGAGTGCTCCTGTGCTCCCACTCTTGTCCCAGGAGCTGCACCTCCTTCGTGTTCCTATGGCAGAGCCCAACGGATGGGGGACAGTTTTTAAATAAGGGGTTTTTTTTAGGACACTTGGCCCCTCTAACACTGGCCACAGCACCTGGAAGACTTTAGCAGCCCCTTGCTGATCACCTAAAACCCCAGGAACTTGGAGCCCACAGGGGGTAGTTAACTCCAGCCTCGATGTCTTTTATTTCCACAACACTTTTATTTAAACAGGGAAAGGGAAGAACACCTTTTCCATTTTGAAGTCCTTCTGTCTTCCTGACACAAATAGCTCTGGATCCTTCTCTGGAACATCTTGTTCAGCTTTGTTCCTTCTGCAGGAGAAAAAGAGCCCAAGTCCTTTAAACCTTACTCCACCCCAGCTGTATCCTGGTCCCACACACCTGAGTGTATTTTAGGTTTGCTGAGGACTCTCTGGAGAGCCCTGGACATTCTCTGCTTCCAGCTGCAGCCCTGCAGGACCTCCTGAGCAGGGGCAAAGCCTCTCTCACCCTGAGCTTTAGTGGGATTTGTTACCTCTGGAGCCCACTGCTGTTCCTGGGCAGGGGGAAGGAGGAAAGAGGTCTCTGCCCAAGCCCACGGCAAACAGGGACAGCTCCTGCTGCCACTGAGCCAATGTGAGGGTGTCCAAGACAGAACCTGTGTGTGACAGGGCCCTGCTTCTACAGCCAGCAAAGCTTTCTGCCCATGGCTCAGCCCTCCTTCCTTCTGTGTCCAACAGCAGCTCAAGCCAATGGCCCTTCCCTCTTCTTGTTTCTCCCCAAACCAGCAGTGAGCTGCTCCCAGTGAGGCACTCTGGTTCTGTGCACCTGTCTCCAGCCTCAGGAGAGCCTCAGCCTGTGGGGCTGGCTGGGAACTCACATTTTCTGTCATTCCTTCCCCTTTTGGCCCAGCTGGAAAAGCTGGAGGAGGGGAGCAGGGACCTGTATTTTTCCTTTGCTTGAGCAGACACTATGCTGGACTTCAGACACTCCAGCGCTGAGTTGTGCCGAAGCAGCGCCGTTCCTGCAGAGAATAAATCAGCACTTCCCCTTCCAAATGTGTTCCATGGAAACATTCCCAACCAGCAGGGAGATATTTTTAGACCAGTGATGCTGCTCATGGGGCATTTCCCCTGCCTGCACTGACCATGTGGAGTGGTAGCTGCAGTTTACCTGGGAGCACTCACCTGCTGCTTGGCCAAGGCTCCCTCCTGGGGCTGGGCACAGCTCTGGAGAGGGGGGAGGAGAGGAGCTGCCCATCCCCAACCTACCAGCCAAGCTGGGATTTGTAAAAGAGGAAAACAGTGATGATGATGATGACCTGACCAGCTGCAGGCTGCAGCTTTTAGCCAGGTGGTGAACTGGAACCTGACCATTAAGCTTTCAGAGGTATTATTGAGGTATTATTTGCCATATACTTGAATGTATGAGCTTATTTATTTTTTACATGTGCATTTGCTAATGTCATTTTAATGGGGAATTTCCGACCCACAGGTACTTGTTTTTTTCTAAAAAATAATCTGCCAAATGGATTAATATATTAGAAATGAATACAGCTCAAGGGGAAGGGGTGGGGGGAATTGTGCTTAATAAATATTTGCGTCTAAGCTTCAGTGCAAATACTCATTTCCATTATTTCCTGGCTGACAGCAGGGCTAATCCTGGCCCTTGGGAACAGGGATGGGGGTGAATGGGGGTCTCTGTAACAGACACCACCTCCACATCACTTTACTCTATGAGCACATGGGTCTCTTTGCAGCCACCACTATCCCAGCTCTGCCTGCCTGCCAGCGTGGATGTGGCTGTGGAGGGAAGGCACAAAGCCTTGAGAATTCCCTGCCCAGAAGTTTCCAGGACGACAGGGCAGACAGAGCAGCACTGCATGGCTGAGAAAAGGCCACTGGAAAAGGCTGAGGAGAGGCTGAGCTGTTCCTTTCAGGCTCTGCCTGGTCTCGGTGCCACCCCGGCGCCTGGCCCAAAGCTGGGCTGTTCCCCAGAGCCGGGGGACAAGGGCAGGGAGTGCTGGGCACAGCCCTGGCACCAGCCCTTGGATGAGACACAAAGCAGCAGCACCAGCTCATTCCAGCACAGCAGGCAGGAGCAGGGTGTTGGACTGGGCTGGAAGGCAGCCTGGGAGCAGCAGTTTGGATCCTGAGCCCTGGGAGGATAAAGCCAAGTCACAGCTGAGCTTCCCATGCCTGGCTCATTTCTGGTGGGCACTGCTAGTCCTGATCTAACATTAATAAAGAGGCACCAGCTTGTTCTCATCAGGTGCTCTCACACCTCTGGGTGCCTGGGAACAGCAGCTCTGTGTGTGACCTGGGGACAGAACCATGCACTCAGGGTGTGCAGAGGCTCAGAGTGCCAGGAGCAGGTGATTGATGGTGTCTCAGCTCCTGGCTCTCCATCCTGTGAGCCCCCGGGAGCAGGATGCTCTGGCCACCTCTGAATGTCCAGATGCTGTGCTGCATCCTCCTCTCGTTGCCAGGTCGGGAAGAGCTCTCTGATGCTGACATCCTCTGGAGAGCCGCGGCATTGCCGGCCCGGGAAGTGCTGCAGCTGTGGAGTGAGAGTTACTGGGCAGGTTCTCTTCAGGAGGAACCCTAAAAATCCAGCACAAACACGAGATCCTGCCCTCTCCTACCCAGCTGTACACAGCACCCAGAGGCACTCACAAGACAGGGGTGTCAGGCCTGGAGAAAAGCTGTTTCTCCTCACTCCCTGCCTTTGGCTAAAGCAAGCCCCTGTGCTTACCTGTGTCCCCTTTCCATAACAAACCTACTGCCCCATGACAAAACATTTTTCAGCTTCAAAAAGGAGGAAAAAAATCGATTTTTAACCTGCAATCTTCTAGCAGCAGATCTTTTTGTCCAATGTGCAAATTCCTTCCCCTGATGTTGGCCTGAACAGAGCAGCAGCAGGAACTGCCACTCTCCATGCTCAGAGCTGCAGAGGCACAGGGACCTGTCTCTGTCCTGCCCCAAAGAGCACCTGGGGACAGAGGGCACTGGGACAAGGAAACACTAAAATCTAGGAACAGCCAACATCGATTTTACTACATTTTGCTACATTTTTACTATAACACAAATACAGCAAAAAATTGGCAGCATCTTCCTGTAGCTGGGACCCAGTAACAGGTAAGAAAGGTGAGAAAAACAGTACAAAAAGCCAGATTGTAAATGAGTTGTTTCCAAGGCAACACGGATCCTGCAACAGCTGCTCTGTTCCACCCCATCAAAGGCATCAGCACCATGGAAGCAGAATGCTGATTTTCAGATTAAAGGTAATAAAACAAACACTTTTCCAGCAGTGCTAATAGGTGCCAGCAGCCCAGCTCAGGGGGAGCACAGAGCAGTGCTCTGAGATGCAAGATCCTGTTTGTCAGTCCTGGGTCACCCCCAGCTGGGGGTTTCAGGGAGAGCTGCATCTAATCTGAGCACACATGAGTTGGCTGATGAAGTTCCTGCCCCTGTTTCATCACTCTGCACTGACACACCCACAGGAACATGACAACTTCCCTGGTGCTCTGACCCAACACTTACAGTGCAATGCAAATGAAATTGTTATGAAAACTCCAGATGAAGAAATGCCTGCAATGCCCTCACTGAATCCTTGGCTGATGAAGCACCACAAGCACCTGGACATGCCTGGCTGAGAGAACTGGGTTTGTTCAGCCCAAGGCACAAAAGCTGGAAAGGTTTTGCTGCTTTCTGCGGCCCAGTGATGATGGGGATCCACAGAGATTGTGGGACCTCCACCCTTAGAGATACTCACAAGATCCTGAAGAAGGAGATCCTCCAGCAGGCTCTTCCAATCTTTGATTGCAAGCTCAAAACTTTAAGAAAGCAGCTATTGCACTGTGCAGAGAGAGCACAACATGATCACCTCAGTGCCTGATCCACCACCACCCGAGAGCTGCGTGCTGACAAACTCCTACATCTGTCATTTATTACTTTTTAAATTTCTAACTAATCTTAACATACTGCAGGAACACTAATAAGCCCCTCAAAATCTGCCAAGACAACTTTACAGGTCCTCTACTTCTCTCCACCTTGCTCCACAACTATTAATTTTGCCTTCACACCCACACTCCCCTTCACCAACAAGGAGTTGTAAAACCCCCATGCTAGAGCTCACCTGGGATCAAAATACAAAACTTTCAGCCCTGACATAAGGGGCAGAGAAAAGTCTGGAAGATGTCAAAAGAACAGATAAAAGCACCATTTGACTGCATTAAGAGCAGGTGAGCTGACCCTCCTGCAGGGTAATTTTGGCTTTAGAATTTTGGGACCCACCTCCTCAGGTATCAGCTGCCCCCTCTCTTCAGTTGCCTGAGCATCCCTAAAACCTCCAGCTCTAGGTCAAACACACATGGACAAAGAATTTGTGGCTGCCTTCTCAGCAGGGAACAAAGCCAGGCACAGGACATTGAAAATTGCCTGAAAGTCAGCAAAACGAGTACCAGGAGAAATACCAACATCATTTCTAAACACATCAACTTGACCAAAGGCAAAACTACACCAGGCAAAGACACACAACAGAGAAAACCCAACACCCGAGTTTATTTTAAAAACACAGTTGAAGTCAGGGAATGAAGGTGAAGAGTCTCTTGTCACAAGCAGAATGACCCAAATCCCACGTGGCAGGTGTGTCCCAGAGGCCACAATCCATCTGTCAGGTGTGTCCCAGAGGCCACAATCCCTCGTGTCAGGTGTGTCCCAGAGGCCACAATCCCTCGTGTCAGGTCTGTCCCTTGCTGCCAGGATCTGGGGAGGTTTCCCCACCGTCCCCCTCTGCCAGCTGAGCTTGGGGCTCGGGCTCTGCCGAGCTTTCCAGCAGCAGTTCCAGGGCTTCCTCGCCAGTCACACGTCTCACCTTCTCCCCTTTGGCTGCCAGGATCTCCTCGATGTTCCTGGATAGTGATTTGAGAACCAACAGTGACACCACAGCAACTCTGCCCTGAGGGCTGACACTACACAGGCACATCACCATGAAAACCAAAATTAACCACAGAAAACCACACAAACCTTCTGGGACTACTTTCATCCACTAGGATCAATAATTTAGCAATTACAGCTAAAGAGAAGCTTTTAAAGGTATCTCAGGATGTTAGAAATCACTGGAATTCCACAGTAGAAACATCCAAGGAAACCCAGCAGTGAAGTGAAGAAGCCTGAGGGGAGCAGCAAATCACCTGCTGGCATCACTAAGGATCCCAGTGCATCCCACAGCTCCTGCTGCAGCTTCACACCAATTTATTTGGATGTTAAACAGCAACAAATTGCAGTGACTGAAAACGGAGTCTGTGTGCTGTAATGAACTGGATGAAACTTTTACTGTGAGCCACATTTTTTAAAAATCACTGGAAAAAAAGGTACCAGCTCAGGAAGCTGCTCACTCACCTCTTTCCCTGCAGGTCGGAGAACCAGCCCAGGTTATCGGCGATGACGTGGTGGTTCCCGCAGCCGGGACATGTCACGATCACCACCCCTCGGTGGTAGGCGGCCTTAGAGATGGATTTGGCCGAGCGCGTCTGGCACACCTGAAAAACAAAGCGGATTTTACGAGCACGGTAACTGCAGCTCTTGGGACTTTTAAGACAAAATTACTCTTGCCATTAAAAGCATCTTCTCTCTATCGCCTCTGACTATCTCAAGTCGGCTCCATCATGTTACGATGTCGTGAGTTCAGAAAAGGTAAAACAAAGGTTTTACTGCTTTGTAACGAGAATCCACAGAGGCTGTGGGATATTCACCCTCAGAGATACTCACAAGACCCCGAACATCCTCCTCCAACACAGAGCTTGGACTTGAACCCTCCAGAGGGCTCTTCCACTCTGAATTACTCTTTTCAAGTTTAAAAGTAATAAAACAGCTACACCAGAAGCCCCCCGGCCGCGCCAGCAAAGGTGCCCTCAGAGCCCCCTGCCCACCTTGCAGGTGTACACCAGCTGATAACGCGTGGCCGGCGGCGGTGCCGGGGCGGTGCAGAGCGGGCGGGCCGGGCCCCGGAGCTGTCCCTGGATGGCGCAGAGCGGGCGGGCAGGAGCGCGGAGAAGCCGCGGGGCGGTGCGGGCCGGGGCCTTGAGGGCGGGCGGGGGGCGGCGGGGCCGCCATGGCGGCGGCTCCCGGAGCAGCGCCCTCAGCATCGCACGGCGCATGCGCGCGGGGCGGGCCCCTGAGGCGGCGGCGGCCATGTTGGGCGCGGGCGGCGGCCATGACGGTGGCGGGCACTGCCCTTCATTAACCTGTCCTTAACCAGCAGCGCACTGCCTCACATTTAAACCTGTTTATTAACCGAGGGGGCGTCATAGCCACGCTGTAGTGCCGCTGTAGCACTTCTTATAAATGGCTGTTTGGATGGTTTTAAAATCGAAGCAGTCTGTTGTGAGTGAAATTGAGAGGCATGGCCGCCCTGCAGAAGCTGATGTTCCCCTCAGAGATTGGCTCTGAGGAGCCTTTGGTGTCGGTGTTGTCCCTTCCAAGGGACACTGGTGTTGTCCCTCTCTCAGGAGCCCTCGGTGTCGGTGTTGTCGCTGCCAGAGGTGTTCTCCCAATCCACTTCATGGCGCTGGTGTTTGGGCGCCCTTCGCATTGCTCTTTTTCTGAAAACAAGACCAGACATACAAACTTATCTGCAAACAAGCAGCACTTCATAATGTCAGCATCTATCAGTCCCTTTCGTGGTTCATTTTATGCCCTCTGTGAATCAAGCTTGGGGACAGGAAAGGGGAAATATAAATTGGTATTTCCAGGTTAGCCCTGCTTACTGCAGCCCAGACCTTCGGTAACGCTCAAAGCAGTCCCTCATCCTCCTCCTCTCCTTTTCTGCCAGCTCCTCGTTGGCCAAGCCACACTCCTTGAAATGGAAAAAAAACCAAAAAACATATTAATTCATTCCTGATCAGATCAGTGTTAACACTGCATCTACAAAGTACCAGCAGGTTCTCCACTGTGTGTGCAGGATGGTAATACTTCTGTTTCACACAGTTTTACTACATTTATTCCCTCAACATCTCTAATTCTAGGAGTCTGTTTTCTGCATCAACAGTAATTCTGCAGACGATTACACTGGAAAACATCCCCACCCAGAGATGAAGGGCAGAAAGTAATTAGAAGTTTTTATTTACAGGTGGACAAATGTCCACTACAAATGTTTTACTGTTCACAGCTCACCCTTCTTGGAGGGTGGATTCTGCACTAAGAGCTCAGAGTTTGGAAAAGCAGGAGCTGCTGACATGCTTCTCCAAGCTGGTAAATCAATTATTAATGAGAATATTGAAGATAACAAACCCGAGTCATAGTAAAGAAGAGCCCACAAAGATTTTTCTTACACTTGGTGATTTTGGGGGCAGATGTCTCTCTCGAGGGCTGAGTTCCTGGTTTTGTACTTCCAGGCAATCTTCTGAAAGATAAAAAAAAAAAAATAAATAAAATCACAGCTTTAGTCAGAGTTGCCATTGCAAAGTCACTTCTCCCTCCAGCAGTTCTTCCAACAGAAGAGCTGTGGTGTAACTGCACAGAGTCCACAGCAGAACTGAAACCAAGCCCAAAGCACTCAGAACTCCATCCTGTGATCAATCACAAGTCACTTCTCATTTTAATTGAGCCTTGATGTTGCCCAGGATGGTTGAGTTCCTCATCACACTGAGAAAGAGACAGAGCTTTCCACTTCCAACTTAAGCAGGAGCAAAACAAACCTTTGCCAAGCAGCTCCTCTGCTCCTTGCATTAAAATAATATTCATGTGAGAAATGTGTTAATCATTATTTTATCCATCGTTTGTCCCTGCTCCCCAAGTTGTGAATATCATGGACTTCACACCAGACCCTATTTTGGTGAAACTCCTTCTGTAGTGACCAGGTGTTATATTTTTGAACTGAGCAAGGTAGAATAATATAAAAAGCCTTTTAGTTTTAGTGAAAAAATCTCGCATCTCAATGAATGAAAAGATCATTTAGATCTTCCAGAAGAGCAAAACAAGAATGGACCATCCTCTCCAGAAATCTATTCAGTGTTTTCCCCTTACTTTGAGCTGTCTGTGTATCTTCATCCAGGTGACTGTGAAGAACAAGCTGTGGGGCAGAAAACAGAGCAAGAACATCAGAACTGTCTGTAGGAACAGATAAAGGAATATAAAACCCAGGACATGCTAGAACCAGCCTCTCCCTGTTGCTGCCAGCAAACAGCAGACTGAGCCAGGAGTTACAGATTTATCCTCCAGGAATAGATCCAGCTTCCTTTGATCTCATTTATACTTTTGGCCTCCAGACAATGTGACAATCACTCCCTTACAGAAGTTAGGAATTAAGTGAAACTCTTTACTACAGATGGCCCCAGGGTAAGACTTATTTTTATTTTTGCCTGTTCTCACACAAGACAGACAATTCAAAATAATTCAATTCCATTGAGATTTGCCCAGACTCAACAAATCTTGCTGACTAATGCCATAGCTGTGTCCTACACTTAGAACTTCATACACAGGGAGATTCTGTCACTGTCTTGCTGCCTCTGGACTTTCTGAAATCACTGAAATGAGCTTCAGCCATTGAAAACTGAGGGAACAAAACCATCCCAGAGGAAAGTGAAAAGGCAAACAAGGCACCCTACTCACTTCCTGGGAATCTCTGGAGGAGCTGTCATCCAGGTCAGAGGTCTGAAACAAAACCACTATACATTAATCACAGCAAGGGAACACACAGGAGACTGAGAGCTCCAGGAAACACAGAAGTGTGGACTTGCTGTCTCCTACACTCCTGTCTGGCCACTCAGGAAAGTACACAACATGCCATATTAATTAAAATAGATCTAATTTAGTTCCATAAGACTTAGCTCCCCATTTTCTCCAAATTGCTCACACCCAGTCTCTAAATAGAGTCACTCTTTGGTGGTTGAGGAACCCCTCATCACCTCTGGAAATGCTCCAAACACAAACAGAGGTGACCTGAGCTTGAATCTGTCCAGCTCTTCCATGGCTGAAATCAGGGTAAGGTCATAGAAACCATCACACCTTTAATTTTCTAAACTCAGCATTTGCATGGCAATGGTTTGAGTGAATTTTGATGGTGGCTCAGGCAGGTGTTCAGTGCAAAGCTCAGGTGCAAAGGCCTGGGAACAGCCACAGTCTGACCCCATCCTCAGCTTCCCAATCCCATCAAGAGGAGCAGAGTTGTACCAGTGTGGGCAGCTCCAGCTGCAGCCGTTTCAGCTTGGCCTCGGTGGCCAGGAGCTGGCTCTCCTTCTGGAAGAGCTGCAGCTGCATCTCGTCACACCTCTCGCCCAGCTCCCGGATCTGCTTGCGGTAGGCGTCTCTCTCCACCAGGCTCTTGGAATACTGCATGTGGAACTGCTCTCGGGTCAGGAGAGCCTGTGCAGAGGGACAGCACGTGCCATTCACACAACAGCACACACAGGCTGGCACAGCCTGCCCAAAAAGCAGTGAGGAATATTTTATCACCTGGTCTCTCTCCAAAGCCACTTCCTCCATCTGCTGCAGAACAGCTTCAATCCGTTTTTTGTACATCTGGGAGTCCTTCCTCAGAGATGTGCACTGGAGCTCCAGCATCTCTTTTTCCTCTGCAAACTGCTGAGACAAGGTCAAAAGCACCTGCTTGTGGGCAGAGCCTGAGCCAGACTGTCCCCACTCCTGCTCTGTGGGATGTCTGAGCTGTCAATGCCACACAGGGCATGCTGAAATACAGGTACTACAATAGGAGCAGCAGGGATTGCTCCTGAGCAGCTGCTGTGCTCCACAGGCAAGACACTGCAGGTGCTTCACCTGCCTGTCTTATCCATGGCCCTCAGCAGGAACTGGAACAGCAGCACCTACTTTGTCTTGGAGCACCTTGGCCCGGCGCAGCTCCTTGCGCAGGCTGTAAATGGTGTTCAGCAGCTCCCGGCGTTCTTCCACAGTCTGGCTGCAGTCATTCTCCACAGTTTTCTTGGAGAGGTTCTTCTCCAAGTTCTGCTCCCTGGCAACCTGCAGGACAAAGGAAGGAGTGAGACAGGGCCACCATCTAACTCCATATCAGTTCTCTCCCCTCAGGGCTCTGGGGCAACAGCTGAGCCCCCACAATCTTCACTGCAGCATCACTGCCCTGGCTGCTACAAATAATCCCTTGAGTCCATACTCAACCACCCCACCAACCTGGAGAGTGTTTTCCAGCTCCTGGTTCTTGGCCAAGAGCAGCTCCTTCTCCTGCTGGATCTCCCACACCACCTCGTGGCTGGGGCGCTGCTCTATGGCATGTTTCAGCTTCATTGTGTGCTTCCTCTCCAGCTTGCAGTCATCCTCAGCCTTCATGAGGCTGTGCTTCAGCTGATCGATCTGTGGGAAGGTTCAGAGCTCAGCAGGAGCAAGGAGAAAGCTCTGGCCTGCAAAACCAGCTCTCTGTTCCCCAGCCAAATACAGGGCAAGTTTCTCCCCAGCTGTTTTCCTCAGGAAGTTTTGTGCTCGGGGGACAAGAGTCCTGCCTGTGTGCTAGCAGGTACATGTTCCTGTGCTGCCTGTGTGCTAGCAGGTACATGTTCCTGTGCTGCCTGTGTGCTAGCAGGTACACGTTCCTGTGCTGAGAGCAGCCTTGAGTGAGGGGAAGATTGGTCATCATTCACAGCACAACTTGTAAAATATGGACCTGCAGGGCTGAGCCAGGCACCACAAAGACGTGCTGGAGAAGATGCTCAGTGCTTCATGCTGGACTGGAGCATCCTTGGCAAGGACAAAGTGCTCAGCCCAGCCTTCCAGGCTCAGGTAAGAATTGGGAAGCTGGAGAAGCAGTGACTGACCTCCAGCAGCAGGTCCCTGTTCTTCATCAGGGCCGCGCTCTTCTCCTCGCTCTGCTTGGCGTAGCTCAGGGCCAGGTTGTAATTCTCGTCCTTGCACTTGCGCAGCTCCTTGCTCAGGCTGTCCCTCTCCTCCTTCATCCTCTGGGCGCGCTCCTGGTGCTTGCGGAGCAGGCTGTCCCTGACCCACATCTCCCTGAGCGTGCCCTCCTTGGAGTGCAGCCACCCCGCCAGCTCCTGCGCCCTGCGCCGCTCCTCCTGCACCGCGCTCTGCAGCTTCGTGATCTCGTTCATCAGCACCTGGCTCAGGCCAGACTCGCCAGCCGTGTCTGTTTGGGGGGCAGGGGTCACTCTGCTGTCCTGCCTGCTGCAGGCACACACAGAGCTCAGCTTCCCCTCCGTGTCACTGCAGCCAGCCCTGATGTGTGCTTAAATTATCCCCACTGTGCCTCTGCTCTGTGCCTTCCTGACACAACAGGCTGAAGGAAGAATTCATCCTTCTGCTTCCTCCTCTCCCTCCCCAGTCCAGCCCGTGACACCAGGGCTGTTCTTCCCAGAACCATCCCAAAGCACACATGGAGCAAGGCAGGGAATGCTCCTGACTCTGCACTAAAGGAATAGCTGTTGTTGAGAATACAAACATTACCTATAATCATAGAGAAAACCCTGCTGGGCTCTTTGCCAGTTACTTTCTTATACAGCTGGGGATAATAAAGCTCAAGACTCTCCATAAATGCCTCAAAGCCCTTGTGTCCCGTTCGCTGAAGAATGTCCAGGAGAACACCTAAAATCATGACAAGATATTCTATTCAGTTATTTCTGTCTTTACAACATAAGAAACAACTGGCTTCACTTCCTCCACATACAAAAGTCCCTGGGATCCAATCACAGAATAAATTAGGTTGGAAAAGACCTCTGGGATCATGAAGTCCATCCTGTGATTGAACCACTTTGTCAACCAGACCATGGCACCAAGGGCCGCATCCAGGCACCTCCAGGGAGGGTGACACCAGTGTCTAACTCCCCAGACAATCCCAAACCACCAGCCTGGAAACTCCACAGAAGGATCTGAAGTGCTCCCACCTGCCTTCCGCTTGCGCATGACCAGGCTGGGGTCATTGAGGACCTGCTCCTCATCGTCAGGGCTCAGCACCTTGCACTGGCGCAGGTAAGGCGTGATCCGGGAAGGGTCAATCACCGAGATCAGCTTCACGCGGAAATTCTCCAGGTTATTCCAGCAGATCTCATCATTATCCTCTTCCAGCATGGCAGCAGTGAGGGGAATCGGTGAGCAGCGTTGTCCTGGCTGGAATAAAACAATCAAAAAGCAAACAGGCAGCCCCTGAGCCTCTCAGAGCAGTGTGGCAGTGGTGAAACCAAGGATGTCACAGACTGAGAATGCAGAAGTTTTAATTAGCTGTTGTCTCTGCTTTAGGAGCAGTTCACTCCTCCTTCTCCACCACCCAGCATGTGAGATCCCCCCTGTGTTCTGTCTGACCACACAGGCACCAAATCTGACACCCACCAGAGCTGACACTTCACCTCAGAGCTGTAAAATAAACTTTGATTCCCTGTTAATATCAGCCATTCTGTATCACCTCACCTCTGCAGTCACAAAAGCTTCCTTGATTCTCCTCCTGTGTCCTGGCTCTGAGAAAACCTGTCTTGGGTGCAGCCTTCCTCTAGAGAAAAAATAATTTCAGGAACAAAACTTTTGAGAAAAAAGGGGAAACTACTCAGCTATACCCTAAGATGGGAAAGGGAAGGAAAAGAAAAAGAGAGATAAATAAAAAAAGCAGAAGCCAGAATGGGTGATGGGGGAGGAGAAAGATGGTAAATGGCATCGTGAGTCAGCAGCAACGCAGGCAGTGATTTTTGATTCATTCTGGTTTTGTTTTCTAATCTGCCCCATGGAAGTACCTGCTGGGGGCCAGAAAGTTTCCTTGTGCAGTGGTGAGGATGCAAGTCACAGCCATGGGTGTGTGCAGCTGATTTCAGGGGACAAAACAAGCCACAAAATCAGAAGAGGTTCTTCAAAGGCTTTCCAGCTGTTATCATCCTTCTCCAGGAAAACAGCTGGCAGCAAGAACTCACTCTCAGTTTAGAGATCAGCTGAAAAGGATGATTTCTATATTGATGCCTCTAATTTTGGATGTCCTCAAGCTTCCAGCACAATTATGACAAGAAAGGGAAAGGGAATCAAGTCTTGGCAAAGCAAGGAACATCACCCATGATTCCCAAATGACAGGCTGTGCCATGGCAGCAGTGAAGGAGCAGCCCAGCAAGCTGCATTGTGATAGTGCTGAGCATCACCAGCTCTGAGCCTGCCTCCCCCCTCCCCACAGCCCTGGAGCTGAACTCAGAACTCACTCAGAGCAGTTTTTAAAAAAGCCTGGAGAACACACAGGCTCTGATGCCATGGCAGCATGACACATGTTCCCATTAGCTTCCCACTCCACTCTTTGTTCTGCTTTCTAAGTTTTTCCATGTTATCATTAGGAGTGGGGCAGACATGCTCAGAGGTTCTTTCAGCCTGTGTTTCTTGTCATTAAATCAGTTTTAAAAAGATGCAGTACCTGTGTCAGCTGTGCCCTTGCTGAAGGTAATCAGTGTGTCTTAATTGACCAGTTTAGCTTGGGGAGGTTTTATTCTAGTGACAAATCAATTTAATCCTGACAGAGGGCAAAACCAGCTGTTGCTTATGCAGTTTCCCCACAAATAAATGACAAAGGCATCATTTAAGCAGCATTTGCAAAGGCCAACAATCATTCAGAGCACAGCTCACCTTTCCCACCAGTGCCTCACTGTAACAGCCTGGGCACAGCACCCACAACTGTGCAGCAACTCCTGCCACAGCTGAATTTCCTGGAAAATTGATGTCTACAGTGCCTTATGAAAAAATAGAGTGCACTGCAAGAGGAGAGTTTTCCACAATCATTCCTATTGCTCCATAAAGCCTTGACACCAAATTATTGCAACACTGGCACCAGTGATCCTCTGCCCCCAGCTCTGCCTGAAGAGCCCTGGTGGAAAAGCTCAAACTCCCAACTCCCCACTGCACTCAGGGAAGTTCAGTCAGTGCAGTGGAATGAAGTTTTCACAGCACTTTCCCTCAAGATTTTATCAGCTTTGCCTCAGCTAACCTTGCACCTCTCTGAGAGACAGAAATTGCTGGGTTATAAATGAAGAAACAAGTTTTTTTTAAGTGATTTGTGATGTCTGTACAGGGCAGGCTGTGGGGAATCAAGAAAGAATCCTAATTCAATCCTGCAGTTTTAGGCACATGAATATTCATTCCCCCCATTTCCCCTGGTTTTCATGCAGCCTGAAAACTTCATTTTTCTCATTAGCAATCACTCCCATACACACATTATTAAAAGCACTATTTACCAGGGGAAAAAAACCCACACAGAACACATCAGTAATTTTTAAGTGAGAAAAATAAAACATCTGTATTTCAACAAATACTTAAAGAGTCATTTGGATACAAAATTAATCTGCTGCTTATTCCACAGCATTCAGTCTGTGGAAAGCAAAGCAAAGCAAAAACCAAGCAAAGCCACAGTCACAGCACTAAAAAACACCCAATTAACATATTCTGAACGTGGATAAATATTCACATAAATAGGGACTAACACAAGAAGGAAATAAATAACCACTATTGCTCATTTCCTCAGATTTCCAGCAATATTCCCCCTCAGCATCTATGGCAGGTGGGAGTCTGAAAGAGCAGAAGTCTGTGCCTCCAAGATTTCCCTCCAGCCAGTTTCCTTCATTTTTACACCTTGCCTATACATGCAGATTTTGCTGAGGGATGGGAAAAATCAATCCAGCATTTTCCTCTTCCCCAGGTCCATCCAGTCAGCATTGGAAATGGTGAAAGTGAACAGTGCAAAGATTATCTCCTCTTGCCATGCAGGAAGGCAGAGCTCATTCCAGTGACCTCTGTAACAAAGCACAAACAGCTCCTATCACTCACAGCATTTCTACAGGGAAGTTGCCCTTTTGGAGTTTCTAAAATGGATTTTCAAGAAAAAGATCCCCAACCAGTCTCATCTGACAACCATGTGACTCAAGCACTGTTCATGTTCATTCCATCCAGTGCACCTAAAGCCTCAGCAGGTATCAGAACATCACCCTGCAGAAGGTGACCTGTTATAACTGTACAGAAATAAAGACAAATAGGGGAAATAAACCCCAAACCCCACCAAGCTGCTCAAAGATGAAGTATTAAAGAAAAACTCCAGTCAAGCCTATAGAGTGCTACCAACTAGGTGCATACTAAGTAGGGCTTGGGGCATGAACTAAAAGGGTGCCAAACATTTGAATTTCATGAGTTTTTATGTAATTTTATCATATAGACATCAACTTCCCCTCTCCCCAAAATATTATCAGCCTGTAGAACTCTGTGTCCTTGGGAACAAGAGCAGAGATCACTTCAGTCCTTTCCTGGGGTCATGATTCATTGTCTGAGCTGAACCACAGACAAATGTGGTTCAGCTTCTCACAGGATGTACAAACCACTGAGGAGCTACTAACACATTTCCTCCTCATATCCTCCTCCTCTTCTTGAAGCGGGCACTTCTCCTGATTTGGGGAGCTCTGGCATCAGCCACATCAGTGCAGGAGCCCAGGGCAGACTGAGCACAGCTCTCCTCAGCCTGCAACACAAGCAGCAGATAATCAACACCACAAGAATTACAAATAACCCCTTCAGCCACCTTTTTGATTTAGGGGATCAGCAAGACTTCTAAAACAATCCTTCATTCACCTTCAAAGTGAAGCATGGGACAACATTCCATTCCCAATGTCAGAGAAGGCACAAAACATCAGTTTACAGAGTGAAAACAAAGGCCTGATTTCAAAAGTTTTGGATTATAAACAGAAAGGGGAAAGGAGTTTGATACCCATTTCTGGGAACTGTCATGGCACATTTAAAGTGCTACATAAACCATGGGCTTTCACCCTCCCAGCTGAGCTGCAGAGCTTTTCCTTTCATCAGCTGTAGAACTGTCTTTATTCAAAAGAACCAAATTTCTGCTACACTTCAGAACAGTGGGGGCTTGCCCCTGGATTCCAATGTAATATTTATCTGGCAGTGATTTTCTGCTTTAAGCCCCTGGAATCTGTTTTACCTGATTTAGTAAATCAGCATCATTGTCTCCAGGCTCATCCTCATGTCTCCAGTCCTCCTGTGCTCCTGTTAATTCATTCCCACAACTCTCTCTCTCAGACACATTTTTCTTACTCTGCCACTCCTCGTCATCACTGTCCTCACGTTGCTTCCTGCTGGCTGACAGAGTTGTTGTCATTTTAGGAGGAGGCAGTGTTGCCAGGACAGCTGGGAGTGTGAAGGCTGCCAGGAATCTGGCCTTCAGCAGGAGGTAAGCAGGGTTATCACCCAGTTTCTGCTGCACCAGCTCTCCAATAGCGTGGAAAACATCCCCAGTGGCCTCAGGGGGCAGCAGGGATGCTGCCTGCTCCTCCAGAGCTGCTTTCTGCACAAGGAGCTTTGAGAGGGTTTTAATGCTGCAGAGGAAAGGTGGCAGATAAGGCAGCCTAGTCTGCAGTGGTGGCACCTGAACCCCTTGTTTCCCAGTCAGCCACTCCTTCACCAGCCCCTCATCCTCCAGGGAGATCAGGCTGAAGTCAAGGAGATTCTTCTCTGCACTGGAAGTGCTTGGCTGAGGGGGAAGGTCAGCACTTGGTGGTTGGGAGGCAATGGGTCTGCTCCTCAGTTCCTGGGCATCAGAGCAACCAGAGCTCCCTGGGACATTGCTGTGAGGAGCTGCAGCTGCTGCAGGCACAGGCTCTGTCCTCATGCTGTCTGGACTGAAGGATGATCCGTTTGTTGTGATGGACTCACTGCTCCTTCCCAAGCTGGGCACAGGCTGGGAATCAGAGCCCTGAGTGCTGGCAGGGGGCTCTGTTTGGGGCAGCACAGTGGCACACAGGGCTGGGCTGGCAGCTGGAGGGACAGCTGGAGCTGCAGAGGAGTCTGGAGGCATGGAGGAGCCGTCTGAACATTCAGGGGTTACAACAGAAACGCTGGATGTGGTGCTTCCAGGACACACTGAGCTCAGAGGTGACAGAACTGTGGGCTGGTCAGCTGCCTTTCTCAAAGGGACTCCTGCCAGCTGGGAATTTGGCCCTTTTGTCCCTGCACTGCTGGGCTGAGGTGGCTTTGCTCCAGCTGGTACAAGAGTCCCTCCCAAAGCAGAGGCCTTGCCATTGGAGGTCACATTTGTCTGACACTGACCTTTCCCAGCAGCAGCTGGCATTCCCTGGGGAACACCCACCACAGTCTGCACAGCACTGGGGAGCAGAACCTGGGGGATCACAACCCACTTGAAGGGCAGGATGCTGTTGGGAATCACAGGAGAAGCAGCTGGTGGAGGGACAAGAGCAGGCAGCAGGCTCACTGGGGTCTGGGGAGGCACTAAAGCCTGGTTTTGCAGCACTGCTGAAGCTGAGCTACTGGCTGGGACCTGACCACTGCACCCTCCCTGGTCTGGGGCCTTCTCTGCTGCAGCTGGATTCACACCTGGAGAATCCCCTCCTTCAGGGCTGCTTTCCAGAGCTTCCTCTTTTAGCTTCTTACTTGACTGTAGATCTGTCCCTTTTGTGCAACCAGGGTGGTCCCCACTTTCTGGCACTGCTGAGGAATGGTTTTGAGGCACAAGAACAGAAGCAGAACCTGCAGCAGGAGTCCTTGTGGGCACTGGTGAACCCAGTGCTTGGCTCTCTGTCCCAGCAGCTGCTGCAGGGGTGCTCCCTGCTTGTGCAGAGGGAATGATTTGCTGTGGTGGGTGCTGGATTATCAGAGGCCCTGAAACCAGCACCGGTGAGGCAACCAGCACTGTCCTCTGCACGGCCTTCTTGGCCTGGGACTCCCTTAAACGCTTCTCTCGCAGCAATTCTGACACAGTTTTAGGTTTCTGCCTTTGCCCCTGGGCTGGGGGAGCTCTGGCACTGCTCTCCAAGGCAGATCTCCTGACAGCCTTCCTTGGCACGTCCCCTTGGGAGTTCCTCTGAGAACAGGCTTGGGATGAGTTGTCTGCAGAGGAGAGGAATAAAATGATAATGAATGAACAGAATTTCCAAACATTGCTCATTAAACATCAAGGAACGTGGCAAAATTCCTGTTTGTGAGAATTCCTACAACACCTGATTTAATCAAGCCAGCTCCCAACAACTGAACAGGGGGTAACTGCCCCCAGAAATCAGAGATGGGCCAGGATTGCACCCTAAGACCCCAATGAACTGGCCCCACTGGTTCCCAAACCCTCCAGGGCTTTTTCCAGTCCTTACCAAAGGAGAACATGCTTAAAGACCCAAGAGTTAGCAAAAATGAGCATGACAATGCAAGTTTCTCCTTCAGTTAAACTGGTTATTAATGTAACAGTGATGAATTATGTGAAAGTTCTTGCACATCATAAAAATAAATGTTCTGGTAGGTACCTGAAGAAGTCTCCGTATTTTGGGAAGCCTGTAAAAAAAAAAAAAAGTATATTAAATTCTACTTCTGATAAATTTCAAGATGATTAAAATAGCACAGATGTGAATCAAACCCACATCTGCCACCTCCTGAACAAATGGTCATACAGCCAGCATTTTATTCTGCCTCTGAACCAAAACAAACTGCTAACACACATATAAAGTGTGTGGCCACACAATTAAAGTGCTTATTTAATCAAGACTTCAATGGGAAAAGTTTAAAAACACAATACCTGCTGAGGGCCCCTTGAATTGGACTTAATCAGCTCCAACTGCCTCAGCTTCCTCTCTTTAATAATCTTCATACAGCCTTTGGTGTCAATCTGGAAGAGCTGCAGGGTGAGAGCCTCGTTACCATTTAAATGGGAGCAAAAATGTTTTGGTGGAGTCAGTGACAACACAAAACAGAGGGGACATGCTTCACAGGCAAGATTGTGGGGACATTTTACACTTCCAGAAAAAGCCCAGATTTTGGATGCAGGACTTATTTAAGAAATTTCATATGCAAACTATGAGGGTAGATTAGTCCAGTCATTAGATCATTTGTTTAAGAAACAAAGATAAACCATTTATTTAAGCCACAAATACTGAAAATAAAGACTCCCACTGTTTAAAAGCAGGTAATGCTCTTAAGAAGTAAAACTTACATGAACCAGCAGTGCAAACAGGGGAGTGCTGGTGAGACTGACTGACTTCACCTTCTCATGGATAGCAGCAGCTGGAAAGAAACCCAACATCAAAATCAGCTGGGAATTCACTCAGAAGACAGCAGAAATTAGGGACAAAGGTAGGATGGGTCCCCAGTACCTTTTGTGTGGCAGAAAGCCATGCTCCCAGCCTGCACAGTGCAGGGCAGCAGCACATTGCCCACCCAAGGGGTCACTGCCATCAGCAGCCTCCTGTTGAGGCTCAGCCTCCTCCAGCACTGCCTGTCCTGGTGCTGAGCTCTCTCTGGCAGCTCCTGAGCATCCTGGCCAACAGCTGCACCCACTCCAGGGGCCTTGGCTGAAAGGCTGGCACGAGGTTTTAGCATCTTTAATTGCCATGCATGGGAAGAAAATACACAATTCCATTAGGAAGGTTCTGCCATTAGTCCCAAGACAAACCATTCACAGGGCAGTTAGCACAAAAAAACTGTGAGCTTTTCCTCTTGGCATTACAGTGCAAGATCTGTGATTTTATAAAAATAAATTCTTACTAAGCACAGCTGGGCAGTGCTCATATCACAAGAGCAGACAAGACAAGAGGCACTCACCAGTTTCCTCTGGAAGCTCGTGTTTCTCCTCAATATTGCTCTCACCTCCTCCAGGCTAACCCTCAGCACTTGTTTTCCACACTGGGAAGCCTGGAAAGCACACAGGAAAAGACAGAAGGGAAAGTCACTCCAAGAAAATTATTTGCACTGGATATCCACAGCACATACAAGTTTTCAACATTCCTGCTGTTGAAGGTATCTTATTAAATAAAATCAACTCTGAACCTTTACTTTTAATCCTTGTGCATCAGCACAACACCAATGCCTATTTCATAAAAGCCTTTGTATGAGGAATCTACCAAAAACCCAAAAATCAGAATTTACTGGGGAATTATCTTCACATTTTTTTAATTAACAGGACAAGGGAATGAACAGCAAGATGTTATCTGCTCATCACATCCTGCCCCTGCTGCAGCAGCTGCACTTCCCTCCTAACTCCTGATCCAAGCTCCCATCCCAGCTCACCTTGGCCATCACTTCTGCTGGATCCTTCACCAGCACATCTGTGGAATAGGGCTGTCCAATGCCCCTCAGCAGGGTGTTCACCTCAGATGATTGATCAGCAGCTCTGTCTGTGTCACACCCTGCCCTTGGAATGTCACTGCAGCTGCTCCCTGCAGCAGCCCTGGCAGCAGAGAGGAGGGACTGGATTTGGTATCTCTCCCTGGGTGCCTCCTGTGTGCTTGGCCCTGTTGGTATCCACAGGTCAATGCTGGGGACTGCACACTCCTTATTGCCTGTGGTGCTGCTCCCCTCCTCCTCAGAGCTGTCAGCCAGGTCCAGCTCCATGTCCTCACTGCTGCTCTCTGAAGGGCTGGAGCTCTCCTCAGCGTGGCACCGCTTGCTCGCCTCAGATTTTTTCTTCTCGGTCAAAACAAGCACACACAAGTTTTAGTCAGTGTTCACCCTCTGCTTGCAACTCTGTCAAATCAGGAAGTTTGCTTCTCCAAAGGAAACAAGATTTTGGAAACAAAACCATCTTCAATATGGTCTTAAGGAGATAGAATTTCTTGAGTGCCTGGGAGCAAAACTGGCAACTCATGAGGTACAGACAAGAAAACCTAAATATACCCCATCCTTACAGGCATTTCAAGGCAGGAAAGAATTCCAGATAATACACAAATATATAGAAAATTAACTTCAGAACAAAGGCTGCTTTACCCAGCCAAAATTTAAACTGTGAAATCCTCAACAAAAACCATAATTGTGTGAAATCAATGTAATGTTTTAAAATTGATCTCACAGGATTCCACTTCTAGTTTAGAGACACTTAACTGAAGAGGTGGGACTGTGACCACAGCAGCATTTCCACAATACCTTAGAGCCAACCATGAGTTTCCACTTGCTCAGGCACTGGGAGCCAGTCCGATGGACCAGGTCTGAAGCAATTTTACTCCAGTGACCTGAAAAGGATGCAGATGATGCAGAACATTTTTATTTGTGCCACAAACTGAGCAACAGGCCTTTCCATGCAGCCATTACACATATATTATTAATTTCCCTGGATAAAAAGACAGAGTTACTGCATGAATGGATCTCAAATCCTTAATACACACAACACACAATACAAAGAGGCTGCAGTACAAATCAGAGCCTGCAGGACCTACAATGAAAGAAGAGAAAACCTCAGTGACACCTCTAAACTTCTATAGATTAAGCCACAGAAACACCTACCCAGGCCATGCTTCTCAACCAGTTCAATCAGCTTCTCCTCCTCCTCCAAGCTCCACCTGCCTTTCTTTAAATTCCAGTGCAATACTTTTAAATACCTTCAAAATGAAAATACTGCAGTCAGAAACATTCAATCCTGCTTGTAAAGAATCAGATGATCACTGCACTGCAAGGCTGAACAAAGACAGCATTCCCAAGCAGAGCTGTCCCTTATTTAAGGGGCTGGCAGCTGAACTCACCGGTCCCGGCACTGCGCGTCGCTCCTGCCCGGCACCTCCGTCCGGATTTTGTACCAGTTCTTCCCCTTGTGCTTCCTAACTGCAGCCACCAGCATCTGTATGCACCAGACAGAACAAGAGCTGAAATCCTCACCAGTATCAACCCAACAGGCCTGAGCAGCAGTTCTGTTTGCTTCCTGTGCAAATCTCTGCACAAAAGTCTTTAGGAGCTTCTAAATCCTCTTGAGCTGTAAAGAGCCCACCTTGGTTTGTTTTGCACTCCTCTGTGCCACTGCTAAAGCTCAGATCTACAGCCAAGCCACACCTCAGCAGCCCAACATCCCCACCCTGCAATTCCAGGCCCAGAGAATGGCACTTACAGCATCTTCCTCTGCTGTCCAGGCTCCTTTCTTCAAGCTGGGGTCCACACTCTTTGTCCAGCGGTAAATCAGCTGAGCAGAATCTCTTCCTTCCATGTAATAAGCAACTGGAAATTAAAAAGTTTATTTAACTCTGGTGTAATTAATGGTTCTTCCTT
Source organism: Catharus ustulatus (assembly GCF_009819885.2). Taxonomy (NCBI): domain Eukaryota; kingdom Metazoa; phylum Chordata; class Aves; order Passeriformes; family Turdidae; genus Catharus; species Catharus ustulatus. Next base: position 8,725,867 of record NC_046241.1, on the reverse strand, counting down.
TATCTGGACAACAGTTGCAAGCAGTGATTGCAATAAGCAGCACTTCAATCTCTTAAAATTGGTGCTCAGCCAGTTTCAGCCAAATTTTCAGTATGGATAAAGGTTCCAAGAGATATTAAGTTCCTGCTAATATAAAGAAACTGCCAAATAGGTACAGGAAAGGAAGAGACCACAGCTTCCACAAGGAAAAGAGAATGGAAGAGTGAAGCACTCCAGGTGAATGAAAGGTCTGTCACTTGTGGGTCACTTACTTTTCTTGTATGGGATATGGTTTCCCACTCTCATCTCTTGAACGAGCTCTAAAAGCATCTGATCCTCATCCTTGGTCCATTCTTTCCTTTTTAAATCTTTGTTATAGATTTGGTATTTCTGCAAGCACTGGAAAGGTGTCCTGTTTGTCTTAATACAAGGAAAAAACAGAGAGAAGCAGGTAACTGGTTATTTATGAGGACAAAAAGCTAAAGTACCAAAACTTTTTGGTCCTGTTCTTGGACACTCCTCAGAAAGCATTAATTAATATTGAATTAGTATTACCATTGGTTTTAAACCTGACAAGAGGCAAAGTAAAGCCAGAATGAACCAACTTGCAAGCTCAGACCTTACCCCCAGCTCCTGGGCAATGGTCTGCCAGTCCAGGTAGTTGTGTTCAGCAGCTATCAGCTTCAGCTTCTCTATTTCCTCCTCAGTCCATTCATTTTTGTTAATGCTTGGATGCTCCCAATTCTGCCAAAACTTCCTCAGCTCTTCTGAGCTACGTTGTCCATCAAACTAAAAGAAACAACAAAAAAATGTTTAGTCTCAGAGCTGGGATTAAGACACCTGGACAAACAGGAAAATCAGTGTTTTACATTCCAGATATGTCTTACTGCCAAGTTTTCCAGAGTTAAATCACCAAATTTGACAAGTTGAGGTCACTTAACAGTCAACTTCGAGAAATGCAAGATGGAAACACTGGATGCAAACCAGGTCAGGATTCTCAAGAGAAGGACAGAGATATCAGAAGCAATGAAACAGCTGGTCCCCCAACTCACATGGATGTTTGAAATTTTGTCCCAGTCATGCTCATCAAATCTGTTTCCTATTAAGTCACTTTCTGGGAGTTGGCTAAAGCAGAAGGTACAAAGAGGAAGAAAAAATCACATGAAATGGTTAATGAAACACTTTGTCTTCTTGATCCTGCCTCATCTCACTCCTCCCACCTGTTCCTGACTTGCACAAGAACTGAACACTTGGATTAGCAGGACAAACAATTCATGCCATATCCAAATACGTTGCTCTAGATTTGTTCATGAGCAAAAGCTCAAAAGTACAAAAAAGAAACCAGAGCTCTGCTCCTTTGCTGCTAAAGACCACTTAAAGCAGCACCTCTATAGTGGGAGCAGGCACAGAACCCAAACACATTTCTTAGTGAAGAACTGTGGAGATGACAGAGCTGCAGAGCCACAACAGTACCTCATTTTTTATAACCCAACACCAATGACCCATCTCGAAGTAGAGGGAGGGAACTTTCAGAGCTAAACTCTAAGAAATTTCATTTTTCACCAAGAATATAGAAAGACTTCTTACTTAATTGTCTCTATTTCTTGCTCCAACTCTTTGATTTGCTTTTCCAAGATCTGTTTTTCTATGTCAGTCTTGACTTTCTCCAGTTTCTGGTTCCAATAACTCAACCTGTTCAAAGACATTTTTATCACTGTTTAATAGGATAGATGGGAATGAGATCAATGGCATCAGAAGATGTACAGCACAGACACCTTCCCCATCTGTACCATTCCTCCCTTCAAGTTTATTTCCACATAAAACTGTTCTCACAGGTTTTCCCACATCACTCCCACATTCATTGCCATATTTTTGCCCCTTCAATCCCTGACCCTCAACAGGTTTCAGATAAACCATTTTGGTGTTCACACAGAGAACCAATGGTTGCTGCAACAGCCACAAAGACTGTGCCAGCTCCAGCACAGAAATCCCTTGCTGGACACACCATCAGACATCACCACATAGCACAATTTCCGTTTCAAGCCCTGCAAAGTATTTTAAATTACACCACAGTGCCAATGGGAATAAATGGATAGCTGTAAAATCACACAAACAATTAACACAGGAACTTGCTGGAGGAAGGTGAAATTCCACATCTCCCTTTTCTTTCCCATGCCATGTTCTCAGCAGGAGTAAGGAGGATTTTTGGGCAGTACTCACTTGAGCAGCTTTGGCTGGAGCAGGCGCTGCAGGCGGTCGCTCACCACGGATTTCTGCAGCAGTGTCTTCTCTCCAGTTTTCCCTAAACCAGACAGGGGAGCAGCCAGATATCAGTGCAAAATTGCCAGGAGACACCCACTGCTCCCAGCACCCCTGGGAAAGAACTGTGCAGTGAGAGTTCCCTGCCTAAATCCCCAACATCATGTCAGACTGGATCACCAAAGAGCACTTGGAGCTGCAGGTGTCCCTTGAACTTCCCTCATCTGGGCTCTACCTTTGCACCACCTAACTTGGATTAGGAGTGCTCACAGGAGCTGATGTAGCAGAACAAATTGAAAAGGAGTCATTATTGACTGACTAAAATAATTTCTAGAGCACCCCATTTTCTTTTAACGACTTTTTAGTGAGTCAGCCAGAGGTGCTGATGTTTAACTGCAAATAGGAACACACACACTAACAATATGAATATATACATTTGTTGTATGAATGTAGACATGTTACAGCTCTTCTAGAACACTGAACAGCAGCCAGACTTACTTACACTTGGTTGAATGCAGCTGTTCAAAGGATTTGATGCCCTGAGCTGCCTTTTCCTTGGCATCTTCGTTGGAAGGAGGGCCCTGGTGAGGATTAGAAGGGTTAGATACACTGAGAGTCAGACAAAATTACTGTTTCTTCTTAAAAATCCAGCAGGAACTGCTACAAACAAAACTGGAAACTCAAAAATGTGCAAACCGTCACACTCATACTGCTTAGTTACCTTTGTTAGCATGAGCTCATAGGTACATAACTTAAATAGAAATATTACCAGTAATTGCCTGAATTACACTAATATAAAAATTATGACAGTTGTCATTTTAGGTACCACAAAAAGCCAAGATCTCCTTTTGCCAATGGCCTTATAAAAACACACCAAAAAAAAGTACAAAGAATTGCTCCAGAAAATATAAAATTACAGAAAATGTCAGAAACCAAGAAAACTCAGTTTCACAGACAACCAGATCACAGTGAGTGCTTTAAATAGCAGCATGGAATTGGGTCCTGGAACTGAACACAATTAAGTTAAACTCAAGAATATTCAAGCCCCTGGTGGGTGCAATTATTTACTTACAATTCCTGTTATTTTATCCTTAAAATATGGCTTCATAAAATGTCCCAAAAACATATTTGGTGGTTGATTTCTCTCATCTCCTGACTTGGCTGGTTTTGGACCATTAAGTTCAGACACGATTTCCTTCTGCAATACAAGAATGAATTGAACAGCATCAGTGTCTCCTCCAAATTCCTGATTTCAGAGAATGGCTGAGCCCTCACAAACACCCCAGGCAGCAGCACACTGGAAAATCAGTGCAGGAGTTAAAGGCAGGATTTAGAAATTCCTGATTAACATGATAAAAAAGATTAATAAAATATTAACTTGCCATAACAAGTTAAAATGTAACATGTAAAATACTAATTCTTTATTATAAGAAAACATGGATTCATCATTTTAAAAAACCACTTGAGTCCTAGGCTTGAGGGGAAGGAAGCATGGCAAATGGCAACTCAGAAAAGCACAGAAATGAGCATTTCACTCCTGCTTTGCCCACCTGCTGTTTTCTGTTTTGTGCAATGAGCAGCTCCACTTCCTCAATCTTTTCCTTGATAACTTCCTGGTACACATGGTTCATCTGCAGGCAGGTTTCTGGATCCTGGGGCAGGCTTTCAATATCATCATCATCATCCTCCTCATCTTCATCATCACTGCTGTCTTCTTCTATTTCCACCTCCTTGAGGCCAGAAAGGCATTTGGGGAGAAAACAAAGAGAAGCAGTTGTTTGAAAAGCAGGTCTGTAGCAGTCAGTTCTGTAAGTCAGCACTTCCTCAGCTGAAGCTGCTGTGTGCCCCCAGCCTGAGGGGTCTGCAGGGACACCTCTGACCCTGGCACTCAGCACAGAAGGAATCTCTGACACTGAATAAATACGTCCTGGGCAGGAATACCCAACATTCAGATTTTACTGAGCACAAAGCCAAGGCAGTTGCCTGGATTTCCCCAGAGAAGGGTGAAGTTTCCCTTCTTCCTGCTCCCCTCAACAGACAGCTGGAAATATCTGCTTAAAAACAGTTACCATTTCAGCATGAGAATCTTCATCATCACCATCTTCATCATCACCATCTTCATCATCATCAGCTAGACAAACAAAATACAAAAATGCTGATTGTAGTGCAATAAAAGGAAAGCTTTAAACCCAAATATTTTCAATTAAAGCACAGAGGAAAAAGCATCAGAGATCTCAGACGTGACCACCAGTGGGTTTGGATAGTGGCAAGTAAAAAGTGTATTTAGTTATACTCTACTTATACTTTTTTTGTTTATGGTGGGGAGGTGGTGGGGTAGTTTTTTGGGGGTTTTAGCTGTTTCTTTGGTTTGGTTTGTTTTTTTTAATGTTCTGGAGAAGGTAAAGAGCAGCAGCTCTGGGTAACCACAGCAAAGCTGAATCGCGGCCCTGCAAGAGGCTCCCGGGTGTGCAGCCCAGGGAACATTCTAAGCCAGGAGAAACAGCAACTCTGCACCAGCAGCCTCTCAGCATCCCCCGGGTGTGGCACAGACTTGGGACAGAAGTTACACAGAGCCAAACGCGGGTGGGTGAAGCCTCTGCGGACAGAGATGCTCCAACCGGCACCGATTTCTCTTGGCTTTGGAAAATGAACTTCAGGAGGGGCAGGAGCGCTGGGGGGTGGCGCAGCTCACACAGCAGTTTGCGAGGAGCACTCAGGCCCCGCGATGTCGCTGCTGGCGCTATTTGGGTGCAAAGGGAACGTGCAAAGCGCCGGTACCGGCGGCTGCCTGGGGAACGCCCCGAGCCCGCCCGAACCCGTACCGGAGCTGAGGCTGGAGTCGGACAGAGCCAGGTGGATGTCGGCCCCGCCGGGCTGCAGGCTACGCTCCAGCTGCTCGATCTCGCGGCGGATCTTCTCCCGCTCCGCATCGAGGTCGAGGCCCGGAGGGGAGCGGAGGAGCCCGGCCTGGCCCGGCCCGCGGGACATGGCGGCCCCGCGCCGCTGCCGGGGCTGCGCTGGCCCCGCCCCCCCGCTCCGCCAATCGCTGCTGTGGGCGTGGGTCAGCTGACCCGGCACGTGACACCGCGCAGCCAATCCGGGCGGGGCTCGGCGCACGTGCACGGCCAGGGGGCGGCCCCGGGGCCCGCCTGGGCTGGGCTGGGCTGTGAACGGGACCGCGGCTCCGGGACACCGCGGCACCGGTACACCGCGGCTCCGGGACAGGGCCTTCAATGGCACCGGGACACGGCGGCTCCGGGACACCGGGACACCGCCTTCAATGGCACCGGGACACGGCGGCTCTGGGACACCGCCTTCAATGGCACCGGGACACCGCGGCTCCGCCTTCAGTGCCACCGGGACAGGGCCTTCAATGCACCGAGACACCGCGGTACCGCGACACGGCCTTCAGTGCCACCGGGACACTGCGGCAGGGCCTTCAATGCACCGAGACACGGCCTTCAGTGGCACCAGGACACTGCCACAAGGCCTTCAGTGCCACCGGGACACCGCCACCGCCACCCACGGGCCTTTCCCCCCTCCACAGCCAGAGCACTGAAGGGCAACGAGAGCCCCAGCCAAAAGGTGTGGTGCTTGCAGAGTCCCAACCAAACCGTGGGGGAATTGCGGGGTGCACGGGGAGAAGGGCAGCAGGACTGGGGGTGTAGTGTAGGGCTGGTCCATTCCGGGTTTAGGGTTCCTTTGGCTGTGGCTGCACCACGGGAAGGGATGGAGAAGCCAGGTGTGCAGTTTGGCACATTGAAATGAGGCCAAGTATCAAAAATTCACTTTTTAGTAATGGTTTCCATATGAAAACAAAGTCCTCCGTGTTGTGTGAGTCACTGTCATCACTGTCCATCCTCTGACACCTCAGCGATTCTGTCTATGGATTTCAGGAGATCAGCAACGAGCTGCAGGGATTCTGCTCCAGAGAGCAGCTGCCTGGAATGGGACAGACACAGTGTTAGGTGTGGGGACAGGCAGTTTGGGAGAGTTTTCCCATATTCTGTGTTTTATCAAGCAGCATTTTATCAGGACTGAAAACTCAGAATGGAAATGGAAACTCCACTTTCCATTTAATTTTACTCCCTACACTTGGAGGAAAACACATCACAGGTAAGAACATGGAGTAGCTCCTCTGGCACACAACACAAACCCCTGCATTTCAATCCTAAAAAACCCACTGAGGACATTTATCTGTGAGCCCAGAATGTAGCCCAGTGCCTGGGAGGGTGTCAGGAGGGTTGTCCCAGCCCAGCTCACCTGATGGATGCTCTGGAGCTGGTTGTGACCTGGAGCAGGTACTGCAGGGCCACCTCTGCATTCTGCTTGGCCACAGCCAGCCCTGCCTGGCCTGCCCTCAGTGCCTCATTCTCCAGCCTGGAATTCCTCAGCTCAGCCTGGGGGAAAGGGCAAAATGCATGTGAACCAACCCCAGAACTCCAGCAGATACTCCACAGCTAAGGAATACGTTCACACAGCAGTTTATGGGTGTGGAATGTAATAATTAACTAACTAAGGATAATAAATACAATAAAACAATGTAATAAATAGTGACTGGAGCCCATCAGCAGACTGCCTGGAGTGTTTTCCCAGTATCACAGGATCATTAGGGCTGGAAAGGACCTCTGGATGTGTTTAGTTCAAGGCAGTGTCACCTGGAGCAGGTGGCACAGGGACATTTCCAGGTGGGTTTGGATGTGTCCAGAGAGGGAGACTCCACACAATCCCTGGAGTTTGCTCCAGGCCTCTGCCACCCTCCATAGAAAGTTCTTGCTCATTTTATTTTCTGGCCATTGCTCCTCATCCTGGCACAGGGCAGCTCTGAAGAGTCTGGCACCATCCAGGCCCTCCCAGCCTCTGACAGGACACAACTCCCAAACCTTTATTGACTCTGAAAACACACCCAGCATTTTCCTCAGAGCCTGCAAAAATTGCAATATTGTTTCCAGTGGCTCAACTCCGAGATGTATCCCTGCAGCCCCAGCAATGCTGCTCTGTACCTGGAGCTGGGCATTTTCCTGTCTCAGTTTGGCAGCGCTGTTCTCAGCTTTGGCAGCTCGTTTCTGCAAGAGAACAGAGATTATTGAAACCACAGGGTGCTGAGGATAAACCAGGCAGCTTGAGCTATGTGGGGAGTGATTCCAGCACAGAACTTGGAGGGAATATGGTTTGTGTTCCACCACACAGTGTTCTGAATGTTCTAGGAGGTAGGAACAGCTCCCTCCTTCCTTCCTCACTGCTCCTTTTTGGGACCTGCAGAACCTCCCAAGCCTCACAGAGGAGAATTTCCTCCTGACATCTGATCTAAACCTCAAGCCAGTGCTTACAGTCATCAGCTGGAGATTCTGCTCCACGTGCTGCACCATTGCTTCCAAATCTTGTGCTTCTTTTTCTTCTTTGATTTTGTTTTCCTCAAGCTTCTTCTCAAGTTTCCTCATCCTTAAAAAAATAAGAGATGGCACACAGTAAGCACTTGTACCATTTAATACATTAGGAAGGAAATTGTGGGAAATGATCAAGAATCTCATGGTTTCATGTTTTAAGGAAAATGAATTCTCACGCACTTGTCTGCTTGAGTTTCAGACAGAATCTGAAGCTTATTGATCTTGTTTCTCAAAATAGTGTTCTCTTCTTTTAGCTAAAAACAGAAAGAATTCTTATTAGGGTTGAGGTGCACTTTTACAACAATACCAACAATCCAAGATCAATACCAGAATATTCAGCTTTAATACTGGAAATCCTTGTGCCTTCTAATACATCCAAGCTTAATTTTACCTTCAGTTTACCCATCTGGAAACCACTGTGGGGCACAGGAATGTGGCACTGAACCACCAGTGCAAATGTGACTAATTAATGCTCCCGATTCTAAACAAACATGACCTCAAGGGGCAGGAGCACGAGCAAGTCACCTGGGTCATGTGCAGGGCAGCAGCACAGAGAAAGTACCGGACCTGCCCGTGATGAAAAGCACATTTCCACATCTAATTCTCCTCCTCAGCAGCTCTCGGCGGCAGGCAGTGACGCTGAGGTGTGCAGCGAGCCCGCAGCCAGCCCGGAGCTGCAGGGACGGAGGAAGGCGCGGGCAGGGCGGGCAGCGCTCACCCGCTCGTAGCTCGGCTGCCGGGAGGGGCCGCAGGCCGGCCCCGGGGCGGCTCCGAGCGTCACCAGGTGGGCCTGCTCCACGGCCAGCGGCTGGTAGCTCTCGCTCCACTCCTCCTCTTCCTCCTCCTCCTGCTCGTCCCCCGACTCAGCGGGCACTGCGGGCAGCGGGGGCACCACGGGCCCGGGCCAAGCCGCCTGCGGAGGGGACAGCGGGGCTGAGGTGCGCGTCTTGACAGGACAGATCCCAGCCGCGCTGCCGGGCAGGGCCTTACCTGTGTGTCACCGCCCGGGCTGTCACCGCCGCGGGCCTTGGAGCGGACGAACTCGCGGAAGGAGAAGGGGTTGGGCTCGGCCGAGCCCCCCGGCTGCGGCTCCGCCACCGGCAGCGCCGGCGCCGCCATGGCCGCCTGAGGGCGCGGCGGGGCGGGGCCTCCCCGTCCCAGCGGACCAATGAGCGCGCGGCCGCTTCCGCCGCGCCCAATCGCGGCCCCGCCCTCGCGGCCCGGCCCCGCCCCCTGACCCCGCACTCCCGGTGGCGGCAAGATGGCGGCGGCCATGGCGTGGCTGCGGCGCGGCGCCTGCGGCCCGGCCCGGCGGTGAGCGCGGCCCCGACACCGCGCGGGGAGGGCACGGCGCTGGGGACAGCGGGGGGACGGGCGGGGACGGGCGGCAGCGCTCGGTACCGGCCTTGGCAGCCGCTGACGGTGTCCCGGTGTCCCTCAGGTGCGGGCTGGCGGCCGGCCGGAGCTACAGCGGCGGCAGCGCCTACCCCAGCGTGTCGCTGACGTGCCCGCTGCCCGGCGTGCCCAAGGCCGTGTTCGCGGCGGCCGAGAGCCGGGAGCGCTTCGAGACGCGGGTGACGGTGCTGGAGAACGGGCTCCGCGTCGCCTCCCAGAACAAATTCGGGCAGTTCTGCACCGTGGGCAGTGAGTACCCGGCGGGGCTGGGGGCGGCCGGTGTCACCGCGGCTCCGTGGGCAGTGAGTACCCGGCGGGGCTGGGGGCGGCCGGTGTCACCGCGGCTCCGTGGGCAGTGAGTACCCGGCGGGGCTGGGGGCGGCCGGTGTCACCGCGGCTCCCCCCGCGAGCCGGGGGTTGGGTGTTGAGGAACGGCGGTGTAAAAGTCACGCTGGTTTATTCTCTTTTCTTTACACCAGTTCTGGTAAATTCGGGATCAAGACACGAAGCGAAATACCTCAGTGGTATCTCCCACTTCTTGGAAAAGCTGGCTTTCTCTGTGAGTACTGCCCTGCATTGCCCAGGGGTCCCCAAATCTGCAGTGGGGACAGCAGCCAAGGAGGGCCTGACCCACAGGAACTGTTAAAACATCCGTGACAGCATTGCCAGAGTCACAGAATCTTAATTGCTTATCATGACTGTAATTATATTTTGAATATCTTTGTGGTTTCACCTCCAAGGCTGGCATGTAGTGATCAAACCATTTGACTGAAGGAACATAGAAGATGCTCTGGGTTACACTGAAGGGTTATAAAACAGTTATTGCTTTACTAATTAGTAACACTGGTATCTTTTTTCTTAGTCCACAGCTCAGTTTGGCAGCAAAGATGAAATTCTCCTCACCTTAGAGAAGCATGGAGGCATTTGTGACTGCCAGGCATCGAGGTGAGCTGCTCCTTCTGCTGTTACCTGTAGCACTGACAGCACTTTGAGTCTCTTTTTCTGCTGTGGAGCAGGAAAAGCCTCTTTCTGTCCCCAAGCAGCAGAAATCTGTTTGGGCTGCTGGGAAGCTACAAAAGGATGATAAAATTGAGACTTATTTAATTTCAGAAGTGTTTAATGATTAAAACAGCTTCATCTGTGATTTCCTGATACTGAGATGACACTGAATGACCCCAGAAGTGACTTCTCAGTGCAGAACCTGTTTTTTTGTTGCAGGGACACCATCATGTACGCAGTGTCTGCTGATGCCAGAGGCCTGGACACCGTGGTCAACTTGCTGGCTGATGTAACACTCCAGCCCAGGTTATCAGGTGGGGCAGCACAATCCTCTGCCTCAAAAAAACCCATTTCCAACACGTGGCTTGCTGAGAATTCTCTCAGAAGTGACCTTGAGCAGCTGGGTGTTTTGTGTAGGGGTTGCCATCCCTTGCTTTGTCTCGTTGCAGATGAGGAAATTGAGATGACCCGAATGGCCATAAGGTTTGAGCTGGAGGATCTGAACATGAGACCTGACCCAGAGCCTCTCCTCACAGAAATGATCCATGCGGTACCACCCTGGGATCCCCCCCTGCCTGCAGCCTCCTGCTGCCTTCTCTGCCTTGTCAGAGTTCTAGATTAAAAAGCAGATTTTTTGTTATTCAGTTTCTGTAGTGGGAGAATTTGAAATCCAGCATTCTCCACATGAGGGAGATTCTAACCCAAACTTAAAAAAAAAAAAAACCAAACACTGTCTGTAACTTCTCTTTGTTGATGTGGGTGACAAAATATTACTGAGGTCTCTCAGATGGGGGCTTAATTCCAAAGCAAAAAGAGGTTTAGAGAGGGATTTAGGGAAAAAACAAAGTGATGTTTGTGACTTTAATGTGTCTGTTCCCTTTTAGGCAGCCTTCAGAGACAACACAGTGGGACTGAACAGGTTCTGCCCTGTGGAAAACACGGACAAAATCAACCGGGACGTGCTGCACTCCTACCTGAGCAGTTACTACACCCCAGACAGGATGGTGCTGGCTGGGGTGGGGATTGAGCACGAGCACCTGGTGGAGTGTGCCAGGAAATACCTGCTGGGGGTGCAGCCCGTGTGGGGCTCTGGGCAGGGCAGGGCTGTGGACAGGTCCGTGGCTCAGTACACTGGGGGCATCATCAAGGTACGTGGGATTTGCTGGGATTTGCTGATTTCTCTACAGGCTTTTGCTTTTCTTAAATTATATTTCATGAGTATGAGCCCAGACTGGTCAATGACAGCTGTTAATTGGGTGGCATGATAATTATTGGGAATGTATCAAACTGGGTACAACAGCTGTGAAAGTTGGTGTTAATCTGTCTGCCTTTCCCACAGGTTGAAAAAGACATGTCAGATGTGAGTCTGGGCCCTACTCCCATCCCAGAGCTCACCCACATCATGATTGGGTTAGAGAGCTGCTCATTTTTAGTAAGTATTAACCTCAAATCCCAGGATCACTGATCCATTACACAAACATTGACATTTTTGCTGCTGCACATCAAAACAAGCAGCACTTTCCGTGACATTTTGCTGAAGGCCTTGACCTTCACACTGCTCTTGTGCTGTGGTTTTTCCTCCCCTTTACTCACCCCAGACCCTTGAGAGCTCTGCCATTACCTGAGAGTTTTTTGTTCCAATGCAGGAGGACGATTTCATTCCTTTTGCGGTGCTGAACATGATGATGGGAGGTGGTGGCTCCTTTTCAGCTGGAGGGCCTGGCAAGGGCATGTTCACCCGGCTGTACCTCAATGTGCTCAACAGGTTGGTTTGGCTTGCAGTTTAAGAACAAATCCTGTAGCAGGTTTACATAGAAAAAAAAAGCAAACCCCACCAGGTTTTACATCAATTTGTTCTGCTTGGAACGTAGGACTGGTGTGTCAGTTGGTATTTTGAGAGGGTGAAAGTAAAGGGCAGAAATGACCAGGAATTCTGTTTTCTTCTGCTAGTCCTGTCCATGCTTTACTCTGGGAATATTAACAGGATTGGCTGTGTGTTTTCCTGGGTTTGGTCTCAAGGATTCAGATGGAGAGAAAGGTAGATGTCACATGCATAAATGATCAGAGGCAGGGATTGACAATTCTCATTGCACTGCTGAGAATCCCAAAAGTGCTCTAGGAGGGTGCTCACTGTCCCACATTTAATTTTTACATTGCAAATTCTGGGTTTTCAATTTTAAAACATTGTTTGTGTACTCACAGGCACCACTGGATGTACAATGCCACCTCTTACCACCACAGCTATGAGGACACAGGTCTCCTGTGTATCCATGCCAGTGCAGATCCAAAACAGGTACAGTCCTGTGCTCAGAGACAGGAGCTCCTAAAGTCACCACCGCATCACTGAGCACCAGAGAGTTCTGTGCACACATTGTTCTGATCTTCTTTCCATGATCTGTTTTCCCCAGGTTCGGGAGATGGTGGAAATCATCACCAGGGAATTCATCCTCATGGCAGGAGCAGTGGGAGAGGTCAGCAACATATCTGAGTTTGCAGATGGTCTTGGAGATGAAATAATCCCTGGAAGTGTCCAAGGCCAGGCTGGACAGGGATTGGAGCAAGCTGGGATAGTGGAAGGTGGCCCTGCCCTGGCAGGGGGTGGGAGTGGATGAGTTTGGATTTCCAACCCAAACCAGTCTGGGAGTCTGTGAATGCATTGCACTGGCTGTGCTAGAATGGATTTTTATGGATAATTTTGTTACATGTTTCTGTAAAAGAACACAGCAATATTAGCAATGCATCCACAGAGAGAGAGGTGTCTGCAGAGCCCTTTCACATTACCTCATACTACAGAGCAGCAACTGGATATTTTATTTTTTTTTTAATTTCCTGCTCATTCACAGGTGGAACTTGAGAGAGCAAAGACACAGCTCAAGTCCATGCTCATGATGAACCTGGAGTCTCGACCAGTGATCTTTGAAGACGTGGGGAGGCAGGTTTTGGCAACAAGCACAAGGAAGCTACCTCATGAGCTCTGTGCCCTCATCAGTGAGTAGATAAAACTTTGCCTTGTGGGCAGCTGTACCTGCAGTTGTAGGTACAGTTAAAATATTCTTGTAGCACTGATGAATTACCTCTGAAAGCCTGGGGGCATAAATACTACAGAAATATATTTCAAACTGAGCTTAATTGCTTTCAAGCTAACACAGGGCTTATTTGAGTCAGAAGGAAGGGAAAATGAGAATCATGGTAGAGAAAATATGGAGTTGGATTTTTGAGCATCAGCCCAAAGCTGCTTTGTGCTGTTCACAATGGAGGTGTCACAGCTCTGCCTTTTTTCTGTCTGCAGGTCAGGTGAAACCCACTGATATCAAGAGGGTGGTGACTAAGATGCTGCATAAGAAGCCAGCAGTGGCTGCCCTGGGTGACCTGACAGATCTGCCCACCTATGAGCACATCCAGGCCGCCCTCTCCAGCAAGGACGGGCGGCTGCCGCGGCTCTACCGCCTCTTCCGGTAGAGCAGCACCTCCTCCTGCCCCACTCCAAATCCCTTCTTTTTTAATGGTTTTTTTTTTTTTTAATCTCATGTTGCTGTACCACCCTCCCTCCCCCCAATGCTCCCAGGCATTCTGTGCAGCCGTGGAGCTGAGCAAAGCTGCTTTGGAGCACTGGACTGTGAAGAGCTGGTGGAAGGAGCTGGCTCTGGAGGAGGAGTTTGACCCTCTGAGAAGGTTACAAGAGAAGATGGGTGTTGACACCTTCTCTTGGCTTTTGGGAGAACAGAGCAAGCCAAAATATTCATCAGCTACAATGAAAGCACATCTCTGAGCAGTTATTGTCTCTTCATCACCCCAGCAGTGGAAGTGGGGCTACCACTGTGCCCTTCCTGAGGAATGTGTGGCACTTTAAACAGCTTGGCTTACATATCTGAATTCAAAGAATATTTTTAACTGTTACCAAGATGAATAAAGACTGCTCAGACTGAATTAGGAAAATAATAGTTACTGTCCTTGTGAAGTTAGGCAAAAAGTTTCCTGCAATCCAGGTTTTGTTACAAATCATGGATCCATTTCATCAGTGCAATTCACCATCTGACAAGGAGTCACCACCTGGGAATCATCTTGCTAGAGCTCCCAGGAAAGCAGACCCATGACAGAACCAATTTTCTGTGGAGTTCCTCTGCAGAGGTGCTGTACATAATGGACACTTACTTGAGAACAAGACCGATCCTATTCTTTAGGTTTTTCACTTGGACATGAACTGCTAAAAATAAAAAGTTCTTTTCCTCCAGAATTTCTATACAGTTATTAAAGGAGTTGCTGCTGCTGCACCTTAAACTTGTGCCTCATTTCCCCACTGTCACCCAGATGGACTTAAGGCCTTGAAAAAAGGAGACACAATCAGTCTCACAGCAGAGATGTGGCTCAGCTGGAAGTCAAGATAACAAAATCACAACTGACACCACGTCACAGAAAGCCAAGTGCCACTCGTGACATGCTGAAGAAATGGAGACTCAAAGGAGGAATAAAACACTGGATTTCTATAATCCCCTAATAAAAACACAAGACAGCTGCACTGCAGCTCTTCACTGCTAGGTGTGTATGGTAAGGAGCAATCCAGCTGGGAGCAGAGGCTGCTGGTACCTGCTTTACCCCATCCTGTCCTCGTGCAACTCAAAGGAAACATTGCATTGCTTCCTGCAGAGCCCACAGTGTGGAAGCCCTGTTGTGTATGCTTGTCAGGAAATAAAGAGACCTCTGAACAACCAGAGCAAGTAGTAAGAGTTCTGAAATTGATCTGCCAAGGGTTTCCTGAACTGGCAAGTGGAGCATGCTTTGTTCAATGCAAACAATTACAGAGAAATCTGTTCCACCCCTCCAACTGAAGACAAGTGGCCCAGGTCACCCAAACACACACCATGCAAAGAACTCTGGTTCTGACAACAATAAAAGCTGGTTCTCAGTTAAGGTATTGCATTAATTTATTTTTTATTCCTTTAAAAAGAAAGGAAATCCAAATACCTGATGGCTACAGACAGGTCAGTGCCATAAATGTACCGCAGAACAGGAGCCTGTCTTGGACAGGTTGCATAGGCAGCAGCACTTCCTCCAAGGTGTTTGCATGATGTTTTAGGTCCTAAGGTGATTAATGATCCCATCTGTGCCCATGAGGAGTTCTTAGTTATTAGCTGTACTTAACATTTTACCAGTGCCACACTGGTCCTTGTAGGATATATAGCCTTAAGACAACACTACTTCAAAAATAGCAAGTTATTCACAGTTTACTGATCTGGAAAAATAAAACCAAAAGGAATTGACTGTGATTGGAGGTAATGGAGCTGTGTGGAGCTGAGTGGCTGCAGTTGCTCTGCAAACCTCCCTGGTGCACTCACTTGGAATCACTTTGGTGAAACATCACACAGTGCCCTGTTCTCAGATAAATTCCAACTGCTGCTGCTGAAGGCAGGTAGTGCTTAATCAGCCCTGGGGGGGACAAGTGAGTTCAGGAAGGGATTGCTTCAAGCAGTCTCAGCAGACAGATATATGGCCTGAGAGTTTGGTATTTACCCCCTTAGGAATAGAAGGCCTATAGAATGATTATTGAAAGGCAATGTTTCTACACTTCAATGTACAGGAGTACATTCACACACAATTTGCTGTAGAGGGCCCAAAGAGCCCAACACAGGAGCACCATCCATACACAGGACTGCCATGAACTGGTCCCTCTTACTCCTTGTACAGAATACCAACAGTTGGCTACAGAGAAGGAGCAAACCCAACCCCACACTGGATGGAAGTTAACCTGACCAAACCAAAGAGACAAACAAAGAATTCACCTTTCTGCAGACTTTTCTTAGGTCCCCTGCCCTGGGTGATGCCAGTTCCAGCAGCTGTGCCCCTGCATGGAGGGGAACCAAAGGTCTGCACCCAGTGGCTTCCTAAGACAGTCTGGTTAAAAATAAATCAATTACACCAGTTGGGATGGATGTCTTAAATAACTGACTCCTTTTCTTCGGCAGAAGCACTTGAGCTACATGGATTAGCTCATGCAAATGAATCCAGGATGAGGTTTAAGACATTCTTCACAAGCCACAGCATCTGCCAGGGGTGCTTATGCAGACAATTCCCTGCAGAGTTTGCCATGGCCTGAAATCCTCTTTTGGGGCACCTCTACCACGAGCACTGCAGAGCTTTCAGCTCAAGAAATGCTACATATGCTGCTGGATCTTTGGTCCTTCTGTTCGCGGCGTTTCAGGAGCTCCCTTGTAGCCCTCCTCCTTATTCCAATCAAATACAGATCTCTGTCAAACAGCCCTGCAGCCAGGGGGATGCTGCAACAGGAACACAAGTCAGCAGGTCAGGGCACAAATAAATCCTTGTTTGCCCAGTATTTCCCTATTACTTCATACAACAAAGGCCACAAATCTGATTTTTACTTTCTTAAGGCATTCATCTGCTGCTGGGGGAGGAACAAGAGTTGTTCTTCCACAGCAGCAAGTTAAGGTTTTCCACAATACTTTAAAATGCTTATAAAAGGGAAATGTACTTTAAATTTTAGCATGGACTGCTTTCATATATAGAGGACTTTCTTATTCACTTAAACTAAAACCTACTCATTTGAAAAGCTAAACCAGATTAGTGCTAACTTGGTGTATTCACTGGTGTGGTTCACCTCAACAATTCTTACCTTGGTCTGCTTTAGAGAGGCCAGAGAAACCTGAGCAGCCCATCACACACTGCTATTTAATGGATATTTAATACCCAGAAACAAAAATTCCCATTGTAATTGCACTGCTGACCAAATACTTTGAGAAAGCACTTTTCTAGATATTCAGGTCTTGAAATCCCTGATTATTTTACTCACAAAAAAGAGAATCATTCCAAACCAAATTTTCTAAGGAGTTCTACTAATACAAAAGCCAACAGTAGGACATTAGAACTTGGGAGGATCTCAAAATACTCCAGTGACATCCAGCTGTGCTGAACTGCAGCCACCACTGGGGAGGGAAAACAGAAGTGAGGGAAAGAGGAAGAGAAGAGGAAAGCTGCCCATGCTGATAGGGAAAACAGAGAGCTGCATCTCAGCTAAAACACAGATTTCTATTCCATTCCTGTGGGCTCTGTTTATCCCCCTCAGAAGGATTAAAGCAGCAGGGATTTCAGCTGTCAGTGCAAGGTTTAAGCTCTTACTACTCTGACCACCAGCATGGGTAAAACCCAACGAGGCCTGCAGGGACAGACACAGGAGAATGTCCTCAGGATCACTGGAGCCAGGACAATCCTGTGGAGCTGCAGGAGGTACTCACTTGTCTCTGCCAGGCCTCACTTTGACACGAAACAAGGCAAACACAGGCCTGTGGTCTGAGGTTCTGATGACAGGACAGGAGGAATATTTGACAGCCTGGATGTCGTCCTTGTAGCGGCTGCGGAACACGACTCGGTCCTGGAGGCAGGGACAGGGGGGACAGTGGTGGAGACTCCATCACAAGAGACAAATCCATTCATTCATCACACTCCACTCAATGAAATGAATGTGTCCTTGGATGGGGATCCATTCATGAAATGTCTGATCCCAACAGTTGTTCTTTGCCAGCTCTGAGCCCACTCAGGATGTAAGGCAGGGAAAATAAGGTGAACAGCCTGTGCCAAACAATCCCTGTTCCCACAGATCCAACTATCCTTTCTTCCAGAAGTCCCAGCTGCCCTTAAGCAATAAATCTCAGCACAACTGAATCCCCTTTGACTTCTGAAATCATCCCTTACCGTGTAGGAGGGAGTCCTTTGTTTGGAAGTGGAGTCATAGCTGTCCTTTCCTATATCAAACTTGTAGGAAGGACGGAAATGGATATCAGCCTCCTGGAATCCTTTGAAAATGGACCCTGTAAGGGAAGGGAAAAACAGCCTGAACAAACTCCTCCCTCCTGAGAATTGAGCACCGTTTCTGCTAATGCTGGCTGGAAACAACAGCCATGTACATCCCAGAAAAACCTGGGCCTGGGCTCCAGAAAGGGAGCAAGCTCCAGCCCTGACATGGAGAGGATAAAAAATAGCCAGTGGCTGTTAAGTCAGTGGTCAGTCAAACAAAGACCCGGTCCATGCACTTCCCCTTCCACTGAAAGCTTGTGCTGTTCTGCAGATGCTGTTCAAATCTAAACTCCCTGGACACTGGGACAGAATGATGCCCAGGTTATGGAGGAGTCAGATGAAACAGCAGCAAATGGTTTGGGAAGGTCACATTAAACAGAGCAAACTGCTACAGCCAGAGGTCCCTTGACACACTGCCACTGTGTCTGCCAGCTGCTGAGTCCCTTTGTTAGGGAGTTAACCAAGGAAAGCAGGAAAGGTCACAGGAAATGGGGGCTAGGCTGGCATCACTCCTGTGTGACACTGCCACTGTATCTGCCAGCTGCTGAGTTCCATTTTTAGGGAGCTTAACCAAAGAAAGCAGGAAAGGTCTCCAGGAAGTGAAGCTGCCATCACTCCTGTGTGTAGGCATCTTTGTTTCTGCAGAGGAGGGACACAAAGAGCTGCCCCTTACCCCGACTCATCTCACTGGTCAGCTGGTCATAGAGCAGCAGCTTGGACACGTCTGTGTCGGGGTGCTGGCTCAGGATGGAATCCACAGTCTCCCGATCCTTGTTCAGCCGGAAGTTGAAGTCACCAAACCAGAAAACTTCATCAAACCGAGTTGTGACATCACCTGCAAATTCACACCACAGGTGTTCAAGGGATGCTGCTGAATGAGTTTGAGGAACAGGAACAAATCCTTTCTTTTCTCTCCCTGGAGGTGTGATATTGAGTATGTTTTCTGCCTGTGATCATCACTGAATGTGGTAATTAACAACCCAGAACAGAAATGTTAAAAACCACAGAAAAAGCTGAAAAGAGACCAAACTATCTACAGGACCTAGCACCAGAGGGAACACAAAAAGCTCATGCTACACTGCAGATAAAGAGTGTATTCAATTTCCTAATAAAAGGACCTAATTATTTATGTAGGCATCAGGTTGTCAGCACAGTATTAGAAAACAATAATGGCCTTTGGCAAACAATGCTCTGACCTGTGTACATGCAGAGTGACATAAGCCTTATTCTCTTAAATTTTGAAATAAAGTAATTCCAAATTGCTCTAGAAAACACTTGGAAAATGAAACACACCTGTAATATTCATAATAATTAAACCAAAATTATCATACTGCTAAAAAATATATCACATAAAAATTCCCTTTTGAATTCTCTCTCTCCCATTTAATTTTTCTCAAATTCCCAATTTCAAGAAAAAAAAAATCATGGGAGTAATAACCATCCTCAGACCAAAAAGATCTGTTTTTACAGTCTCAAATGATCACTCTTCTTGTGTCTTTCTCAGTGCAGAGACAATGCACAGACTCTGCTGGTCTGGGCTCCCCACACTCATGGTTTCACACTTACTAGAACTGGATCGATATGGATTTGTGTCTGGAACATTCTTGGGAAGTGTAAGGGCTTGAATGGTTTTATTGTAGTCCAGTTTCCTCTCATTCACTTTACTGTCCCCAGCTGCAAGACACAAAGCCCATTACTGTCAACAATGAATCATTTTCATTCAATGACCATCTTTGGTTATACCAGGAGCTTCCAAAGGGTATCAGACATTTGCCACATGTGAAATGTGACACTCTGGAGTGTCTGCACTGAATAATGATGGCAGAAAAAACGTGGAAATGGAGATACACTAGTGCAGAGTTAATTTCTGTCTCCATAAACACAGTTCTTTTGTAAGTTTGTCACCAAACAATCCTCCCTTATCCTTCTCAGCTCAGCAATCCTGAGCTTTGGCTTCAGCCTGCCCTGCTTTTTCACCTCTGTACAGCTCCCTCCCCTCCTCTCTCAACCAGGACACTTGTAGCAAGATTGCAAATGTCTCACATGTGAAGTGGGAGGTGATGAAGAGAAAGGAGGTCCCAAAAAACGTGAAGCTGATTCCCAGAGCTCCCTTGGTTTTGATCTGGGACACGATTCGAGTTGTCACCGTGGCATACTCCACTTCTGGAAGGAGGAAAACAAAATGCTGTTACTGGAACACTTGTGGCACTGAGCAGGGAGGTGAGGAGAGTGTTGTTACAATATGGTTGGAAACCAAGAAAGCAGCCCAGCTTCTCAGGCTGCTCGAGCCTGGCTCTCAGGCTCTTCAAAAAACACAAACCCAAAACAAAAATATAACACCTGTGGTGTACATGACTAACCTCACAAACTGAGTTTCTAGGAGTGTCTTCTCCTCTGTCTAATAAAATGTCTGTAAATTGTTTTCCACAATGTACACTATTTAAATTTTAAAAATTTCTTTCAATAAATGCTCTTTTTTTACTCGTCTAAAAAAGTTACCTTGTTACTGTAACTATCACCACTCAAAAACCGCTAACACAGTAACAGGAGAGGGAGAAGGGCTGGGCACAGGCTGGCAGCAGTGCCTCCAGCTCAGCACACACCTGAGCAGAACCAGATGAGGTCCCTGCGGATGAACACGGACATGTAGAGCACTCCATGAGCAGCTGAGTGCAGCAGGACGTAGTGGGGGCCCAGGGTCTCCTGCAGGCGGATCTCCCACTCTCTTCTGCAGGAAAGAACAACAGCTGGATCACACAGACAGTACAGGAGACAACAACCAGGAGAGCACATCAGCACTGTGCACACAGAGCAATCCCTCTCACACACAATATCAAGCCACAAGCAAAACCTCCCTGCACTGAGCTAAGGGGTGGCTGCTGAGGTGCCACAGAAATCAGCAGAGCTTTGGCATCAGGATGAAATTCTGTACACCCAGAGATGCTGTTCCATCCCTGGAAGTGTTCAGGGTCAGGTTGCACAGGGCTTGGAGCACCCTGGTCTGGTGCAAGGTGTCCCTGCCCACTGGATGGGCTTTAATGTCCCTTCCAACCCAAACCATTCTGGGATTTTATGATTTACAGATCTCTGTGACTTTTTCCTCTAAATTTTCCTCTGACTTTTTCCTCCCATTTCCTCTGGTGCTCATGCAAAAGAATTCAGTCTTGTTAAATGGGTTGATTATTGAAAATACTAGGAATGTAATGGAGACTATTTCTAGTCTAAATCAAAGCAAAATTATTAGTTAACAATAAAAGAAGATGGTTCATTACATTGTTTTTGCTACCTGTCTGGACAGCCTTCTTGAACCCCAATGACATACATGTCCTGGGCAAAGTCTGGATCTGTTGGCAATAAGAAGTCATCCAGATTCACTGGAAGTTCCTATTACATAAGAAATTTAAAACAAAAAGAAAGAAAAGCAGTATTAGTTATGCAAAAATTTACTAGAAAAATACCTTGTCATTTGACAAGGTTGACAAGGAACATAGGAAAGCATCACCCCAGTCCTCTCAGCAGAGCTGGGGTAACTTTACTGCTGCCAAAGAAACTGTGAAGATTTCTGTGCACCCACCTTCTGCCCCTGCATGTTCCAGGTGGCCACAAAGATTCCCATATTCCGGTCAGGGAAATATCTGCTGAGTTCTTCTGCTCCCATTAAGGCACCACTTGCCAGAAGGCTGCCTTCCAAATAGCTCCTGTGGACAGAAGAGCCAAAAAAGAGCACCTAAGGAAAGGGCATGGTAGCTTATTGATGAATGATGTTTGATTATTGAAGTAATCAGGAATGCACCTTTAAGAAGAAGGAATTTAGTATTTATAAATTGTTCTGCTTGCTTAAAGTTCCTTCCAAAGCCACGACATGAGGGTGATGCTGCTCAAGTTCTGGCAAGCCATCCAAAGTCTTCAGTCCCCCAAAAACTCATCCAGACACAAAACAAAGAAATTGGTTTGATAACCTCAGGCTGCCCAGAGGAGTTGTGGCTGCCCCTGGAACAGGGGACAGGGCTTGGAGCAGCCTGGGACAGTGGGAGGTGTCCCTGCTCCCTGGCAGTGGATGAGCTTTGAGGTTCCTTCCACCCAAATAATTTTGTGATTCTTATCCCATTAAGTTTGAATACCTTGAAGCAGCTCAGTTTACTTTTAACACAAAACCAGCTCCACCATTCCCAGCGTTCTGGCATCAGGTTTCTCCTAACCAAAAACTCAAACTCACATCCTTCCTTCAATGCAGCTCATCAGCTTCAAGAAAAAAAAAATTATTGAGCCTGAGGTCTCAAAACATCCCCTTTGGGAAGGGCAGATGCATCCCACAGCACCTGCCTCTCTGGAAGGACACATTTACAGAGGTGAGGGATGCTGGCACAGGGACTGCATGTTGAATAAGCATTTGTAATCTTGCTTAAGCTCTGCAAATAATGATGAGAGAATAACGTCAGGGAGTTCTGGGCAACCCAACACTGCTGGCCTGGCTCCTGCTGCTTCAGAAAGGAATGAGGAAGAAAACTCTCACGGCAAACAAGTAACAATCTATCTTCGGGGCTTTTTTTGCCAGATAGTAACACTTGAATTCGTCTCAGAATTATTTTGTTTCTACTACTGACTCCCACACTTTGCATCAATGATTAGATCTTTCCCTGCTGGAGAAGCTGGGGCAGAGGAGCTCCTGTGGGATACTGGAGTAGTTCCCAGCACATAATTTGATCCTGCCAGAAACCAAACAAGTGGAACATCTGCTCAGCACCTCACAGGACTGTGATAATGCAGCATGACAATCTCAATTTAAAGTATCTGGCGTTCTTTTTGCCTGTAATTAATCATTTTGGTTCAAGCCCAATGTATTTGTAGGTTTTTCCAAAGAAACTGCTGGCATGCACAGCCTTTACTTCTTAATTCTCAAGCCAGATTATGTTAATATTACAAGCAAACTGACAGCAAATCAGACTTGTATTTATGAAAATATTTATCTAAAAGGAGCAAATGCAGAGTATTTGTACTGATCTCTTTATCTTCCAACTCTCTGCACAGCAGGTTAAATAACACAGAACAGCTTTTGTGCTTTACCAGGAGCTCAGAAGTTCCCTGCCCCTGCCCAGTGGGATCCTCCTCCCTGCTGACACCCCAAAAACGAGGAGTAAAGCTGGGGCAGCCCTACCTGCTGCGAACATCCTTGGCTCTGATGGGAGTGAGCACGCTGAAGGTGGATTTCATGGAATCTGTGGAGCAATTGTCATAGAGAGTCCCATTGCCCTGCAGCCTGGAGTCGCTGAGGCTGCTGCTCACCCTCCCAAACTTGTGCTGAGAATAATGTCGGTAATCCAGACAATCTGAGTCGATCCTATTAGCTGTCCTCAGCGAGTGGGAGGCCACGTTGAGCTCCATGGGGGGAGGCAGGGGGCGGGCCGGCATGATTTGGGACAGCCGGGGTTTGCCTCCCGCGAACCCCTTTCCCCGCAGGAGCCCCCCAAAGGCACTGGAGATCTCGGAGGCTCGTTTGCCCAGGTCCGAGGTGCCTCCCCTGCTCTTCCCTCCGGGACTGGCTTCCAAGGCGTCTGGTGAACTGTGCAAGGATTCCTGCTGGCAGCAGGGATTGCAGGGGCTGGCCCTGCCCCTGGTGGGAGGGCTGGGGGACGCTTCCTGCAGGGAACCATTGGAGGAGCTCGTGTCGTTGGGATCAGTCAGACTTTCCTGGCTTGTCCTAAATCGTCTCCACTTCCTCCAGCTCTTTTCATCCAGGGATGCAGCACGTTCCAGCCGGGGCTTCCGAGGGGGCCTTGGAGTGATGGATCTAATTTTCATATTGGCTTTGAGTTCTTCCGGCAGAAGCTTTAAGGTCTCACTTATGGGCGTGCCTATTTTCGGAGGTGCCCCATCACCTCCAGCATCCTTTTTGGCTGCTTTTCCAGCTTTTTTTGCCTGCAGGTCCTGTACTGCTCCACCCTCCACGCTCCGAGTAAGACACACCCTTGGGTGCTGCGGAAATCCATTCGGGGTACTCATTGTCCCCCAGGTAGAGGCTGCAGGTGCTGCCCCAGATGCAAAGTTCCTCAAAGCATAGTTTCCTTCCCTTTATCACCCTGTGGGTTCACAGGGCTTTACTCAGCCAGCAAGACATGGGAATTGCAGACAGCTCAGCCTTTAGCTGGGGATGAAGGGCAGGTGAATGTGCAGGCAGATGCATTGTCTGCTAAATTCCAACGCTTGGGACACCTGGATTCCCCCAAGAGAAAGACGTAAGAATGAAAAGTTATCGAGCTGCAAACTGCACACCGTGATCAAAAAGCATCTCCTGCAGGACCTCCCTCTAGCACAACTCACACCTTAACGTGACCTTGCTAGAAAATCTGTTATTTCCTTTTTTTTCCCCAAAAGCAGAGCAGGGTGATGTAGACATCAGGGCCGTGTACACCTTTCTTTAAGGACAGCACCCAAGGAAACGCAGGCTGCACAGAAAGCACAGCTCCTTGTCCTTGCTGCACGCACGGCCTCACCAGCACCGCCTGCCCGAGGCCAGGAAATTTCCAGCGATGCCACAGCCTGGAAATCGCTGCCGCCTTCTCCCGCCTTGCACCAACCCCGTTGTCACCGAGAGAACACCCCAGGGGCGGCTTTAGGCAGGGAAACAAGCTTCGAGCGCATTTGTACACGGGGGAAGCACCTCGTCATTCTGCGGCTAGAATCCCCCGGCCCTGGCAGGGAAACAACACGGGGTGAGCGCGGGTCCGGCACCGAGGGGCCGGGGCAGGGTGGACCCGAGTGGGCAGGACGGGCCCGGCCCTCACCCTCACCCTCACCCCCTCACCCTCACCGCGGCCGCGCCTCCGCCCGCCGGGGCCGCCCCTTCCTCGCGGGTCTCACCGCTTCCTCACGGCTCCTCGCCGCTCTCCGTGGCCGCAGCGCTCGCTGCCGGTGCCCGTCCCGGTCCCCGTTCCGGTGCCGGTCCCCGTTTCGCTGCCGGTCCCCGTGCGGCCGCCCCGGCCCGGCCGTGGTAACGGGGGCAGCGCTGGGCCCGCCCCGCCCGCAGCGCCCCCCGGCGGCCGGAGGAGCGCGCGGCAGCAGCGGCCGCGCAAAGTCGCGACTGTCGCGACACGGGAGGAAGGCGGCGTTTAAAAAGCAGGTTAAAATAAAGGAGGTATACCTAAAGGAGTTTAAAAGTTGCCCATAAAAGCGGCGATTTTGAATATTTCAGTACAAACAGTGGTGGTAGAATCACAGAGTGGGGTGGCAGGGACCTTGGAGATCGCAGGTTCCAGCTTTGCCCATGGACAGGACTCACCTTCCGCAGGCTCCCAGCCCTGTCCAGCCCGGCCTTGGACACTCACAGCGATGGGGCAGCACAGCTCTGTGCCTCTTCACCCTCCTAGGGAAGGATTTCTTCCCAACATCACATCTAAACCTGCTCCAGTCAAACCATTCCAAACACCAAACACTCCAGGCTGTCTTTCCTCACACACATCATTCCCAAAGAAACAAAAAAGGTTCCTCCACCCACCTCACTAAAAGCAATAACCACAAGAAGAAAGTAAAATGTGAAAGTGCTCCAGAGCGCAAAATATTTTATTTAAGAATTTACAGTGTCAAATCTTACACTTAGGAAAGACAGCAGCTCCCAGCTCAGAGGGAGCCTCCTTGAATGAAGTTGTTTGGCAGTCTCTACTGAAAGGAGAAAATAATCAGCAGCCTGGCTGGACTAGAGGAAAGCCAAGTGTCTGATCAGGTTTCAATTATAGAAAAGTAAACCACACCGACTGCTGCTGTCCATGTCTGGAATTGAGAATGGACCAGCACACAAAGGTTTCTAATCCCCCCAAATAGTGTTTTACTTGGGCTGCATTCAAACCTTTTGGGACATACATAAGGCTATCTTAGAAAAGTGGTGTTAATTCAGGAAAAGGAAAAAAAAAAAAAAAGGGGACAAATACTGGCAATTTCACATTCATATTACTTCTACTCCTGGGCAGAAATTCAAGTAAAATCAAATAGTTTGGTGGCAAGTTCTAAATAAAATATGGCCTAATGATTTAATAAATATTTAAAGTTTATTTCTCTCTTTGCAGATAATTCAGATTTTTCAGTGAATATAAACGCTGCATACCATGGTTTTCAAGATTTCCTATATTAAACCTAAAGATTTTAAAATCCATCTGTAGAGGTCTAACCCATCTACTTTTAGTATGAAATTCAGCTGTTAGCTATTTAAGACCTTGGTTATTTTAGTAAGGGAGATTCAAGAACAGATTATTACACTGATTCTGGCACTCCCAAAAGGAAAAAAAAACAAAATAAACAACTTTCAAGCTGTTACCCCCCAGCTGCAGAGTGCCAGCAGTTTGAGAGAAAGCAAAGTAACCGTATTGCACTTAAACAAACACTCATCAAGAGAACAGCATTGGCTATGATACAGAGCTCCTTCCCACTATACACTTGGCTTTACAGGTAGTCTAAACCACAAACTACATACAGACTAGGAAAGATCCAAATCAAATCAGGATTAGATTACAGTCACAGTTTTCATTCAATATAGGTCGATTTATTTGGATGAGCTGTGGCCCCCTCCCGCCTCCCAAAAACCAAACCAGCACGAGGCAGCTCCTGGGTGAGCCTCTCCCAGGGGAACATCTCTGCTTCCACACTCTGGCTGAAAGCATCACAATTGTGCATGGTCCTCTTAAGGCCACAGTGTTATCTTACAATGTGGACATGGATTTTTAATTTAATTTTTTTTTTTTTACCCCTGCTGGGAGGGGAGCATCCTTCAGAAATCAAGGAATCCCTGAAACTATGTCTTGGAAAGTCACGCTAGTAAGGTTTAAAATAAACTTAAGGAATAAATTGCCTAAGCAATTTACAAACAGGTTTTGTAACAGACAGCAACTATTTCCTCTCTTGTGCCTATTCTTTATCACAGCAAAGCTATTTCTAGCCAGGTTTTGAAAAGGAAAAGTTACATATATTTCATGTTTGGTAATGGTTTGCGTAGATGAGGTGCAAGCACGAAAAAGATCACCCATCATGAGATTTCTGTCATGTCAACTGCAGCTGATACCAATGCCATAAGGCTGAATAGTTCTTTGCATACTCAGAACATGAGTGAGGATTCCAAATACAAAGCCACTGTATTCTATTTCAGTGTTGGATACTTCCTCTGTCCAATTCTTC
Organism: Catharus ustulatus; assembly: GCF_009819885.2. Lineage (NCBI taxonomy): Eukaryota > Metazoa > Chordata > Aves > Passeriformes > Turdidae > Catharus > Catharus ustulatus. The sequence goes on along the minus strand of NC_046241.1, from coordinate 8,698,883 downwards.
CCAGTCTTGAACTTCCAGTGGCTGCAGGAGACTGAAAAAAGAACAGGAACAAATAAAACAAAAGTGTCATGCTGGAGACAAAATTCAAAAAATAAAGTTTTGAAAGGACTTGTTAACTTGAACAGACTGATCTTTGTGCACATTTAATACTCTATGTGCAACAACCCAAAAATCATGTTTTGTTCAAAGTATAAAATCAGACTGGTTTGGGTTGGAAGGGATCTCAAAGCACATCACACTCCACCCCCTGCCATGGGCAGGGACACCTTCCACTATCCCAGACTGCTCCAAACCCTGTCCAGCCTGGCCTTGGACACTTCCAGCAGCCACAGCTTGTTTGGGAAATGCTGGATAGAAAGGATAAGGAAAAGGAAAGGTGAGGGCTTCACTCACTTGTGCAAATTGAGAGGGGTTGTAGAACGGTACCGCTCCTGCTGAAGGTGCCCCCGAGGGTGGAACAGCGGCAGGCTGGGAAGAGAAAACACTGAAATCAGAGACAAGGGCAGAGAGGCACCCCAGAGCCTCTCAAACGTGGTGTGCTGAGTTATACAGAGCAAATATCCACAGGAATAATGCCAACAACATGGACAGCACAGCCTGTTGGAACAACTCCAGAGTGCTGGCACAGTTTGCATCCAGGTCTAGAACAGGGCTGGCTTAATGTAGGAATTGGCCAAACAATGGCACATGCATCAACTGCAAAGAGCTCTGCAGGTCCAAAGCATGCAAAACCAACACAAGACACCAGTGCAACTCCACTCAATTAGTACCTTCTGCCTTTGTTAGTACACCTCAAGACTTGCCCCAAAATAAACAATCAATGTCAGGTTTGGCTTGACTAAGAAATATCAGAAAGGTTTGTGTCACCCCTTTGTGGTGACCTCATAGCTCTGGAACTTCCAGCAGAGATGAAGCATTCCTTTAATTCCTACAGGGACTTTTGTAGATGGTTTATTATCAATTTGAGACTGGCAGCAGCAGAATGACCGAGTTTTGCTTGTATTGAGTCTGTTTAGGAGGTTTGGTAGGTTTTGTTGAAAGATTTTTTATTTTTTAAATTTAAAATCAACTGATTTCTTTAGTATCCCAGAAAAAAGATGATGAAATTATGCGACTCTCTTAGGAACAAAAATAAAAAGCATGCCTGGATTACATGCACTCTCATAAATACACAAAACTGAAGACCCTGTTTGAGTGTAAAAAGGAACACTACATCATGATCTACTTTTAATGATATTTCTGTGAAATGAGAGGGAAATGACTAAAAGTAGCATTAGTATTTGAGCAAATGCAAAATAAAAGAGGGGTGTGGGGGGGAAAGTAAATAAGTTAACATAAATGAGAATGGCCAGCCACATGTACCTGATTAAAATGCTGGCTTACTTCACGTGATAATGAACTCATTGAACTAGAGCGCGAAAGCTACAAAACAGCAAGAACACACAAATACAAAAAAACACAAATAAAAAAAGTCGTCATGCATGTCACTGCCCCAAGCTTTCAGTTGTTTTATTTCATTGTCAAAGTCTCACTGCCAAAGGTTAAACCAACTTCAAGTTAAAAAAAGAACAAAAATAAAACAACAAAATCAAACGTAAAGCCAGAAGTTAGTTTAAATCAAAAGGACTTCTTAAAGCACGAGATTATGTAGGTATAGAAAACATTTAGTAGGAACAAAGGTCATGTTACTCTGCCTGGCACACAGCAACTTGTTCTTCTTTGGTCTTGCACTTAATATTAGTGAAATTACATGCATGCATGGAGGCAAGAAGAGACCCTTCAACTGCTACTGATGTTTTACTCTGAAAAAAGCTTTTAAAAGTATTTTTATAGGAAAAGGACATCACAGAATGTAGGATATGGAGGCTGAACTTCTCATATGGGCTTAGAGGTCTTTTCTGTATAATTCTGGAGACAGTCATATCTCATCTTGGCTACTGAACAGCATCTGAATCAGTTACTTGTTGTTGTTTTAGATGGCCCATTGTGAGACCACTACAATTAACTGTAAAAAGTCATTAATGGAATACTTTGCATCAAGCCTTACCTCGCCTGACTGGGAGCCATCAGGGTTAGGAACATGAAGTCCAGATCCAGGAGGAAGGGCTGCAGGGTTTAAGTACTGAAGAGAAACAAGGCATTTCTGTTTATCATCACTACTACAAGGCTATTCCCCATTTCCCTGAGAGACCCCACTGAGGCAGAACAAAGTTCAGCACATCAGGCAGGTGTAAGGTGCAGTGGAAAACTCTTCCCATTTCTCAGTGCCTTTCCTGCACCCATGGAAGCTGAAGCTCTGCCAAATCAGGAAATGTAACCTCCCACTTCCATTTTCACTTGTATTTCTCTTCTGTTCTTTAAAACATTAAACCACAAACCCTACAACAACATCATGCTTTATGTGGCTGTGACACTGCTGCTCAGAATTGTGAGGGGATTTGAATCAGAACTCTGAGCTCTGTCTACAAGACATCCCTTCAAACCCACCTCTGGTTCCACAGCTGCAGCAGGGTCTGTGTTGGTTTGGTTTGGAGCTGGTGTTTGCTCTGCTGCTCCACTCCCTTCCACGGGCTGGGATTCCCCTGGAACTACAGAGGAATTAGGATTTAGCCAAACACACCCCATAAACAGCCACAAAACCTCCCCACAATCCCATCCACACACCTGAGTTTGGAACAAACACGTTGGCAGGAATGGGCATTGGTGCCAGGGGAGCAAACAGGTCTGATGGTGCAGGAACAGCAGCACTGGCCTTGGTTCCTCCTGGATTCAGGACATCCACATAACGGGCTCTGCTCCCAGCTGAGCCAGAAACATGCAGAAAAACAGAAAGAACCCCTGTGTTTATCATGCCTGTGTCTACTTTGAACAGTCTGCTGGTTAAAGCATCTTTCAGGATCAGGAAATAACACCCCAGGGACAGAAAACATAATACCCAAGTCATGATATTGTGACAGCAGTGCAGGAGCTGGGAATGAGCAAAGCCAGCAATGGCCACAGCTCCACTGAGCTGCCAACTGTTCCCAAACAACCCAGGCAAAGTCAGCACTTCTGCCTTCATATTTTATGCAGGAGGAAGTCTTCAGGTGTCAGTGCTGGCTGTTACCTGCTCTCCTGGAGAACACATTGACAGAGGCACCAGGTGGGGCTCCAGGCCCAGGGGGAGCAGCCTGAGCAGCTTTAGGAAATCCTGTTGGAGGTGGTGGAGGAGGTTTACTCTGCAGGGAGACAAAAAAATATCCAATCACATCACTGATTTCAGTAAAAAGCAGCTCTTAAGAGACAATAACAGGTTAAAGAAAATTGTGTGCCAAGTAGAGATTTTTGTTTTCCACTTGGAGCAAACATGAGGACACAGATTTTTACCTCTTCTTCTGGTTCATCCAGATTAACCCAACGTTGTTTCTGCTCATCCCAAACAATCTAAAAGAAAATCACAGTCAAAAACAAAGAGCTCTAAGCAAGCTGCTAAAAAGATTAAAATGACTGTAAACTATTTTTATTTTTTCAAAAGCTGGTCTTAGAATAAGATCTTCAAAGTTTTACAATCATTTTTTTACTCATCAAAACAATGTTCATCTGTCATCCAGGAGAACATTAGGAACAAATTCAAGTGTATAAAGGTTTTTGTGATTTTTGGGGCCTTACTGATTTGTTCTTGTCATCTGGCAGGTGAGCCTCATTCTTTCCTTTTCCCATCAGCCAGCGAAACCAGGTTCCACCAGTCTAAAAACAAATTAAATTTACTCAGTTACTTCTCTCCCTCTCAGTTAATTCTTGTCTCATTTTACAGGCAAGTTAAAACAAACTTTCATGGGACAACACATTTTGTATTAGGGACTTAAACTCTGAACCCAGAGTTGCAACTAGTAAGTAGAAATAAAAAAATTTAGTCAGGACTTCTTAAGTACTGTGGAGCAGGAGTTACCACATTTACTAACAAATCTCCTCTAGCTGTTTACCTTTCTAGGTGCTGCCTCCTTTTTTGTTTCCTTTTTAGTCTCTTTGCCTGCAGGAGCAGAGGGAGGAGGAGAGGGTTGTTTTGCTGCAGAGTTGGATCTCTCTCGTCCCACAGAATGAGCAGAGGACTCTGAGGTTGTTCGGGATCTTTGCCCATAGCCCTGGGTCACAAACACACAGGAAAGCACAAAGTTGTCACTGCAGCAGTGATGGAACACATTTCATCTGGTTTAAAAAAAAATCCTTCTTTGAAAAATCCATAAATAGCACAAATCTAAAAGTTCTTACAAAATAAGGTTTGTCCTGCTGCCTGGTTAGCTATCAAGCCAGGACATAAATGCATAATAAACATGAGATAACTAACACAGCATTAATTTTTTATCAAGAATCACCACACAAAGACATTTAATCTTGGGGACTTTTAAAAACCAAGCTTCAAGTCTTGCTGAAGAGCAATACAGAGCTGCCCAATTCTGTTGTATTTGCATTGTGTTGCAATGAAGCTGAAGAAATGTGTGAAGTAACAATACCATGTTAGCCATTCTGCCATAGAAATCATCCTCTCTCTGTTCAGGGAAGGAGTTTTGTGGAGGAGACTCTGGGGCAATTCTCTGCATTCCTTAAAAAAAAATATTAGATTATGTTAGTAGGGACACACACCAACAAAAAACCAACAATAAACACCCAAGCCCCACAATAGTTTTAAGGCAGAATTTTTATCAGTTATGAGTTTTGTGCAAGAGAAAACCTGATCTTTTAAAGAATAAGAGGTGTAATTGCTGTCATTTTTTCCTCTCCTGTCTGGGTTTGTGTTTGTGCTAAACACAGGCCAGAGCATGCTGAGGGATGCAACCATCAGGATGGAGCAGTTAAAGGTTCCTCACATCTCAAACTCTGCCAAACCCACATTTCCTTCCCTCCACATGTGTCAGGCTCTGCTGTCACAGAGCTAAAACTCAGCAGGGTCCCAGAAACTCATGTCCAGAGGCAGAAATCCCTGATATCCCTTGGAAACAGAACTGCCAGTCTCCCTGCACTCAGGGATTATCTGTCAAGGTTTAAATCATGACCTGCTGAGTCTGACCTCTCTTCTAAAGTAAGCCAAAAAAGCAGGATGAATATTGCAATTTTCTACAGATGCTTCTATACCATTACATGGTGTTTTTAAATTTCATTACCCAAAATATAACTATTTTTTAAATACTCCCTGAAACACTTCAGTCCCTTCATAAGGAAGGAAAGCTATTTATTAAGATCCCAGACCTGTTTCCAGCTTTGTCTGCTCTTCTGGCTGTGGTTCCACTTCTTGTGGTGGCCCTCCTGGGGGTAGTGTTGACCCTAAATATAGTGGGGACGGTTCAGTTCCATAAGGATTTGAAAATCCTTGAGGTGGAAAGCCAGATCCTGGGCCAAGAGGCTGAGGAGCCACTGGGTAGAAGGGGACACTTCCCTGGTCACCAGGAGGAATCATGGCAGCTGAGCCATCAAGGACAGCCTGAGGTACTGCAGCATGAAAAAAAAACCAGAGTTAAGAGTTATAATTAAACAGAAATTTCAGTGTGACCCTTTTACTCTATGAATGAGACAATGCAGAAGTGAAATCTCCCTGTTCCAACCAGCCCCTTAAGTGGTTTCTTGGATCAGAAACCCAAAACTTTTGTTTTCTCTCTACCATAAAGGATATGAAACACCAACCTGAAGGCATCAGCTGCACGCTCTGCATCTGTTGAGCCATGTTGGGTAACAAGGATGCCAGCAAGGCATTTTCAGCACCTGGCCCCATGTCACGGCCACCTCCCCCCTCACACTGACTGCCACGGTCCAGCTCAGAGCTGGGAGTGCTGCACTCATAGGGAGGGGGAGTGGATCTGTCTGTGTTATAGGCTATTGCACCCTCCTGCAGGAAAAAACAAGATATTATTAACTTATCTGCACCAGACATTCAGTTCCCAAGGGAACACAGAGCAAAGGAAATCTTAGGTGTGAAAAGAATTTTTCAGTGTTCAGATTAAAAAAACCCAGATTTGTCAGCCATTTATAAGCCAAGAGCAAACAATAATTTAAAGGCTTTATTTGTTTTTAAATTGAAACACAGTTAATTAGCTCAGGGTTCAAATTTCTAACACATCTCTTTAAATAAATGGTAATTATTTCCACTGTTATAATCTAGCAACACCAAGGTGTTTTTATAGCAAACAGATCCCCTGATTACTGCAACCTAATGAGCCTTGCAATTCTCCTTGCATTATGGTATTAAAAAACCCCTGTGTTATATAACTTTAATTATTCTGTATTGAATCTCAGGGCACTAAAGTGTGGTAAATTCACTTTGTTTACACCATAATATTTACAATTTAGGACATGAACATACAAGGTCACTTCCCATGTTTCTGTGATTAGTGGTGTAAACAAAACCACTTTAAAAACTGGATTTATATTAATCCTTTAAAGGCAATAATTCATGTTGGAAAGCACACACCATACCTTGATCTGTCCATCCACATGTCGAAGTGTCACTAACCAGGAGGGCTCAATAAAAGATTCCTGATCTGGTTTTTCTTTTATCTGAGGGTCAAACAGGCGCAGCTGGGACGACATCTGAGGAAAGGAACCATTGCAAAGTGTGAGCTCATCCCAGTTCATCCCCACCTACAATACCCAGCCACAAACTCTTCATTCTTCCTCGTGGTACCTGGATTAGCTGGCCAATCAGCACAGGGGAATAGTAATGTGGGTCTTTGAGGACAGTTCTGGAAATGACTTCACAGTAGTGGAAAGCCTGGGCAGCGAGCCCCATCTCAGCCAGCCGACAGGCATAGATGAACTTGAACACCTGGGGAGGCAAGCAGGGCAAATCAACCCAGTGATCACATCACTCTGGGTGGTGACAAATTAAAGGCAGTCTGACATCTCAGCTGAAAGCTCAGATATCTCATTATCACATCTAAAATGAAAGGAAAAAGCATTCAATTCTCCTCTGCCACCTCATGCATCCACTGGAAGTTAGTGCCAGCAAATTCTCCTGGATTTTTATTTTAGAAGACATAATTACATTTTATAAAGTTAAAATTCAGAAGTTCAGGATGTAGAGATGAAAGCAGCTCCATGGCATTACTATCCATGAATATTTCTCTATTATAACACAGAAAGTATTTGCCACACTGACTACAGCACACGAGAGATTAAAAAGCATGAAATCTGCCAAAACAGAAAGCAAACCAAAACAGGAACAGCTCCTCACCTGGAAATTGGGCAAGCAGCCAGGCTGGCTTCCTAGTGACTGTGCATATTCATAAGCTTCTGTTCTTTGAATGGCTTCATTGGTGGCAAACTTTAAAAATGGCAAGCTGTTTCAAATAGGAGAAGAAAAAATGTTAAGGTGACAATAAATACAGATCTGTCAGTGTCAGGCACACAGCTCTGTTAGACACAAAATATCAACTACAACAGGACAGGACATCAGACAGTTATCTCAAAACCAGCTAGTGAGGATAAGGGGAACAGCGCAATTCAGTCTTTCTAACTTTCATTTTTGCATTGAGAAAGTTGTGTTTTAAAAAAAATAAATTCCAAACCTGTGATTTGATCCAATTAGGACAAGCTTTGTTGTCTTCCTTGTGTAAACTCCAAACCCAACTTGGGCCATAAGGTAACAAAAATGAGCAGCATCCAGCAGGCCTTTGGAAGCTGTAGAGAAATAAAGGACAGAGCTCAGGATATTTCAGTGGCACATTCAGTGTCCTGTTTGCCTTTGCCCTCACAACAGAGACAAACCCATATAAAACTGCTCCACTTTGTATTTTATACAGAAATTGCCTGTTTGCAAAAAAAAAACAGGCTGAACAATCAAAGCTTTTCCTTCAGTCATCACCCTGTTCACTTCCCCAAGAGTTACCAAGAGTGTCTCCCATGGTAGCAATGGTCCTGGATTCCAAGTCCACATTATTGGTCAAGTTGGATAACACCATTGCTAGGTGAGGCCTCCAGTCTCCCCATTTCTCATCTCCACAGCACTAAAATTAGAAGAATTACTAGGTCAAATCAGTGACTGAAGTTTTGCATGGGTGTTTCAACCTAAAAAGGACCAAAACAACTTCTCTGACATTCTGGGAAAGATTTCTGTTGGGAGCTCCACCACTCCTGGAGCTCCCAGTGAATCTTACCGTGGATGCAGCTGGCATCCTTCCAGACATGAGCTGGTAAACAGTCTGCAGAGGGTCATTAATTGGGAGACTGTTGGCAAATCTACAGAGACATTGCAGAGAAAAACAAAACACAAACGTGGGGTAAGCAGCTAAAATGGACTTCAGCTCTCAGTGGCAATTAATCTAACCTAGTTCAAGAGAAGGAAATGCTGTGTGGAAATACTACACTGAAGAGGAAATTACCCAGTGGATAATGTTTAAAAGTAGAACATTCCCAGTGAACTGCTTCTGTCACTCTAACATCAGTCAGTCCAAGCTAGGAAAACCTCTGGATTCTCCCCAAGCCAGATGACTTTAACCAAATTGACAGTTGGGTTTTTGCAGTTTTTTCCAGATGACATTGTTCAAATACTCCTTAAATGGATCAGATGGCACAGAACAGCCTCTCAGGTTTAAATCTATAGCCAGAAGACCCCAGAATAAAAAGTACCAAATGACAAATAAATACAGAGGTAAAATTAAAGCATAAATCTTGCATGAACTACTATGGATAACCCATGACTTTGACATTCTCCATCTCATTAGCAGAACAGGCAGCCAAATTCCAATTTTTTAATCAAAAAGCAATCCAGTACCTGGTCATCACTCTTGCATGTGTCCTGCTGTCCATTTTGCTGGCAAGGAGCAGAGCATGACCCCACAAACCATGCTTCATGGCAGACTCCAAAGCATCCTGACAAAAACAAATTAGTTTCCTAGGAACAGCTTCACACATTACTCACAAAACCCACTTTTACAGCAGTAATTTGTAATCAAATCAGAATATGTTTGTTTAGATAAAAGCTAACACACAACTCCAATTATGTTTTAGATTAAGAACTGTAGGGTATAAATTTCTGTGTCATAGTGCTATTAAATATTACATGCACTACAAAAGTTGCAAAAACAAGGAACAGCACAGGCACTCACTTTCTTACGGCCATAAAGCAGCAGCTCCCTGAATCTCTCAGTCTCCTTCTCAAAACTGTCAACTGTGGTTAGAAGATTATCAGTGAGAAATGAGAGCTGGGCTTCACCAGATTCCTCTTCCACTTGCTCCAGAGCCTCATTAGTGAAATCAATCAAATTTGCCTCATTAGGGGACTTGCCAGGAAGCCACACTGTTTTATGATCTCGGAGCAGAAGTTCAGCCAGGTCTGTTCCCACAACAGTCTGTGTTTGTGGAGAGAAAACAAAAACTGAAAAATCTGTAATTTCAACACTGCCTGCATTTTATTTGGCACTTCAGCAGCAATATGTGAATATCAGGATGTCTGATGAGTGCCCAGCTTACACATTCCTTCAGTGCCATATTCCAAGATCAGTGACTATAACACACACTCCTGACCTTTGCACAAAAACTATTTGTGTACAAAATATTTCAGGATAGATAAAAACTCAAGCAGTGAGACATACCCCATTCTGCCTGCACAACAGTACAATGAAGTCCCAAAGAAGACTTGCAGATTCTTTGTCAATTAAAGTTTCATTCTTAAAGCATTGTGCAGCTTTACTTTGTGCAAAATTAATAACATCCACTTTATGTGTCTCATCCCTGAGAAAAATAAAAAGAAGAAAGATTTAATGAGACAAATGTAAACACTCAGGTCATTATTTGTGATTAGTCTGAGGAATAAATTTAAAGCTCATATATTATTTAAGCAGGTAAAAAGCCACAAATATTTTAAGGCAGTTTAAATCCTGTAATTTGCAATGAAGAAATAATTTCTGAATATATGAAAATCATTTCTGAAAACTGTAGAAACATACTTAGCAAGAGGACCAGGAAAGGCTCTCATCTCTTCTTGCTCTGGAGAATGTTGTAACATAGTCTAAAACACAAACATAATCCATAAGAAATTCTTGTAACTCTAAATTTTGCTCTTTGCAGATAAAACCCCCAGAGCTGAACACAGCCCATTGTGCAATCAAGCCTCTCAAGCAAAATACAAAGGGTGACTTTGTAGCAACCTGCACAAGGATGATAAATTATGAAAATTACTTTACACTCAAGTTACTCTGTACATCATCCTGAACAAAATTACAAGGAGTTGGATGATCTCATCATGACTAAGTCATCTCTCAGAGGAAAGGAACTTTTAAATTTACTCTTTTACTTATGATTACAGCCCAAACAGATAAAGATACTGACATTAAAAAAAATCAGGAAGTTATAGATTCAATTTCCCCACTCCCCTTCCAGAAGAAAGACCTTTATTCCATCACTTCCCATTTTTCTTTTTGAACTTTACCTCCATGCTGTGGATTTCAACCAGAGCTGGCTGACCCTCAGAAGGCAGGTTTGGCAGAGCTTTTATTAAGAAGCCCCCAGGCCCAAACCTGGCACAGATATGAGGCACTGAAAATTTCTCAGGTGTTGAGGGTCTTAAAGGTGCTGAAATGGGGAGAAAAATAAAAATAAGAACAGGTAACCTCTCCTGCAGCTAATGTATTTACCCAATTCAATAATCCTGCAATGTTAGTGGAAAACATCCTGGTTTTTAGTTTGGCTGAAATTAGTATAAAACAATCAGTTCCTTTATAATCCCAAAATCCCAAACCTAAAGATCTGTAATAACTAGAACAAAACTAGACTGCAGAACTTTAAAATACAGTTATTTTTTCAATACAGGAATTTTGTTTGCCACCTGCGTACAAACACATCTTCAAAGATCTAAACACGAACACTTTGGAACAGCTTTTGCACAGAAAGTGTTTTGTGTAGAGCACAGCTTTCCCTCCCTCCCCAGCATGTCCATACCTTGTTCCACAGCTGCCCAGCCCGTTTCAGCAGGGTAGCCATAGTCTGGGAAAGGCTGCTGTCCATCAAAGCTGGGATCATAGCCTCCATAGGGGTAATCGGCGTGGAGCGACGCCGCCTGCGCGGGGGGATCGTAGGCGTTACCTGTCAGGTCGTGATTGCTCCTGTACAGCTGGCTCTAGGCACATCACATTAGTGAGGGTTAGCTGGGAGTTACATACAGCAAGCAGCACATGCAGCAGCACAGCATTCCTCCCTGCCAGCTTCTGTTCTTGTGAGCCAGGCTTACTGCACCGCTGCTTTGCAGAAAGCCACCCTGTGAGACCTTTCTGTGCAGATAATTAATAATCTTTGTCTTCTCCCCCAGTGTTCTTGGCATTTGATCTGTTCACATCCAAGCATTCACAACAGAATTTCTATGTGCTCATGTGAAAAGTTCAGATTATAGCATGGGTTAGAATAATTGTTCACCTCTGCTGTAACAGACATAAAATCCCAACTGAAAAACCCCAACAAATGCCAAATGACATCAGGTGCCTAAAGATTAATGCCCAAATTATTTCCAATACTACTTCAAACATCACTAAATGAACTGGAATTCAGACTGGTAAAGTACCTAAACTTCCAAGAAACATGATGAACAACTAGAGGTAAAATGATCCATTACATGAGCAAAAATTGTACCTCAAAAATTAGCCAAATATTCTCTGAGGCTTTCAGGTATCTGTGTTCGTGGTGTAAGTGGATGAGTAATCAGTTAGCTTTGGTTTTTGCTTTTAAAGTCAAAATAACATCATACAAATGTGGAATTAGTCCTTAAATACATCCCAAGCTTGTGATGAGAAAAATGACACGACACAAAGCCAGTGCACTACAGCCAAGCACAGGGAAGGCAATGTTCTCACAAACAGCAAATAGATTCAGTAGAGGAAATTTTCCATTTCTGTGTGTGCCAACTTGCACAGCTGAGTGCTGATTTTGGTTAAAGTTCTCTTGAAAACTGTGACAAACATTAAGTTCAAAATTATACTACAAAACAGCCTTAGTTTATGAAAGATTTCAAAACACACATTCCCTGTGCTAAGCCCTGAAATATTTTATTATTTTCTAATGCTTCTGTTACTCCCAAGAGAGCAAGTGCCAGGTTGGTGTGTGCAGCTGACTCTGGCAGTGGTTTGGGTTTGTTTCTTTGTAGTATTGTGTTTCGATTTTAATTTCCCTAGTAAAGAACTGTTATTCCTACTCCCATATCTTTGCCTGAGAATCCCTTCATTTCAAAATTATTGTAATTTGAAGGGAGGAGGCTTCCACTCTCCATTTCAAAGAGAGGCTCCTGCCTTTCTCAGCAGACACCTGTCCTCCAAACCAGAACACATTTATTGGTGCATTGACAGGGAAATTCAAACCAAACCAACACAATCACTCATATTTAGAACCCATTTCTAAGGTGAAAAGCAGCATTCTCTAGCAGGTTAGTGCCTGACAGTACAGAAAGGTTTGTGAGATGTGAGAGGAGTCAGTCACCTGCTGGGAGCAAGAGCTGAAGCTGCTGTGGTGGCTGTCAGACACCTGTCCTCCAAACCAGAACACATTTACTGGTGCATTGGCTGGGAAATTCAAACCAAACCAACACAATCACTCAGAACTCATTTCCAAGGTGAAAAGCAGCATTCTCCAGTGGGTTAGTGCCTGACAGTACAGAGAGCTGGATAAGTCCCAGGTTTGTGGGATGTGAGAGGGTCAGTCACCTGCTGGGAGCGGGAGCTGAAGCTGCTGTGGTGGCTGTGCACGCTGCGGGAGCTGCGCAGGCTGTGGCCCGAGTGCTCGCTGTGGACGCTGCGCCGGTCGAAGTCGTCCCCGTAGGGATCCCTGTGCGGCTCCGCGTCGTCGTCAAAGCTGCCGGTGAAACGGGGATCGTAGCGCCAGTTCTCGTCATAGCGGTCGTTCCTGAGGCACAGACACAGCAGCAGTGAGCTCAGCCAGCCCTGGGGCTGAGGGAGGTGATGGTCAGGAAAACTGGATCTCACTGCAGGGCTCTTAAATCACTGCCTAGGCTGAGAGTGTTGATGCATCCAGGTTATTCAAGATCAAGACCAATATCATTCTCAGAGTGAGTTTTAAAAACATTTGGTTTTTGCCTTTTGTTCCTGCTCTCTCATTTTTCTTCTCTCCTCACCACCATCATCATCACCCAAATAAGAGAAGAGCTGCTACAGTAACATCAGCCCAACCAGGACCTCAATCAGAACTTCTACTTTTAATTAAAACTTTATTTCTATTTAGAACTCCATACCTAACCTCTAAACCTATATACCTCACATATATATGACCTATACCTCTACACCTACCTTGAAACTTTTAGCACAAACTTTAACACTTGTAACTCTGTGCCTTTACAATTAACAACTAATAGCTACCAGCTCTTTAAAAATAAAACAACCACAACCCAAAAAACGGTGCCCTAAATACCAATAAATAATCTACACCCCACAGAATGTCCAACTGGTCTAAAAATAAGTGCTGCTACCTTCAATCCTCCTCTCAGTGTGATGAGACATCTGGTTTCCTCCTGTGATCAATATTAAAGCTACAGAAAGAACTAACAACACAGTGAAATATGTGCATTTTAATAGTCTGCCCTGAAAACAGCACTGGGAGAACATGGATTGACTGGACAAACCTGCTGCCATAGGGATATGCTTCTCTCTTCTGGTAGGGGTTGTGTTCAGCATCATACCAGTACCTCTGGTCATAACTTCTGGGGTCTCTGTACCTGGGGTCATATGGGTACCGCTCCCAGCGACTTGGATCTGTGGAAAAGAAAAAGAAATGCTTCAGATATTGGTAACTTATGCCTATCATCTTTTTCTACTCCTTTCTCTTTAATTACAAGTTGAAGCACAGAGCAAAACCAAAGCAATGTACTTGAAGCTACATAAATATTTTCACTTTTTTTAGTTTTACTCTTGAGGGGTCTGTGTTTGCCATCAGATCTTTAATAACATCTGAAAAACTCAATCCTACTATTTGTTATGACATTCACAGAATCTCTGATCAGTCTACAGAGCGCCAAGCAAAACATCTCAGGATGTGGACAGATGTTGCTTAAAACCCTCCCAGGCACTACACAAGCAATTACCTCCAGACTCCCAACGCCAGCATGTCTCAGGGAGCACTCAGATAATGATGGACAAAACCAAAATCCAGTCATGAGTCAACTTCTGTTAACACCCACCTAAAATTCCCTTTACAGGTTTGCCTTCAGGTCACACTCCAAGGACACACCCCAGTGAAAGGCAGCCTTGCAACACATGGAACAAAACTGGTTGTACCTTACAATGGAGTTTTGCACAAAGGAAAGGCAAACTGAAGGCTGAAGTGAAGAAAATCTATGGAAAAAAAAAAAAATCAGAGTTCTTTTGGATACCTTACCTCCATAATCATAAGAGTTTGGGTAATAGCCTGAATAATAATCACTCCATCCACTTTTTCCATAATAATCTTCTGTATACCCTTGCCTGAAAGAAAGCACACAAGTAAAAAAAAAGTTATTCCTCCTCAATCTCTTCTAAATTCAGCAGGAGGTAGGAAAAACTCTGTGACACAATTGATTAGACAAAATTTCATAGTTAAAATAAAGCATTTCCAAGAAACCTAGGAATCATAAAATTAAGAGTTTACAACTCAATATACCACTGAATTGTTGTGTGCCATCAAAAGCTGACAGTCCCTAGCATACAATAATTCAGTGGCTTTGTAAACTGCTTTGGTGGTAAGTTTAATTACTTACAGACAATTAATCACAAAATCTACTGCTATAATTAGCATCCTTTGAACTGTCTCAACAGAGAAGTCGATAATTTAGCAATTCATTAAGAAATAATAGCTCCTCCAAATTTAACAATTTTATTACACAGCTCACAATGAAGCAAATACTCATTTACAGAGCTGGTTGTCCAAACAAGCACAAAAACCTGCCTAAAACCAACACAGCAAAATAAAAGTCAGTGTATAGAAAAAGATGATTTCTTCTGATGAAAAAAGAAAGATGTGGCCATTATTTGAAATATCATGAGCCTTCATTATACAACATTCTCAGGTCATCATCCTAGAATTTCTGAAAAAAGCCAGGGGATGAATGTCAGATGAAAAATGCAGTTTTTACATGTATGTGCATTCACATAAATGTATATATATATGTATACATCCACACAGGTGCATTTATCTCACAAACACACCTGTGCATACACACAGCAGGAGAAAATATTTGATGCCAGTGTGGAATGATGGAAACTTCCACCTTTCCCTACAACTGAGAGTGCAAACTCCACAGTGGCCCAGCGAGTCCAGGAGTGTGGGAAGTCTGCTAACACAGCACTCACTCTGCAGAGGAGGAGGAGGAGGTCTGATCTTATCACATCAGCTTTAGCCACCCAACCAGTCTCTCCAGAGATCTTATTCCTTTCTCCAAGCAGAGTTCACCACTGCATCACCACCATTGCACATTCAGGGCACTTTCACACACACAGTCCCTGTCTGGCTGTGCTGGCACTCACACATCAGCCCTGACACTTTGAGCAGGCTTTGATCTGCCCACTGCCACGTAGAGAAACTTCAACCCCTTCTAAAAATAGTACCTCAAGGAGAGTACACACCAGGAAGTGCTACTAGAAGTTATCATCTTGTTTCAAGAGCTCACAGCACACTTAAATTCACTTAAGAAAATGGTAAAAGTTCACATGGAGCTACAGCCATTTTTTTCGTTCTTCTCAAGACCAAAATACATCAGTAATCTTCTGGAGATGGTAAACAAAATGTTGTATTTGTAATTTGATCACTGCTCCATGAGTGAACTACCAACAACAGACAAAGATTATAAAGGGTTTAATAATTTCCAGACAGGTAAGAGGAGTTTCTCTGTTAGAAGCTAGAAACCCCTTAGCAGGACAACAGTAACATTTTGACATTAATTTGAACTTCATACAAACAACTTACACAATTATCATCAGAAAGCAGCAATCTCTTCAAGGTACTTTGCTGTTTCTTGCTTGAGTAGAGATTTAACCCTGCTTTTATTTAACATTTTCAAGTAGCATCTGAACACATTGTTCCCCTCTCTCAAATGTCTTTATTTTGTATTAATCAGACAGACCAAGGGTTTCACGTTTCCCTAATCAAAACCTGCAGTGAAATGAGTGGGACGTGCCCACACAGCACCTCTGCCACCCAGAGCACATTGTGGGAGCTTTGTGAGGAAAGCTCATCCACAGTTCAGGGAATGGACCTGACACAGCACCAGGATGTTGTCACCTGACTCACCACCCTCTTCTGAGCACCTGAACCACTGTGTATCCATGGTGCTTGCAAGGCAAATCCCAGCCAATGTGCACAAGTGCCATTCATTAACAGAACGAGGGGCCTCTGCTTAAGTGCAAGGCAGAAAATAAATGAGTATTGATTAATAACCCCATGGCCTGCACTGCTCCTTCACAGCAAACATCAGCACTGAGGCTATCACAGTGACTTCCTGCCTGGCAGAAACACCAACAGCCCCCAGAGAACTGAATGAAAGGAATAACAAGACAAAAGGCAGGGGAATTGTATCCTCTCCAGACATTTGATACCGTCCGTCCCTAGGGCAGCGCACAAAGAGGTTTTGAGTTCCTGGCATCACTACACTCCCTGCTCTGGGGTATCCAAATCTTGAGCCAGGTTAGGAATTACACACCTGGAGGAGGGTCTGTCAGAGCAGTGGCTGGCCCTGGAGCTGGGCCGTTCAGGCTCGGGGTAGCGGTAACTCCCGGGCTCCATGTAGGCACTGCTGCTGTCGTAGTGTCGGTACCGGGGGTCGTACTGCCCATAGCTGTCCTCCTGCAAAAGCACAGGCAAGGCAAGAGGCTTCACACCTCCAAAATTCACAGTTCAAACCAAAAAACATCACAGTGGTGACACCTGAAGAGATGCAGGTTAATAAACTACAGTTCAGCTTGCATTACTTTTTGTGGTAGAAGTTATAGTCACGTTATTAAAATCCTAAACTTAAGGAAAAAAACTCATTATATCTGGACTAAAGGCACTTCAACCTCTCTAATAAACCATCAGTAATTCAGGCAGCAAATAGGAACTAAGTTTGAGTACCTGGACAGACAAGCCAGTTATAACTGGCAACTTCTTCCAAAGAACCAAACAGATTGCTATGAGCTGACATCTGTGCCAACTGGAATTGCTATCAGTAATTACTTAAGTTTCCACAATCTTTGCAGTGTCAGTTTTGTTACTGCTGTCTGGATTTTCCCTACACTTAATGTGAATGCTCAAAATAATAACTCAAAAAGAAAAGAATTAATAACAGATACCAAGGGGGGAGTAAGGGAAAAAGAAAACCAACTTACCATGTAATAAAGGTGAGCTGCTGTCCTGGGGTCTGCAGGAGGGTAAGGTGGTGGATATGGGGCCTGGTAAGCATCGTAAGGATGTCTGTAGTAGTAGTAAGGGTTCTGGGGTGGACCAAAAGCTTCCTGAGGGGTCTGAGGAGGGGGTGGACGCTGCAGGTCTTGCTGCCCGTTGGGTGGGACTGGCTGAGCAGTGCTGGCAGGAGGGGCTGTGGCAGCTGGAGCACCTGGAGGCTGTTCTGACAGCGGCTGCTTCCCAGGACTCGTCTGGTCATACCTGGGCTGGGCTGAACCTGCCTCTTGGGGCCCCCCAGGCTGGGGACGGTTCCCCAGCACCTGGTTCTCCCCCTGCTGCATGGCTTTAGCCCCTGTGGAAATCTGGGAGTCTGGAGGAACTGAGGATTGCCCAGATGTTGGTGGCTGCATTTGAGCTGCTTGCATTTGTGGCTGAGGTGGCAGAGCTCCCTGTGCTACAGCCTGGTGCTGCACATCTTTTGTCACCTGTTGATAGAAATGTTGTTTGTCAGGCCCCTCGGGACGCACCTGAGCAGCACCACTGGCTGCCTGCTGGACTGGGGCACCAGAGGGTGACTGATTGTGAACCTGCACTGAATTACTTGTGCTGCTTTTCTCCAACGTCCGTGACACTGTGAAGTCGAGCACTCCAGCAGCTTCTTTGCTACTTGATTGGTTTGCAGAATTATTACCTTGTGCTATGGAATTAACAGGGGGGACCAGGCCACTTGCACTTCCACTGGGAAGATTTGTCCCAGGAGAAACAGATGAGTTAGACCCTGGCTTGCTTGCAAATTCAGGAGCAAGGCCTTCCACATTAACATTCTTTTGCCCTTCTGGAGTCAAATTAAGAGGAGTTTTCATAAGCAAGTTTGCAGGCTGATTAGAAGCAGCATCAGAAGAATTACCAGGACTTTGTAATAAATTATGTTTTAACAGATTAGTATTTGGAAGTGCATTAACTAACAGAGATCCAACTTGCATCACAGGTAATGGCATATTTTCCCCACCAGCATGTGAAGTTTGGGGACCCATCGCAGGCTTGTCCCCAACTCCAGAGTCCTTCATTGGTTGATTGTTTTCATTGTTGCTTAGCTGATTAGATAGAGAAATAGAAAAATTAATTGGCTGAGCCAAGTTATAGCTTTGATTAGGCTGAGCAATCAGGATAGGCTGATTTTGCAAAGACTCTGTAGGTGGAGAAGACAATAAACTTGCATAACCAGAACTTGCCTGAGACTGAAGTGCTTCCTCCTCTCCCATTTTGGGAGGATTCTCAAGATTTTCAAAAGTTGTATTTCCATCCTGGGAGTGCTGCACAGCAATAGTCCCTGGTTTACATGGCTGCTGATTAGACAGGCCTTCTTCTGGTGGCTGGATGACTTCCACACTCTGTTTGGCAGGTACATACACTGCAGGAGCAGCAGGAGCTAGGAGAACATTTCCCCCAAAATTTGGTAACTCATTGTGAGCCCATAAAGTTGTTGCTGGGCTATCACACTTCTTAACTGCTCCCTGAGCTCTGGTTGAGGACCGTCTCTCAGATACTGATTGTATATTTTCCACAACAGGCCCAGAGTGCAGCGTGTTTCCACCTTCCCCAGAGCCTGCAAGAGGCCCTGGGTGTACCTGAGGCATGTAAATTGTTTCCAGATTATCTGGTGGCTGTTCAAGATTGCCAGGAGATGCAGCAGGCATTGTAGTATTCTTCTTGATATTCTTTTGGTTCGAGTGGCTCTCTCTTAATTCAACCACCATCTTTGCCTGGTCAATCTCTGCAGGTTTTATACCAACTCCATGAGACCTCACAGGTTCAAAAGAACTATTTGCACTTGTCTGAAACACTCCTGTAGGCTTAGGAGGACTCGGAGTGGGAGGCTGGGATAGATTGCCATGGTAGTTCTTGCTCAGGTTCAGCTCACCTGAATCACCTCCCAGAGGAGAGGAGTCAATCTGTTTGAAGAAGCTGGCAGAGGATTCCTCATCAGGTTTCCCAATTTCCTGCTGGATGAATGTACCAACCTGCTCTGGGGGCCGTGCCGAGCCGGAAGCGCTCCTGTGGCTGATGCTGCTGTAGTTGGAAGAGACGCTGTCTGGTCGGACAGGGTGAGGTAAGGAATCAGGTGCCTCCAGGTTTGGTCCTCCTTCAGCATGGCTCACAGCAGCATTCTTTGGAAGCACCTGGCTCGGGAAGGATCCGTACCTGTACGCATCGGGACCAGCAGCAGGGGATGAAGCGCTGATGTTCTGTGGTTCGCTCGGCAGCACTTCCTGGTTCTGAATGCACTCCAGGTTCTCCACGTTTTCATACTGGGACCCAGCAGCTGTGTCACCTATCTGTGCCTTGTCATCAGCAGCAAACACAGAGTGCTTGAAGTACTGGGCATCCATTCCTTTCTGTACCATCTCAGCAGCTGAACCTGTACCCAGCTGTGCCTGAGAGACAAGACTGGTTGCCACCTGCTGAGGATGCACAGGCTGGTGATACAGGGAGGCTGAATTTTGCTGACAGGCATCAAACTCTGTTTTATCCATTACATAATTTTTTTCAGATGAAAGTATTTCTTCATTTTCTGCCTCATCCCCTCTAAAAAACATGGAGAGAGTCCCTGGATCTCGATCTGTGGGAATAGATCTATTTGATGTTTCAGACATAGCTGGAGATTGGTTTTTGGGGTTGTTTTCCTGAGCTGTGGGAAGGACAAAACTGGAGTCTTGCAAAGGTGGCTGTGGGTAAAACTGCTCCTGGTAAGGTTGGTTTAACCAAGGGTTAGTAACTTCTGTGTTCTGCCTAAACACATTTCCAGGCTGGATGCTGTTCATGTGATGACTGCTGTTTGCAGGGCCATTTTTGCCATTCTTCTCACAACCAGCAGGTAAAGGCGCTTGCACGATGTTTTGTGGAATCCCTTGGTGTCCAGGACCCTGTGGGACATTTGTGTGTGGAGGAGCGTGAGAAGCACTGACAGAAGGCTGGGAAACGTTCTGAACATCAGTCTGAGGAGATTGCTCAGGATAGGGCACAAAATTCCGAACTGGAGACTGTAGATTGCCTGGGACAGGCCTCCACTGGGGCCCAGGCTGCTGGGGAGGTGGTGGGAAGAGCGCTGCTGTGCTGGGTGCTGAAGGTGCATCATTTGGATCCCTGCCAACATCCTGCCTAGCTCCAGGTTTGCTCCCTGCAGACACCATTCCAGGATGCACACTGAAAGAATTTTCCACTGCTGCTCCTGGGTTATAATGCACCGGCACTGCAGGCCCACGGAGTCCGAGATCAGCACTGGGATGCCCTTCTGCAGCACTATTTATAACATAGCCCAGGGACGGAGAAGGAACTGGAACATTAGAAAAGGAACTGCTGCTGATCCCTGCCTGAGACACAGGAGCTGCCAGAGACGTGTGTGGTCCGTGAGGGCTGTCCCCAGCGCGGGGATGCACCAGGGCTGGCTGTGGGAAGGCAGCGTTGCCCTTGGATGGATTATCCAGAGGGGAGCCCTGGGGGGTTTGCCTGCCGAAGGCAAAGGGGTCAGTGACGGGCTGCACCGGCACAGCCGCGGCGTTTGCCCGTTTGCTCAGCGGGCTGTTCCTCCAGTACATGTTGCGAGCCACGCCGGTGGGAGGAGGAGGAGCCGCCCCTGCAGGGACAGGCTGCGGTGGCTGCTGCATGGTGGCCTTCTGGCAGGGTCACACGGTGACAAAGTGGAGGCAGCAGAGAGATTTCTTCTTCTGCCCTGCTGAGACAACACAGGTACAAGTCAGTTCCCTTTCTCACAATATGTGCGGCACTTAAGCAACTTTTATTTTAGAAACAAAATCACTCGAAGAATTTGAAGTGGAAAATATCTCCCTTCTCTTCAGAATGAATAAAGATCTGACACACTCCACACCTCTATTTCTAAATCCAAGTCTGGCATTAATGAAGTGTAAGGCTGTGTGCTATCAAAGCATATTATTTAACAATTCTATTAAATATATCCAAGTAAGACTAATGAAACACAGTTCAGACCTGTTCTAGTGGCAAACCCTCCAGTGGTATCCCACTGTTACATTTCCCAGAAATATGCATTACAGAGAGGACAGCGACCAGCCTGGAACAGTGCCTGCAGCACCATGCCCTGCTCAATTTAATTATGAAGAGCTGAAAAGTCATTATCTGTTCTAATTCTGTTCGAGATGATCTTCAGCCCTGCTGCACTGGCATTCCATGTGAACAGACCTTTTCACAGGTAAGATGAGAAGCATCTCAAGAAGGAATTAATCAGATGTTATCACCCTCAACTTTTGGTTTAACCAAGAAAACATCGTGTGGCACAGCACTGTTATTTATTTTGAGAAAGGCAATTGCACCTTCATCACAAATATTCTCTCTTCTAGATGGATGCTGCAGAGCAAATCTGCATTTAAGGATAGAAAAACATCAACTACCCCCACCTATCAATGACCATTCTCACTTTATCACCAGTGGGACTCTGGCACAGTATCAGGGTTACAGCTGCACTTCAGGGTGGAAAGGACACGCTCAGAGGTAATTCAACCCCAACTCCAAACAATACCAGGCAGGAGTCTGGTACACAGGAAGCTCAGTAAATTCATCAGGGTGTCTTTTTCAATTTTATCACCTCTTAACAATCTGGGGAGGATGGAGGCTGACAAAGCAGAGGAATTCATCAATATTATCCAGTGGAGCTCAGTGAAGCATTAGCAGTGCATGACAATTTTGTTTTCTCATGGTACACAACAAATATTGTTTACAATATGCAGAGTGAAGTACCCACAGCAATTGCTCCACACCAGATGCACTTCTGTCTATAAAAGAAAAAAAGCTGTGCAACTCTTATTTGGAGTTCTTGTAAGATTCAGCATCTTGTCTTAAGAGTAATAAAATGGGAAGCCAAAAAAGTCAGATGTTTGTAATCAGGACAAAAGTGTAACAGTTATAGAGGAGTTCAAATGCAAAGCACTTCTGGTTTCTTGTTATCAAAAACACTACATGAACATTTATATCTAAAAAATCCCAATAAAAAGCACACTGACAGTACCACAGCACACAGACTTTACTGGACATCAACACCCAAAGAAAAAATCTCCAACAGCCCTGTGTATAACCCAAGTCCCTCTTTCAGAGTTAACAGAGACTCAATTTCTCCCTCTATCCATACATTCCACAGCCATACCTGGAGTTAAAACTCCATAAATTTGTGTTTTATTAAGATGGGAAGGACAACACAAACCAGATTTCAACAGAAACATTGGAGCTCCATCAGTTTCATGCATTACTTCTTGTGCCTCCACCATTCTTTCTAAAGCACAGCTGCTGAATTCCATCAAGGAATGCTTACAAAAAGGTTCCAGGACTTTGCAATCTTTTCTCCTGTTCCAATCCTGAGGTGCTTTTCCAGCTGGCCATGCTCACCAGCCTTGCTGCCAACCACAATTCCAGGAGATCCTGCCCAAACACTCATCCCAATTCCCACATGCCCAAAGAACCTCTGGCTGTTCTGAGCATCCCCATTTCTTTTTCCTTCATGTTCTTTGTTGTATTAACCAGATCTTAAAAACTCCTCTCTCCCCTCCAAATAAACACATTATGCAACATGCTTTGTCCTGGGGAGGAAAAAAGACAATTAAACCATCTGCCAAGGCATTTATGTCCTGGAAAGCACAAACTTCACTGAATAAAATATTGGTATCTACTAAATAGCTCCGTTTTTCACAGAAAAAAGTTGTTTATGAAACACAGCTGAACAAAAAAGACAACTTAATACTAACTTTCTAATGTGGACTTTACTCCTTGCAGGGTCTTATTTAAAAAAAAAATCCTAATACTTTGCCACATTTTTGTAACAGCCAGTACTAGTAATTAGCTAATAAAAAATAAGTGTAAAGTCCTACTTTAAGGCAGAACTTGCCACTCTCTAACAAGATCTTTGATGGTGCATGACACAGGTTCAGTATGAGGGATCAGCTTCCTCAGAAGCAAAGTTAATATTAACAGACTGCACACAGTAGTAAAAGCAAGCAAGACTGAGGAATTGAGTCCAAATAAAATGAACATGCCCATGTCAAGTAGTTAAACAAGATAACTCAGTGCTACTGACCCTCCCTTGTGCCTCATCCAGGATTAACAGAAATGCTGATTTTAAGGAATATGGAAATAACCACACAAGTTAAGAGCAATCCATTTCTGCTTTATCTAGTTTGGAAATTCTTAACTTTCAGCTGGTTTATTAATTGATAAAGCAGAGCAGCTTGCTAAACATGAGTCACCAGGAATAACAATTGCAGAAAGTGTTTCTAGGCATACTAAAAAAACATTGCCAAAGAGGAAAAAAAGATTAAAACCCTCTAGACAAGGCCATAAAATTAATTTCACCTGATGAGCTCTATAGCTTCATCTATAAATAAATAATTTCTCTGGGGGCAGTTAATTTAAACCTATCTAAATAAATTACTCTTAAACTGAAAAACTATGCCCATAAAGCAGGTTACAGAGAACTAATATTAACTCTCATCTTCACACATGAACCAAACAGCAAATAATGTGTTCATGCACAGATTCCTAATAAAAACAAAGTGACAAAAAACCCAAAAACAACCCACTGCAATCTCAAATACAGGAACAGCTGGAAAATGAGATTTGCAGCTTTAAAATCAGTAACTACTTTTTTACAGTTTTATCTTACATAGACAGCTGCACATCTGCACACATGTGGGTGACAGATTGAACACATTCTACACCATTCATGCCCCTGACAGATTCCTACCAGGCTTTTCCTAAACAGCAACCAGAGTTAGAAATGTTATGCTGTTAAAATGTAGCAGCAGGACAAGGGGGAATGGATTTAAAGAGGCACAGGGCAGGTTTAATGAGCTACCAGGAAGAAATCCTTCCCTGGGAGGGTGGCAGGCCCTGGCACAGGGTGCTCAGAGGAGCTGTGGATCCCTGGAAGTGTCCAAGGCCAGGCTGGATGGGTTTGGAGCAGCCTGGGACAGTGGAAGGTGTCCCAGCCCATGTCAGGGGGTGGAATTTGATGATTTTTAAGGCTCTTTCCAACCCAAAACAGTCTGTGACGCCACGAAAACAGCTCTTTGGCAATCAAAGGCACAGAAGCAGCACAAAGCAATCCCGTTTATTCCCAAAGGAGCCGAGCACCAGCTCTTCACCGCAGCAGGTCCCGGGGCTCCCAGGCAGCCGCACTCCTGAGTCAGCACCAGTTGCACAGACCTGTAGCACCTGACAGCTCGGAAAAACAACCCTGACCTGGGAGCAGCGCTG
Source organism: Catharus ustulatus (assembly GCF_009819885.2). Taxonomy (NCBI): domain Eukaryota; kingdom Metazoa; phylum Chordata; class Aves; order Passeriformes; family Turdidae; genus Catharus; species Catharus ustulatus. The sequence goes on along the minus strand of NC_046241.1, from coordinate 8,674,295 downwards.
TCAAAGGGGATCCGTGATGGCCAAAATCGGACGGGACCTCCTCCCTCCCGCACCCCACGGAAAAACCTCCGGGCCCCGCACAGCGTCCGTGCCCCGCCGCCCCACTCGAAACCACCCCGAGCAACCCAAATCCTGCGGGAAAAGCCCCGCGACTGCGGCAGCGCCTTCGCCCCTCCTTGCGGCACCACAGCCCGGCCCAGCCGGGGCCGGGGGCCGAGCCCGGGGGTGCAGGACCCGCCGGTTCCCTGCGCTGCGACAGCGCCGAGGCCCACGCTGAGCACCGCGGGGTGGGCACCGGGGACACCGCGGGGCCCGCACCTCAGGCCCGGCGTTCTTCACGCAGCCCACCCGGGACCCGCGGCCCTCCCTCCGGGCGCGCCCCGCGGTACCTGGCAGCCCCCGCCGGCCGAGCCCCCTCAGCAGCGGGCGCGGGCGCCGCCGCCCCTCGCGGCCCCAGCACCGGCCGCCGCCATCTTGGCACATCCGGCTCGGGGTTCCGCCGCCGCCGACGTGTCACGGCGCGGCGCGCGATGACGTCACGGCGGCGCGCGCACCCGGCGCTGCCGCTGTTCGCCGGCCCCACGGAGAGAAACGGGGGCGGGACGGATCGAGGGTTCGAGTCCCGGCTGGGGCGGCTGCGGGATGTAAAGTCGCAGGTTCGAGTCCCGCTCGGGGCGCCTCGTCCCGGTGTCCCCCCTGCGCGGTGTCGGTGCTCGGCCGGGAGGGGCGGAACGCGGCCCCGTGCGGCTCCGTGGCGGTGCCGGTGTCCCCGGTTCCCGGTGCGGGTGCAGTGGCGCGGGCGGCCGCCAGGGCGGGACAGAGCTCCGCGGGTCCGGTGCCGGTGCCGGTCGGGGGCTCCCGGGATGGTGGGGCTGAGAATTCCGTGTTTATAGACACGGGAAATGAGGTTCTGCCTCGGAGAGAGAGGCTGCAGAGCGAGGTCTTGTCCTGCCCATCCTTAATTAGGAAGGGCGCATTAATTGGGGAAGGTTGGTGTCCAGAATCAGACACGAATCCCAAAATCCTTAAGGTTGGAAAAGCCCTCTAAGATTACAGGGTAATGTGTTCACCACTAAAACTCGTCCCCAAGTGCCACATCTGGACACTCCAGATGTGATTCCAGCTTAACCACCCTTTCTGCCATTAAATTTTCCCAAATTGCCAACCTGAGCCTCCCCTGGCCCGACCCGAGGCTGTTTCACCCTGCCCCTTGTTCCCTGGAGCACAGCTCTGTCCATCCTCCTGTCAGGGAGATGTCCCTGCCCACGATGGGACAGGAATTTGATGATTTTTTAAAGTTCCCTTCCACCCCACACCAGTCTGTGACTCTATGAAAACATCTCTTTGGGAATCAAAAACACAGAAACAGCACAAAACATTCCCTGCATCCTCCTTTTCTCCTGGTGCTCATCATCTTGGTGGCTCTGTGAGTTCCACCTTTATTTATCTTTTTTTAGGGGGGGCTGAACCCCTAAAAAGGCAGTGCCAGAAGAATGTCTGTCATTCTCCAGTGTGACCCAAGAACAAGCCTTGGAGAGGAAAACACGAGGACCTAAACAAACATCTTAATCAAGGGTCGTGATCAGTGCAGAGCTGTTCTGCACGCTCCATCATTAAAGCAGGGAATATCCTCAGAGCAGGGCAAGCAGCACTTTGATGCTGGTGTGGGAACCAGAGGCAGCACTGTGATTTTTAAGTGCCTTTCATCTCCCTCTTTTGTAGGAACATTCTGATAAACCAGCTTGTCAAATACAATTTCCCTGCGCAGGCATCAGTTGCAGATAAAGCCCTGGTTCTCCCTTGATATTTCCCCCCAACAGGTGTAATCTGAGGAAACATGGTTTTAATTAGCCTGATTGGCTTTTTTTTTTGGCTAAATACCATCAATAGCTCAGATATGGTTCTATAGTTAGATATTTATGTTACATATTTAACTCCCTTACGCAGGGGTGCACAATGCAAACACCAACAATGGGAACTCACCTTGGCTGTTCTCCTGATAAATTCGTGGTTATAAAGAATTGCCACATTAAAGCATTCAATCCTTTTTTAAGCTGAAGTTTTCTGGCTGGTTTGCTGTGCTCAGCAGTAGCTCTGGGTTTGAGTGACTCATTATAAATGAAAACCTTCGCCAGCGAGGACAGCGTGTGTCCTTCTTTCCTGCTTCACAGAATCATGGAATAGTTTGGAAAGAACCTTAAAAATCATCAAATTCCACCCCTACCATGGGCAAGGACACCTTCAACTATCCCCAGGTTGCTCCAAGCCAAATCCAACCTGCCCTTGGACACTTCAGGGATCCAGGGGCAGCCACAGCTTCTCTGTTCCTCAGCTCACCTGGGATACAACACAAACAATTCTTTTTTTCTGGTAATTTATTCAGTCTTCAGGTTGCACACAACCAGAAACACAACCTTGCCCCACGAGCTTGCTATGAAAAGGATCATTCTTTGAGTTTAGAAACATGGAAAATGCTAAAGGAAAGTATCTCTATCCCTTACCAGTGTTCTGCAGCGTGTTGGCCCACTGGACAATCTGAGTTTTATTTATTTACTCATTCAGTTGCTGTGATTATTCAGACTACCCCATCCCAGCCACATTAACCCCTGTGTGATTTCAGCAAGGCTAAACCCCAGATGAATTTGGCTCCTTTTGTACATTCTTCAGGGGCTGATTTCAGCTGCAGCAACAATTCCTCAATCAGGGCTGGAGCAGCTGCGAGCAACTTTGTGAGCAAACACCAACAGCCTGGAGGGAGAAGCAAGACAGAGTAGCAGTTTCTAAATGTCCCATCTAATTGAGCAGGAATAATGAAAACAAAGTGAAAAAAAAAACAAGCCCTCCAGCATGTAAACAAATATTTCATGTGCAGGGATTCCTCAGAGCACCAGCATACCTGCCATGGCAATAGCCAGTGCTGATCTTGTTTTACTGCAGCACTCCTGAGCCCTTCCCTTGGTGTGGGTGGGATTTTCTCAGCCTTTTTCAGCTGGAGTGCTGAGACAGATGTGCTTGCCATGATCCACTCGCTCCTTGGCATCTTCTGGTGCTTGGGGAGCTTGAAATTCAGCTCCCAAAAATCTTTACCTGCACGAGGTGGTGAAGATGGAGCTTGTGGTGGGACAGTGTGGGAAGAAACCTTCAGTGTGAAAGGAGATTTTGAAACTGGGGCCATTTCTCTTATTTATCTTTTAACTTTGCCTCAATCCCAGCTGGATCTGTGACACCACAATCATCTCATGTACCCACAAGTTGCTTGGTCACCAGATGCCTTCATGAATCTGAGTCATCTGGGGCTAAACACTTAAAACCTCTTAAAACCACTTAAAAACTTTTGCATCCTTACTCCTCTACTACTCAAAAACCTTAACTGACTTGTAGTTTGAATTACCTTGTGGACAATTAATAAGTAGCTATCCACTTGCTTCTTTCCATGGTGTTTAGCCCCCTCTTTCCTCACCCTGTCCCTCTGGCAATTCCTCATGGAAAATCCCATACTTTTCATCCCCTCTTGTTAAACAAGCCACATGTGTTGCCTCTTGCAATGTCACATTTTTTCCCATGTCCTCATAAACCCCTTTTTTTTTTTTTTTTTTTTCATCAATTCCAGGCCAAATTTCTGCTTTACCCATGAGTAACTTGCTTTTACAGTGGAACAGGCAGGAGAGGATCCTTCTAATGGCTCCTGAGTTTGGGATGAGGCTCTCCCAGCAGCACTGGGATGGGGATGTGTGGGAGAAGCCTGGGCTGTGTGGGATTTGTGAGCAGCCCATGTGTGAGTCACGCTGGAGGCAGACAAGCTCCATTCAGTGCATTCCTGATGGGATGCAGCCACACTCAGGCAGGGGGATGACACATCATCTCCAGGATGTCCCTCTGGCTATTGAGATCCTCGCTGTGACACGTTTTGCAGGGGGAAGAGGGTTTTGTTCTCTGTTAAAATACCCATTTTCCACGGAGTTTGATGTCCCCTTTGCTGGAATGTCACCTCCCTGCCCTCTGAAGGTGCACGGCACTGCTGTGGGTGGCACATCACAGCTGGCCAGGGGTACAGCAGGTGTTGGGTGGCCCTGGATCAATCTGGTGGCCCTGGACACCAGCCCTGAGACCACATAAACCCCTCTCCCTCCCCAGCCACGGAGTGGAAAATACCAGCATTCCAGGCTTATGTGATTTGAGAGGAGGTCAATGGCTCTGCTATTTATATCCAGTTATTTGGGGACTTTGCAGCTGCATTTGCACTGCAGAGTCCCTGTGGGGTAGAGAAGGAATTAAATTAAATTAAATTACAGTAATTTCACGATTATAAGCCGCACTGAGTATAAGCCACACTTCTGGGTGCAGCAACTTTTCATTCTTTGTCCATACATAAACTGCACCTGATTATAAGCCTCATGTTACAATACAGGGTGTGATCAAAGGTTTCTGTTCTATCACCATCTGTTGAGGGTGGGGCAGTGATCCTGATCTCCCTGGGAGATATTCTGCTAATGGGCCATCCATTGAAACCAGGCAGGGCATTGTTCTTTATCTTTTCACAACCCATCCTTCCTCCAGCCAGTCATTTTCTGCTCATGGCCATTGAGTCCCACTGTGGCACTGATAAAATTACTGCATCCCATTGGGAGTTGCTCCAGCCAGGGGGAAGAGCCCAACATTTCTTATCAAGATAAAAACAGAGGTTTTGGGACACTAAGGGAGCCCCTTTCTCCACTGGACTCCAGAGGAAAACCGGATTTCTCCACATCCCCACTGGAGCTCCGGAGGGAAACTGCACCTTGTACAGGAGCACTGCTCCAACTGAGCCACATCTGTCACTGCAGGAGGATGCAGCCACCATGGAATGGGACTGCTGCCAACACCCTGCCTGACGGGTGTCAGGTTGTACTCTGACTGTGTCAGGGTTTGGGGTTTGTTCTTTGTAGTGCTGTATTTCTATTTTAATTTCCCTAGTAAAGAACTGTTATTCCTAATTCCCATATCTTTGCCTGAAAGCCCCTTGATTTCAAAATTATAATAATTTGGAGGGAGGGGGTTTACATTCTCCATTTCAAAGAGAAGCTCCTGCCTTTCTCAGCAGACACCTGTCCTCCAAACTAAAACAGCAACTTTTCCTTCTTTGTCCATATATAAGCCGCACCTGATTATAAGCCGCACTTTGGGTTCGGACCAAAATTTTAGTCAAAATGGTGCGGCTTATAATCGTGAAATTACTTTGGGCACAGTGAGGACAGCAAACATTTCTGGGTGGTGTTTGTGCCTGCAGTGGCACAAGTCAAACTGTCCCTCTGGTGCTGCTGTTCCTGGTTTTTTTGAAGAGGGACGAGGGACATTGTTAAAACAATTTTTCCATGTTTCCCCTTTCAGATCTTGACCAGATGATATCACAGCAGGTAAAAGCCACCTGAGCACAGCCCCTCCTGCCTTGCTCAGATGTCTCAAGTCAGTGAGAGTTTAGCAGAAGTTAAAGAGAAATTTTCATTGTCCAAAACTCCTGACTTCTCACACATAGAACAAGAGGTTGAGGAAGCTCTAGCAAGGAGGAGTCAAATGCAAATTCAACTGACCCGTAACAAAAACACCAAGTTCCAGTTTTAGTAAAATCTAGATGCCCAGAAGCATCATTTATTGCAAATCAGTTAACCAAAAAAAATACATCATTTTTGCAAACTACAACTTTGCATGTAGATAACTTTATTACAGAAGATATCTTTTCTTAAACTACCCTCTAGTTTATAAAACATAGGAAGATTCAACACCACGTGATGTTTTTATCACTCATATTAGGCGTGTCACAAGAACAATGGTCTGAAATGTTAACTAAGATGAGTGCTCAGCAAGGCACTGTGCCTTGAGAAATATCCCATTTTATTTGGTGTTCTAATAGAAAGGAATGAGGAAAAGGAACCCTTTTCTTAGGTTTTCTTGAACTGCTCTCTATCTGCCTGTCCCATACATGTCTTAGGGTGTCTGTTTGCTTTTTGCACCCGAGTGAGTGATATTCCAACACCTCCATAAGGTGATATATTTATGATATATTTAAGACTTGCTCATTTAGATTTTTGAAACAAAATCCACCTTTTCTTGATTAAAAAAAAAAAACCAAAAACAAACCAAAAAACCCCCATATTTACAAACATTTAATCTGCCACAGGCTTATACTATATTTTACATGATACACAGAAAGAGTGCACATCAATATAAAAAAAGATGCAACACTCCAGGCTAACGCCACAGAACAAAATGTCAATGTTTCACAGCACAGCTGTGCTGGCCCCTCACCCTCCAGTTTGGCCAGTCCAGCCTCCCACCAAAACCAGCAGCACATCCCACTGGGCACCCAGTGAGGGCTCTGCTCCGTGGGGGTGGCAGTGTGATAATGCTTTGTAATCTCACTCAGGGTGTCTGCACTGCCAGACACACCTTCCTTTTAAAAAATAGGCAGGCCCATCCTTAAAATAAGGATGTGGTTTAAAAAGTTTATATTGGCATTTATTTCTTAAAACAGTTACTCAAAGGCAAACACGAAAACAAAACAAAACAAAAAATCAGTAAAGATATTCCAAGTACAATTAAGTCTCTTTTGTGTATATACTCCATAGTTACGGGCTTGCTCTCTTGGAAGTTTGGCAAATACATTTCTTTTTGATGGGGGACAGTATTCATGTTTTGTAGGGTTTGTTTTAGCTTAGAAACTGTTCTTACAGGTCTATAATCCTGATTTTCTTTTTCTCTTTTTTTTTAGATCATAAAAATCATTTAAATATATATATTTTTATATATATATATAAAAACAAGAGAGAACAAAAATTTCTATTATCAAGGCAAATGTACAACTATATAATACTGAAATTTAAACAAAGATTCATGACTGGTACCATAAAATGTCCTCTCATATAATTGCAAAGGAAACATTTTAAAGTACATTTAAAAAAATTTGTCCATACTTAATTTTTTCCCCTTAAGGAGTGGTACTTTTAGTCAATTTTTCCTTCCCCTCTTCTTTCTCACCTCTCTTTCTGACTTGAAAGAGAAAAAAAATAAATTAATGGCATTTCAGAATCACAAATCGTTGCTTATAGCTTTACATAAACATTTCCTCTCAAATCAAACACAATGAACCCCCCCAAACAAAAGAGAACGTCCTATAAAAACCTAATTTGTTGATTTCTCGAAACACAACTGGTGTCCCACATTGAGTTCTTAACAATAGAACATATAAATAAAAAGGCAGTGTTCTCATGTAAAATAAAAAGTACATAAATAAATACTAAAAAAAAAAAGGAATTAATTAGTCTTTTTCTTTTCTCTTTTTTTTCTCCTTTTTTATAAAAACATATTTAAAAAGGATCCTTTAATAAAAGCATCCGACGTCCTTTTTAAAAAACATCTCCCTCAAGCATCTGGCTCTCAGTGAGAGTCTCTAAAACATTTTTTTTTTGTTTTTTTTGTTTTTACTTGAAGGCCTCGGGGATGTGTCCCATCTGTGACTGCATACTCGTGGGAGGGCTGGAGATGCCCTCGGACCAGTCGGACACGTTGGAGTGAGGAGAGGAGCTGGACCACTGATCCGGCGACTCCGGCGACGGCGTGAGGAAAGGGTGGTCGGGCACCTGCAGCTGGTGGCTGGGGGTGTTGTCCAAGGGGGAGGAATAACTGTGCTGGGAAGGTGGGGTGAGGAACTGCGTGGTGGTCATGGGCTGGGCGAGGGAGGAGGGCAGGGAGGTGGGCAGCAGCTGGGAATCCTGCGGCAGGATGGTGTGCACGGCCATGGCGCCGCCGCTCACTGGCTGCAGCTCGGGCTGGCTCAGCTCCGTACCGAGGAAATTCTGGCCCATGTGGCCGCTCCCGTTGGAGCCGGGGTTGTGGTGCTGCTGCGGCGGCTGCTGCGGCGGCTGCGGTGGCTGCTGCGGCGGCTGCTGCTGCGGTGGAGGCTGCAGGTTGGGCTGCTGGAGCTGCTGCTGCTGCTGCTGCTGCTGCATCTGCTGGAGCTGCTGGCTCTGCATCAGGTGGGGCTGCGACGCCAGCCGCGTGTTGGGCATGGCCTGGTAGCTCATCATCTGCGACAAGCTGGTGGTGGGCAGCCCGTTGTGCAGCGAGGTCATCATGCCATGCTGCAGGTTTTGGGGCTGCTGGTGCGCCCCGGGCTGCAGGTTGCCTCTCAGGGGGTTGTACTGGCTCTGCACCATGCCGTTCTGCAGCCGGCTGAGCCAGTCACACTGCCCGTTCAGGCTGGCCCCGCTGCCCACCGAGAAGCTCATGGGGGCACTGCTCATGCCCGTGCTGGGGCTGGACACCGGCAGGTGCGACAGGCGCGGCGGCACCGAGTCGAAACCCATCCTGCTGGAGTTGCCCATGGCCAGATCCTGCTTGCCCGCCATGTTGAGGTGGTTGATGCTCAGGTGGGCATCGGGCATGCCTGGCAGGTGGTTCAGAGGCATGGAAGGGGACTGCTGGAACGGAGAGGTCATCAGAGGGGGAGAGGCCACGTCCGAGAGGTACCCGTGCGGCGACTCCAGGGAGTCCACCGGCGACAACACACTGGAGTTGTCAAGCAGACACCCTTTTCCATCCTGGGACTTTTTCCTGCGGGCTTTGAGATCTTTGGCATCCTTGCCATTGCAGCTCAGCCCCTTGGTGCTCGGCTTCCTGGCTTTCTTGCCCTGCACGGCGGGTTTGAGGTTGCCGATGTAGCTGCTGGGGGAGCAGAGCGGGGGGGACAGGGTGGGTGCCCCCAGGGGCCCGTTGTGCAGCGTGGGGCTGCGCACCAGGTTGTACTCGTCCAGCAGCCGGACGATGTCGTGGTGCATGCGCTCCTGGGCGATGTCCCGCGGCAGCCGGTCCATGTGGTCCGTGATGTCCCGGTTGGCAAAATGGTCCAGCAGGACCTTGGCGGTTTCGTAGCTCCCTTCTCTGGCTGCCAGGAACAGTGGGGTCTCCTCCTGGAAAGCCAGCAAGGTTTGGTTAGGGTTGAGTACAGATTCTCCTGGCTAGCGCTGCCCTGAGCTGCTCTGCCATCAATTCTGGTGAGGGTTTGCTCCTTCTTTTTCCCACCCTGCTGAGCCTTGTACTGATATCAAACCAGGAACCCTATGAGTGACCCAGAACATGCTGGAGGTGGCCACAAAGACACTGCATGGCCCCTCAGCACCACCCCTTTACAACCAAATCCCACAGTGCTCCTTTGAGCTAAATCCAACAACTTCATTCACAGCAGAACAATCAAATCCGAGTCTCAGTGCCAGACATTTGTATTTCAGCCAGAAATTACTCTTTAACCGACTCCCCAAATGGTTCTTCCCTTGCATATATCAGCCTAGGAGATCCTACCTTATTATTCTGCATGTCCTTATTGGCACCATTCTTCAGGAGGACCATTGCAGCTTCCACGTTATTCACAGCAGCTGCCCAGTGCAGGGCTGACTTGCCTGCAGAGAAAAACCACGAAATACAACACACATTAGGGAGTGCTGAGATGGACAGCAAGCAGCCCTTTTGCCCCATGAACTGGTGTTTTAGCTGCTTCAGTACCTAAATCATCCACGGCGTTGACGTCAGCGTGGCAGTTGATGAGGTCATCCAGCATCCCCTCCACAGCCAAACGAGCAGCCAGGATCAGGGGAGTGGTCCCGTCGTGCATTCGGGCATCCAGGTCTGTTGCCCTGTTCCTAATCAGGATCTGCCATAGGAAAGGGTCAAAGCAGAGGGAACACAAACGTTAGGAGGAGCAGACAGCAAGGCACTGCATGCTCTCAATGCCCTTCATCTCTCCAGGGCTGCTGTGCCCCAAGACAACAGGAGCTTCATTCCTACAACCCTCACCTTGCCAAGGCGAGCAGGACAAAACTCCTCACACAGCATCACCATCCCCCCTAAAACCAGCAGCCAAAACATTGATTACCTGAAATACTCCTTGGGCATCAGCAGAGACAGCGGCGTGGAGGGGCGTCCGGCCCATGTTGTCCTGGATGTTGGCGTCAGCGCTGGCCTCCAGCAGGCGCTTGGCAGCGTCCGAGCGCGAGTACCTGGCGGCCAGGTGCAGCGCGGTCTCGCCCGTGCGGTCAGTCTGGTTGTGCAGGCTGGCGCCCTGGTAGATGAAGTCCGAGATGACGGCGGGAGCATCGTCCTCCTCCTCGCTGTTGCCGGTTTCCAGCCCGCCCCCGCTGCACGAGGCGATCATGAGGGGGGTGAAGCCGTCTGAAAGCACAGGGGAAAAAAGGGATTTTTACCCTCTGTAATGCAGGAGGCTCAGCCAAATGCTCTGCCTGCGATAGATGCTTATTCTCCTGGGTGCGCCGAGACCGAGTTCCTGACTAGTTCTGAACATCAAACACGAATATCCTTCCTCTGATATGGATCTGAAATTCCTTAGTGGTATCTCACTACTCACTGCTTTCCCTATTTCGTCTGCCCCATGTAAGGTGCAGTTTGTACAGAAGGCTGCTCAAAGCAAACAGAGTATGGCAAATACCTTCATTATTTCAGAGGGCAATTTCACAGACATGGGGAAGACCAAGTGTTTGTATGAGCTATTAACTATTGTTAAAAACCTTAAAGGAAGACTGTGAAATGTACAGTTGGGTGGGAGGAGAGGAATATAGGAGCAGCAGAGAGATAACCTGGGTGATTTAATAGGTACTTCTGTAATTTCCATCTCAGTCACTGAACAAAAGAGCTCTCATGGAAAGCAAAATGTGACAGGGTCTCTCTCTAAATCACACACACAGCAACCCTGTGGTGCAGAGCTTGTAGCAGTGACTGCACCAGCAAGGGACAGGGAGGGCTGTGGGGCTGAGGGAGGGTGTGACATGAGCTGACAGCCAGTGCAGAAGCACAGGGGGTCCTTACCCGGCCCTCTGACGTTGACATCCATGCAGTCAGCATCGATTTCCCCCTGTGGAGGTGTCGGGGCCATGGAGGAAATGCGCAGGTCAGCGGCGTCCAGGTGCTGCTGTGTCCACTGCCTGTGATCTGTCTGGTCATCCGTGTCCGGCAGCATCGCCTGCTCCTCAAACTGAGGGCAACAGAAGGGAGTGAGCTCCCAGAAAAGCACCCTGGGCTGAGCTCCAGCCTGGGGAGCTCTGCAAGGCTCCAAGGTGTGTGTTTGTCACAGAGGAGCTGAGCAGCAATGAGGGGCCCTGAGGGGCCTCTGCTCCTTCTGTGACTGCAGCACAGGGAATGTGGCAGAGAGCTTACCCTGAACTTCTTGGTGTCCAAGGTCTCCTCATCACCCCACTCATTCTGGTTGTCATCCATCAGCGTGCCATCTGAAGCATTTTTGAGGGGTCTTTAAAAATAAAACCACACAAAAAGTTATCTCCTTTACAGGAACTGTTTGTGATGTTTGTCTGTGCAAAAAGAAGAATCAACCAATTTCCAGGAGGTTCCCCTCAGGTTGCATTTCATTTTTAACCAAGTGCAAAAATATTGCAGAGCACGAACCACATGCAGAACTTTAAGACCCCTGATTCTCCTCCCTGCCACACCACAACGACACACCAGAGAACAAAACTCCGCCAGGCTCTCTCAGAAGAGCCCTGAGCAGCCCTGCCTGTCGGGTTAGCAAGCAAATTACTCACTTCAGTCCGACAGAATCCTCCCCGAGGGGTTCCCGTCGCTTCTTCTTGCTCGACTCTGTCACTTTGAAGCCTTCTGGGAACCAAAGCTGCCCATGCTCCCTGCGGCGCTTGCGAGACACCAGCACCCCCAGCCCGATGAAGGCGAGCAAGACCAGCGCAGCCCCCACCACGTACATAGGATACAGCTGGGAGTTCTTCGTGGGCTCGGCCGTTTCACCTACAAAACAGTGGGGCACAAAGAGATGCTGAGACATTAAGCTGCATAGCAAACCAGAGTGGAAATGAAGGAAAATTTGTTAATAGAGGTACCTAAGTCTGGTCTAAATCAGCGCCCCCCTGCTCCCCAAAATAAGGTCATTTTATACGCTATTAATCAGAATTGCAAACTATCGGCAAATTCTCGGCTGCACAAGGCAGCCTGCACCAGGAGACAGCTTCACTTTTTTCTCCTTTAAGGAAAAGGATTAGCAAACTTCAAATCATTGCGCTTGCATTGAGCTGTTAAGACAAAAGGATTTAGGGGGGATTTTCAAGATACAAACTTCAACTCCTTGCATGTCACTGATTGATTGGAGCTGCCTGGGTTTTCTTTTTCTTTTCTTTTTTTAATAACTTTTAGAGTGATAATGATTTTGAAATAAAACCTGGAATAAGCAAAAATAATAAAGTGGGCTTGCAATTTTTTTAAAGAAAAGACTTAAAAGGGGAAAAAAAAAATTGTGAGGTTATTAAAACCAGATTGTGCTCAAATGCAGCCAATTGACAGATAACTAAACTCGGGGAAGGCTGGAAAGTTTTGACTGGCTGACCAGTTGTACGTACTTTTGACAGCTTCTATTTTGTAGGGTATGTTCAGGTTGCCAAGGGAGGCCAAGGCTCCCAGGAATGCTGCCACATCAGTGGCACTCTGGAAGCACTGGGATGATGACTGGATGCACTGGCGGTTATCAATTTCCAAGTAGACGATGGATCTGTGAGACAAAAGAGTCAATAAGGAACAGGGAGTGATGACCACACCGAGGACACGGGTGAGCCCCTTCTCCCTTCCCTCTTTAACCCCCATCAGTGGGAATTAGAAGGTGGGAACCCATCTCCTTGCTTCCCTGTGGCCCAAAGCCTGCAGCTCACAGTCTGCTGGATTTGCCTCAGTGAATGCTGTAAAATCCAGCTCTTTATCAACAGGAATGGAAGGGAGTCTCTGCTTCACAATGTTTTAAAATTACCCAGACACTACAGTATCTTAAATTATGCTGTTTGGGAGCCTTCAGATCTTCTCACAGCAGTTCTGCTGCTCTAACTCCTTTGCTTTCAGGGGTTTTTGATTGAGTCCATAGAGAGGGAGCAGGTTAGATGTGTATGTTTACACCAAAGATCTCCAAACACAGATTGCAGTAATTGAGCTTTACAACAAAGCTCTAGAAAGCATTTCCCAGGGAGAAAATGAGGCTTAACTTAATGACTTCCTGAAGTCAGACAGTCGGTCAGGCCAACCTCTGCTTCCAGGTCCCACCCAGCCCAGCCCCGGCTCCCAACAATGCACAGGACTCCTTCAATCGTGAGAGTCGGCGCAGCATTGTACCAGGGATTCCTGAATGATCACTCCATTTTCCCACATGAGAGCAAAATCCGGTTTCTGTTCACACAGAAAGCACCATCTAAATACAATTATCTGGCCTACATCCTTCCCTTCCTAGCATGTTACTATTATCAACACTCAGAGAAAATGGAGCCCTCCTACCCTCTGATGTCCATCTGGTCGAGCTCCCTCTTCTGCCTCCTGCCAGCCCTGGAGTAGAGGCTGCTCTTCACTTTGTTGATGACAGCACTGGGCATATCTGACCAGTCCTCTGTGGACCTCTTGATGTAATGTTTTTTCAGCTCCTCCTCATTGCCATAGTATGGGAAGATCATGTATTCCCCCTTGGCGTTCTTCTTGAAGACCACGTTGGTGTGCAGCACTCGGCTCAGCTCCCGCAGGAAGTTGAAGGAGTTGTTCTTCAGGTTCTCTGGGGTGATGAGGACCACCACCACCAGTGTGCCATCTGCCAGCTTCTCTGGCATGTTGTTTGCACAGTCCAGACCATCCCACTCGCACTCAAAATTGTTGCAGCCCTGGTCGCAGTGACCATCCGAGAAGTGATCTTTGCAGTATTGGTCATACAGAGGGCTGGGTGGAGGAAGAAGCAAGGCAGAAGAAAGAATTAGACCAAGTACTGCAAATAACACTTATCTGCTGAGAAAAGCAGTGGTGGTCTCTCTTTGGTATAAATATTCTTCACCCTGATAGATGCTAAACCAGTTTACACAGAAAGCAGCTGTTTCATGCAGCACTGTGAAGCATTCACCGCTGCAGGTGAGAGCAGCTGTTAAATTACACAAGAAAAAGGGACAAATTACTGTCCCTTTACTTAGAGAAGGCATGGGGACACAGAATAGTTACTAAGACCACAGTTGGTCCAGGAATCTGGGACTAAGTTCCTGCTATTGCCAAAGACAATGTTTGGGAAATGCTTGGATGTTAACATCATCATGTTTCCTGGCTGCTCTTCCATCTGGGGTCTCCCTGCCTCTGGAAACAGACTGTGTTACTGCTGTGAGAGGGAGAACTCACTTCTGTGGAATGACACAAGCAAGGACAGGGAAACCATCTGCAATGAGTTAGACCCAGAGAGCTTCCAAGTGGATGTCAGCTCAGAAGGACCACAGGGAGATGGGAATGCTTGAGTTGCAGCCCCACAGGCAGCAGGACAGAATGCTGGGAGTGAACAGCAAGCCTGAGTCAAGGAGTTATACCAGAAACAATCAGAAAATTGTCACCAGAGATGGTGATGCTCACGAGCTTTAAAACAAAGTTTTAAAGAAGCCACTTACTTGCACTGCCCCTCGTACTTCTGGCAGTCAAACCCATCATAGAGGCAGCCAGCATTATTGCACTGAGAGTCACACTTGCCATCATTGAAATACTTCCAGCACTGCAGAGACTGGGAGCAGTTCTTCCAGGGGTCGTTGAAGTTGAGGGAGCAGTCGCCCCCGTCCCAGCCGCAGGCGTGGTTGTTGCATTTCCCGTCGCAGATCTTGTTGCCGGCGTACCCCGCGCACACGGCGATCTCGCACTTCTCCTCGATTTTGGGGGGGATGATGTCCTGCCCGATGCCACCCTGGAAGTCGAAGTCGAGGATGTGGCAGTTGAGGCCGTTGAAGTTGGCGGGGCAGTTGCAGCGGTAGTAGGGGGAGGCGTCGCTGAAGAACTCGCAGGTGCCCCCGTTGTAGCAGGGGTTGGAGGTGCAGGGGCTGCTGGCCGGGTACTGGCACTCAGGGCCCGTGAAGGACGGCGTGCACATGCACTTGGAGCTCTTGTGGATGGAGATGCAGGTGCCACCGTTCAGGCAGTGCAGGTTCCCGCAGGTGCGGGAGTCGTTCTCGCAGGTGGCGCCCACGAATCCCTGCGGAAGGCACGGCAAGGAGGAGTCAGAACTGGTGCTGTGCTACAAGTAGCATCAACACGTGTGTGCTCTGGCAAACTAAAATTCTAAAATTCAAACTAAAACTGGTGATGGGCAAGAATAATCTTGAATGTAAAGCTTGTTAGAGCATCCCCTCAAAGTGAAGGGTCCACAGCTGCCTGTCCCACTTGGTGTGGTGCAAACAGCATTCAGCCTGTTCTACCTCCAGGCCTAAGCCATCTTCTCCTTAACTTTATTCCAGCATCCTTGCAAGCGTGGAGGGCGCACATTTATGGATGCACCCACAGCAAAGCATCCTCCCATCCATGGCTATCCCAGCTGGGGAAGCCTCAGGAGCTAAACTGGCCTCTTGACCACTTTTCATGCCCACACAACATTCCCTGCCTAGATGGGCACCTACCGGGGGGCACTTGCAGATGAAGCCACGGCCGGTGTTGCTGGCCACAGCACAGGTTCCCCCATTCCTGCAGGGTTTGCCTTTGCAGCCGTCCACCACGGTGTCACAGCGACGGCCTGCGGGGGAGAGGAGCGTGTGAGGAGCAGATGAAGGCGTGCAGGGATGCCTGGGGGCTGCAGGCTGGACCCTGGCAGCAGAGAGGCTGCAGTGCTCACCTGCATAGCCAGGTCTGCACTCGCATTTGTAGTCGTTGACCCGCTGCACGCAGTTCTGGGTGCCGCGGGCGTCGCAGGGGTTGGACAGGCACTCGTTGACATCTCCCTCGCAGCGCTCCCCTACAAAGCCAGGGGGGCAGATGCAGCTGTAGCCACCTACCCGATCCTTGCACTTGCCATTGTTAAAGCACTTGGGCCCCAGGGTGACAGGATCAAAGAAAGGGCTGCAGTCATCCACATTGATCTCACAGTGCACCCCTAGAGAGAGGGGGGAACAACCCACACAGCTCATCAAACAGTATCGGGGGGCCTGCTGCTCCCTTGTGTGAGCCTGCCCTGCCAAGGGGCTGAGCCTGACCACGTCAGTGGCAGCCTGAGCCACCTCCTGGGCAGCAGGGACACGGCTCCATGTGGCCAAGGCCATGTGGCCTTGATGGCTAAGCCCACAAGCAAACACAAACCTCGCCCGCTGCGTTTGCTGCTGCCAGCCTGAGCAGCTAATGAGCAGAATCCAAGGATATCTGCACTCAGCCCACTAATGCCCCAGCCTGGGGAATTAATTTACCTTGAGTTCCTCTGGGGCAGGAGCATTTGTAGGTATTGATGAGATCGATGCAGGTTCCTCCATTCTGGCATGGGTGGGACAAGCACTCATTGATTTCCTCTGAGCAGTTAACTCCATGATAACCAGCCACACACTGCAAGGAGGAAAGAGGGGAACTATCAGAGAGGTTCCTTCCATTCCCACACGGCTCTAGGAGCACAGCAAACACCCCAGTCTCCAACTTGGTAATGAGGCATCAAGGGCAGCACCTTGGGCAGCAGAAAGGCAGTAAGTGAGGGTTTTTCCCTGGGAATTCTTGCCCCCCAGGCACCCACCTCGCAGGAGTAGCCTCCCAGGTAGTCTGTGCAGGTGGCTCCATTCTGGCAGGGGTTGGGGGAGCATTCATCCACCTGCTCCTCGCAGTAGCTGCCGGTGTAGCCGGCTTGGCAGCGGCAGAAATGAGTGTTGCCAGTGTCAACACAGAGCCCCGAGTTCCTGCAGAGATGTGCTACATCGATACCTGTCAGGGAGAGCAGAGTGAGATGCAGGGACCTTGGTGACACCCAGGCCACCACACATCCCACAGGGAACCACAGCCTTGGGGGTGCATTGCTAGAGCAATCCTTGAGATCGCTCTGTGCCAAGGATCCCCACCAAGAGAACCAGCCCACATCCCTGCTCAGTGCCCAGCACAGGGGACACCTGGGGACCCCACCCTGTACACATGGCAGGGCCTTACCTTGCTGCTTAGCAGCCACCTCGCAGGACACACTGGGGACGTCGCAGTAGAGCCCTGTCCAGCCGCTGTTGCACTCACAGTGGTACAGGTTGCTGGTCTGCCAGCACTTGCCTCCGTTTTTGCAGGGTGAGGAGTCACACCAACGCACCAGGTTCTGGGGGAGCACAGCAAGAGGTGAGGGTGAGGAGCCAGCAGGGCTCCTGCAGGAGTGGAGACTGCAGTGACCCCCAGATCCCCACAGCAGCGTCCACCCAAGCTTCCCTTACCTGGCAGTTGAGCCCGGTGTAGCCCTGGGGACAGGTGCACTTGTACGTGCCGTAGCTGTCCTGACACGTGCCCCCGTTCAGGCAGGGCTTGGAGTCACACTCATTGATGTTGTGCTCACAGTAGCTGCCCGTGAAGCCAGGCAGGCAGACACAGGTGAAGGTGTTGATGCCATCCACACACGTCCCACCGTTGAAGCAGGAGCTGGGGACACAGACAGCACACCCCAGTGAGTCACTTCTGGTTGTGCCCACACACCAACCCAGGGCTATGGGGCAGCACAGGGAGCTCAGCTTGCCCCAGCTGTACCTCTCTGTGCAGTCAGGGGTGTTGTTCTCGCAGTGGATGCCGCTGAAGCCCGAGGGGCAGGTGCAGGTGTAGCTGTTGACGCAGTCGGTGCAGTTGGCCCCGTTCTTGCAGGGGTTGCTGGCGCACTCGTTGATGTCCTCCTCGCACTTGGGCCCACGGAAACCAGCCAGGCACTCGCAGAAGAAGGTGCCAATGCCATCAGAACAGGAGCCACCGTTGTGGCACGGGTCTGGAGAGGAGGAATGTGCATGTGGAGATGTGATGGGTCCAGCTGGGTGCAGCAGCCCAGCCCAGGAGCTGTCACTGCGCTGTCCCCATACACATTCCCTGGCCACATGGAGGAATGGGACTGAGCCCATGGACTGGGGAAAAGCCAGAACAACCCCACCAGGAGACTGGGAACAAGGAGAACCCCCGGCACACACTGTCCCCCACCTCCTTCCTCCTGCTCCCATCCAGCCTTGCACTGACAGCTCAACAGGGACATGTGTGAGACAGCCCAAAACCCAAGCAGAGCTCGCAGCACAGCCCAGACCACAGTGCCAGCCAGGGCTGGTGCATGCATGGGGAGGAGAATCCCAGCCCCAGGAAGAACCACGAGGCTCAGGGCTGTGCTGGGTGCAGTCTGGGGCAGCCCCTGCTCTTACTGGGCTTGCAGTCGTCGATGTCGGTGTCGCAGTTGCGGCCGGAGAAGCCGGTCCGGCAGGCACAGCGGTAGCTCCCATTGGTGTTCTGGCACGTGGCCCCGTTCCTGCAGGGGCTCTTCACACACTCATTGATGTCAATCTCACAGGTCTGACCTGGGGACAGAGCAGGACAGGCATTGTGTGGGCTGGGGGTGCTGGGGAAAGCCCCAGGGGTGACAATGTGCTGCTCACACCAGGGCAGAAGGATGCAGGCAATGGTTGTGTCCCATCCACCCAGCTGAGCCATGGGGCAGGTCAGGACCCTCCTCAAGTCCTGGCCCCTTCCCTGAGGGGAGTGGGGGGTTCTAACCCCCAAAAGAGCCATGCCCATACCTTGCCAGCCAGGGGGGCAACTGCAGGAGAAGCTCTTGTAGTCCTCCGACTCCTGGCACTCGCCACCGTTCTTGCAGGGGCTGCCAGCACAGGGGGCCAGCACGTCCTCACAGGTGGCTCCTGCAAAGGCACAAGCACCCGCTGACACCCTCCAAAATGACAGGTAGCCCAAGAACCTGCTATCCCTGCCCCCTGCCCTGGGCTGCTGCCAGTGTGGGGAAGGCTCTGGACTTCCCCAGCACCTCAGGTAGCCCCAGCTGGGGCTGTCTCCTCCATTCCTGGTCACCCATGACCCTGAACCCCCACAGACTTTTAAGCCCTGGTTATCTGGGCTGCATGACAGCACTGCACACTTCCTTTGGCAGGGAAGTGCTGCTCGGGGTGTCTTTTCCCCCTTGCACTCCCTCCCCCCTTCCCTCTCCGCTGCTTTTCCTGTTTACGTCCAGCCAAGGGACACGTTCCCTCCAAACCCTTATCTTCCTTGTCAGCCAATATCTCCTGAACTGGCCTTTGCTATTTTCCAGAGCCTTCCCCTCCCTGCCTGGCCAGTCCCCGTGCCCCCCCAGGGGTTTCTATGGCCACTGGCGAGGGCAGGAAACAGCTCATAGCTTCCTGCAATTGTGCTGGGCTGCGAGCGGAAGCGCGGGGCCGGCAAACAGGAATTGGCTCAGCAGAATCCCCCGGCCCCTCGGCCTCGAATCGCCTTTTCCAGCACGGGCATCGTGGCTGGGGAGCAGTGGGGTGTGAGTGGGGCAGCCCCTGGGTGCTGCTGCCCTGATGCCCTCCAGCAGCAGGAGGAAGAGGAGGAAGGGAGGAAGCTGTGCCTGGCAGCTTCCCAAATTTCCTCCAGCTGTGGCTGTGGGCAGCCCCTCTGCAGGGCAGAGTGAGAGAGGCATTCATGCTTAGTGCAGCTCACTGCATGTGCTGTGTTTGGGGTCACACATGAAGCAGAAACTCCACAGAGCTGTGGTGGGACTCGGGGCGCTCCCCTCACCTGTGTAGGGCAGGAGGCAGTTGCAGGTGTAGCCAGCAACATCATCAATGCACGTGCCCTGGTTCAGGCAGGGGTTGGAAGCACACTCGTTGATATTGGTCTGGCAGTTGGGGCCTGTGTTAAGAAAAATAGATAGAAGGGGATGTGATGGAGGTGTGCTGGTGGCAGAGGGTACAGTGGGGACAGGGTGACAATGATAACAGCCCACCCATGGCCCTGGGAGAGCCTCCTGTGCTCAGCTCCAGCCCTGCATGCTGCTGAAGGTCTCCAGGATGGCTGCACTGCCACAGCTCCCAGCCACACCTGGGGCTCCACTGTCCCCAAAATGAACCCCCCAGCCCACCCAGCATCATGAGAACACCCACCCACAGCTTCCACCCAGGCCTCAGTGTGGGGGGAACATGGCAGCATCCCTGGCTGCACCCTTAGGATCATGGAATCACAGACTTGTTAATGCTGGAAAAGCTCATCAAGCCCAACCACTAACCTATATTCCACATCCACACCCCTTTTGAACACTTCCAACCATGATGACTCCACCACTTCCCTGGGCAGCTTGTTCCAGTGCCTGACCACCATTTCCAGGAAGAAATTTTCCAGAATATCCAATCTAACCCCCCACTTACCACTGAAGCCCTCCCTGCAGGTGCAGATGTAGCCACTGGTCATGTCCTTGCAGGTGCCACCGTTCATGCAGGGATTGGATTCACACTCGTTGTTGTTAATGTCACAGTTTGTCCCACTCCAGCCAGGGTCACAGTCACACTTGTAGCTTTGGGGAAAAATTGGGGCATAAAGAGCTGGTCCATCCTGCACCAGCCATCATTTATCCAGCAAATCCTGTCCCTTCAGTGAAATATCCCAGAGCACAGACAAGCACCAACACAGGGATGTTGCCCTCCTCTAACCCTGATTTATTGGGGACCCTTTGGTCCCTCAGCCCCCCCAGCACCCCCTGCCCCCTCCAGCCTACCCATTCAATCCATCATGGCATTTCCCATGGATGCAGGGGTTGCTGTTGCACTCATTCACTTCAGACAGGCACTTGGGGTCGTGGAAGCCCTCGGGGCACAGGCAGGTGAAGCCATTGATGCCATCCTTGCAGGTGCCCCCGTTGTGGCAGGGGTTGCTGGCACACTCATCGATGTTGATGTTGCACATGCGCCCTGGGAAAGGGGGAGCAAGGAACAGTCACCCCACAGTCATGAACTGCATGGTGTGGGGACTGCACCCTGCCGGCAGCTCACCCTCCAGCTGCCCAGGGAACGTCTCCTGGAGGCTGGGATCTGTCTGAGGACACAGGGAATGCCTGGTGGACGCTGGGATCTCTCTGAGCACACAGGGAACATCTGCTGGAGGCTGGGATCTCTCTGAGCACACAGGGAATGCCTGCTGGAGGCTGGGATCTCTCTCAGGACACAGGGAATGCCTGCTGGAGGCTGGGATCTGTCTCAGGACACAGGGAATGCCTGCTGGAGGCTGGGATCTCTCTGAGGACACAGGGAATGCCTGCTGGAGGCTGGGATCTCTCTCAGGACACACGGAATGCCTGCTGGAGGCTGGGATCTCTCTGAGCACACAGGGAATGCCTGCTGGAGGCTGGGATCTCTCTGAGCACACAGGGAATGCCTGCTGGAGGCTGGGATCTCTCTGAGCACACAGGGAATGCCTGCTGGAGGCTGGGATCTCTCTGAGCACACAGGGAATGCCTGCTGGAGGCTGGGATCTGTCTCAGGACACAGGGAATGCCTGCTGGAGGCTGGGATCTCTGTGAGGACACAGGGAATGCCTGCTGGAGGCTGGGATCTGTCTCAGGACACAGGGAATGCCTGCTGGAGGCTGGGATCTCAGGACTCACATATGCTGGCTGCAGAGGAGTGGGCTGCCCTGCAGGCAGGGTGACTTCACACCCTGCATTGCCTGCCTTCATTAAATGTGACTGGCTGGGAAGAGGCCATGCCCTGGGCTGCCTTAGTCCAGGAGGGAACACCGAAGGGAGGAGGTTTCAGCCTGTAACCCTACCTGCCATGGCTGACAAAGCCAGGCTTTATTTCAGCTCCCGGCGGGCCCGAGGACAAGGGGCCGTGCGAGCAGGGAGAGGTGGGGGCTGCTCCCATCAAAGCCCTCCACCACTTCCAGCAGCCATCAAACAAACCAGTCTGACAAGGCAGCAACCTGATACCCATGGGAGTGGGCGCAGCAGGAGTCGAATTCGCAGCACCAGACACCCCTTTGATTTGGGACTGAGCCGGGGTCACCCTCCTGAACAAACAGGAGCGCTGGAGGGTGTAAAACCTCCTACAAGCGCGATGGCAGCATCCCCCCTCCTTACTGCAGCCTTGTCCTGGTTTTGTGAGGCACCAGCAGCTGCAGGTCCCCAGGGTGGGAGGCCCTGCTCTCACCTGTGTAGCCCGGCTCGCAGGTGCACTCGTAGCCATTGATCTTGTCGATGCACTTGCCGTAGTCACAGGGATTGCTGGCACAGTCATCCAGGTTGATCTCACAGTTGGGACCTGGGGTGCAAAGAGGGGGTGTTAGGGGGTCTCCAAGAGTGTCACTAGGAGGTCCCCAGCGCTGCCACAGCAGCAAAGGAAGCCTGCTGGCACCAACTGCCACCACCACCCCACATCAAAGCTCCTCCACCACGGGCAGCTCCCGGCTGGGGTGCGGTTCCTGCCAGAGCTGGGCACCAAACCAGGAAAACTCGCCCTCACTCAGGATGCCCCAGGCCAGCCCCAGCCCCAGGTACCCACCCAGGGCCACCCTGCCCCAGGATGAGGATGGCAGCAGGATGCTGCACCAGCACTGCCAACCCACGAGGAACCCCAGGGGTGCCCCTGCTCACCCGTGGTCCCTTTGAGGCAGATGCAGTTGTAGGCGTTGTTCCTGTCCTGGCAGGTCCCCCCATTTTTGCAGGGCTGGCTCTGGCACTCGTTGATGTTGATGTCACAGCGGTGGCCTGTGTAGCCGGGCTGGCACAGGCAGGTGAAGGAGGCAATGCTGTCCTTGCAGGTCCCGTAGTGGCACGGGTCAGGGTCACACTCATCGATGTCAACCTCGCAGTGAGCGCCCGTGAAACCTGACAGCAGCAGGGGGGACACGGGGTGAGGATGGGGCACATGGGATGGGGGACACATGGTGGGGGACATGGGGTGGGGATAGGGGACACGAGGTGGGGATGGGGGACACATGGTGGGGGACATGGTGTGGGGATGGGGGATATGGGATGGGGAACACTGGGTGGGGATGGGGGATATGGGATGGGGAACACTGGGTAGGGATGGGGGATATGGGATGGGGGATCTGGGATGGGAAACACATGGTGGAGAACATGGGGTGGGGATGGGGAATATGGGATGGGGGATATGGGATGGGGAACACTCCTCCCCACCCTGTCCAGCTGTGAGGCAGTGCACTGGGGTGGCTTTACCCACCCCACCATGAACTGTGGGACCCCCAGGAGCGGGGTGCAAGCAGGGAGCACCCTGATGTGCTGGTGGTGGTGCTGTCAGACCCCAGCCCGGGGGCTTTGTCCCGGGGGGCACAATGACCTGCATTAAAGCCTCCCTGGCTGCAGAGCGGGGCCCCGCGCTCGCCCGCGGCTCGTCCCGGAGCGCACGGGGGGGGCTGGTGCAAGCACCCCCGAATAATCAACCCCCCCCCCGGCAGCTCCTATTCTCCTGGCCGGCTCCCTCCCCGCCGGGTTTGGGGGTGGAGAGCCGAGGACAAAGTACAGCTTTGACTAGACCCCGCCAAGCCCACATAGCAGCTTTTCATCGGGGCTTGGCATTAGCAAGACACTAATTAGAGGCCATTCAGCTGGAAGATTTCTGGCGGGAGCTGCTCCACAAAAGAGCCACTGTTTGCCACCAGGGCTCAAGTCATCATTTTGTGCAACTGCTCCTTGGGTTTCGGTCGGCGAGCCCCCGCGGTCCTGCACCTTGCATCCCCATAGAAGCAGCTTTATTCCTTCCTTCCTGCCTTCCCCCTCGCTGCCGCCGGGGTGGGAGCACGGTGGGCCACACCTAAGGAGTGCCAGGCTCCACACACCTGGCTCCAGCAGGCTCCAGAGCTCGACTTGTTCTGCCAGCACCAGGGAAAGGGACATGCTGCCCCAAGGGAGTCACATCAGCAGGGACTGAGCTCACTGATGGATGGTTTGGGGACACCTGCCGCAGCAGGTGCTTGGAGAGGTGGGCACTAAATGATTTGTGGATGTGGTTTGATGGCACATCACGGGGCAGGACCCCTGCATTCCCCCAGGATCCCCTCACCTTCAGTGCACTCGCAGCTGTAGGTGTTGGGGCCATCCACGCACTTGGCGCCGTTCTTGCAGGGGGTGCTGGCACACTCGTCGATGTCAAACTGGCACAGGTGCCCGTTGAAGCCTGGAAGGAGGGAGAAGTCACGTCCAGGACCCGCCGGGTCCCCTCCCTGCTCCTCCCCAGCTCCCGCGGCCCCGCATCCCGGCTGGGGCGCCGGGTTTCCATGGGGATGGCTGCTGGGGGCCCTGAATGCGGGGCTGCGACCCACCATTGAGAGCATCTTATTTACATCTCTAGAGGAGCAAAGTCTCTGAACTTCAAAACCTCCTTTCACAGATTAACCGTCTCCCCATTCTCTGCTCCACCCCGTGACTTTGACACCGCATTCAAAGCCGCTGGTGCGGCCCCCCCCAGCCCCCAGCCCTCCTTCCCAAAGAGGGGCCTTTTCAAGTGCAAAGCCGTGGGGTTTAATCCTCCTTCCCCTCTCCCATGGGCCAGAGCTGGAGCAGCATCTCCTGCACGGGCTCAGCCCCTCACTGCAATTGGAGAAGCCCCCTCCAAAGCACCAAGAGGTGCTCACTACACTCTCCCCGTTTTGGAGGACTATGACATTTAAGGAGCCCATTCTTGGCTGGAGCTGGATGCATCTGGCTTTGTTTCCACCACAGTGGCAGTGGGCTGGCTGCTGGCAGTGGGAGGGGTGCCACGTACCCGTGGGGCACTCGCAGTGGAACTCGTTGATCTTGTCCAGGCAGTTGCCGTTGTGCAGGCAGGGGCTGCTGGCGCACTCGTCCGTGTTGATCTCACAGTAAACCCCTTCGTACCCTGCCGAGAGACCCAGCACTGTCAGCACCACGGCACACGGTGGCATTTGATGCACAAGCTCCTCTTTAGATCAACAGGTTTGGTTTGATTCAAGCCAGCAAGGCTGGCAAGAGGAGGAGCTCAGTGTAGGGCTGATGGTGCCCAAGTCTCACTTCTTTTCCCCCCACCACACAACTTTAACTGAGCTCTTTCTTTTCAGTGCTGTCCCCAGGCACACAGGAGCTGTTGACCCAACTTGGGGGCCCTCCCACTGCCCACTCCCACCACGAAGGCTGAGTGCACAGGGCTGCTCACACACCGGGCATGCAGATGCACTGGAACTCCCCAATCTGGTCCAGGCAGGTGGCATCATTCTGGCAGGGGTTGGAGAGGCACTCATTGACATCAATCTCACAGCGAGGGCCTGAGTAGCCCTGCAGACACTGGCACTGGAAGGACCCTTGGGTGTTGATGCACTTCCCTGCGTGCTCACATGGGTTGGCTCCTGTAAAACACAAGCACAGCTCTCAGGATTCACTCCTGGCTGTGCCAGAGCCTTCCCCAGCCGTGCTGCTGTCACCCAGGGGAGCTCACCCAGCGAGCACTCGTCCACGTCCTGGTTGCAGGCTGGCCCCATGTACCCTGAAGGACACGTGCAGATGGCTTTGCCATTGACAGGGTTGGTGTCACAGTTGGAGCCCTCGTTGCAGGGGTTGCTGATGCAGGCATCATCCAGGTG
This sequence comes from Catharus ustulatus, assembly GCF_009819885.2. Lineage (NCBI taxonomy): Eukaryota > Metazoa > Chordata > Aves > Passeriformes > Turdidae > Catharus > Catharus ustulatus. The sequence continues at coordinate 8,648,963 of NC_046241.1, read as the reverse complement.
GCACAGCAAACCTGGGCAGCCAAAGGCAGGGGCACGTCAAGGATGATGGGCACACACTGCCACACAAACTGCAGCAAGGAGCCAGGGGACGTGCAGGGCAGGGGACAAGGTGGGACAGGGCCTCACCTGTGCGGCCGTGGGGACACTCGCAGTAGAAGGAGGCCACCCGGTCGTGGCAGGTGGCCCCGTGGAAGCAGGCAGCCATGGCACAGTCATCGATGTTCTCGCTGCAGTCCTCGCCCGTCCACCCATTGACACACACACAGTTGTAGCCGCCGTGGTTGTTGTGGCAGGTGCCGCCGTTCTGGCAGGCGTTGGGCATCAGCTGGCACTCATCCACATCCTCAGTGCAGTACTGACCTGCCAGGGGACAGGGCAGCTGTACAAAGCTGGCACTGACCACTCCTGATGTGGAGCAGGACAGCTCTGCCCACACTGTGCCCGATATCCCCCAGGCAGGACCCGTCCCCCCAGCCCAGCACTACCTGTCCACTCAGGTGGGCACTGGCAGTTGTAGGTGTTGACGCCGTCCACGCAGGTGCCTCCATTCTTGCAGTTGTTGCCTGGACAGTCGTTGATGTTCTCCTCACAGTTCTGACCCGTGAACCCTGCACAGAGGACACACCTGCCATGATGCCAACTCCCCCACTGGCTGTGTCACCACCCCCCACCACCAGCAGGTTCATTATCAGGTGCTGAGCGTGTGCCAGGTGGCTTTGAAGCAGCTGCCTGGTTTTATCTTCATCCCCACCTCTGCAGGCAGCAGCTTCCTCTGCACAGGGCAGGGTGTCCCTGCTGCCAGAGCCTCCAGCTCTGCAGACGCTCGCCCCGAGCAGTGGAGGATCTGACTCCCCACAAGCCAGAACGAAGCAGGGCTGCTCCCACGAAGGCTTGTGGCACCCAGTGCTGAATCAACAGGGTTTAATTTTACTTGTAAAGAGCCTAAGCTTGCCCCTGAGGGGGATCCAGATCCCTGCCAGGGCGAGCTACCGTCCCACACGGCGCTGGGCTCATCCCAGCCCACCTCCTGCTTGGGTTTGGTATCACCTCCAGCTGATAGCATGGAAACCCTGCTGCCTCTCCAGCAGGAGAGGGCACAGCAGCCCTTCTCAGGACACCTCCTAAGTCACTGACATTCCTGTTAAAAGCTGCATTTATGACACTCAAAGCTCTTGACCCAACTGCTTGGGGTTTGGGATGGCAGTGCCAGCCCACTGTGCCAGTGTCCATCTGCAGCTCCCTCAAACTCCCCAGGGCATTCTGCAGGTCCAGACCAGGCTGCTCCTCACCCAGGCAGCACAAAATGTCACCTCCACAGGTAAGGACCACACTCATCCTCTGTGGGACAGTTGGGAGCTCTCCCCTCACTCTCTCCCAGTTTTCCTCTCCCCAGCTCCATCTCACGGGGAGCAGCCACAGTTTTTTACGATTGCTGGTAGGAGTCCAGAGCAGATAACATTGATTTGCTCCTCATTTTTAAGCAACGGGGCTGAGCCTGAGCAGCAATAACTCACAATGTCCTAGATACCAGGATTAACTAATTTTGAACCATCCAAATGAGTAATTAGTACGGCAATTACTTTAAACTCAGGGTTACAGTCTGCAGCGATGGCACGATAAAACAACCCAGATTAGTTTAACTTGCAGAAACCCAGTAGGGCCAGGCCTCTCTGGGAATGAAAAGGGGACATTGTTCCAGGTTTGCTGTGCCACATACCAGCATATCAATCACCCCCTTATCATGAGGAACAGCCCCTGTCCCTCTGCTGCTGCTGCAGCTCCTGCATCGTGTGGGATGGAAGAGGTGCTCAGGGACCCCCAGTTCCCTGGAGCAGGGGCTGTGCCACCCCACGGGAGGTGAACCAGCTCCTGCAGGATGCAAATCTCCTGGAATCAACCCAGGGAGCTGCAGATGGGTGTGCCAGCACCCATGCTGCCGGCAGCAGGGCTCTCCCCCAGGGCTGTGCCTCACCCCGCCGTGCCCGACACTCAGGCTGCTCAGCCAAAGTGCCTCGTCAGCAGAACGGCAGGGCAGGGCCAGCACGGCTCCTCCTGCCTCCTCCTCCTGCCTCCTCCACCTGCCCATCCCTGCAGGACAGGGCTCGGAGCTGCTCCAAGGGAGCATCGCCCCCGGGAGCTCATCCTGGAAGGAAAGGTTTCCTCCCTGGCACTGCCCGGCCAGCCCCACACCTCCCTGTCCCTAAGGACAGGAGCTTTGGAGCAACCTGGGTGAGCTGTGCTGGAGGAGAGGCAGCAGATCCTGCAGGGATCTGTTCTGGATGGTTCATGACATTCCTGAGGTACTGCAGCCAAAAGCTTGGGGAAGGGGATGGAACCTCTGAAGCTGGGTCAGAAATGAGGACAAGATCCCCCACACAGCTCGCAGGGATCACTTATCTCCCCCTAAGCAGGGTGTGGGTGTCTGTGCCATCTGGGAGACCCCATCCCCAAGCAGAGATGGGGCAGGAGCTGCAGGGAGGGAGGCTGGAGCTCCCCATGGCAACATCCAGCCCTGGGCAGAGCACAGAACAGAGCAGCCACCCAACCCTCATCCTGCTCTGGCCACTGCTGGGCTATGGGTGACCAGAGCATCAAACCAAGCCCACAAGAGACTCCTCAGTGCTGCACACAGCTTCCTTCTCAGGGACAGGGTGGGTGCATCCCCTCCACATCTGCCACAGTGAGCAGCACTCAGCCCTGGAAACACAACCCGGTCTGTGCGTGGCTCTGGGGTGAAACTCCAGTTTCATTTCTCCAGCTGACCCAGGGGCAGGGGGAGCTGCTCAGTCCCTTCCTCTCCCTGCCCTTGCAGCACTGCAGACCTGGTGTCTGAGGGCAGAAGTGAAAGGGCTTGCTGGGGTCAGGGGGCCCTTTCACAGCTGCTGTTCTTCTTTGAGGTTTGCAGGGTGCCCAGCTCCTTTCCAGGGTGCCAAGATCCCTTCCAGGGTGCTGAGCTCCCAGGACAGCCCCCACCAGATGCCTCCACAGGATCTCTCCATGCCAGAGGCTGCAGTCCTGCTGGGCTGCTCCAGAGCTTGCCAGAGGGAGCAGCAGCGAGCACAGAGAGGGTCTTCCTTCCCCAGCTCCATTAGCACTCGGAAACTTTCCAAAATAGCTATTCCGGGCTAATTATTCCATTCTGGAAGTGGATTAAGCTAAAGCGGAAAAAGGCACTCTTATTCTGGAATATGAGCATCCGCACAGGGGCCTCTGCTCAAACAGTTGTTTGGGAAGAGCTATTTTGGTGAAACACAAAGTATATAAAGCCCCCAGATGAACTCTCCTCCTCGGGCATCGCTGCCCAACATCTTCCCTAAAGCACACAGCACAACGAGCCCACAACCAGAGGGCTTTGCCCCTCCCAGAGCCACAACCTGCAGGAAATTCAGGCACTACTCATTCAGGGTGAATTCTCCATGCCTTTCCCTCCCTACCTGGCAGGCAGGTGCAGTCGTAGGTGGTCTCCCCGATCTGGCGGCAGGTGCCCCCGTTCTGGCAGGGCGAGGGGTTGCAGGGCACGTAGAGGTCCTCACAGTTCTGCCCAGTGTAGGCTGGCTTGCAGGAGCACTGGTAGGTGCCCACCTCGTTGGTGCAGCTGCCCCCATTCTTGCACACAGGAGGGGAGATGTTGCACTCGTTGACGTCCTGCTTGCAGTTGGCGCCGTGGAAGCCGGCGGTGCAGCGGCAGATGTAGTGGGCTTCGAAGGGCACGCACTGGCCACCGTTGGCACAAGGGTTGGAGGCACAGGGGTCGGCCTGCTGGCAGGTTTTACCTGGGGAAGGCAAGGAGAGAGGGTGAGGATGCAAACAGCAGCTCAGCTCTTGGTGGCAGCAATCTACACCGTGGTGCAGGGATTTGGGAGTGGTTGTCACTGATCCCCCACCTCAAACTCACACTGTGCAGGAGGCTCGAAGCTCCCTCAGCTGAAATCCACCCACCCCAGTCAGGTTTGGAGGTTTGCAGGTCACCCTCCCCACCTCTCTGAAGGCAAAATAACAGGCAGCTCTCCACCCAGAATTCACAGAATCACTGGGTTGAAAGACACCTCCAAGATCATCGAGCCCAACCCATCCCTAACACCTCAACCCGACCTCAGCACATCCAGTGACGGTAACTCCACCACCTCCCCGAGCACACCACCCTCTTTCCCATGAAAAACCTCCTCACATCCAACCTTGACATGGGGCTAACCCCCATCATGAGCCACCCCTCCCACGTGCCCAAGTGCCACCGCTGACCTGACCAGCCGGGCGGGCAGCGGCACTTGTACTCGCTGAGGGTCAGCAGCTCGCAGGTGCCGCCGTTGCGGCAGGGGTTGCTGAGGCACACGTTGTCGCGGGGCGTCAGGCACAGCTCGTCGGTGAAGCCCAGGCGGCAGGCACAGGTGTAATCCGCGGTGTTGCCGCGCACCAGCGCCGTGCAGGTGCCGGCGTTCTTGCAGGGGGAGCTCAGGCAAGGGTTGGGCAGCTGGCACCGCTCGCCCACGTAGGCACCGCTACACCTGGCAGGGGTGAAACGCGGCGTCAGTGCCACGGCTGGAGGGCACTGGGGAGCCCCAGGGACCGGCCCAGCCCCGCAGTGGTGAGGCTCTGCCCCGGCTGCTCCAGGCTGGGAAGAGGAAGATGAAAGAGGTGCTGGGAACAAAGGCGTCCCCCCCCATGAGGGGCCTGTGCTGACTTGCACAACCGCAGCCGCGGCGCTGACATCCTGTGTCTCGTCGCAGGGAGATTCTTCTCCCTCCCCTCCCAGCTGAAGAGGAAATTGAGGCACAAGGGACACATGGTGGGGGCAAGAGGAGCATCCTCATACCCCAAATCCATAATGCCAGGCAGCATGGGGACAGTGCTGCTCCCTGCCTGGCCCTGCCCTCGCTGGAGTTTCTGCTCCACCAGGGCTATTTTTATCCTCTCTCCATCCTAAATCACTCAAACACAATTAAGCAGGGCTTTAGCAGTGGCTGGCAACAGGCGGGACAAGTTCCTGCTCCTCACAGTCAGCTGAGAGCTTCCCCAAAGCCAAGCCCTGCACAAGGAGGGTGAGTGGCCCTGGCTGCTGCATCCCTCTCAGGAAAAAACCCCAATGCCACCACCAGCTTCACCATCTGTCACCACTGGCCACCAGGGAGCTGGCACCAGGGATACGCCCTGAGGGCAAATCCCACCCTCCTGGTGTGCCTGGGCAGGATGCACGGTTGGCAGAGGAGGGAAGATGAGGATGGAGCAAAGCTGAGACCAAACAATCCCAGAGATGAGGCACAAACTGTCCCGTGGGGCATCTCTTGTATCCTGTCTGCAACACACGATTGCCACCACAGGTTTTGTCCCCAGCCAGCTCTGCTCACATTACAACTGTTCCAAAAAGCGATGTTCTGTCCTGGCTGTGCTTTGCTGTGCTGTGCTGAGCAGCCACGGTGAGTAGGGCATGGCAGGAGTGAGGCCGTGCTGGCACTCTGCTGTCCCACACCACAATGGCAATGCCACCACCAGAACATGTACCAGAGATGAGAGCAGAAATAAATCTGGGATCCTGCATGGCCAGCTCGGGGTAAGGCAAACCCAGCTGGATGGGTGGGGAAGGTGACAGCACTGGGGACTGTGGCAGCTCAGGGCACCACGAGCTCACACCTGTTGCCATCAGACCTGGTGGGACATCAATTCCCGAGCCTCCTGCACGGCTTCCAAAGCTCCTGTGCCAAGGGGGTGAGCAGGGGATGCTGCAGAGCACAGAGGTCACCTGTACTTTTGGGGTCAGCCCCCAAAACACGCCCATGGGGATGCTCCAGTGAAGCAAAACCAGCAAACCCCACCCTCACCCCCCCCAGCCTGCAACCACAGCACTTTGCCGGCAGCAAGACCACGTTTCAACCCCACTCCCCCTCTCCTCAATTTTTTTTTTCCCTCTCCCCCCCACCCCCTTTTTTTTTTTTTTTTTTTTTTTTTTTTTAACCCAATTCTGATTTCATTGTCGGGGATTGTGTGAGAATTTGTCAGGATTCGGAGACATTTTGAGTTAATGAGACGGCATTATCCAGGCCAAATGAAAAAGAAAATGTGTATAATAATAAATCAGGGGGCATCTGCTCGGCACACAAAGGGCGGCGGGGAGCAGGTGTGCATCCTAATGAGGCTCCGCAGCTGCCGGCGCCCGCGGACCGTGCCCGGCTCCGAGCCCCGGCTCCGGCGGCGCTTCTGGGTGGCTGCGCGGGGGAATGCGGAGCTTTGGGGCCGCCTGAGAAGGGCTCTTTGTGCGGGGATAGGAGCAGGCACAGGCACGCCGCTCGGCTGTGCAGTCATCTGGTAAAATCGCCGCACCGCGCACACGCCTTTTTTTTAAATTTTTTTTTTTAATTTTTATTTTTTTGTTTAAAACAATCCCCCGCTCCCTGCGCTGTGTTGGTTGATAGAGGATAACGTAGTTTCAAATAGTTGTGGGGGAAAAGAGGAATGAAGAGGGAATAATAAAAAAAAATGATGTTGGACAAAGAGCGCTGGTGGCAGCGCGGGAAGCGCTGGGGACACCATGGGACACGGACAGGGGGACCAGGAGGGGATGGTCAACATCCCAGCCGAGGCAGGAGGGCCCTTGGGCTCTCTGGAATTGGGAATCCTGCGCTGTGAGGTCGGGGAGAGGCGCACACAGCCCAACACCATCACACCCAATTAGTTTTCAGCCCAGTTCCAGCGCAGGTAAGTAGGGGTTTGAACACACGGATGGGAAACCAAGGTAAATCCCAGCCTGAATCTGGGCATGGTTATTAGCCAGGAGGTTAATTAGTGATTGGAAGAGCCCTGAGGGACAGGGAAGTCCCTGCCTGAAGGCACAGGATGGGTTGGGATCACTGGCAGCGCCAGGGTTGGGGGCTGCCTTGTGCCTGGCTGGGCTGCTCAGGTGCTTTCCAGGCTTGTGCTTCAGGAAACCCCTCAAATTGGTAGATTATTAAAAAATCAATTTCTATTTGTTTCTGTTAAGAGCTGATTTATGGCCACAATCAGCTCCAGAAAGTGAGCAGAGTGCAACAGATGGCAGGGAAGAGTTCAGCGTGGAAGGGCTGAGATGGGCACATCAAATCCAAGGTACACTCATGCTCTGTATTTCTCCTCCCAGAAAGGGGCATTCCCAGAAAATCTTCAGGAAAAAAGCAACACAGCACAGGCACCCTTCCAGCCCAGCAGTCACTGCTCTAACCCAAGGAGAATTTCTGTTGTGCAGCACAGACCCCCTGTATGTGCCCAGCAACTCCCAGCCTCACACACAGGGAACCTCCCAATTCTTTCCATGGTTTTGAAGTCATCTTGGTTTCTTTGAGCCCAGGACATCCTCCTCCCTCACACCTGGTGGCTTCCACACCATTCCTGTATTTTCTGTAGATGCTCCAGCACAGAATGAGGCTGCTCCTGCAGGTCTGAGACAAGCAGGGAAGAGCACATTCCCAGCTGTGGATGAAGCCATGGCATGAATTTCACTGTTCCCTTCCTTCACAGCTCCTGGAGCTCACTCACAGACAGAGACTGGAGCTGCATTTCAAAGCCCAGCGACCTCAGCAGATTCAGAGGGAAGCCTGGAGACAAGTCTCGCATGCAAAGCACGAGATCAAAAACCAGGTGAAGAACCAAGGCAATCCAAGCTGTAGTTATTTTTCAACTTTTCCAGGTCTGCATTCAGCAGAGCTAAATTCAACTCCCAGCTATGCTACAACCTCACCATGCAGCCACCTTTCTCTCCAGGGACTAAAAACTTCTCCTAAACCTCAGCCCAGGGAGCTGAGCTTTATTTTCTGTAAAAAACAAGCGGTGGTGTCAGGGATTCCAGGTGAGCAGACGTGAAGGATGCGACATCCCCGCAGGCTCAGCCAGGTGAAGATCACCCTGTGGTTTTTCCTTTGGCATTTCCCAAGCCAGGGCTACCCAAAGCAAACCCCAAGCAGCTCATGGAAATTAGCATAGGAGACATTAAAGCTCGGCTTTAATTACAGATATATGTGCTGGCAGAGGACAGGGCGGGTGCTGCAGGATCAAAACAGCTCGGGAGGGCCATTAGAAAGCGGCTTTGAGGTGGTGAAATGTGGCCAAGCTGCCTGGGGACCTGAGGAGCCTCTGTGAAAGCCTCAGTTAGGCTGGTGTGGTCACAGTCCCTGCTCCAGGCATGACGAGCACCCCGTTCCCAAACCAGGCAGGAATGGCTAAAAATACCCGTGTGTCTCTCTCATTGTTTCCGTTGACTCATTAAGGTGCTGAGGAGGCATCAAATGCTCCATTTTAGCCACTGGTGGAGGGTGATGCCATCCCAATTCCCATCCTGATCCCCATCCTGATCCCATTCATGGCCAAGCCCAGCACCATTCCAGCAGACAATCTCACAGCCCCACACTCCTGGGGTGTGCAGGCAGGACAGGGGACAGCAGCCAGTCCCCATCCCTGTGGATCAGGGTGCTCCTTGCAGGGGTGGACACACTGATTTACACCCCCTGGGTGTCTGGGGCTGCTGGCCATCCCCGTGGTTCTTTTTGTTCCTGGGGGTCAGGCAGAGGCTGGGAGCTGGATTCCCACAGCACCAGGCTGGGATGTGTCTTCCCCCTTGGAATGAGCATCCGAGTGCAAACTGTGGTGAGGGGGGACACGATTAATAATGCTCTGAGCTGCCGGCCCATAAATCTGCATGATTCATGGCCAGTGTGAAGGGTGATGGAGAAGGCCTTGTCCAAGGTCAGACAGCAATCCCTGGGGACAGCCTGGGAACAGCAACAGCGGCCCCAAATTCCCACTCTGCTCCCAGCACCGAGCCTGGGCCAAATCTGGATCTGCTCAGCACGTGCGTTTGTTGTGTCTGCTGCACATCCTTGAGGGGTTACAACGCTGCAGCCATTCCAGCAAGGCTCCAGGAGAGCTCAGCAGATCACATAACCAAAATTGAATGAGCTGCAGGAGTATCAGAGCTGCTGCTCACCTCTGCTAGCTGCTAACCACAGCTTCCAGCCCCTCTGGCTGGCAGAGTTGGGGTGCCCACCCCTGTGATTTGTGATTTGTGATGCTCCCCAGCCTGTGGGTTCTGCTCTGGGTGCTCCCCGTGCGTGCTCTGGTGCTGCCAGCCCTTTGTTCACTCTGTCCCTGCTTTTCCTCCGAGCCACCAGCAACAGGTTTTGTCCCTCCTCAGCAATGCGGGCACTGAAAGCATCCCGAGGCAGATGTTTCTGTGACCTCTGACCCAAGACTAATGTTTTCCTTTCTGCACTAAGCTGCCATCTGCCACGGCCGGCACAGATGACACCCGGGCGCTCCCGCAGCCCCGCACGGGGGCTTTGTTCAAACTGGGGATGCACCAGCACAGCAGGGGGATGTCCTGCATGTGGGGGCTCAGCCTGCATCACCCCTCAGCTCACACCACCCACTGCTCCCCTGCCTGGTCCTCCCAAGGGACCCCGAGCTGGAGGTGAAACCCACTCTGGGCTTCAAATGTACCAAAAAACCCAACAAGCAAAGTGGAAGCCAGGTGTAAACCAGGTGTCCCCCATGCCCACCCCATGGAGGGGACAAGGGGCTGGCAGGGAGCCCCATCCTGGCCCCTGGCCCCACATCCAGGCTGCCTCTTATCAGCTCTGCTATCACCTAACCTCTTCCTCACCCTCAACTGCTGGAAGCATCAACGGCCGTGGTTGTTTTCCCCAAGGTATGAGCAGCGTGGGAAAGCTGAGCAGAGCAGCCTCAGGTCTTTACTCCAGCACCATTTTGGGGGCACTTTGAGACCAGTGGGACCAGGACACTCCCTGGTGCTGGGTGTAGGGTCTCCCACCACCCAACAGGCTGAGCCATTCTCTGCTCTGTGGGACCTGTGGCTTGGAACAGCCACCTCAGAGTCTCAGCCACCCCAGCACAGAGAAGGTTCAGGACCACAGCTGTGACCTTGAGTGGTGCAAAGGGTCCCCCCAAGGGATCTTCACACCCCCAGAGCCCTGTGCAGCAGCAAATGTGCTCTGTGACCTGTGGGTGGCTGTGCCAGCGTGGTTGGGACCCCATGGAGCAAAGCAAGTGGCCGAACGTGAGCAGGACACTCAGATTTCACATGTTTGCTGGCAACAGCTGAGGGAAGGAGAAACAGCCTGCAGGAGAGCCTCCCTTAGCTGCAGCACAGCCCAGAGCCACTGCAGGCTGCTGCCAGGTGCAGAGTGACACAGCCCTAGCCCGCTGTCCCCTCACCTCTCGGGGTAACCGTCACACTGGGGCTGACAACAGGAACCCAACCTACAACAGGAACCCAACCTACAACAGGAACCCAACCTGCTGCCCCACACCTTCCCCTGCACCCCAGCAGCTGCAGCCCAGGCAGCAGGGAGCCTGCTTTCCATCAGACAAGAGTCACCTTTCCAGTTGTGCCAGTGGCTCCCTGCCTGGCACAGCCTGGGAGCAACACCCCAGCTCTCTCCTGGTTACACCCTTCCCCGTAAGACACGTTTGCTCACTGCCAGCCCAGGGAATCCTGATCTCCCCTGGCTCCAATCTGACCAGAGAAAAAGGCCAGTGCTTGGGGATATGTCTCCATGTCCCTGAGAGAAGAAATCTGCTTCTCACTCCATCTTATTCCACTCATTCTCATTCCACTGCCTCCCCAAGAATCCCTCTTGTGATGCATGGAGCAACAGGTGCTGCTCCAGTCTCCAGGATGCCTTGGAAACACCCTGCTGACACAGGAGCACACTCTGGAGCCAGGGGAAGGCAGGGAGGTCTGGAAAACGATCCTGCTGGGGAATCAGAGCCCAGGACCCTGCCCTCTGCCCCCTCCTCCTCACCCAGCATCACCAGGAGCACACAGAGGGAAAGGAGCACAGGGAGATGAGGAATGCTTTTGGATGCTGTCCTGACTTCCCTGCAGCACATGGGGCTGTGAGTGCTCCCTGTTCCTGGCAGCCAGAGGCTGGGGGGCTGCTTGAGCCCCCTGTGGCAGCTGGCATGGCCAGGCTCACCACACCTCACTTTGCTCAGTGGTTCCTGGCTCTTTTAAGAAACCAAAGGCTTCACCACAGCTCCCAAGGCGTGAAGGCAGAGCTGCCCTCACCCATGTGGGGCACCCTAAAGCTGCCCCGGCGCCAGCACAGCCCCACAGAAACCTCCAGCAGGGAGGGAGCTGCCGGTACCAAAACCCAGCACAAGACCTCAGTGGTGGTTTTTAAAGAAGTCTCATCCAGGTCCTGCTTTATTAAACACTCTGGGACACCAGCCTGGGAAAAAAGCAGAGTTTCACACAGGGAGGTGGTTGGCAAAGCAGCAGGTTACTCCAAGTGACATCAGGTTAATAAAGCAAGAGCAGATCTCCATTCTTGTTTAATTAAAAAAGCAAACTGCAATCCCGAGTCTTTGATGTGTTTTTTTTTTTTTCCTTGTTCCATTTCATTTTTGACCTAGCCCAAGTCATCTAATTGAGATTTTAAGATCCAGACTTTCATCTGGAGAGAAACTAAAGGAATTCCCAAAGCTGGATATACTTGTGGACAAGAGTGGGGGAAAAAACATGCTAGAGCCCTGTTCCTCCTATGAAGGAAAAAAATGGCTTTGTTTCTTAAGCAGACATTAGTCAGGACAGTTTGGGAATCAAAGTTTCCATTGTAATGAAAAACAATATAATCCCATTACTAAGCAGAGTGGGCAGGCTATTCAGGGTGCTAACTGGCTACCTGGGAAGGAGCTGCCTTTCAATGCAGCTTCATTCACAACAAACATGAAAGATGTCGAAGGAAGAGCCCAAGACAAAACTCGCCTCATTCCCACCCTCGACAATGGCTGCTATGAAATATTTGTTTTCCCCAGTCGATGTTTTTTATATCCTCTGCTGGTGTAAAGCTGCACAGCCCCATTGTTTGTGGGAGCCCAGCTCACTCTGCTCACCCTGCTCCTTCTCTTGATGGGGTGACCACAAAGGATGTGCTTCCAGCAGAGGATCCCCAGGGAACACAGGCTGGCACATGGTCCCATCACCCACCCCATGACTTTCCTGGGGACTTTCCTTCCCCAACAAACACCCACAGTGTCCATCAGACACCTGTGGCACCTGAGAACACTCCCCGCTCCTGCCCTCTGAAAATGTTTCATTCTTTAATGAAACAGAAGAAAAAGTCAGAATTTGGGGGAGATAAGGAATTTCCACCTCCACAGGCTGCCTGCCAGCCCAGCATTTCTGGTGCCTGTGGTCACCCTTCCCTCCACACCCCTTTTGGGGTAACTCCTGGTTTTCCTCCAGCACTTGCTGCCCATGCAGGTTGAATTCGCTCTGCTGTGCTCTCAGAGCTCTGGCACACACACAGCCTCAGTGTCACCACCTCACTGAGTGATGATGGACTCCTTCTTCTCTCCCCTTTCCCCCCAAACCAAGTTTTGGCTAAACACCGCTCTGCCCCAGAGCCAAATATGGAAAACTCCCACTCGTGACCCCACCATCCCACTCGTCTAATCCTGAACTTAAAACCCACGATTAGGATCTGAGCAGCCACCAAAAGTTTAAACAAGCTAAATTTAGCCCTGATATTTATAAACAAGGAGGAGAGGGGGGTTTTGCAGAGCACACGGGTGCCCTGTGGCACAAAGCCAGCTGAAATCCAGAGGAATTCCTGCTGGGGATGTTTCAGCGGGATGGGGACTGGGCAAAGGTGCCAGACAGGGATGGATCCAGCTCCTCTCAACCTCATACCCATTCAGCTGCTGGTCTCCCTTTTTTGCAAGCAAAACTCCCAAAACCAGCTATCAACAACAAAACTCCTGCCCACTTGGAAACCATCTGAGGCGCAGACGGGTGTGAGCTCCTGGGATCTGCATCCCGCGATTTCTGCTGCTGCTGAGTCTAACCAAGGAAACGGCGAGAGAGGGAGGGAAACCTCTGCCTCCGACACCTTTTGCCGGCAGAAATCCCTGTGTCAACATGACGCCCTCGCCGAGGGAGCGGGGACAATGGTGGCGGCTCTGCCCTCCGGCCGCAGGCTGCATTCCTGCCCCCCTCCCCTGGAAACCCCCCTTTTGTGGGGAGCAGCAGGCCCTGTGAAAGGGCCGTCTGTCGCCCTGCCTTTTGACTTGGAGGTCTGTGTCTAACATTTTAATAGGGGCTGGGGGCCGGGGACAGACCCCCCTCCTCTTGGGCTGCTCCCCTGTGGGGTCACTCTCCCAGCCCGCCCCAAAGCTGCACATCCCGGAGGATGGATCCCAGAGGATGGATCCCAGAGGATGGATCCCAGAGGACAGCCACATTCCTCCACCTGCTGCATTCCATGGGTTAACCATCCAGGAGGGCCTTTGGGAGGGTCTCCTCCTGGTCCCCCCCAAGCAGGGATGCTCCAGCAGGGCAGGAGTGATGGGGACATGGTTTCCTCCACGGCTGCTTGTTGACAGCAGAAAATTCCTTAAAATGAACCACGGGACACACACAAATGCTCAATCCACAGCCAGCCCCTGGGGTCCCCACCACCCTGCTGACATGGGACAGAGCAGCTGACAAAGCCAAAAGCTTTGCCAAAAGTTCCTTTTCAGGACAGGTGTGACAGGCACAGGCAGCATCACATCACTCCACTGAGGATGAGGAGGAGTGGCAGCAGGATGCCAAACTCAGCCCTGACAACAGAGCATGCACAGCCCAGGGGGTAGAGGCAAAGCTGGCACTGCCACTCTCAGCCATGGTGACTTTAAATCAAGCCCAGAGCAGGAGGATCCCCACCCCTGGGTGCCCCTGTGGCACCCAGCCCTCCCAGCCCACCACCACCAGCCCACTTGCCTGCAGGGTGCCCCTTCTATTAAATAAGGGCAACGTTATAGCATCATTAAAACTTAATAAATCCATTTCCCATATAAATACCATTAAATTCGGGTTTTGGGGAAGGGAATTAGGGTGAAAACTTGTTAAAAGAAAATGACTTTGGCGCAAATAAATTTTTGCAACTTGACTGAGCATGAAAGTTTCCCATTAAAATGCGACTCGGCTCCCTTTGCTGGAAATGTGCAAGGGCCTAATAACCATGGCCTAAACATTAACTGTTTAACTGGCTTTTCCAATATTAACTCCAGGCTGCCATGGGGGGAAGGGGAGGACGTGACGGGTGAGAGCTTAAAGCAGACATTAATTACTGCTGTGCGAGGGAGGCACACCCCGAGCTCGCTTCTCACCAGCATCCTGCTCCCATGGCACACACTGGGATTTTGGGCTTGTTCTGGGCAGGGCCAAGAGCTGGACTCAATGATCCTTGGGGGTCTTTTCCAGCTCAGGGGTTTCTGTGATTCTGTGATTCCCAACACAGATTTTGGGTGTGCTTGAAGCACAGCATGAATTCTGCTGCACAGGAGATGGTAGGGATGAGTTGGACTCAATGATCCCTGCAGGTTCCTTCCAACTGAAAACATTATTTTGGGGGACAGATCTCCCCATATAGCCCAGCCAAACATCCCTCTCCCATCCCCAACACCTCACAGAGGTTTATTCTCACACCAAGCACTGCATTTACCAAAGGGAACCTCCAGCATCATTGAGAAGCTGTGGCTGCTCCATCCCTGAAAGTGTCCAAGGCCAGGCTGGACAGGGCTTGGAGCAACCTGGGCTAGTGGAAGGTGTCCCTGCCCATGGCAGGGGTGGAATGAGATGTTTAAGGTCCCTTCCAACCTAAACTATTCCACAGTTCCATTATCACCCTATTAACCACCAGCAAATTGCTCGAGATACCAAGACACAGCACCACAGCCCCTGCCCATGGGGGACGTGCCAGCAGGAGGAGGTGACAGGAGAGGACCTGACCCACCAGGCATGCATGACAGGAAGGCAGAGTCCAGATGTGGATGTCCAGGTATGAACAGGCACCATCACACCTGGCCAGATGCTCAGCTGGAAGCAGCACTGAGCTGCTCTACCAGCCAGACCCAGGTGTTAAACACTGGGGAGCTCCCAGGTGAGCATCTCTAAGTGTCCTGGGGAGCTGCCATGGCCTGGTGTCACTGGGACCAGCAGCCTGGTGTCTCAGCATCACACACAGGAGCTCTGCTCCTGGGTGCCTCCACATTCAGATACCCAAAAATCAAAATCCAGCATTCCCCTTGACACCAGAGCAGCACTTCTGTCCTTATTCCAGAGCTCTGGCTGCAGCAAATCCAGACTCATGGGGGCACCATGCAGCAAGGCAGCATCAGGGATCAATGGGATTTAGGCACAGCTTGGGATGGGTGGATGCAGCACCATCCTTCAGGCATGGGGCTCAGCACCATGTGCCATGTAATGAGATAAAACAATTTGGGAGGAAAGTGGAATCACCCCAAAGCATCACTTCTCCAGACTGCTGATCTTTCTAACCCTGAACACAAAGCAGAGCTGCAGGAATAGCCCAGCTCAGGGAATGAGCAGCCCAAGTGCCCCTTGGTGCTGCCTCATCCCAGGCAGCAGAAGGAGCCTGGCAGGTCCTTCAAGGATGGCTGCACACAGCCCTGAGTGGAGCAGGGCACCCTGAACACCTTTTTGGCCACTGGGAAGAAGACAGGACTCAACCAAGACCCCACAGCAGGTTTGCTTTCCCATGGGGGGTTAAGTTATACCCCAGAGGCTCTTCCACTCTTCCACATGGTGCAACCCCTTCACCTGGCAGCATGTTCACCACAGAGAAGTCTCCATCCAGATCCAGAGCTCACCAGCTCTCCCTAAGTGCACCCTGGGGCTACTCCCTCGTTAAACACGCTGATGCTCTATAAATTTCACATTCCACTCATGTACACACGCCGCCACCACTCGGGACACCGACCAACACGAGCAAAACGAGGGGCACCACACCTCCAGGCCTGGAAAAAGCAGGTTAATTTCTAAACAATGTTATTTTAAAACTTGCTAACTGCCTCCTGATTATGTTGTCCGAGCCCTTAATTGGTGAATGGCCTGGTCTTGCAGTGACTTATATGTGTCAGCCTCGTGCTGCATACAACAAACCAGAACAGGCTGGGAGGGGAGGCCAGGTGTGAGGCATCAGCTGGAACAAATGGACGTGTTGTGGCTGCCAGCAGGAAGGAAGACAGCGAGTCAGGTGTTGAGATGGAAGAGATTTTGGTGGAATAAAACATATCCTATAGCATGGAGGGAGTGACCTCCAGCCCCAGGGAGCAGAGCCCCGTGCACTGCTCCACACCACAGGACCACAGAAATTGAAGATGCCCCTGCTCATTGTAGACGACTTTTAAAGGTTCTTTCCAACCCAAACCATTCTGTGAGCACACAGCTTTGAGCAGCTGGTGGGGAACAGCCCCACTAGCCTGAGGGGATGGACACCACTGTGAGTTTCTGATCCCCTCTGCATCACCCCATCTCTCCTGCTCATCTGTGCTGTGGGACCTCCAGAGATATCTCCTCTCAAACATATCCCATGTCCTTGTCACAACCACGTATCCAAGCCATGAGAAAAACCAAGCAAAACACCTCAGCCCAAGCAATAAAATCCCAATGGCACAGAGCAGGAGTGGGACCACCTGAGACCCTGATAACCATCGAGACACCTTGCAGAGAGCAGAGACACAAACAGATTCTTTTAGACAAGAGCTAAAACTCCCACTGCTGTCCCAATGACCTCAGCAGCTGGGATTAAGTTTCTCTTCCACTGGAATCCGCAACAGGTGACATTTGGTATTTTTAATCTCCCCTCTTACCCATTTCCACCTTGTTCTTTCCGAGAATGAGATCAAACTTGAAAGAGCATCAAGAGTTCTCAACATGGCTGAATCACGGCTCGTCTACTTCTTTAAGAGCTTCCTCTGGTTGATTGTTCAACACTCCACCCTCTTCCTCTCCAGCACCGAGACTGCATTTTTTCTTTGTTATTATTTCATGGAAATAACGTTGGGTTTAAAGCACATGAGAAAAACCAAACCAGAAGGAAACTTCCGCCCTTTGCAATGAGATAACAATGACCGAGCAGCTGAATAACTTGAAGGGCACAGAAACTCACGGGGCTCACATCACTCCTCTGCCTTCCTGGTTGTCCCCTGAAAGAGTTTTGAGCTAAAATAATCACCTCTTCCCACTATGGTCCCCCTCAGAATGCTTCTTCCCATGTTTCTGGCCCGCTGCCCGTGGAAGCTGGTGGTGGCAAAGGCACCAGCTCAGGAGCCACTGCCCTGGCTGGACAACGCTGTGCTGATTCATAAACAGAGGAAGTACTTTAGCAAACTGACTTTTCCCCCTTTTCAGCACAAGCCCAGTGATTAATTTAACTTATTTTTTCCCTCCACCGTCTTTTTTGCTTCTCTGAGCAAGAGAACCCAGGCACAGCTCCTCTGGTTTTAATGG
The DNA here is from genome assembly GCF_009819885.2 of Catharus ustulatus. NCBI lineage: Eukaryota > Metazoa > Chordata > Aves > Passeriformes > Turdidae > Catharus > Catharus ustulatus. The sequence continues at coordinate 8,631,685 of NC_046241.1, read as the reverse complement.
TGAGAGGCTGGTGGAGCAGGGCTGGAAGCTCAGCCCTCTTTCAGTGCCATCTGCTTTTAACTAGCAGAGCAAGGGAGGTCCTGGGAATAAATGTCACATGGCACAGGGAGCTAAAATCAGCCAGACTCATTTGCAGGGATGCCAGTCAAAACCAGGGTTATCCAACAGTCTAATTAGGAGTTATCACTAGAAGTTAAAAACGACCTCTTGGAAAAACCTTCTCATTTAGTCTGGGAAAATGCCTTAGTCCAAGGCAAGTGGAGGTTTTTTTTAAGTGCCTTTTCTGGAATGCCACAGCTGCCCAGCACCACGGAACCTCACACCAAGCCCTGCAGCAGCCACCAGCTCCAGCCTGGACCTTTTGAAGCTCCATCTCTGGGACAAAAACACCCAGAGCCTTCAGCTGGGGTCAGTGCAAGACCCACAAAACTACTGCTGCTGCTCTTCCTGTGCTGAAAGACCAGGATAACCCTGCCAAGATGGAAAGCAGCTCCAAAGGAGCTTAATCAGGGCGCTCCTATCCCAAGCCCTCCAATCCAACGCTTGGTCCCCACCATTCAATTAAAGCCCTGCGTGCCCTGCGCCGCCTGGCAAAGGGACAAAGCAAGATAAGGCACCTGGAGCTTTACAAACTATCCCTGTAAAATAATAAAAGGCAGAGAAAGCTCCTGGTGTCGTGCTGGCGGTTCCCTTTCCGTAGCAGGGCTGATAACCCGGGGTTGGAGTTATCAGAGCTGGCTCCACGTAACCCAACGAGCTCTGTCCCGCCACAAGCGCTGGGACACTCGTCCTCTGGAGCAGCATCCCCCTCGTACGCTATTTATTTCACTCCACTTTCTAATTGGATTTGTGGGGGCAGCACAAAGGGGCTTTATGGCCAAACTTTGTTAAGTGCCAGGCCGAGCAGAGATGTGGCCAGCAGCCAAAATGGTGCATTTCACGCAGGCGCCAAAGGGCAGTGCCAAGCTTTTCTGCGTCTGGTATCTTGTGCTCTTGGCTCTGCTTTGTTTAAGGAGCTTGGAAGCAAAGCTCCTCGTCAAGAGATATTCAAACAAAGTGAAAAACCAGGATATTGTGAGTTGCTATCAGGTAACTTGGGGAGCTGCACCTCCTTCAGTCTGGCTGTACCTCCAATATCTGTCCTCATCACCCTGCACAGGACACACCTTGTGCCCCTTCAAAAATAACTCACACTCATGAAGCATCTGCAGCCAAGAGAGAAGTGGTTATTCACCGCCAGCAACCAAGAACTTCTTTAAAGTTAACTTTTTCTCTTAAAAAAAAATAAAAAACAACCCACCCTGAGCCTACTTTGGAGGCTTCTCCAAATAGAGCTCACACACATCAGACCTAATTAGATTCCATCACCATCTGCACATGAAATGTAAATCAGGAGTTGCAGAGACTTAAGAAAAAAAGGAAAGAATGACCACAAGGAAAAGGAGGGGTGTAAGGTTGGGGAGGGGGTGGAGGGTTGGGCATTCTGGGAAGCCATACATGATTAGTCACACAGCATTAATCTGCCTCCCTTAACAATAGCTGCCGAATTTCGACCGAATCCCAGCTGTCGCTCTTTGAATGAAAGAAAACAAGATTTAGAGCGTCAAGCGTTGGTAAGGGCTTCTGTGCAAAAAAAAGTGGCGTGCATTCATTAGTGCCTCACAAAGGGACCCAGCCTTTGTCCATTAAATTGCTCATGTGCCTGATTGATTTGCTGATTTATTTGCACCAAAGGGTTGGGGGGCTCAGCTTGGAGAAGGGGGCGGGAGGTGCCTGACTACTGGGCAGAGTAACGGCACCCAGGCGGATTTGCAAAAAAGCAACACACATTGTCAAGGGAAACTGCCATTCAACAGGTTGGGATTGGAAATGCCTTCAGGTTCCTCCGCCGAGGACTTCCTATTTGGAAATTTGGGGTGGGTGGGAACGTCTCCCCGCCTGCTCGCAGCTCAGGCCATGTTCAACAGGCAGAGGGGAAATCTGGCCGGAAAACAGAGCCTTGCCCATTCACATTTCTTTTATGGAATAGTTTTAAAAAGGGAGCTGGAGTCTTATTCATTTCTCTTGGTTATTGTTCCCTGGGAGCCTGGAGTGAATCGGCCATCGCTGCGGTGGGTCGGTTGGTCCTTCAAAGAGTCCCAACGCTTTACACATCCGTTTCCCCACAATCAGCCTGGAGAAAGCCCCAGCCTGGGTGCCAGGTCCCACCAGGAACGCCAGGCTAGACCACAGCTTGGCACCAGCACTGGCAGGGCTGCAGGAGGAGGTGCCCTGCTCCCCTGGCGATGCCTCATCAGCCCATGGACACCACTGGGGCAGCTCCAGCAGCCAGAGCCACGCCATGGAACCTCCCTCCAGTGTTTATTGGAGATGTACTGGTCACCCTAAGTGTGCAAGGGACTGAAAGGCGATGCTTCAGGGCCAGCAGGGAGTAGCTGGAGAACAGACAGACAGACAGACAGACAGCCTCCCTCCCCGATGGTCCAAGGAGCGCCGCGGGCTGGCCCTACCTCCTGCTCCATCAGCAGGGCAGTCTGCATAGGCTAACACCAGCAAAACATGGCCCTTTGCCCATGTTTTTCCACCCAGCCAGGAACAAAGCCCGATCCTGCCAAACTCGCGGTGACTCCTACACAAGCAGGTTATTCTTGCCACTCAAGGAAAGAAAACGCATCTTGCCCTATTAAATCCAGAGCCTTCAAAGCAAAGTCAACATGCATGTCAAGAACTTTGGTCGGGGGAGATGAAAATCCTCTGGCTGCTCCATACTTACTGGCACACCTCGGTCCCGTTGGGAAAAGTTTCACACTTGCCCCCGTTGAGGCAGGATTCGGCAAGCTGCGAGCACCGTAAACCTGCAAACAGAGGGACAGCATTAGCCACAGCTCAGGGCCCTGGTGGCAGCAGGGGGGCTGCATCCCCTGGTGTCACCTGGGCTGGGGACAGGCTCGCTGAGACCCCCAGAGCCCCTGCCCAGCCTGGTGAGGTGGGGTCCAGCACCCAGCAGCTCTCACTCCCAGGGTGATGGACGGGGCAGGGACTGTGTGGCCCCTGTGCTGAGGCTCACCTAAAAATAAACCCAGGGTGGGTTTGAGGGTAGGCTGTGCCTGCTCCTCCACCAGGAGGACTGACAGAGACAAACCACAGATCAGGCCCTTGATTGACAAATGCCATTTGGGAAAAAACATCCAGCCCGGGGCCCATTAGTTGCCATGAGCTCGGTAACGAAATGAGTCGCCCGTCATAACTTGCTATGAGTAAAGGTTTCATTGTCTGGCCCTCAGAGCCAAATTCTGCAGAGTTACCACAGCAACTCGCTGAAAGTACCCAGAATCGCTTCCGATTTCCACCCCGGCTCGCTCTTCCCCTTCTCTGCCCGCTCGCTCTTCACGGTATCTGGTTCTGCGACACGCGTGTGCAGCCGGGGCAGTTTCACATTGAGCGACTGCCGCTTCGCACCGCCACCGCCACAAGCCAGATCCTGCCCTGGATGGGTGCCGAGCCCCGGGCTCACCCCGCTGCACACAAACTGGGGTGCTGGGGATCACTCCAGAGGGATGCTGCAGCTCCGACCGGCCACAACTTTCTGCAAACTTTGCCTCCGACGGCTCCCAGCGCTGTTGTGGGAGCAGCACCGCTGCATTCGCTCCCCAAAATCCTCTCAGGGCTGTCCCCCCTAGCTCGGTCTCCGGGCACTGCAGGGTCCCGACACCCGGGATGGGCTGTCCCCCACTCCGTCCCGCACCCCCGGCCGCTTTAGGGGCTCTTTTCCCGTGCCCCGACCCGCTGTCCCCGACGGTGGCCCAGCGCTTTGCGGCGAACCACCCGCACCCGCCCCAGAGGGGGGGCCCCGGGGGGGCCCGGCTTTCAAGAAACAGGAAACCGAGAAAAAATTTGCAAAACGGTCAAAAGCTCTCGCAGAACAGCAGCAGGAGCGCGGCCGCTCTGCGCGCCCCTCCGCCGGGCCGAGCCCCGGCTCCCCCGGTACCGAGCTCCGCTCCCCCGACGGCAGCGAGCGCCGCTCCCCGCGGCAGCCCCGGGCACCGAGCGGCGGCTCCCGGCGGCCCCGAGCGCCTCCTTGGGGGCAGCGATCCCGGGCTCAGCCCCGGGCTCAGCCGCGCTTCCCCCGCGCCGCTCCGGCCCCGGCTCCCCCGAGCTCCGGCCACCCCCGCGGGGCTCAGCCCGGCTCTCCCAACACGGTTCCGGCCCCGGTTCTCCCTCTAGAGCCGAGCGCGGTCCCTGCGCATCCCGCGGCACCGAGCCCCGGTTCCCACGAGGAACCCACTCCCGGACCCCTCCCCGAGGGCGCCGCGCTCCGGTCCCGGTTCCCACGGGAATCTCCCCCCGAGGCTGTCCGGCTCCGGTGCCCGCCGCGCCCCGCTGGGCTGCGCTGCCCGCCGCGCCCGGCCCCGCTCCCGCTCCCGGCAAACTTCCAGCGGGGCGGCCGGTGCGGGGCCCGTGGAGGCGGCGGCCCTCACCTCGCGTCAGGGCGGGCAGCAGGAGCACCAGGAGGCCGGGCGCCAGGAGCCGCTCCATCCCGCTCTGCTCCCGCCGCTCACAGCCGCATAGATCCGCGGGGTCTCGGCCGAGCCGAGCCGAGCCGGAGCCGGTGGCTGTGCGGGTCCGCGCCGCCCCGCCGGGAGCCCCAAGCACAGCGCGCCCGAGCGCAGCGACTCCGAACGCGGCGCCTCCCGCGGCTGCTCAGCCCCGGCGGGCCGGGCCGGGCGGCGGGGGGCGGGCCGGGACCGTGCGGGGCGGGACGGGCGCCACGGGACGGGAGGGGATGGGACGGGACGGACGAGACGCTCCTCCCTGCCCAGCCCCGGGGGCCGCCGCTGGGAACCCCCTGCCCGCCAGCGAGGGTCCCCGCAGCCCCCCTCCGGTGCCACTCGGGGTCCCTCTGTGCGGCCACCGGACACCCCTGGTGCAGGTCCCCGAGTGCAAGCACGGATCAGCTCCTTCTCTCCACACCCGCGGTGCAGCCTCCCCCTACAGCCCCCCAAACCCCGCAGGGCAGCCCCAGCACAGCTCTCAGGTGCAGTCACTGCAGAGCCCCAGCACAGCTCTGGACACCTCCATGCAGCCCCCACAAGCTGCCCCACGTTTCCCTAGTGCAGCTCCGGACAGTTTCAGTTCAGTTTCCACCCCAATATTGGTGCAGCCCCCACCATGCACACCCTGCATAATCCCAGTGTAGCTCCTCTGTGGTCCCAGTGCAGCTCCTGCACAACTTCCCCAGTTCCTGCACAACTTCCCCAGTCCAGCCCCCCAGTCCCTGCACAGCCCCTGGGGCTGCGGTTCTGACCCACAGCGTGTCCGTGCAAGGACACACAAACCACGGGACACACGGGAGTGGGGTGGTTATACCGGGGGGTCAGGACATGGACTGACCATCCCCTGGGTGCTGGGAAGCTCAGTGTGGGGTTCCCCTCCTGACCCCCACCAGGACTCAGGTGTGTGCAGGTACACGGAGCCGTTTCCCACCCAGCAGGTGCCGGCAGCGCGCGCAGAGCTGGGTCGGATGTTGTTTGTTTTGTGCTGTGAACTCATGAACTCCCAGGCAGAGCCTGGCCAGCCCCGTGCGCCGCATCCACAAATAAACAAACACACTGGGAGAAGCGGGGAAGCCAAAGCCAGGGGCAGCCCCACAAGCCCCACATGTGTGCGGCTTTCCCGTTAGAGCAGCGGTGCCTGTGCCCTCATCCCCAGAGCTCCATTCCTGCCCCACTGTGCCACAGCCAAGCCTGGAAAACCAAGCTGGAATGTCCCATCCGAAATCCATCCAGGCCCTGAACCCAGGCCAGGTTGAAGCCCTTAATGCAGTGTTTGTGGGTTTCTCCCCAATTTCTGCCTGCAAAAGTGGGAAGCAAAAATTCAGTGTGTGGAGAGTTTGCGGTACCAGCTCTCCCAGGGACGTGGGTTCTTAAATCCCATTGGACTCCTGTGTGTACCCCAAGAGCTGTTGGAGAATATTGGATGGATCTTTTACAGCTCCCAGACACGAGGACATGGAGGGATGGCTGCTGGCCTCCGACTGAAAGCTTGGGAAAGAGGAAGAGGAAGGAGGGTCGGCAACGGGTTAATGGGAAGGAGGTGACACTGTGGTCATCTGTGTCTCTCATCTCAGGGTACCTCTCCACCAGCCCCCAGGCTCATCCCTTCCCATGCCAGCCCTGCTGTTATCCCACTGCTTCCTGTTGTAAACTGTTTCCAGAGCAAGTGTGAAACAATTAAACAAACCGAAGGGCAGAGTCTGCTCACCAGATCAAAGGCGTGAGCCCTGCAGCGGTACCTCGCTCCCGCGGCTCCCTCCTTCCCTCTCCTCCTGCCTTCCCCACTCTGGGCTCTAAAGCAGGGCTGGGGAGCCAGGGCCCTGTGTGGAGCACGGTGACACTCAGGGTCCAGGTGCCACTGAAGCTCAAGCCTTGAACAATTCCAGAATGTGGGTGCTGCCTGTTCTATCCTCCCTGCAGGCACAAACTGGGTGATAACAACTGGGCAGTGGGATGTGACCCCGGCTGTGCCACCACAACCTTGTCACCATCCTCAGCCTCATCTGGAGGACAGCCTGAGGTTTCTCCACTTGGGCATCCTTGGAGATGGAAGCTTTGTGCTCTTTCTCCCCTTTCCCCTCTCTGTCAGAGCAGGGAGCATCTCAGCTCTACCTGCCTGGAAATACCGGCCGAAACTTTGCCCGGGCTTGTTCTCCTTGTGCAGAAAGCACCGTGCATCCAGCTCAGCTGCGCTCTGGGACTTGATCCCTGAGATCTGGGAGAGACCCCCCTGTCCCTCTGGACCATCATGGGCACGCTGGGGACACGGGGCTGTCGGGGTACCACACCTGTGCCACCTGGGGATGGCGAGGCGGTGATGCGAGGGATGCGCAGGGTGGTGGAGACACCAATAACCGTGCGTGCCAGGCTGCTCCTGGGTGCTGGCCTCAAAGGGCACATGGAAAGCCAGGAATGAGCCCTCCCCTGGGTTTCCTCCGTGGCTGGAAGGGTCTGTGCAGTGTCTGTGGACACGGCCGTGGATAAACACAGGCAGAGCCGGGCGTGCGGCCGCGCAGCCGCGCCGCCTCGTCCCCCGAGCACAGAAGGTCAAATACATCTATTTATTGCCATCACCCGGGGGCTCTGTGACCCCGCAGCTCTGGGGCTCTGCTTGGGGAAAAGGCTCTGCTGTGAGGGAGCTAAAAGGGTCCTCTGTGGTTTCCCAGGAAAGTCTCGACACGAGGATGGCTCCTCCAGCCGGGTGCTGGTGTGAGATGTGTGTGCTTTAATCTGGTTCCATCCTTCCCCTGGTACAGAGGGATCTGCTGCAAGATCCTCGTGGGGAACCTCCTCAAGTTTCCCTCTCCCAGACGACTCCTCCAGAGACTTCTACCAGCAAAAGTCAAAAAGGGAGGAAGGCAGAAGTCAGCGCTCAGCATAAATCTTTTTGCAGTAAGAGGTGAATAAGACATAAATCCAAAGAAACTTTTTCTTTTGAGTGGTCTTCAGGGGTTAAAAATAATGGGATTTTAGGTCCTTTTAAAAATAGTGTTTGTAAAAGGCTTTAATAGAAACCTTGGCAACTGTCCATGTGATTAGTGATTTAAAAACATGAAACCTCCACACATGTTTAAAAGTTTTAATAAGTTAAAATTAAATGAGTGAAACTCTGGGAATATTTTTTTGTTACTGCAAGCTAAGAAAATCATGTCCGTTAAGCAAAACTTAATACAAATATAAACAGGTAATGCACATCTGTAAATTATTTTCATGTCTCCAGGGGCTGGAAAAAAACCTAAGTGAGACCAGCATTCTTATATATATTTTGCCTTGACAGCTCAGGAAAAAATTTGCCAAAAACCAGAGTTAGAGCACTGGGCTGGCGTGGGAAAGTTGGTTTAGTGAGAAATTTGCCCGAGGCTATTTAAATAAAAACAGGCGTTTTTTTTTAATGGCAAATGCCTGTTAAATACAACCAACGAGGCTTCCAATCGCCTGAGTAACTTGTGTGCCTATTCCTTCTTGACACTTTCATCTCTTTATCATCACAATCAATATTTTGCTCTTATACCTTCGGTGCAATAAAAATAAGACTGATAAGGCAGACATCAAACTGGATCTCCCCTTTTTTTCCCCACCGTGCTTGGCTTGGCATGGCTCTGCCTCCTGGATTTTGGAGCAGCACGGAGGGTTAGCCCTCCTCATGCTGGTACATGCACCCCCACCCTCCCTCACGCTCTGAAAAAAACTAATTTTTAGTAATTAAGTGTGAATCAAAGCAGGTAGAGCATCCTGGAAAGTCTGAGCAGATAAAAATGCACTGGTCATGGAGTCTGTGAGGTAAAACAATCCCCAAACTTCCCCATAATGGGATTAAGGCGAGATTCTCCGGGGCATCAGAGAAAATAGGCTGGATTTGCAAGAATGGTCTAAATCCTGATTTATTTTTTTTAAAATCTTATTTTTCTTAGATAGCTGAGCTGAGAATTGTGCCTGTACCATCACAGTTTAAATCACACCGACCATGCCATCCCTCTGCCATGGTGCTCTGGCTGCACATACCCATGCAGGATGACTTTCCTCCTGGCAGTGCAGTGGGATTTGGTCCCATCAGGACATCCAGGTTTGGGATGAGACAAAGGACAATCAGTTTTCTGCCATGGGCAGAGGTTGGTGCCGTGTGCGTCCCTGCCCTGGCACTGCTGAGCGCCGGGCTTGGCACTCGCGGAGTTTTCCTCCTCACGGGCTGCTGAAACTGGTTTTAATTGCAGGGTTGCTCCTGGCCATCATTTCTCAGTGTGTAAAGCCAGCTCAGGGACTCTCAGCCAGGCATTAGTGACAGGCGGGAAGACGTCCCCGAGGAGCCGCTTTGCCCGCACGGTTTGTACCTGGGTGAAAGGTGCTGCTGCGAAATTGCGCTATAAAATCTGTGTCACGTTTAAAATAAAATGCTTTTATAGGCTGTGAGACGAGAGCAGGTGCTGGGCACGTATTGCTCAGCCTGGCCCTGGCCTCATTGGTCCCTGTGTTGTTCCTATCCACCTCCATAAAACAACTGAAACATTCTCTGTTGTGTAAACAGAGCCTGGTGGGGTTTATGGAGCTGAGAGTGACAATGTGCTTGTCCCCAGGCCCGTCCCAACCCACATGGGCTGCTGGAAATGCAGTTCTCCCTGTCCTTTGGTGCATGTCCCTGTTCCCTCCATGCTTGTTCGTGCCTTGGAACATGCTGCAGACCCTGCGTGTCCCTCTCCTGTCCCTCACCAGGGTGATGTCACTGATGTCCCCAGCTCTGCACCCACAGAGGGGATGCAGGGGGTGACCCCGACTCTCTGGAGTGCAGACCCCAGCCCAACCTTGTCCCAGCTCTGGGGACACGTGGGACACCTTTGTATTTCATGTGCATCTTCCTTCAAAACCATCCTCTCCTTTGCCCTTTTTCTTCCATTCCTCCTTTTCCTGCCGAGGCAGTTTTCACCACCTCAGAGAATAAATTGCTCACCAGAGCGTGTGGAGGGGACAGGATCAAACCTCCTCCGATATCTCCATTAAATAATCGAAAACCATCGCTCACAGCTGTGGAAACCCAGGCGTGATTTTCTGTGCACAAGCCCAAGCATGAACCTGATACTGGATTTCTGGACCGTGGTGCAATGCCAAGCTCATCCAAGTCACGCTGCCATCCCCGCAGTTTCACCCAGCTCTGTGCTGCTGGCATTTACCTCTCCCAGGGCAAACGCTCAAGAAAAACCTCCTGCCATGCGGACACTCGCCCCGCACAGGTTTCGGGCAGGTTTTCTGGGAGACATCACTCTCAGAGATCTGGGCGTGCCCCTTCTCGCTCTGCTGGCCCGGGGTTGAAGGGTCCTGGGATGCCACTGATACCAGCAGGGAGTTTCAGGGGTAGCTCAGTGCCAGCTCTGTTCTCACAGCTCTGGGATTTGGGACTTCTGTGCCGGGATGAAGCCAGCTGGAATTCTTAAGTGATTACAAAAAGAGAGTAAAAAAGGACTTTCTGCACCCCAGCCCTGGCTGATGCTCCGCTCCCGGGCACTCCCACCCACCGCCCCCTCTTTCCTTCCGCATGGAAACGGGAAGGCTGGGAGATGTTTCACTTTCCAGAGCGGCTGCAAAGCAGCCCTTTCAACCCCAAAACACACACAGGGAGGACCACACACCCTCTGCCCTGATGCAGGGTGTGCTGCACTGCTGCTCTCTGGATGGCAGCCCCATGCTGGGGTGGTGGGGGCGCTCCTTTGTCCCCCCCCTGCACATGGGGACACACGGCTGGGCACATGTGTGAGGGGAACGCTTCCCACCCAGCTCTGACCTTGGTGCCTCCCAGCAAAAACACCTCCTGGAGAGGGGCCAAACATAATAGCCAGTTCCTTCTACTCCCTTCCTTCCCAGGCAGCCACATTATCACAGGGCTCGGCCGCGAATCAAAGCCAGGCACACGAAGATGGGAACCAGGAGAAATCAGCCCCAAGATGCCATTTCCTCCCGGAGAGGAGCGGCTGAGGGGCACTGGAGCCGCCTGTGCTATCTCAGACTGTCCCATCACAGCAGGCTCTGTGCCTGGCAGGGAGGGAGAACCCCTGAAAACCATTCAGGAGCTCCAGGAAACCCCCGTGATGCCAGGGCACCGAGGATCCCCTGCCCTGTGCCACAGCAGCTCCCATGGTACCGGTTGTGGGGCTTTGGTGGTGCCACAGCCGGTCCCAAAGGGTTTGGAGGAGCCCCAGAGCCCGTTCCCCCACCTCTGCTCATGGGCAGCTCTACGTGAGTGATTTCTTTCCCAGAAAATCACTGTGGGTTGTCACAGAATCGTGGAATATGCTGAGTTGGAAGGGACCCATCAGGATCATGGGGCTCAATTCCTGACCCTATATGTGGTACTGTGACCCTAAATGTGATACTTGCTCAAGTTCGCAATGCATATCTATTTGCTTTCCTAAATAACGATATTTTTCCTTTAGCTTTGGGCTGAAAAGCAAATTTAACGAGTCCCTGTGATGCCAGAATCCTTTGTCTCCCCTTCAGGGGGAGAGCCCACTCCTGTTTGGTTCTGCCTCAGCGGGATGGGGGCTCCCCGGCTGTCCCCCCACCTACAAGGGCAGTGTCGCTGCTGCTGTGGCACGGTGATGGCACGGGTTGGTGGCACGGTGATGGCACGGGTTGGTGGCACGGCGATGGCACGGGCCGGCCGTGTGCCGTCCCACCCCCCGGCAGCACCTCCGCCCGCGGCACGGGCCGGCACGGGTGGCGGGCTGGGAACCGGGACATGCCAGCAAGGTGTGATCCCTCCTCTGCCGCCCGCAGCCACCGACTTCAAAGCCCGGTGACCTTTCAAATGCAGCAGCTCCCGAGCAGGGCGGGGAGACTCCCAGGCAGGGAGGAAGCAAGGATTGCAGGAGGGAATGAAACCACACACACCTGGACCCGCAGGATGGATGGGACCGACCCCTTGTGCCAACACATGGGGACAAGGTGACACTGCCTGCTGGGACCCACATGCCACCAGCAGCTCCCCACTCCTGGCAGGATTCTGTGCCTTAGGAGTCATGTCTGCTCCTGGCACAGCTGGGCTGGGCTGCTGTTGTCACCTGGACTTTGGAGTGCAGAAGCTGCCGAGGGTGGCGGTGTCCTTGCCGCGCCGTGCCCGTGTGGCACAGGGATTCTGCCAGGGCCTGGATGGAGCCACAGCCCTGCCCCATGGAGCAGGGAGCTGCAGGACGATGCTCCCACGGACATCCAGCAGCATAAACACATCAAAGCGTGTCCTGATGGCAGCGAGTAAACAGGAAGGGACAGAAAGACAAACACGGCTCCTCGCAACTGGCGGGGGAGAAAAACAACTCTCTCTCCAGGCGGGAGAAGCTTTGCTGCCTGCTCAGCTGTGACCCCGTGGAGAACTGAGCCAAATGAGCCAAATGGGCCAAATGGGCCTAAAGAGCTTGGGACCACCTGCTCCAAATGTTGTTGGAGGGGCTGAACCCTGCCCGTGGGGGCTGCAGGGGTTGTGGGTGCCCTGCTCGATGCTCTGAGCAAAGTGGATTTAGGGAAACTGCTGGAGACGGTGGCAGCACAGGGTGTTGCAGGCTGCTGCCTCACCCGCTGCTTCCCCGGTGCTGAGGCCGGTTCCCAGGGCTGCACCAGGATCCCTAATGGGATTAAGGGCCTCCTTGCCCAGTCATCCCATCCTAATCCTGCTGGGAGGCGAAAAGTCAGGCTGGGACAAAAGGCATTAGCTGTCCGCGCCTGGCCGTGGCCGCTGACTTCTGTGCAGGTGGTGGGGCCAGGGCAGCAGGCACAGACCCCTCACTGCTGCCATGTGGGTGGTCACAGCTCCCTGGACACTGCTGGGGACACTGGTGCCACATGGGGACCCCAGCCATGCCCACGGACGTGGGAGCGTGGCGCTGGCACGGCTCCGCTGGGCGTCAGTGGGACGAGTGAATTCACTGCCTCGGAGCAGCTGCTGTCCAGCAAAGTTCCTGTTTTTCAGTGAAATCCCTAGCTCCATGCCTGGAAAAAACAAATGAGAGCGGAGCAGGTGCCTGGCCCTGTGCAGGGTAGCTGCAAGGGCACAGCCTTGGCTGTCTGTTGAAAACACAAACTCCAGAGCTGGACTGGTTCACAGGCAGAAACTGAGGAAACAACTCGAAAAAATCACCTCTCCACAGAAACCCCAGACCCAGGGGTTTGGGAGGGAGTCAGACCCTCCTGCTTTGGGGCATGAGACAAAGTGAAAATCAAAATTAAATTTTCCCTGGAGAGGGATTATCCCCCATGTTCCTCCTCCCCTCCACCTCATCCCTGCTGTCCCCTGAAGAATCCTGGGCAGTGTCACCAAAAGTGTCACCAAAACCACCTCTGCACCCATGGGAGATGACCCCAAGGGTCAGACCTGTGCTGTGCTAAGTGTTCAGGGAGTTTAAATTAAAAACATTATTTATATAAAACATTAATGTGTTTCTCTGCACAGCAACGCAGGAGCAACACGTGCTGCTCAGGAAAGCTCATCCCACCCCACAGCACTCCTTGGGAAGAACCCAAGGTGCCTCCTGCGAAGGGAACACGAGGGTGAGGGGCCCATCCAAGCTGTCCCTGCCCCCAAAACCACAACCACGCTGAGGTGACACCCAGCACAGCCCCGGGGGCACCGGCTGGGCAGGGGGGGCTCTGTTCCCCCGTTGGCTTCGGTTTGCTGAGCGGGATGTTTTCAAACCTGCTCTAGAGGGAGGAGGTTTGCCAACGGAAATATGTAACTGACTGTAAATAATGGCTTTTATCTGCAGTGAAATGAATAAGCTCCCGGCAGCAGCAGGGCAGAGCCAGCGGGGCTGTGCAGGTGACAGCGCAGGGTGTTGGGTTACGGGCTCCCCATCACAGCCAGAGCCCCCCGATGGCTTGTGACAGGTTCATAAGCTGAGAAATGTGATGCTTTGCAAGGTTCAGTAAATATTAGGACTACTCCTCCCTCTTTCTGGTGCAGGTTTAATTGCGAGGATAATTCATGAGAGTACAAGGAAGGGGAGAAAAAAAAAAAAAAACAACTGGGAAAATCGGACCTGTTAAATAGAATCCATTAATAACGAAATGATTGTTCCTCTGCATGTGATTCAGACAGCTGCCTAATTGTTAATTACCTCGATATGAGAATAACAGGTAATTACGGGGCTGCATCACGAGGAGCTGACTTTTTTTCCCTGCCTCTTTTCTCTCGGTGAATGCCGCAGCCGGAGCGTGCCCCGGCAGGTCACGCCAGGACTTGGAGCAGAGGCAGGGCTGCTCCTGAGGTGGAAGCTCTGGGTTCCAGCCACGTCCTGAAGCTATTCCTGCTCTTGGACACAGATCTCAAGGCACACAGCTTTTCCTCAGGGTGCTGGGGACCTCACACCCCCCTCAATCCTGGGGCCCTGCCTGGGCAGAGCCCAGCCCTGGCTCCACACTGAGCAAACAAGAACCAAAAGTCATTGGTGACCTTGGCTGTCAAATTCCCCAAGATTACTTGATTTAAGAGACATTCTTGAAATATTTCATTCCCATTTGTCTGTTGCAAAATGTGCTTTCTACACACACAAACACTCAAAGCCAGAGGCACAGATGTGCAACACACACACACAGGTAAGTACTGAGCAAGTGTTTGGCAAAGACAGGACTCTGCTTCAAGTTTTTCTGCACCAAGAAACATTTCTGGGTCCCAGTTTCTAGAGGTGAGAGGCTGCAGAGACAGACAGGCACTGCTGGGGGGGCTGATAACATCTGTGCAATTAGTGACGCTGCTGCTGGGGATTTGCCATCGCCGGTTCTGTGCAAGTTTTGCCTTTTGGCTTCTTCCAGGGAAGTGATGCCAGCCAAGACACAGCTGAACAGGGAGGCAGGGGATGGAGAGAGCTGTCTGAGGCCTGATCAGAGCAGGAGGCAGCCCCAGCAGTGCCTCCCACACTGGCTGGGCTCCACAGGTTCCATCCAGTGCTGGTGTTTCCCATGCAAGGGGACATCGGGCACATCTCCGTGGGGTGTGGAGCTGATTTCACTCACATCTATTCCATCAGCTGCCCAACTGGAAGGTACATGAGGGGGTTCAGTGGCTGTGGGGTCACCACCACAGCCTCTATCCTGGCCATTCCCACTTGCAGCAGCCTGGGACAGGGACCCTGCACCCTCTGCCAGAGGCAGCCCTGGCCCTGGGCACGTCCCACTGCCAGTGCTGGGGAGGGAGGGATGCTCTCCTTCTCATCCCTGCTTCCTGCAGGCAAAAATAGCCCCGGGTTCCTGTGGATGTGGTGTATTTATAGTGTGAGAGGCTCTGAGCGCTGCCCTTCTGGCTCTCACCTGTGTTTTGGGGAGGAAACAGCGTCTCCCTGCCATGTGTTCATGTGCAGCTTCCACACTGGAGAGGCCCCAGCGCTTCCCACGGGCTCAGCACAATGCAGGTCCCAGCAGTGGGACCCAGGTGAGCCTGTCCCTGCTGTGGGGACAGTGCTGAGCCCTGCTGGGGTAACCCATGGGATGTGGGAGACACAGAGAGTGCCTGCTGCTGCCCTCAGCTCCTGCACAGCCAGGGCAAAGTCTGCAGGATGGGTGGTGAGATCCTTCTGAGAACCAAAAATGAAACAAGCCTGGGATCCAGCTCCCAGCTCTGTGCTGTCCAAGAGATCCAGGGCTGGAGGCTCCAGCTGTGGGGTGGGCGATGCCTCCCAGCACTGGCAAGGGCAGGGCTGGCACAAATCACCACCCACAACAGTGACAGGAGCTTATTTTTCTAAGCATATCACCAAAGAAGCTAAATATACATTTTCCATTCAATTACCCAAAGCAGCGATAGCCCGGAGCCTAAAAATAAACCCCTTTGGATTGTGCCTGGGCCAGAATTAGACTGCCTTTAGACCAAGCCCTTTCAGCTTCATCTCAGCCTGAGCCTCTGGGCTCCCATGGCACAGCACAGGGTGGCTCTGGGTGCCCCCACCTTCCCCAGCTCCAGCCCAGAGGTTCTGTGGTGGCACATCCCAAGGAGTGGTGCTGAGCAGAAGACTCCCAGCCTCTGC
The DNA here is from genome assembly GCF_009819885.2 of Catharus ustulatus. NCBI lineage: Eukaryota > Metazoa > Chordata > Aves > Passeriformes > Turdidae > Catharus > Catharus ustulatus. The sequence goes on along the minus strand of NC_046241.1, from coordinate 8,616,138 downwards.
TGCCTGTTGCAAGACTCATCTGCTGGAAAAATTCATGTTTTGCAAAGCTTTTCCCAGTGCAGAATATGCCAAGTGTTGGCCTAAACCCCAGTGTGCTGCCCAGTGCTGCCATCCCACCCGCCTCCCACCCTCAGCATCAGCTGCCCATGGCTCACATCCCCACTTCCAGCCCTGATTTCAGCCCCTCTCCACCCCCACAGGTTTTTCCTGCACCCAAATATGTGAGTGGGGTCACGCTGCTGCTCCTCCATTTGATGGATGCCCGTTTTGGAGAGCTCTGTGCACACAAGGGGCCAGGCAGTGATCCCCTGACCAGGACCCAGCTTGTCCTTCCCTACTCTGTATAACTCATAACCACTGCTCCAGCTCAGTGAAATAACACATTTGAAAGAAACAGGGATTTAAAAAAAAAAATAAAAAAATAAAAATACCCCAAACCCTGTAAAACTGAAATTGTAGTTCTCCCGGGATGCAGAGTCTGAAATATTCCCACAACCTTTGCATAATGCATTGCTCATGTCAGACCTCGGGAGACAGAAATTAATAGCTAACAGCAAGCAGGCATGGCACACACGTGGGCTTCCCTTCGTTCCCTGCTCCCAGGAGCTCCATGCTCAGAGGACACTTTTCCTTTACATTCAACTCAAATAATTCTCACTTAAAGACCCGAGAAGAAAAAGGCTGTAGAGGACTCTCAGAGAATTTGTGCCAAACAGGAAATATTCAATAAATGTTTATCCTCTCGCACAATGGTGGGGTTTCAAAAGTTTTCTATGGATGAGATTTCAGGCTGGAGGGGTGGAGGGGCTTTTCCTCCCCCTTTGGGCTCTGGATGAGTGGGAGATGAGTTTGGACTCTGCCTGTGGCACCAAATTCTAGTCTGGGCAGCTGCTCCCGCTGATGGAAGTGGGATCTGACCCTCTAATTGCATTGAGGGCAGGAATTAAGGGATTTAATTCCTGGGGTAGCACTCAGAGTTCACTGTCAGCCAGGACACTGCTCTGGTGGGATGCTCCGTGCCTCAGTTTCCCTGCCAAACCCTCCATTCCCTGCAGAAACAGCACCACGCTAACCAGACCCCTTTCAAACCCTCTCCTTCCCTCTGCTTTCCTGGTCCCGGCAGCTTTTTCCCAAACCTTCCACCCCTCCCCCCAAAAAATGTGAAAAAATAGCTCCATCTGGATGCTGTTTCCACCCAGGCACAGGCCCCGGGGCCGGGAGCCAAGAGAGCAGCGCCTGTGAACGGCAGACGTGGGAGCCGGGGAGGATGTGATGGGGAAGCTGTGAGAAAAGCCCGAGGTCCGCAAACCTTCAGCCTCACCCCGGGAGGATGAGGACAGGACTGCAGGACAATGCCACCGCAGGGATGGTGGCTGTCTGGGCTGGGGGATGGCATGGAGAGAGAAGGGACAGAGCTGCCCAGCTGAGCCACAGCCACCCCATTTCCCTTCTGCTGCAGAGCGGGACATCCCGAGGGACCGTGGCTGGTGTTGGAGCAGCCTCGGGGATGTTGCATCACTCCTCCAGCAGCAGCTCCAGACTGCCCGGCCTCAGCCAGGGGATGGGATGGGCTGGTTTCCCGCTTCCCAGACTTCCCACGCCAGCACGTGTTATTTATGACCCCCAGGTTTTCAAATTAAACAGAAATTAGAGGGGGTGGGGGAAGCCGGGTCCTGCTCGTGGCCACGGCCGGGAGAGGAGCGACCTCGCTGGGGAGGGGGACAGCCACAACCGGCACTGCACGGGTTAAACCAGCGGCGTGGGGAAGCCACCTCCATCCTCCAAAATACAATCGACCAGGAAATAAACAGGAGCTTGTGTTTGTTTCAGTGCACAAGTGAAAAATAAAAGGATTTCCTGCGGGCCGGGGCGCCCGGGGTCCCGCAGCCCGGCCACCCCGCGCCCATTGTTCACCCCAGCTCTGCCACGGGGGACATTGTTCCCTCCAAATGTGCCACCAGACAAAGGAGCTGTGCTGGCCATGGCCACCAGCACCAGGCACAGCCAGCCCGTGTGGTTTATACAGGATTTGGGAACTCATATCCTGCTTTTTCCACCCCAGCACTGGGGTACCAGTGACACCCTGGCATCTTTGTGGGTGACCAGACCCAGATTTTGGGATCTGAGCAGTGCAGGGATGGCACATGAAGGCTTCACACCCTTTCAGAGAGTGCTTCTCTCTTCCTCTTTTAATCAGCCGAATCTCACTGAAGCAGTAAAACCTCACGTTTCCTACTGCTCAATGATATTTGCTGACTGCAGTGTCACAACAACCGTACCGGATGAGTGAAAAAAAAAAAAAAAGAAAAAAAGAAATGTTAGAAAAATAACCCTGCGTGGAGACACGTGGGAATGCTGAGTCCTGACAGCCACAGGAGCTCAAACCCCTCGCTGGGGCTGCTCCTGGAAAGCAGCAGAGCCAAGGGGACCCTTCCTGCAGCCTCTGGCTGAATCTGGGCTGGTGGTGATGCTGGGGATGGCACACGAGTGCACACACGGGTGTGAACTTCTCGGCAGGGCTGCCCACGCTTTGACCTGAGAGAGGTGTTAAGAGCATCTGAAAACAAGGGAGATTTTGCATTTCAAGTCATTCCCCACCTGCTGCTCCTGCAAGGGGTGAAAGCGGGGTCAGGGATTCACCTGGGGCTCCCTAGGAAACCCCCATGCCCCGGCAGGAGGCATCTCGGTGGAAAAATGATGTAACAAAAGTGAAAATTGTGTGGAGGCAGCCATCAGCCTTTTGCTTTTGAGCAGCCTGGCCGTGCTGGGGTGGGTCTGAGCTCCTCTGTCCTTGTCTTACAAAGCTCAGGCTGGTTGGACTCAATTCTGGGTGCCCAACCATCCCCTCCCCATCTCCTCTGCTCAAACACGAGAAATTTGGGCTCCACATTGCAGCAGCTCCCACTTAACCAACACTCAACCTGCCCTGCTGAGAAGGTGGTGACAGCTTGCAATGCTCAAAAACCACCTGGAAAAGCTGGGAACCACCACCTGGAAGTGGGGGAACCACCGTGGGGAGTGGGAGTGCCGCGCTCTCCAACCAGGACACCGCTGTCGGGTCCCTGAGGATGCAGGAGCCAGGATTGCTGGAGAGGGTCCCTGAGGATGCAGGAGCCAGGATTGCTTGTGAGAAGGTCCCTGAGGGGTGTGGGAGGCAGGATTGCCGTGGCAGCTGCAGCAGCTCCAGCGATTTGCCAGGAGCCGCCGGCTCCGAGCGCTTCCTGCGATTTGGCCCTCGGTGAATAAATAACCACACACAGAAGCGAAGGCAGCGAAGGATCTCGGGCAGAGTAAATATAGTTCATAACTCCTTTTTTTTCCTGCCTTCAGTCTGATCCCAAGCCCTGTCTGTTTGTACTCTTGCCTTTGTTTTGGGGATTTTTTTTTTCTGCTGTGTTTTTTTAACCAGCGTTTGATGGCAACTTCCCAACGACACGTTCAGGCTGCTGAAAGCTCCTCATTTTGCTGTGGCCGGGGCAGCAGCTTTCATTGATGGTTCAAATCACCAGGCAGGCTCTAGGTTGGAAAGAGACAACAATATTACAGCACTCAGAGGTTTTTCAGAACAAAACTTGCCAAAAAGGGATAAAAAGAACAGTTTGGGCTTGACTTTATTATTTTTTTTTTTGCATTTCACAACTGTAAACTGAAACCAATCTGGGTCAGAATCACATCTGGGCTGGTGGGAGCACAGCTCTGTGGGCAGTGCTGGCAAACCTCTGCTGGATATTGCTTTGCTTCTCTGGTTTCCAGCTCACCAAACCCAGTTCCTGGTTAACCAACACTCAGCTGGTGTTTGAGGATGTTTTCCTGTCAAATGGACACTGGTGCAGCACATGCCGAGCTCTTCCCAGCGCTCCTGGCTGCAAACTGTGGTGTCTGGATTGGGTTGATTCATTTTCAGGCATTTCCCCCTTCCTACAGCTCCTTTGGGGGTGTGTTTTGGTTTTCCTCATCAGCAAAACTAAAAATGGAAAGGCAAAATATTCCCAAGGAGATGGGACCCTTGCTGGTGTCCCTCCTGGAGGTTTCTCCTGGGAATGGCGCAAGATTCTGGCACAAGGGCTTGGTGTCCTCTGGTTTATGTTTCAGTACAAATGGGGTGTCCCAGGGGGAGATGTGCCCACATGGATGGTGCTGGGGCACTGGAAGCAGAGTTGGGGGCAGCTGTCCCAGCTGCTCTTCACAGGCAGGCGAGAGATTTCTCATCCATCGGCAAATCGGGGCCTCCAGCGGGGAACAAAACCACCCGGAGTGTGTCACCTGTGGGAATGCTCATCCCAGCAGCTGGAGCATCCCCTGCACCGGGGCTGGGAATGAGCCTTTCCTGGGGCTGCCAGCACAGCCAGGTGGGGAACAGCCCCGCAGAGCTGCGAGCAGACGATCCCAGGAGGAACCGAAAGCTGCTCCTGTCACGGCAGCACAGCCGCCACCAGCCCGCCTGTCCCCCGTCCTTCCCACAGCTGGTTCCTAGAAAACCAGCTCCCAGACAGTCCCACAAATTGGATTTTGCCCAGTGCAGCTTTGCAAACAAACTCAGGAATGATAATAGAGAAGCAGCCAGTCTCTCTTTGGTGTCATTTTGCTTTATTTTTCTTGCACGTTGCAGCTTCCCTCCGCGGTCTGGCGGGGGCTGGAGGCTGCATCACCCACAGCTCCTGTGACTGAAAAGTCTCCAAATCAGAGCAGAGGAGCACCAAGAATTGTGTCAGGTGCTGGTGAGGCTAAGCTGGGACAGATGTGCCAGCCCAGAAGTTCAGCAGCCCCTCACCTCCAGCCTGCTGGTCCCACCACCTGCCAGGGGAGGAAATACCTAAAGAGGAGCACCGTGGCAGGGAAAGGGAAAAGTGACTCTAACACATCACACAGATAATGCAATAAATCTCCTGAGACAAACCTGGAGGAGTGGGGAGAGAGGAAGCCAGGGGCATCCCCATGGGAAAACACATACATGTTTGGGCAGCGAGAACAGAAGTGCTCATTACTCATGAAAAAAACCCCACAGAAGTTCTTTTCAGGCATCAGCTTCCAGTAACAAAGCCAGATTGATGGAAAAAAAGTGCTTTTATTTTTCATTCGCCAACGGAGAAGCTGAAAAAAAAAAAAAAAAAAAAAAAAGGGAACGCAAAGAATAACTGGGGGAATATAAAGAGTCAGCTGAGGGAGCTGGGTCCCAGGGGCGCTCAGACAATGCCTCCTGCCCCCGGGCTTTTAATTATTGTGCTCAGGAAATCAAACAAGTGTGCTATTATTTATTTGGAGGAGGCATCGGTTTCCGTGTGTTTTACCGGGGTTTGCCCATGGGCGCATGAGGAGGGACCGGCCAAACTGCTTTTGGGTTAGCACTGGCCAGGGGGGAAGGGGAGAGCAGCCGTGCCCCCCCAGGCTCCCCAGGCAGGCAGCAGTGCCAGTTTAGGGGTGCTGAAGGGTGAGCAGAGCCGCAGAGCAGCCCCAGCCCCAGTGTCTCAGCCTTTCCTGGTGGATGGCCATGGAGTGATGGGGTTGGAGGATGTCCCATCCCATCCACATCCCAGCCCCGATGTCCTCCCCTCTCCATCCCCTCCTGCTCCCCATCCTCCCCTGCTCTGCTCTCCCCCTCCTCTCGCCCCGCCGAGCCCCGAAAGGAGCCCTTGGTATGTTGTGTGAGTTGCAGCTCAAGTGAGTTTTATTCAGCTCCACTAACCTTGGCAGACAGACCCCAGGGAAAGGGACAAAAGGACAATTGTTTGCAGCAATTTTGCCCTCAATTGGTTTCCCCATCAGCTTGCAGAGCGGCACAGCCAGCCAGGCACTGCCTGACTAACAACATTAAATTCAACTCGCGCTGCTGCGACAAGGAGGGGAGAAGGGGGAGGCGGAGAAAAATCAAACTTTTGGGGGCCGCTTGTCTTTCCACGCGCAAAACCCCAAACTGCGGCGAGGAAAAGTGATGGAGCCGAGCCATTCCAGCAGCCCCGCTCCGTGGGACGGCAGCTGTGGCTCTGGTGCCGCCTGTCCCCGGTGCCACCGCTGTGCCCAGCTGTGCCACCCGCTCCCCCCGGGCCGTGCGCGCTCCCTCTCCGGGGCCGCCTGCCCGCACGCCGGCCGGGCCACGGGGCGCCGGGCTGTTCTCGCTCCAGCTGGAGCCATCCCAGCCCCGGGGCAGCGAGCCGGGAGCTGCTCGTGCCTCCGCAGCCGCCGGTTCTGCTGCTGCGCCCCGGCACCGCATCCTCACCCCGCGCCGGGCTGGCTGCGATGCGGGCAGAGCAAATGCGGGGAGGGTTTTGTGCGCCAAAGTGTCACCTGGCAGAGACCCTTCCCAGGCTCCGGAGAGTCTTTCCAAAGTCTTGGCTCTGGAGAGGCCGCTGGGGTAATTCAAGCCGCCTTCCTGCACGCCCCCGGCTCGCCGCCGGCCCCCCGGAGCCTCCTCAGGGCTTGAGCAACCGGCACGTTTGTGCCAAAGATGTTGAGTGTTAAGCGTGAGGATCGCAGTGGAGGGAGGATTTGAGATGTCTTTCCCTATTCCTGATCTCCCCCGTCCCAGCCTGAGCGTTTCTTGCACTTTCCCTGTCACCACACTGGGCTGGGGTTTGGCTCCTGAGGATCCCCACGGGAGCAGAATGCCCGCTGTGCCCTCACCACCAGGCTCTCCTGGGACCAGCCTGGCCCTTGGGAGCAGGAAATCCTCTCCCATGGCTAAATCAGGGCAGCCCCACCCTGTGCTCTCCCACCGGGGCTCTGACACCACAGCTCCGGAGGGACACAGGCAGGGAAGGGCAGGATCTGCGGGTTTGGGCATCTTCCCCTCCACCCCGGGACTGCGGGTGCTGTAAAGCCCAGTCTGAGATCCGGACTGGAACGAATGGGTTAGTTTTGGCTGGGCCCCAGCTGGAATCCTGCCTGCTCCATGAAACCAGCGCGGCTGCGGAAACGCGGGGCTCAGCCGGCACCGAACACCCCCTGCCCACGCACTCCACGGGGACCACGGCGGGGTTTGGCAGCCTGGGGACGCCTGGCCGTGCTGGGGTGGGATTATCCAGGCTGGGATCCTTCCCTTCCCAGCTCCAGAGGGTTTGCAGCGCTCCCGACAGAGGCACGAGGACCCCACGCGCGGGCGACGTGTCGGCACAGTCCCCTCTGCGTGCGCCCCAGGACATCCCTGCACGTTTGAACTCCAGCAGAGCGAGTTTTGGGTGGCTGCACGGAGGCCAGGGGGATCTGCCCGGGCACATCCCAGCAGCGGGAGGGTGCGGGAAGCAGCCGCCCTTTGTCTGGGGATGGGGCAGCAGGTGGATGTGGAAGCACCTGTGGAGCTGGGGTGGTGCATCCCAGCTCCTTGGACCCACATGTTCCTCAGCCCCACACCGGGGACGTGGGTGTTTGCAAAGCTCACAGACAAAAAACCTCGAAGCAGCGAGGAGGAATCTTAATTCACATGGCCCTGGAGGCCAAATTCCTTTCCTGGCCCTGGCGGGTGGGAGTTGAGCTGCTGCCCAGCTCAGCAGTGCCCCTTGCACGGGGCACCCCAAAATCGATCTGCTGTGCCATGGGTGGGCTCAGAGGCCGGAGGGATCCGACATCCAACAGACTGAAAGGCCCCCGAGATGTCTCTGTTGTTTATCTCCAGGGTAATTAGGTAATTAACAAAGCAAATGAATTTCGGTTTCTGTCTTCAGGGCTGGATTTGGCATGGTGCTTGCCCTCGTTTTGGAGCTCTGTGAGGAGCACGGGGTGGACCAGGGTGTGTAAATGCTCCCAGCCATCCCTGCCACCCCTCCAACCCCTCCCTGCACTGCAGCAGACACTGTCTGTGGCTGGGGGTGACCCCAGGAGCTGTGGGGCAGCTCAGCATCCAATAAAACCCTCATATTTTCCATGAGGGAATATTTTGCTCCAGCACACTGGCTGCAGGAAGGACAGGTCCTTGGGACAGGACAGTAATTCCAGCAAGCCCAGGTGCCCTGAGCTGGGATTTGGGGGTTTCTCAGGTCATCAAGACTTCCAGCACAGAGTCTTTGAACAGTTTGTTCCCATGCCTTGGGAAGCAGGAGCTCCTCTGGCTCTGCTACAGAGGAGTCTGCAGAAGTGCATGCCTGAAATCTTTGCAAACTTGGCTGGGGATTCCTACAGAACAGACTTTTCACTTCCCTGCTCAGCCCCTCTTCCCCCGGTCTGTGCGGAGGGGGAGAGGTGGGAAGTGGAGCCTGGTGCCATCCCGAGCCCATCACTGATGGAGATTTTGGGGAGAGACAGGATCTTCCTTGCCAAACCACTTTACATCAACAGCCAGCCCAGACTGCCTTTGCTGCAGGGACTGGCAGAGGGAGAGGCTGCGGAACAAAGCAGCAACTTCTCCACACATACCACACACAAATATTTGCCATAGCAGCAGGAACAAAACAGCAAATTAGCAGCAAACGAGCTGATCCTGCACTTGGTCCAAGTTAGCCAGGTAGGAAAGTCCCAGATTTCACCAGGCAGGTGAAACACATCCTTGGAGCAGCTGCCATCAGGTCAATGAATTCCTGCCCGCAGCTTCCATCCCCAACGGCTGCTCGTGGTGCAGCTCAGAGGGAAGGATGGAGGGAAGGATGGAGGGAGGGATGGAGGGAGGGATGGAGGGAGGGAGGCCTGGCCGTGCAGAGCACGAGGAGCTCAGGCAGCAGCAGGCACGGAGGGGCCGGCAGTGGGGTTGGCAGGGAAATGCCATGGAAACCCGCCGGCGTGATGCTGAGCCCCGCGCGTCCTCCCGCGAAGAAAAAGGGGACAATGGGGCCGGGCAGGCAGAGCTGCCTCCCCAAGCTGTCCTACTTTGCTGCTCTGCCCCATCTGTGAGCTGTCAGGCACCCGGCCCGCTTCTGTCCCCGGCTGGAAACCCCCCGCAGGAGCAGGAGGAGGGGGCTGCACCGGCAGAAGTCATCAGCTCTGGGGGGATGCTGGGGGAAGGCGTCTCTGATAAGCGTGGATGGCCTTTTATCTGTCACCAGGGTGTGCAAACAGCAGCCTCGAGCCCTGGCGTCTTCTTGGGGTTGATATGTCTCTCTTTTTTTTTTTTTTTTTTTTTTGAAAGTTTTAAAGCATGGACAGGCAGCCATGCGTGGCTGGCTGGGTGGATGTCAACTCAAGTGGAAAACCCTGGAAGCAAAAGGCATCTCCATCCAGCTTCCAGTCCCAGCCTTCAACAGCTGAGGAAGATTTTCCCATCTCGGGTCCTGCCCCATGTGTGGTGCCACGTCAGGGTGTTGAGGGAGGCACGGGGATTCGGGGAGGGTTTTCCACCCCCAGGATCTGTGGGTGTGTGGGGTGCTCCCCTGAGCTGGAGGAGTGGGTGGGTGCTGGGGGAGGCCTGCACGCCCCGACAGGAGCTGCACGGGGTGCAGGAGCACATCAAAGGCAGCGTTTAATTAAGATTTCTGACGGGCTGAGATAGTGAAATGAGCAGATCTGGGCCCTCACCGACACAGCTGGGGTGACTCCCTCGGTCTGCACCGGCACGCCAGAGAGCATTTGCATCCCCAGACAGAGCAGGTTTGAATTGATCTGGTGCTGGGATAACACCAGGAAGAAAAAGCTCTTTTCATGTCTCTCCTGCAGAACCCTGAGCACTGCTGGGGTCAGGGTGTGGGGTGGGCAGGGTGAGATCCCACAGGGAAGGAGCAGGGATTTGCTGTGCTCCTCCCTTTGATGCCCAGCGCTCAGGGAGGTCACAGCATGTTTTTTAAGCACTTTGGGGTAAATATGAGCAACTCTGCACTCCTCACACACACCTCCAGCATCCTTCCTGGCTGCTGGCAAACCCCAAAAGCGCTCAGGTGTCCCTTCCCCATCCATCTGCAGGGTGTTTGGGAGGAACCCTCACCTGCTGCCACCCCGGCAGCACCAGGCCCGTGCCAGCAGCAGGAGGGGGAGGAAAAACCGTTTGAGGAAACGGCGCCAGCTAAATCAGGCGGATCCATTCAGGCCCGATGCTGCTGGGAGAAAGGGGCTCCTTTGTGGGGAGCGAGGCTGCCGAGCCAGGCCTCCACCTGCCCCCGGGCCTCGTCGCCGGCTCCGGCGCCAGCGGCAGCAGCTGGGCCGGCCGCGCGCCCCGGCGCCTGCCAAGGGTGCCAGCGTGGCCCTAAATGCTCCCTTTCACCACAGCCCCCGTGAGGAGAGGGGTTGAGGGATGCTGGTTGCTCCCCAGAGGGGTTTGTGGGGTGCTGCACCCCAGCTTGGCTCAGGATTGATGTTCCCATCCCGCCCAAGGGTTGTTTCCACTCATCCCTCTCTTTAGCCACAGGGGGATGCATCCCCCCCACAACATTTGCTGTGATTCTTGGGATGCTCCACGTGCCACAGAGTGCAGATCCCGGTGGGGGCTCCCTGTGGGGCTGGGAGAGGGGCTTGAGGGCCTTTGATCCACCCCACACCTCCCCAGCTCCGGGCACAGCTGAGCCCGGCACAACTGCGGCCGCATCCTTCCCTGGTGGTGCGCAGCTGGGACGGAGGGGAGCGGGGAAAGTGGCTCCTTTTCCTTCCCCTTCTGGCTGCTCCCCTTGTTCTCATCATGGTTTGGGGATCCAGAGAGGCTTGGACGTGCTGGGGAAGGAGCCTCCCCCTCCGCCCCGCCAGCTGTGACACCCGGGAGCATGCGCTGCTTCCGGAGAGGAAAATGACATAATTCATACCCAGAATAATTCCCTGCTCAGAGCAAACCCGGCTCTATCTCCCGGCTGACAGCGAGGCCCCAAACCCTTCTCTTGTTTCCTAATCTCCCTCCAGCCGTGAGAGATGGTGGGAAGCAGAGGAGAGGGCCGGGCCGGTGGTGGTGGAGACGTGGATGTTGCAAATCAGCGCCGGGCAGGGGGGTAACAGCTCCAGGAATGACCGAGTCCATAATTACATATGCTTAGCCAAGATTTTTGGCAGCGACATCAGAAAGGAATTAAATCTGCCTAATTCCTGCTTACCCCCAAAATAGCCTCAAGCAGGCAGGACAGAGGTGGGGACACAGCCTGGGGTTGTGGCTGCGGGGGTGGCACTGCTGGGGGACCCCAAGCACCCCCTTTCCCGAGTCACTCCAGCTCTGAGGGGGGTGGGTTTTGGTGTCTGAGCACCCCCCCTCAGCTGCAGAGGGACATTTCCCACCAGGGCTGGGCTGTGGTGGAGGGGCTGTGCCTGGTTATCTCCCCACTGAGGGGCCTGGAGCCATCAAGATCTGCTCCAAACAATCGCTTCCTTTCCCAGGCACCTTCCAAAAAAAAAAAAAAAAAAGAAGAAAAGAAGAACAAAAAACCCCCAACAATAATAAAAGAAAAAAAAAAGCAAAAGCAAAAAAAAAGAAGTGCTGACTTTTCCCAGTGCTGCCACATTTCCCTGCCTTGTGTTTTCCTGCCCCCACACATCTTCCTCGCCTAGGGATTGTCCCCAGCTGCTTTGAGCAGGGCTCTCCACTGCTCCAGGGCCAGGATTTATCCTGCTGTAAGCCAGCACAGATATCCATGCTCAGACCTGTGGGACTGGGTGAGAAAACCCCGATGGGACTCCTTGGCCCTGGGATAGGGGTGGATCCTTCACTATGGATCCTATCCTACATGTGAGGATAGAGCTGTGCTTTCCTGCTGCTGGAGTTTTGGGAGCCCTCGTGCAGCTCTGTTGTCATCTCGCCCCACACCTCCTCCCAGCTGAGCCCAGCACTCTGGTGACTTCAGCAATGACATCTATGGAAAGAGTGATAAAGCACTGGGATGGTTTGCCTGGGAAGGTGATGGAATCTCCATCCCTGGATGTGTTTAAAAAAAACTGGATGTGCCATGGTCTGGTTGAGGTTGGACTGCGATGGACTCTGTGATCTTGAAGGTCTCTTCCAACCTTGTGATCCTGTGATCTTGTGATTCTGTGATCCTATGAGTCTGTGACCCTGTGATTCTGTGATCCTGTGATCCTGTGATTCTGTGATTCTGTGACTCTGTGATTCTGTGATTCTGTGATCCTGTGATTCTATGATTCTGTGACTCTGTGATCTTCCCAGACATTTTCCCAGTAAAACTGATGGATTTATGGGGTGGATCACCCTTTCCCACGTGCAGGACTCCCGTGGGCTCTGAGATGGCTCTGCAGCACAGCCTGGGCTCTGTGCCTCACCTCAGGGCAGGGGAATGATGCTGCCAGGGCAGAGCAGGGGCTGCAGGTCCCATCCTGGGATTGCTGAGCTCCCCCCATGCCTGTTCCCAGGGCTGCCATCCCTGGGGAGCCCTGGGGAGGCAGCTGGGAGGGCTGAACCCAAGCAGTGCCTTCTGCCACGGGGACCGGCGCGTCGAGGTGTCCATAATTCACAGCAGCCCGAGCTGAGCTGCTGGTGATTGTTCCCAAGGCTGGGATTGTCACTGGGGACAGAGCCAGCATCCCTCCCTGCCCTTCCCAACTCCTCAGCTTCACAGCCTGCACAGGGATGGGCTTGGCCTGGGCTCTGACCTCCTGCCTGCTGCCAGTGACATCCCAAGGTGTGCACACTCACCTGTCCTTGCACACCCACCTGTGCCCACTCATGCCCATGACACAACTCTTCCCTCTCCTTGGTGTGGGCACAGCAGGGGGATTCAGGCCTGACTCTGCTCAGAAATGTGAGATTTTGAGGTTTTGGGTCAAGCTCTGCCCGTCAGGACATCAGGCAGCTGCACTGGGTGTCTGGCAGAGGTTTGGGGCCGCATGGGCAGTGTGGTTATGGGCACAGGCAAAGATGGTTTGGAGGGAAGCCTGAGGCTTGTCCCAGCCGTGTCACATCCTGGCTCACAAGCACTGTCCATCCAGGGCCAGCCTCGAGGGTCACCTACAACCAAAATGTAGCACCAGTTCTCCTCCTTTCTGGGGGCAGTGCCTGGGAAGAAGCATCCCCTCACCCCTGCACAGAGCAGGCTTTGCTCCAGCTCTATCACTGCACCAAGTTCTGGTGTTAATCAGGGTAATTGATGCCAGGGTGGATGAGCTGTGAGCTGGAGGGACTGCAGGGTGGGTGGAGGGCTGAGTGGTGCCGGAAGCGTGGCTGATATCTGCCCTTGGGCACTATCTTTGTCACACTCACAGTTTCCCATGCTGGCTTTGGGAGATAGGCCTGGGGCAAAGCAGAGGGAAAACACCCCAATTCCCAGCCTGGGGGCTTTGGTGTGCGTGATCCCCCCTCATTTATGAACCTGAACCTCTCCCCATGCACAGAGCAGCCCCCTGCCTTAGCTCTACCCCACACTGGTGAATCCTTGGGATGTGAAACTCCTTCTGCACCCCCAATGTGTTTTGCCCCCCCATAAACACTCCAGGATGTGATGATGTCCTGTGGCAGGGTGCTGGGGTTTCTCACTGCAGAAGATTCCTCTCCTGGTGATTCATCTCCCCCTCTGTGGAAGCTGGAGCTGGTTTGGAAATGTGCATCCCAGCTGCCCACAGCTGCAATTGGTGCTTTCCAGGGATGCAGGGTCAGGACTGGCCTCCTCCTCCTCCGTCGTCTGCAGCCTCATCTGTCAGTAATCAGAATCAGTGCTCTGAATCTGCACTCTGGGGTGGGGAGGGAAGGTTTTTCCGAGCCCCTGGGTCAGGGCTGGGTGCCAGAATGGGAGCAGGACTGGGAGCATGGCCACAGCCTGAGCCTTGTGGCACTGGCTGCTTCCCCAGCTGAAGGGGAAACTGAGGCACGAGCTGCCCTGGCCACTGCTATGGTGGGGAAATCAGAGCCAGGCACCTTGAGCATGGTTTTTCTTTACCATTTGTTTATTTTCTCGCACGCTCCCCAGGCCGTGCTCTTTTGCAAGCCGAGGGTTTTTCGTAAGAAGAGGGACGGGGAAGTTTTGCAAGCTCAGAGATCCTGCACGTGCCTTTGGAAACTGAGCCTGACCTCGGGGCTCGGTGGCTGCGCTGTCACTGTCACCTTCCCCTTTCTGCCTGCAGCGACGAGGCTGAGATGTCACTGGAGGCAGGAAGGGACAACCCTGCCCTGAGTGTGCTTGGGCAAGCTGGGTGTGGGCAGGGAGGTGAATCACTGCCACAAGGAGCACCAGGAGGGGAGCTGGGACACGGTGGGGTGGTGAATCCAAAACCAATTTTGAGGCACTCTGAGCCTCAGTGCTTCTGATTCCTTGCCAGCCAAGCAATCCCCCAGTCCCCCATGCTTGCAGAACCACTGACCCCACTGGGGATGTGTCTGGAGCTGTGTTTGGATGTGAGCTGGATTTCAGAGCAGCAGGATCCAGCTGTGCCCACCGACCGCCACATCTGCACCTTGTGGGTGCTGGTGTGCACCTGGCTGGTGTGAGGCTGGCTCCTGCACAGAATTCCCCGTGCCACATCCCATCCTCCTCCCCCTGGCATGTGGCTGAGTGCTCTGGAAGGACTCGGTTACCTAATAGGAAGGGGTGGGGGTGGCTGTGGGTGTGATAAATACACGCAGATAATTTTACTTCAGGGTAAGTCAATAAATTACTAAAGAGCCTTTGATTGTGCTCTCAGTGGTGCATGTTGATTCAAAAACCTAAGACATTTAGCCTCAATTATGTCTATTTGTGTGTCTTTCCTGCCTCTCTTCTCTGCAGTGCAGGGGAAATAACCCTGCCTTGTCTGCGTTCCCACACCTCTCCCACCTCGGCCGCGCTCCAGATTTCACTCCTGTCCTGATAACCCTTCCAGCGGCGAGTGGGAGAGGACCAGCTCTTGGCACAGCTCTCTGTGCTTGACCAAAAGCACTTGGAGCAAACTCTCCCTGCAAGTGGCCAGCCCCCAAGGTGCCAGCCGAGGCAGTGGGATGATTTGAGGCCGGGATTGTGGCTTCCCCTGTTCCCCCTCACAGTGCAGATACAAAACCACCTGCAGAAGGGCAAACCACGCAATATGAGGACACCAGAACCCTAAAAGCGTTTCCTTTCAGCATTTCCAGCCCAAGCAGCCCTGCCCTGGCACGGCAGCAGCCTCGTGTGCTGGAGCGAGCTCCCGCGGGGCAGCGCTGCGGGGATGCTCGGACCACACAGCTCCCTTAAGCCGCTGAGAATTGGGCTTTAAAGGCGAGTTGGCACCGCTGCTGCGTGCGCTGGGTGGCTCGGCTGGGGACGTGTCGCCACGCGAGGGAACAGCTCGCTATCAAAGGAGACAGGGGCTGAGCCAGGCATCAGCTCTGCTCCGCTCCAGGGCGGTGTGTGCCCGTTCCAGAGCGCTCCCAGGGATGGAGGAGCTGGCATCGCTGCTGTTCCCAAGTGGGCAATGCAAACTCAGGCTGAGTTCATGGTCAAAGCCCCTTCTGCGATGGGAGCTGCCAGGCTGAGCTCATTCCAATGGGAAGACGATGGTTTCGTTCTGGGAAACATCAGCAGAGGGTCATTAATCGCGGGGCAGGGAGCTCTGTGTGTGCCGGGCTGCGATGCGGGTTCAGGACGATGTGGATGTGCCACGGAACCTTCCCTGGCCATTCTGAGCCAGCCTGGTGCTGTTCCGTGAGTGTGCAACAGGCACTGGGATGGCTCTGGCAAGCACAGGGCATCATTCCTGCCTCTGGCCTGGCTACATGTTTGTGCATGCAAATTTGACAGTGGCTTTTCAAGTGCAAATCTCCCGTGAAAACAAAAGGGCCCCAAAATCGGAGCGCAGGGTGCCTTGAATTGAGCTGTTCTTGCAACATCTCCCCAGATCCTGCTTCCCGTGCCTGCAGAGGAGCACCCAGCACCTTTTTCTTTGTGCTCTGCCACCTATTTTTAGCTGGCAGGGAGGAAGCACGATTACCCCGAGGGAACACCCACCCTCAGCAGACACTTCTGCTCGGCTGAGCTGACACACGGCTGAGCGTGCCCGGCTGCTCGGGGCTTTGCTTCAGCGCAGGTTGGTGCCTGATGGGATCAGACAGGGAAAGGGAACAGCACGGGGATGTGGCAGGGACATGCAGTGCTCACACGGAGGGTCTGACCCCCCTCCAGTCCCAGCCTGCGGGCAGGGAGGGACAGAGCTGCTGGGGTGCAGGTGTTTGCATCAGGAGGAGAAGTGTAATCCCCAAACGTTCCCAGCGCCCAGCCTGGCTTCTTCCACATCCTTGCTGCCATGGTGCCTTCCCCAGGCAGGCTGTGAGGCTCCTGGAAGGCAGGAGCACTCCTGGCCAGGCTCGGGATGTGGGATGTGGCTGCAGTGGGACATCAGCTCCGAGGAGCTGGGTCACACCAGGAGCCCCCCACCATGCAAACTGTCCCCACTGCACACACCTGGATGCCTCCGGAACCTCTCATCAGTGTGGGAGACCCATCAGCAGGACAGGAGGGTGGCACAGATGGTGACACAGGGGTGTGACAGCGTTCCCAGCCCGGGAGCGCATCCACAGCCCCGGGGCTCCGCGCACCGCAGCCAGTGAGTCACTCCCAGGGCTATTTTTACCCCCCGGGGCAGCCTCGCCGGGTCGTTCCCGGTTCCTAATTGCTGTGATGAGACCTTCATAAATCTCACCCGAAAGAGGAAGTCTGGGAAATCGAAATTTGCCGCTGCGAGGCTGGGCCGGGCTGGTGGCACAGAGCCGGGGCTGCTGTGGCCAGAGGAGGCTGAGGACAGAGAGCCCCGACCTGAGACCCGCTGCCCTTCACACCTTGCACCGCAGAGTTCCCCACTGGGATGTTTTGGCTGACATTTAACCACCGGAACAGACTTCTTCCACCTCCTCCTCTGTTCCCAGCCTCTCCCTGCTTCCCTTAGTGCTCCCAAACTCCTGGAGCGGCCAAGCCGAGCCGAGCCAAGCCGAGCTGAGCCAAGCCGAGCCCAGCCAAGCCGAGCCCAGCCAAGCCGAGCCCAGCCAGTGCAGGGGAGCAGTGCTGGACGGGAAAAGCCAACCCCTGATCTCTTGCCCAAAAGTCACACCACACCCAAGTGTCTGAAAAAGCTTCATTGAACAGTTTGTTGGCTATTTTTGTCAGTGTCTCTGCCCTTCCTGGCTGGAGCTGAGACCAGAAACAGCAACACCACGATGGAGAGGACGAGATGACCATGCCCAGAGACCAGAAACAGCAACACCACGATGGAGAGGATGAGATGACCATGCCCAGAGATCAGAAACAGCAACACCATGATGGAGAAGATGAGATGACCATGCCCAGAGACCAGAAACAGCAACACCACGATGGAGAGGATGAGATGACCATGCCCAGAGATCAGAAACAGCAGCACCACGATGGAGAGGATGAGATGACCATGCCCAGAGACCAGAAACAGCAACATCATGATGGAGAGAATGAGATGACCACATCCAAGGCATGGATGGAGGAGAAAGGCTGGGAGATCCTGCCGGCAGGGTGCTGGAGGTGTCCTTGGGCCTTGCTGCTCAGGATTTTCTGTATTGGGTGATGGCTGGAGGGTCCTGCTGATACTGTTTGGTAGTGGGCTGTGGGCTGGAATCAGCCTCCAGCAGAGATAAGCAGAGCACAGAAACATTGCCATCTGCTGACACGTCCGGGCGCTCCCGCTGGCCCCGGCCGTGCTGCTGGTCACCGTTTGCAGCGGGAGCAGGATGCAGGAATAATCACTTTTACAGGATGTGGGCTCTGCCCTCACCAGGCTGATGTCCCCATCAGGGACAGCTGTGGCAGGGCCAGGTGTTTGGCACCACTGTGCAGCACATCAGCTCGAGGCCGTGGCGATGGAGGCCGAGCTCTGAGCTTGGTGCTGCAGGTGCTCTCTCTGCTGACCATCCAGGAGATGGTGGAGGGCTCTGTGCCCATCCCCAAAGAGTTAATGAACCTTCACCCTTCACTTCAAAGTGTGGGGCAGCATCCAGCACGGCAGCCTCGTGCAGACAGAGAGGGCAAGTCTGGGTAATTGCAGCTCTGATGCAAGCGCTGCAGAGGATTTGGGAAAATGCGCACTTGGCTGCAAAAAGGAGTTTTGATTCCCCTCAGCCTGTTCCCCCCTGAGCTCCCCCCGGTGCCCTCCAGCTACAGAGCTTGGAGATGCGTGTCTTGGACTGGATTTGCTTTGTTTCAAGTTCCCTGGGAATCTGGCACTGGTGTCTCCCAGAGGAAAGGTGCCTCCAGTTTCTGAGCGCCGGGGTTTTGCCATGGTGGGCAGAGAGCTGGGAGCTCCCCGCTGCTCTGGGGTCTGCAAACAGCATAACAGCATCCCCAAAGAGTCAAAATGCAAACCCACAGCCCAATGGGGACCAGCCAGATGGCAGAGTTATCCTTGCATGGCTCTGGGATCTCCACAGGCAGCCCTGGTAGGGGAAGCTGATGGCCAGTGGGATTTGCTTCCCCCATCCCAGGGGATGCAAACACCCAGCACAACAGGAGCAGGGAAAGCTCATGGCCAGTGGGATTTACTTCCCCCATCCCAGGGGATGCAAACACCCAGCACAGCAGGAGCAGGGGAAGCTCATGGCCAGTGGGATTTACTTCCCCCATCCCAGGGGATGCAAACACCCAGCACAGCAGGAGCAGGGGAAGCTCATGGCCAGTGGGATTTACTTCCCCCATCCCAGGGGATGCAAACACCCAGCACAGCAGATGGAGAGGGAGGTGCAGCTCCCAAATCTTGCAGAAGAAGACACAGACACAGATGTGGAGGGACATGTTTGGCCTGTCCCACAGCTGGATTCAGATGAGCTCCCAGAGGCTCATCCCCCCCAAGCTCTGCCCTGAGAGATGAATTCTGGTACAGCAGGGCCAGAGCAGCTGCTCTGAGCTCAGAGCAACCTTGGCTGGGTGGAGCATCCCAGGGCCATGGCCTGGGCTCTCCTCTGGCCAAGCACATTTCCCTTCCCCAGCCTGGCAGCAAAGGCAGTGTTTCACTCTTGTGTCAACATTTGGAAGAAAAAGGGGGGAAATAATCATTTCTGTCAAACCCTGGGAATGTGGATGCCTCGAAAACAAATAGAAGCTCTGTTTCTTCAGTGAAAGGCCGTTGTAAATCTGGTTGGCTGCCAAAAAGTGATAAAAATGATTGCTGTTCCGGCACTAGAGGAGAGTTTTGTTGGAAATGTCACCCCCCCCACGCACCCTCCTCCCAAATCTCAGTTTTATGAAAACACCATTTTTTATCAGTAGCCTGGCAGGCAGATGTTTGGCCTGGGCCCCCACTGGAGGCCAGATGCACCCAAATTGCCATTCCTGCTTAATGTCATTTATTGACTGACAGCTGTCAGTCACCTCTGCTTTCCAGGAGTTAATTATGCTCTGGAGATCAGATTTCCTCCTGTCCTGGACTTCCCTGGTGTGTGAGGGCAGATATTTCCAGGTAAGGATCCCCATTCCCAGGTACCACTCCCCACCTGGCAGTGTCCAGCGTGGGGAATGTGGGATGGGCAAAGGGAATGGGCCACAGGAATTGTGGCTTTGCCAGGATGAGCCGTGGCCAGTGGCTGGGGAAAAGCCATTATCCCTGGCCAGTGCAGCAGCTGCCTGCTGGCACAATCCCTGACTCTGGAGCCTGCAGGAGGGAGGATGCTCCCTGTCCACACTCTCGCTTTTCAAAGGGCACAAGGAAGAGGGGTTGTGTCATCTGAGCTGTGAGCTGGACCTGTCAGGGCTCATCCCTTGTTTATTTAGGAGCAGTGGCAGCTTTCCAGCCAGTTGTTTTCCTGCTATTAAACTCCCAACCTTTTGTTCCAAGGCATTGCCCAGGCTTGGGCAGCTCACATCTCAGCTGGGGCAGCATGGAGCCCTGTTCAGGGAGCAGGGCAGGGACAATCCATGAGGGCAGCTCAGTGTCCCCTCTGCTCATCTGGCACAGCTGCTTGGGGCTTTCCAGGTGTGCCCATATCAGGCTGGGAGCTCCATGAGGGCAGCTCAGTGTCCCCTCTGCTCATCTGGCACAGCTGCTTGGGGCTTTCCAGGTGTGCCCATATCAGCTTGGGAGCTCCCAGCCTGGGTGAGTGCAGCAGGGACAGGGACAGGAGGGACATTCCAAGCCCTGACAGCGTCACTGGCACAGGGATGTGGACATGCAGATCAGTTCCCTAAAAATCACCGGTTTGAAGGTTGGGTGTGAACACTTCCAGCCCCATTGCAGGACCATAATCTTTATAGAAACATTTTAAACCTGCTAGGAGACAAACCAAGAGAGGGACCAGAGTGGGGTTAAAGTGTTTGGGGGCAGCATGAAGGACTGAGCTTTGAACTCATATTCCTCTCCACACCTGCACAGAGGAGCAGAGAAAAGAGGCGAGGAAGGAGCTGGGGTGAGCGCTGGGGTGAGCTCATGGCCACGGGAGCAGCAGCACATCCCAGTGCCTGGGGGAGCCCAGCTCTGCTGCTGCGGGGACCTGCCCGGGCACAGCCGCTTCCCTGGCTGCTCTTCTGGAGGATGAGGATCCCACGGTGCCCATCCTCCTCCTCCGGGGGAGGAGCCGGCAGGTGGAGTGCCCGGGGCCACAATTCCCCATCAAAAACCCACACGCGTCCCGGCTCGATAAGGAGGCGAGAGCGAACCCCCGGGAGCCGTCGGAAACGCGGCGCTTTTACTGGGAGAGCCCCAGGCAAAAAAAGCCCGTGCCCGGCTTCCAAGGTGCGTGGTGGTTGTTTTTGCACACTCAGACATAAATTAATTGAGAGAACACCCAGCTACCCGGGTGGATTTGTCTCTCCGGTTTCTGGAGCATCCACAGGTGGTGCGGGAGGGCTGCCGGGGGCACTGCTGGGCGGGGAGTGCCTTTGCAAAGCTCTGGACATTAATTTTGAAGCAGACTGTGTCTTTTTAGTTCAATTCTGCGGCCAAGCCTCATCTTTATTCAGGAAAAAAACTCCCTTTTAGCAATTGCAGCCTCACCTAGGGAAGGCAGGTAGGGAAGGAGCAGACTCCCTCCAGCTGCCTTCATCTGCTCCTGAGCCATATCCTAGTGCAAGATGCTGCAGGAGGGTCAGGAGTGCATCCTTTTAACATCTCCCCCTTCCTGAATTTCATGTGCTCACCATCAGGCAGGGAGCAGGGAGCAGGAGCTGATAAAATGGGGTTGCTGGGAGTGTGGCCCATCTCCTGCTATTTCACACACAGCAGGCTCTGCACAAGGCAGGACTCCCTGAGCTGGATCCATGGTGAGCTGAGCTCCTTGGCCTTTATTTTAATGTCAACCAGGCAGAATTCCCCTGCATGACCCCAGGGATGCAAGCAGGGAGATTTCCCAGAGAGCTGAGCTTGCTTTCTGTGGTTTCCCCTCTCCAGGGGGATCCAGATGGGCACAGGGCCCTCCTGGGGATGTGTCCTGAAGCTCCTGCCCAGATCAGACCCCTGCAGGGAGGCAGCACCCATGGAAAACGCAGTGGCTCCGTGTCTGCAGCCACTGATGGTTTATGCCCAGACATGTCCCACAACCTGCTAGGAGAGAGCTGTGTTCCACTGCTTTCCTTCTTCCCAGTGCTGCACTGGTGGAAGGAGAGGGAGGACATGTCCAAAAACACCTGGAGAAGAGTCTGGTCCTTCCCAGCCAGCGAGGAGAATTCACTCTCTCAACTGGTGCTGCCATAAATGCAAACAGCCAGAACAAGTGGGGGGAGTGAGACCCTCTGATCCCCACAGCTCTGGGAGATGAGGGGAGAGGGGTTTTCACTGCCTGCTTGAGAAGCAACAAGTTCTCTCTGCTGCTTCTTTATCCACAGCCCTCTCCTAGGCCAGTCCCTGCAGCTGGCTGCACCATGGGCAGGGAGGTGACAACTCCTGGGAATCCTTGGAGGTGGATGGACACCCATGACAGGCACCCAGGGAATTTCTGACCTTGGAGATGGATGGACACCCATGACAGGCACCCAGGGAGTTTCTGACCTTGGAGATGGATGGACACCCATGACAGGCACCCAGGGAATCCTTCCTGTCCTGGGAGATGGATGGACACCCATGGGGGACTTGTGCTTGTAGTGTTTTGCTTGATTTACTTTCAAATTCAGAGGTTTTGAGGGTCCATCCTAACCAGGCTGGGGGACACTGGTGTGCAGTGGGGGCAGGGACAGGGACAGGGACAGGGACAGGGACAGGGACAGGGCCAGGGCTGCTCTGCAGGGCCTCAGGTGAGGAGCTGGGGTGCAGCCCAGCCCTTGGCATGTCCCCATGGGCAGCACAGTGCCCAACACGTGCTTGCAAGCCCAAGCCCAGGAACCTGCCACGTGGAGGGGATGGAGGAACCCAAAAATCCCAACTTCACCATAAAAATATCAATCATCTCCAAACATCCGTGCGATGCTGATCCTTCCCTCCCTATTTTCTCACGCTCTGAAGCTGGCAGCAGACACTGGGAAGCAGTGTTGGAACTTGTCCTGCCATCCCATCAAGGCAGTTTATCTGCAGCATCGAGCCCTAGAGCTAGAAGAGCTGCAAGCAGGGGCAAGGCACGCTCCTGCTTGCCGCTTTCCATTGCGTCACTTGCACACGGGCTGAGCGAGTGCCCCGGGGCCAGATCCCACACACACCACCCTGCCTGCCCCTGCAGAGCACAGCAGCGTCCTGAACCCCTGAGAGCAGCCAGGGACCCTGGTGACACCCCTGAGCATCACTGGGATCCTGCCCTGTGTGTCAGGAGTCAGTGTGTGTGCCTTGCGTGACTCTCCCAAAAGTCATCGTGCCAAGAGCTGCACGCTCAGGGTGACCCTGGATTTCTGACAGGGATGGGGACCTGGTTGGTGCCACCTTTGGAGCAGAGCATGGCTGGGATGGTGGGGACAGGAGGGAATGGTGGCACAGATGCCAGGTAGGGGATGATGAGGCACCTGCCTCAGTGTGGGATCCTGCTCAGAGCCAGCCCGGGTAATTAACACAATTACAATTATGAGGCAGGCTGCTCCTTGCCCCTCCCTTGCTGGCCGCTCCATGAACCAATGGATTTGAAAAGTCAGCCACCCTTCTCCACACCCCTCAGCCGCAGCCCTGGCAGCCCCAGCTGCCCATGGCTTCCAACACAAAACTCCTGAGATCCTGGGCAAGGATCCAGTGCCTGCCTGGGCCACGTGGCACCAGCATTTTGGGGATGACAGCATGGTGACCACTGTCACCAGGGCCACAAAACCTGAGAATCTGACCCTTCCCACCTCTGGCTATGCCCAAGCCATCCCTCAGTTTCCAGGGAAGTTTGTGACTCCATCCTGGTAACTTCAGATCAGTCCAGGTTCCTGCCAGATGGATCCCCGTCTTCACATAAAACCTGCCCCTGAAACATTCTTTTATCAACAAGGGGAAAAAAAGATCTCAGCAAAGCTTTGTGTCCCACTGCAGCAATTCCTGGCAGAGCTGCAGAGCCGTGGGCAGCGTGGTGGGACGGCAGAGCTGCCCTGAGCCCGTGGGACTACGGTGTCACAGCGCACAGGGGCTGGCACGGCTGGAGCTGGGGCTCAGGGGTGCTCAGAGCACCAGGAGCAGCCGAGCCAAGGCAGGAAACCCTCCTGGTTTCCTCCACACTCAGAGCTCGGATGGTTTCTCGTGCGTGGGTGCTCTGCTGTCGAACAAGGCAGCGCTCCCCACGCGGTGGCTCTGAGGTGACACCAGCAGTGACACCCTGAGTGCCTCTCTGACCTCTCCTTCCACTGCCTACGCGCAGGAAGCTGGCAGCAAACAGCTCTGAGGCTGTCCCTGCTGGGTCACAGGAGGCTGGATTCGGTCCCTGACTCTCCTGCACAGACACAACACTGCTGGGTGTGGGGATGGGGTGTTTGTAGGGTTTGGAGTGGCAGAGGGACCCTAAGAGCAGCAGGAAGCTGCTTTGGCTTCTGCAGAACCCACACGGCCAGAGGAAGCTTCTCTCCACAAAGCCAAACATTAAAATGTGTTATTTTATTAATCAAACCCCTGGCACCCCCCTTCAGGGAGTGGTGCAAGGTGAGGAGCTGCTGTAAAATGAGAAGCCCCTGCTGGCTGGCGCTGAAAGAGTGAAAAGCAAACACTCAGAATATTTGTCTTTGGCCGGCCTAGGGCTTGTTTTTCTGACAGAAAAAGATAGTTTTATTTCAAAATTACCAGAACTCTCTTGCTCCCCTGGGCTTGGTTATCCCAGTAGGTTTGTTCTGGGGCAGGTTTTCCTACCCTTTAAAAAAAAATAAAAGAAAAAGAAAATTTAAAAAAGCAGAGTTTGGTCATTTCCCAGCTTTTCTCAGTGGAATTGAGTGAGATTCCATCCGTGCAGGGCAGAGCTGGCTCGGGGCTGCCCCATCCCAACATCCTCACTCCGTGTCGGCCACCTCAGCCTTGGGCACGGGGAGCTGGGATTTGATGGGCAGGAAGAAGGAAAAAAAATAAACCAAACCAACCCAAAGAGGGCTGTTTTGATGGCAAGGACCCAAATGTCCCTCTGCACCCTGACCTTCATTGTGTGGGGAAGGAGGGAGCGACTGGGAAAACGTGATAAGGATTGCCCGGGGGTGACAGCGACACTGGGCTGGAGCCACACGTAGCAGCACATGCAGGGAGTTTGTCCCTGCTCAGGAATGTGGGATTCTGATGGTTTGGGATGGCAGCAGGGGCTCTGGCTGGACCCAGAAGGAATCACGGTGCAAGGAAAGCAGAAGAGTCAAGACTGGGAGAACTGAGGGGGAAGAGGCTGCTCTGGGGAGCTGCTCCAGGGAAAGTCGTCAAGGGCTCTTCCCTGTCCCCAAACTGGTGGGAAATCACTCCCTGGGGGCTTCTCTCACCCGGGACCCTGCCTCACCCCTCATCCAGGGTGCTTTGGGGACTCCTGTGCCCCAGGGCTGGGGGTGATGTGCTGTGCCACCCTCTGCTCCAGGGGTGATTAGGGCTGAGCTTTAACAGCCCCTCATTCGATGGGGCTGAAGAAGCTGTTTACATTCACCTTCCCCTGTGTTTGGTTTGTGATAGCAGCACAGCAGATGCTGTGGGTGTCCCGTTCTCAGCACATTCAGGGGGGTTTCCTATGGGAAAAGCGGCGATAGAGCCCTGGCAGGCGCCCATCCAGCTCTTCCCCTGTTTTTTTTTTAAATTTATGTTTAGCTTTTACCTCATCTCAAATAAAAAGAGTGATTTAAAACCCCTTGCAATAAAACAATTCAAACAGAAGCCGCTCTGCAGCGCTGTATAACGGGGGAGAAGGTTCTCGTTATTTGCTTAATTACAGGTTTTTGTTTGACGAGTACTTGTGGGTGAACTGTTTGCAAATAACAGCTGAGTTTATTCATGCTCAGAGTCCTGAGATTAGAGCTGGGAGACAGGAGCTGGAGGGTGCTCAGGGCTGTGGGTGACCCCTGGGAAGTCCCAGGAGGGGCTGGAGGGACCTGGGATGCTGTGCTGCTTCCTCAGAGAGCTGCAGGGCCGTGATGCTCCTCTGTTGGAGCTGCCTGCTTTAAACAATATGGTCCTAATCACGTGCAGTTTATCCTTTTATAAATTGCAGATAAGGATTAACTGCTTTATGGAGTCCCTGTAAAACACAGTCCATTAATGGGAGCGAGCTGAGGTTGCCTGGGCTTTGGAATCCTGGATTCAGCCTGCCAGGCCAGGCCACAGACTGCCAGGTGTTTCCTGACCCCCTCCTTGGTGTCTGCAGGAGATAACAGCTCTCCTTGGGGCTTCTTCCCCGCTTTATGATGCAGATAAGGGAGTTGTGGGCTGCCAGGTGCTCTGCTCATGCCGTGCTGAGGTGGATTCAGCCTTGGGATGGACATGAGATCTGTGTGAGATCAGTTTTGGGGCCACCCTGCTGCTGTGATGTCCCAGCACTGGAGCTTGGGGATGTCCTGAGAGCCTGGGCAGGGGCATGCAGCCCCAGCCTGGAAAAACAAAGTGCAGGACACAGAAACGTCCCTGCACCCACCCACACGGCAAAGCGCTCCCAAAGCGAAGAAATCCCAATTTTTGCAGCCTCAAACTGTGACCGTGCTGCAGGGGTGATGGAGCTGAAGGAATCATTCCCTGAGGAATGGAATGGAAGCACAGAAAGGCAGCACCCACTTCTCTGACCCTCCCACCCTGCCCGCTCCATGGAGCCGGGTCAGAGGGGCTGAGGCGCTGCAGGTGTTGAGGTGGGATCAGAGGGACGCAGGTGACTCAGGTGTGACTCAGGTGTGACTCAGGTGTGACTCAGGGCAGAGTCACGCAGCGCCCACAGCGCTGCCGGAGCCCGCTCCGCCCCAGCCTGCGCTCGGGTGATGCGGAGCCGGCACGGAGCCACCGCGATCCCGAGCCGTGATCTGCAGTGTGGGAAAAGCGCAATCGCTGCGAACAATCACAGGCAAAGCCGGCAGCAGCACGCAGAGAGCCAGCGAGGAATTTGGAGCCGCATTCCAGAGGAGGGGCTGGGAGCTGCGCCTGGAGTGCAAAAATAAATAAAAAAACCCAACAGAAACAAAACAAAAAACATGCTCCGATTTGTTTTGGTTTTTCTCCCTCTCTGCAGAGAGTTTGGCTTTCGAGTAAAGCTCGGGAGGGTGGCACGGAGGGAGCCAGGGTGGGCAGTGCTGTCCTGGGGGCACCGGGGACAAGGACAGCTCTGCTGTCCCCTCTCACCTCAGCCCTGCTCCCTCCCGGACAGCACCAGCGGGCAATAAATGTCCCATGTGCCAGCAGCCACCATCCCCAGGCTGGCACTGCCAAGGCTGCTGGCTCTGGGCAAGCTGCATCCCATCCCGTGACTCAGTTTCCCCCGAAACCTTGGAGTGCAGCGGCTTTGCCTTGGAGGGGACTTTGGGGACAGGGACATGTCGGTGTGTCCTCACAGGAGTGGTGGCACTCAGGAGCAGTGGTGGCCGCCAGGCTGGTGTCACTGGTCAGCCTTGCAGCTCTGTCATTCCCTCCCCTCCCAGCAGCTCCTCCCGGCTCTTCCTGACCCCTTTTTGCATTGCACGATAAAGAAAAAGCCGAACAGAGCAGGGGGAGAGGATGCTGGTGAGGCCAGGGGCTCGTGGTGACATGCAGCACAGCCCTGTGTCACCTCAGTGTGGCACAGAACAGGGCACGGGAGCTTCTGGAAGCTGCTCTGGCTCCGACCTGGGCTTGCCAGGAAGGTTTTCTGTCGCTGCAGGGACACGGTTAAGGCTGTCCTAGAGAGCCCTGGAGGTCACCAGCAGTGCTGCCGGTGTCCCCTCACCCAGGAAAGGCGGTGTGAGACAGATCCAGAGGGCTGAGAGAGACAGGAATTGGTGTGAGGGCTGAGAGGGGACAGGAATTGGTGTGAGGACTGAGAGGGGACAGGAATTGGTGTGAGGGAGACCCAGAGGGGACAGGAATTGGTGTGAGGGAGATCCAGAGGGGACAGGAATTGGTGTGAGACAGATCCAGAGGGCTGAGAGGGGACAGGAATTGGTGTGAGGACTGAGAGGGGACAGGAATTGGTGTGATGCAAACTCAGAGGGGACAGGAATTGGTGTGAAGCAGATCCAGAGGGGACAGGAATTGGTATGAGGGAGATCCAGAGGGGACAGGAATTGGTGTGAGGCAAACCCAGAGGGCTGAGGGGGGACAGGAATTGGTGTGAAGCAGATCCAGAGGCTGAGAGGAGACATGAATTGGTGTGAGACAAACCCAGAGGGGACAGGAATTAGTGCGAGGCAGACCCAGAAGCGGCAGGAATTGGTGTGAGGGAGATCCAGAGGGGGGACAGGAATTGGTGTGAAGCAGATCCAGAGGGGACAGGAATTGGTGTGAGGCAAACCCAGAGGGGACAGGAGTTTGGATTTCCACAGATTCACGGCCACCTCCACATCCCTGGTGCCCATCTCCACCAGCATCACCCTCCAGGCGGGCAGAGGCTCCTCCCGGGGCACAGGGAGGGATAATTGGCAGGGTGTGCTGGTGCCCTGGGCCGTGTTTCACTCCTTGCTCCAGGCAGAGCAGCCATCAGGGAGCTAAGAGCACTCAGTTGTTCACTGATGCTTTTCTTTGAAGCCCTCATTCATCCTCCAAGGTCTGTATTGATTGGGGACTCCAGGAAAGCATCTGCCCTTCTCTGCCTTCATCAATGACTTTCCCACATTAATCCACCTCTTCCCTTGATAACCACACTAATTACTGACAGCTCAGTTGGCTCTGGCAGGGCGGTGGAGGCTGGGAAGAGGAACCTGCTGCAGCCTGGCTGTGCCTTAAAGCTGCAGGTCTGTCCAGAAACAGGTCCTGGTGCTGGGAGGAACTGGCCAAACTGGGAATGTGAGCACCATGGCATGGGGCTGGCCGAGAGCAGCACAGAAATGGGGGGAGAGGTGTTTGCTTTCCATTTTTGAGGCTTCTGTACTTGCAGCAATGTATCTAAATAGTCTAAGCCATAATCTGTATCAAGTGCACCAGTCAAACTATATTTAGCTGTTTTTCTATATATTTAAATTTAATTTTAATTTTCCATATTTCTTAGTTTAAACCATTATGTACAACAGGTGCACTGAATAAGCCATTTTAAAGTATTTTTCTGCAGTCTGTCAAGCTTTCTAAAAATCTTCAAGGCTGCTAAAACATAAATTGTACTAAATTGGGAAAGAAGAAGCTAAAAACAAAAATGCCAAAATTAAAAAGCCCAAAACAAAGGTAAGCAGTGATGCTCTGCACTACAACCAATCATCTTACCTGAAAAACTCGTGCAGAGCACGTGGACAAGATAAAGGCACCAGTCAAAAAATGTGTGATTGCATGAACAGTAGTTTAAAAATGTATAAGTGGGATGCACATCCACCCTCCCTGCCTGCATCAGCACAGGCCTGGGGCTTCAGGGCCTTTCTCTCTTGTGCTGCAGGGTGTTTTAGACCACCACGGGAGGTTCACACCCTCAGCCTGGGGTGGTCTAGGCATGAGATGAGATCTTTTCCATGTCTCCATCTGGGTTTCCTTGAGGGGAATGAGAAGGACACAGTTCTTTGACTTCAGCCAAGGAATCCCACGTCCAGTGAAGAAATTATTCCTGATATCCAATCTAAATCTGGTGCAAATGAAGCAGGAATGGTGCTGTAAGCAGAGGAGGAAAACTCTCCTGCAAGGAGGTGGTGGCTTCCAGCAGTGCCTGTGGGGACAGGGCTGGCAGGGGGACATGGGGGCTGTGCTGAGCCCCCAGAAGGGACAGGACACCCCAGGCTGGCCCCCACCGTGCCCCTGCAGCCATCCCTGAGGTGGAGCCGCCATCTAGTGACACATGGAATGGCTTCCCCAGGGCAGTGGTGGCCCTGTCCCCTGCTTGTCCCTGTCCCCACCCCCCCCAGCTCCTCAGGGTTGGGAGGACAAAGCCAGAGCCAGGTGCAGGAGCAGGATTGGGGTCCCCTCTCCTCACTCTTTCAGTGCATAATCCCCAAAGTGCAAAAACAGTGTTGGGTTATTAATTTATCTAATAATAGAACCATTGAGGTTGGAAAGCCCTCCAGGATGATGGGTAACCCAGCACCAACCTGTTCACCATGTCCCCAACATCCCACACACCTTTTGGACCCTGTTCCCCCTGGACACCCCCTGAGAGCAGCTCAGAGGAATATCCCAACCCTTTGGATGCCCAGCACGAGGGGCTCACCCCTGTCCCCGGCAGTGACAACCAAAGCTTGCCTGTCCCCACCCCAAGCTGCTCCTTCTGCACATTCAGACCCATCACCATCATATCTTTAAACCCCCCACACCCTCTCCTTTCCGCCTCAAAAACTGAACAAAGGCTGTGGCCGTCCCGTCTCTTGTCCCCCTTCCATTTTCCTCCCGCTGGCTGCCGAGAAAAGGGATTCAGCCGTGCCCAGCGCTTGTGAAAAGCCCCCGCCTGCCTTGTGTTTTATGAAGGAAAATCTCCTTGGGAGAGCAGCCAAACGTTCCCAGCCTCCTGCTGGGTGTTTCAGACGGGAGGATGCGAGGGCAGGCGGCCCCCCGGGTGTGGGGGGAGCGTGGGGGGACAGGGATGGGCTCTGCACAGCCCCCGATTGCAGGGCAGAGCAGAGCAGGAGGTCACTGCGGGGCTGGGGTGGCTCTGTCTCTCCTCGAGGGAGGGAGTGTTGCTGTGGGATGGGGATGCTGAGATGGCCGCACATCCCTTGGGGAAGGATTGGGAAGGTGGGGCTGTGCGTGCTGTGAGCTGGGTGCTGGGTGCCATCCCTCCATTATCCCCATCCTTTTCATCTCCTTTTCCTTTCTCCTCTTCCCACACTCCCCCTCTCAGCATCTCTCCTGGACCACACATCCCCACGCACTGCAGACCTCTCAGACCCAGCAACTCTTTCAAAGGCATCCAAGAGGCCCCGGGGGCTCCAGCCCACCAAATCAAACTCAAATTTGCAGCTTATATGCAAACATGATGTGTGTGGACGCCGAGGCTCTGCTGGCACACACAGCAAGTAAACAGAAACACATGGCTGGGGCTGGAAGAGCTGGGAGCTTTGGGGAGGGATTTTCAGCAGATCTGGGGAGGGATTTTCAGCAGCAGCACCCAAAGTGGGACTGACTCACCCCCACTGCAGCTCCATGGGTGCATTTCCCACCCTGTGTCCATGGCAAGGCTCTTCTTGAGGGCTCAGGGAGAAAAACAGAGATTCCTACTCTGTAGCTGAACCAAAAACCACAAGGGCAAATTCAGACAGACCCAAAGGGAGAATCGCTGCCATGTTTCCTTTTCTGGTTCATTGTGCTCCACACGAAATTAAAACCTTCCTTTCTTTCTTGGGGGCCATTCAATATCCTTTAAAGGCTTTTTCTCTTTCTTTTGAGGCTGGGAGCAATTTCTCAGGGAAAATGCTGCTCACCCAAAAGCACGTTTCGTATCTGACAATGATGAGACAAAAAACATTTCGCAGCTCAAGAATTAAACTTGTTGTTGGCAAGCCTTGGTGCAAAGTATTTCAATGTTTTTATTGCATCCATCCTCCCTCCTCTTTCCCTGTGAAGCTGCTGCCTCAATTTGACCCGCACCAGCAGACAGCTTCACACGTTTTCCAACTTTGAACCTCTTATTTGTGAAACCAAAGAAGCGTCTGCTCCAGCACAGCCCAGCTCCCTCTAGCGCGGCTCTCCCACTCCACCTTCCTGTCGCCTGGAGATGCTGCTGCTCCTTGCTTTACATATTTTCTCATCTAAAGTTTCCTGAAATGTGTTTTTTGAGGTTTAAAAAAATACCGAAAAAAGAAAAAAAAATTTTTAAAAATGGAAAAAATTGTAAAAAGCCTCTGGCCCTCCAGCGCTGCCCCTGCTGCATCCCAGATGTTGTGGTGTGGGGACCCAGTGGTGGCAGAAGGACATTCCCTGCAGAGCCTGTGCTATCCAGCAATGGAATTCATACATTTTTTTGCACGACAGCACTCCCCCTTTCCAGAATTTTCACCTCTCTGAAGCAGACAGGGGTGAAGGAGGGCAAACCTCCCTGCTGCCTCTCCCTTTGGACAGCGGTGTGAAGTGCACCCTCCAACCCCAACATTCCCTCTCCTTGGGCTTTCCCAGCTGGAAAATCCTGGTGAGCCTTTGGGGGAAGGCAGGGGGGGCTGGAGATGGGAGATTTCCATCAGGGAAAACGTGGAGGCTTTTCCAAGTGCAGGAGCAGCCACAGTGCGGTGTGCTTCCCCTTCCTAAGCAAGCACAGCAGCTCCTGCTCCTCCCAAGGAACCACTCGTGTGTCTCTCCCCTTCCTCCTCCTCCTCATGGTCTGTATTGAGTCCAAACCCTTTTGCACAGCTCCCAGGGTTGTTTTTGGGGCAGGGCATTAATAACAATGTGCAATGTTAATATCAAATAATGAGGGCACTGCTGGAGCAAACCCTGCCCCTCTGGGGGCTCTGCCTCCAGACAGGATTCACATCCTGAGGGGGATCCAAGGAAAAGCTGCCAGAGGAGGGCAGAAGGAGGCAGAGCATCCCTGGGAGCCTGCTCTGGTGGCTCTGCTCTGTCACATCGTCACCCCCTCGCCCCGGGGCTTTTGGGGTCGCCAGGCTCTGCCCAGCCCCTCCTTTCCAGGGATGATTTGGGGGTAAGTGTTCCCACACCTCTCGTTCCCAGGAGGGAAGGGAGATAAGGGCTGGCAGGGGATGGATGTCTCCTTGCCCTGCACATCAAAGCCCCGAGTTTATCTGCAGCTCCTGGCTGGGTGTGGGGCTCCTTTCAGCCAGGCTGTCAGGGGAAGGGCTCAGGGCTGTCCCATCAGTAATTTGGCCAAAGTCTGGGCACTGAGCAGCCCTGCCAGAATTTGTGTGTCCCTGAGGTGAGGGGTGAAGGGACACGAGGGAACTGTGGGTCCAGGTGAGTTTGAGGCTGGAAGTGAAGCTCTTTGCTCCCTATTCTATGAGAGGATGGTGGGAACACCTGGAGGGCTCCAGCTCTGGCACAGGGAGATGGATGGGCTCAGGGTGCAGAGGAGGCAGCACAGCCCATTGAGGAGGAGGATGAAGCACAGCAGGAGGTTAAAAGTCAACATCTTTCCCTTTCCCAGCTCCTCCAGGTCAGAGGGAGCTTCCCAAGGTTATCAGCTGGGGTCAGGCACTGGGGGAAGGCAGTGAGAGGTTGGGCTGCCAGGACAGGGGGGCTCAGCCACCCCTGAGGGACCGTGGGGACACTCACCATGGCCTGATGCTGCTCCTGAGCTGGGACAGGGCTCACACACATCCATGGGTGCAGAAACACTGAAGGGGGACCAAACCTCCCAGCAGAGAACTGCAGGGTCTGTGCTCTGAGTGACAAATGGGGACCCCAGTGGAGGCACAACCTGAGCCCCCAGCATCCTGCCTGAGCTCTGGGGAAGCTCTCAGAGCCCTCTCAGCTGGGTGGGTGTCAGATGAGGCCCGGACTCTGCTGCAGTTACTGTGTTTTGATATCGTTAATGTGACAAGTTGGATTAATTAAGTGTGTTTGGAGGCGTTCCTGCCTTTCCCAGGGCTTTTACTTCAAAGGGAAGCAAACCACGAGAGCATCTCCCTGCCTGCAGTGACCCTGTGGGCCTTGTCAAGGATTTTCAGGAGCATCAAAACTCTTCCTGCTGCTAAATCTGAGGTCTAGCCCGCAGCAGCCATGGGAACAGGGCTGGAGCTTGCTCCCCATTGCCCACTGGACTTTCTGTGCTCCTGTCTGGCACTTTCCCTCCTGGCTGTGACCTGGGAGTCTGGAAACTTCAGGAAACTTCAGGAGAACAAAGTGGAATTTTTTTTAAAAGTCCCCAAGAGGCGGAGAAGAAGTTCCATGCTCCCACTGGGTTTGTCCTCACAAGGTTTTGGAGTGTTTGGTAGCAAAGTGAGGCTGTTACAGAGCTCCCCTTGCATCTGTTTCCTTTGCCTGTGTGTCTGGCAGAGTCTTTTGCCCCAGTTTGCTGATTTTGTGACCATGGCCTTCCAGCTCCCTCCAGAGAGGACAGCAGCTGCGACAGCAGCACTCACCTGCATTGGCAGAGAGGAAAAGTGTTTTAAAGCTGGGGGAAGTGCTGCTTTTTATATCAAACCAGCACCTGGAGCATTGCCCCATGGCCATGGGGACAGCCCTGCCCCAAGGAGCCTCCAAGCTCACCTGGCAATAGCAGAGAGGTGACAGTGGGGACAAGTGTCCGTGCTGCCCCTCAGGCACATCAGGGCTGCTCTGCTCCCAATCTGGTGCTGTCCCCAGTGCCCCAGGTGGACAAGGAGTGGGGACAGGCAGCAGGCAGTGATGTGTGCTGGCAGCTCACTCCTGGCAGCAGCAGGGCAGAGCTGGTGTCACTGGAGCTCACTGGGCTCTGTGACACATCTGCTGGGCGAGATTTGATATTGAAGAGCAAAAGCTGGAACAGAGAGCTCTCCCCTCCCTTCCCCAGGGAGCTCTCTCCTTATCTAGCCCCACTCCCGTTTCCTTCTGGGATAAGCCAGGAACGGGTGGATTGGGTTTCCTTGGCTTTGTGATTGATGTGGCCACCCCACAGATGGGGAAGAGCTTCCCAGTGTGTCCGTGCTGGGCTGGGAATCAGCCTCTCTCCAGGGCTGGAAAATTCACTTAGCAGGGCCTCTTCATCGGCAGAAAAGTGCAGGCACCGGGGGTCCAATTACAATTATTTAACATTTCTGAGCCCAGCGGGGCCTCGCTGTCTCACAAGTGGGTCAGGCAGCAGCCCCAGCCGCGGTGTCAAACTGGCTCCAGGATTAAGTGTGGTGTAACTGGAGCAGGGCTGGGAGGGGAGGCTTTCATCTGGCTGTGATTGCACACAGGGAGCAGGGCTGGGATGATCTTCCTGACCTGTGCAGAGGGCTCAGGGATGGCTCAGTGGTGGCACCGTGTCCTCACGTCCTTGTCCTTCTGCAGAGCTTTTGGTGGCATCCCTGTTGTAAGTGTATAACATTTATTGGCACAGTGAAATGTGTTTTTCACATCCTCAAAGGACAGCCTGGTGCTGCTGGGTGGTCTGGCCTAGCACTGTTAGATGGAAAGAGCAAAGCCTCAAAATAAATGGTTATCACAGCTCCTTTTTGCTGGAAAATGGTAAATGTTGGATCTGCCCGATACTGGCTGGACTGGCACCACTGCCCTGGTGTTTGCCCCCTCCCCAAAGCCCTGCTCATGTTTCTCATCCCCACTGCAATAATTTCCTGTGGTGAAGCTGCTGGGGGAGACCTGGCTTTGTTTGTGCAGGGATTTCTGACTCTTGACGCTCCCGTAAGAGAAAAATGAAACAAAACCAGAGCTGAATGATCACCCCAAGAAAAGGAGAGTGAAACACCCATCACTCTGCCTTCACCAACATTTTCTTTACACTTTGAAATCTTGAAAAGTTGGAGCAGCATCACTTCCCAGCAGGGATGAGAGGGGGTGACTTTCTGAAAAACAACTGGGCCATTTCCTGGAACGTGTGTCCACGATGGTCTGCACAGCCTGGGGCAGCAGCTCCTGCTCTCACAGGAACCCCACCTTCCCCTGCTCCACATTTTGGGAAGCCCAGCCTGTGCCATGAGGGAATCTGTGCCAGGAAGGGATTTTGAGAATGTCTTTGCAGCTGTGCAGGGAAAGAAAACCCTTGAGCTTTGATCAGCCTGGCTCTGTGTGTGAGATACCAACCTGAAATTTGGGGGCAGTGAGAAAACAACTTTATTTCCTTGCTCAGAGAGGGGAAGAAGAGGGTTGGAATCAAAGACTCAGCTTTGTTCTGTGGCTCTGCTTTCCCCCCTGAGCTATCAGATCCTGTCCCCAAGGCTGTGAGCAGCTGTCCCATGTGGCCATGGACACACAGATGGACACACAGACACACAGACAGACAGCCCTGGGGCAGCCCCAAGCCCAGCCTCGGGCTGCAGGACAGGGATTTGGATTCTGCATCCTTTCCAGCACAGTCCCAGGGGTCAAGGACGGCGGGGAAGCGTGAGCTGCAGTAGTAGGAAAACAGGAAGCTCTGGTGGCAGGAATTTGTGTCATTTAGCATTTTCACGTCCCAGGGAGGTGTGGGGACGGGGGTGTTTGCATCACCCTGCTGGAGGCTCGAGCAGCCACGTGCTGGGTGTCCCTGTCCCTCCTGCTTTGGCCAGGGTGGCTTTGCAAGGACAGGGTGACACGAGGTGTGGCATCCCTGCATCCATCTCCGCGGGGATGGCACTGTGGGTACCACCAGGGAATGGGTTAGGATGCTGCTGTGATGGGGAGCAGCAGCAGCAGGACAGCCCCTGGTACCTGTGCTCAGACATCTCCCAAAATCTGCCCTAAATCAGCCACCAAAAACGCTGAGTGGCCTTGGTATAACAAACTGTGCTTGTGTCCCAGGGAAACAGAATCACAGGATCACAGAGTTACAGAGTCACAGAGTCAGAGAATTACAGAATTACAGAGTTACAGAATCACAGAATCACAGAGTCACAGGATCACAGAGTTACAGAAACACAGAGTCAGAGAATTACAGAATTACGGAGTTACAGAATCACAGAATTACAGAATTACAGAGTCAGAGAGTCACAGAGTCACAGAATTACAGAATTACAGAGTCAGAGAGTCACAGAGTCACAGAATTACAGAATTACAGAGTTACAGAATCAGAGTCACAGTCACAGAGTCACAGGATTACAGAATCACAGGATCACAGAGTTACAGAATCACAGAATTGCAGAATCACAGAGTCACAGAATCACAAGATCACAGAATCACAGGATCACAGGATTACAGAATCACAGGATCACAGGATTACAGAATCACAGAATCACAGAATTACAGGATCACAGAAACACAGAATCACAGGATCACAGAGTTACAGAATCACAGAATCACAGGATCACAGAGTTACAGAATCACAGAGTCACAGAATCACTGGGTTGGAAGAGATCTCCAAGATCATCAAGTCTTTTTTTTTAATCCATCCAATGCTGCTTGCATTGGGCCTGAAAGATCACCCCGAAGAGCCCTTGGAAAACTCAGGATTTCTATAAAACACCTGGGAAGGGGGGAGGAAGAGTCCTTGTGCTGGGCCATGGGGACTGCAGCTGTTTTGGCCAGGTGCAGGTGAGCTGTGCAGGACTTTGGGGGGCTCCTGGCTGGGATCTGCCCCCTCCCCAGGCACACACGGGGCACCCGCAGCCGCTGCCGTTTCCTCCCCGGGGCAGCCGCAGCGGGCGGGATCGGTGATTTATTAATGAACGGAGGGGCTGGGGCGTGCCAGGCGGAAATGTCTGCTCCGAGAGATTGGATAACCCTCTGGCCTGCTTCCCTTCGCAGCCTTCAAACGGCTGCAGCTCCCAGAAGCACCATATCCTTTTCCTCCCCCTGCCAGCTCCCTCCCTCCCTCCCTGGGCAGCACTTTGGTGGCTGATTATTTTATTTACTTTATTTAATTTAATTTCATTTAAAATTTATTTAATTTTATTTTTAATTTATTTTAATTTTTTATTTTATTCTATTTTTATTTTTATTTTATTGTATTTCCTTTGATTTTGTTTTACTTTGTTATTTTATTTTATTTTATTTTGTTTTATTTAATTTTGTTTTATTTTAAATTTATTCTATTTTATTTATTTTATTTAAAATTTATTTTTAATTTTTAAATTTTATTCTATTTTATTATGTTTTATTTTATTTTATTTTTATTTTATTGTATTTCCTTTTATTTTGTTTTGTTTTATTTTATTTTATTTTGTTATGTTTTATTTTAAATTTATTCTATTTTATTTTATTTTATTTTAAATTTATTTTTAATTTTTTAATTTTATTCTATTTTATTATGTTATATTTTATTTTATTTTTATTTTATTGTATTTCCTTTGATTTTGTTTTATTTTGTTTTATTTTATTTTATTTTATTTTAAATTTATTCTACTTTATTTTGTTTTATTTTAAATTTATTTTTAATTTTAAAAAAAAATTTATTCTATTTTGTTATGTTTTATTTTATTTTATTTTATTTTATTTTATTTTATTTTATTTTATTTATTTTGTTTTATTTTTATTTTATTTTATTTTATTTTAATTTTTATATTATTTTATTTTTGGGGGTTTTTGTTTTAGTTTTTTTTTTGTTACAGCATCATTTTGTTGTTGTTTGGCTGCTGCATGGTTCACTACAATCAATGGAGATGATGGATATCGTGTCCCAGTTGTTCTAGAACTAAAGTTGTGTTTAACTCAGAGGAACTCCAAAAGTAAACAGCCAGGGAAGAGCTGGCTCAGGGAGGAATTGCTCATGGATTGAAATCTTCCCTGGGAAAACCACAGCCAGGAGCAAATATTCCTGGCTGCTGCACAAAGAAGGGTTTACAGCAGAGCCACGGGCTCCATCCTGGGAGCAGCAGGACCTGAAGGTGCTTTCAGTGAGAGAATCCTGGGCTGGTTTGGGTTCAAGGATCTTAAAAATCATCCGTCCACCCCTGCCATGGGCACCTTCCATGGACAACCTTCCAGGCTGTTCCAAATTCCATCCACCCCTGCCATGGGCACCTTCCCCTATCCCAGGCTGTTCCAAACCCCATCCAGCCAGGCCTTGGGCACTCCCAGGGATCCAGGGACAGCCCCAGCTCCTCTGGGCACCCTGTGCCAGCCCTGCCCACCCTCCCAGGGAAGGATTTCTTCCTAACATTGAATTTAATCTCCCTGTTTTAGTTTAACACCATTCCCTCTGTCCCTGCCTGCTGTTTCCAGGCGTGCAGAGCTGCTGGCCCGTGCCTTTTTGGGCCAGGAGCGTGGCAGGAATGTGTGAGCACAAAGTGCTTCCAGGAAACGGGCTGGGAGAGGAAACCAGCACTAATGAAGAATCCCTCGGTGAAAAATGTGTCTCTACAACCGTTAGATTGTTGTGTCCTTGAGGGGCAGGGGAGGAGATAACGAAACAGCCTCGCTGTGTTCCAGCTCTGGCTGTGTGCTGGGGGTGTCACATCTCCCCCTTGTTCCTGGAAAAACAGTGCTGGGGGGTGAAAATATCTCCTGTGGGGCTGATTCCTGTGCACTGGACTGCTCTGAGCATAGAGGTGAAAACATCTCCTGTGGGGCTGATTCCCATCTCCTGTGGGGCTGATTCCCATCTCCTGTGGGGCTGATTCCTGTGCATTGAACAGCTCTGAGCACAGCCAGAGAGGGAAACATCTCCTGTGGGACTGATTCCCATCTCCTGTGGGGCTGATTCCTGTGCACAGAACAGCTCTGAGCACAGAAAGGGAAACATCTCCTGTGGGGCTGATTCCCTGTGCACAGAACAGATCTGAGTACAGAGGTGAAAACATCTGTGGGGCTGATTCCCATCTCCTGTGGGGCTGATTCCCATCTCCTGTGGGGCTGATTCTGTGTGCACAGAACAGCTCTGAGGACAGCCAGAGAGGGAAACATCTCCTGTGGGGCTGATTCCCATCTCCTGTGGGGCTGATCCCCTGTGCACAGAACATCTCTGAGCACAGCCAGAGAGGGAACTCTGCACAGGAACAGCATCCAAAAGACCAAACACTTCGGAGAAGGAATCTGGGGGAAAATACAGTCTAATTTACGGGTTGGAGGTGTTTCTTTCTTTCAGATCATTGTGGGATTGGTGCCGGGGACAGCAGGGTTATCCCAGGCTGGCACCACACAGGGACAGGCAAGGAGAAAGGACTTGAAATACCCTGTGAGCACCTCCCAGGCTCGGGCTGGAGCATCGGGAGGGGAATTGTGCGGAGCCAGGAGCCCGAGTAACGCGCAGCATCCCGGCCCCGCTGCCTCCCGGGCTGCGCTCTTTTCCCTGAGCTCCTTTCCTCTCCTGCCCTCGGGAGTGACTCAGGCCAGGAAATTGGGGGATGTGTCGGTTCATTTCCATGTCAGGACGCTTTCCATGTGCTCCCAGCTCAGGGCTGCCCGCTGCTCCCCACCCCGGGGTGCTGGAGCACCCAAATCCCTGCGCATCCCTGGGGCAGCGCGGCCGCTCGGCATCCCGGGGGCGGCCGGCAGCGGTGACATTCCTTTGGAGATGGGACGTTTGTGCTCAGGAAGGCCTGAAAAAAGCCAGGACAAAGGGGGGAAGTGATGGTGGCCGCGTCTGGAGTTATCTTGCTGCCGCACTTGCGGGGGCCGCTGAGTGACAGCGCAGCTCCGTGCGGCTGCGGAGGGGCAGGAAACACTCATCTCCTCCTCTGCCTCCTCCCTTCCTGCCCTGCCCTGCTCTGCTGCAGGGGATGCAGCCCTGAGCCCCTCCCGGGGGTGCCCAGCATCGTGTCAGCCCATCCTAAATCTCCTCTGCCCTGTGGTGGTATTGGAGCATCAATGCCTTTCACCCTGAGCTGTTTGTTCCAGCACGTGGGAAACAGGGAAAACATCTCCAAATAATTTGGATAGCCCCAAAACAGCCTCTTCCCATCTTTCCTCACTCTGTTAGTCTGTTTGAATCTCTGATTTGGCTCCTCAGCGAGTGAGGGGAGCTGTGGGGTGGGAGAAGGCAGGGAATTCCTGCTGGGATTTCTGGGACACACCAGCCTGGCCGTGCAGGGAGAAAAGAAAAGCAAAGGAAGCAAAGAAAAGCAAAGGAAGCAAAGAAAACGCATCCCCACTCCTCCATCCCAGCAGGGCATCCCCCAGCACAGCCAAGCTCAGGGTGCAGGGCCATTGTGTGCTCTCCCCTCAAATGGGAAGTGAAAGAGGAGCAGTAAAAGGATGTTTGGCTTAACCCTGTCTGCTTTGGAGTATCCTGTGATGAAATGTTGCTTTCCAGCTTCTTCCAGAGCTCTGGATGCCAGCAATGCACCTGGGACTGCAGCAGGAACAAAGGAATCTGTTTGCCCTCCCTTTAGGAGTGGAAGAACCTCACTAATATTTTTGGTTGGAAGGACCAGATTTTCCACGGTGGAAAAAAAAAATAAAAGTGGTTTTCTCTTTGCTAATAATATTTAGCACTTCTCCAGCCAAAACCAGCCCCAGAGGCACTGAGCTCTGGCTTCTCCTGCCCAGGGATGCACGGTGGGGTGTGACAGGGTTCTCAGTGGGATGGGATGAGGATTTCTCCTGTCCCTGTGCTCAGAGCTGTGCACAAAGCCCAGGTCCTGCCCTGCAGACCCAAAGGGAGGAGTTTATACAGCACAGCAAGCACGACAGGAATCTGGTTTATCAGCAGAGCTCTGCCAGGCTGTCCTGGTGTTTAAGGTGCATTTACGGGTGTTTTACAGCTCCCTGCTCAGCCAGGGTGGTGTTTGTGCCTCTTTGACAGGGATTTCTGGGGGCTCCTTTTTGGGGGGCTGTAGCCAGGCCCTGTTCTCAGGTAGTGCTGGAAAATCTGCTTTTCTTTTCAGATTCTACTTTAATTATTTGCAGCCAGAGTGACTCACGGGTTTGAAAACGTGGGTGGTGTGTTTTCAGAGACTTTTCAGTCAGAGAGGTGCCACAATTCAGCCCTGAAATGGAGCACAAACACCCCTAAACCTGCTGTGACCAGAGATGGGCTCAGATTTCCTCCTCTGCTCCCACATCCTGCATGGAATCACCTCTCTCCGAGCTGGTGGCAGCTCCCTGTGATGGAAATGTCACAGCAACTCTGTGCTGAGCAGTTCTACACTAAAACCAGGCTTTTTTAGGGCCAAGTTCCTAAAGTCCAGCAAAAACAGGGCTTTGTCATGGAAATGCTGAGATGACATTAATGGCAGTGTCCTGAACGCAACTCTAATTAAAGAGAGGAAGGAGAACTGAAGCAGGATGTCCTGTTTGGCTGCCCAGGATGGAAAGCTTGTCACAAATAAAGTGCATTCTCGTGCTTTGTCTCCGTCCCTCTGCACGAGGCTTTCCCAGATTCTGCAAGCGCTCGTTTTCTTATCTCTCCTGGGCTCTTGTTTCTTTTCTTTTCAGAGAGATCCTCACAGGGTTGTTTTTTTTCTCTCTGCCCACCGAGCTCTCCAGCTCACCCACCAAATAAATGTCACCTCAAACACCGAGTGAATGTGCTTTTTATCCCTCGAACAAAATCACAAATTGGCTCTGTGCAAAGAAACTTCCCTATTAACGTTGCAGAACAAGCTCTGGCAAGTGAGCAGGGACAGGCAAATCAAAGCTGGGAGTGAGATGGCAAATGTTTCCTTTGGAAAACAGGCTTTCCATGGAATTAGCCTGGGGTATGTCACAACCAGTCTCTGAGCTGCTTCCTACGAGAGAAAAACAAATCAAAATCAAAACAGAGCCACAAAAAAAAAGAAAAAAAAAAAGGAATTCAGAAGTAACAGAGCAGTGGTTTTGCTCACTCTGCTACAGAAATCCTGAAATCCTGATCCAATGAATTTCTGTGCTCATGCAGAACCTGCTGAGCGCTGCTGGCTTTGTAGCTGGGACTAATCTCAGCAAAGCTCAGGTTTAAGGTTGAAACCCGAGCTCAAAGCACCATCCCAGCAGCGCTGTCCTGCACATCCAGGATTACAGACCTGGTGTGTTTATGGAAAATGAGATGATCCAGCCTGAACCGTTGGTGTGTGCAGCAGGAGGAGCTGGGCACGTGACGAGGTCCTGCTCCAGTGGTTCCATTTCTGATCCAGATGTTATCTGTGCTGCTGGGCCATTGGTCCTGCTGCCTGTGCTGCCCTGCCCGTTTCCTTGCAGCACAGACCCTCTCTGGGCTGCTGCCAGGGAAGGTTTTTATGAATAAAAACAGCTGAGGGCTCCCCACTGGGCTGGCACAGCCTCCAGCAGCATCCCTGAGCCCTGCATCCCCCAGGAGCAGAAGGAAAATGTTCTTTGGCTGTAAATTCAAGTTGGGTCATTCCCAGTGTTTTTTCTAGAGAAGTTTATCCTCTTTGTTGGGGCACTCAGGTGATGTTGGGGCAGTAATCCCAATGTCTGCTCAGCCCTTTTTGGGACTGGTTCTGCTGCTTCTGGTGGGCAAATCAAGGGCTGGGGAGGGGATGAGCTTATTGCAGCTTATTGCAGGAGCTGTGGGGTCACAGTTCCAGCTCTGCCACTCTCCCTGGCCTTGCACAAGCTCTCAGAACCCTGTCACCATCTGCCCTGGCTGGAGAAGAACCTGCCTGGTCCCTCTGCAGTCCCCAAGCCTGGCCTGGAATCCCAAACTCTGCTAAACACGAGCTTTACCCTTTTATTGGGAAGCAAAACTCCTCGTGGCACCCAGGGCTGTCCTGGACTTTGTGCATTCCCCAGGAGCTGGGTGCACACATCCTGCCAGGCTGGCACAGCCCAGGAGCCTGTCCCCACCCCGGGGACTGTCCCCACCCCAGAGCACCACAGGAGCTGCTGCTGGCCCAGGGACTGGGGGAAAGTTTGTGCTCCTCATTCCTGCAGGTTAATGAATTACCTTGATGCACTGAGGCAGGAGTGCAGTCCGTGTTAAAATCAGTTTTCTGTGTGAATATGGGTTTTTTCCTAATGGCAAAAGTTAAACACAAGTTTTTTAGAAATAGTATGCTTAAACTACCCACTTAGTTAAAATAACAGCCCATAAACATGTAATAAAAACCCTGCAGCTAACACAATTATCAACACTGACCAACTGCAAAAGGCCAAAACCACTACCCAAATTAAAAAATAATAATTAAA
This sequence comes from Catharus ustulatus, assembly GCF_009819885.2. Taxonomy (NCBI): domain Eukaryota; kingdom Metazoa; phylum Chordata; class Aves; order Passeriformes; family Turdidae; genus Catharus; species Catharus ustulatus. Next base: position 8,573,415 of record NC_046241.1, on the reverse strand, counting down.
AAAAAATTAAAACCACAAGAGCCAAGAAACACACAAGCTCTAAAAAAACAAACCCAGAAGTAGCCATGCTGAATAGTTGTCAAAAACAGTTGAACTAGTCAAATTATACATAAAAAATTATGACTATGTCGCAAGTTCATGCATTGTAAAACATATTTTAAAAGGAGTTCCCAAAACAACCCAGCCATTTTAACCCTTTGCTTTATGTGTGTCTCCTATTCTCTTTTTATTAAACCTTTTAAATCTTAGTAAAACACTAAAATGTGTTTTTCACAAAAAAAAGAACAGGGATAAGATTAGAAATCCACGGGGCTGGCACATCCCCCTGTGTTTGGTGTGAGCCTCCCTTTGTCCCCACACCTCTGCTGCTGCTCTGTCCCCACCCCAGGCTGGATTTGGGTCTGGGCTCCCTTGATGGAACAAACCCACGAGCAGAGCCTGAAACCTCCCTGAGACCTCAGCTTGGGCAGGAAGTTTTGGTAGTAAAGGGGAAAACCGTGTGTGGAGCTGGAAACAGAGTCAGGGAGAGGAGCTGCTGGAGGTGACAGCATTTCCTCATGGACTGAGTCAGCCCAGGCTGCCCAGATGCATCTCTGCCTGGTGCCAGGCTCTGCAGACAGCTGAGCCCAGCTCAGGAGGTGCTGAGAGCTTTGGGACAGGCTGGGCTCATCCCTCTGGGTCTCTGCTTTGTCCCTCTGAGAGCTTTGGGACCTGCTGGGCTCGTCCCTCTGGGTCTCTGCTGCCTCTGGTTTGTCCCTCTGAGTGCTGGTGGGGATGTCCCTCCAGCTGTACCCGCTGAGGATGGACAGCTCTGGAGAAGAAAAGTGCAAACCTGCCAAAATACATCTGGAGAGGCAGAGCTTCAGCAGAGAGAGGGGATTTCAGCCCAGCTCAGCTGGGAGGTGCTGTCAGGGGTTCATCAGTTGATAAAACCAGGAGAGAGGCAAACAGAGAGCACAAAACGATCCATTTACCATCAGCCACATCCATCCTGCCTGCAGTGATCACAGAGCAGCTCCTGTGGCAGGAATTTGCCCCATTTTGCCCAATTAGTTTCTGTGCTGCCGACACTCACTGACATTTGCTGCTGACGCTGCCCAGCCACAGTTTCATGCTCTGAGCAAATATTTTCCTTGGATGGGAGGAAAACTGCTCTGAGGAGATTTTGTGAGTGTGTGGGAACCCAAAGTGGAGCTGGATCCCCTGTGCTCCCTCGGGTCATTACCTGCAGGGAAGCAGGGCTGGGGAGTGATGCTCTGCAGGATGCAGGGTGGGAGCTGCCGGCCTGGCTCTGTTTGGGGCACAAATCCCTCACATCTGGCTGATGTGTGGAGAGCAGGGAAGGGTGAGGAGTCCCTGCTCCCCCAGGATTGCTCTGGTAAGAGCTGGGAGCCATGGGGACACCCCAGCTTCATCCTGAAATCCTTAATGCTCTTGGAGATGCTCAAACATCTGAACAAGGTTCAACCTCTGTGTTCTCCACCCCTGGGGCTTCCTTGGAAGCTTCTCTTGGAAATCTGGCTTGCATGGGGGGAGAAAAACGCACAGAGAAAAATAATCTGTGGATATTTAAAGCCCACTAAATGGAGAGTGGTGCTGAGGGCTGGAATGGTTTGAGATGAGACCACACAGAAAATGTTTTGACACTCAGCCAAGCCCCTGAGAGCTCAGAGAAGCTGGGAGAGGGTTTGTGGTGCACAGTGAAATGACCAAAATGAGGCCAGTGAGAGGTGCTGGCCACAGAACAGCTTGAGCCAATGCCCTGCTGCTTGCTCACACATCTACAAACAAGATTTTGGGGGAGCAAAGCAAGGAAATCCTCTAAATGCCATCCAGCACCGGGGAGGGACAGGGAGCAAATGGCAGATATTGCTCAGGAACAGCCAGGGCCTGTCCCTGGTGGGCAGGGACTGCTGACAGGTCTGGGTGCCGCCCTTCACCTGGGATAAGTAAAGAGAGGAGCAGCCAGAGCTGTGTGTGCAGTCGCTGGAGGAGCCTTTTGTCAGGAAAAACCCTTTATTGCTATATTTGTGCAGGCAGCTCTGAAGGCTCAGACCTTTATTCTTTCAGGCTTTTAAACTAAAGGTCATTTTTCTCTTCCCTTCTAGAGAGGGGAAAAAAAAAAAAAAAAAAAAGAGAAAAAAAAAGTTAATTCCTTTTGACGCAGATCCCCTTCCCCTCTGGATGGGAGTTCAATTGTTCTTGCAAGCAAACTCCAAATCTGCCCCTCGCATTCACTTCCTTTTTCCTGCCCGAAAGGAAACAGAGATTTCTGACTGTGTGAACTGCTCCTTTATTTAAGGATACAAGAAAATAGCTAAATGCTAATTCAGTGTGGATCTATGCACTTTAACATGCGGCCAGGCAGAACAAAAGAAAGAGAAACATGTCCCCGCCCTTCCCAGCTGAATTGTAAACTGCCCACTGGTTTGAGGATAATGGGTATTTATGAAAGTTAGCCTAAAACATTTACTCGAGTCCAATGCAAACCCAGACCCCTCAGCCAGGAAGTTTTTAGCTACCAAAAATAATCACCAGGCCCTGGCTAATATTTTTAACGACCGTGCGTTCTTGGGAATTTCCTCTTCCCTCCATGGAGATAAGTGATTAAACAAAATAAAGGCAGTGGCCATTTTGACAGACTGCGACGTGTCAGAGAGGAGAAATATCAACAGATCTTTTTTTTTTTTACATCTTTTTCCTAAGTCCTGACTTCTGCATTCTCTGTCTGACTTTTAGGGTGAATTCCACTTCTCTCTCACGCTGCTGAAATCCAGTGGAGTCAGCAAAAAAAGCCATGGAAGTTTCCTGGGTAGGACTTTTAAGCCAAGGTATTAAATCCACTAATGGGACACACTTATCTCTTGCACGCCTTATTAATTTTCTAAAAAGGCCGTGGAGCTCTGTTCAGCTGGGTGTTGTTTGGCTGGATCATTTCTGTGCAGCACCATCAGTGTAATCCTGTCCATTCTTCAGGTCTTCCCCATGGACACTCCTCTGGATTTCATTTTTGGAGTGCATTTTTTTTCCCATCCACAGAATTTTTTTTCGAGGTGGAAAACTTTTAAATCAGTTGCAGGTGTTTTGTGCTGCGACTGGGAGGATTTAAAATGTCGATTTTTGTCGTCTGCAGTGACCAGCAAGAGTTGCTGGGAAAGAGATTGTTGGCTGCAGGCAGGGAAGAGGAAGAGGAGGGCTCAGCCTTCAGGACTCTGCTGAGGATGGAATAGCCCAGAAACCTTTCCAAGGACATGGAGGGATGGGATGAGGAGGAATAGCTTTAAACTGCAGGAATGTAGATATTTATTAGATATTTTCCTGGCAGGGTGGGCAGGCTGTGGCTGCCTCTGGATCCCTGGAAGTGCCCAAGGTCAGGCTGGACAAGGCTTGGAACACCCTGGGACAGTGGGAGGTGTCCTTGCCCATGGCAGGGCATGGAATGGATGACTTTTAAATTCCTTTCCAACCCAAATCAGTCTGGGATTCCATGAAATAAATGGCAGGTCTGTGCCAATAATCAATAATTTGGTGTTACTTTTGGCAGAGAATTCAAAATGAGTGTTGTGGATCTTTGCTGAAAGCAAAACTCTGCATTCAGGATTTGGACTGTGTCGTCAAATAATAGCAAAAATAAATTAATGATTGTTAATGCATCCACAGAGGTGTTTCTGCTACAAGAAAAGGACAGCTGGATTAATAGAGTGTAATTTTTGCAGTGGAAAATATTTTCCCATCTTTCTGTGGTGATGGGAGCTGGCTCCAAGGCAGACACCAGGGGTGTGCAAGGACCACATCACCTCGTACCTCAGGGAATTTGGGGGGAAAGGGCAGCCCAGCAATAAACCCAGGCACCTTTTCTTGCTCTGTGATATTTTTTCTCCACGTGGATTTGCAACAGGAGACACTCTGCAGCTTTCCAGGCTGAGGAAACGTGCTGTGGGCAGCACACACTGCACCCCTGCAGTGCAGAGCTGATCCATCCTGTGTGACTTCCCACTGCACAGAGGTGCAATATTTTCTGAGTGCTCTCTGCAGCCAGCTATCTGTGAGTGACACAGCCCTGAAACCTTATCTGCCACCACAGGGCAGATAGCAGAGCCCTCACCACGCTGCCCTGGCCTAAGGGAGGCTCTGGCTTTGCTTTTCCCCATCTCTGGCTTTGCTTTTCCCCATCTCTGGCTTTGCTTTTCCCCATCTCTGGCTTTGCTTTTCCCCATCTCTGGCTTTTCTTTTCCCCAGCTCTGGCTTTGCTTTCCCAGCTCTGGCTTTGCTTTTCCCAGCTCTGGCTTTGCTTTTCCCCAGCTCTGGCTTTGCTTTTCCCAGCTCTGGCTTTGCTTTTCCCCATCTCTGGCTTTGCTTTCCCAGCTCTGGCTTTGCTTTTCCCAGCTCTGGTTATGCTTTTCCCCATCTCTGGCTTTGCTTTTCCCAACTCTGGCTTTGCTTTCCCCATCTCTGGCTTTGCTTTTCCCAGCTCTGACTTTGCTTTTCCCCATCTCTGACTTTGCTTTTCCCAGCTCTGGCTTTGCTTTTCCCCAGCTCTGGCTTTGCTTTCCCCAGCTCTGGCTTTGCTTTTCCCCAGCTCTGGTTTTGCTTTTCCCCAGCTCTGGCTTTGTTTTCCCCAGCTCTGGCTTTTCTTTTCCCCATCTCTGTGCTCCCTGCAGGCACAGCAGCACCTTGTCCCCACCTTGCCTGCCCTGTGCTCCCAGTCCTGCAGAATTTTGCTGCCCAAAGACTTGCACAATGTGAAATCTCTGCTCCCTCACTGTCTCCCTTTCTCTTGTCAGGCTTTCCTGGAGCTGTGTGTGAGGAGGAGGCAGGAGGCTGAGCCCCTGGAGTGCAGATGAAGCATTCCAAAGGTTGTGTGTGTCACTCTGCACAGAGCTGTCCCCAGACACTGCTGAGCCACCCACACCTGGAAAATGGGATCGGGACCAGCTCCTTGCACAATGTGATGTCAAATATCTAATTAACAAGTTGTTAGCAATTATCTTCTGTTGTTAATGAGCAGCTGCTTGGCGAGGAGGCCTTGTGGGGTGTCACAGACTTTGGAAAATGTCTTTATTGCAGAAGTGAGGCTTCCCAGACCTGCAGAGAGTGGCTGCTCTGCTCTGGGGGGGTCCCACTATCACCTGCCACTGTGGGGGACACAGGAGGTCACCTTGGGGTGGGCTGGGGAGTGCCAGCCTCGCTGGAGATGCCAGCAGGAGGATTTGGGGACAATGGGGGGCACAGGCAGAGGTGTGGGCACAGCTGGCACGGCTGAGTGTGAGGCACCAACACCCTCTGGCTCCTTCCTCACCATAACCCAGCCTTGGCTGCCTCCCAGCCTTTCCCCCAGCACCAAAGTGTCACAAATTCAGATTTAAACCCCTCTATTCATGTGGCCCCTGCAGCCTCAGCTCAGGGCTGCAAACCCTGGGTAAACAGGAAGGGTTTTCCTCACATCCCATCCCAGTCCTGCTCCTGCTCCGTGCTGGCTCTGGGTGTGCTCAGAGGTGTGGGTGGCAATGTCCCCCTTGTGCCCTGTGCCCTGCATCCATCCCTGCACAGATGGCACTGAGCCAGCTGGGGCTTCTTGCAGATGGTAAAATTTGGGTGTAGAGTTTGAGGGAGAGCTCTGGAGATGTTTGGCACTGCAGGGCTGAGCCTGTGTGTGTGTGCTGAGAGCCCTGGAGCTGAGATTCTCCATCCCACAAGTCATCCTCTGTGCCTTTCTATAGGGATATACTGCTTAAAACCCATCACTGAAGGGAAAAAAGGGAAAATTGGAGCACTCAGGCACTCGTTTTTGCCTCATCTGTGCTCCCAGAGACTCCCTCAGCTGGGAATGGCAGCACTCTGGGAATGCTGGCACACGGTGCACAATCACCTGCTGCTGGGGAGGGTGATGGGCAGCCTCCAGAACCCTGCCAAGGAAAACAAGAGGGGGCTTTCTTTAGCCATGCATTTATAGAAATAAACACAGGGATATTTTGCAGCTCCCAGGGGGTTTGCCCAGAGCTCTGTTGTGCTGAATCAGGGTGGGAGCAATTCCCACACGAGCTGGGCACACAGGGGAGCCCCAGGTGCCACGTGCCCCTAAATCCACTCCTGGCACTCTGCTGGGACAGGAGCTGAACCCACAGGCTGCTCTGGGGGTCTGGAGAGTCGAGAAATAATTGCAAAATCCCTCTGCTTGCAGTCTGGATTGAAGTACCAAAATCCCATTAAAAACTGTGTTGTTCCTGCTTTGGTTGGCCAGACCTGAGGTCACACACAGATTAATGTTGAAATATTATCAGTTTTATACCTGAATGGGCTTGAAAATCAGGGCATCAGGGCAGTTGTTTCCACGTTTCTCTGCTGCCTGGCCCTGAAGAGACCTTTGCCAGGTGATGTCCTGCAGTTTAGTGCCCCAAACCAAGCTCCTCTGTCTTTCCCAACACAGGCACAGCGTGACAGGGTGACAATAACCTGAGCACAGCCTCATAACCCCAATTTTGGAGGGTCACAAATCCCCAGGAGCTGCTCCATTGGACAACATCAACATTGCCCCTCTTGGGGAGGTGGCCACCAGCCCTGCCAGGTTTAGCACAGGTCCCTGGTGCTCTGGGGGTCCCCAGTGTCCCCTTTGGAGGGGGATTGGGAGCTGCCAAAACGCGCCCCGGTGAGGTGGGACGGCTCCCACCCATCTCAGGCCTGGTGTGAGGCTCAGCAGGGAGTTTAGGCCAGCAGCCCTGTCCCTCCCCGTGTCCCCAAGGCCTCGTGGCTGCCTCTTCTCCCCGTGTCAGCCCCGGTGGGCTCAGCCTGGGGGTCCCGCCCCGTGGCCCCTCTCCCCCTCGGGGCGGCCGTGTTTGTTCTCCTCGCGGCGCCCCTTATCAGCTCACAACACACACAGGAAGTCCTGTCTGGGATTGTCCATCCCCGGCCTGATTTATACAGGAAGAAAAGCATAAAAAGCCGCCCTTCCACCTCGGCAGCCACCTCCTGCCTGTGCGCGGCCGGCGCTGCCCATGCCGGGGCCACCGGGGCCACCACGACGGTGCCCGGGGCTGCTGGACACGGGGTGGCCGGGCAGGGATGGCCATCAGGAGCCACCTGGGAGCACAGCAGGGTGGCCAGGCAGGGATGGCCATCAGGAGCCACCAGGGAGCACGGCAGGGGCACCCAAGGTACCACGGATGGGATGGGATGGGATGGGATGGGATGGGATGGGATGGGATGGGATGGGATGGGATGGGATGGGATGGGATGGGATGGGATGGGATGGGGAGCTGGCACTGCAGGCGTGTCCTCGTGAGCTCTGGGTGGGTTTTGCCCCTACTGATGGTGCTGGGGGTGGTTGAACAGGTTGAGCAGGTGTGTGAAGCATCCTTTGGAGCACAGGGGTGTGTAGAGCATCCCTTGAAGCACAGGGGTGTGAAGCAGCCTCTGCCTGCTCCTGGGTCTGCTGTCACCCACCTGCTATTTTTAAGCCACCCCACTGTTACCCGGGCTGTTTTCACGGGGAGGAGAAGCCTGTGAGTAAATTTTACCTCCTGTTCGTGTAGAGGCTGCAAACACTCGCACAAATTCCTGTGAGATAGCTGGAAATTCTTGGCTAATCTCTTTTCTTTCTGTAACTCCCTCCCTTTTCCCTCTGATCCATCACCACCCTGTCCATCCTCCCCACTCTGCCCTCTGCTCTCCTCTGTGTGCTCTGAACTCACCCCAGAGCTGGCTGGGGTGTGGGGCAGGACAGGGATTGTCTGGCTCTCCCACCCAGCCTTGTCCTGACCAACAGCAAAGCCTCCCAGATTTATAACCACGGAGCTGGGTGGTTTTCACGCTGTCTGCAGCTACCTGTGACACTGCACAGTGCAGGCAGGAGGCTCTCAGTGAGGCACCCAGGGTATTTTGGGATAAAGGAACAGCTGGGATACCCAGGCAGGAATTTGGAGCAGAACCACGCCAGTGAAGGGCTCTTGGTAGAAATAACCCAGCATATTTTTTCCCAGGGTCCAGCATTCATGGAACCAACTCCCTGAGCAGAGAATCAAACGCAGAAAGAAACAACAAGGCTTTGTCAGTGATTAAATTAATTCCAAGCTGGATTGGGGAGGTCTGGCAGTGCTGGGGAGGCTGTGGAAGGCTGTTGTGGCTGGAGCATCCTCAAAAATGCACCTCACCTCAGAGCAGTGGAAAACACGGGTCTGCCCCGGCAGATTCTCACTGCTCTTCCCTGGAATCTGCCCATGGAGCTGCTCCCCCCTCTCTGCTGCTCCCCTACCAGCTCTCCCAAGTTTCCCTGGAGGTAAGGACGAGAAATTGAATCTGGTCTGGAGGCTCGTTTGAGCCTTTTCCCAGGCTCTGCTGCTGCAGATGGGGCTGGCCCGGGGGAGGCAGATTTACAAACTGCAACAAATTGGGGTAAACGAGCCTGCCCCGCAGTCCCAGCAGCAGCAGCAGGGCTGGGAACACCAGGGAAGAGGTCCCAGACCAGACAGGGAAACAAAACTGTCTCTGCAAAGAGAAAGGGGGGTCAGAACTGTTCTTTCCTCCCTCCTGAAGTGAGCGCTGGGATCCCCATCCTAGGGCAGGTTCCTGCAGCTGGAGACTTTCCCCTGGAAGAGAAAGATAATCAGAAATTGTTCTTGTGTGAAAGGCTCTGTGCTGGGCTGCTCCCTGGGGTGGGGAAGGGGCTGAGCCATCCTGCAGCTCCCAGTTATCCCAGCACACTTCCCATGTGCTGATTCACTGGGAAACTGGGGTGGGGGAATCACTGCTGGGTTTTATGGAAAGCCAAAAAATCCAGTTTATTCTTGGGTGGGATGAATAAGTTCCCAGTTTTTACACTGCAGCCGTTGCTGCCACCTGTAAATGTAAATAAAAATCCAAGTTGCATTGAGGGAAAATAAAGCTGGCTGTGGGATGGTGCCCTGTTGTTGCATTTGTTTTTGCACAGCTCCAGCTCAGCTGCTGGTTGTCCCTACGGGCACCTTAAGTTATAACACACTGGTCCTGAGGCAATTAATGCTTGTGAAGTCCTTACTCAGGCCAAAAAAAAAAAAAATCACTTTGTGAGGCTCAGATCTCTGTTTTAATATGCAGAGTCCTGAGCCACTGGTGGCAATAAAGCGAGAGTTATGGGTCAAGTCCTTTTCTTGGTCTGACCTGGTTTTATCCCACTGCCATCAGTGGACTCCTCTAGATTTCCACTGAGATATCTGGTGTGCAGCTGACGCAGCTGAGAACAATATGGGCCACAGCAGAATAGAGGGAGGTCATTTTCCTCACAGAGCTCTGCAGAACAGGGGCTGCTCCAAAGCTTAGACTGAAGTGTAAAGTTTACAAACAGCTTCATGAAAAGCCTGAGCGGAAGAATTTGTCCTAGAACAGCAAAAGCCATTCCTCATTTTTTAAATTTTTTTTTTTTAATTGAGAAGCAGCAAAAATTTCCTTTTTGCTTTAGCAAGTGCTTCCAGTTGTGTGCCAGACCCCCGTGGAGAGCAGTGAGAGCCCTTTGTGCACGGCAGGTATGGGGTCAGCCACGGCTTGTGGGGGCTGAAAAGTTTTTGCATCTCTATGTGTGTCCCTGTCCTGCCTGTCCCCATCTCCCCATCCATCTGTCACTCCAGCACTCCAGTTTGTGTGCCTGGGCACCTCCCATTTTCTGTCAGGGGCTGGAAGTGCTCCTCTCTAAAGAGCACGTTCCTCATGTGGGATTTTAATGCTGATCTGCTAATTCTCCTTAATCAATCCTTCCTTTTTCAAACCCCACATACTCCCCACTCTCCAAGCTCTCCTTCCAAACAGGGAGCCCTCAATCTACCAGGGATGCTCTCAGTGGATGCCCAGGCAGGAGCAGTGGGCTGTAGGAAATTGGGAGGTGGCAGAAAATCTCACCTGCACTGGGGCTCAGCACTGCCAGCACTGCCGTCCCTCCCAGCTCACACTGATGGTAAAACCAGTGGGAGACAAAGAGGTTTTGATAGTGTTGAATCTAAGAGGGAGGCTGGGCAGAAACATTTTTTTTCCTGGCCTGGAGACAAGCATTAATATTAGATGTCGTGGGAGTACACTTCTGGTGTGCAAGGGAGAAAGCTGTGGGGAAAAAATGCAAAACCTCGGGCAAGGGAGGACTCTGAATTCAGGCAGAGCCAAAATCTCCTGTTGCCTTTGTCAGGAGCTCCTCACCCTGCCCTTAACCGTGCCAGCAGATCTGATCTCCCCCCACTCCCAACTGACATAACTCCTCTGCTTCCAAGGGAACTTTGCCAGGTCTTGTCCTGGGGGATTTCCCTCCTAGCATAATGAATATCAGCACAGAGGACACAGAACCCTCCCTGAGAGCGGGGATTAAATGCTCTTTTAATGGGCTGTGTGCAGTTCTTTAGCAGCTGACACGGGCGCTTGCTCGAGCAAAGATTTGACCCAATGAATGGAGCTGGAAACTTTCTGCAATTAAAGTACTGGCAGAATTTTAAAATGCTCAGTGCACTTAGGGATTGTCTGTGGCTGAGAGGATCCAGTGGATTCTCTGGAAGGAGTGTGCTGTGTGGTTGTGTCCTGTGAGGAGCTCAAGGATGTGTCCATCCTCTTCCTCACCATCAAATTTGCACCTGAATTCATGCAAAGGTTTCCTGGGCAGTGAGGGGGTTTTGTCCTTAAATGAGGGTAAATGGTAAAATAGAGTGTAATGGTAAAATACAATGTAATGGTAAAATAAATAGAGTGTAGTGGTAAAATTAATAGAGTGTAATGGTAAAATAGAATGTTGGGGAACAGCAGATGGGATCCCAAATCAGGCAGGTGAGCTTGGATACACCTGGGAGAGCGTGCCAGGCACACTCCTGTTCTCCTGGGTTCTTGGAAAATCCCAGCAAAGCTGCTGGAGGGGACAGATCCTGCTCAGCAAATCCCTTCTGCCTGGGTTCCCACTGGGACCACAGCAAGGTGAGGGAGGATCAGGGCCATAGGATGCTCCTAAAACACCCCCTGTGGGATGGGGATGGATTTCCTCGTGCCCTGCCATGGGTGTGACAGGTCTGTGCCTCTCTGGCACATCAGTGGTGTGGGCTCAGTGCCACGGGGACTCTGTGGCCACCACCCTGCTCTGCAGGGATCTTTGGGAGTGTCCAGGTCCATGGTGGGTCACTGCTGTGTGTCTGCCTGACAAAGGGAGTGTAACACCGAGCTTCTTCTGTCCTCACAGAAAAAAACCAAGATGTTCCACAAGCAAAGAATCCCTGCCCAGGACACCTGATGGAGCAGCGTGGATGAGGTGAGTTGTCTCAGCTGTAAAATGAGATCCTGTGCTTTCAGTACGGCCACACAGAGCAGATCTGGCTCCCACAGGCGTTTTGCAATTATTAGACAATAATTCAGGCTCTCCCCATACACCAGAAAAAAAACCCAATAACTCTCTCTGCATAACAAGATAATTACTGTGCTTCCAAGGCTCTTGGGAGAAGTTGCCTGTGCTGATGAAATTAAGGGAGCTGAAATCATCCCCCAGAGGCAGGATGGGTCCAGAGGGTGAACAAACCTGCACAACACAGAGCTGCACTTCCACCAGCACCAGCGAACCTTTCCCTGCTGCTGGGAGGGATCTCCATCCCCAGCAGCACTTCCAGAGAGGATTCCCCTCTGTTCCCTTCTCAGGGAGGATCCCACCAAAGCTCCTGTGACACTGAGAGCCCCAAGCCCCCATCAGCTTCCCCAGAGGGTGCAGCACGGCCCGAGGCAGCTCCAGTTCCGTCAGCAGCCCCAGCTATCCATGAGGAAATAGAGGGGATGGGCCGGTTGTTCTCTTGGAGCCATTATTGTCGAACTGGTAAATATTTCCTTTAAATGCTTACATGCTTTCAAAAAATTTGCAGGGCTTAATGGGAACAAATATTCCCAGGGGGCTGCATCCTGCCATTCATTTGCACATCAGATCCCTGCTATCTTTAAGAATGGTTCTGTGCATGGGCAGGCGCCTAAGTCATTTGAGAAACAATAACCCTCTGTGCTCTAATTTTCCAGACAAAAATGTAGACAAAACAAGTGGCAATTTGGCACAAAGCGAGCTGCTTTGATAACTAACGGGGCATTTAGGAGGAGAAGCCTGTGGGCAGCTGGGCTCGGGCTGTCCCGGGGCAGGTGTTGGCAGCCCCGGGTGTCACCCTGGAGAGTCCCTCTGCAGCTGGGGGCTCCTGAGGAATTCTCTGAGCATCCTTCAGGGTTTGCTGGGAGCCTGGAGGTTCATCACCCGCTCCTGCAGGACTTTGGGATGAGCTGAACGAGCTCAGGGGGATTAGCGGGCACGGCGGGAGGGTCTGGAGCAGGTCTCTAACCTAGGCAGAGGTGATGTCTCCTCCTGAAATCCTCTGTGCTCCCGCTGGGGAGCGCCGACCAGGACAGTAATTTTTAGTAAAGAGAATTAAATTTGCCCTGGCCAGTGCAGTGGTGATGGACCATTCCATGCCGACGAGGGCCGGGATCTCTCGCTGTTAATCCCCTGCCCACCCAGGGCTGGGCTGGGCTAATGAGGGGCCAGCACCGCGTGTGGGGCTGGGGGCTCCTCCTGCTTTGGGGTCACCAGGTAAGGCTCCAGATCCACCAGTGTCTCCAACAATGCTGTCCCCATCAGCGACAACGTTCGGGACACTACAGCAGTGTAGTGTCCCCTCATCCCGGGAGGTCTCGGCGGCTCTGCCGTGCTGATGGCTCGGGGGGCTCTGTCCTGTCCCCGCAGCACCCGATGGCTCGGGGGGGCTCTGCCTTGTCCCCGCAGCACCCGATGGCTCGGGGGGCTCTGTCCTGTCCCCGCAGCACCCGATGGCTCGGGGGGCTCTGTCCTGTCCCCGCAGCACCCGATGGCTCGGGGGGCTCTGCCGTGTCCCCGCAGCACCCGATAGCTCGGGGGGCTCTGCCCTGTCCCCGCAGCACCCGATGGCTCGGGGGGCTCTGCCGTGTCCCCGCAGCACCCGATGGCTCGGGGGGCTCTGCCCTGTCCCCGCAGCACCCGATGGCTCGGGGGGCTCTGCCGTGTCCCCGCAGCACCCGATGGCTCAGGGGGTCCTGTCCTGTCCCCGCAGCACCCGATGGCTCGGGGGAGCTGTGCCGTGTCCCTGCAGGACCCGATGGCTCGGGGGGCTCTGCCCTGTCCCCGCAGCACCCGGTGGCTCGGGGGGCTCTGCCCTGTCCCCGCAGCACCCGGTGGCTCCGGCGGTGCTGCCGTGTCCCCGCACGATGCCGGGCAGCCGGGGGCAGGTGGCGGCCGGCGGGGCGGGGGCAGGCGGAGATCCCCGGGCCCCGGCGCTTCCCCCCGGCCGGGAGGCTCCGCTTTCCTCCCCGCCGGGAGCTCATTGGGCCGGGGCGGAGGGACCGGCTCGGGCCGGGGGAGGAAATGCGCGGGGGGCCGAGGCCAGGCGGCGACTCCGCGGCTCCGCCACCGGCACCGGTGAGTCCCGGCGGGATCCGCCCGGGGCTCGGCACGGCCGGGGGGGCTCGGCATGGCCGGGGGGGCTCGGGATGTCCGTGTCCCCGGCGGGGAGGGGCGGGGGATGGGGGTGCAGGAGGAGCGGGGCTCGGTACCGCAGCGTGGGGAGAAGGGCAGAGCTGGGCGGGCGGGAGGGGCAGAGCCGGGGGAGCGGGGACCGGGCTGTGGCAGCGGGAGCATCCCCGGGAGTGTCCGTGTCCCTGCCTCCCTCCGGGACACCCTGGGGACAGCCGTGTCCCTACGGCCCTCCGGGAAATCCGTGTCCCTGCTTCCTCCCGGGATATCCGTGTCCCTACGGCCCCCCAAAACCCGCAGCCCCCGGCAGTTCGGGCTCCCTGCCTGTAGCGGTGTCGCCGTGCCCCTCCGGGCAGTGCCACAGCCCCCTCCGCGGTGTCACCGTGGCCGTGTCCCTCTCCATGCCCGTGTCCCTCTCCATGCCCGTGTCCCCCTCCATGCCCGTGTCCCTCTCCATGCCCGTGTCCCTCTCCATACCCGTGTCCCCCTCCATGCCCGTGTCCCTCTCCATGCCCGTGTCCCTCTCCATCCCGCATCCCAGGCAGCGCAGGGAGCAGCCGGAGGTGCCCGGCACGGAGAATCCATCCCCTGCGGCCGGTGCTGACCCTCTTCAGGGAGGGTTTGGCTCTGAGGGCACAGGGACAGGTTTGGAGCCGCGGTTTCACCTGCAGAACCAGGCCAGGCTGTCTGGAAAAGTGCTCTGTCCCGGGAGAGCCATCACATCTCGCCAGGGGCTGGATTCTCTCATCCCTTCACAGCCAGAGCCGGTTCCTGCTGCTGTCAGCTGAGTTTCAGCCTTGGCTCCGTGGGCAGAGCTGCAGAAAGTGCTGCTCTCCTGAGCCTTGGGCTGTGTGTTCCCTCGGCTGCTGTGGCAGGTGAGGCAAGAGCAGAATTTTGGGAATTTAGGAGAATTTGGGGAATTTAGGAGAATTTTGGAAATGGTTCTGACTGCTGGGACAGGGACCCCCAGACTCACAGGAGCACATCAGCCAAGGAGAGTTTGCTGACTCCTAAGACATAATTTCACTTTATTTGAGAGGCTTAAAAAACAGAGACAAAAAAAAGTATTTATTTTTTCTTGAGCATAATTTTTTTCTTCCTTAAGTTCTGTGCTTAAAAAAAGAATGGAATAGATGGTGGCAACAGGACCTTCAGCAGCTTTAAAGAGGTTGATTTTTGCAAACCCATAAAAAAGACAAGCCATGACTATCATATTTTCTACTTTTACAGCTTTTTCTGATAGGAAACAACCATAATTTTATGACCCAGAGGGATCCTCTGAGGACTCGAGGTAGGGCAGTGCTGCTCCAGTTCAAAGTGAAAAAACAAACTCTGTATTTTAGGCTCGTGCCCTGTGTTTCTTGCTGTCCCCACAAGGAAAACTCCCATGGCAGCCACGGGAATCCTGGGGGAGGGTGGAGATGGTTGGCAGAGTTTGACTTCCAGACTTGAGGAGCAGCACTGAGAGCCCAGGATCTGGGATTGGAAGGAGGTTTTGTGTCCCAGCACAGGCCTGGGAAAAGCTGGCTGATGGAGCAAAGGGGAGTTGGTGTGTCTGTGCACCAGTGTCCTTGGAATATCTCCAGCAGGGCTGGGGACAGGGAAAGCTCCTTCACTATTTTTAAAATAACTTCCCTGCAGGGCAAGCAAAATTTGCTTTCCTGATGGTGGAAGTACCATAAATTCATAATTAGGAAATTAAATTAATTGCTGTGTTTGAAGGAGAATGGAGGACTACAGGCTTTAAAGCACCAAAATCCTCCTTCCATCCTCAGGGCTGGGCTTGAATGGAAAATCTGCTGGGATATTTGATATTTAACATTTGGTGTTAAGGGCCAGGAAGGCACCAGGGTGGTTTCTCTGCAGATGTGAATCTCCATCTCCCCCTGCCTCAAATTCTTCTCCTACACCAAGGAAAGGTCGATCCTGAGTGCCTTGGAGAAGGGCTTGGAGACCTGCAGGTTTGCCATGGTTATTTGTAAAACCTGTCTCAGAGCTGGGATCTCCCACTGGAGTTTGGGGATCAAACTGCAATTTTCCAATCCAGTCCTGCCCCACAGCACTTGGGGGTTTTAGAAAGTTGATTTGCAGCTTGATATCTGCAGTGTCAGAAGGAGTTTCTTGTTGTGAATTCAGAAAGTTTGATCAGAAGGTCTGCTTCTTTAATTGGTGCTTATTTAAGGTGGGTTTCTTTATTTCTTTCTCCTTCAGCTGCTGCCATCCGGAGGCCAAGTGGTTTGTTTAACTGAGTGTTGTTTAAATTGGATATTGTTACTGGCCCTCTTCAGCCTTGTTTCCTATTTGTCCTCTGCTAGAAAATCAAAACCTCTTGGTTTGTGCCTCAGAACCGACTCTGCAGATGGTACATATGGCCCTTACAGCACTTTCCTCTCACGAATTTGTGTTTTAAAGAGAAGAAGATCATATTTCAGTGTGCTGTGTGGTGGGAAAGCACAGCTTTACAATGCTGTGTGCATTAGGAAATGACTGGCCATTGTTTTACCCTCCATGCCTGGAACTGGCAGCGAGGTTCAGGCAAAACCCATCCCTTCCCTACCCTCAGCACAGCCCTGGTGCCCTGAGAGCATCTCCAGGGGGTAAATCAAGAGTAATTCCTGAATTAATACTGTGCCACAGGGATGAGACGAGCGGTGTGAGGTGGGTTTGTGCCTGGAGCAGCTCCTGCCTTGCTGGGGTTTGTCCCCAGGGCTCTGTTGGGTGTCACAGCTGGGCAGGGACACCTCATGGATCACAGGTTGGAAAAGATCATCAGGTCCTTTGACTCAACACCTCCTCATCAACTACACCATGCCCAGTGCTTTTTTAAACACATCCAGGGATGGTGACTCCACTGCCCCCCTGGGCAGACCATTCCAGTGCCCAATCACTCTCTCAGTGAAGAAATTTTTTTCCCCTGGAATTTCCTGACGTTCACAGTGCTGCTCTCCTGCTTGCAGGGATCCCCACTGAAGGACAAGCCATGCAGTAGGAGCCAGCACTCCTGGGAGGGACAGGACATGCAGAGCCTCGGCTGCCTCCCCTGGGGACTCCTCCTCATCCTCAGCACCGCCAGCACCGAGGGCTTTGCCCAGCCAGGGTAAGGCCCTGCTTTGTCTGCTCCTCTCAGGTGTGTTCTGCACCCATCAGGGTGAGACACATCCTCTCTGGGCTGGTGAGGAGGTGGATAAAGCTCTCTCTGTTGCTGATTGTTTGCTTTCTCTCTGAAGCTAAAACATCTCTCAGAGGAAATGTCGCAGCTCTGTTTAAGTCCTCGAAGGGACACAAAGACTTTTCTGGGTTTTTTGTCCAGGAAAATCAAAATCTCATCAGGCCCTGAGCTGTTCAGGAATTATTATTGTCTCTTTCAAGCACAATCTTCATGAAAATATGTGTGAAATCCTGCTGGCACACACATCGAGCCTTGTGAACAAGCTGTCATTGGAGGATGCAGCTCCCATCAGAGGGGGATGCAGCTCCCAGCTCTGATGGACAGCCAGGGACAGAGGTGTGGAAAGCCCTGGGCTGTGCTCTGTGCTCCCCAGAATGCTGCTGGGGCTCATGGTCCTGCAAGCCCAGCAGTGGCAGCTCCAGCAATTCCCTTTCCTTTTCTGAGAGAGCTCCCTGGATCCCAGCACTGGGCAGGCACAGCTCAGCTCCTGCTGGGTCTGAGGCAGCCCAGAGCTCAGTGCCCCAGTTTCTTCCCCAGCTGAGAGCTCAAAACCCGCCCCCAGACACAGCTCACATTTTCTACACAGTTTGTTTTTACACTGAAATGCTCCTCCAACATCAAACCTTTCACATTCTGTCCGGGGCTGAAACCACAGCTGAATTCCTCGCTCACACGCACAGGCTGCAGCTAAAACTTTGTTCTGAATTTTACAAAGCAAACAATTGCCATTTAAAAATTGCATCTTCTATAACATTAATCACGAGGCTGAGAGGAGTTTTCTGGAGTTAATGGAAACCATCTGATGTCCATGCTAATTCCCAGGCTTTTTATTTTAGTTTCTAATTGAGCTGGGAGGCTGAGACAAGTAGATGGGTTCCTCAGTGGGACTGACCTGCTTGGGCTGGAAATTGTTGAAAAAAAAGGATGTTTAACCAAGACCACTTTGGCTGTTAACCTTGGGAAAGTTTTTGACTTATCTTAGGAGGGCTGGGGAGTGCCTTTTATCCAACCTCTATTTTCTTTGCGGTGAGCCTGACCCTTCCTGTGAAATCATTAATTTCTTGGTGACCACTGGGGCATCCTTTTCAGGAATGCAAAAATCTCAGAAAGGAAAAAATCCACCTAGAAAGTGAGTGATTTTAGGGGAAGGGAGACAATGAATGTAGTGAGTAAATCATCCCTCAATCTGTGTCCCGACTGCTCCCGCGGGATGGGGGAGGAAGCGCCCGCACTGCTCACAGAGCTGTGTCACTGAAACAGCTTCAAGTGGCTTCCCAGGTCACTGGGGCCACCAGCCACACTGCTGTCACTAGCCCTGTGCGGGGAGGGAGCTCTGTGTGCTGGCTGTGTGCTGGCTGTGGGGTGACCCCGTGTCCTGGCTGATCCCATGTCCTGGCTGTGGGGTGACCCCTCTGTCCTGGCTGTGTGCTGGTTGTGGGGTGACCCTTCTGTGCTGGCTGTGGGGCTGACCTCTCTGTGCTGGTTGTGTCCTGGCTGTGGGGTGACCTCATGGGCTGGCTGACCCTCTGTGCTGTCTGTGGGGCTGACTCTCAGTGCTCTGGGCTGACTCTCAGTGCTCTGGGCTGACTCTCAGTGCTTTGGGGCTGACTCTCAGTGCTCTGGGCTGACTCTCAGTGCTCTGGGGTGGCTCTCAGTGACTCTCAGTGCTCTGGGGTGGCTCTCAGTGACTCTCAGTGCTGTTTGCTGACCCCTCTGCTTTGGGGCTGACTCTCATTGCTGTTTGCTGACTCTCAGAGCTGTGGGGCTGACCCCTCAATGCTCTGGGCTGACTCTCAGTGCTGTGGGGTGTCTCTCAGTGCTATGGGCTGACTCTCACTGCTCTGGGGTGACTCTCACTGCTCTGGGGTGACTCTCAGTGCTGTGGGGCTGACTCTCAGTGCTATGGGCTGACTCTCAGTGACTCTCAGTGCTCTGGGGTGACTCTCAGTGCTATGGGGTGTCTCTCAGTGCTGTGTGCTGACCCCTCTGTGCTGTCTGTGGGGCTGTCTCTCAGTGCTGTCTGTGGGGCTGACTCTCAGAGCTGTGGGGTGACTCTCAGTGCTGTCTGTGGGGCTGACTCTCAGTGCTATGGGGTGTCTCTCAATGCTGTTTGCTGACTCTCAGTGCTGTGTGGCTGACCCCTCTGCTTTGGGACTGACTCTCAGTGCTCTGGTCTGACTCTCAGTGACTCTCAGTGCTATGGGGTGTCTCTCAGTGCTGTTTGCTGACTCTCAGTGCTGTGGGGTGACTCTCAGTGCTGTTTGCTGACTCTCAGTGCCCTGGGCTGACTCCCAGTGCTGTCTGTGGGGTGTCTCTCAGTGACCCCTCTCTGCTCAGCCGCAGGGTGTGTGCCGCGGGGTCGCCGAGCCGCCGGAGCGCCCACACTGAGTCGCACGTGCAGCCCGTGTACCAGCCCTACCTCACCACCTGCCAGGGCCACCGCCTCTGCAGCACCTACAGGTCAGCCCAGCTGTGCCACGGGGGCTTGTGACAGCACACATCCTGCTCCATCCGCAGGGATGGGCATCCCAGCCCTTGGGAGCTGCTGTGGGGAGCGGGAATTGGGATTGGGGCAGCCAGCTGAGCCCGTCCTTGCCTTGCAGGACCATCTACAGGGTTGCCTACAGGCAGAGGTACAGGCAGGTGCCTGAGCCCACGGCCTCGTGCTGTCCTGGCTGGAGCAGAGCGAACGGCCACACGCTGGGCTGTAACAGAGGTGAGAGCTGCTGGCTCAGCCCAGTGCCACTGCCATCCCCACACCCCCAATGTGCCTGGGGGAGGCCCCAGGACCCCAGCTCCCATTTACCAACCCTCTGCCAGTCAGCTGGATTCTCCTGCATTAACATTTCACCCTCACAGCCCAAATGTGGTTCAATATCTGATTAATTCCCAGCTTTTCTCTGCTGCCTCTTGGGCCTTTGTCCTTTGGGATCACTTATTACCTTTATAGTTACCAGAGGATAAATAAAACAACTCCTTCCAGTCTAAATCAGCAGGAATGGATGAGAAATGCTTTCAGGAGGCCACAAATGCAAACCACAGCAGCAGCCAGTCTGTCCCCACATGAGCTCAGAGATGCTGCTTGTTGCCCTCTTCCTTCCCATCTTTTCTGCTTGTTGCCCTCCTCCTTCCCATCTTTGCTGCCTGCAGACCCTTCAGCTTCTTTCCAGCTCCTATTCCACCCATGCTGATCCCTGCAGCTCAACCCTGCTGTGTGGTGCTGGTGTGTTTTGGGGTGTGCCCACATCCAGGGGCAGGGAGGGAGCTGGGGACCCCCTGAGCTGCTGGTGATGCTGTGCTGGTGTTCCCTGTCACAGCCCTCTGCTGGGAGCCGTGCCAGAACGGAGGGAGCTGTGCCTTCCCCGGGAGATGCTCCTGCCCCCCAGGCTGGACAGGGAGAGCCTGCCAGACAGGTACTGTGGCCATGTCCCCCCTGTCCCTGCTCCCTGTGTCACACCTGCCCTGCTGCAGCTGGGAGAGCTTCTCCTGGGAGCATCCATGGGGCTGTGGGTGTCCTTTGCCCTGCACCAACCCCTCAGAGGGGACAGGGACCAGCGCTGTAGCTCCTGTCAGAGCTTGGGCCATGTCTGATTCTGTCCCTCTGCACATCTCTCCAGGGAAGGATGGAAGTGTGGCTCCCAGGGCAGGTCTGAGCTTCCTTTGGGTGCCTCAGTGCTCCCAGCCCTCCTGGGCAGCTCTGGCACCCTCATTTTCTCTGCTGGCTGCTCAGGGCTGGGTCAGTGTGAGCAGAGCTAAAGCAGCACAGAGCCCTTGTGGGGCTGGCCTGAGATCCTGTGTTTGTGCTCATCCCTCCCAGGCTTTGTAAACTCTTGCTGTAAACTGAAACGCCCTTTTACTGCAAAGACTAAAAATCCATCAACCCAAAATATCCGGGGGTGGAGGGGAAGCCTGGTGATGTCCAGGCTCCTCTCCAGCACAGGAACAGCCCGGTGCTCCTCACAGCATGGGGAAATCAGGCAGCTTGGTGCACACCAGTGCTGCAAACCCCTGCCACGGCATTTCCCAGCTTTTCCCAGCTTTCCAGCCTCCTGGAAGGCAGAGGAGGAGCGTGTGGCATTGACCCATGCTGGGCCAGCAGGGCTGAGCCCATCGCTGACAACTCTGGCTCCGGGGGAAAGGATTTTCCCACTGCCTAAAACAGATTTGCCCGGGCGTGGGAAGCACTTCAGCTCTTTCTGCTTTGTGGGAACAGCTTTAATAACTCCCCCGTGTGAGGAGAGGTTACTGGGTTTTGTACACACTTGAAAGGCTGATAGCTCCTCGCCACAGCTGGCTGGAACCAAAACCCCGGCTGTAAATCCGGGATGAGAGCCGAGCACTGCCTGCGCCCGCCTGGCCAGAGCTGGGACATTTCTGACCACAGCTTTCACTTCTGGCTGTGTTGTGGGGGGAGCAGGAGGAGGGGAGGAGGCCAGACCCACTCCAGCTTAGCCCAGGTTTATCCTGGTGCTGCTGAGACAGAGCTGTGCCTGGCACAAACACCAGCTCACTTGGGGAGCACTCACTGGGGTTCCACTGCAGCCCCCCTGTGCCTGAGCCACCTGTGCCCCTCACCCTGTCCCCTCCTCACTGAGCTGTTCCTGTGTTCCAGATGTGGATGAATGTGCCAGCCAGAGCCACGGGTGCAGCCAGCTCTGCATCAACACAGCCGGGAGCTTCCACTGCGCCTGCCAGGATGGCTTCAGCCTCGCTGCCGATGACAAGAGCTGCCAGCCCCTGGTGCCACTGCCCGGGACAGACACCTCCAGCCAAGCAGGTAACCTCTCCCCAGTTGAGTCCAAGCTGCTGGGGGCCTGCAGTGAGAGCTGGGGTAACACTCAGCATGGTGGGAGTGGCAGGAGATGGGAGAGGGGACAGCAGCCAGAGCCCCTCAGCTTTATTCTCGCTGACCCAGCAGCGCTTCTGCCACCCAAACAACTTCCCCTGAGCACAAACCCGTCTGTGAGCGTGATCTGGCTGTGGCTGGAGGTGTCTGGGAGTGTCTGTTCTCTCCATCATCATCCTCATTCCCGCAGGGCAGCTCTGGAGCCTCGAGGAGCAGCGCTGGTGACGGCCCATTATTACTTTTGGTACGCGCTGTGACACTTCAAACTCGTACCGTGAGTAATAATGCGCTGTGGCCAGCACGGGCATCACGCAGCAAACATCTGGGACAGCAGGGCACGTGCCCCATCTGCCTCTACCCCTGCCCAGGGCCCTCAGCAGGGACAATCCCTCCTGCCCACCACAGCACAGGGCAGAGCTGGGTGTTTTTTGGCAGCAAAAGGCCAGGATGCACCAGATCTCTTGTCCTTTGAGCATCACCCCAGTGCCTGAAACCCTCCCCACTTTGTTGCAGGTGCTGCAGCAGCAGGAGCAGCCTGTGTCTTTAGCAGCTGGACTAGATGCCAGCAGGTCCTGCAGATGCCCTGGGGATGATCCCAGGGCAGAGCCTGGGGATGGAAAGCAGCAGAGCTTGGCCAGAGCCCTGCAGCTATGTCTTTGTCCCCAGCAGCTTCCACCTCACCTCGGCAGTGAGCTCTTACTCACTGACATTCCCTCGGTCACTTTTCCAGGTGCTTCCAGTGAAATGAAGGAGGAAATGCAGGAGCTGAGGAGCAGAGTGGAAGCGCTGGAGCAGGTGAGTTGCAGCACATCCCCCTGCCCTGCCCTGCTCAGCCAGCTCCCTCCCGGGGCTGTTTGCAGCCAGGGTTTCCCTCCTCCCCGGCTCTATTTTTAACATCCCAGCAGCAATCCCAGCTGTGCCGGCTTTTCCAGCCCTTTGAACACCACCGCAGCCCTTGAGCCCTCCCTGGTGGGCGCTGCATCCCCCCGGGTGGTCCTGCAGCCTGGGAGGGGGATGCACTCACAGCTCCCCTTCTCCCTGCAGAAGCTGCAGCTGGTGCTGGCCCCTTTCCACAACCTGATGCTGCCGGAGGATGTCGGGGCAGACCCCATCAGCCGCCTGTCCCACTCCCTGCAGCAGCTGGACAGGATTGACTCCCTGAGCGAGCAGATCTCCTTCCTGGAGGAGCGGCTGGAGACCTGTAAGTGCCTGGAAAAAGAAGTGGGGAAGGATCTCCACAGGGAGCAGATGTGGGCCAGAGAGATCAGTAACACATATGCCACTGTTAATCTGGATCTGCCTCCAGCTCAGCAGCCTGTAATTAATAAAGGATGAACACAAACAGCCCATTAGCTTCATTTCAAAGCTGTTTCTGTGGCTGCACCGTCTGACTGCCCTTGGAGCGGCCAAAAATTGGAGGATTGGCACATGGAAAGGTGGAAAGGTGGAAAGGTGCTGTGGGGCAGAGCTGAGGGGAGCAGTGGGTCAGGAGTGGCAGGCAGCACCTCACAGCTTCTGTCCCTTCCTGATCACTCTGCCCTTAGCAAAGAACCCCTGGCTCTTAGGAAATTAACAGTCCAAAAAGTCAATCAGGGAAATTTAAGGAGCGTGCAGAAGTTGGCAGATTTATGAGCCTGGGAAGTTTTAGGCATTTCTTTTGGGAAGTTTACAGAGCACTAAGGGCACCAGAGAGGGTCTCCAAAGGAGCAAACTGAGGAAGGGAGCCCAGTGAGAGCTGCCATGTGTGAAATGGCTGTAGGTGGGGGGTCCTGCCTGCTGTCCCCACCACACAGAGGGACAGCATCCCTGTGGTGCTCACCTTGACTCCAAGCAGAACACAACTGTCTGAACTCTTTAATTTTGATCTTTGCAGCTCATTTTTCCCATTAAATAATTCCAGAAACTGGGCATAACTGGGGTGTGCAACAGCAGCTTGCTGAGTCTTGGAAAGACTCAGGAGAAACTGGTTCAGGGCATATCCAGTCCCAGTTCAGTGCCTGCAGTAATGGCTGAGAGAGAAAAAGAATTCAAAGAACTTGTTTGAAGACAAAGCAGCTGCAAATAGACACTTAAAAACCATCTCAGAGAGGAGTAATTACCAGAATCACTGAGTGTTCCAGCAGGCTGAGTTTTCTAGTAGTGCCCTCCATATATTATTAGTGACAGCACAGAGGAGTGTGAGCAGTATCACAAGGTAACATGGATTCATTCCAAGGGATGACTCCAAAGTCCTGAAATTAATTTCTGCCAAGTCTGTCTCAGCAAGCAAAACCTGTTTTTGTCTCTTTTCATGGTCTTGCAAGTCCCTGTAGGACACAAAGCTGGCCTGTCATACCCCAGGGGCTCACAGGGCATCCCATGGAGTTACACAGCCATCCCTGTTCCATGCCTGGTGGAGCATTTCCCAGCTGAATGCTACCCTACAACTGCACTCCCCAATTAACTGCTCAGTGGGGATGTGTGCAATGACCAAAAAAACCCATTTTCTCTTCTTTAAACCATCAACAGAGGCACCAGGTCAGAGCTCTTTAAGCCATAACAATTTTAGCCCCTGTAGGTGTGAATTACCTCTGATCCAGCACAGACTGTCACTGTCACTGGATTTGGGGACATTGTGCTCAGGGCCCAGGCAAGCACTGTGACATGCCAGGGAGGTGAGAGTGACATTCCTGAGTGTGGGGGGGATGGAGCAGCAAGTGTGGGTGATGTTCCTAGAGCTTCAGGTCAGACACAAACCAAATCCAGGCTCATGACTGAATTTATTTTGCTGAATTTATTTTTTTTTCAATCTTCCCAGGTTCCTGCAAGAATGAACTCTAGCAGAGTGCCTGGGGACCTGGAGCAATCTGAGTGCATCCACAGCTCTTATCTCTGATCTCCAGGCTGGGGGTGAAGCCACAGCATCTACAGGAAGGCACAGGGTAGCTCCCAGCAGCATCTCCATCGTTCTCTCTTCCAGCTCACCTCACCAAAGGGCACCCAGATCCTGCCAAAGTGGACTCTGAGCCCTCTCCCTGCTGGAGAGGCAGCAAATAAACGCCTTATCTCGTGCCATGAGTGCCTGGCTGTGCCAGACTGGCTGTGTGTGACCTTAGCATTATTCTGGGATAACATCTGCCAGGGCTGGCTGTGCTGGCTGCTCTGTGGAGCACAGCCCTGGCCCAGCTGCCTCCCCACAGTCCCTGTGCTTGCTGTCACAGGGAGAAGTTGGGGACAAATCCCTGCAGCCCCAGGCCAGGTGTCACAGCAGGGGACAGGCCTGAAAAGGCACTGCAAAACTGAGTGTCCATCCCTGCAGCTCCTGGAGTTGGGATGGTGCCTCACTGGGTGAAGCACAGCCTGCCTGGGGGGCACAGGCTGAGGACAAGGACCCTCCCTGCCCCTCCAGCACCAAACCCACCCCCTGCAAGAGCTCAGGGCTCAGCACCCCACATCCTCCTCCCTCAGCCCCCACACAAAACCAGGAGGCTCCTGTATTTAAATAACCAAAGGTGTAATTTCTTTTTTTGATTTTTTTTTTTTTTTTGTAAAGCACGTCACATTCTCAGCCCAATTAAAAGTGAACAGCAGACAAGTGCACACAGAGGCACCACTCCCTCCTCCCAGGAGGAGTCAGACATGATTCCCCTCCCCAGGAACCCTCCCAGGGCCCTCCTGGGTTGACCCTCCATGAAACCCTTTGTCTGCCACTCTCACAAAGTGCTGGTTTGGTTCCCATCCTCCCACCCCGACCCTTCCCATCCCCTGAGTCTGTACTGTAAGGCCCCTCCAGTGAAGCCCCTGGCAGCACCAGCTCAGCCCAAGGGCTCCTTCCCTGCCTTTCCCAGCTGAGGCTTTAGCCCCAAAATGCCAGAAAAACACAACTCCACCAATGCAGGCTGCAGGAGCTGGCTGTGCTGGTTACCTGAGTAGCCCCAGTGGCTCATCCCAAGGTCCCCTGTGCCATGAACAGGAGTTAAAGCTACGGGAACCATGGCCCTGACCCAGCCACCAAGGGCATCAACAATCCACAGCTCCCAGAGTGGAATCCAGGAGCTCAGAGTTGGTCCATCACCCCAAAGCACAGGGGAGCCCCCTTTTATCTGGCTGGGAAAGGGGGTTATGTCCCCCCAAGGAGGAGCTGAAGCCTTCCAAGCCTTCCCAGCCCCGTTCCAGCTGCAGCTCACCCACCCTGTGGCTCTGCAGGGCTTTTACAGCCCGTGGAGAGCGGCAGCTCCGCCTCGCAGATCAGCAGAGACGCGGGACGGGCACCATCTTTCGGCCAGTGCTGACCATGACAAGTGACAAAACGAGCACGACAGAGCCCTTGGCCTCCGTGAGGGGCATTGCAGGCACCAGGATGTGACCAGGCTGAGCCACCAGCACGGCAGGGAGCTGGCAGCAGCTTCCCAACGTGATGCTGTTGTGACACAAGGGCATCTCAAGGGGACAGGCCCCTGAGTCCCACTGGTGGGTGGCAGTGCTCTGGGCTGTGCAGGGAGGACACCACACTCCTAGCACTGCTGAAAAGCCAAAGTGTGGATTTCCACCCAGTTCTCAGCCCTGTCTGAGCATCAAGGTTGTGCTGATACAAACTGCTGCTGGTGGTTTCCACCTGGGACATCAGAGGGCCAGGGCAGCACGAGCTGAGCCTGCAGGACACAGGTGCAGGGACAGTCACACGAGGCAGAGCTCAGGCTCCAGGCAGGTTTTTGCTGTCACCCCGTGCCAGCTGCAAGAGCTGGGGGAACTCACCAATGTGGTCATTGAGCCCTTTGGTAGCACAAGTTTGATGCCTGAGAAATTCAGAAAAAGGAGACATTTCAAAGTGAGAAAATGAACGCAAAAGAGAAATCCACTCAAAGGGGAACCTTAGTGCTGGCTGGACACCCTGTGTGTGCCAGCCTGTGGTGCTCCCAAGAGTTAGAAATCACTGCAGAGGAGAAGTTCCTTCAGTATTTGGCAAGGACAGGTCCCTTCAGCCACCACCACACGGTGACACCACTGGAGAAGCCTCTAGGATGAGTCCTTAGCCTGGCTTGGACGGCCTGAGAGCCTGAAGAGGGTTTCCCTCATGGTGCTGAAGCATCTGTCAGTGAGGTCGGTGACATCATCTGGTGTCAGCCCTTTGGTCTCTATTGGAGGCAGAACCTCAACCTTGATTTTGCCTGGGGACAAGAGAGGAGCCTGTGAGAAACCCACACACCACAGAGTGTTCTCTGCCCTGTTCAGCCCCAGCACAGCCCTCAACCCCTCCCAGGGCTCCCTCATCCATCCCTGGAGCACAGGCAGAGTTAGATCCCAGCTCCAACAGCTGTGCCACCCAGAACAATCCCCCTGTGCCCCAAACTGCCATCCCACCCAGAGCTTGCCCAGAGCAGGAGGTAGTAACCAATTTTTAATGAAAACATCCCTCAATGTGTTTAATTACAGCCCTTCCTGAGTTAACCCAGCCCAGGCTCTGGTGCCAAGTGCTTTGAACTGCCTCCAAACATCTCCCAGCAGGGCTCCTCCTGTTCAGCCCAGCTCTGCTTCCCTCTCACACCCCTGTGAGCCAGATCTCCACACGGGACACCAACAACCCTGTCTCCAAGTGACTCTTTGTTACCTGATGTAAATAGCTTTGTCTTTGGGTTATAGAAGCTGGTGAAGGAGGAATACACCACAGGGATCACTGGGACCTAGGGGAAGGGAAGAAAAAGAGGAGTTACTGGCACTTCAGCAGCTCAGGGCAGGCCAGAGACAGGCAGCAAATCCCACACAGCAGAGTTGACCTGGCCTGGCTCTCAGACACACAGGACACACACAGCCCCACAAACAACACCCACTTCCAAAGGCTGGAACAATCAGCAGCCAAATGGAATCAAAACCACTCCCCAAAAACTCAAAGAACCAGGGCCAAGTTCTACTCCAGCCTCAGTTCAGCACTGGTTTTTAGGGCTCCTTGACCCAAGTGAGGCTTCAAACCCCAGGTATTTTCTGTCCTGCAATCAAACACTGCATGCTGCCTGTGCTGACAGGCCTTGCCTGCTGTACAGGCACGTGTCTGGGGCAGGGTGGCTGCTCTGCTTTCAGTTTCTCAGAAAGGGAGTCACCAGTCGTTATCAGCTGCTCCCAGGGAAGCTTCAGGCAGACACAGGGCCAGGAGGGCAGGCAGAGCTGTTCCAGTGCTGGTAACACAGCCAGGATCCACAGTTGGTGACTCAGGGGGTGTAGCAGAGGCGGGGACCAGCTCATGTCATCCTTTCCTCCAGCAGCTGCCAGACTCTGCCTTGGCTGCATCACCCAGCCAGGAATGGGGATGGTACAACACAGGCTACACCCTGGGCTTGGCCAAGAGAACCCAGTGAGGGAGCTGGCATCTCTTCCTTTTCCCAAAATCCCTGCTGTAATAACACCTCTCCTGGGGAAACCAGTTTCCCCTGAGGCCTCGAGGCATCCCAGTCTCTGGCACACTGCCCCAGCACTGTGCCCAGGCAAGCACCCTGCTCCTGAGACAGCTCTGGCTGGCTGAAGCTGCTCCCTCACTAAGCTGTCATTTTGGAGAGAAAAGACATACCAAGAACTGCCATATGGCTGCCAGGGAGGTAGCAGTTATTTTCACACAGAGCAAGCCCAGATGTTGCTCTAAAGCACAAGAATTAACAATCCTGAATCACCACTACACTATTGCAGCCAGGGGGATTAAGAAAGGAATGACAGCTTTGGGCTTCCCCAGGAAAGAACCCACTGGGCTCCCTGCCAGGGGTGAGCTCTGTGCTGCGGCCATGCCCCCAGGGACCCCTGGGCACAGACACTGCCCTGCCATGCTGCCAGGAAAGCCTGGAGATAAGGATCAAGTGTCCCTGTCCCTCACACTCCTCCCTCCAGAGAGGACCAGGACTGAGGCAGGCAGGAGAGAGGACAGGGCAATTCTCCACTGTCTGCAGCCACTCATGCCCAGGGTCAGCTCATTCCTAGAAGGGATGGAAAAGACTCTTGGTTGCTGCTGGGCAGCACTTCTGACACCAGTGGTTTACCTGAGTAGGTGTTACCTGGGAACACAGCTCATCTGAGAGCAAACAAACCACACACTGCATGACCAGTGCACAGTGGCACTGCAAAAGCACTCAGGGTTGCCATGCAGGGCAAAGCACCGTTACCTGTGCCTGGATAGCGAGGTGAAACGCTCCTTTCTTGAATGGCAGCAAATCCCCAGTGCAGTTCCTCGTGCCCTCTGGGTACACCCACACCTTCACCTGCACATGGAGAGACAAAGCTCTGCTCCAGAAATCCACTTGCAATGGTGGGAGCCACCAACCAGCTCTGCCAAGCTGAGCCAGCACCAGGAGTGCCACCCCAGCCAGCTCCACAGTGACACTCACATTCTCAGCCACCATAGTCTTGGCCACCTCTGACATCACCATCTTGGCACTGCTGGTGCTCTTCCTGTTGATGAAGATGACACCTCCGAGGTAGATGATGAGCCCCACGCTGCCCATGTACATCAGCTCTTTCTTGCCCACCTGGACACAGTTGTCGGGCAGGACCTCCATCAGCCCTAATGGGATGGCAGAGGGCAAGACCCAGCAGTCACCCCCCCTGCCTGCACTCAGGTAGGACAAGGACAGGGGTACCAGGGACAGGTTGGCTGCAGGTGACAGCAGGACCCACCCCAGAGGCAGCCCCAGGGAGTCCAGCAGGGCCACTGGCACACGTGCTGGGCCAGCACCTCAAGGACAGCAGGACCTGGGTGTGGCATTGCTCAGAGTGACAGGACTGATGGGGAAGCTGCACCAGGGGCTGCTTGTCCAGGAGGTACAAGCAGCACTTCTCCCACTGGTGAGCAGGAGAAATGTTCTTTTCCCTCCCACCAGCTCCTCACCCATCATGTCGAGGACGCTCTGATGGTTGGACACAATGATAGCAGGGCCCTCCACCTTGAAGTTCTCCAGTCCCTTCACCTCAAACCTCAGGCCGAAGAAATACTTGAAGGTCCTGACAACAGCTCTGATGATTCTGCAGAAGAGAAAAGCAGTCAGCAGCAGGGCAGAGAGGGCAGGCTATATCCAGTAGGGGTGGAAGGAGACAAGAAGAGCTCTAGGACAGAGAACCTCCAGTCTTGTCTGTGCTGTGCTCCACCCAGGTCTGCCCTGCATGGTCTCAATGCTCCAGGATGTGTCTGTGACTTGTCCTGTTCAGTGCCATGGTTCTGGGCTACCCCAGTGCTACCAGGCTCTTCCTCCTGCAAGCAGCAGGGTCCCACAAGTTGTTCAAACAATTCTCCCAGCAGCTGCCACTCCCCAGCACACCCAACAGCCAAGGAAGGCTCTGCCAGGTCTGCTCCTTGCAGTGCTGGAAGCTGCTGCTCAATGATACAAACAAACCCAGGGTGTGCAAGGAAGGAGGGGAATGGAGGTGAGAAACACTTCCCTGCACAAGGCAAGGATACAGGCAGCAAACAGGATGCTCCCCACATGGCTTGGAAGGGGCTGGGTGCCCCCAAGCAAAGCCATGCTCAAGGTTTTGCCCTTCCCCAGTGGATCTACAGGTCTGACAGAGCTCCCAGCTTTTCCCAGCTGGGAGACTCCAGCAGCTCCACTCAGCCATGCCAACACTGGAGCACATTTCCATGCCCTTGTCAGCCCACAGGAGCAGGGCCCATCCATGCCTCCCCCTGACCTGGGGACTCTCCAGCTAGGCCAAAGGACACAGGCAGAAGCTGGCAGAACACAGGGACTATTTTGGGCAAGGGAGCAGCCATTTACCAGGACAGGTGGCAGAGGAGCCTGCACGTGAACAGGGCTCCCAGGAACAGCCACCAGCTTGGCTCTGCCCTCCCCTAGAGCTGATTCCAGAGCTGGTCTGCCCTCCAGCAAGCACCTGGATGTCCTGCCTCAGGGCCACCCCTGGCAGACAGGGGATGGAGCTTTCCTTCCTGCAGCAGATTGAGGGACAGTGTCAGCTTTGTCCCCACCACAGGGTCCAGCTTGGGAGCTGTGCAGCACCATTCCCCTGAGAAGCATCCCTGTCACTCAGGTGGGAGGTGAGCACCTGGACAGCATCTCATGCTGGCTTGGCAGCAGCTCCTAGCATGCTCTATAAAAGTCTCCACAAACTCTGGAGCCACAGGACTTCCCCCAGCTTGCTCCTACCCACAGCAGGGCTCACATCTCTGTGGGGTGTCCCTCCATGCAGACCCAGCTGGCTGTGACACTGCAGTTCAGGCCAGGCCAGTGCCCCGAGGTGACACTGCTATCAGTGCTCAATTCAACTTGCTGCAAGGAGCCACACCCAGGGAAAGGACACAGGGAGGTGTGTGGAATGCTCCGAGCTCCACAGCCCGCTCCAAGGTTACAGGTGTGCAGTCCAGGTGAAGAGACGGGGTTACAGGTGAGAAGAAGCAGGGTGACACCAACCAGTGACGTCTTGGGGGATGCCAGGCCACCAGAATGACCTAAACCACACTTCTCCTCCCTTCTGACTGCCAACCAAAAAAGAGGTCACCGCTCTGGAAGTCACAGTGCTCAGTGGCTGCTGGGAGAGGCTGGTTACACATTACTCAAGAGCAACTATCCAGCTTCCTCCTGCCAGCCCGAAGCCAGACTTTCCTTGCACAAGATGTGGCGTGAGCCACTGAAAGAGGCAAAGGGGCAGAGCTCAGAGCAGGCAGAGAAGAATGGGGTGACCAGCAGCCCTCCTGAGCTGGCCATGTCACCCACAGGGTTAAAGGATGGATCTGAGTCTCCACAAGCGGTTTCTCTGCTGGAATCAACAACCCCAGTGTCATACAGCCAGAGATGCAAACAGCTGTAAAACCAGTGCACTTATTGCCAGACACAAGGAGCACAAAATTGACAGGGAATGGGACTTTTCAGTGCATCCCTAACAGCCTGAGCATGAAAGGCAGCAGCCCCCAGATTCACGTGCTCTGCTCCACAGCCAGTCACAGAGGCTTGTTTAGGATACTCTGATTTTCAAGGACTACTGAAATCTGCTTACCAGATTGGAAGCTCTTGCAAGATGTTGTACCACAGATAAACAGTTCTATCCCAATCAGACACCCTGGGTAACCTCTTCCAAGTCACACCAGCTTGACACTGGAGCCAGCAGCACAGCAAGAACAGGGTGTTCTGCGCCAGGCAACAACACCATTATCGCTGTCTGTCCACCAGCACATGCTCTGCTCCAGCCCCCTTTCCCAAGCTGGAATAAGCAGCCTGGGATGTTGGAGAAATCAGGAACTGACTGGATCACCTCAGCCACGGACCTCCCAGGGGTTGGGATACATCATCAGCATCTTCAGCCAGTGCCACCACACGGAAACAACAGGCTTGTGTTACAGGAAAAGGGCGGTTCTGGCCAAAATTCAGCACTGGGTTTCAACATGAGCAATGCAAGCTCTTGCTCCCAAATCATTCCTTGAAGTTTACAGAAAATTTATAGGGTTTTTTTGGGGAGGAAATAAAAAGATAGTGTCTCCATCATTGACATCATAAATTCTCCCAGCTGCAGAGCTGGCTGGGCGTTGGAAAGCTGCTCCTGAGCGAGCCAAGGCAACCAAAGCTGGAGAGAGAGCCCGGCTGGAGATGTAGAGCAGACTGCCTGGGGCCATGGCACCAGCTGGGACGGGCAGGACACAGCCCTGAAGGCAGCACATCAGTGCCCTGTGCCCGCTCCCTCCTCCTGAATCCTAGGTGTGAAATTACACTGCAAAGCAAAGTCCAGCTCCACCTGCTGAGATGCTGCCAACCTTTGATCCTAGAGGATGTAAAGGCTCTCCTTTCCCCTGCATCCACATAACATGGTCATAAAGCTGCCTAGGGGAGAGCAAAACCAGGAAATGAGCTGTCCTGTGCTGCAAGCAGAAGTGCCAGCTCTGCCCTTAGAATGTACCTTGGCATGGAGAGGAGGTGCTGGATGACAGCAGCCCCTTGACCCTGGCCACAGGTGTCCTGCCAGGGGACACAGGGTGGGACAGCAGCTGCAGAGAGCTGTGCCCCGGCAGCACAAGGCACACAGCCCGCTCCTGGGGCAGGAAACACCCCAAACACAACCACCCAACTGTCAGCATCAAAAGGGACCTTCTAGAGATCAGCTCCATCCGCCACGGCAGGGTCACCCAGTGACACAGGTGTGTTAGGAATGTCTCCAGACAGGTACATCCCTCACACATCTCCGGGCAGCCCGCTCCAGCTGCCATCTCAGCAAACACCGCTCTCCTGCAGCTTTCCCCAATAAAAAGTCACTTCCAGGCGCTTCATCCCCAATCGTGGCTTGCCGAGGGCTCTGCCACGGGCCAGGACGGGCCCCCCTGAGCTGAACCCCCACCGATGGGACAGAGGCCGCACCCCAGGTGCTCCGGGCAGCGGCGGGGAGGTGACAGCGCTGTCCCCAGCCCGTTCCCCCCGGTGCCCCCTCACCTCATGTTCTTGACCGTGCGGCCGCCGTTGACCAGCAGGCAGGCGACGGCCGCCAGCGCCGAGCACACCAGGCACAGCACGCAGTAGAAACCGATGCGCAGCGCGAAGTTGACGGTGGGGCTGAGCTCCATGAGGACGTGCAGCAGCAGCAGCACGGCCGTGCCCCATAGCAGCCACCCGAGCTCCATGACAGCTCCACCCGGGCCCGCCGACACTGCCGCCTCCTCCCCGGGTAACCCGCGCTGAGCCCGCCTTATGTGGGCGGCCCGGCCCGCCCCGCCGCTCCCTCAGCGGGGCGGGCAGGGCGCCCAGGGAATGTTCCCTGTGCAGCGGGCATTCCTCGGGCTGCAGGGCGGGACTCGGTGGCCATGGCCACGGGAGGAAGGCGTGGAGCAGCGCTGGGGGGGTTTGGTTCCCTCATGGAGCGCTGGGGGGGAGTTTGGTTTCCTCATCGAGGGTTGTGGAAGTTTGGAACCCTCATAGAACCGTGTGGAGTTTTGGGACTCTCACGAAGCGCTGGTGGTGTTTTGTACCCTCATGAAGCCCTGTGGGGGTGTTTTGTCCCCTCATGAAGCCCTTTGGGGGTGTTTTGTCCACTCTTGGAGTCCTGTGGACATTTTGTCCCCTCATGGAGCCCTGTGGGGGTGTTTTGTCCACTCCTGGAGCCCTATAGACATTTTGTCCCCTTATAGAGCCCTGTGGGGGGATTTTGTCCACTCCTGGAGCTCTGTGGACATTTTGTCCCCTCATGGAGCCCTGTGGGGGTGTTTTGTCCACTCTTAGAGCCCTGTGGACATTTTGTCCCCTCATGGATCCCTGTGGACATTTTGTCCCTTCATGCATCCCTGTTGGGGATTTGGGGGCGTCTTGGTGCCATTTGGGGGGTTTGGAACCCTCCTGGAACCCTCTGGGCATCTTGTCCCTTCATGGAACCCTGTTAAGGGGATTTTGCCCCCTCATGGAGCTCTGTGGATGTTTTGTTCCTCATGGAACCCTGTGGACATTTTGTCCCCTCATGGAACCCTGTTAAGGGGGTTTTGTCCCCTTACAGAGCCCTGTGGATATTTTGTCCACTCATGGAATCCTGTGGGCATTCTGTCCATTTATGGAACCCCACGGGGGGTTTGGTCCCATCGTGGAACCCTGTGGATGCTTTGTCCCCTCATGGAACCCTGTGGATGTTTTGTCCCCTCACAGAACCCTGTGGATGTTTTGTCCCCTCACAGAACCCTGTGCACATTTTGTCCCCTCATGGAACCCTGTGGATGTTTTGTCCCCTCATGGAACCCTGTGCACATTTTGTCCCCTCATGGAACCCTGTGGGCCTTTGGGACCTTCATGGTGCCATGTGGAAGGGGGGTTTCCCTGCCTGTGTGGTGCCATGGAAAGGTTTTGGGGTCCTCCGTGCTGTGAGGGAGTTTGTGTCCCTCGGGGCACTGTGTTAGGTCTGGAGACCCTCATGGACCCTTGCCCACCTTCTCTGCTGGTGCTTGATGCTGGTTTTCCAGTGGCACTAATGTGCTGAGCGGGATGGAGCTTTCCCTTACTGGCATTGGGGTTAAGATAGGATCAGGCCCTGAAGCTCTGTGGGTACAAAGCTGACATGGGAGATGAAAGCGTCTGTTGGAACTGACACAAACCATTCATTGACCTCAGCTGGTTTTGCAACACTTTTTATAGCAAAACCCAAGTCCCGCGAGTCTCCGAGCAGACTCCACTGGGGTAAGATGTGACCCCGTGGTTCTGAGCATCCCCTTGGCATCCACAGCTTTGCAGCTCCTGGAAAAATCGCTGTTAAAATAACCTGTTCCCTCAGCTGTCCTTGGATTCACCAGCAGAGGTTGTGTACTGTTCCCAAATGCAGCAGCTTTAGGGCTGGGAGCAGCACACAAGCTCCTTCTCTACAGAGAGCTCCCCGCCAGCTCCCTACGGCTGCCAGGCAATGACATCTCAGAGCTGGTCTCATGATTCCAGCTAATGCCACAAAGAACCCTTATTGTATCAGCATCTCCACACAGCATTAGATTAATCCCCACTGCCTGTGTTGTGTGGGCTGTTCAGGGAGCCTTGCTCCAGCCAACATATGCCTGGGAAGTCACCGAGACTTTTGCAGCAGAGCAGACGCTGGGCCTGGAGCGATTCTGTTTTATCCTCATGACTTTTTGCTTTTGTTGACATGAGAAAAAGATCCCTGGTGATCTGTCGCTGGGGCATCACTCAGCCCGATCCGCAGAGCTCATAAACTCTGGCTGGCATTGGGAATCTGAAATGCAAATTCCGGCGGGGCCGCGGTGCCAGCGGCAAGCGGAGTGAACAGATCCGGCGTGGCAGGCTTGGTGCAACGCTCCACGTGTGGGCTCCTGGAGCAGCTTGGCTGCCGTCCCCTTCTCCCCACGCTCTCCAGCCCATTATCTGGAGTAATGCTAATGAAACATTTGATATTAGTCTGTAGCTCAAGGAAGGGGAGCGCTTTCTGATGCCAGATTAGAAGCCAGACATGGGCCTGCCTGCGAGCAAGCAGAGCTGTCGTGCTGAGTTATTTCACAAGGCAGGCGGTGGTGCTGCCAGATGACGACAGCCTGTGCGTTAACGTTTTCATAACAAACTGCCTGGTGGCAAGAGCCTCCTCCTGCTGTGCAACACAAGGATCACCCCATCACCCTGACATGGTCATTTTGGGGTAGAGGCAAAGGTGACCCCTTCCCTGTCCTCCCAAGCTGCAGCAGCTAGAATGAAGCAAATTATAAAAGATCCTGGGTTGCTAGATTGTGCTGTCTGTTTTGCATGTTTAAGATACTGATTGGATTATTTAGACATGGTAGAAGGATCCCTGTCAGGAGCAAAAACCCATCAAGTGCCAAGCAGAAGGGTCCACGCAGCACCACTGCTGGTGGGATTTCTGTGCCTGGGTTCATGAAGCCCACAGCATCACCCTTGTTTTACAATAATCTGGCTGTGTTCTTTCATCTTTTATTTGCCTAAATTTATTGCTTCCCTTGGCAACAACATGTGACCTCCCTGTGGATGACTAGCTTCTGACTGGAAAAGAAACAGAGCCAGGGAGAACATCTCTCACATATGGAGAAGGGAAGAGAGGGAAAGCACTCAGAGAGGTAGGAAGGAAGGAGGGATTTGTCCATCTCCTGGTTGAGCAGGTTGTAGAGCAGCAGGAGGCTCGAGGCTGGGGGGGTGGGTGCTTGGCAGGACCCTCTGGAGAAGCCAGCTGTGCCAAAGAAGGTTGGATTTGTGGAGAATCTCTCAGCCTGCCTCTGCCCTTGGCTTCCCACAGCGCCTCTGGCAGCTCTACCCATCGGCCTGCTTCCCTTTGCCTCCTGCCAAGGGCTGTGTGTTGAAAGCAGCAGCTGGGTTTGGTGACATTGAAGTGGGGGGAGGAGGAAGCAACCAGCCAAACATTCTCGTTCATGGCCTTTTCATGGCACACATGTGTGAGGCTGGGAGCCCTCACAGGAAGGGCAGGCAGCACGAAGATGTGGCTGTGCAAACTCCTCGTGCTGGGTGCTGCACAGCAGCCATTGTCAGGGGCCTGGGGACAGTGAGGTGATCCAGACTTCTGCTGTAACTCCTTCCAGGCCTCTGTCAGTCTCTGTCATCCATCTATTCATCCATCCATCCACCTCCTCACCTGTCTGAATTAGCAGCTGGCTTTGGGAGATGTGTCAGAGCCTGATGTCACTGTGTGTCACCTCTATGTAGCTCAGGGTGCACAGGGCAGCCCAGCATCACAGCACTGATGTGTTTACCCTGTGTAACACACACGGGCAGGGCTGCAGGCTGGGCACCTGGACTTTGCATCCATAAGCAAGTCTGCCCCAAGGGCTGACATCACTGACTGGCATCAAGTGTTGCCCTGGTAAAGACAGTGAAGAGATTTGCCTTGGTCTGCTTGGTGAGGATGGTGCTAAGAGCAGTTTGTACAAAGGATGTGGCTGAATCTCATTTCCCTGTCACCTAAAAGGGCACATGGGAA
The DNA here is from genome assembly GCF_009819885.2 of Catharus ustulatus. Lineage (NCBI taxonomy): Eukaryota > Metazoa > Chordata > Aves > Passeriformes > Turdidae > Catharus > Catharus ustulatus. The sequence continues at coordinate 8,536,569 of NC_046241.1, read as the reverse complement.
GTGAAATTTTCCTGCTGCTCCTTGTGTGGGCAGCGGGGAAGCTCTTGGTGAGCCCACAGTGGCAGGGGCAGAGCTTCAGCCTGACCCTCAGCCTCCACGCTGCTCCATGGCCACGCTCCCTGGTTGCCGGGCTCCTCGGCAATCACACGTCAGCGCTCTGGTGACAGCAGAGTAAACACTCGGGGAGGAACCGCCTGGTGACTCAGCGTGGTTTCAATGTGAGCTCTGCAGTTCCCCGCTCCAAACAGAGCCTTGCACAAGAACCAGAAGCATGAGATTGCTAAACTGCCTGAGCTTCGGCAGGCACAGCCTCCACTGGCTGCTGGAAAGGCAAAGAGCCCAAGGGACTTTGACTCTGGGAACACACAATTAAGAGAGAAATGTGTTTTAAAAGGCTATTAAATAATCTGAACCTTCCTTCCTGTAACCTTTACTCACCTACAAGTAACTCTAATGAAAAAGTAAGACATCATCAGCTGGGACGTTCGTGCCAGCCAGGTGTGGATTTAAATCCATGCAGGGCACAGGGCAGGATGCTGATCCACAGAAGAGTACTGGAGTGCCAGGGCTGTCAGTGAGGCTCAAAATTGGTGTTTGCAGAACCAGGCAAGAATTGCAGCTGGGTTAACACACCACCAAGCCCCCCAGCACTGGCTTTTATTTTTTTGCTCCTGGTAGACTTAGTCAAAAACAGGAGGTAGCAAAAGCACGAGATTTCCAGATCTTACTGTTGCATTTACATTTGTAACCACAGGCTGGAAATCCCCCTGCACCTCATGGTCTCTGCACCATGCTCGGAAATGAGTGTGCCCAGTACAGGACATCTTGTCTGGCTGCAGCTTTGAGCTCTTTCAGACACAAGGACGTAAAATTGGAAAGATTTTTGTTTTGTTTTGTTTTTTTTTCCTGGTTGCAATACGATTAGACTGTCTCGCAAATGTCATGTGTAAATAAAGGAAATCAAATTGTTTCTGATGGATTTTGTGCTGGTGGAAGAGGCTGGGTGGTTGACCTGGAGACTGATGGACTGAGCAGGGAAGGCAGAGCTGTGAGCCAAAGGCTTCTCAGTGAAAAACCTGGGACTGGAGAAGGGTTTGTTTCATCTCCCTCCTCATGATCAGCACAATTGCGTCCCACCTGGTCTGGATTCAGCCGGTGCTGGTGAGTTCTGGGTGTGTCTCCAGGGCTGGACTGCCGTGTGTTTCTGGGCTGTGTGTGCCCCACCTGTGCAACCTGAGCCAGCAATCTCATCCCCTCCTCTCCTGCAGCCCTTGACCCCTGTGCTGTGGATGTGTGGCTGTAATTACAGGAACTGGGCAGATCCTGTTTCCCTGGGGATCTGCATCCTGGCTGCTGCAAAGTGGGACATTGGTGCTCTGGGAGTGGAGGCAAGGTGTGCCCAGAAAGGAGCGCTGATCTCCACTGGAATTTCCATCCCTGCCTCCTGGAGGACATTTCCTTCACTCTGAAACATCCCCTGGTACTTGCTGGGTGCAGGCCCTGCTGGCTGAGCATGGCATTCCCGGGTTGCCAGACCTGCCAGCACTGTGCCACAGGGTGTGCCAGCTCTGTGGCACACAGCAGGACCAAAGGGCCTTTGGGCTATGTCCAGGTGTGCAATTAATCATCATTTCTGTGTCACAGGGCTGCTCCTGCAGCTGAGCTCAGCCAGGGGCAGCTGCAGCACCTCCCCAGCCCCACATCACCCCAAGGTGCTGGTAGCTCTGCACCTTTGAAGATGATTCCATCCTCCTGCTCCTAAGCAAGTCTCCTGCCCCCTTCTCTGCCTCTCCAAGGGAAAATGGGCTCCAGCACCTGCACAGGCACTTGCTGGGGCTGAGCACAGGAGTTTCTGGAGAAGAAAAAGGCGTGTTGCCACCATGGAGCAGTGGAAATGTACTGACACCGCTGGGCAGGGCGGGAGGGAGCGGAGCAGCCCGGGGTGCTTTCAGCACAAAGACCGTTTTTCTTGTGAACAACTCCAGTCTTGCCACAGGAATGAATTTGGGCTGGGGCTGAGCTGAGCTCACACAGGGCTGGATCCCAGAACAGGCTGCTGGGATTGGCTACACCACAGCCAGGCAACAACTTTGTTTAGTAGAAGCACAACGTGAAACCAGCACCCAGGTCTTTGGGTGTGTGAAATCAGTACCCATCTGTTCTTGGGGTGCCCGTGTGGGAACAGAGGGTCTGGGTAATTGCTGAGTGGGATGCTGGGGTACCTGGAATTGGATGCCACAAACTCCCCAGGTGCTGTCCTCTCATTGCACAGCCCTGCTGGAGTTGCCAGTGTGTTGCAACTGGCTCAGGATCCCCTCCAAGTGCCAGAGTCCAGCACAAGGTGAATTCTTTTCCTGGCACACCTCCCTGGAAATAAACCACGTGCACTTCAGCAGGCTAAAATCCACATGGGGAATATGTCTGCAGGAAACAAACAGTTGCTCTCTCTCTGTTTCCTCTGTTATTGATTAATGCCTCTTAATGACTCCGAACTCAAAAAATCTTGTAGTTGCCACCTTCACAGAAGATCAATGGAGCAGCATTAGCAGGAGATAGAGGCAAACTGTCCTGGGTGAGCTCTCTGCCGAGGCCAATCTGGGAGCAGCACAATCAATAGTTCAGCATGACCTCTCCCTCTTGCTTGCTTTTTTTTCTCCTTGAGCTGGTTGGGCAATAAAGTCTGCTCTGAGCTTTCACCAGGACTAGATTATAACTACCCAAATTGATCTGATATGTAAAGGATAAAAGGGCCTCTTAAGCCAGCTGTCTGCACTGGCAAAACTCAAGTGGCTGAGCAGACAGGGTCAGACCCTCATTAATTCCTGGATGCTTGGGACCCTGCTCATGCCATGCGTGAAGGCTGGACCACAGTGCTGGAGGGAGTCAATTAGTCATGACAAATCCAATCTGACTTCTCCCCAGAGCTTTCCCAGTCAGCTGCCTGTGCTGCTGGTGCCTTTTCATGAGTGCATCGTCATTGAAGCCACAATGCCCTGTCCCTCCTGCTCTTTTTGTGATACCTCCTCATTTCTCTTATCTCCTTTTCTCCAGGGAGAAATTGTGCTGAGGAGGGAGAGCCCTTTATTGGTTCACATGCTGGGAGATGCTGCAGTGAGCAGATGTGCCCCAGGTGAAATATGGGCAGAGGGGGTGAGGGGGAATTCTCCTTTGCTCAGACAGCCACTGCCTTCTTGAAAACCTTCTGCACACCAACCCTCCAAACTGCAGCATGAAAACCTTCTGCACACCAACCCTCCAAACTGCAGCATGAAAACCTTCTGCACATCAACCCTCCACACTGCAGCATGAAAACCTTCTGCACATCAACCCTCCACACTGCAGCATGAAAACCTTCTGCACTTGAACCCTCCAAACTGCAGTCTCTCTCCTCACTGAAGCTGATAATCAGGGAGTGCCTCGAGATCAATGTTGACTTAAAAACTGTGTTCAGAGCTGCTCGTCCCACCTGTGCATCTCTGTCTCCTCTGAGGCCAGCTCCAAGGAATGTCTCCCTGGCCAAGCCTGACTTTGGGAACCAAATGCCCAGGGTGAAAGCCGTGCCCTGGCTCTCGTGTGGAGGGGCTGGGGGCAGCCAGGGGCTGTCCATGGGCACTGGTGAAGGAGGAATTCCCTGGCTCTGTCTCCCAGAGCAAGCCCTGATGATGAATAACTCCATAATCTAAGCCAGTGCAGGGATCTGCTTGCTCAGCCCTGTTCTCCAAGCTCCTTTGCGAGTTCCCTTTCCTCCTTGGCTGGGAAGCACCCGTGGTTGGCACATGATGGAATTCCCAATGAGAGAAGCTCCCCTTCCAGAGCCAGCACCGCAGGGCTCCCAGCCACAACCACCACCCTTTGCCTTTAACCCCAGCACTGCCTGCAGAGCCTTTGAGCTTCCCTCTCTTCCACCTCATAATTCAGGACCATCCCAAGGGCTGATGGTGAATGAAGGGTGAGACCCCCCCAAACAATTCCCAGCAAGCCAGGAGCTCTGTGGGGTTTGCAATCCTGGCCCAAAACATCCAACGAGCCCCAGCACCCCCATTCAACCCCCTTCATAGTGCTCAATTACAAGTAGCAGGGATTTGGAGAGGAAGCAGAGGGGGCGAGCACAGGACAGATTGGAGAGAAGATTGTGCTGGGGGTGGCAGGGCTGTCAAGCCAGAAACACAAGAGCTGATTAGCATTTCTAATTATAACCGATGCGCTCAGCCCGGCAGGGCCCGGCAGGCAGCAGAGGCAGCTGATGGAGCTGCGCAGAGCCAGCTGTGGATGCCACGCAGGAAGCGCGGGCGATCAGCCTCAAATCCTTCAAAGATGCACAGAAAAGAGCATTAAAGCCTGGATCCATCATCTCCGGAGCTGCAGCACTGCCTGGGAATGCTTGGTGCCATCACAGCCCAGCCGGGGGCAGAAATCCCTCTGGTTTGTGGCCATGAGGCTGATCCTGATGGCAGAGCAGAGCGAGGTGAGCGTGTGCCCCTGTTTTGGTTTTGGGTCCTGCAGCAGCTCTGGGCACTTTAGGTGATGGCACTGTGCTGTCCCCAGCTGCCACCCAGCTCTGACATCCCACCCAGAGGAAGGTGCTCTGGAGGGGATGAGGGCATGGGTGGCTGGAGGTCCCTGCCAGAGCTCTGGCTGGAGATCATTCACTCATTAGCATTTAGGCAGGTATATATTTCGGGCCAGCAAATGAGCGCTGCGGGGCTGTGGCTGCCCTGCGAGCTCCCATGTCCCGAGGGCACAGTGCTCTTGGGGACATGCCCGCAGAGCCACCGCCTGGCAGCCAAGTGATCAGAGGCCAGCGTGCGGCACGCTGCGGGCTTAGCTGGGATTAGCAGGGCTTTGACCAGGAGAAACTGAAGCGACTTAATCAAGGCAGTGAGTGAAAGAATTCGCAGGGAGGAGATGAGCATCGACTGATCCCGGCATCTTCTGGGTGCTGACAGCGCCTGTGGGAGCCTTTCCCCACCTTTGAGCTACACAGCTCTGGTGTCTGCCTGATGCTGGAGCCCATCCTGGCAGTGCCAGGGGGATTTTGGGGAGGGAAGAAATCCCTCGCACAAGGGCAGCAGCCCAGGTAGTGCATCGCTGGTGCCTGGGATGGAAATCAGAGATGGGCACCATGGGGAGAGATTTTGCTTCTCTTGTGTGTCTACTATAAGGCATCATCACACCTGCAGAATTTTTATTACTCTTTTGATTGGATTAATTAATCACTCAGTGATAACTGCTCATTAGGCATTCTAACAATCAATACTAATCACTTAATTACTTGGCATATTACAGCTTGGGATGGTCTGCTCATTCTTAATTAGATCCGATGGACAATCCACCCCTGAATTTTGCAGAGCCCTGCAGCAGAGGTCTCTGGACTTCAAGCCACCCTCAGCCCTGGCCCAGATGTGTAATTTCCCATCTCCATCAAGGATTCTTCCCCCACTCCTGGTCTCCAAAATCAGGGTTCAAGTCACAAGGAGCTGCAGGAGCAGGGTGTGCAGGGAGCGTGGAACACATCCACCTTCCCATCCCTGCTGTTTCCCAAGTTACCAACCCCACCATCAAAAATAAAAAGCAGAGGCTCTGCTTTTTTTTCCTGTCTTAATTAACATATCTTAAAAATAAGAATCCACCAGAAAACCATCCTGGTTTCAGTGGGGTGGTAAAACCTGCCTGGATGGGGGCTGTGGGTGGCCGAGGTGACGTTTATTGTCCCTGTCACTGCAGCAGTGCCGTGGGCAATGTCAGCCCAGCCCACACAGAGGTCAGGGCACAGCACTGCAGCAGCAGGGACCTCCTCGGGGTTAAATCCGGCCAGCAAACACGCTGCAGGATCTGGGAGGTTTCAGTCAGTTTTGTGTGATGCTCCTTGTTCATCACCCCTATTCAGATTAGTCCAGCAAAGGTTTTTGCTCATTAGGCCCCGATTACAGTAATTTCACGAATACAAGCCGCACTGAGTATAAGCCGCATTGCCGGGTGTTGGCAAATATTTCGTTCTCTGTCCATAAATAAGCCGCAGCTGAGCATAAGCCACTCTGTCACACGCAGCGAGGACCTGCGTGCAACAAAGTTAGTAATTAGTAACAGAACCGCGGCATGGCGGGGTTTACTGGCTCGGCCCGCTCGGGGCTGCCGACAGAGCCAGGTGGCCCAGCCCGGCACTGCCGCTCGGCGGGGCCGTTCGGGGCCGGCCGCCACCTCTGGGCTCGCTCGCCCTGGCTCAGTGCTGCCCCGTGGTGGCAGACAGGGACGGAGCCCCCCCGCTTCCGCAGCGGCGGGTGGGGACGGAGACCCCGCCTCCTCCTTGAGCCGCGGCGATGGCGGCACGGGTCCCCTGCCTTCCCCCTGGGCCACGGCAATGGCAGCACGGGGCCCCCGCCGCCTCCCTGGGCTGCGGCGATGGCGGCACGGGTCCCCCACCTTCCCCCTGGGCCACGGCAATGGCGGCACGCGGCCCCCGCGTCTCTCCCCCGGGCTGCGGCAGAGGAGGGAAGGAGGGAGCTCTCCCGCCTCTCTCCCCGGTCCCTGTGCTGCCTGCAGGGAGCCAGGCTCCACCCGCGGCCCAACAGAGTAACAAATTGTAACAATCACGAAATGCCGGCTTTTACTGGCAGGTACTCGGCTCGGCACCCTGGCTGGCACTCCTGAGGTTGTAAATGTCAGAAAATCAGTCACATGTTACCCGCTCCGGAGTATTAGCCGCATTTCCGGTGTGGGAGCAAAATTTTAGTCAAAATGGTGCAGTTTGTATTCGTAAAATTACTGTATTATAATTATTTATTATATATAATGCACTGTGGAATTGGGCGGGGCCGCAATGCATTTGGGGTAGGCGGGGGCCGCAATGCATTATGGGTAGGGGGCCGCCGCAATGCATTATGGGTAGGCGGGGCCGCAATGCATTATGGGTAGGCGGGGCCGCAATGCATTATGGGTAGGGGGCCGCCGCAATGCATTATGGGTAGGCGGGGCCGCCGCAATGCATTATGGGTAGGCGGGGCCGCCGCAATGCATTATGGGTAGGCGGGGCCGCCGCAATGCATTATGGGTAGGCGGGGTCGCCGCAATGCATTATGGGTAGGCGGGGTCGCCGCAATGCATTATGGGTAGGCGGGGCCGCCGCAATGCATTATGGGTAGGCGGGGCCGCCGCAATGCATTATGGGTAGGCGGGGCCGCAATGCATTATGGGTAGGCGGGGCCGCAATGCATTATGGGTAGGGGGCCGCCGCAATGCATTATGGGTAGGCGGGGCCGCAATGCATTATGGGTAGGCGGGGCCGCAATGCATTATGGGTAGGGGGCCGCCGCAATGCATTATGGGTAGGCGGGGCCGCAATGCATTATGGGTAGGGGGCCGCCGCAATGCATTATGGGTAGGCGGGGCCGCCGCAATGCATTATGGGTAGGCGGGGCCGCCGCAATGCATTATGGGTAGGCGGGGCCGCCGCAATGCATTATGGGTAGGCGGGGCCGCAATGCATTATGGGATTGGGATCACGGTTTTGGAGGGGGTTTAATTTTTGGGGGGGCTCTGGGGGCGTCCCCACATAATTTCTGTGCAGTTTTGTGCAGGACGGACCTTTCCGAGCGGCCACTGCACGCCAGTAATTATCGGTAATGAGCCCACGTTAATCAGGGGCGCTACCCCGCCCCCCGGTCCGCCCCCCACGGCGCCGAGGTCGAAGGCTCCGCCCTTTCTTCTTCTTCTTCCCCCTCCTCCCCTCTTCCGCTCCTCCTCCTTCTTTTGTCCCAGTGAGACCCTCCTAGAGCAGCCCCAAAACCGCCGCGTTTAACCCCAAAACTGCCCGCCCGGCCGAGGGGGGCTCTGTGTGGGTGGGGGTCCTGTTTTTGAAAGATCCCGTTTTTGGGGAGAAGTTTCCATTTTTGGGGAGGGGTCCCGGCCTTGTCCGAGCCCCTCGGGCACTTCACACACGCCCTGGTGCGGGCACTGCCCCACCCCGGGGGGCAATGGGGAGGGGGCTTGGGGGGTGGGATCAGCGGGGGGGGCAGCACTGCTGACATTGCCGGGACCCCCCCGCGGCGAGGAGGGACCGGGCGAAATGGGGAGGGGGCTTGGGGGGGCATTTGAGCGGTGGTATTATGGAGGGGGGGGGGTTTAGGGGGAAACTCTGGGTGGGGTTGGAATATTGGGGGGGTCCTGGAGCTACTTTGGGACCCCGAGGCTGGGGAGAGGTGTTGGAATTTGAGGGGCGTTATTTTGGGGGTCCTGTGTGCTGCGGGGGGCGTTCTGACATCCCCTGAGCCCCCCTCCACTTTTTGGATCCCACATTTCAGGGGTGGTTGGGGTGCACTGGGGGGTCTCTGTGGGTTCTGGGGAGTTGTGCCCGCTGTCCCCGCTCCGTGACCCCCTCCATGTCCCACCCTGACTCCCCCCATCACCCCCTGCCCCCCCTGAGCTCAGGGGGCTCCGGGAGGTGCTGGAGCAGCTCCAGCTCCGGGCGCTGTCGGTGACGGACGAGGTGGCGGCGCTGGACCAGCGGATGTTCTGTTCACCGCTGAGTCTGGGACCCCCAGGAACCCGCCCTGACCCTCCAGGGGGTCCCAACCGCCCCCTGCGCCCTTCCCAGGCCAGGTATTTTTTGTGGGAATCTTGCCCTGGACCAACCTGCGAGGGGCTGACACCTTCAGGGTGAGACCCCCGGGGGGTTTGGGGAGGCTCTGGGTGGGGTTTGAAGGGAATTTCAGAGGGAATTTGGGGGTTCAGACCTGCAGAGGGTTTGGGGGGATCTTGGGGAAAATTCAGGGGACTTTGCAGAATTTTGGTGGGAATTTGGGGGGGCTTTGAGGGCGGTTTGGGGGGGCTCTGGGTGGTTCAGACCCCTAATTTTGGGGTTCAAAGCTCTGGGGGGTTTGGGGAAAATTTGGGGGGATCTTGGGGGGCTTTGTGGGGAAATTTTGGGGAATTTAAGAGGGTTTTAGGGGGCTTTGAGGGAGCTCTGGGTGGTTCAGACCACCAAGAAATTTTGGGGTTTAGAGCCCTGGGGGGTTTGGGGGAATTTGGGGGAAATTTGGGGGAAATTTGGGGGACTTTGGGGAAAATTTTAGGAGGGCTTTGTAAGGGAGTCTTATTTGGCTTTGTTTGGGAGGGTTTCCTCGGTGATTGCAGCAGTTCCAGGGGGGTTTCTGGGGGTCCTGACCCCCCCCCCACACCCCCTCCCCAGGACTTCACGGTGTCCACGGTGCCCGTGGGGGGCGGGGGGCACCTCAAGGGCTCCCTGAGCATGGCTGACCCCCAGACCATCGCCCAGGGCTGCAGCCACGGCGCCCAGCGGGCCCTCAGGGTGGGGAGGGGGAGAGAAATCCCAATTTGGGGAGGGGGCTCCCGGAATTTGGGGAGGGGTCAGCCAGGAGCTGCACGTAGCGAACCACGGAGCCGCGGATGAAGCAGTTCTTGACTGACAGCTGGGCAGGGGGAGACCCCCCCAAGGGGGCCCCAAAAAGCTCAATGAGACCCCAAAAACTCAATGAGACCCCTGAAGGGGCCCCAAAATTCAGTGAGGTCCCAAAAAACCCAGTGAGACCCCAAAAATCCAGGTGAGAACCACCCCCAAAAATCTGCTGAGACCCCTAAAACTCTGCTGGGATACCCAAAAATACACTGAGATCCCCGAGCAGCCCCCAAAAACTCAATGAGACCCACAAAACCCACTGGGATCCCCAAAATCCTGGTGGGATGCCTGAACAGCCCCCAAAAAACCCAGTGAGACCCCTAAAAAACCAGGTGGGACCCCCAAAAACATACTGACACCCCCAAATTCCCCCCAAAATCCCACTGAGACCTCCAAGGGGCCCCCAAAATTCGGTGAGGCTCTCCAAAAACCTCCCTGAGACCCCCAAAATCCCACTGAGACCCCCAAGCGGGCCCCGAAATTCGGTGAGAGCCCAAAAACCTCTGAGACCCCAGAAAGGCCCCAAAAACTCACTGAGACCTCAAGCGGCCCCCAAAAAACCTGGTGAGACCCCAAAAATCCGGTGAGACCCCCCAAAAATCTGCTGAGACTCCTAAAACTCCGCTGGGATACCCAAAAACACACTGAGACCCCCGAGCAGCCCCCAAAAACTCAATGAGACCCCCAAAACCTGCTGGGATCCCCTGAAAAGCCTCCAAAAAACCCAGTGAGACCCCTAAAAAACCAGGTGGGACCCCCAGAAACACACTGAGACCCCCGAATTCCCCCCAAAATCCCACTGAGACCCCCCAAAAACCCCTTGAGACCCCCACCCCACACCATGTGCGGATATTCTCGGGGTCCATGATGCTGATGTCCATCAATTTGATGTTCAGGTACTGGGGAGAGAGCAAGGGGGGGGTCAGAGGGGTCTGAAAACCCCCTGGGACCCCCCCTGGGACCCCCCATTCACCTGATCCACCGAGTGCAGCGTCCCACGGATGCTGGGGAGAGACAATGGGGAATTTGAGGAGGGGTCTCAGAGGGGCTCACAGAGATCCCGACCAATCCCTGGCACTCCCAAAATCCCCCCTGACAATTCCAGACCCAGAGACTCATTCCCATCCGCACTGTGGGTTGAACCCCTGCACTTATCTGTCAGAGATCAAGGGATTAGAATCCAGGTCAGGTGAGAAGAGCTGTTCCACTGTCTGGGAAACTCCTGCCATCGCTGGGCTGTTGTCTCTCAGTCAACTACAATAAAGAAAACCAGGCATCGGTGCATTCTCTCAGTAGCACACAAGCCAATCCCTGATAATTTCACTACTCACCATCTCCCAAGAATGCCCGGAGCCTCAGGTCACATCAGCTGCACTCTGTCCTGGCAGGGTAGGCCTGGCTTAAGAAGAGACAAGGTGATGTGGCACGGCTGAAACTTGACTGGATCTACACTTGATTGGATCTACACTTGTTCTCCCAAACTCCCGGACTCACCGCAACTGCTCCATCATCGCCTTTCCCCCGACTCCCACCGGCGACAGTGACACAGAGCGAGCCCCACCCGGCCACGTCCTTTGTCCAGGGACCATTACCTTTGTAATGGACCATTCCCTTTGTCCAGGGACCATTCCCTTTGTCCCTGGGCCATCACCTTCGTCCCTGGGCCATTCCCTTTGTCAATGGGCCATCACCTTCGTCCATGGGCCATTCCCCATGTCCATGGCCCATCACGAGCTGGGTGCGGCCCCAGGAGCTTTCTTTACCATGATAATGGGAAGAAAAGCTACAGCGAGAAAGATGTAGGGGGGAACAAAGCTCCCAACCCCCAAAAGCAGGGCAGCACCAGAAAACAACGTGGGAAAGGCAAAATGAGCGTGTTTTCTGCCAGAAAATGAGTAATGATATTGATCAGAACTTCTGGAGAAATTTAGGAACATCGCTTTCATGTGATAAATACAGGCCATGCCCGTCCTTCCAGCCCAGGTGAAAACAGGAAGGAAAACTGCAGGAAAAGCAGAGTGTCTCTTTTTTGGATGTATTTCCTAAAGGCTCTGTACTGTTCCCTGCCCAGCTCAGGAGCTGGAACTGCTCTCGCAGGACACAGTGTCTGAAGGAACGCTGCAGCTGTGACATTAAAGCCACCAAAACCAGTGACTAAATAGAAACAGAACTTTACCTTGTTCGATGTCCAGCACACAGACCCCGAGACCTGGGCTAAGGCGTTGCCCTACCAAGCAGAAGACAAGGGGTTAACAAAGCTTTGGACACGTTCTGTCCTCAGAGTAATTAGACAAAACATCCATCAATGTGGATCTTTAATAAGGACAGCTTGTACCTAGGCTTGCAATGGACTTATAAAAGCATCCCCAGATTCATCAACTGAAAATCAGATTTTCTGACAATTAAAATCAGCTTTAAGCAAAAGAATTGAGTTGTATCCATAACTATAAACGAGCAAAGATGCAACGTCTTTTATCCTACAGGCACTTTAGAGATGAGAGTTTCTAACACAGTATGGCAAATACCTTATAGCTTCAAGAGAACTGAAACAAGTCCTTGGAATATGAGCAGGAGCTTCTGTTCAAGGTTTGTAATAAAATCAATTATTCAGGTAACATAGGAACCTCTTCACAGCCCAGACACAAAGGTGTATTTCCCATTATGGTAAAAATCAATGTACTGTGCTGGCAGTGCTGTGTTCTCACACACACTCGGAAACACCTCGGCACACACGGACACAGCCGGACAGTTCACACTCAGAAACGCTCAGACACACTCATGCACACTCGGACACTCAGAAACAGACACACATGGACAGAATAAATATAAAAAGTGATATACGGCTCACCCTATGTATAATAGGTGATATAAAACATGCCCTCCTATGTAATAAGTGAAATATCACATGTCCCCCATGGAAAAAGTCATAAATCACATGCCCCTCATATAATAAATGAAATAATTAACATCATTAAAAGAATCTAAAGTACTAGAAAAGAAAAAAAAACACTACCACGGGGAAAAAAAAAGACCAAAAAACAAACCAAAACCCTACTTTAAAAATCCACCCTGTAAGTATCCATGGTCCCTAAAATAAAACTAATAAAAGACACCAAAACAGCCAATCAATCAAACTACAAAAATAAAAACAGCACAAATAAACCTAACAACACAAAACTAAAATTACTCCTAACTCAATGAACTCGTTATGCCTCAAACCATCAAAACAAAAACACCACTGATAAATAAACACAAAATCAAAAGATAAATTTAACCATAAAGAGTATCTCCCAAATTATCCATAACTATAAAACATGTATTACAATCAAACCAAATAAATAAAACCCCTATGATATAATAATAAACCAACATAAACATACAATAACATCCCATATATAATGTTCCAATTATATTATTAAAAAAGCCTAATAAATTAGCTATGACATGACCTCAAACCCACCAAAACAACCGCTACATACTCACAATAATAAAAGCTGTCACAAAATAATTAAAAACCCATCCTCCGCCTTATGCTACAGCCCATAACACCATCGTAAACCTTTAAAAACAGCACCCCACCAAAAAATCCCCAACAATAAAACACAATTCAAAGAAAACCTTTTCAATACCAAAACTAAGACTTTACCATACACCATGTATAAACAAAATAAAACTATACATTATATTATGGAAAACCATCTTAAAAGCACTACATTAAAAAAAACCTTTCAAATATTAAAAACTGCATCTAACAAAAGCCGTCTAATAAATTCACAGCCAAAACTCCACCAGCAGAGCCGGTCCTACCCAAAATCCCCATCAGACACATGAAAAGTCTATTTTAAAAACCTACTTCAATTCATCCTACCTCAAATACAAAGCCATCCATAAAGTGACCATTCAAACCCAAAATTGCACATAATCAATTAACACCAAAAAATAAAACAACACACTAGATACCACCAAAAAATAAAATACTGAATTAAAACCAAATATAAATACCACTATTTATTAAAGTGCACAGTCACCATCTATACTTTACTGGAACTAAAACTAAATGTATATACACAATTAAAATGCATTACTTTCGGCATATAACTGTTTATATAAAATAATAAAGTGTACTAGAAGGATATTATAATATAATATCCTCTATCATCCTCCAATAAACTCTCTCTCAACTATATAGGCTAACACACACACGCACACAAAAAAAAACCTTAAAAAAAAAATCTAGTTTTAACTTCTCTTTCATTAGCTGTTATAGATAATAACCAAATCAAGCCGAATTAAATAATTTGCCTTTACTGCCCGCCCCTCCCGCTCTGGGAGTGGAGGACACAGGGGACCCGCAGCTGTCCCCCCCTCTTCTCCAAATCTCTATGCAATCATGGATTAATTTGTCTTTAGATTTATTTCTCTAATCGGGACTCCCCTCCCCGTGTTCTATCATTTAACCCAGCGGGCTGTCCCTTGGTATTTCGGGCAACTTACCTTTTTTTTTTATCTTTTTCGGTTTCTCCGGGGTTTGTTCGTTTTCTGTCTTACGCTGATCTGACCTCTGTGGCATCAGCTCAGCCTGTGTTCTCACTGCCATCCCGGGGAGTTTTTATACAGATTTTCCTGGCCTGAGGCGAGAATTCCCTTTGTTTCTGCTGAGGATTCTCATATTCAAATAAACCTTTTCTTGGTGCTGCCCTGACAAAAGTCCTTCCTGCCCCTCGATGAGGGCCGTGTCTGCTCTCTATTGATGTGTAATTTCCTTGGGAGTGCTGGTTTATCACTTACAGGTGGAGGTGATGGGCTCTGATATCGGTACTTGACAGTTCTTTATCGATGATCTGTCCCATCTGGTTGTTCCAGGATCGTTGAGCTCGGTTTGTTGAGATGCTAATCAAGGCCTTTGTCTATGACTTCGGGTGTGGGTGGCAGTGGCTGAAAAGTTCTTTTACTTTATTTATTTTATACAACTTTCTTATATATAAACACGAATTATAACAACATATCCCTCCCCTTCTATATAACCAAATTAATTTGTGTTCCCTTTTAAATTTTCTTCAGATTTATCACTGCTATTCCATCCCTTCATTGACTCTTCTCGATAATTGATGTAAGGGAGGTTATTTTTTCCTATTTGTTCTTAAAATTTTGTAAGTGCCTTTACTGCACTGGTATTTAAATTTCCTTCTCCCGATTTCAGTAATTTGGATGCTTTACTATTCACTCTTCCAGATGTGGGCATAGCAGATATTTGCATGCCCTGCACCACTAAGTGTATTAATTTGATTAAACGAGGTATCAAGCATGGTAGGAAGATGATTTCAGCTACTGAGCACAGGATAAAAAATACAATTTTTTTCCACCATGCTCCCGAGAATAACTGTTCTCACCAAGATGCCTGGAGAATGGAATTCCACTTTTGGACTGGGACATGTGCCACCCTTTTTATTTCTGTAGCAAGATCCCTTATAGTTTTTCTATAATCAATTTCAACACAACATTCTGTTCTAAGGCTATTTGTTCTATTTTGCTTTCGGGATCCACGCCTTCCTTGTTTCTGGAGAAACAAAAAGTGTTATTGAATTGGGCACAAACCCGTTTGTCATTTTCTTCAAGTAGGTCGATGATGGTTGGTTTACCGTCCGAGATTAATCCATTCTCAAACTTAAGATTTTTGCCCACCCAATATATTTTTCCTTCTATGACACACATATTTAATCGGGTATTTTCATAACATAACTCATTCACCTGAAAATAAGCCACAAATACCGACTTTTGTTTCCCCCCTACCCGCACCGAGCGATTGCATTGTCCACAAGTGGGAAGAGGTGTTTAATTGGCATTAACCTAAACTTCACAACAGATTTGGCACTCGAAACGAACAAAAGGAAAACATCTGCACCCAGGAGCTGTTCACCTTATCTGATCTAGGTTGATCATCGGCTCGTTGGGGCAATTTTATCTTGAGGTCTCCAGGGGAGGAAACCACTTTGCACTTGGGTGTTTCTGGTTTTCATTCTGGAGGCGTGTGTCCAGCCTTTTTCTGCTGTCCGGACTGCTGTGTCTGTGGTTAAAAGGACAAGAAAAGGACATTCCCAGTGAGGAGAGAGAGAAACCTCTTTCCAGGTTTTAATGAGGACCCGATCTCCCGGCTGTATTTTGTGTATGGCGAACCCCAAAGGAGCATTTTGTGTGACAATTTCTTGTTTTCGCGATTTTTGTAAATTTTTATTTATTGTTATCAAGTAGGGTTGTATTTGTCCATCTTCTATTTTTGGATGTCCCACTGGCATCCCATGGTCATAAAGCATCTCATATAACATTTTAAAAGGAGATAGCCCTGTCTCAGAGTGAGGCATTGTCCCAATATTTGATAATGCTAAGGGGAGGCATTTTGGCCAGGACATTTTTGTTTATATCATTAATTTTGATAGTTGAGCTTTTAAGGTCTGATTAATTCTCTCAACTTGTCCAGAACTCTGGGGATGCCATGGTGTATGATATTCCCACCGCAACATCAGGGCGACAAAGCTTGCCCTGCTATTTCCCAGTGCATTGTTTTGGGGTTTTTAACACCCCTTTGAAAGCAGTGCAGCCACCTCAGCTCTGCCTCTTGGAGTGGGAGCAGGAGATGAGGTGGCTGCAGAGCTGTGTGGTGACTTGGATGTTCTGGCTAACACACCAAAGAGTGTTGATTTTATCCTCCTCACTGATCAGATCAGCTGAGCACAGGTCCAGCCAGGCTGTATAAAAACTCCTTTTCCTGCAGGGAAGAGGACAGCTGAGAGCAGAGAGCATTGGTTTGAAACCCCACTCCTCACTTTGTGGCACAAAAGTGCTGCCAGAGAGCTCTGAAATTCCTTGGTACCCAGGTGAGTGCCCACAGCACAGAGCCAGATCTGCACTGCACTCACCCACAGCCTGTGCCAGGGGCAGCCTGCACCTGGGAATGGGCCTGAGCTGGGCTCCAGCCCGGGGACAGCAGCAGGGACTGAGGAGGGGACAGTTCCAGCATCTCTCCCTGTGCTCAGCTCACACTGCAGCTCAAGTCTGGATAATTTTCCCTCCGCTTCTGAATTTGAGCAGCTCAAATTCACATCATCCCCCATCATGTGCATCCACAGAGTTGTGGCCAGGTACATCTCACTGCTACAGAGCCTCTTTTGCTGCAAGTCATGACTTGATTTCAGTGCATTCTTCAGCCTCACTCCTCCTCACACAGCTCCCAAGAGCACAGCTCTGTTCCTCTCCTCTCCACGCAGCTGCTGCCATTGTGCAGCCCCAGGACTGAACTGCAGTGCCCCTGTGCAATGCCCATGCACAGGACAGGATAGCGAGGCACAGCCAGGAAATCCAATCCCAAATCCAGGTTCCTGCAGCTCCCTGTCCCCCCAGCCAGCTGTGGATGCTTTGGAAAATCAGCCTCACAGTGCAGAACATGTTGGGATGCCAGCTGGGATGTGGGACTTTGCCACCACCAAGTGATCAGTGGAAAAAAGAGAGAACAGCACTTGTTTAATCCCAGACTGGTGCCCTGTGATTTGTATTCTGCCTCTTGATCCAGCAGCTGTGCCCTGCTGCCCCTCCTGATCTCCATCAGAGCAGTTCATCTCTCCCTCAGCCCCACAAGGCTGAGCTGATCTGCTCTGCTTGCAGATAATGCCATGGACAGAGCCACGTTGCAATTAAATCCTCTCCTGGTTCTATGCTACTGAGAAGCAGGAACAGAATGCACAATGGCAGATAATTACAGGTGAGTAATTACAGACACAATCTTCCCTCTTTCTTGTCCTTGTTTGGTTTTTTTCCCCACTGTTCCACACTTGCTGAGAGCCTGACACAGTGCCCAGAGCTCTGAAGATGTTGAGCAGAGTAATAAAAAAGCCCTTTGGAGCACATCCCTGAAGCTCCCTGAGCCCTGATCATCCTTCATGCCATGTTTCTGCAGCCCTGCTGGCCAGGGCAGTGAGCAGGAGATCCACTTCAGGTGGTCTGAGCTGCTAAAAGCTGTGTCATTAAAAAACCCCAACTTAATAATGACAATTGAATTGAAGGAATATTGTGGAATATTTCCTGCTTGTTTTCAAAGGTCATTTTGGGCCAAATTCAAAAGGAAGGAGCAACCTGAACCATGCAAAGGGGGCAAATGGATAATCTGAAGATTTACTGATAGCAAGCAAGGAATTATCTTAACAATGTCCTCGTGACTGAGTGTCCCAGATCATCTCCCATCATATTATTTGCTCTCTGTCCCCCTTGTATCCCCCTGGATGGGGCTGTCCCTGGCCTGTCAGACACAAAGCAGCCCCGGTCTGGCCTGAGGTTTCCTGCCCAGCCACAGGGCAGTGGGAAAAGGACACAGCAAGGGGGGAAGGAGCAGCAGTGAAGGCAGGGCTGAGCCCTGAGGGGATGCAGGTAACAAGGAGGGATTCTGGCTGGCTGCCACCCAAAAATGGCTTTTAGCAAACCTGGCATTGCTGTGAGTGCTGGGGGCCAGGTGGGATCAGCATCTCCCTGCTCTGCCAGGACCATCCACCAGAGCTGTGCGGTGAGCCTGGGGATGGGACCTCGGAGCGGGTGGAACCCGGGGATGTGGGGCGTGCGTGGGGATGCGATCCTGGAGTGGATGGGGCTGTGCCATGAGATCCTGGAGTGAATGGGGCTGTGCCATGAGACCCTCGAGTGGATGGGGCTGTGCCATGAGATCCTGGAGTGGATGGGGCTGTGCCATGAGATCCTGGAGTGGATGGGGCTGTGCCATGAGATCCTGGAGTGGACTGGGCTGTGCCATGAGATCCTGGAGTGGATGGGGCTGTGCCATGAGACCCTCGAGTGGACGGGGCTGTGCCGTAAGACCCTCGAGTGGACGGGGCTGTGCCATGAGCCCCCCGGGCGCGATGCCCAGATGCGGAGCGCTGGATTGGGCTGGAGCTGGCGGGGCCGTGCCGGGCAGCATCCCCCCGGCTCCCCGGGCTGCGGCGGAGCTGCGAGCGCCGCCCCCGCCTCCCGCACCGCCCCGCGCCGGGCGGAGCCGCCGAGCCCCGCGGGCCGGGCCGGGCGCTGCGGCGGAGCGAGCGGGCGGCGCGGCTGGGCCCCCCTTCCCCGGGACGCCCCGGCTGCCCCCCGGCTCCCCCCGGCCCCGGTGGCGGTGCGGGAGCCGCGGCCACCCCGGCCATGCCCCCCGGAGATTGAAGCCCGCGGCCGCGGGGCGCCCGCAGCATGCGGAGGATCCGGCGGCTGGTGCATCTGGTGCTGTTCTGCCCCTTCTCCAAGGGCCTGCAGGTACCGGCAGAGCGAGGATGCGCTGGGATGGAGGATGCGGGCTCGGGGATGCAGCGGGCTGGGGGGATGCGCTGGGATGGGGGATGCGGGCTCGGGGATGCGCTGGGATGGGGGATGCGGGCTCAGGGATGCGCTGGGATGGGGGATGCGGGCTCGGGGATGCGCTGGGATGGGGGATGCAGGCTCGGGGATGCAGCGGGCTCGGGGATGCGCTGGGTTGGGGGATGAGGGCTCAGGAATGCCCGTCTCCGCATCCTGGCACCGGCCGTGCACAAAGGAACGCTCCGCCTCGGTCCACCCGACACCGGTGCGAGGAGCTGGGGGCCGGGCACCGGCACCGGGGGGTTCTGGAGCGGTACCGGGGGTCTGGAGCGGTACCGGGGGCCGCAGAGGTTGCATAACCCGCGCCGCGCTCCGCCGTGCCGGAGCCCGGGAGCACCGGGGCAAGCCCAGCCCGCAGCGCTGGGTGAAGCCGCCGATGTAGCAGGGCAGGGATGGCTCCTTCCTTCTCTTTCTTTCTTTATTTTCCCTCCTCTTCCCTGAGCTTCCGAGGGGCTGGGCACCTCCCTCAGATCTCCAGGGATGCTGGGGCCGGGGATGTCGGGGATGCTGGAATGGGTGTTTTCTCTGCAGCCGTGGGATGAGAAACCCTGACTGGCAAAGATCCTGGAGCAGAGGGGTTATCCCGGAGGGGTGAGGGGATACCCGGTGGGCAGAGGGTGCTGGCAGGAGGTGGGTGCAGAGCTGGGACTGCTGTGAAACAACCCCCGTGTTCCCAGGGGAGCTGCAGGGATGGAGCAGGGCTTTGTTGATGCTGCATCCATTTTGCCTTTGAAGTCAGCCCCAGCCCAAAGTCACTTCCAGATTCCCCAGAGTCGCTCTAGAACTAAACACAGCAACTCTCACAGGGTAACACCCTTCAGTGCAGGGAAGGCAATGGGGAGAGAACCCTCTGTGCCTTGAGACTGAGGTGCTGGAGGAATCCTCAAAATCCAAAATCCAAGCAAAGCTCAGGGGAGCTTCTCATTGAAACGCATCCCCCACTCCCACGTTTCTTCCCACTGTTTAGGGGATGATGAAACCAGAGCTCCTCATGCCATGCTCAGGCTGCAGTCCTGACCCCCCTTCTGCCACAGGAATATGGTGGATTCCAAGTCAGAATAAGTAAAAAGTGACATTTTGTCTATTCCTGGGTTTTCCAAGACGTATCTCAAGTGGGAAGTCCCTGGAAGGGCCCCTTTGCTGAGGGCACTCACCCTGGACAGTTTTGGGGGGCTGCTGAGCTGGGGGGATCTCAGGGTCTCAGTGTGAATGACTTCAGGGCCATGAGCTGCTTCTCAGCTCACAGGAGCAGCCACCCACACTTTGTCTTTGCCAAGTCCTGGCTGTGCTTGCCTTCTCTTTAATTTAATTTCACGTTAATTAGTGGTGCCATTGCTTGACAGGCAAACCGGGCACCCTGGCCCGCTTCACACTTTAGGGTTTCCAATTAAGAGGAGAAATGTCACGATCTCGAGGCAGACCTGCCTGCTCTCACCCTCACTGCCTGTTCCTGTGGCTCCCAGAGCCCCAACAGCTCCTGGAGAGAGGCTGAGGAGGAGCAGTTTGGGGGTAGGGAGTGGTTTTGGGCTACAGCACCCAAGTGAGGATCCCTGGCGAGTTTTAAAGGTGCTGCACCCACTCAGGTCCAGCCCTATCCCAGCAGCAGGTTGTGAGAAGGGTTTGGAGGTGGCCAAAAGCCAAGGGCTCTGTAGAATTACCTTCAGAAATGAGATGGAAGTGTTTGTTTAATGCAGGGAATCATTCCCTGCCCTTTGGCACTGCTGGGATCTGCTCTGTTCCACGAGCCAGGTGAGCAGGCTCTCTTGCAGGAGGCCAGATGGCAGCAGTGCTGCTGTGGCAAGGTCAGGGGGGAAGAAACAAAGCTAACAAAACAAAATCCTGCTGAGAGCCTCCGAGCTGTTTGCACAGAGCATCACCCCTGAGCTCCCAGGTTTGTTACTCACCCACTCCCACACGGGAGCTGCTGTTGGGAGCTTTGGGGCTTTGTGAAGGGGGGTTCTGCTGAGAGGGGCTCCCCAAACAGGAGCAGAGCTCTTGCAGCCCCACTGGGGTACCCCAGGCTTGTTCAGTGGCCAAAGCTCCCAGAGATGCACAGCATCCAGCTCCTTGCAGCCCAGCCCTGTAATCCCCCCTGCTTTTAGGGAATTTTAAGTGACCTACTTGCAGCAGGAGTTGCATAAGAGACTGATGAATATATATATAAAAAAGGCTGAAGGTTTCCCCAGCGCTCGGGTCAGTCTGTGTGGCAGAAGCTGCCGGGCAAAGCCCTGCCCTTCAAGAAGGCTTTCAAAAGCATTTCCTTTGCCTTGCAGGGCCGCCTCCCGGGGATCAAGGTGAAGTACCTGCTGGTGGTGTGGCTGGGCATCTTCGTGGGCAGCTGGGTGGCCTACATGCACTACTCGTCCTACTCGGAGCTGTGCCGCGGCCACGTCTGCCGGATGATCATCGTGAGTGCAGCACAGCCCCCGTCTGTGGCTGCTGTTTGGGGCTGAGAGGGGCTGTGGGAGCCCCATTTCCAGCCTCCCAAACCCCAGAGCTGGGAGGAGGAGCCCTGATGCTGTCCCTGCCATCGCACGGAGCTCGGAGCAGGAGGGGTGACCTTACCCTGCCAGGGGACAGTGGAACAATTTACTGAGATGCCAGAGGGAAGCAGCCAGGGCTGATCCATGTCTGTGCACGTGAAGCTGGAATGTCAGGGCAGGGAGGAGGGTCTGTGGGCAGGGACAGCATCACACCAATCCCCTCTGGAGGGAAAAGGGGAGCACTCAGTCCTTGGTACCTCTCTGTGGATGCTGCTGAGCCCTGAGGAAAGTACCAGAGCTCCGTGGGGCAGCCTGGCTCTGTGTTTTACCCGTTTGGGGTTTGCAGTGGGGTGCATGTTCTCTGTTCATGTGCCCTGGCGTGGGAGCAGGTCTCAGCCCTGCCCAGGTGAGGAGGGGGAGCTGGGCTGTGTCAGAACAAGCCTCGTTTATCAATCCCTCAGCAGAGAAGGGAGGCAGGAATTGCCATAACAACAGCGACGATCGTTTAATTTGATTTTCTGCCTGACTCCGACCGCGGGGTCTTGGGCGCTAATTCCTGCTCGGAGCTGGGGCTCCCAGACACCATGTCTGGCTGTGTCCCCTGTGAGCAGGTCCAAGGGTTAATTCCCATCCACAGCAGAAAAAAAAAAAAGGGAAAAAGATGCAGTGAATGTCTGCAGCTCCAGCTCTGAGGCTGCTGTGCCGTCGCTGAGGAGCTGCAGAGCTGCAGCCTCTCCTGCTCAGGGATGTTTCCCAGCTCCAGCCTGGCCACAGATCAGAGCCACTGTCCCTGTCCCTGTCCCTGCCACCCCCTGCCTGGGGTACCCTGGTTCACAGCAAGGATTGCTGCTCTGCTGAGCAGCCTGAGTCTGTGCATCCACACCCAGCACCACGCTGCCCTCTCCTGCAGCCCAGGACCTTTTCCCAAACCCCTGGATTTGCAGCAGCATCGTCCAGGAACAAATCCCTGAGGTCCCTCTAGCCAGCCCAGCCCCATCACCCCCAAGGCACTGAGCCATCCCTGAGGGCTGGTAGAAATCCGTCCCTGCTGAGCTCCTCTCTGTCTTTGCCCTCCCCAGTGTGACCAGTACAAGAAAGGGATCATTTCTGGCTCCACGTGCAAGGACCTGTGTGAGGAGCGCAGCCTCCTGTTCCAGCACTGCCTCTCCTCCTCCCCCAGCCAGCAGGTAGGTCTGTGCCCCCCACCATCAAACCCTGCAGATCTGCCCATCCTGAAGCAGGACCCAGCTCCCTCCACTTGTTGTCCCCCTCCCTCCCTGTGCTCCAGGTTTACAGAGGGCTCTGGAGGGACAGGGAGGTGATCATCAAATGTGGCATCGGGGAAGCCCTGAGGGCCGACAGCCGCCCGGACTCTGTGCCCAGGAGGGACGTGGTGCTCTTTGACAAACCCACACGGGGCACCTCCATGGATGAGTTCAAGGAAATGCTCCTCAACTTCCTGAAGGTCAGTGCAGGCCCCGTGTGACCCCACTGCTGTGAGTCAGAAACACCAATTGTGTTTTTCCTCCCCTTTGGGTGAGATCTCCTGCCCGTGCCCCACACAGTGCTGGGTGCCAGTGCCATGCACTGTGGAGGAAAACCTCCAAACCTCCCTTTTCTCCAATCAATTCTTCTCAGAGATTTCAGCAGCAGCATCCCTGGAGGTGGCTGTGGGTGGCATCTGTGCTGGGCAGAGCTGATTTGGTGGCCCTGGTTGTTACCCGTGCTGGAGCTTCTGCAGCAGTGGTGGGGTGGCAGCTGTGACACGAGGGTATAGAGCAGCTCTGAGGCTGGTAAAATTCTGTTGGAGCTGGATCTGCCCACACATGGTGTGGCACTGGATTTTCTGGAGGATTTTCCTCCGCTCCCCAGCTCAGTTCTTTGCTCCTCCAGCTCAGTTTTGTGACGTGACACCCAAACATGGAGAGCTGTGAGGCTCTGATGCCCTTCTTGTCCTGTTTGCAGTCCAAGCTGGGGGATCAGCCATCTCTTCCCGCCCTGGTGAGCCGGACCATCACCATGGCAGACGTGAACCGTGACGGGAAGGTGTCCCTGGCAGAGGCCAAATCCATCTGGGCGCTGCTTCAGCTCAACGAGTTCCTGCTCATGTTCTCCCTGCATGAGAAGGAGCACACGGCCAAGCTGCTGGGACACTGTGGGGACCTTTATGTCACTGAGAAGATCCCCCACACCTCCCTGTACGGGGTGGATGTCCCCCCTTTCCTGCAGTCCCTGCTGCCTTCCATCGGCCACCAGCTCATCCACCAGTGGTTTGCTCCGGCCTGGCCCCGGCGCGCCAAGATCGCCATCGGCCTCCTGGAGTTCGTGGAGGAAATCTTCCACGGCACCTACGGGAGCTTCTACATCTGCGAGAGCAGCCTCAGGAACGTGGGCTACAACGACAAGTACGACTTCAAAATGGTCAACCTGCGCAAGGTGGCCACGGAGATGACAATCAGAGGCTTCCTCAAGGGCCGGCACTGTGAGCAGAACGGGGACTGCACCTACGGCAGGGACTGCACGGCCACGTGTGACAAGCTGCTGAAGCAGTGCAAGAGTGACATGGTGCAGCCCAACCTGGCCAAGGTGTGTGGGCTGCTGCAGGACTATCTGCTCTATGGAGCTCCCCTGGAGCTGAAGGAAGAGCTGCAGAAGCAGCTCCGAACTTGCATGACTCTCAGCGGCCTGGCCAGCCAGATGGAAGTGCACCACTCCCTCGTGCTCAACAACCTCAAGACCTTGCTCTGGAAGAAGATTTCCAACACCAAATATTCCTAACGGGGGAAGCACGGCCCTGGAGTTTCCAATCTGTGAGCTTGGAGCGAGGTCCGAGGGCTGAAGGCCTGTTTGTCCATCCTCTCGCCCCCAGGAAAAACACCCCCTGCACAGGGAGTTCAGCAGAGCTGCAGCCCCTTCTCCTCCATGGAAAACCAAGCATCATGACTTCCACCAGCCAGCAGGATCAGGGATGGGTCGGAGCTGGGACACGGAGCTGGGCTGAGCAGGCTTGAGGGAGGAGGAAGACACGGAAAGGGAAAAGGAAGCAGAGCCCAGCTGGATGCATCAAACTGTTCCTTGATGAGCAGGGAAGCAGAGCAAAGCAGTGGGAATGAATCATTCATGCTGTACTTGTCACATCTCCTTTTGAGGAACGGCTCTGATGTAAATAAACAGCTTTTACGTGAATCACACCCGTCCATCAATAGCCAAACAGCAGCCTGTTAAGTACCAGCTTGTTTGTGATCTAAAAAGGAGGAAAAGGTAGATTTCCCCATTCAAAAGTCTCCCTAAGTGTCTGAGTCATCTGCCATCAGATCCAGCTGTCACACAGGAAGCAGATCAGCTGCCTGCTGCACCGTGGAGAATCGTGGCAGTTCTTGGGTTCCGTTTTTAAGTGCCTGACCCTGCCGGTGATGCCGTGGCTTGTGAGAGGCTCCCGCAGCTGCTCCTGCCCCCAGTGTGGAATTGGCAGCACAAGCCATTCCCTCACGTGTCCGCTCTGGAAGCGGCCGAGGCCAAGGATGGCTTAAAGGCAAAGGGCTAAACAGGAGCCGTGACCCCCTCGCTGCTCCGGGTGTCACTGCCCGCCGCGCTCAGAGCAGGGATAAGCCAACCCCTCCGTTTCATTCTCCAAAAACTAAGCTGGGTTTGCCCTGCCGAGGTTGAAGGTTAATACCAGAATAATCCAGTGCTTCTCTCATTATTAAAATGAATTTCCAGGCAAAGCTTTTAGCAGGTCTCCAGACATTTTTTTTTTGGCTGTTTGCGCTCCCAGGGCTCCAACTATGGCTGTTTCCTTGAAATGCTCAATTATAGCAACCTTACAACTCTGGGCAGGGAGGAAGAGCTGGATAAACTCCCCCAAGGTTGCTCTGTTCCCAGCACAGTGTTCCTGCTGCTGGAGCACGTGCTGCCTCTGCTGCCAACAATTCCTTAGGGAAGTGAGCGTGCAGCTGATGTGCAATCACAAAATAAAAATACACCTGACACTGCAGCACCAGGGCTGCAAAATTTAGGAGCCCTTTGGGGAGAGAGATCGGGATTTTCCTTCTGTTGGGTTTTTAGGATCCTCATCACCTCTCATTGGGGGCATTTTGGTGTCAGGAGTGCTCTGTATCCAGCACCTCCCTGCTGAGGAGTTGCTCTGAAGTGTGATTTATCCATGGAAAGGTTGAGCACTCCTCAGGATTGTGTTTGAAGGGTTCCTCAGCCTGGGTATGGGCACTGCCAAGGTCCTGTGCAGCTTCAGGGGAGGGAAAGCAGGGCTGGGATTCACTGGAATTCAGAACCGAGGCTCCAGGCAGCCACCCCAGCTCCTCATCCCTTGTCCTGCATCCCCATGGCAACAGCTCCCCTGCCAAATCCATCTCCTCCTGCCAAAATCCCCTCCTCAGGGTGTCAGAAAAGCCATTTTTCATCCTTCCCTCCATTGTTTACTCCCACTGAATCCCTGCTGTTCCCTTCCCTCAAAGCACCTGGAAAAGTGGAGGAAAACTGTTCCCCCAGCATCAGAACCTCTCTAAATATTTATGAAGAGGTGGCTGCTGTAGCTGAGAGACCTGGCCCTGACAGCTAAATTGAAATAAAGACACTTGTGACAATTGTTCCCTTAATCCATGCCCTGGGCACTCCCAGGAATCGCTGCTGCCTGCCAGGAATTCTGCACATCACTAATGAAAAAGCACAAAGTGAGCAGTTTACAAACCACACCGGGATACAGGAGAGAAATGAGTCAGGGCAAAGCTGTTTCACACTCCAGTTCCTCCACATTCCCCACAGGAAATGGAAAAAAAAGCCAGGACACACCAAGACTGACAATCTGATCTCACTGGATGCCCTTTGTGCTCAAGGGGATGGAGGTAAAAACCTTTAATTGTTTAAAACAATCCTAAATTCTCATACCCACAAAATTTTAAATCCTAGAATGCTTTAAAAATAACATTACTTGGGGTGCTACAAACACACAGCATAATCCTTTCAGTCTTGTAGGTGGTATCTTTATTTAGTTGGTTTTTTTTAATTTTAATTTAAATTCTTCTTAACCATGTAGAGAAAACACAGATGATCAAGTTTTAGGAATCTCCAAACCATCAGACGTGGATGCTGCCAACCAGATCTCAGTTGCCACGTTTGTCAGACATCCTGCAGCTCAAGGAATGATCTGCAAATAAAAAAAAAAAAAAAGGCCCAAGATGTCAGAAAAGCTGAAGAACAGGCAAGAAAAGGGAGAAATTAATATTAATGAGCTAATTAATTAACCCTCTGCTGCCCTCACTGTCTTGGGATTTTTCACAGCCCAAAGGAAATAATGAAATATAAAATGAAATCACATTTTAAAGTTCTGTTATCAGGGCTCACAAGGAAAATTTTAGACAGGGATTTCCTTCATGGTAGAAATTTAGGAGAAGCTCTTTGCCATGACATCAGAAAGGTTTTGGAAAAATCTCTGGCTGGGGAAGTTTAGGAAGGGGATAATTTAAGAGCAGGATAGCTGGAGCCTGCTCTGGGTTATTCCATCACTCCCTAAAAATCCCAAGGTGAGTTTGCCAACTTCAGTGCAGAGCCAAGCTATTAATAGTGCAAGGAAAAAAAAATCTGGACTTATTCCAGCTTTTAAAGCCATGACACAAACCAGTCCTTGATGAGGAAGGGCTGTGCTATGTGCAGAGAGATTTTTAATTTCTCTCTAAACCACTTTCATGCAATACATTCATGTTTTCCAGAGCTGAGAGCCAGTTTTTCCTTCAGTGAAGCAATATCCGTGGCCCAGGAGTGCTGCTTGGGGAAGGGCAATTCCAGGAAATGCCATCAGGAAAATGTTCATGGTTCTGCTGTGCCTCACTCAGGGAGACTCTGAAGAGAGACTCATTAGCACTCAGTGCCCATGCAGGACTCCTGGTGTGATGAAAAACCCTAAACACGGATTGCAGGGTTAAAAGAAGTCAAGAAATTTAAATAAGAGCCACATCCTGGAGCATAACCACATCCCCACAACCCTTATTAACATTCTTTTCCAAACTCAGTGACTTTTGCCAATTAAAGGGCTCACTCTGCACCACCTCTGGCCCTGCAATGGCCATTTAATGAGGTTTCTCATTTAGCAGTGCCAGAGTTGCTCAGTGCAAAGCCTCAGGGTCACAATCTCTGCTGTCACTCAGCTTGTGTGTCCCTTGAGAAGGGACAGTGACACAGCACTGGATATTTGGAACAACCTGGGGTAGTGCAAGGTGTCCCTGGACAGGAGAAGGACAGCTCTGCATCCTGCCCATCCCTCCCCACTCCCCAGGAAAGAGAACAGGAAAAGCCATGAGTGTCAGGTTGTTGAGCAATCCTGAGAGCTCACAGGGCTCAGAGCACCAGGGAAGACATCGCCTGTTCCTGTCTGCCACCGAATGACACAGACGTGGCACTGCAGCCACGCCTGCAACACGAGATGGGGCAGGGGCTGGGCACTCCCAGCACTGCAGCTCACCTGCTCTGCAGCTCGGGGCTGCCCTGGCAAAGGGGGAAATGCAGACAGGGCTCAGCCACACTCCACACGCTGCTGCTTCACTGAAAACAGGAATTTAAAATAAATTAATTAACAGCGCAGGAATATTTTGATTTTCTAGGATTAAGGCTGGTGACTCCCAGATCAGAAACCCACGTGCAGCATTTCCCAGATCTCACATTTGCAGCAGGTCAGAGTTAGTTTTGCCCAGTCTCCCATGACGCTGATGAAGATGTCAGGCTATCAATCACTCTGAGTGCTCACGGGGTGCAGAACACACGAGCGTAGAACATAGCCTGGGTCTCTCTTGCCACTCTTTGACACAAAAGATGCCACAGCAGCCATCTCTGCAACGCCAGTGGCAGCCAGAAAGACTGAAAATAAATGTAATTATGGTCTTTGTCCATCCCTGGAAGCGTTTAAGGCCAGGTGGACGCTGCTCTGAGAACCCTGGGACAGTGCAAGGAGTCCCAATCCAAACCATTCCACGATTCTGTATTTATAAAAAAACTATTTTTATCACCTTTAAAAGCAGTGCTACAAAGGTATTTGCTGCTGTGGAGATACCAAATGCAGCACCCCACTTACACTCAGAAAGGTGGCTGAAGTTTGCTTGGGCAGCTTTTTTCTGAAGGATCACCCTTCATTTCTGGTCACAACATCTTGGTCACCTCATGTTTTTATCCACTGCCAGGCTGAAGGAAGAAAAATAAAGAAAAAGAGCTGTTAATAATTGCCTATGAACCTTTTTTTTTCTTTTTTTTTTTGTAAAATGAGCAATTTATCTGAAAACTAGAGAATTACAACAGCTAAAAGAAAGATAGCTATTTAAAATTCATGTTAGCTACTGAAATATTCGAAATAATTTTCCTGAAAGCCCTACATTTTCTACCCTCCTTCAGTGGGGTATATTAAAATATACACATCTATGTATGCTTTATATTAAAGATGTATGTTGAAATATATGCAGTAAACGAGCATTAATTTATATGTATATATTTATATGGTATTTTCCTCAATGATGTGCCATATATATATATATGTATGTATATTTATATGGTATTTTCCTCCATGATATGCCCGATTCCCAGAGCACGTGGCAGCGCCCGGAGCCGCTCTGGGCCGGGTCTGAGGGCAGCGCCATCCCCACATCCCCACCTGGCCTCGGGGCTGGGTCTGGGGGGGAACCGCCATCCCCACATCCCCACCCCGCTCTGGGCCGGTCTGAGGGCAGCGCCATCCCCACATCCCCACAGCCTCACCCTGCTCGGGGATGGCTCTGAGGGCAGCGCTATCCCCACAGCCTCACCCTGCTCGGGGCTGGGTCTGAGGGCAGCGCCATCCCCACAGCCTCACCTCGCTCGGGGTCAGATCTGAGGGCAGCGCCATCCCCACAGCCTCACCCTGCTCGGGGCTGGGTCTGAGGGCAGCGCCATCCCCACAGCCTCACCCTGCTCGGTGCTGGATCTGAGGGCAGCGCCATCCCCACATCCCCACAGCCTCACCTCGCTCTGGGCCGGTCTGAGGGGGAACCGCCATCCCCACAGCCTCACCCTGCTCTGGGCCGGGTCTGAGGGCAGCGCCATCCCCACATCCCCACAGCCTCACCCTGCTCTGGGCAGGGTATGAGGGCAGCTCCGTCCCCACAGCCTCACCTCGCTCGTGTTTCGCCGCCGCTCAGCGCCGGGGGGAAGCGGAACCGGCCCTGAGGGAGCCCCGCCGTAACATGGCGGGGGAAGGCGCAGCTGTGGATTCGCCTCGACCAGCATCGCTTCCCTGCGCCTGAGGGACGCGGGGCTTGCCAACGAGCCGGCCGGGAGAGGCCGAGGCCGGCCGCGGTCCCACCGGGGCACCACAAAAGCTGCGCCGCCACCGCCCCGCGCCCGCCGAAAGGACGATGGCGGGTCCGCCTCCCGCTTATATAGAGCGGGGAACGCGCGAACGGCGAGGCGCTGCTGCGGCCGAGAGCACCCCTGCCGGGCGGGAGGACCGGAGCGGGACAGGGGCTGGGACAGGGGATGCGATATGGGATGGGACACGGGATGGGACAGGGGGTGGGACAGGGGATGGGACACGGGGTGGGACACGGGATGGGACAGGGAACGGGACAGAGAATGGGACACGGGATGGGACATGGGATGGGACACGGGATGGGACAGGGGACGGGACACGGGATGGGACACGGAATGGGACACGGGATGGGATATGGCATGGGACACGGGATGGGACAGGGAACGGGACAGGGGATGGGACAGGGAATGGGACACGGGATGGGACACGGGATGGGACAGGGGATGGGATAGGCAAGAAACGGGACATGGGATGGGACATGGAACCGGACACGCGATGGGACACGGGGTGGGATATGGGATGGGACATGGGATAGGACATGGAAAAGAACAGGGGATGGGACACAAAACGGGACACAGAATGGGATACGGGATGGGACACGGGATGGGACACAGAATGGGACATATTTCGGGACATGGAGCCCTGCCCAGGACTGCTCTAACACCTCCCATGGAGACACAAGGCTCTGAAGGGATGGCTATCCCTTTATCCCTTCTCTCAGCTGCTCCTGGAGTCCCCCACCTCCCGTGGTAGTAAAGGTTGGGTTCCCAGCATGTCTTGGGACAAACTGGGGACCTTCTCACCCTGCATCAGCCACCCTGAAATGTCCCCAGCCTGGGAATATCCTTTCCCTCCCATTGCCTTGACTGCCCTGGCCAGACTCCCCATCCCATTCCACAAGAGAAAACCCCAAAAAAGGATCACAAAGATAAATCCCTTTATTTGCTCAGAAGAGACACAAGATACAAGCAGTTTCAGGTGAGATCAGGAGCTCAGGACGGCAGCACCTCCTGAAGCAGTGACAAACTCAAGGACAGGAGCAGGAGCTGGCCTGGCTCCCTGTTCTCTTGCATTGCTCTGGACAATTTTTTGGAGTTAGAGACCCCCACAACTGTGGGATCATCGTGCACAGGACTGAGGGATCCCTTCCCCAGCCAGCCAGCTGCACCAACAGCCGGTGCTCTGCTCACAGAGCCAGTCCCAGGGAACAACTGGAGCAGATCCCATTATCTGAGCCATCCCTAGGGCTCTAATTGCCCTCAGCTTTGCGCCTCAGCTCCTCCACGGCCTCGCTGTGCCGCCTCTTGTCCTTGGCACGGATGATGGTCATCCTGAAAAGCTTGCAGTAGAGCTCCACGGCCGCGGGGCTGTCGTCATTGCCGGGAATGGGGTAGGAGATCAAACACGGGTTGCAGTTCGTGTCCACCACCCCGACCGTGGGGATGTTCATCTTGGCCGCGTCCCGGATGGCCACGTGCGGCTCGAAGACGTTGTTGAGGGTGCTGAGGAAGATGAGGAGGTCGGGCAGGCGGACGCCGGGGCCGAGCTGGATGTGGGCGTTGGTGAGGAGCCCGCCCTGCCAGTAGCGGGTGTGCGCGTACTCCCCGCACGCCCGCGCCGTGCTCTCGACCAGGTGGCAGAACTGGCGCTTGCGGCTGACGAACAGGATGATGCCCCCGCGGTAGGCGACGTGGGCCGTGAAGTTGAGGGCCAGCTGCAGGTGCTGCATGGTCTGGTCCAGGTCGATGATGTCCTGATCCAGGCGGCAGCCGAAGATGTAGGGCTCCATGAACCTGCGGGGACAGCGGGAGGGTGGCCACAGGGGACACGGGGATGGGGGTGTGTGGGCACTGAGCGTTTCTGGAGGTGTGGAACTATCCCAGTTCCTGCTCCTGGCTGATACCAGGGGTTCTCTGCAGAAGAGCCCTCATACCCATTGTCTGTCCCACTCTCACACCCTCTCAGTGCCCACATTGTGGGCAGTGCCAGGTTCAAACCAATCCAGTAAATGTGGTCTGATGTCAACTGCACCATGAAAAGCACCACTCACCTGTGCCGACATCCCTTTTTGTGCCCCAGGTGCACCCGAGCGTCAAAGAGATCTTTCAGGGTGAAGAGCTCCTTCACGTTGAAGAAGTCGGGGGTGGCGGAGAGGCTCGGTGAGCAGCTTGTCATCCTCTGAGAGAGGGCAAACAAACAGTCAGCGAGCCGGGACTGCAGAGTGCCACCACGGGCATCACTCAGGGATGTCGGGGATGCCGTGCCCGGCTCTGGGGGTGCACAGCAGCACTCACCGCGGGGCCGGCTGCCTGCCGAGACCGGGACCGGCACCGGGACGGTGCTGTAGAACCGCGGGGCTGCTGCGGGAGAGAAACACACGGGTCACACGGGCGGGCCGAGCCGAGCTGAGCCGAGCCGGGCCGGGCCGGGTCCCACCGCTCACCTGCCCGCAGGAGCCGCAGCACCGCCATGGGCACGGAGGAGACGGAGCAGGAGAAGCGGGAGAAGCAGGAGGAGGGAAGGGAAGGGAAGGTCAGCAGCGCTTTCCGCTTCCTGCGGGGCGGAGCGCCCCCTCCGCGCTCCCGGGGCCGTTGCTCGCAGCGCTCCCCGCCCTCCGCGTTCCGTCACCGGGTAACGCTCCGTGCCCTCGGCCCGTCCGGCCCGGCCATGTCCGGTCAGAGCCCGGGGGTTCCCCGGCGCTTCCAGGAGCTGACCCTGTGCCGCGGGTTCGGGTGAGCGCAGCCCCGGGCGCGGCTCCCGGCGCTGCGCTCCCCGCGCTAGCTGTGCTCTCCCCCCGCAGGCAGCCCCCGCTGCACCCGCGCTTCAGGACCGCCAACCAGAGCTACGGCAGCCGGGCCCCCACGGTGCACGAGCTGCCGGTGCGTGTGAAAGTTAAAAGGTTTAATAAAAAGACAGTAGGAGATAGGCATAAAGTAAAGGGTTAAAGCGGCCGGGTGCTTGACAAGCTGCTTTTAAAAATACGTTTTACAATGTATTCACTTGTTGCATATTTATAGTTTTTTATGTATAGTTAAACTTTTTTTTTTTTGAAACTGTTTAACGTGGCTACTTTTTGGGTTTGCTCTTTTAGAGCAGGTGTGGTTTTTGGCTTGTGGTTTTAATTTTCTTTTTAAATTATATTTTAATTGGGTGGTGGTCCCGGCCTTTTGCAGTTGGTGAATGTTAATAATTGTTGTGTTAGCTGCAGGGTTTTTATTACACGTTTACGGGCTGTTATTTTAACTAAGTGGGTAGTTAAAGCATACTATTTCTAAAAAAACTTGTGTTTAACTTTGCTAATAGAAAAAAAAAACCCTATATCGATACAGAGAAGCTACTTTAACATTATACATATAGCATTTATTTAATAGTTGCAAAAAGCCAACAGTATGTTACCTTATAACACTGTGCACATGGAGACACTGCTGGTGTGCATGCCCATCCCAGGCTTTGCAGGTGCTGCTTTTTAAAACATTCTCCCCTCTCCACCCCCCTTTTCTCACAGAACTCCTTCCACTCCATGCCACACAAATTTTCCGAACACCT
The DNA here is from genome assembly GCF_009819885.2 of Catharus ustulatus. NCBI lineage: Eukaryota > Metazoa > Chordata > Aves > Passeriformes > Turdidae > Catharus > Catharus ustulatus. Next base: position 8,503,403 of record NC_046241.1, on the reverse strand, counting down.
GGGCAAGAGCGGCATGTACAGGAACGACAGCCTGAACACGTCCCTGGAGAGGAGTCACTGCACGGGCTCTGACACCTTCATCACCGCCTACGAGCACCTGGATTTCCACCCCAGCTACAACCCCAGTGGCCCCTCGCACTGCAGGGACCAGCCCCCGTGAGCACAGCTCTGCCTGCCTCGGTTAGATTGCACAGGGAGTGCTGTGAGATGTAATATATTAAATATTTCATGGGGTTATGTGTGTTAGGTAGCTTGTGTGAAGTGTTTTAGTTGATTTATCAAAGTTCTATATTTATCCCCTTCTCTGTCACTAATGATCCTTTACACTCTTGCCTCATGTAGCACTTTTCATTAAAAATTAAGATCTAAACTATTTCTCTGCTATTTAATGAATGATCAGTCTGCAAGTTTTGGATTTCTTGTAGAAAGTTCAGATTTCTTCTCTCTCAAAACAACAAAGTTTGAAGAAAATTATTCAAATAATGACAACTAAACAAAAACCCGTAAGCACAGCTCTGCCTGCCCTCCCCAGGACCTGTTAGATTGCACAGGGAGTGCTGTGAGATGTAATATATTAAATATTTCATGTGGTTAAGTGTGTTAGGTAGCTTGTGTGAAGTGTTTTAGTTGATTTATCAAAGTTCTGTATTTATCGCCTTCTCTGTCACTAATGACCCTTACACTCTTGCCTCATGTCACACATTTCATTAAAATTAAGATCTAACTTCTCTGCTATTTAATGAATGATCAGTCTGCAGGTTTTCCAGAGGTATTCATTAACTCTTTGGATTTCTTGTAGAAAGTTCATGCTTCTTCTCTCTCAAAACAATAAAAGTTTAAGAAATTATTCAAATAATGACAACTAATCAAAAAGAAGATTTTTTTTTAAAGTTTTATTGGAACAACTGTAGGTACAGGCAAAGAAACTGCATCAGTTGGACACTGACTGCACTGGAAGAACACCTGAACAGTTTTGGCTGAAAAATGAGTTTTTAAGAGAAACTACTCTGCCTGTTTATGGATCAGAAACCATCCCACCTTACAGGTGTAACATAACATTAAAAATGAGCATAATATTATTCAAACTGTTTGCTAAAAATATAAATAATGAGTGTAACATTATGTCCAAACACCACTGCAATTGCTACTCTTCACATGGCAGAAATATTAAGAGCTGGGTAAATCCCCCCTTTGCTGCAAACACCCCAATAAATTGGAACAGAGAAATCAACTGAGCAGAAATGGGCCTGAAAAGTTAACATTTCAAAGATTTAACATCTGAAAATAAATAAGCAACCCTCTTTCATTTGCTGTGATTCTCATATGAGACTCTAGACAACAGCTGGAGCTTCTTAGAACTTCCCTTTCTTCTCCTGAAATGAGAAAATAACAAAGTGCTGAATCAAAAGAAATAGTTATGACAATGTTACATTTATTTTTATCCACAGATTTTTCTGCAGGTGGCATAATTCAGGGATAAGGCTGCCTCTTAAAAATATAAACAGTGGATTCTGTCACATGTGTTCCCACTCCATCTGAAAACACCCACCTCTTCTTTCTTGCCTCAATTTCTTCCCCTTTCATTTTATTCTTGAAACCAGTTCCTTTCAAGGGTTTGGCATGCAGTGTATCAAGGAGTTCAGAGGTTACACCAAATACACTTTTTTAAAAAGAAACACCTGTACAAATTCAATATCATCCTAAAAATGACTCAGGATCTACCTGAAACAATCTCTTCCTATTCTGTCTCTTGAAATGAAGATTTTCACATTTGCAGATAAAATTATATGAGGCTGAAGGGATTAATTAAAAAGCTTCTACATTAATAAAAGAAATGGGGGCAGGGATGGTGTGTTCCTGTGTGAACATTCAAAATAAGTGTTCTTGAAAAAGCAGCAAAAAACAGGGAGTAAAAAATTAAGGGAGTTCTTGTTGTCCCTTGAGGATCCTTAAGATTGCTCCCAGAGCACCCAAAAGCAATCACTGGGTAAAAAATGAAGCAATAAATCTCTTTTCAGATTTATCTGACAGCTATGGTACTGTAACTCACCAGAACCATAATAAAAAACAAGTGGTTTAATCACTTAATACCCAAATTAACAAGTGTTGTGCTCTGACCTGAAAGAAAAATTAGCATTATGCATTTAAAAAATAATATTAAGGGTAGCTTTACAAGCTTTAGAGGAGCAGAGCTTCTGGCTCCATGTATCTACTGCAATAAGGGATTAATTGGTGTCTCAGGAGGGAAAAGTTTTCTGGCACTGGGGTGACTGGGCCAGCAGGGCTGTGCCCACTCTGTGCCCTCCCTGGGGCTGTCATGGGCACTATAAACAGGAAATAAAATCTGATTTTGGAGCTGCTTTTATGCAGAGTCAGCCTGGAGAGATTTGTGCTGCATGTGTGGGAATTTATTGGCACTCAATATAATGTCATTTATTCCCCAGCCTGGTCAGTGATGTGTGAGGATTTCTTGTTGCTCCAAACCACCAGACTTGTCTTTTCTGAACAGGGCTGGGATGAGGACACTGCCACTGGAGCCCTGGCTCTTCAGTTCCACAGGTGCTCCTTGACACACATTTCATTACACAAGGAAAGATTCCACAAACACCAGCAAAGAAAACTTTGGGGTTCTGCTTCCACAAGCACCATTCTCACCCCCCTTTGTATTTTGCAAATTCTCCTCCTTCATTCTTTGTTACAAAGAGTTGATGGCATCCTCAGTCAGGAGGGAAAAAGGGAACACAAAAATGATTACTCACTCAAGATGATGACACAAACCATAGGAGCACTCCAGTTTCACGTCCATGGGCAGAACCCCATTTATTAAACATTAGAAACTCAGCAATGTACACCAGTTCCTATATACAAATCAAGTTCATCCATTAAAAAAAAAAAAAGTGCTGTTTGAAATCAGGTTTTATTTAAAGCACAAGGTAACTGGAATTGCATTTTCACTGGGAGTGAATCAGGTCACGAGTGGTACTGAGGACACAGACACAGCAACAGGGGCACGAGACACCTTTGAAGTCTTCATGTGGATTTACTGAAAACTTTTGAGGAGAAACATTCAGCTTTTTATACAAACAGTACAGAGTGCTTCCAACATCTCTAGGAAAATTAAGTGTACAGTTTAATCCTTTTAAAGCAAGGTACTTGGAAAACTTCTAGTTTAAAATACCAGCCTATTGACCTATTCCAACAAAAGGCTCAAATCCTGCAACGGAATCAAGGCAGAGCAAAAGATAAACCTGTGGAGAGGGAGTGCAGGCACTGAGCTAAGGAAAAAACAACTTTTCCAAGGTATCCTACCACAAAATGGAGATGAGCTAACACACTGACCTTCAAACAACCCCGGGGCTACAAAAGGGGGCTGGACAGTCAGAAATGCCGAATGAGCACTAGAACATGTTCCAAACGCAGCTGCACGACAGCATGAACACACCAAGGCTGTTTATTTCTCTACATGCCACAGTCACTACTCTATGCTACACCGTATTTTGCCCACATTCTGCATCACACCAGGGACACCACGGGATTCTGGATCCAGTCTTGGCTGCTTTTGCTCCGTTCTGCAAGTTTAAGGCCAGCCTGGAGGAAGACTCCTGAAGTGACTGAGAGACAAAGTGATGCTGAGTGGTGGTTTGGCTGAGAGAAGTTCTGCAGAAGAGCAGACAAAGAGAATATCAGATCGATTCACAGGGACAAGATGTGAGAACAAACTCCTCCAAGGACTTGACGACACAAAAAGGAAAATGAAAGAGCCAACAGCTCCAATTTACACCTTTTGGATTTGCAGTGAAACCAGTGTGGGGGCACTTTGTGTGTGTGTGATGTCAATGTGCTACTTCAATCCCGCTGAAAGTTCAGTACAAATAAAAAGATAGTAGTGAAAAATTGCTTTATTCTGGCTGCTGGAAACGGAGGCAGAGAAAAAGCCTGAAGAAAGAACAGTGCTGAAAATATCCGTGGCTGAAAAAATCCGTTTGTGTTGTGACTTCCTACAGCAAACCCAGCTTTGCTTTATTGCACCAAAATTGTCAGTGAAGAGTTCACAGAAATGTAACATTTTAAAAACCACTTCTGAAAAAGGAAAGTTAAGGGCACTCAGTTCCAGAAAGTTCATTCAGGGAACCAAAAGCCATCTCTGGCTAACTGCAGGGCATCAAAATGAGAGAGCTGAGAATAAGGAGGAATTGTTTGAGCCCCTGCAGGGCCCGACAGTACAGAAATCCAGGGAAATCCAGGGAAATCATGTTGTCTGAACAGACACATCCTTCACTTGTCTTGGACTGCAATTGTGCTTGGAATCATCTGCCAGCAGGAGGTTCTGGGTATTCAAAAGGACTTGGAGCAGCTGCTGAGATCACTTTGCACAGGAGGTGCACACAGAGCCATCCACTCGATTCACCAGAATGTGAATTTGCGTTTTTATCTTCCAGGCTGGATCTCCACACCCTGCCGAGTCCTGCTCAGGGACCTCACCCCACAGTCCTCAGGGTGGCAAAACTGAGCTCCCAGCCCACAGGATTGTGCTGAGGCAGCTCAGATGTGGCCAGTGTCACAGCTGCATTGCTGTCCAAGGCTGTGTTTTCCTAGGATCTCTTACCAGGCTCCCAAATCAATTCTGTGCGCAAACAGGTTTCCCTTTGAGAGACAATTAGAGGCCTCATAATTTAAAGTGTGATTAGCCAATATCTTATCTACAGTAACTACAGCATCCTGTAGGAATGCAAGCCCTAAAAATCATTATAAAAAATATTTCCTTAGAGCACTTTAAATAATTTACAAAATTCTACAAAAGCTACGAAGGTCTACCTGTGATATCCCTGTTAAATAGAATTATTTTCACATTAGTGTGTGTAAGATATACAGGTATCAGCATCTCCCACTGCCTCTTCTTTCCTGTCTCAAGCTTTATCAAGGTAATTACAATCACAGTTATTTTATAAAAAAGACTGCTAGTGTAAAAAAAAAAAAATACTTACATATTTGAAACCTTTTTTTCCAAGAGGGAACCTGGGCAGTCCCCTGCAGGTAGGTCAGTAAATTTTGCACAGGTTTTGGTTTAAAAACTCCTGCCCTTGGTGTACTTCACTAGCAGCTTCCCTGTTCTGCAGGACAGGTATTTTTCCTTCCATTTTGGAGCTGGGTACCTGAATTTCTTCCTGCCTGTCAATTTTTTCTTCCTTAATGCACATCTGCACACTGTTATCTGCACATGCTCCTCCACTATTCTGCACTGCTGCTGCTGTCACATGGAATTCCTGCCTTGGGCAAGCTAAACTTGGATCTGGCCTCTTGTCCAGCTGGTTATTCCCTCCCTTACTGCCCACCTGAGCACTCTGCTGAGCTGGCTCTCTGCTGACTTTATCTGCTTTTCCCACACTGCACTCAGGGTGTGGGGGCTCTGCAGTGCAGTCAGCCCAGCTGCCTTGGTGGATATCTCCTTCCTTCATCCACATCTGGGTGTTCTCAGCTCTGGAGGTTCCTCTGCAACCTTATCAGCTTTTCCTGCTGGCACACTCTGCCCCTGTGAGGGGAGGCTGGAGGGGGACTGATCCCCTGGAGCATCAGCCTTCCTGCAACCCTCAGCTGCCTCTTTGAGACACTCAGCTCCTGCACGGCTTTCTGCTACATGGGGATTCACCCCTTGCACAGTGATTTTCTGAGAAGAACTGGGTGCTTTTATTGCTGGTGTAATTTCCCTACTGAATTCACCTTTTGAAGAGGGGTTAAGTACATCTGTGTCCTGGGAAGCTGCCTCCATTCCCAAGGCACTGCTCTGGCTGAGCAAACCCTCTGCTTTCTGCTTTTTGTTCAACAGCATGGATTTCTTCCTGTCCCGGGCGTATTTCAGACCTGCAATAAATTTACTTGAGATTTTTAGTTGGAAGGTGTTCTTCCTTTTAGATCTGGGCTTTGCATTCATGACTTTTCTTACTTTGCACCCTTCATTTCTGCTGGGTTTTGGGGGCTCAGTGTTACAGACATTCCTTTTACCTGCTGCACTCCCAGGTGACTCCCCAGCAGCACCTCTGACCCCCCCCAGTCCTTGCTTAGCTTTTGACTGACCAGTAGTAGGAACATTCTCTGCAGAGGAAGCACATTTTCCACTGCCAGCTAACATTGCACTTTTCCCTTCTGTTCTCTGAGAGTTCTTCACCTCCTCAGTTTGCTGAGCTACCTCAGTCTTTTTACTCTGAGCCAGCACGAGGTCCATCTCCTTCTCCACCGGCTGCTGCTTTGCTTTTCCTTTATTACCACTTTGTTTGCTCGCTCTGAATAGATCCAGACTTGCATCACCTTTTTGCATCTCTGAATTGCTTGCAGAGTCTTTAGCCTTTTCTGCCAAAAACCTCCTGATTTCTTGCTCGATGCTGTCATCACTGTCCACCTGAGCTGCTGTCACTGTTGTCTGCCACGCTGGGAAAGCACATTTTCTATTCTTAGCCCCCCGCTGGTTTGAAACTGGTTTAGGTTTATTGCTTTTTTTAAGCTGTAAGTTAAACTCCAGGTTTTTCACGGTTTCTGGCTTGTCATTGGGAGGTTTGATGTTGTCTGGAGGGTTCCTGGCTGCATTCTCCCTTCACAGCTTTCCTAGGTTTGAGAAGCAGCTTTTGAGCAGTGAGGGATTTTTACATTTCCACTCGTTTTGTTGGATGTTACTGAACTCATCCAACAGCTGAGTTTCTGTCTCACTGAATCTGACTTTCTTCTTGCACTGAGATTTCTGATCCTTGGATTTCTTCTTTAACTTCCTTTTGGACCGTAACAGGTCCTTGATAGCACTGTCCAGGTCCTCATCACTGTCCAAGAGAGCTGCTCTCATCACCCGACCCCTCCCTCTCTGGGGTTTGCAGGGGGTTTTTGTAGGTTTTCTTGTGCTGCTCTGAACCTGCAGAAAAGAGTTCACAGAGTCCAAAGCCACACATCTGCTGCCATCAGAGCCAGACAATTTGGGAGCCATCAGCTGCTGCTGCCTCGAGTCTTTATTACTCTGAGTATCCCGCAGTTCTGAGGGGCTGCTCAGGGCACGCTCCTCTTGCAGCACAGGGAATTTGGAATTGTTACCTGGCTGGAAAAGTCCTGTCTCCTGTTGTTCAGGTAGTTTTGACCCCCCTTGTTTTGCTGCTCTGCCTTCCCTTTTAAGCCTCCTTTTCCGACTCAGGGATAATTTCAGTGTTTTGGGCAGAGCAGGCTGGGTGAGGCTGTTTGGATCAGAAGGCAAAGGCATCTGGATGGAGCGTGACAGGCTGGGAGGTTTTGTTCCAAGGTTTTCTGACTGTGCTTTCAGAGCCAAAAAAGCCCTGATTTCTTGCTCTATGCTGTCATCACTGTCCACATGGCTGCTGTCACTTTCACAACGGGAGGACGAGAGAAGCTGGGGAGAAAAGAAGGAGGTCTGCAGAGAGGGATTTGTTGTCACTTCCCATTTGGGATGGCATGATTGTTTTGGAAATATCCAGGATAGCTTCTGCACACATGAGTTCTGCAGATGTGTCTGCTCTGCAAGAGGCCTGCAACGTGAGCTCACAAGCAGCAATCTTGTTTTCAGGAAGTGCAAAATGTCTGGCTTTTTTCAGTGGTTTAAACAGCTTATTAAAGTCATTGCTGGTGCTTTCTAATCCCGTTGACTTGGAATTAATTCTTTTCTCTTGTTGCTTATAGGGTTTTTATGGATTTCTGGTGAGGCACTTTTTGTGGAGCTAATTGTCAGGCTGGCAGAAATGTCTGCCATACCCTTTGGATCAAATTGTTCCCTCTGCAAAGGGACACAGTTTGCTGCATGAGCTGCCTCTTTCCTGATTTTCTCCAGCTGGTAAAGCTGAATGGCTTCTTCAATGCCATCATCACTGCTCGAGTCAGATGTGTGCATGCTCTCCTTGACAAGTGCTTCCCTTGGCTCCCAGTAATGAGCTCCACTTCCCTCTTTCTGCTCCATGAGCCAGGGCTGGCTGGCAGTGGCCATTTCGAGATATGCTTGGTTCACCTGGCTGAAATCACTGGGCTCTGCTTGGATTTTTGACTGCAAACACTTGGACTGGGTGCTGGATTTCTGCAGCTTGGGATGGTGTCTCAGGAGCAGTGCATTACAACCTTGCTTTACAGCACCACAGTTGTTCTGTTTGTTGCTTTCTTTGTTGCATTTTAAAACAGACCTCACGCGGGAATCTTTTTTCTCCTCCTCGGTAACACATTTACTAATTTCTTGCTGCTTCTTCTCATTCAGGAACTGCACAATTTCAGCCTGTATGCTCTGTTCAAAGGAGTCATCGCTGCTGATGCTCTGAGGGGAAGCAGGTTGGAGCCTTTTCCCAATTCCCAGGTGGTCAGACAGGTACTCTTCAGAGAGCATCTCGGCTTTAAATTTCACAGGGAGGAGGTTACTCGCCACTTTGTTCTGGGAGAAATCTCTCTTAACCTTTTGTCTCTGCTCGCATTCTCAGAACGCCTCCGCATTCCTTGGCAACGACTGGGCACTTTTGCTTTTTGTTTTCAAGTACTCTTGGATGGCTTCCTCTAGTACCTCGGTCCACAGAATCGTCGCTGTCAGAATCGAGCAGCAGAGTCCCAAATTCTTCATTCTCCTCCACTTCGCTGTCAGCAGAATCCTCAGGGCACCCACACTGGGAGTACTGAGGATGCTTCCGCAGCAACGAGCTGCTGGATGTGACTCTGGCACTGGTGCCTTTCTCTCCCTTCTGTTTCCTCTGCATAACACAGGCACACTCATTGTTCATACCCAGGGCAGGCTCTTGGCTTTGCAGGTTGTTGATGATCATCTGAACTTTGGCGCTCACGGAGGTTTCTGGCGACGCTGCTGTCGGATTCGGGGAAGCAAACGGGGTATCTACAATTCCTTGCTGGCCCAAAGGACTCCCATTTTGTCTGAAGAGCTACCAGAGGAGGAGCATCCATAAGGAACATTCTAGCAGACCACAGCAAAGTCCACGATGGAACAGATTTTCAGGTCGGTCTCTCCTCCATCCTAAAGGAAAAAAATGAAAATAAAAAAAAAAATAAAAATTGAAATATTTATTAAGCATGTGCCTTCTAGAAATTCAGTGAAATAATCCTGGTAAGAGAAACTGTAAATTATTAACACCCTGAACAACTTGTGCCAGATAATCACAGAGTTACTGCTCAACATCACTTGAACAGATTAGTCACTACTGCCACTGGGGATAAAGCACTCATCATTTGTGGTTTGTAGTATTTTCTGGCAAAATCACAACCCCCAGTTCAGGTTATTCACTTCTGAAACTCCTGCTGTGCTTTCCAGCCCTTGTTGCACTGCTCCTCAGTGATGATGCGCTGCCCAGACCCACAAAGACCGCTGTGATGGTATTCAGTGCACTGGGGTGTGCAGTCCCCTTTGCACTGAGGTTGTCTGAACAATTTTACAGAAAAATTTGTGGCAGGAGAGAAAGAACAATTTTAAGGAATTCTTTCATAGTGGGAGTGGAGAACTCAGCAAAATACTCTGCTTTTTGACATCACTGTCCTTTGTAAGGATCACACAGCTTGGCTTTCCAGTTTGCCAAGGAAAGCAGCTCTGGCTGTGTCCAGGATGCAGGATGGGTGGATGTGGAGAAACCTGGACCATCATTTGGGATGGTGGGACACAAACCAACTCCTCCTCAGAGAGCAGAGTACTCACACAATACCCCAAAACAGCTTTTACTAAATCTGACTTGGCATTGAACACACACAGCTGAGGGAGCTGGGGCAGCTCAGAGAGAAGGAAAGGGAACTTATTTCTTCCTGAAACACACTCTCCAGCAATCACCCCGAGACATCAGTCATCCGGCCTCACTGCAGGATAAAAGCTCTTGGCAAACACAGATCTTGGGGAGTGCCAACAAAAGCAGGATGAAGATTAGGAACTATCCTTTGTGTTCCAGTAGAAACCGCAGACAGAACGAAGCTTTGGCTGTGGAAGAGTGGAAAAAGCCACCCACGAAACTCCAGTTATCACCAAAGAGTACAGCACCTCCACAAGGGGCAAAGGCTTCACCTGCAGCATCACTTGGTAGGATCAAGGTGACAGCAATTCCCAAAAACTCCAGCACTTGGGTGGCTCTTCAAGCCCAGGCTCCACACAAACACAGTGAGTCCCAACTCCAGTGGCACTGGACTCTGCCAACGTTCAGGGATACGATTTTCCCTCTGAAACCTCCCTAACCTTGCATTTGTCAATTATTCTCTAGTTCTGGTTTCAAATTAATCAGTGGCATTAAATATTTTAAAGCATTAATGACTCTAAACTCTTTAAAACTTCTCTTTATTTACTGAGAGTAAGGTTACAGACAACCAGGGAAGACAATTCTTCATCACTCTTCGCTTGGGCAAATATAAATTAAAAAACATTTTTCCTTGTAATAAGCAGCTAAAGATCAAAAAGACAGAAATTAGGATACCTCATTACCTTGAAGCAACGCAATTAACACACTTTAGCTCCCAGCTTCATTAAAAAATAAAACCCCAACATTTTTCCTATTAACCTATTTCCACAGTTTTCAGGGAAGGAGCAGGTGCCTTCACTATCCCACATGTGGACTGGGGTTCTGCAAGAATTACAAGGGATTGGGGTGAATTTTTGTGTCCAGACCCTGAGGGGGGACATGAGGGGACACTCACAGAGGGGACATTCACAGAGGGTGTGAGGGGACAGGAGGGGGACACATAGTGAGAGTGTGAGGGGAATGAGGGGACACACATTGAGGGTGTGAGGGGACAGGAGGGGACACACACTGAGGGTGTGAGGGGACAGACACTGAGGGTAGTGGGGGACAGGAGGGGACACACACTGAGGGTGTGAGGGGACAAAGGTGACACACACTGAGGGTGTGAGGGGACAGGAGGGGACACACACTGAGGGGTGTGAAGGGACAGGAGGGGACACACAGTGAGAGTGTGAGGGGACACACACTGAGGGTGTGAGGGGACATGAGGGGACAGGAGGGCACACACACTAAGGATGTGAGGGGACAGGAGGGCACACACATCCAATCCACAAGGGAGGGGTACCCTCTGTAACACTGTGGGGGGAAATGAGGGGGACATGAGGCGACAATAACTCAGGGGGTACCTACAGTGGCTGCGTGAGGGGACATGAAGGGACATCAAACCGGGGGGCACCCACAGAGGCTGTGTGAGGGGACATGACGGCACACCAAGCCGGGGGGCACCCACAGAGATTGCATGAGGGGACATGACGGGACACTAACACGGAGGGACACCCACAGAGGCTCTGTGAGGGGACATGAAGGGACATCAGAGTAGGGAGCACCCACACATGCTATGTGAGGCGACACGAGGGCACCGCCAGCTCGGGGAAGCACCCCAGAGAGGCTGTGCCGAGCCCCCCACCCCCGAGGGCCGCCGCGGGACCCCCGCGGGGCGCCGCGCCCACAGCCCGCGGCCGGCCGGGCCCTGCCCGCGCCGCCATGGCTCCCCCTTCCCGCCTTCCGCCGCCCAGGACCCGGCCCGGGCCTCCCTCGGCCGCCGGCGCGGCGGAGCCCGGCCGCGCCCCCCGCCCGCCGCTCACCTGCCGAGAGGAGGCCGACAGGGGGGGACGGGGGTCGGCGGCGCCCGGGCCGGGCTGTCGGCTCCGCCGGGCTCCGTTCCGCCGCTGCCCGCCGCGCTGGTGCAGGGGCGGGCGGCGCTTCCTTCCCTGCCCCCGGGGAGCGGGAGGCATGCGCCGCAGGGCTCCGGCGGGGAGGCGGGGAGGGAGCGCACCGGGCCGGGGCACAAAGGCCGGCGGCGGCCGCTGGCCCCGAGAGCCGACGCGGAGCTCGGGAGGGCGGGCGGGAGCCCGGTAACGACCGTAACGGAAGGGCCGGCGGGGGAAGGGGCAGCGCGGCCTCCTGCGGCAGCCCCGCGGCCAGGGCCGGGCTCCACACCGCGGTCCCGGCGCGGAGCGGGAAAAGAGCGGCGGAAAGAGCGAGGCTGAGCTCGGCTCTTGTGTCAGAGCTGTGCGCTGAGGCGGGGACGATCCATCCGCTCCCTTCGGGGTGCAGCGGGGGTGCAGGCGGCTGAAACTCAAAATAATCGGCAGGATGCAACACTTGGCTGTCCCAGGCGCAAAGTTTGGGGTGCAGAACGAGAACTGAGGTGCGGAGAGCCAAGGCCTCTGCTTTCAGCAGCTGAAGCGATCTGTGCTGGGGCTCCTGGAGCTGTTGAGTTGTTGGAGATTCCACACAGTGAAACAGCAAAGTTTTAGTGCTTTAATTCATCCCCATTTTTGTGGCAAGCGGGTTTTCCCGAGGATACCCTGCCAACCCTGTGCTATCATCCTTGCGCTTCAAGAGCAAGAACCAAGCTGTGGGATGCTTCCTTTGGGGACACCCGTTTCAACCTGCTCATTCCTAAAACACACAGAGTGAGTCACAGCTCTCAGTCTATAAATCTGCACAAGCATTTCCATTCCTCGTCTCTGGCAAACAAAACCCAAGGTGCTGCCTGGTTTCACTTTGGCTCTGCGTTTTGTTTCCCCTGGGGCTGGGACGCCTGTGATGCTGCAGGGGAATCAGCATCTTTTGACTGGGTGTCATCAAAATCAAAGAGGAAATGCTCAGGCTGGGTGATGTCAAGCAGCTAAGGATGTGCCAGGCTGGAAATGGGGTGACTGAGAGCATTGCACTCTTTCTGTGGCAACACATCACAAGATATGGGGCTGACATATGGCAAGGAACACATTTCCACCTGCTTTTATCCCATAGATTCTTGTTTTGGGGAGCACATGTATTTCTGTCCCCTTTCCTCATCTCCAGCTTCACGTTTTAATTTTTTTCCTCACCCCCAGGAATCCTCTACTACCAAACCAGGTCTGACCCTGGGAATGTTGGTTTCAAACCATCAGACACAGTTACAAACTCGTATTCATTTATCTCTTGCTCTTACAACAGATAAAACAGAGCCGATAAGACATTTGCCTGTGTGTTCTTGTCCCTGGGATATGTAACATGCTTTTATGTTCTGATCTGGCTCGCTTTGAACGAGACTGCTGAAAACAGCACAGCCAGCATCTGTGTGCAGGAGGAAACAATGGACTTGCTTTTCCTTCACTGCAGAATTGCAGCCTGGAGGTGAGGAAACTTTGCTTCGCTCACCATATTCCTCCCTACTGCCGCGGCAGAGGAAAGAAAGGGCTCTTGTATTCATGTATCCTCCCGGGCCAAGTCAATTTACATGTGAATGCACTTTTAAAATAAAATTAAAGTCAAAGCTGTGGCCAGAAGCCTGATAAATGTTTTGTGCACATGCAGTTGCTTGGGAGGGGGAGGCTGCTGCTGCTGGAGAGCTCTGCTGTCCCCAGCCGAGGTGGCATTTGTGGCTCTGTGTGCCACTTTTACTTGAAAGAAGAGCAGAGCCTCTCCCCGGGGTGATTTGTTTTCCTGATCCCTGCTCTTGGCGGAATGAGAGCAGTGGTCCCTGTCCCTGCTGGATGGATGACAAAGTCACCAGCACTAATTGGGCCCCTCGTTAGAATGGCTGCAATTGGCAGGGGAACGTTCACGTTTCCAAAATGAAACATCTGCCCCGACCTCCGGACCTGCTGCTCCTTTTGCAGGGATAGGTGCTCATTACAGGACACCTCAGAGCCTGAAATCAGAGCTCAGGTGATGGCTTTTATTATTTTTTTTTTCCCCAGCAAGAGAAAGGACAAGATTAAAACCAAATTAGCAGGAAGAAAAAGACTCACCTGGAAAATTTTGTTATTGGGTAACCTGTGGCTTCATGGCCAATTATATTCCTACATGGAGCTCTGTTAAAACACCAGCCATGTCTGCTGTGCTGCTGGTTTTTGGGAATATGGGTCTCAACTGATGCTGGCTGAGAGCACATCCATGTCTGGGGCAGGAGGGAAGTTAATAACATCAGATTCCACAAACTTTTCTCTGTTGGGGACAGTTTTGCATTCCCCAAGAACCTCTTTGGATTTGGGGGCAAAACTGATTTACAACAGCACAATCCTGCTGTGACCATTGAGTTTTTTGGGAAAAAGCAGCAGAGAAAGGAGATGGGTGGAGCCCAGCCTGATTTTCCCTCACCCTCAGTGTTTAGGGTCCATTTTTCACACGGCTGCACTGAACTTCAGGACACTCAGAGCTGGCCCTGCTCCAACATCTCCCTGCCCTGCTCAGCTCCTCAGTCTGATCTCAGATGATTTATTAAATGGAGAACAACTGGATCATGTAGTAACATGGCAAATTGAAGAGTTTAGTTGTTATTTAATAAATGCCAAGGAGACTCATGAGGCCTTGAAGTTATAATAGAAAGATCTAATTTAGGGGAAAAAAAAAAAAGGGAAGAGAGATGCCTGTGAAAGCTGCCAGGAAGCAGCAGTGGGTATTGAACATTTCTATTTTCCCTCTGAATGGAACAGAGATGGTCTGAGCTTCTTTTAGCAGGGCTGGATGCTGCCCAGGGAAGCAGCACCTGAGGCAGGAGGAGGTTTGAGGGCAGTTTTTGGTGGAGCTCCTGGAAGCTGTGCTTTGTCTTGCCTTGGAACACAAGGTTGACAGATTTTTGTAAGGAAAGAAACCAACCGACTCCATCAAGCAATTAAAATGTAATTACAGTGCAGAGGCAGGTTACAGAATGCTTTTAACATTTTTGAGTCAAACCTGGTGGATTTGCCATTCATCACTGACCATTATACAAAGTGCAGCCTAAGGTCTCTGTGGGGCACAGCTCATTGCTTTGGAAGATTTCTCTTTTCCTTGTTCATTCCAAGTATGTCTGGCATAAGAATACAAAGTGAAAAACACAATTTAGTGCCAAGAGCTTTAACTGTAACCCCGACCTTTTCTTGCTACCATGTGGCAGAGACCTCTAGAATATCAAAGGAAATTACAGCCCCTCTTTCATATTCCCTACCTGGAACCTTTTAATGGTTTTTTATGACTCATTCCTATCTAGGTTAAATGATAAATATTTCATGTTTACACTCCTGGACACCGGCCGTGTGGGCTTTTAAGAGTTTTCTTTCCACAAATCCCTCCTTTCTGTCCATCTCCGCGGGCTTTGCTCGGAGGCAATGCTGTCAGTATTCCCACAAGGACACTCCCAGCTGCCTCTGTGCTTGTCACAATTCTGCTTGTGCCCATTAGGTGTCAGACTCTTATCGGCTCAGTCTCCAATTCCTGGGATTTCGAGGAGAACACGAGAACATGAGAGCCAGAGCTGGTGTGGCTTTTCTGGGATGCTCTCTGGCCTCTGGGTCCTACCCAGAAAGGGCAGACTGGGTGCTGTGGAGTCACCAAACGGGGATTCTGTGCTGGTTTGTCCCAGATTTTAACCAGGTGGGATTCCTCCAGAACCACTGCTCATCCCTGGGCTGCAGAATGAGAATCCACAGGCAGCAGCTCCTGCCCCAAACCTGCCGGTTTTGCAGCACGTTTGTGTTTTAGGCCACCTCATTGCATTCCTGAAGTCAGATATATTGCAACAGCTCCTCACTCTGCTCTTGTCTCTGTGAGGTCGCTGAGGTGTCAGAGCAGTCACCAACCTCTTCCCACCCTGTCCATCTTCCTTTTGGGATGACACTTGGAGCTGGTGTTGATGCTCAGCACCAAGCCCTGCCAGCACCACGAGTGCTCAGATGTATCCTGCACCTCATGGGAGCATGCCTGAACTCGTGGGGATTCCTTCAAGGACAGAAAGTCAGGCTTTTTTAAAAACTTTTTAATGAACCATGTGCGGTTTCCCACAGCAACACTTTGATTCCAGGACATAAACACGGCATTTGGTGCCATGAGCTGAGGTGGCTGATAATGAAAAGGGGTCTGTGAGCCTTAAAATGGCTTATTTAAAGGGCAGGATCAAAGGTGTGCCTTGGGATAGATACCTGCCCTGCTATGTGAAGAAAAGCCAGAGTCAAACAGAGATGCTGTGCTCACTTTATATTTCAAAAGGAGACTGCTTTGAGTTTGTGCTGCAGTTGCTGAGAGCTTTAATGGGGCAGGGGGAGGGAAAGAAAACAACATGCTCTGGCTGCCCTCATTACTGCTGCTCTGACTCTGCTGAAGAATCCCAGCACACCATGGACTTGTCCACCTGCAGGTACCACGTCCTGCATTTACAGAGTGCTTTTCCTGACCTGCTGCTCACCCAGGAGCATCCCTGCAGCCCCCTCTGAGGCAGAGGCTGCCAGATTCCTTCTGTGGAGCAACTCCTGATCCCCAGCAGAGCCATCCTGTGCCCTGTCCCAGCCCCCATTAGCTTCTAAACCGGTGTTTTTAGGAGGCATCTTCAGCTTTTCAGATCACCTTCAAGAGTGCTCTATTTTTAGCACCCATGGACTCTCTTGGCTGCAAACAAGTGAAACCTCTCTGCGGTGAATTCACAACAGGGCAGCTGGCAGGGGTTCAAAGTCTCTGTCTGAAGTGCAGCATGATGGAAATTAGTTGTCCCTGAGGTCCCTGCCTGTCCAGTCCCACCTGGAAATGAATTGTCCCCAAGGTCCCTGCCTGTCCAGTTGCCACCAGGGCCAGGCTGCTCAGCCTCATCCAGCGATGTCTTCGCAATTGCCAAGTGCTCTTTGCACAAGAGGCTTTGATTAAGGATTTGCAAACAGCTCCTGTTTGGTTCAGTGCTTAAAACGCTTCCTTAAATAAGTTTTGGATCAAGCTAGAGATCACTGCTGTTTTGAATTTTCATCAGAGTGAAGAAACACGCTGAGCTGGGGTTTGTGCAATGCTTTGACCTGCTCCAGCAAAGCAGCAGAGTGAATTGCCCTCAGCAGAGAACCCTGCAGTGCCAAAGCCTCCCTGCTGCTCTGCAGGGTGAGGGGACATCCCAGGAGCACTTCCAGGCTGGTTGGAGAACAGACTGATAATTATTTGAAGTATTTCTTTTCCCCCAGTCTTCATTCTGCTCTCCCAGTGGGCCAAAAGCACTCCCAGTGCCCCAGCCTGGAGTGGAGGAGAGCAGGAGCATCCCAATTTCATGCAAGGTGCATCTGCTCCTCCTGCTGTTCATGGGTCTTTTATGTGACCAGTAATGGGAATTTTGGACTAAGTGCAGCATCAGATTCACCCTCCCATCCTGCAGAGATGTCAGTGATGGAGAAATGTTGACTGGGCACTGCAAATGCCTTGAGTACAACAGATCCATAACAGCTTTGGACACAGAGCAGGACATCAAATCCTGTCCTGGTAAACATTAAGAAAAATGTGGTGTGCTTTCTCCTGGATGGGGTTTGTGCTGCTGGCATTGATGGACCTTTTAAAGTGTTTCCTCATCCTGATCTGGAATTCTCTGGCAGTGGTTTGGGCTCCTTGGAGAATGACCCAAACCCTCTCTGATCCTTCCAGCACCCCTCAGGCCACTGAGATATTAAGACAGCATGGAATTACAAACCTTCACCCAAAATGTGGCTCAACAACACCCAAATTCTTGTCACTGCCAGCTGCCCAGGAACAATCAGAGAGGAAAAAAACCTATACCCATTACCTGAGGTGCTTTTCATTTTGCTCTCTCCTCCCTGCATCCCACACTGTGCAGGGTCTGACCCTTAGCAGACTTCCCTGCTTGGCTGTGGGCTCAGGAAAGCCACGGGCAGGGCAGGGAAGGTGTGGAGGCAGCACCTCGGGCTGTGTGTGCCTGCGTGGGATGGGAGAGCCGGAGCAGCTTGAGCCGTACGTGCTGGGAGGAAGGAGCCGGCTGCGAGGAGCTGGTGGGAGGAGGAGGAGGAGAGAACTGGGTGTCAGCAAACGAGGCGGATTTGAGAGCTGAGACGTGTTAGTGGTTGTGTTGGGGATATGATCAACGCTCCCTTGTGACTTGCACAGCCGGCAGGGCCTGAGTGGTGCAAATAGAAAAGAAGAAATCGGTGGGAATGGAGCTCTTACATCTCCTTGTGCTGCAGGGGAGGGAGAGGCTCTCACATGTGCTACAAACCCAGGCATGGGCTCATCCAGGAGGTGGGCAGAGCTGGTGGGTGGCACAGGGCAGCCCCAAAGGGCCATCTGTGACTGGTGGGTGCTGCCAGCACAGCCAACCCCATGGAGTGCAGCCTCCTTTTCCTTTGGATACCTGTGGGTACGGCCCTGAGCGTTTGCTCCCCAAAATCTCTGTCTGGAGACACACCAGGGTATCAGAAATCTCCCACTTGTTTGGGTGCTGGGCAGCAGGTTGGCCTCAGCACCGTGGGGAAGAGGGAACTGGAACACAGGGTGGGAAGAGGGGGGCTTTTCCTCACCCTCGAATCCCTGGTGATAATTCATGAGTGTCACTGGCACATCTGTTCAGAGGGAGAGCAGTAATACAGGTCCAGCTGAGCGACGAAATTGCTTTCAGGGCTGTTGATTCCCAGCTCGGGGATGTGTGGTCAGCCTGATTGCAGGCTGAGGATTTTTCATTTATTTTTTTCCCCTCTCTAGTGCCCTGTTCCTTGCAGCCAGCAGAGATCAGTAGCATGTCAAGCAGGCAGAGGCTGGATCTGTGAATCCTATCCCTTGCTCCCATTCTCTGGGATAGATGGGCCACTCATGAGACCTGAAATCACTCACACCGTGCCTCCATGAAGGATTTACAGCTCACTCCTGACCAGGCTGCCCTGGTCACCCTTTTCCTGTAGCCCCTGTGCCCGCTGTCTGTGCTCTCTGCTCTGTGGTTTCTCCTCTAGATGGTGCAGCCGCCTTTGGGCACCACCACGGAGACGCAGTGACAGAACTGGGGGTGCAGCCAGCCCTGGGCTGTCCCCACAGCCCTTTCTCAACATCCTGGCAGGATGGAACAAAGCTGAGGGACACAGCTCGCCACGTGTCACCTGCCCAAAGCCCTGTGCCAGCTACCTGTGGAGCAGCATCGCTGTGCCACCGTGGCACGGAGAGGATGAGAAACGCGCCTGCTGCTATTCCTGGCCTCTGTGTCCTTGGCACAGCCGGTGCTGGCAGTGCCCACGGGAGATGCTGGCACAGAACAGCGGAAGGCGGAGGAGAGGGGACAGATCCCGGGGGTGCCCCGGTGCCTCACGACAATCCGGCTGCTTCCGTCCGCACCGGGCCGGCCGAGGAGCCGAAATGCCACTGTCACCTTGTGTCGGAGCCCCCGGGCAGGGAAATGCCACTGTCATCTTGTGCTGGAGCCCTCGGGCACCTGCCATACCCTGACTCATGGGCCAGGACAGCTCGGGTACACGCAGAACCTCCGCTCCCACCTGCAAGCCGGGAGGGCACGCACTGCCCTGGGGATGCTCTTCTCCTCCTTCTGCTCCCTGCCGGAGCCAGCTCCCTGCAGAGGGACATTTCTGTCTCAGGGATTGCGTCAGGGCACAGAGAGCTCGGGTTTGGCAGCCCCCCCTGAGCCAGGCAGGATTTGGGATCCTGCAGACAGGGGAATCCTAGGCAGCTCTGCCTGCACAACTCCCCACTCGTTTAGCCTAAACCCAAATAAATACCAGCCTAATGATTCGAGTGAAACAATAGCAGCCATTTCCAGCATAAAGACAACGCTTTCCTCCTGTTAAGCTTTGCTGGCAAGCTTTAGAGCCTGTATTTTAAATAAATGTTATGGGTGCATTTAAAACCACACCATATGTTCTCCCGCAGATCGTTCTGGGAGCTGCCTTAGCGTGGCTCTGACTGGATCCCCTCCTCCCTGTGCCAGGGTGGGTTTTTGCCCGTGGAAGCAGGACCAGAGCCCTGTACCCTGACTCATCCTCACGCAGAAGCCACACGAGGGACTCTCCACACTGCCCAACACGAGTTTCTGGAACTCCCCGCCACGAGCGCAAGCTGCAAAACAAACTCTTATTTTTGTTGCAGAGCTGATTAATTTGCTGATGACCTGCCCTACAGTCCCTACCACGATTCCCACCACTCTTCCAGCTGCATCCCAGGCTGTTTTTCGCCCAGCAGCCCCAAACCCGAGGCCAGCAGGCTTTGGATGCTCAGTTCTCCCCGGCCGCTGTAGGTGGCACTCGGGCCTCACCGCCCGCCCGGCTGCTGGCACGGAGTCAGGGGATGAGCTCGAAGGTTACAGCAGATTTTCCCTTCTGGACAGATTACTGCTTCATTTGTAACAGGAGAACTTCTCATTAAGTACATTTTTGACATTTTGTTGAGGCGGGGGGGGTGGGAAATAAAATCCTCGTGTAGCCGAGCGTAGCCGGAGCGTGAGCGCAGCTCTGGCTTCGCAGGTTTGGGAGCCTGGGCTTGAGTTAATTTCTTTTTTGCTTTGGCTCCAAGCCCCTTTTTATAATTATTCACTTCTGAGCACAAATTACTGTGGCTGGGAGACGGGCACATCCCAAGAGAAACCCGGCTGAAACAAGCCAGGAGGGCTTGAGGTGGCAGCTCTGGCAATTCTCAGATTTCAGTGCTAATCCAACAAGGTTTGATTCCAGTGTGATTTCAAGGCAAATCCAAATCCAACAGTTCTTCTCACTGCTCTGGGCACTGTGGGAGTGCCTGGGCATGCCAGGCTTTGGCTGCCTTCAGGGCTGGGCATCTCAAGGCATGAAGTCAGTCCTGGTTCTGCCAGGGACCTGTGGGGACCTGGGGACATCCCTGGGGGGACCCAGCTTGCCTTGGGCAAAGCTCTGCTCTCACCAGGTTCCCTTTGCAATGTTCCCTAAAGAACAGAACAACTAATTTTAGTGTTAATTATGCAAATCAGCCTCGATGAAAACTCGGGATTATTATCACTCTCCATTTTTTTTTCCTCGGTGTGGAATAGCCCTTTTGGAAAATCCTTCTTCTTGCAGAGGCACAAATGTTTTTTCCTCTTGGGTTTCTTTCAAGTGGAGAAAATGCTGAGTGAGGCTGTTGCCATAAGCTCCCAGGACATTTTCATTGATCCAAATCAAAGAGCAAGCATCAAAAAGCACTGTGTGACGTTATGGGGGTATTTTAATTATGAAAAGTGTTGCAAGCAGCTTAAAGAAAGCAAGTGCCTCACGAGAGAAAAAGCATTTCACTGCATTTCCCTC
The DNA here is from genome assembly GCF_009819885.2 of Catharus ustulatus. Taxonomy (NCBI): domain Eukaryota; kingdom Metazoa; phylum Chordata; class Aves; order Passeriformes; family Turdidae; genus Catharus; species Catharus ustulatus. Next base: position 8,482,459 of record NC_046241.1, on the reverse strand, counting down.
AGAAAACACTTTTTTCTCATTATCCAAGTGCTGAAACCGTTCCTTCCTCAGGGGCAAGGACCACGCTGGCCTTTCCAGGCTCACACTGAGCACAACAGCTTCAACAAAATTGTGTTGGAGTGTCCTGAGATTTTTCTCTTCCTGCACTAATTGCCACTCCAGCCCTGACTCTTCCCACCCCCTGTGCAAACACAGATACAAACTGCCTCGCTGCTGCTACTTTGCCACCCCAGCGATGCTCAGTGCAAAGATCCTGCTCCTGTTCAAGGCTTTCCTTCAAGAATCACTTTTGAATCAGCTTTGAAAAGCATTTGGAAACCTGGTTTTCCTTGCATCAACATCTGTGGATTCAGATGCCCTGTTCCTCTCGCTGCTCCCTCTCTGTCTGTCTTTCAAACCTTGGAGAAATCTTTGGTTAAACTGGTTCAGACCCTCCCTGGGGACATGGCCTGGGAGGTGACACAGGCTCGGGGCTGGGATCCTCTCCAGCTGATCTGGCACTGCCTGGATGTGCCTCCCCTGTCCCACAGGTTGGCTCTGGGCAGAGATCAGACCTTTGTCCCCTGGTGAGTGACACTCTCCTGCCTCAGAAAATCAGATTCCAGTGCCTTTTATCCCTGAGGCTCCAAGCGTTGCCACTCCTTGTTTTAGGGAAGGAATCTTGCAGACAGAGACAATCCTATTGATGCCTTTCCCTGCGAGATGATCTTAGAGCTGAGGGCTAAAAACACCCATCACGAGCTGCTTTAACACCTGGTCACCCCCTCAGCATCCCTGCAGGCTTGGGGGGGACAAAAAGGACCTGTTTGCCCCCCAAGGACAGACTTGGGGGACTCAAGTGTGGCTGTTCCACCCCGAGAGAGGCTGAGTGGGCCCAGGGAAGGTGTCAGGGTTTCTCTGGCGAGGGAGGGACGTGCTCAGCTCCCAGCAGATGGTACTCCCATCTCCCTGCACTTGATGGGATGGTGGGAGAAGTTGTTATGAAAGACTGCTGTGACATTCACAGCACAGATCTGCCAACTGGTGTCTCGGGGAGATGGAGGGAGCGCGTTGCTGTGCTGCATAAATTGGTGCAGAGATATATCTGGTGCTGTGCTCCGTGGCAGGGTGGGAAGGAGCCACAGCCCTGTTCAGGGCTGACTCTGAGATCCCCACAGAGGCTCTTGGTGCTCCTGGGGGTGCCTTTTTGCCATGGGGATTTTTGTCATTTCTAAAAAGTGCTCCTTCTGTGACGGCGTCTCAGATAATGCAGTGCTCCCCTCCCAGTGTCCCCTCCCAGTGCTCCCCTCCCAGTGCTCCCCTCCCAGTGTCCCCTCCCCAATTTTCAGATGCCCCATCAGTTGTGCTGAAGGTCCTGTGGAGCCACAAGGACTCTCCAAGCTATGGGTCCATCCTGCAGGAGCAAGGGCTGCCTGTCCCTCGCTGGGTCAGAAGGGAGCTGTGCTCTTGCTTTCTCTGTGTCCTGGAGTTATCACTTCTGTTTTTGGACAGAAAGCAAAGCAAAACTCAGACAATCCCAACCCCAGCTCAGATTGAGCTGGGCTTTATTTCCCTGCTTTTTCCATCTTTGTGCTTTCAGGGTGAGTTTTCCTCCACAGCTCGGACAGCAGAGCAGAAACCCCACTGCAATCCTCCTCCTTCATTTTTGCTGCTTGTTAATTATTTCATTAGCTCCCTCTGCATCCTGATGGGGGCTTTAATTTTCCATGACAACTGCATCCATGACACCTCCCCACTCAGAAACCCACGCTGTGGGGTGCTGGGGGGCCCCAGGCAGCCAAATCCTCCATCCCACAAATAAAAGTGGGCACAAATAAAAGCAAGTCATGCCCTCAGGGGAACTTTTCCTCCTGGCCCAGTGGGATCAGGGGGATCCATCCCTGAGCTGCCTGTGGGCTCTGTGGGGCAGGGATGTTCCCAGCTTCATGGGTGCCTTTCCCTGTGGTGTCTCAGCAGATGGGAAGCATCAGCTTGGGAGGAGGAACTCATCCCGCTCACACAAACAAAACGTTTTGTTTTCAACAAAACGAACGCCCACCAGGACGAGTTTCATACCTACAAAATTATCTCTGCTGCAGAGCTGCAATTAAACAAACCCTGCCAGCACCACAGCAGAGGAACAGCAGGGAAACCTGAGCAGCTCCCACCCCTCGGTGCCTCCTGTCCCTGTCCTCGTCCCTGTGCTCAAACTCTTTGTTCCTCCCTGGAATTCATCCTGCAGGTTGTAATTCCCTGAATCCACAGCCATAAAGTGGGATGTGGAAAGGCTTAATCCTGCCCTTACTGGCTTGAGGAAGGAGACAGAGAAGAAACAACTCAGCACAGTGGGGCTGGGACTTGATTTCAAACCCATTTTCTTATCCCAGCAGGAAAATCCTGATTTCTGGCCATTCACTGAGATCTCCTGAGTGGTGGCACCCACTGTCCCAGGGTACCCAAAATCTCTCCCTGCTCCAAAACCCCAGAGGAGGAGATGGGGATGGGGCTCTCAGCAGAGGGACTGGAGGAGCTCAGGGGATCCTGGGACTCTGTAGGGTGAGATGTGAGCCCAGTCTGGTGAGGCAGAACTCCTCAAACCTCCCCTCACCTTTTCATTAATCCTTTTATTCCTCCTCACACAACTTCAGTGTTTAGGAGAGCCCCAGACACCCTAAATCAGCTCAGTGGGATGCTCAGAGGAAAACTATCCCAGGGGCATTGCAGGGAAAGGAGGATTTGTGTCCAAACTCATTGCAGGTTTTAGAGGGAATAATTAGCTCCCTGTTGTTCACCAGGAGCCTCTTCTCCTCCCTGTCCTCTTGTGCCAGGACAATGTGTCATCACCAGAAGATGCAGCATCATTTCCAGAACACGGAAAAAATCAAATAGCTGCTATTCATCAGTGGGGCTCTGTGCTAATTGTCCATGCTCTTTAAAGTGGGAGCGTGGCTGTGGCTGTTCCCAATTCCAGTTTGTGGGATAAAGGATCTGTGTGCAATCCTATAATAACCCCTTTCATCTGACACCCTCAAAGTGCTTTTGGACATAAATTAATCAGGCATCACATCACCCTGTTGGGTTCAGCTCACCCAAAGGTTTCCATTGTGTGTTCAAACAATTCATCCCATCTTTGTGGCGCCCAAGGGTCACACTGAGCCTGGGGGGTGAGCAATCATTTCTGTGTTGCCTGCTCCTGCCAGGGCTGGGCTGCCCTTAGGGTTCATCATGGAATGGTACAAGGCTTTGGGTTGGAAGGGACCTTAAATCCCATCCAGTGCCACCCTGTGAGGGCAGGGACACCTCCCACTGTCCCAGGCTGCTCCTTGTCCGACCTTGGACACTTCCAGGGATCCAGGAGGCAGCCACAGCTGCTCTGGGCAATCCATGCCAGGGCCTCCCCACCCTCCCAGGGAAGGATTTTCCCCAATATCCCATCTCAACTCTGTTTTTGAGGCTGGGCAGGCCCTTCCAGGATTTGGGCTGTGCAGGGATTTGTGCTGCGAGAGGAGAGGGGAGCAGGAGCTGCCCGTGTGGACATTGTGATGCTGGGATGTGGACTGGCTCATCAGCGGCTTCAGAGTCCTAATTATATCTCACTAATGAGCACCAGGCCGTTATCAGGGGCTCCTCCGTGCCCAAGAGGTGATCCAGGCTCTTTAATCGCTCCTGACTCCTATTTTCATATCTGTGCCAATCCTTGTAGTTCTCCTTCCTCTTTCCCAGGAAACACTTTCTCTGCCTCTCCGCTTCTTCCACAAGTTTTTTCCTTCTTTTTTCCCCCCAGACCTCACAGAAAGGGATGGAGCAGTAGAACCTGCCCAGCTGCAGCCAGGTGGGGAGGGCTGAGCTTTCCAGAGGAAGGAGTTTGGGATGGAGAGCCCATCTCCCACAGGGGCTGGAGCTGAGAGGGAACCAGGGGGACATCAGGGACATCGGGAGCAGATTCAGGGACAGTCACACCTCACCAGGAGCTTCCTACACTCCCCAATGCGGGAATTTCCTTGGGATGGTCCCTGAACGCTTTGCTGCTCAGCAAACCAAGAAGAGAAGCGCTGAGAGCCACCCCAAATCCCCATCCCCTCCTCGTGCGGGGACAGACAGCTCTTCCTCACCAAACCAGAGGTTTTAAATTCCATTTTTGGATTTTCCCGGAGACATGAAAGCCCGGAGGCGCTTCAGAAGGAGGAGGAGAGGAGGAGGCTAGCGTGCTGGGAGAGGCAGCCCCGGTTCTTAGCGCTGCCCTGGCCGCCTTTGAACACAGTCAGGGGAGTGTTTGATCTCCAGCCGAGCCCTCAGTGCTGCTGTGATCGGGGTGAGACCTCTCCTGCCCAGGGAGCCACCTCTCGGGAAGCCCTTCCACAGGAAAAGGCTTTAAAACTCCTTCACAGCAGGGTCCAGGAAAGGGGGGAAAGCATTGGGGGGTGTTTCTACTGCTGGGGTGAGAGGGCAGATTTGGAATACAGACTGGAGAGCAGAACTGCTAGTACTGCTCAGCTTGTCACTAACGATGTGGATCTGTTAGCCATAGCAGGCTGCAAGCCTTGGCGGGAGTGAGTAGTAGGCCCAAGCCATGGCGGGAGTGAGTAGGCCCAAGCCTTGGCAGGAGTGAGTAGATCCAAGCCTTGGCAGGAGTGAGTAGGCCGCAAAGCCTTGGCGGGAGTGAGTAGGCCCAAGCCTTGTCGGGAGTGAGTAGGCCGCAAGCCTTGGCAGGAATGAGTAGGCCCAAGCCTTGCGGGAGTGAGTAGGCCGCAAGCCTTGGCGGGAGTGAGTAGGCCCAAGCCTTGGCGGGAGTGAGTAGGCCCAAGCCTTGGCAGAAGAAAGCGGGATTTTGGGGAAAGAATGCAAAAGATAAGAAGGTGCTTGGTACAGAGTGCTTAGCCTGCAGTTTCTAGGGGATTTACGAGAAATATTTTAATCTACCTGGCTAGCTTAGATGAGGCCTAGATTGAGCAATGTTATCTAGTTACATGTAAGCAATATACCTTAGTTACACTAATGTTATTGGTGCCCTATTTTTAGTAACAATAGAAAAAGTATATAAAACTTTGCTTTGTGGATCAATAAACAGCTTCATGGCACCTTGCAAATCATGAAGACCCCGTCCCTTCTTTTACACCGCTGTCAGGCCGAGGGGATTGGGGGATCTGTGTACCCCCAAATTTGCTTGGGCAGGTCCCTGCAGGGCACTGAGAGGGGCTGGCCAGGTCCTGGCAGGGCAGTGATGATGCCATCCTAAAGAAAAGGAAAAGGGGCAGAGGGGTGGTTGGGGAAACTGAGGCACAGAGATGATCTGAGCCTTGCAAAGCGCTCGAGCACAAGCTTAAAGTTAAGCTGGGCTTCCACACCTGAGCCATGCCCTCCGTGTTTTCCACAGGTTTGTTTTTTTTTCCCCCTTGACTGAAGCAAGAAAAAAAAGGGTTTTCAAAAGTGGGACTCGGGCCTTGAAGTGACACATAATTGAAGGTGGGCAATTAAAGGCACAGCCGAGCGCTGAGTGAAAAAAAGGGAAAAATAAAGGAAAGTGCCGGCTGCAATTTTACAATTTAATTAGGTTGGCTTGCTCTCGGGAGAGGGGAGGTGGCAGGCAGACCCTGGAGGCACACGAGACTTTCTGATGTTTCTGGATGCAGCTTTCCCAAGGATAACTGCACAGCTCTGCTGCACATTAAAAGGCAGAGATTAGCAAAAAAGCCTGGTTTAATATAATTTTCTCACCCCGCCGAGAACGGGGGAGTTTCTTGAAGCAGAAATTTTCAATGATTAAAAAAGAAAAAAATAAAAGGGGGGAAAAATTAATAAGTGTTGATATGCAAAGTGTATGAAAACAGATCTCTGCTGACTTCCCTGCTCTGAGATATCATTGACTGGCAATATTTTCAGTTTCTCTGAGAGGAGAGATCCTGTTGGTGGTTTTGGAGATGGAAGAACGTGGATTTGAGGGCAGGATTGTGTGTCCCAGGGCAGTGAGTCGAGGTTGGGGGTCAGTGCCAACCCTTCAGCAGGACTTTGGGGTGGCAGCTTGGATTTTGTGGGGCCCAGCCCAGCCTGGGGAGAGCAGGAGCCTTGTCAGAGCTGTGCTTGGGCATGGGAGTGTTCTCCCTGGTATAAATTATATAAATCATCCCCCTGCAATGAGGGAGTGTGCACATAAATATGTAGATTTGGTCTCCAACCCTCATGACTTATTCACCAGCAGCATCATATTGTTTCTAACCTTTGGAGCAGTTCCTGGAAACTGCTCGTTCTTCAAATTAAAAAAAGATCTATGGGCACTGCTGGTGCGTTCTGGCAGCGCTGCTGGGGCTGGGGACAGCAGCTGGCACCTCCCACGAGCCCAAACTCATCCAGGAGCTCACACCCATCCCAGGAAGGGAAGGGGGAACTCTCTGCATGTGGAGTAGAAGTGAGAGCCCTGCCCTGGCCTGTGTTCTCCTGCCCTGAACTTGCAAAAGACCAAGGGGAAATCACTCCTGCAACAGCCTCAGCTTTCCTCCACCTGAAGCATCCTTGGGGTTTTTTTTTCACATCCCCCTGTGCCTGCCTGGTGCCTTGGGCTGCTGCAGGGTGCCAGTGATGCTCCAGAATGGAAGAGTGGGCTTGGATTGGGAAGGAATTCCTGGCTGGGAGGGTGGGCAGGCCCAGGCACAGGGTGTCCAGAGAAGCTGTGGCTGTGCCTGCATCCCTGGAAGTGTTCAAGGCTGGGATGGACAGTGGGGTTGGAGCAGCCTGGGACAGTGGAAAGTGTCCCTGCCCATGGCAGAGGGTGGGATCAGATGAATTTTAAGGTCCCTTCCAACCCAAATCATGATTCCATGATTCCATGCAGCTCCCACCTGTCTTAACGTCACTCCCAGCCACTCACTGCTAAACTCAGCTCTGATTTTTCTACATTTTTGGAGACTGGGACACTGAGGGACAGCAGGAGCAATGTCCATCCCATAAACGAGGCAGGATGGAGGGATGGATGGATGATGGATGGATGGATGGATGGATGGATGATGGATGGATGGATGGATGGATGGATGGATGGATGGATGATGGATGGATGATGGATGATGGATGGATGGATGGATGATGGATGGATGGATGATGGATGATGGATGGATGGATGGATGATGGATGGATGATGGATGGATGATGGATGGATGGATGATGGATGATGGATGGATGGATGGATATGGATGGATTAATGGATGGATGGATGATGGATGGATGATGGATGGATGGATGGATGATGGGATGATGGATGGATGGATGGATGGATGATGGATGGATGGATGGATGATGGATGGATGATGGATGAATGGGAATGCTCTTGGCTGCTCCTGCTGCTCAGGACATTGCCCAGGAAAGAGCAGCCCCCCGAAGGTTTAACAGCAGCAGCTGTTCAGTATTGTCTGAAATGGTTCTGAGCCAGGAGCAGGGAGGCAGTAACAATGCACATGTGCCATTTTCCAAGGAATTGTGCCTGGCTGGGATTTATAGAGAGCTCAAATTGCTGTTAATAAAACACAGTTTTGCTGCCGTGAGGGAAATTGTTTTTTGCTGAGGCTGGAGGGATCCAAGTAGAATATTCCGAGTATCATCTCCAGTGCAGCAGGAAAATGAGCTTCCTGCTTCTGGCAAGGCCAAAAAAGGTTGGATCCTTCACCCTCTTAGAAGGGAGATCCTGAAAGGGCTTCTGCTCCTCGACTGCTGCTTGTTCCCTAAATTCCTTCATGCTCCCTATTGCCAGCCCTTAAAACTGTGTTGTTTCTTTTTAATTTATTTTAGATTTCTTTCCATTCCTAAAAGCTCCCTGAGAAGTTCTCTTGTCCACATCCCCTTCCAAGTCTACCTGGTTTCCTCCCAAATTTCTTTCCTCACAGCTCTGTGCTGCTTTCCTGAGCAGGGAAAGCCCATCCTCGTGTTTTAAAGCACAAATAAACACAAATAAACACAAATAAACTCCCCATCCTGTAATTCCTCCACTGCAACTCTGTTCTTCCCTCGCCTTGTGTATTCAAGGGAGCGGGTGCTTGGGAAAAATGCTGCAATTTAATTTGGGAATCATTCTGCTCGGAGAAGCCGCAGAGGAGGGTGGAGATGTGTGGCATCAATAAATCACGGCGTGTTGGGAATTCACAGCTCTGCACGTGGCCTGGCTGTGGCAGGGTGGGTGTGGGCATCCCTGCAGCAGGCATGGGAAATTTGGGGGATTCCTGTTTGTTTGGTTGGTTTGTTTAAGAGGCAAACATTTGCTGTGTGTTCCTGGGATGGGAATTTCTGGGAGCAGAGCGCTGGGATCCTCTCCTCACCTTGCCCCACAGCTCCTAATCCAATGCTGCAGGACAGCCCACACCCAAGGAGCTGCAATCCACATCCCTGGAGGTTCCAGCCTCTGTTCCCAACCCCAACCCTTCTGTGGGACCTCCTCAGGTCCAGCTGTGATCCCGGGAAGCCCAAGGCTCTGAGCTTTCCTGGCATCTCCTGTTTCCCTGAAAGGATGGGCAGGGTGGGCTCAGACAGGGATGGAGACCCCAGGACCTGCTGCCACCTCCCCTCCCAAGGGTGTTGGAGCAGCAATCAGCCTGGGGCACTGCTGGAAAATTTTCAGGCATGAAGGAAAAGCCTCATTTTCCCTCCCCTCCTGGAGATGAAACCGGAGATGGAGCTGGGGAGAGCAGAGCCAGAATAACAATGACTGCGAGATAATTAGTGGAGCTTCTCCAATGCTGACAATTAATTGAACCCCTCCAACCCTGATAATTAACTCGAGCCCCTCCAACCTCGATAATTAACCGAGTTTCTCCAACCCCAAGGAGCAGCCCAGCCCCTCCAACCCTGATCAATAACTGAGCTCGTCCAAGCCTGGTGTTCCTGTTCCTCCATCCTTGCTGCCCCATCCTCACCCAAGGGTGATGCTGGACAGGGTCCCAAGGTGCCACTGCTCTGTTCCCATGGCTCTGCCCACCCCCTGCACCCTCCAGGGCTGAGCTCCTTCCCTGTGCTCCCCAAAATCATCCCAGGCCAGGAGATTTGGCAAAATCCCGAGAGGATTGCAGGGAATTTTTCTCCCTGATTATTCCTGTCTAACAAGAACTGGCAGCTTTTTTATTTTCTGCTCTCCCAGGCTTTTCCAGAGGCTTTTCCCCCCCTCACCCTGTCAGGGTTTTCAGCAGGTTGCTGGAGTTTTATTGCTTTGATCCCATAATGTGCTGTTATGCAATGAGACAAGCTCTTCCCGGCACTTCCCCAGCTCCAGCCAGGCCTTTTGCTGTAACAGCCACAGCACTGCCTTGAAATATTAACGAGTTTTACCTTAATTACCTTTCAAGCTTCTCAGGGCTCTCTTCATTTCACTTCTCACTCTCTTTTTCATACCAGCCACGAGCAGATGCTGGGGAGGGGTGGGGATTTCCCCCTCCTCTGCTTTGGAGGCTGCCAGGGTGAAGGAGGGACCTGGGGGGTGTGGGCACTGTGCAATGTTATGGTTCAACATTTTCCCTTGGAAATTTGGTTTCTAGGAGGAACAGAGAGCCTGACACTTTTCCTGTGTTTTGGATAAACGGGATACCGTGGGATGTCCCATGTGCCACCCAGGATCAGCCTCTCCATCCTCCCTGGCACAAAGAAGACTTTTCCCCTGTCCCCAGTGTGGCACTGGAGCGGCAGCAGCTTCCTGCAGCACCTCCCCAGCTGTCCCCACGCTGCCTCTGCTGCTGGTGACACTTAAATTCCTGCAAACATTTATTAGATAAGTGCATTGGGGCAGCAGCAGAGCGCTGGCATCTCCGAGGCACTGCTGGAGCTAATTGCCTGATTCATCCCAATTCCTCATCAAGAGCAGCCCTGGCCCTGCTGGGACGGGGCTGTGGCTCAGGGGACACAGGGGGAAGGACAAGGAGCTGGGGATGGATTTTATTAAACACCTCAACCCTTCAAACCCAGCTCCTTCTAAAGCCAGGCAGGGGGGCTGCATCATTCCTCATTTATTAATGTCCTTTTTGGTTTAGTAACACACATCCAGCCACGGAATTCTGCACAGAGCACGGGAAAGTAGGGCAAGGGAGACACTAATAGCTCCCAACAAGGAGCCTGATTCATGGCTCTTTGCTGCAACAGCCCCATTTAGCTCCCCAACGCCTAATTTTGGGTTTGCTGTCATGTTCCATCAGCCCCACGGGAGGGGGCTGGGTGCTGGGGATGGCAGGGACCAGTGGGATGTGGCACCAGTGGGATGTGGCACCAGTGGGATGTGGCACCAGTGGGATGCAGGGACCAGTGGGATGTGGCACCAGTGGGATGCTCTGCCCTCTCCCCACAGCTGATGTGTTTTATCAGTTTTTTTACCACGTTTTATCCCTTTTCCCAGCCCTCAGTGAGGTCAGGGCTGGCAGAGTTTCCCTGCTCAGAGCTGGGGAATGCAGCAGCTCAGGTGTGTTGTGTGCCCTGGCTGGTGGCTTTGGTGGCAATGACAACACGAGCCTTGGCTGGTTCCCCAGGGGTTTCAGCCCTCAGTGGGCAAATCCTCAGGCTGGGGTTGTGTTTGTAACACCACAGAGAGCTGCAAACACGAACCAGCCACTTTTAACATCTCATTTCTTCTCCCACACAGCCTGATCATCTCTGCTCTGCTCTGAGCTGGCTCCTGTGCTGGGACACAAAGGAAGCAGGGAAGGAGGGGTGATCCCACAGGGAATTCGAGGCTGGCAACCCCCAGCCCCATCTCCCAAACCCCACACCCTCCAACTCCTCCCAACTTTCTCGTTTTCCTGGATATTTTCCTCAGCACAAGTGGCAGCTGGAGCTCCTTGTGTCCCATCAGTGCTGCATCCTCACAAAGGAAGGGATGAATCCTGCTCTGAGGAGTCACTCCCTGAACTTTTCCTGCCACCACTTTTCCTTGACACTCAATTTTTGAAGTGTTTGAGGGTTATGAAAGAGGCCAAACCCCTCCTTTGCAGCTGCAGGGAGCTCTAGTGGCCCCAGCTCTGTTTTTCCAAAGAAGGAGTAGCAGCAGTCCCTGCTGGATTTTTCCTGGATCTCTCCTGCTTTGCAGCACCTTTTCCAGCAGCAAATTTTGCTGTGGATGGATGGGCAGGCTCTGAGAGCAGGCTGGATGTGTGGTTCATTAATTACTCCTGTTAGAGGGCTATTACAGCCAAGGAATTGCATTATTAAAAAGAAATCTTTGCAGATGCTTCAGATGTGACGACCTATTCAATAGCTGACACTGGGTCATAATTAAAAGTAAGAAGTAGGGGCCAGAAGAGGACAAAAACTGGCAGATTCCCTGAATATGGTTAATGGAAACATTATTAACATTAGGAAATTGCATAGGAGAAATCACTGGCTCCTGGCCCAGTTTAAATATGCAGCAGGCTCCTAATGTGTGCCTATGGTGATTAATGGCATGAAGAGAAAAAAATATTAAATTAAAGCCATTGAGCTGCCTTTAATGGCTGAGTCTGGCTCCTTTGTTCCCTTCATTCCAGCAGGCAGGGTCAACCCACGATATTCCTGCCTCCAGGATGTGCAAGGCACCCAAAAAGTTTTCCAGGCAAATTGAGAACTCAGAAGAAAATTGATGCTGCCCTGGGTGGATTTGCAGATCCTCCATGTGGACACAAACCTCTCCCAGATCCCTTTTGCACCCCAAAACAACCTTCGGGAGATGCTTTCACTCTGTTTTTCTCAGCTCAAACTCTCAGCTTGGCTTTGCTTTGCTTTTTTTTTTTTTGCATTTTCCCATTTGTTCCTGGCGGATGTCGCTGTGAATCAATCTGGCGTCGGGCCCATTCGCCACCTAATATTTCTCAATAATTTATTATCAGCAGTTTAATCCTCCTGGGAGCTTCCTCCACATTAAAGCCTCTTGTTCAGTCAGGTCATGTCTCAGACTGGAAGCACTTCCAGCCCTTTGATTTGTTTGTGTTTCATGTTTTTTGTTGGGAGAGCAGTAAAAGACATGAATTTTTTTTCCCCCCCTCTTGGAATGAATTTATCATCTTGGTTGTTTCCTTTATTCTCTCCAATTGAACCATCACTTTCTGGTGGCTCTCATCTCCCTCTCCGTGGGCCCTGCTCCATATGGATGCTGTGGGATGCAGTGGGAAGGGAATGGAATCAGCTGCTCATCCTCATCATCCTCACCCCCTGCACGTGCTGCTCCCTTTATCCCTGAGATATTCCATGGGATAACAGTAGCAGGATGAGCTCCTGCTCTGATCAACATCCCCCATTCCAACCAAACCCCAGAAGTTCAAAAAGTTTAAAAAGTGCCAAGCAGCTCAAAAGCTGGAGCAAGCACGGATTTTGGGTGAGCTTGGAAAAGAGATTTATTTTCTGAGTATTGCAGCTCTCAAAATTAGAAAGTCCCAAATTTCAGCCTAAGAAGGGAGAAATCTCAGCCCCTCTGCTCCACCTGGACCAACAACAGTAGCAGGGGCAGCTCTGTGCTATTTTCAGCTCATCCCAGCACTCCCTGACCTCTCCATCCCATTTCTCCTCCCAAAGTTTGGGTGGATTCAGGGCAGCTCATCCCTGGAAATGCAGCACTGCTGCCAAGTGTTTCTGCAAGGCTGATTCAAACCATTCATGGGGAATGATATTAATTGAATGGAGGATAATATTAATTAACACTTTTACCCTCTCCCTGGGAGGAATCAGGCTGGACGTGCTGATTTCACGGAGCAGTTTTCAATCCCAAAACCAGCCCAGGGAAATGTCACTGGTGGTGGCACCAGAGCTGGGGCAGGCAGGCTGCAGCCTCTGGAGGCTCTGGGAGTGCAGAACTTTTGGCATCCCCCAAATCCCAGGCGTGGTTTTCCAGGCACAAAGCAAATCCTTGCAGGAAAAGATAAAATCTTGTCCCTTGCTCCTGCTCTGGAAAGGGCCTTACAGCTCCAGGAATTTTCTCTACCCAGGGACTGAAAAAAGGGTCATTAACAGCAAATCCTCGTGAATTCCAGCAGGAACTCTTAAATCTGTAGGAGGGAATTCCTTTATCCAGGGCTTTAAAAAAGGGTCATTAACAGGTAAATCCTGGTGAATTCCAAGCAGGAATTCCTCACTCTTCAGGAAGGAATTCCTTTATCCAGGAAAATCTCCAGGAGGGAATCCTTTATCAGGGACTTTAAAAAGAGTCATTAATTAATAAATCCTGGTGAATTCCAGGCAAACTCTTAAATCTCCAGGAGGAAATTCCCTATATGAAAAAATAGGGTCATTAATAGGTAAATCCTGCTGAATTCCAGGCAGGAACTCCTCATTCTCCAGGAAGGAATTCCTTTACCCAGGGACTGAACAAAAAGATCATTAACAGGTAAATCCTGGTGAATTCCAGACAGGAACTCTTAGATTTCCAGAAGGGAATTTCTCTATTCAGGGGCTTAAAAAATGGTCATTAACAGCTAAATCCTGGTGAATTCCAGCAGGAATTCCTCATTCTTCAGGAAGGAATTCCTTTATCCAGGAAAATCTCCAGGAGGGAATTCTTTATCCAGGGACTTTTAAAAAGGGTCATTAAATAAATCCTGGTGAATTCCAGGCAGAAACTCTTAAATCTCCAGGAGGAAATTCCTCTATGCAAGGACTGAAAAAAAGTCATTAATAGGTAAATACTGAATTCCAGGCAGGAACTCCTCATTCCAGGAAGGAATTCCATAACCCAGGACTGACAAAAGGGACATTAACAGGTAAATCCTGATGAATTCCACAATGAATGAACCACAGGCACAGCCAGGGCTGGTGGCACTGGCAGGGGACACCACGGGTTTGTGTCACACTGCTGGATAAGAGGGAGAGATTCCACAGCATCCAGAAAATTCCAGAAAAACTCCGGAGCAGCAGCAGAGCTCTGCACCCACCCTGTCTTTGCACCCCAGAGAGGAGCAGCAGCTTCAGGCAGAAATAGGGACAGAGAGCTGGAGATTTCCATATGAAATATTGAAATTTTTGCTCGCTGGAGTGGAAGGCAGAGCCGATGTGGCTCCTGAATAAATCATCGGAGCCGACACATGTGCGATGACGTCTGCCAGGGGAGAGCGTGGGACTGGGGAAGAGGAGAAATAAAGTGGAATAAAACAAAATATAGGCACTTCTCCCCCCTAAGAGCTCAATTAGCTTGTCTCAACCTCCTCTAGCAGCAGCTGAAACCTGCTCCCATTTTTGTGTCTCGTCAGCCCATCCACCGTGCCCTCGTCCTGCTCTGCCGAACCCAAAAACGCAGAGCTCTGTTAAAATTTCATGGGCTCTGCATGTCTGGGGGCCTGTCAGGAGAAATGCTGGGTCTGGGGAATGTGGAGCCTCCTCTGAACTGGAGGAATGCTGGAAGAGATGACAGGCAGAGAACCCCACGCCTTCGAGCTCCACTCGAGAGAGGCTCTAAAAACCTCACTGGGGCCTTTTAGAACTACAAAAAGCTGATTAAAAAAGATGGGGAGGGACTTTTTTGCACAGGCAGCTGATGCCAGGACAAGTGGGGAACAGATTTGTGCACTGGAGGATGATGTAAAACTTGAGGAGTCCAAGGGATGCCAATCCCAGTGAAAGGGAGCTGCCCAATGTTTCCCAGGGTGTCAATTCTTGTCTAATTAAGAGCTCCGGAGATCCACAGAGGGCTGGTTTCAGCTGGTTCTCAGCCCTCCCTGGAAATCATGTTTTCCAACATCCCCAGCATCCTCAGGAAGTGTCTCTGGAGTGAAATCCTCCAGACAGACGGAGGTTTTTAAAAAATGCATCGTGAGTGCACCACGGGATGAGCAGGAAAGTAGGGCAGGCACGGGGAGCGTTTCCTTCCTGCTGTCCCCAAACACCTTGGGACACCCTGGCTCCCCTGATGTGCCACCCATGTGCCACCTCAAACCCAGCTCTGGGGGATTCTTTCTCCAAACCATTCTATGATTATTTGAATCTTTAAATTTGCCCTGGAAGGCGAGTGACAGGGGTCTGTGTGTTAAAGGGATAAAAAATTGCAGGAGGGAGCTGTGCAGTGATGACCCCAGCACTCCAGGACTGATAAATATCCATCCAAATCCACATGTCAGAAAATGAATCCACAACACCAGAGGTTTGTGTCCAAAAAGGAGACAGAGGAGTTCTTTTTGCTTTATTTGAATAAAGGGAGAGGCCATGGGGCATCCCCTGGGATCTCTCAGATTTTTGGAGGACTCAGCCTCTTTTATCCCAATTTCCCTCTTATTTTCCTCTCTTTCTGAGGTACTTGAGAGGTTCAGACTTCCCAAACACTGATACCTGAGATTCCCCTCTATATATAACATTCACTTTTAATTTTAATTCTTATAGAATTCATGGTTTTCCCCCATTTTCTTCATCTTTCAATATCCAATTCATTTATCACCAAACCACAGGCAAATATCCTTTCCATTCATCAATCAGGAATTGAATTTTGTTTTCATGCTTTTTTTTTTGTTTTTGTTTTTTTTTTTTGTTTTTTTTTTTTTATTCCTGTCTCTAATCCCCTGCTGGGATGTCCCTGCCACAGCCCACATCTCCTGAGGCATCCCAGGATTTATTCCCTGTGCAGGGCTCCTCTGACCACAGGATTACCCAGCTCTGGATGGAGTGCTGTGACAGGAAGCAATTATATGCAAATAAGAGCTGCACAAGTGTGAGTAAACATTAGGGTTGTTTTGGTTTTTTTTTTTCCTGTTGAACCTCGTGATTTAAAAGCCATTAAGGGCTCAGCCAGCGGCTTTGTCAGCGCTCCCACATCCTTCCTCTGTTATAGATAATAAAGAATTAAGCAGAATTAAAATATTAAAATAGCAATTTTTATTTTTGTGACCGAAAATACGTCCTGGGAAGATACAACTGAAAAAACAACACTGACCCGGGATGGTGCTGGGTGAACACTCCATGATGATCTGGCCTCTGTCACACCACATCCCCCTGTGCTCACAAATTCCATCCTGGGGACCCATTTTTATACCGTTTTTCTGGCCTGGGGGGAGACTCCCTTTTGTTTCTGCTGTGGACTCTCATATTCAGATATCTTGGTGCTGCCCAGGACAAAGTTCTTCCTGCACATGAATCCTGATGAGGGTTGTGTCTGCTCCATATTGAGGTGTGATTTTCCTTGGGAGGGTTGATTTTCACTTATGGTAACAAGGTTTTGGAATGTAATTTTTCCTGGGGGAGATGATTGGATTTATGAGAACTGGCATTGATATGTGGTTCTCCAGGGCTTTTTGGCTGTCCTGAGGGGTGGTATTGTCATGTCCTTATCCTGACCTTTTCCTGTTGGGTCTTTATGTGGTTTCAGGTCTGCCCTAGTTCTGTTAACATATTAATCAAGATTTTTTGTTCATGGGTGCTGGAATCTGGTGAAGCAACCTTTCCTGGCTGTGGCTAAAAGTTCCCTTATTTCTTTATTTCATACAACCATTATAGCAGGGAGAGGGAGAACTCTGCTCAGGGGCTTGTTGGGATGGGATGAATTTCCCTGCACCTTCCAGGGCTGGGGAGGAGCAAACCCAAATCCCAAGAGCCAATCCTCACCCCTGGGTCTCTCAGACTCATTTCCCCTCGGTGTAACTCTAATTCCACCTCCCCTGCAGCCTCCCTCGGAGCTGGGATCCAAGATTGATCCTAAGCACTTGGCCAAACATTTATCTCTGGCACTTGGGGACGTGTGTGAGCAAAGCTGCAATTTGGAAATCACTGAGAAAACAAATCCTGAGCCCCCATCCAGCCATTCCTAACACGTCACCCTCCTGACAGTGCTGCCAGAGAGCCAGAAAAAAAAGCTCCAGCCTTGAAATTTTTCTAGTGGAAGACAAATGAGGGAGATTCATGTCTCTGTTGGTGCTACATTGTTCTGCTCAGCTGGCTGCAGAGCAAATAAGATGCGGTGTTGCATTGATTTGTAGCCCAGGAGCTGTCCTGGCAAATGGATGGGCTGGGAAAAACTTCATTTGGGGCTTAAATTGGAGAAAGCAGCAGGGAAAGGGTGCCCAGAGCCTCAGATCCCACTGAGCCTCCTCCCTGGGGGGCTCAAGTTCATCCTTTTTTTGGGATGTTTTTCCCTGTGGATCTGTGGGATTTTTGCTGTTCCTCTGCCCCCCCAGCACTGGGGTTTGGACACAATGACAAGAGGATGAAACCAAACCCATTTCCAGTAATTTCCAGTCATTTCCAGTCATTTCCAGTCATTTCCAGTGGGGTTGGGAGAGGGAATGGGAATGGCTCCTTTTCCAGGCTGTGCCCTGCCAGCCTTGAGGAGGTGCCAAGAGAGGGGTGGCAGCTCATGGTGTCACCCACAGCATCCTCAGGGGACAGAAATCCAGGGAAAACTCTGGATCCATCATTGTGGGCTGTGCCCAGGGAGGGTCTAGGCAGAAGGGTCTGAGGGGAAAATGCTGCTTGTTAGCATTGATAAATGTAAAATACAGAAATAAAAACAATAAAATAAATATGAAAATATTGAAATAATAATAATAATAATAATATAATAATAATAATAATAATAATAATAATAATAATAATAATAATAATAATAATAAAACTATCACAAGACTGGCAATTCCCTCAGGTCTCTGTAAAGCAAAGTGTCCAAATGAGGCTCCTCCAAAGCCACCTCCACTCCAGAGCAGCAGGGAGAGGGCAGAGGGAGGATGAGCAAGCACGAGGATGTTCATCACTCCTGCAGCTGCTCCCCTTCCCTCCCCACCAGCCCTGATCCATCCTGCCTAAAAAAAAAAAAAAAAATCCCCACTGCTCTCTACAGACAGAGGCAATTTCCAAGTCCCAGTGATTCCCAAGAAAAGTGATGCTGGCTGTGCCCTAATGGAAAGGCAGCCAGTTTTATAGCAGAATGCAAATGAAAAGGTATAAATAAACAATCGCTCACGAATAAGTGCTTGCCTTTAATGAATATTTCATATACAAAAGGAGTCATTGACATTTTGCTGGATTGCTTCAATTAGCTCTTGAGCCTCATGTTCATGCAAATAATAAGCTTGCTTTTCATAATGCTTTGTTAATCTGCTTCATAGTGTGAATTTATACAGTAATATATCACCCAGACCTCCTGCTGGAGCCTTTATTGGATATAAATGACTTAGTAATTGCTATTGATCATTAAAGGAGTGTGGTGTTATTTTGGAATTACAGTGTGGGGGATCTTTGCAAGACTGAAGGATCTGGCTGCTCGGGCTGGTTTGTATTCAGGGCAGTGACTAATGGCTCCTTGGGAGGGAAAACCAAAGTGTGCCAAGATTGAGGCTGGGGAACAAACACTGCTGGAGTCATTGCTGCCTCCCTTCGTGAAATGCTCAGGCCACAAACCAGAATGGATCTCAACACATCCCATTGCATGCATCCATCTCCATCCCAGCTCCAGCTCTGCTGAGATCAGCCAGGGGAATATTGTGGCAGGCTGGGGAATGCAGCAGCAGAGAGAAAGCACAGAGTCCTGTGCCAGTGATGCTGGCCCTGTGCAGCTCCCTGTGCCTGGTGACCCTGGCAGGGTGGGCAGGGACAAAGTCACCCTTCCCAGGCTCCCACAACAACCCAGGAGGCTGCAGTCTTTAATCTGGGCTGGTTTGATGGGGGTATTGATCCCAAATCCACGTCAGGCAGCGGGAAGGGCTCGGTGTTCCCAGCAGGGAATTCAGCGAGCCTACTCCTCTCCATCACTTGCTGGTTGTCTTCCAGCTCCCAGCATTAAAACCTCATCACTCCCAGGTGGAGAAGGCTGAGGTTGCACTTTAGATTTATGCTTTTCATTTAGAAAACACCTTTTTTTTTTGTTGTTCCTTCACCTGGAAGAGCCATCCTTGCCTTGCTCAGAGAACAGCAGAGCTGGGAAATCTCTGCTCCTCCAGCACCCCAGCAGGGCACCCCAAATGCTCTCCCTGCATGGGATGGGGGATTTCAGCTGGATTTGGCATCCACATCCATCTGGAAAACGGTTGGGGGCTTTAACTCCTCCGTGCCCCCAAGGGCTCTCACTTCATGAACATCTTGAAAGGGCTCTGAGCTCCCTCTCTGCCTCTGATTTCATTCAAAGCCTCTCTGTGCGTTTTCCCCTTTCCAATTTACCACGTTTCCCCCCTGGAATGTGCTTTGATTTTCCAGCAGTTTCCGAGTCCTCAGGCTTTGCCTGGAAGGTAATTGATCCCGGTTTGTGTTTTTCTGTGTGTGTACATGTGCTGCAGTGCGCTGGGAGGAGGCACAAGGAGCAGCTGGCTGTGCAGGGGCTGGCAGTGATGGAATGCTGCTGGAGCTCTTTCCAGGAGCTGGGAGCTCGCTCTGATCCTGCAGGACAAACTCTAAACCCCACCAGCTCCAGAGGGAGCGGAATCAGCCTGGGAAGGGTTTCCTGGATGCCCTCCCAGTGGTCACCAAAGCCTTTTGGAGCCCCAAAGGGCCAAGGCAGGTGGGGGTGTCAGGAAAATGAATCCACAAACACCGAGGTTTGTGTCCAAAAAGGAGACAGAGGAATCCTTTTGCTTTATTCCAATAAAGGGAGAGGCCATGGGGTCTCTCAGATTTTTGGAGGCCTCACCTCCTTTTTATCCCAATTTCCCTCTCTCTTTCCCATTGCTGAGGTACTTGAGAGGTTCAGACTTCCCAACACTGATACCTGAGATTCCCCCTAATGTACAACCCTTCTTTTTAATTCTTACAGAATTCATGTTTTCCCCATTACTTCTTTCATCTTTCAATATCCAATTTAATTTCTCAGCAAACCCACAATTTGTTTATAAACACAAATCTCTTTTTCCCTAATCAATCAGTGGAATCCATCCCTTGTTTTTCTCTCAGTGCTGGTTTTATCCACCAGCAGCCCCACAGCTCGTTTGGAAACACAAATCCCTCATTCCTCTCAGGGTGTCCCCCTGTGCTCCCTTTGCTGTGAGCAAATCCTGCTTGCCCAGCTGGCTCCCACTGCCACAGCCCAGCTCTGCTGCTGCCTCACCCTGGGAACAGCAGGGCACAGTCTGGAACCTTCCCTGAGCCACCCCTGGCCCTGCTGATGTGAATTTTGCCCCACCAAAGCCATTTATTTCAGGGAATTTTAGACAAGCTGATCTCCATCCCCCCAGGCTGGGTTTGATAAAGGCTGGGGGTGAGGAGCTGCTGGGATTTCCTGTCCCAAAATGCTCCTCAGAACAACCTTTTCTCCTTTCAGTTGGGATTCAGCCCCAGATTGCTGTCAGATCCTCGCCTGCTGCAATTCCAGCCCCTGGGATTTCACATTTCTTTTCTGGCCACCTGGATTTTCCCTCTCCTGTTGCTGTGAGCTCTGCTCTGCAGGCTCAGGCAGGTGTGTGGAGCCAGCACTCTCAGTGATGTTCCAGGGTCTTAATTCTGCTCCTTCCTGCCTTTTCTCTGCACCTGAAATGGGAAAAGCAGAAAGAAGAACCCTCCATCCTCCACAGCACCGACCTGTGAAAATCCAATTGTCACCTGCCCAAAATGGGAGGGAGTGATGGGGAGGGCCAGGGCTGATCTGCACTTAAAAAAAGGGGAGATAAAGGGAGAGAGGCCCTGCCTTTGAATATCGTGTTTCCTTATGGCAATAATGATTTGAAAGTTGATTTACTGCCAGAGAAATAGAAAAGAGACCCCTTGGCACTGCCCCAACTCCTCATTTACCTTTTAGAGCAAGCAACATTTATAAAAACTGAATTAAACATCCAACAAAGCTGGTTAGGATTCTCTAAAGATGTCTCTGGGGTCAGCCTGTATGGGAGCAGGGCTGGGGACTGATGGCATCCCTGGGAACAGGATGGGGAGCCTGTGCTCACCCTCTGCCCCAGGGACATCCCCCCACTTTGTTTTGTGCTTTGCTTGAAATTTGGGAGCTGCTGCAGCAGTTATGGGGATGGAAACATCCCCAGAAAAAAATAACCCGGCTTTAAACTTCCAATTTATGTGGTAATTTCAGTGTTTGTGGAGGATCCACACAATTATCCCTGCCCTGCTCCATCCCCTCGCTCTCAAATGGGGAGAGGGGCTGAGGAGGGAGAGCACTTAGCAGAGATAAATATTTTACAGTTTTTAATTAAATATGAGATCCCTTCTGGGGCTGGCAGCAGGACCATCCTGGAATATGAATTATCAAGAACTCTCCATCCCAGATGTCCATTCTTTCCACCCCAGCCCCCAGCCTTTCAAGCAAATAAAATGAAAAATAAATCCTGTGTCCCTCTGGAATAAGGCTGCTTTTCTAGCTCAGTTTCCCACTGAATACCCATCCCAGATGTGTTTTTTGGGGGCTGTGGCTCGGACAGGAGCTGTGCAGGAGGGTTTTTATTGCAGCACTTTGGGAGAGGTTTGGAGTGGGCTCTGGAGGAGGCTGGAGCTCTGCACATCGATCGAGTGCTGCTTTCCCAGAGAAGATTAAGTGGATACAATTGGCCAGGATTGACCTGGATGGATCTCTGCTGCTTTATTCCAGCTGGGGAGCTGATCCAGCACGGGCTGTGTTGTGTTATGCAATTCCTTGTCCTCAGGAACCTGGGCCAGCCCGTGCCGGGCACACAGAGCAAGTGCAGCTCATGATAAAGCAAAAATTCAGCCTGGAAATCATCTGTGCCCCTTGCCTCCACCCTGAGGCAGAGTGTGAGTTCAGCTGAGTGTGAAGGGCTCAGCCACAGCTCTGGTCCATCCTGCTGTTCCAGGCTGGAGCCATCTCAGTGGTGCTGTGAGGGCACCAAGGAGCAGAGCATGTCCCCAAAAGATCAAGGAATTTGGTGAAAAACTGCTTTAATCCCAAGCAAGGTTGTCACAAAGCTGTTATGGGTAATAAACTAATTAAGCTGAATTAAAATAGTAAAACAATTTTTATTTTTGTGACCGAAAATACGGTCCTGGGAAACCACAAACAAAAAAGACAACACTGAGCCCGGGTTTGGAGGCTGTGACTCTTCCCCATTCTCTGGTTCATCCTCGCTGCTGGATCTGGGATGGGAGGAGGGAACAGAATTCCCTGCAGGTGGGTTTTTCAGAAGAGCTTCGAATAAACAAACCAACAAAACCAACAGGCTGTGAGAAAGGGGGTCACAGCTGAAGCTGCACATCCCCCTGTGCAGATGTCTGAGTGCTGATGTGCACACCAAACATCCCACCCACCCCGCTTTTCTCGGTTTTTTCGGATTTTGTCGGGTTTTGGCGTGGCTGTGAATTTTCTGAAGGTGATCAGAGGAGATTTTGGGAGCTCCCAGAGAACCTGAGCTTGTCCCCACAGCAATGGGGATGTGTGATGGGATTCTCCCCGCTCCCAAAATAACCATTGGGGAAACACGAAAATGAAATGTGAATGTGAAATATTTGGGGGAATACTGGGCTTTTCTTCCAAACCAAACAGAGCAGGATGATTTGTTCTGAAGGCTCTGCTGGCCCTGCTGGGAGATGCAGAATCCTTTTATCCTGCACTTTTATTCTTCCCAAAAGCCATTCCCACTCGCCATTGCCACGTCTCTCTTATTTCATGACAAAAGTGGGAATTTGAGGAGGCATTTGTGGTGACCTGGCTGTGCCACAGCAGCACCTGGCTCGTTCCCTGATCCTGGAATCGCTCCAAAGGGCTGCGAGATCTGGCAGGAATTTTAATTGGAGGCTGAAGCCAAGCCCTGAAGGAACAGTTTTATTTTTGGAGTATTGGCTGTTGGGTCAATACCTTCCTCATCCTGAGGAAGTGAGTGCAGGCACTTGTGAATGGGAGTGATTTTCCATGAGCCTCTGGCTGGGAATTGGCTGGGAATTCTTTACAGATCGTGTTTCCTGATGGATCTGCATCCTGGAGCCACCAGCAGAACTCACTCCCCTTCCATGGGAGAGGAAGGAGGAGGAAAGCACTGAGAAAATAATCTGGAGCTCTCAACACTTTCCTGCTAAATAAAAAGATGTTTTTAATTTTAAAAATATTTTAATTATTTTAAATTAATTATTAAAAATTATTAATTAATAATTTAATTATGATTTAATTTTACTTTAATTATTTTTTTTCTGGATCAATGGAATTCCAGAAGTTTGCAAAATAATCTAGAGCTCTCAACCCTTTCCTGCTAAATAAAAGACGTTTTAATTTTTTATTATTTTTATTATTTTTAATTATTTTTAATTATTAAAAATAATAATTTAATAATTTAATTATTATTTAATTTTATTTTTTTTTTTTTCTGGATCAATGGAATTCCAGAAGTTTGCAAAATAATCTGGAGCTCTCAACCCTTTCCTGCTAAATAAAAAGACGTTTTTAATGATTTTTAATTATTTTTAATTATTTTAAATTATTTTTAATTATTAAAAATTAATAATTTAATAATTTAATTATGATTTAATTTTATTTTAATTTTTTTTTTTTCTGGATCAGTGGAATTCCAGAAGTTTGCAAAATCCGTCTGCCCCACGGCCTTCAGCAAAGTTTGGAAGATTTGGTGACTCCAGATCTCTTTGGAAGAAATTGGGGAATGAGAAAGAAAAATCTCCTGGTGTGCTCCAGGCATGCTGGAGCATTAGCACAGCTCATTGCCTGCACAGCACCCCCCAGTTAAAAAATCGCTTTCTTTTCCATGGAAATCTGTGCTGGCTGCTTCAAAATAATCCCAGATGAAGCATCTACAGCGAGCACATTGTTATTAGCTCAGCTGATTTGGCTTGCTCTCTTGCTTTCTGGTTTTTTATTCATGCTGGCGGCAAGCAAACCCATCCAGCTCCATCATGTATAATTTATCCTGGATTAGATCAAAGGAACAGTTTACAGGGGTGGTTTGGGCATTATTATGATTTTTTTTCCCGGCTTTTTCCATATTTTATAAATATATATTTATTCTCCCTCCCCTTCCCCACACTCCCCACTGCCTTTGCTCATAAGCAAATTATAAATTATTCACCAGAACAAGACAAGTGTTCCTGGGGCCTGGGAATGGAATCAGCCCCAGCAGCGACGTGGGATGGGAGCCCTGTGCTTTTGGGGAGTTTGTGGGGTGCAGCTGGGACCAAAAATCCCTTTTTTAGGTGGTGAGGGACTTTTGGGCAGGCTGCAGAGGTGAGTCCCAAAAATCTGAGAGACCCCAGGTGATGCCTCATGGCCTCCTCCTTTATTCAAATAAAGCAAAATGGGCTCTGTCTCCTTTTTGGACACGAACCTCTGGTGTTTGTGGATTCATTTTCCAGGTGGGATTGAGGATGGATCAGCTCCACCCAGCAAAGGGAGCTGAGGAATTCCTTTAAATCAGGGCAAGCCCTTGGAGTGTTCCCTGGGGAAGGAAAGCTGGGATTGCATTTCCCACAAATCCACCTCAGAAAATCCCCTCTGGAAGGGGCAGGAGCCATTTATTCATCTCAGGGACAGGATTGTGGTGACTCGGCTGGGGACTGCAAAAAATGGATGAGTTCCTTGGGAAGGTGGCCCAGAAAATCCCAGAAAATCCAGGCAGAAACAGGGAGGGACACTGGCTGTGTCTGCTGGAGCAGGGCAGGGATGGGAAACAAAAATAAATGGGTCTTCTCTCAGGAACTTTTAATTTTTTTTTCTTTTATTTTTCTTTTTTTCTTTTTCTTTTATTTTCTTTTTTTTGTTGTTTGTTTGGTTGGTTTGGGGGTTTTTGGTTTTTTGTTTGTTTGGGGTTTTTATTTTTGTTTTCTGTTTTGCTTTGGTTTGGTTTTTTTTTTGTGGGAGATGTTGGAATGTCTGTTAAAAAAAAACCTCCAACCCTAAAACAGTGGCTTCTGCTAAAAAACAACCAAACTAAAATAGTGAAATAGCGTTTTTCTCTCTTCCTACAAGGAGGAGCTGCTGCTCTGACCCTTCCCATGCAGGAATCAATTGCCAAACTGGATATTTGCAGCTGGGCCTGGGAGCAAAACACAACAAATCCCTTTAAAACACGCAAGCAGTGAGTTTTGGTTGGTTATTTTTTTTTGTGGTGGCTGTTTTTTTGGGGTGTGTGTGTGTACAGAACACATCCAGAGCTGGAGGAGCTTTGGGAGTGCAGGGTTTGATCCTGTAAGCTGCTGTAATCCTGTGATATCCCAGCACCTTCCCAATCCCTTTTTTATCCTGGGTTTTACAAATCACCTCTGGCTCCAGTGACCAGGGGCAGCTGGTGGCCACCAGGGGGGTGATGGTGGCCAGGATTGCTGCAGCATCACCCACTCCTGCTCCCTGTGCCCCCAGATCTGTCACTTTTTGTTTACAACACTTTTTGTTTACAGCACTGTGCTATAAGTGCATGACATATTGCTGGCTTTTTGCAAATACTGGAATAAATTGTACAACGTTAAAACAGCTTTTCTGTATGAATATAGGCTTTTTTTTTCTTTTCTTCTAATAGCAAAAGTTAGACATAATATGAAATAATAGAAATAGTGTGGTTAAACTACCCAAAAAGTGGCTAAACAGTTCCCAAAAAAAGTTTGACTATACATAAAGAATTATAAATATGCAACAAGTTAATGCATTGTAAAATGTATTTAAAAGGGCGTTCCCAAGTGTGCTCTTAGCACCCGGTCGTTTTAACCCTTTATATTTGTCTCCTATTGTTTTTTTATTGAGCCTTTTAAATTTTACCAGGACAGTAAAATGTGTTTTTCACACCTGGCATTTTTGTTTCCCTGTGAACATTTTTGTTTGCTTGGTAGAAACATTTTCTGTTTGAGGTGGATTTATCCTTGTTCTGAGCAATAAAAACTCTTTTCAACTCACATACTAACATGCCTTTTGCTTTTTTAGTTATCCAGTAAGACTGGCATAGCAATTCTTTTCTTCTCTATCAAAACTTGCTTTAATTTCTATTCCCTCTTCAGATTCTACATTCTATCTGTGAGATATCAAATCCCTGCCAAATTTGCTGTCAAATCCCTCTCCATCCCAACATCCACAGAGCTGAGCCTGCACGTCCTGCATGGCCCTGTCCTGGCAAATCTCAACAATTTTGACAATTTTCCACAATTGTTGGAGCCCTGGATCCTGGGGGTTTTGGGATTTCTGTGCTTTCTAACACTGACCCCCAAGGGAAAACTGTTTCTGACCTGAGACCTTGGAGAAACTTCCAAAATTGGGTGGTAGAACTAAAATCATAGAATAATAGAAGTGTGTGATATCACATGGTGAAGGGTTTGGAATTTGGGGTGTGGAAGATGGAAGTTTTAAGGTGGAGCTTTTCCTTCTTCTTGTCCTTCTTCTTCTCAGGTCTAGGTGGTGCTTTTATAATTGGAGAGAAAATGTCCCACTGCAGGTCATGGGTGTTTAGGTCAAAATAATTGAGTTGTTTGTTTTAATTGGAGAATTAAGCCTTAAAAGACCTTGTAATGAGCAGGACACATCCCTATTTCTTCATTTTTAGCTTGTTAGCTAGCAGTGCTGTAGCACTCACTGTAACATAAATAAAATTAATAAATAACAAAATCCAAATACAAAATCCCATCTCTCATGCTTTCAATCCTGACCCTGGCAAGAAGAAACAAGAAGATTTAAAAGTGATAATCAATGATCCTTGGGGTCACAGGCACCCACAAAAATCCCACCCTGGGAGCCTGGGAGGAGCTTCCCTGAATCCAGCCCCACTTCCAGGAGCTTCTGCTCCCAGAGCAGATCATTTCTGCAATGCTCTGCCTGCAAATGCTACTTAAGATGTCATCAGTGATTGATTTATTTGCTAATTGAGCCTTGCACTCGGGCTGATAGCCACGCTGCTTTGCTCCTGGTATTGTTTTGTGGTTTTGTGACTGACTGTTCCTAGCAGCACTTCTTTAATCTTCATCAAGCAAATCCTGGGGGGATGTGGTGGCTGCTGGGGCAGGATGGGATGGGCTGGAGTTTTTTTTTTAAATGGGACGGGGCTGCTCTTGGTGGCATTCACAAGAGGAGAGGGTCCAGCCCGTGCCTCAGTTTCCCTGCTCAGCTATTCCAGAAGGGGGCTGGGGGCTCACTCTGACCTGCAGGACTGTGCAAAAAGTCAAACTGGGAGGTTACAAACCCAGGAGCCGAACTGGGAGCTCCCAGCTGTGGTGTGATGTGTGCAGAGGTGCTGAGCTGGTGGAAGCAGCAGGGAGAAGGGGTTGCCCCACCTGAAAGGATAATTTCATGAGGTTGGACCAGAAATATTTCTCTCCTCAGTGCTGCCCTTTGCTGGCTTCTCCCTGTCCCAGCCCCAGCTCATTTTGGGGCTTTTCCCAACACCTTTATTCCTGCTGCCAGGAGGGCTCTGCCCTCCCTTAACCAACCATTAAATCCCAAATCCCCTGGGGATGGCTCCAGCCCTGATTTCCACACCCAGCCAGCCTGGAGGGGCACCAGGAGCAGCATCTGTGCCCTGCCCAGGGGGGCTCAGACCTGCAGCACACCCAGCCAGGCTGCAGGAGCAGGGCACTCCTGGCATCCCATTCTCCTCAATTTTCCTGGAGCAGGACCCAGCCCCACTGACCCCAGCCCCACCTTGGTGGGCAGCTCCGTGGGCACAGCTGGTGACACCTGGCTGCCTTTGTGCTGCCAGGGAGGGGAATGGGTTTGCAGATGAAGGGGGGTGGGGTATAAACACACAAATAAAGAGCTGCTGCCTGAGCTATAAAGCAAAAGCAATTTTCTCTCTGATCAGGCCCATCTGCTGCTCTCCCAGAGCAGCATCTCCTCCTGTGGGGGTGAGATGGGTCAGGGTGGTGGCAGTGCCAGCCTGGGGGACCCTGAGGGAGGGGGTGAAGATCCTCTGGGGTTCCCTCATCCTTTGGGATGAGCCAGCCCCGCTCCTGGGATGTTCTGGAGCAATCCAGCATCCCACTGCTCTGCCAGAGGGCACAGCCAACTCCTTTCCACCTCTGGCTGCTCTTCCCAGCACAGCAGGGCCAGTAAAAAGCAATAAATGAGACAAAACGAAAGCTGAATGCTCTCTGGAGAGCCCATTCCTGCAGCAATCCCCTCCTGCTGGAGCTCAGGGCCCTGGGGCAGCTCCAGCCCTGCTCCAGCAGCTCCTGATGCATTTCTGCAGGCTCAGAAATCCCTGAGTGCTGGCTGGGAGGTTTTGCAGGGTTCTGTGATCATCCCTGCACCCCTGAGCAGGGTGTGGGGAGGACAAGGAGCTCACAGAGTGTCCTTGGACAGGAGCTGGGCAATGAGGCAGAAAACAAAACTTTTTTTTTTTTTTTCTGCAGTTCCCACTGAGGCCAAAGGGGCAGAACCCCAGCACAGCCCTGGCACAAGGCATCCCCTGCCCCAGGAATGTCCTGCTGCCCCAAACCACACAGGAGGGGCAGGATGCACCAAACCAAGCTGCTCTGAAGCACAGCCCCACGACCATGTGGCACTCACAGCACTGAGCCCTGCCAGCTGTCATCCCTGCCTGCTCCAGCACAGCCACAAATGGGGAGTGGGAATTTCAGGGTTTGCAGCTCCAGGGTACAGCAGGTTGCCATGGTTTTTGGGTTTTTTACCTCCTCCATTTGCCACTCTTTGGAGCAGGAGGGGCTGGCAGGATGCTGGGGGGATTTATCTCCAGAACAGAGCTCAGGGAAAGGGGGGAAATGCTGCAGTGGTCAGCAGCACTGAGCCTGGCCCTGGCCCTGCTCTGTGCTCTCAGGGAAGGTGTAAATCAGGGCTGGGCAAACACCAGGGCAGTGCCAGAGCTCGCTGGCCTTGCTCATCCTCAGAGGGGATCTGTGGAACACTCCTCAAGGATTTCCTGCTGATGAATAAGGGCAATAAAAGGAGGGGAAGAGCAGCACAGGTAATTTAGGGCTCAGCAGAGCTGGGTGCCAGCCCAGAGCTCTTCCTGAGGTCATTCCTGCAGGGATCTGGCTGGGGTTTGGTGAGCCTGGCTGGTGTCACCCTCCTGGGCTGCAGGGGTGAGCCCTGGGGAGCAGGAGCCTGCTGAGATCCTGTGACCTGAGCAGGGTCTGGAGCTGGATCCTCTCCTGCTCATCCCTGTGACCTGGAGCAGGTTTTGGGATCTGGATCAGCTCCTGCTCATCCCTGTGACCCTGAGCAGGTTTTGGGAGCTGGATCCTCTCCTGCTCATCCCTGCTCCCAGCTCAGCTCTGTGACCCTGGCCAGCCCTGCCACACACCGCCCAGTAACCCCCTCCTTGGACACTCCATTTAGTTTTTTTTAAATTATGATCCTGAGCAGCCTAAGGGAAGAAACAAGAACTCCTTTAGGGACAGCTTGTCTGGGGAAGGTTGCAGCTCTCTCTGCATCACTCCAGATCCATCCCAGCCCTCCTCTGTGGGATTCTCTCCACTCCAAGCTCAATTTCGGAGCAAGGAGAGGTCTCAGAGCAGGCTGAGCTCCCCACAGAGCCCTTTCTGGCAATCCTCACCCTGCCTGTGTGATCCTCCTGGTATGGGAACAATCTCTGCCTTTTCCATGAGGCTGTGGAATAACTGGGTCCAGCAGAGTGCCCTGGAATTCCCTTGTTCCCAGTGCTGGGAAGAGAAATCTCTGATTGTGAAAGAACAAAATGAGAAGAGAGGGGGAGGATTTTGGAGATGAACCTGGAGGATGCAGAGCCCTGAGACAACATAGATAGGGGAGGCAGAGGGATCTTCATCTGATCTGAGCCTCTTCCTGCTCACCACGGGAACTCTACCTGGTTTGGGTTCCCAGCCTGGGCTCCCTCTGCCTCCCTTTTGCTGCTCCAGGGGCTGGCAGGTCCTGGGGCTCTGGGTGTTGTCTGTGCCCTGCAGGAGGCTCAGGGTCCATCCTGCCCATCCTGATGCTGATGGTGCAGCCTCCCTCCACAGGCAGCAGCTTTAACTCCCGTGTTTTCCCTGCCTGCAGCTGCTGCAGAGGATTTCAGCCCATCTGCTGCTCCCCAGCCCTGGTCTCTCACCCTCTGCACTCCCAGGCATTTATAGGTCAGCCTAAAGCAGGGCTCAATTCCTGCTTCACACCACTTCTCTTTCCTTTTCCTGGCTCTTTTTGCTGCCACCTTTGCATTTTAGAGGCATCCCAGGCGTGTGAGTGCTGCCTGCAGGCAGGGAGCAGGGCAAGGGAGCAGGGCAGGGAGCAGGGCTGTGGGGCTGTGACATCTGGCAGGCTGCAGCACTGCCCAGCTCAGCTCACTGCCATCGGTGTGAGCTTCATTAACATCCCAGCAATTAGTGGAGCTGGGCTCATTTGCATCGAGGCTCAGAGCATAAAGAATTCCAGGCCAGATGGTAAATTTTGTGTGTGTGTGTTCCTGCAAATGACAGGAATATTCTGAGTTTGGATGGGGCTGGGGTGGTGTGGGGGGTTTTGGGATGACCCTGCCTGGGAACAAGCCCTGGTGCTTCATGGCACAGGGTTCTGGATCAATTTTTGGGCCGTCCTGTGGCTCTGGAGGAGGAGCAGCCCCCAGGAGTGTTCATCCAGCACGGATCAATCCCCTGATCCTGTTGTTTTTATGTCCTTGGGTAAATCACTGCCCTTCTGTGACCCACCATGGACCCACAGCAGCGCTGCCAGGATTTGGGATTCAGCTTCCCTGAGCCCCTGGACCTCCAGGCACCTCCTGTGTGTCCTGGCAAGGCTCAGCCTCTCCGCAGTGCTTTGCCATGATGAAGTGCTCAGAGATCCACACGTGCCTCTCTCCACCATGGACCTTGTCCAGACCCTGCTCCAAACGTGCTGGCTCAGAACCACCACAAATATCTGCAGCTCTGCCCTGGAATGCAAATGAGGCTGAGGAAAAATCGGCTCCAACACCATCCACAATTCCTCCAGTTCAAAGTGAGACCATTCCCAAAGGTGGGGAGCAGCAGAGTGGATCCATCCCTTGTCCTTCCCCATTATATTCCTGCTAAATCCTGTCCTGGGGTGGGAACAGCGATGGCCCAGCCTCGTGCTGGAGCAGGAAATGCTCCTAAAAACGTGTGGAACAGCAGAGTTCACTCAGGTATTCACACTGGGATCCTCCCCACCCATTCCAGTTTGTAGAAATTTATCACTTTATCACTCTGACATTTTATCAGCCCCTGGGCTCTGCTGGTCCCTATGGAGAAGCCACATCCTCACCACAGATTTTGGGGGTGCAGGGGATTCCTGTGGCTGGAATTAGGAGATCCCACTGTGTCAGGGATGTCTGGGAATCAGGGAACCCCAGGAAAACCCACAGCACCCCCACAAACACCCAAATTACAGCTTGCTGAACTCCCCCTGTCCCAGCCCCTGGCTTTGGAGGGAATCCAGGAATGCTGGTGGCAAACAGGGACACAAACAAACAGCCAGGCTGGATTGTTCCTCATGCCTCTGATTGTCCCTTTGATGAAGGCAGACAAAGTCACTTCTCCTTTGTGCGCCGCCCGTGTTGTTTTTGCTTTGTTTTTTTATTTGTTTCTCTCCTTATAAAACTCATGTGAATGAGCCAGATGTGGTTGTCATGGCAACCTCCTCTCTTCCAGCAGCAGATGCTGGAAAAGGGTTTTTGCAGTTTAATCCTCCTGGAAATCTCCCCATCAGGGGTTGCTGGTAGAAGATGATACCAAGGGATGCTCAGCAACACTGCCTGGCATATTTGAAGTCCCACGTGCTTCTTTTTGCATGAAGGAGCTGCCCTTTCACCCTCTGGAATGGCACCAATCGCAGAGAGAGCAGCACATGGAGCCTAATGCCTCAGCTCAGACTGAAAGAGGCTTTCCCTGCACAGCTCCCAGGGCATCCCACAGGGATTCAGAGCAGTGCAGATCCTGGAAACCTGTGCTTGGTGAGTGGGGCAGCTGCTCCCACCACACCTCCCCCATCCCAGCACTCCGTGTGTGGCTTGGGATCCATAAATGAGTCTTTCTTTGGGGGGAAAAAAGAGGAAAAAAATTAATTTGAGCTTGGCAAAAGCAGCTTTCCATTCTACATCCATGGACTGGTCACCTTGTGAGGGACCTGGTCTCTCAGAGAGGACATTCAGTGATGTTTGGGACCAAAAGTGCCCTACAGTGGGTGCTCAGGTCACTCAGAGAGGACATTCAGTGATGTTTGGGACCAAAAGTGCCCTGCTCTGGGTGCTCAGGTCACTCAGAGAGGACATTCAGTGATGTTTGGGACCAAAAGTGCCCTGCTCTGGGTGCTCAGGTCACTCAGAGAGGACATTCAATGATCTTTAGGACCAAAAGTGCCCCGCTCTGGGTGCTCAGTGACACACAGAACCCTCATTCTGCTGGGAAAATGGGGGTTCCATTCCTCATTCCATGCAGAATTCCTGCTCCCCCTCCCACCCCCCTGCTGCCCCCACTTCCCCTCTCCCTGCATCCTGCTCCCTGGGCTGTGCTGCTGCTGCTCCATCCCTCAGGCTCCTCAGGAGGATGGATGGGGAAGGCAGGATTTCAGCCTGCCTTGTTTAACAAAGATATATCCATTGAAATAAAAAGCTTAGGAGCAGCAGCCGGAATTTAACTGGTGCAGGATGAGCTGTTCAGCCTCTCTTAAAAAAAAGAAAATCCTGTAGAACTTGACAAAAAGTAATAGCCATTGTATTTTTTGCTTTCTCGTGGAACAGATTTTGTGTAGGCATGGCAGGAAACTTCGCGCCGATGGATTTTAACTCGGTTTAATTAAAGCAGCTGAAACGGAGTCAATTCCCTGCTTTGTGGTGCAGAAATGCACAGGAAAGCCAAGTGCTTCTTCTTCAAGACAAACCACTTCAGTGATGCAGCTTCTGAGGGGAGTTTTGCTTGTGCCAGGTGCTCTGAGCCTCCTTAACCCCAAATCCAACCCACGGTGAAGATTCCTCCAGGACAAATGTTTCATGTTTAATTACAGCAGGACACAGAGTCATCCCCAAAGGGTCAGGAGGGATTTATCCCAGAGCCAAACCCCTGGTGACCCACAGACTGGAGGGGATTTCTTAAAGATCAGCCAGGATGTGATTTTTGGGGTTGTCCTGTGCAGAGCCAGGAGCTGGACTCGATCCTTGTGGGTCCAACTCAGGATATTTTGTGGGTTAGGCACAGTGGGATATCCCAGATTTATTGTGGGTTGTGGAGCTGGTTTGGGGCTGCAGGGGAATCCCAGGATCAAGGGATCCCTCTGGGAAGGAGCAGCTTAAGCTGTGCTTAAAATTTGTAGGGATGAAAATCCCCTGATCCCAGCAATCAGCACATCCTGCTCGAGGGGAAAGAAATTCACACAGCAGAGGAGGACATGGCTGAGACTGGGCTTCCAAAACGCTCCCAAATTTTTTATGTTGAGGGCTGCAGCACCCAGGAGCTCCTGCAGAGCCACAGCTGCGTGCTCCCTTTGCAGGCTGAGCCGTGGCAATGAGTGAAGAGAACCTGGGGTTAACAACTCAAACTTAAGTCAGAACATTTCCAGGTCATGTCCCTGCCCTCCTCTGTTTGCTTTCCATCAGGACAAAGCTTCATCTTGTGATTAAAGGGAGGAGGTGGGGATCAGCACTCCTGGGCTCTGCTCTTAACTCTGCTCCTCATTTGCTGGTTTTTTTTTTTCAGAAAGGTCACATCTGATTAAATGCTCAGAGCCAGTGCAGGCTCAAAATTCTCTCTGACGTCAACAGGGACAACAGGTTTCCAGCAGCAGTGGTTAAACACAGCCTGTAGAGCATCCTCTGCTTCAGTTTTCTGGGTGCACAACTCTGCTGCCCAGTGCTGGGCAGGAATTTATTCAGATTTGTGAGAAGGAGCCTAGGGGGTTCCTCTGGTTTGCTGGGATGGTGAATGAAAGGGAATTCAGCAATTCAGAATTGTTCTGAAATGAGAGAGATGCTCCCCTCACCCCATTGCCAAGGTCCAAACTTCATCCACAGCTGCAGGAACAGCCCTGGTGTGCCAAAATCTTGCTGTCCCCGTGGTCTTTGGGCCTGCTGAACCTGCAGGAGTTTGGGATTTGTGGGATTTAGTGACCATCAAGGTGTGCAGGAAGGCTCAGCCATATCCCCATAACCGTGCTGGCCCTGTTGTCCTGGGTTACAATGTAAAGATGTGCCCAAAAATTTGTGTTCTGTCATCATCTGCTAAACCAGGTGGGGCAGGGATCCTGATCTCTGTGGGATATCTCCTGTTAATGGATCATTTATTAAACCAGCTGGGGCAGTGTTCTTTATCTTTCCACGGCCCATCCTCCCTCCAGGAGATCTCTCCTGTTCATGGCCACTGAGTCCCAGTGCATGGCTGATAAAATTCCATCATCCCATGGGGAGATGCTCCAGCCAGGGGAGGAGCCAAACATTTCCCACCCAGATAAAATCTGAGATTTGGAAATCAGAGCAGCCTTTCCCACTGGATTCCAGAGGAAAACCAGACCCTTCCACATCACCTCTGGAGCTCCGGAGGGAAACTGCACCTTGTACAGGAGCACTGCTCCAGCTGAGCCACATCTGTCACTGCAGTTTCCCTCCAGAGCTCCAGTGGGGATGTGGAGAAATCCGGTTTTCCTCTGGAGTCCAGTGGAGAAAGGGGCTCCCTTAGTGTCCCAAAACCTCTGTTTTATCTTGGTAAGAAATGTTGGGCTCTTCCCCCTGGCTGGAGCAACTCCCAATGGGATGCAGTAATTTTATCAGTCCCACAGTGGGACTCAATGGCCATGAGCAGAAAATGACTGGCTGGAGGAAGGATGGGTTGTGAAAAGATAAAGAACAATGCCCTGCCTGGTTTCAATGGATGGCCATTAGCAGAATATCTCCCACAGAGATCAGGATCGCTGCCCCACCCTCAACAGATGGTGATAGAACAGATACCTTTTATCACACTCTGTATTGTAACATGCGGCTTATAATCAGGTGGGGCTTATAATCATGAAATTACTGTAATTAAAACACTGCTTTTTAACCCTTTGCAGGGCTGAGCTCCTGAACTTTGGGATGGAGATGCAGGGGAGAACTGGAGAGGTACAAATCCTCTTTTGCCATCCAAATAACACAAAATTTATCTGTTTGAACAAAATCCAGGGTCTGGATTCTCTGGGCTGTGCTGTGACCCACAATCTGGAGCAATGACTGGAGGATGACATGGAATGTCATCCTTGCAGCCTTGCAGAACAAGGTAAAACTTCCAGCCCAAAAAACCTCTGCAAAAACAACTTATCCCATCAAACTGGGCTCCCTAAGCCACATTACTCCTACCAAAAAAAAAAAAAAAAAAAAAAAAAGAAATCCCAGCTTTTTTAGGGGCAGCCTGCAGCTGAAGCATGTAGCAAGCTCCTACTTAGAATTATTTATCACCCAGCATCCCCAGGCTGGGCTGTGATGCATAATTCATGTTTCTGGTGAGCCCAGCCCAGTCTGGCACCTCCCAGGTCTTTGGAAAAAGCAACTTGGGCATCTGGGTGTGCAGGGTGCTTGGCCCCTCGGTGCTGCCGTGGCTGTGACAGTCTGTGCTAAGTTTATCCCTGGTTGAGCTGCACCAGCCTTTTTTTTTGGGAATCTCCTGTGCAGAGCCAGCTTCCAGCAGCTCAGCCAGGAGCCAAGAGGTTTGAAAAATGACAAAAAAAAAAAGAAAAAGAAAAAAAAAAGACTCCTTTTTCAAGGCTCTGTCTTCCTGCTCCAGCACTGGCTGGCCCCAGGTTTGGGGTTTGTGATTGATGGAGAGGGAGAGGGGGAAAAGGAGACAGGGAAGAGGAGCCAGCAGCCTTTTATTCTGGGATCTGCTTGGAAACGTTCTCTAAAAGGCTGATAAATAATGAATAGTGGTTCTGAGCATATTGCAGGCACGGGGAGCTCTTGCTGCAGGTGGCCACACATCCACCAGCAGCCCAATTCCATCTATTCATGGGCTCCTCATGGACAATGAGGAGGATTTAGAATAAAAAAGGATGGCCCAGCCCTCTGAAAGAGCTCGAGGTCAGGTCCTGAGCGGGACAGAGGCAGCCAGGATGGGGTGGGGAGGTCAAACTGCTCCAAGCTGGAATCTGGAGCCTCCAACCCCCTCCCAGGTAAAGCCAGGATATCATTCCCAAATCAATTCTCCTTCACTTCACTTTGTCTCCACAGGGCTGTGTCAGTAACAATAAATACATCCTGTGCTGGGAGCTTTCCAGAGGCATTTCCAGAGCCCTTCCCCTCTGTACCCTGATTTTCCCCTCCTGTCACTGGGTGGGTTTGCACAGTTCCAGGGGATTCTCCTTGCTGGGAAAGGAGAGCTCAGGGCAGCTCCTTCCCAGGGAGCACAACGACATTGATGATTTATTTCCCCTCTCTCAGAGGTAATTATGTACCTAGACAGTCTTAAAATGTGTATTTCTTTTCTCCAGCAGACCAGAACAGCCTCTTTGGTTCCAGTCTAGCAAATAAATATGTATTTACACACTTTATTAAGATGGGTATTACTTTCCCACAAGACTGGCTGGTGTTTTATGGAAAACCTGCATTTGTACATTAGTTTGGAAGATTTATGACGAGTTAGATGGAGCAGAGCAGCCTTGGCCAGGGCTGGAGCTCGAGGAGGTGAGACACGTGGGGAGTGAGGGTGGAGCTGGAACATTCCCTGGGATGTGCATCTTTCTGCTGCTCTTAAAGTGTTAAAAAATTTTTAAAAAATCAGCATTAAAGTGTCAGGCCAGCTCCAAAGCTGAGGGAGATGCTGTTGGTGTAGAAACACATCATCACAGGGTGAGTATATCCATGTGCTTTTATTGCAGAGCTCTGGGATCAGGGGTACAAACCCAAATCTGACTCCACATGGATTCCAGAGGGACAGGTTTTATACCCTTTCTGTTATATAATAATTACTAAACCCACATTGTTCTATTGCATACATTGATCTTACCCAAGCATGGATTTTTGTGATTTCCATCAGCTCCCCAAACATCCTTTCTCATGGTTCTTGTCACCATTACATCGCTTCTCATGATTCTTATAACAATTAAACAACAATATATTCAATTTACCAAACAATTATTACATTTAACAATCACATTATTTATCACAGGTGCAGTTTCACATGATCCAATAAAGACAAAGCCCAACATTCATCCCAGGCCTGCTTCCCTTTCCCAAACCCAACCTTTCCTTCCACCCTCTGAATTTATTGTACACAATTCCCATGATTTTAGGAACATTTTTAACCCAAAGGTGTCACCAGCGTGTCAGTTTGAGTGTTTTCAGTGGGATCATCCCCTCCATCCTTCAGGCTGCTCAGACCCTCTCCATCCCCCATTCCAGGAGGGTTTCACTCCTGCCTGTGCCACACTGTGATTGCTGACCAGCATTCCTGAGTTTTGCTGTTTTACTCCTATAAAGGAGGCAGAGAAACCACCCCAGCCCCAAGCTCCAGCAGGCAGGGTGGAGAGGAGGGAGATCTCCTGTCCCACAGGGCTCTGGGAGGAGGGAAAATCAGGAAAATCACATTTTCCTGCTGTTTCACACACAGCAAGCCCTGGCTGGATTAACCCCAGCGAGCAGCAGCCTATAATATATTAATTCTTGTAGAATTTCCTAAAGCTGCTTAACTGAGCACCTCCATGCATTTAACACACATTAGGAGGTAATAACAATTAATCTGGGAAATCAGCAGCAGCTCAGGGAGGGGCTGTGATGGGTTTGGGGGTGCAAATTCCAGCTCAGGATTTTTAGAGCTGGGTCTGAGCTGAGCCTGGTCCCTCCCTGCCCTCATCCCAGCCCAGCAGAACGTTCCATGTGTGCCTGAAATTCAGCAATGGCTGCTCCTGCTGCCTTTAAGGGAACTATCTAATCTCCTTTAAATTAAGCATATGATTGGGTTTTGGCTAGATTGGGTCCTTAGGCCTTAATCTCTTTATGCCCCACTTTCTCAATCTGCAAAATAGTAATTATCTCCTTCACGGGGCTAAATTAATTTCCCATATTTCACTGATGCTCGTTTTGGCAATGTGCAGGTTGCCATTCTCCCAGAGATTGCAATTTGCATGCTGCTCAGCAAATTCTGGATTATTTATCCATACACACATCACATACACAAATCCAAGCCTCAGGGAAAAAAAAACAAACCAAAACAACCAAACCCTAAATGCCACTATGGCCCAGACAGGATGTAAGCAATAACAGCAAGGATAACAAAAATGCAATTCAGGGATTCAAAGGATTTAGTGAATGGAGAATAGGCTGAGTTGCATTAAAAAAAAAAAGCAAGAAACTCAGCTGATTTAAGAAGTAATGAAAAGAATAATGAATATCCAACAGAATGGAAGAGCTTAATTAAGAATTAGCTTTTTTTTTTTTTCAAGTACAGCTTGGAAGGGCTGGTGGTGGTCAGTGCAGAGGGCAAGGAAAGAAACTGAGACAATTTTTAATCCCTTCATGAAAGTCAGGGGGAAAAGGAAAACAAATTTGGGGGGAAAAAAATCCATCTCTTCTTCGCTGAGTGCAGGGGTTTGGGGAGAAGCTGATAAATGTTACAGGGGGGAAACCTGAAATGGAGAAAAAAAATATTCTAAAAATACCCCAGGGATTCCCCTTTTCATTGCAGAACAACCAGGGCTCCCTGGGGCTGGGAGGAGCAGGAGGAGATTTTGCTGTGCACCTGCCACTTGCACATTCCTGGCTGGTGCAAACAAGCAGAGATTCCACTGGGGGTGAGGCAGCAGTGCAGAAATGTTGGGCACGTTAAATCTTGTTTGGCTGTGTCTCTTCATCACTCTCAGGTGCTGATAACGTTTGAAAGGCTCCAGCAGGATCAGTAATGTTCATTAAGATAAAAATCAAAGACCCTCTGCTTTCCAGAAGGACTCAAGGTAAATAAACCCCAAACTTTACCTGGTGAATTCTCCTGGGAAGCCACAGGGCTTTGACATCACAGTTTTCATTTTCTCCTGCCACAATCTGAGGGGAAAAAGGGAAAGAAGGCAACAAGTGCAGGATCAGCACCCCTGGCTGAGCCTGGTTCCAGTGCACAGACCCTGCTCAGCTCCCTGGGGAAGGAGGGAAAAGAAAAAAAAAAAACAGGTAATTGAAAGGGGTAATTAAATTTGGGAAGAATTGTTCTCCTAATGATTTATGCCTTCATTAATGACTGATGGAACAAGTGGTTGGTTTCTTTTTTTTCTTTCTCACCAGGAATTGAGGCGCTGCTGGGGGGTGTTGGGTGTCACAGCCACTCTCTTGTCTCCATTAAATCCTCTCCTCCTGCCCTTGCCCTGTTTTTTGGCTTCACAAAATTGGGAGCAGGAGCTCCAAGGGATGAAAGGAGTAATGAGGCAGGGCAGGGAGGGCAAACAAAGTGCCCTGTGCCACCCCTGGAAGTGCTCCAGGCCACCTTGGACAGGGCTTGGAACAGCCTGGGATGGAGGAAAACATCCCTGGGGGTGGAATAAAATAAGTTCAAGCTTCCAACCCAAAGAATTCTCTGATTCTGTGCTAATTCTTTGCTGTGTGTCTTTCCCCACAAATGCAGGTTCACAGGGGTCACACCACAGGAAAATCTCCTGAGTGCAGCAGCCCTGGGGGCAGGAGGCTCCTGGATTGAAAAAAAACCTCTCAAAATTCCTGATCCATCCTGCAGGCTCAGCAGCACCTTCAGCTCCCTCAATTAACCACGCTGCTAATTGGGCTCAGAGCTCTCCCTGCCCTCACTGGGGGTGTTCTGCTGGCACAGGGGGGACCCAGCCCCAGAGTGCACCAAAATCACCCTGAGCAAGCTGAGGGGAGGGCAGCAGCACCATGGGGGGAGCAAAGCAGTCCCTGCACCCTGAGGAGAATTTTCAAAGCTTGAGCTGAGCCTGGAGGGAGCTGGGCTGGGGTTGGGGGTGCAGAGGGGTGCAGCAAACCCCTGAGTTTTGGTCACCTGCAGGGGTGAAGCTCAGAGCTGCTGTTACTCCCCTCACAAGGATTGCTGAGTGTCCTGGTTTGGAGGACAGGTGTGTGCTGAGAAAGGCAGGAGCTTCTCTTTGAAATGGAGAATGTAAACCCCCTCCCTCCAAATTATTATCATTTTGAAATCAAGGGGTTTTCAGGCAAAGATACAGGAATTAGGAATAACAGTTCTTTACTAGGGAAATTAAAATAGAAATACAGCACTACAAAGAACAAACCCCAAACCCTGACACAGTCAAGAGTACAGCCTGACACCCGTCAGGCAGGGTGTTGGCAGCAGTCCCATCCCATGGTGGCTGCATCCTCCTGCAGTGACAGATGTGGCTCAGCTGGAGCAGTGCTCCTGTACAAGGTGCAGTTTCCCTCCGGAGCTCCAGTGGGGATGTGGAGAAATCCGGTTTTCCTCTGGAGTCCAGTGGAGAAAGGGGCTCCCTTAGTGTCCCAAACCCTCTGTTTTATCTTGGTAAGAAATGTTGGGCTCTTCCCCCTGGCTGGAGCAACTCCCAATGGGATGCAGTAATTTTATCAGTCCCACAGTGGGACTCAATGGCCATGAGCAGAAAATGACTGGCTGGAGGAAGGATGGGCTGTGAAAAGATAAAGAACAATGCCCTGCCTGGTTTCAATGGATGGCCCATTAGCAGAATATCTCCCACAGAGATCAGGATCACTGCCCCACCCTCAACAGATGGTGACAGAACAGAAACCTTTGATCACACTCTGTATTGTAACCCACTGAGCCTGGTGTGACCCTGCTGCTCTTGGATCCCAGCTCAGCGATGTGCAAACACATTTAAGGATATTATTTTTGTTGTTGTTGTTGTTGTTTATTTGCAGGAGCAATATCAATTTGCAAAGATGAGCTCAATTAACATAACTCATTGCTGTTCCACGTGGAGCTGGTGTCACACCAACACCTCCCTTACAGGGACCAGCAGGGAATTGCTGGGCCCATGGGTTTGTGTGTGCCTGCAAAGAGATTTTCTTTCCTCCTGCAAAATGGGAAAATTCCCTTTTGCTGAGCAGAGAAGGAGCTTGTGTGGGAGCAGAATAAAAATGTCTTTGGCAAACATTTTTTTTTTTTTTGCCACAGACACAGGCTGGGGTACATCACTGCAGTCTGCACCCTCATGGCAAACACCACCTGTTTTCTAGGGGAAGAAATACAGAAATTTTTCTACTGCTGAGAAAAAGTTGAAGCCATTTTGAAGGTTTTTAACCCAAACTTTTATTATTTTTTTCTTTGTTTGAAAATGAGGGAGTCTGGGTTCATTTTATTGGTAACACAGAATCACAGGAAGGGTAAGGCTGGAAGGGCAGTGGGGTCATCAGGTCCAACCTCCCTGCTCCAGCAGCAATAATTAAAATTAACAGATGGAAGAGGAGAGAGATGAGGATCAGGAGCAGAATTGCCTCATCTGAGCCTTCCTGGGATCTCTGTGTCCTGTCTGCTGTCCCCAAAGATTTTTGGGGTGTGGGATGTCACTGTCACCCTGCAAGGATGGAGAGGAAGCCAGGGAACATCTCAGTGTCTCTGAGATTTACTATTCATTTATCACTGCTCCAAAAATATTTCTACAGGTGTTTTTCGGCTTTTTAATTTTTATTTTGTCCTCGAGTAAACAAAGGGAAAGGAAAACCTTTGTGACTGCACTGCCCCACCATGCCCAGGGGCTTTGCCCTCTCTCTGATTATCCTTTATTTGCTGTTTTTTGGTGCTCAGGTGAGTCTGGGGCTGGCCTCTCACTCTGGATTTTTTGGAGAAAAGGGCTTTTTTTTGGACAAATTCCAAGGGCAGCAGGATTGGCTCACCCTGCCAGAAGGATGCTGGGCACCAGCAGATTTAGCCTGAGCACCTGAGGAGAGCAGGAAGGGGAGAGGATTGATTCTCTGGGATTCTCTGCCAGCCAAAACGAGCTGGGAAGGGCTGGGGCACTGCTCCTGATTAATGCAGGGATGGAGCTCCTGTGGCTCCCTGCCAGGAAAACCCTGCAGAAATCTCCTGAGCCAGGGCAGGGGGCACAGCTTGGTCGTGCTGGGGGGCAGTGCCCACCGTGGGCTGGCCTGGAGATGGGAATTTCAATTAAAATTGGATTGAATTCACTCCTGCTCCCAGCAGAGCCTTGGAAATGTTGCTGTGTGTAATTTTGGGCTGGCGCAAGGGCTGGACTCCTGATTTTCCAGGAGAGCTTCCTAAGCAGGGGAGGAGAGGCTGGAATTATCCAAGGCTGGTGGGAGCCACACACAGAGCTCAGAGGGGATTTTTTGTTTCCTCCACCAGGCAGGAATTATCCAAACTTGGTGGGAGCCACACATGGTGTTCAGAGGGATTTTTTGGTCCCTCCACCAAGCTGGAATTATCCAAGGCTGGTGGGAAGCACACACAGAGCTCAGAGGGGATTTTTGGTGCCCTTCATCAGGCTGCAATTTTCCAAACTTGGTGGGAGCCATAAACCGAGCTCAGAGAGGTTTTTGGTGCTCTCTACAAGCAGGAATTATCCAAACCTGGTGAGAGCTATAAACCATGCTCAGAGAGGATTTTGATGCTCTCCTCTAGGCTGGAATTATCCAAACCTGGTGGGAGCCATACAGAGAGCTCAGAGCGGTTTTTTGGTGCCCTTCATCAGGCAGGAGTTATCCAAACCTGGTGGGAACCATACACAGAGCTCAGAGGGGTTTTTGGTGCTCTCTACAAGCTGGAATTATCCAAACTGATGGGAGCCATCAGCCATGCTCAGAGGGATTTTTTGGTCCCTCCACGAGGCAGGAATTATCCAGACTTGGAGGGAGGCACACACAGAGCTCAGAGGGGTTTTTAGGTTTTGTCCACCAGGCTGGAATTATCCAAGGCTGGTAGGAGCCACAAACCATCCTCAGAGGGGATTTTTTGGTCCCTCCACCAAGCTGGAATTTTCCAAACCTGGTGGGAGTCACACACAGAGCTCAGATGGGTTTTTTGGTGCCTTCCATCAGCCAGGAATTATCCAAACCTGATGGGAGGCACAAACCATGCTCAGAGGGTTTTTTTTGTGCTCTCCTTTAGGCAGGAATTATCCAGACTTGGTGGGAGGCACACACAGAGCTCAGAGGGATTTTTTGGTCCCTCCATCAAGCTGGAATTATCCAAACCTGGTGGGAGCCACACACAAAGCTCAGAGAGGTTTTTTGGTTTTGTCCACCAGGCTGGAATTATCCAAGGCTGGTGGGAGACACAAACCTCAGAAGGGATTTTTGGTGCCCTTCATCAGACTGCAATTTTCCAAACTTGGTGGGAGTCACACACAGAGCTCAGAGGGGTTTTTTGGTGCCCTCCACAAGCAGGAATTATCCAAACCTGATGGGAGCCACAAACCATGCTCAGAGGGTTTTTTTTGTGCTCTCCTTTAGGCAGGAATTATCCAAACTTGGTGGGAGCCACACACAGAGCTCAGAGGGGATTTCTGGTGCCCTCCCCCAGGCTGGAGCAGGGATGTGTGGGATGCTGAGTGCTGGGCACCACCAAGTGTCCCCTGAGTGGCCTTTGGTGGCACTGCCACCCTCCAGCTTCTGCTGCTCTTTGCTGCCAGCCCCGCTGAGAAGAAATGCCACCGATTTGTCTTTGGGGGATGAACTTTCAGCTTTTGATGCAGGAGCCAAATTAAAAGATTGTTTTTCCTCTCCACAAACAAATCCCCTCTTCCCCCTGCTGCCAGCTCAGACATCTGCTCCTGGTGCCACCAGAGATCCCTGCAGTGTCCCCCTGTCCCCTCTCCTGCTCCATTCTGCATCTTTTGTGTTTCCTTTGGATCCTGCTCCTGCTCAGATGTGCCAGGGGATTTATTTTCTGAAATGCTGTTGGTTTTTTATTTGTCTTAGCCCTCCCCACGTGCTGCTGTTGTCATGGGGGTGGGAATCCTGCAGGACTCTGTCAAACACAGGGGCAGGGTGGAGGTGGAACCAGGGCTCTGGGGTGGTGTTGAGCTCTGGGGGGTTTTACTTTAATGCCTGATGAGCAGGAATGTGGGAGAGGTTGGGTTTGGTGGGATCTGAGCACCTCAAGGGACAGCCTGGAAAGGAGCAAACCCACGGATTGCTGTGGGATTTCCATCCTCAGTGATCCCTGAGCACCTGCACTGGTTTGTTCTGGTGTTTGGAGTGCCCATCCCAGCACCAACCCAACAGCAGCTGCAGGAGCCCCAGGGCTGGTCCAGATCTGACAGCTTTGGGGCTTTTTAACCCCTCATTTACCCTCTGGAAGTGCAGACAGGATTTCATTGTCCCCCTGGTTTGGTGTCCCTGTCCTTTCTTGGGGCTGGGCTGAATTTTGGGTTTGTCTGATAAGGACAAGAGCATTTCCCTGC
Organism: Catharus ustulatus; assembly: GCF_009819885.2. NCBI lineage: Eukaryota > Metazoa > Chordata > Aves > Passeriformes > Turdidae > Catharus > Catharus ustulatus. Next base: position 8,438,478 of record NC_046241.1, on the reverse strand, counting down.
AGCTGGCTGCACCAAGGAGCAGAACCTTGGCTTTGCTGCACATTCCTGCTTCTGACCTGTAGCAAACACAGCTTTATATCAGTCCAAGCTTTCCAGCTCCTCCAAAAATCCCACAACTACTCATTCTCCCTTCTTGGGGTCTCTTTCCTCTTCCCAGAGAAGAAAACCAAGAGGAGCCCTCAGAGCTGGGTGGAACCCATCACTTTTTGGTTCAGAGCAGGATTTCCCAACGAGAGCCTCGTGCCCTCCTGCTGCCCCTCCTTCCCTGCCTGGGCAGATGGAAGGCAGCAGCTTTTTAATTATTAAAATTAGTGCATCCTTGAAATCATGTAGCCTGCTTTTGGCTCTGCAAATCACTGCTTTCGTGAGAGAGGAGCAGTAATAAAATTAACCGACAGAGAGGAATAAACAAGCGGCACAGATGTAAATATTATATAATCTGCATTTCCTAAAATATCCCTGGCTTGGCATCAGGAGTGGGATTCAGCAGAGAACCAAAGCAAGGATGCTGATGGAAAACAAACAATAATAGCAGGCAAATAGTAATTAATCATTCTTGGGATGGGGATGAATGTTTGCATGCAAACCTCCTGCCAAACCCTCGAGGTGTTTTGTTCCCCCTTGGTGCTGCTCAGGTGGGGAAACTGAGGCAGGAGGGAAGCCACCAGCTCTGGGCTTTTGCTGAAGGTGTTATTTCCAAAGTGAGCCTTTCCAGGTTTGGATTCCAGGTTTTTGGGTGGTCCCAAGTGATTTCAAACCAGCAGAGGTGGAGCCCAGCTCTGTTTGCTGCTGGGGAATCCCTTTGCTGCTGGAAAATATCCCATATTCCCTTTGGGAATCTCATGTTTGAATGGACAAACCAGTGCCAGCTCAGCTGCCCTGTCTGTGTCAGGTGGTGACTGCAGAGCACCAGCCCAGTCTGCCAGGGGCTGCTCTGCCCATTTATTGCATTTATCAGCACATTTATTGCATTTATCAGCACATTTATTGCATTTATCAGCACATTTATTGCATTATCCAGGGGTTGCTGCTCCCTGGGATTGCTCCTGGCCTGGGGAAGGGGCAGGATTGGATCTTGGCATCCCAAAAAACCCAGGGGACACCAGAAGTGACCTGCAGGGTCATGACTGGGTGACACCCACAGCTTTTAGGGCTCCCAGCTCCCCTTGGCTTTGCCTGGAAATCCTTGGCAGTGCTGGCTGAGAGGTGCCAGCCCCGGTGATGTCCCAGTTTGAGTCCCACTGAGGGACACACTGGATGTCCCCTCTGGTGAGTCACAGGCTCCTGCAGGGAGGGAGGAGTGACCCAGCCCCGTGGAAAGTCAATATTGCCTCGGAGTTTTCACCTCCCAAAGCCCCCAGAAGAACATTTATTTCCTTTTCAGTTTGGAAATGCTCCCAGCCTGGTGTTCCCTGCCAGGGCAGAAGCTGATGGGGCAATGCTGCTGCTTTCCCTCCTCCCACCCCTGTCCCTGCTCGAAAAAATGAAATAACACCTGGATGTGATGTTCCCTCTTGGAAAAAATGAAATAACACCTGGCTTTGGTGCTCCTCCTTTGGAAAATCTAGAATTACATCTGCCTGTGATGGTCCCCCTTTAGAAAAACTAGAATTGCACCTGGCTGTGATGATCCTGCTTGGAAAAAATGAAGTAACACCTGGCTGTGATGCTCTCCTCCCTGGAAAAGCTGGAATTGCACCTGGATGTGATGCTCCCCCTTTGGAAAAAGTGAAAAAACACCCTGTGTAATGTGATTGTGTAATGTAATGATTGTGATGCTCTTCCTTTGGAAAAACTGAAATAACACCTGGCTGTGATGCTCCGAAAAAATGAAATAACACCTGGCTTTGGTGCTCCTCCTTTGCAAAATCTGGAATTACACCTGGCTGTGATGCTCTCCCTTTAGAAAAACTAGAATTTCACCTGGCTGTGATGCTCCCCCTTGGAAAAACTGGAATTGCACCTGGTTTTGGTGCTCCCCCTCTGGGAAAAATGAAATAACACCTGGCTGTGATGCTCCCCCTTTGGAAAAACTGAAATAACACCTGGCTGTGGTGCTCCCCCTTTGGAAAAATGAAATAATACCTGACTGTGATGCTCCCCATTGGAAATCTGGGAATTGCACCTGGTTGTGATGTTCCCCCTTGGAAAAAATGAAATAACACCTGGCTGTGATGCTCCTCCTTTGGGAAAATGAAATAACACCTGGCTGTGATGCTCCTCCTCTGGAAAAATTGGAATTACACCTGCCAGTGATGCTCTTCCTTTAGAAAAACTAGAATTGCACATGGCTGTGATGCTCCTGCTTGGAAAAAAATGAAATAACACCTGGCTGTGATGCTCTCCCTTTAGAAAAACTGGAATTGCACCTGGCTGTGGTGCTCCCCCTTTGGAAAAAGAGAAATAACACCCTGTGTAATGTGACTGTGTAATGTAATGATTGTGATGTTTGTCCTTTGGAAAAACTGAAATAACACCTGGCTGTGATGCTCTCCCTTGGAAAAAATGAAATAACACCTGGCTGTGATGCTCTTCCTTTAGAAAAACTAGAATTGCACCTGGCTGTGATGCTCCTGCTTGGAAAAACTGGAATTATATCTGACTGTAATGCTCCCCCTTTGGAAAATCTGGAATTCCACCTGGCTTTGGTGCTCCCCCTCTGGGAAAAATGAAATAACACCTGGCTGTGATGCTCCTCCTTTGGGAAATCTGGAATTACACCTGGCTGTGATGTTCCTGCTTTGGGAAAATGGAAAAAACACCTGGCTCGATACTCCCCCTTGGAAAAACTGGAATTACACCTGGCTGTGATGCTCTCCTCCCTGGAAAAATTGGAATTGTACCTGGCTGTGATGCTACTCCTTTGGGAAAAATGAAATAACACCTGGCTGTGGTGCTCCTCCCTGGAAAATCTGGAATTACACCTGGCTGTGATGCTCTCCCCCTGGAAAATCGGGAATTACACCTGGCTGTGATGCTCTCCCCCTGGAAAATGTGGAATTTGCCCTGGCTGCCTGCGGGCAGGAGCAGGATCGATATCCCGGGAGAGCAGCCCCAGCCCTGCTGCGTGAGAGGGATTCGCGAGAGCCGGGATCAAAAGCGCTCCTTTAATCCGGGAGACAGCGGTCGATGGCAAATGAACCGAGCTGGGGGAGCAGGAAAGGGCTGGGGGGGATGAACTCATCCCTGCCCTGCAGCACAACCCCTGCTGCCTCCAGCCCCTCGCATATTTGGATTTTTTTTTTTTTTTCTGCTTTTCCATCATCTCCACGCTGCTGTTTGTGCTCCAGCAGCACCGGGGGCAGGGAGGGAGGTGGAAAAAGGTGATGTGGCACTGGGATGTGACCCCAGCCCCTCCCCAGCTCTTTTAATCTCTCTCACATCATTCACAAGGTAAATTCCGGGGTTATGGCACTGGGATGTAATCCCAGCCCCTCCACAGCTCTTTTTATCTCTCTCACATCGTTCTCAGGTAAATTCCGGGGCTGTGGCACTGGGATGTAACCCCAGCCCCTTCCCAGAGCTCTTTTAATCTCTCTCACACCATTCACAAGGTAAATTCGGGGCTGTGGCACTGGGATGTAATCCCAATCCCTCCCCAGTTATTTTTTTCCTCATTCACAAGGTAAATTCGGGGTTATGGCACTGGGATGTAATCCCAGCCCCTTCTCAGTTATTTTTTCCTCACTCACACCATTCTCAGGTAAATTCCGGGGTTGTGGCACTGGGATGTGACCCCAGCCCCTTTTTTCCTTTCCCACACCATTCTCAAGGTAAATTCAGGGCTGTGGCACTGGGATGTGACCCTAGCCCCTCCCAGAGCTGTTTTAATCTCTCTCACATGATTCACAAGGTAAATTCGGGGCTGTGGCACTGGGATGTAATCCCAATCCCTCCCCAGTTCTTTTTTTCGTCATTCACAAGGTAAATTCCAGGGTTATGGCATTGGGATGTGAAACCAGCCCCTCCCCAGTTCTTTTTTCCTCACCTACACCATTCACAAGGTAAATTCCAGGGCTGTGGCACTGGGATGTGACCCCAGCCCCTCCCAGAGCTCTTTTTTCCTCACTCACATCATTCTCAAGGTAAATTCGGGGCTGTCGCATTTGGATGTGACCGCAGCCCCTCCCCATCTCTTTTTTCCTCTCTCACATCATTTAACAAGGTAAATTCGGGGTTATGGCACTGGGATGTAATCCCAATCCCTCCCCAGTTCTTTTTTTCCTCATTCACAAGGTAAATTCTGGGTTATGGCACTGCGATGTGACCCCAGCCCCTCCCCAGTTCTTTTTTCCACGCTCACACCATTCTCAGGTAAATTCTGGGTTGTGGCACTGGTGGTGCCCAGGACCAGCTCGCACAGGTGACACCGGTGACACCAGAATTCCCAAAGTGCATCCCACACTGAGCATCCCTCCCACCCCACGGGCAATATCCCAGCACAGAATTGAAGCCTGGCAGTGTGGGAAGGATTTCAGTGTGCACATAAAACAGGGGAAGGGCCGTGCTCCCCCCAGGCACGAGCATCAGAGTAAAAGAACAAAGTACACGATTATAGACAGCAGAAAATCCTTTGCAAAATTGTTCCAATTGCCTTTGAAACTGCTGCCAGAGATGCTATTTCCCTTTGTGTTATTACTGTTTTGAAGGGGGGGAATGAAAGAAAAAAAATAAATCAGTATTCTCCCCAAAGCAGGTTGCTGCTGTACTTTTTGTAAATGCCTGCCGTCTCATCAGCACCACATTAAACCAACATTTCGGATTCAAACCAACGATGCTCGTGGATAAATGGAGCAGTAATGGCAGGAATTAGCAAGCAGGGCACAGGATTGAGGCAGCGATGATTTACGAGGCTCAGGCAGGAACAATCAAAGGCATCAGATCACTTCTTTGCTGCCCTGCGTGCACCTATTTGCATTTTATCCCTGACAGCTGGATTTTAAAGGGAACTTCTCGCCCGGCTGGCAAAGAGATGCTGCTCTTTTTAATTTCTTTTTCTTTCTTTTTTTTTTTTTTTTTTTTTTTAATTTTTAGGAAATGGGTGAGGGGATTGGAATTTCTCCCTGCACCAGGATTTTTTTGGGATCGCTCCTCCAAGGGGGGAAAGGGCTGGAGATGCCCCCAGGGTGGAGCAGAGGGAAGGAGCTGCTGGAAAAGGGAATCCCACAGCTCAGGGGATTCCTCGGAGTTATCCTGGGGGTTTTTCTGGGACAGCACAGAGAGCTGGGAAGGGAGAGAAACAGGAATGGGCTGGACTTAAATCCCCTTAAAACCCTACTGGGTGAAAATCATCACAGGGAGCTGCTGTGGGTGAACCCTTCTCCATGGAGTTTTGGGAAACTATTTTGATTTTTTTGGGGGAAAAATATATTTTTAGGAAGATTGTGAAGAGGGCTGTGTGACCTCAGTGCTGGTGGCTTTGGTGACAGGGAGAATTTCCTGGTCCCCACTGCTGGAATTGGGGTGGGGATGGGGGAGAAGGGTGGGAATTTGGGGGGTAAAAGCAGAGCCCCAGGGGCTGCTCCTGCAGCAGGATGGGCCCTGCAGCTCCTCACCTTTATTCATGGGGAAAAAGAAAAATGGTTAAAGAGAAATCCTGATTTCGGGTGGACAGGCAGGAATTTCTCAGCTTTCCTTCCAGATCTGAGGCTTTTTGAGTTCCATGGTTTTTCCCAGCCTTTGAAATGAGCCCTGACTGAGCTCAGCTCCTCACAAACCTCTCTGCTCCCGGGTTCATCAATAAGGGGGAAAATCTGTAGTGAGCACTTAGAGCTCTGCCCTGGCTGCTCAATGGCCTTTGTGAGAAAAATAAAATAAAATAAAATAAAATAAAATAAAATAAAATAAAATAAAATAAAGCAAAGCTTTCCCTTGGCAGACCCCACAGGAGCTCGGTCCTGGTGTGGTCCCACTGCTGCTGGAGGGACCCTCTGGGATAATTCTGATTTTGTCTCTGCCCTTGAAATCTGCCTCCTCCCTTATTTGCTTGACTCTTTTCCTATCCAAACTCTGCCTCTGCCCCTTGCCAGGCTCAGAAACGCTCCTGGGAGGACTCTCCAGCCCTGTCCTGGATCCAACACAACTTTCTCCTTCCCAGGAGGGACATGTGGCATGTCCAGGAGCAGGATTTGTCACCCTGTGGGGTGCAGGAGGGACTGGCTTTGTTTTACAGCCTCAAATTTCCTCCTCATGCAGGGGCAGCAGCCAATATTTGCTCTGCAGGCTCCCTCATGCTCCTGCATGCATTTCAGGCAGCCTGCACACAGGAGGGATGTCACTGCTGGTCCCGTTCTGTCCCTCTTCTACCTCATTTCACCACTTTGGAATTTAAACTAACAGGCAGAATTTGGGCATTTGGCTCTCCTGCTGCTGCAGGGGCTGAAACAAAGCCACAGCAAACAGCTCTGCTGCAGCCACGAGATGCAGAAAAGCAAAGGGAAGAAAGCAAATTGCCCAGGTGGGAATTTCTGTGCCTGGCACTGTGCCTTGGATGGGCAGGGATGGAGCTGAGGGGGGACAGGGGCTCTGCTCTCTGAACAAATGCTCCCATTTACACCAGCACTGCCATCCCCCCCAAAAAATGGGAGGAATTCAACATTCAAAATGTGGAGAGAGTTAAAAATATCCTTTGTTCCACTCCACAAAGTGAGGCAATCACCTTACACACTCATCTCTGGGATCCACCCTTATTTACAGGGAGATTCATCTGATCTGTGTTCTGCAGGAGATGGAAACAGCAGCATACAGGGGAAACTGCTGGAAAATTCCCTCCTGGCTCTCACATGCAGGAGCAGGAGCCAGGAGAGACCTTGAGCACCAAAGCACAACTTGAGGTGGGTGCTGGAGGAATTTCCCTGGGAGGATTGAGGATGGAGGGGCTGGAATGGCAGCCAGAAATTTATTCTGGAGGCTCCTGCAAAGTCAGACCATGACAACACCAATCTCAACTGGTGGGTTTCTGAGTGAAAGGGAAAAAAAATATAAAAAATTGCAGCTCCTCATCCCAGTGTGGAAACAAATGGAACTGGGACAGCAGGGAGAAAACAGAAGATGAGGGGGCACTGCTGGGTGGAACTGATGGGGTGGAAGGGGATTAAAACTCATCCCACCCCACCCCTGCCATGGCAGGGACACCTTTCACTGTCCCAGGGTGTTCCAAACCCCATCCAGCCTGGCCTTGGACACTGCAGGGATCCAGGGACAGCCTCAGCTGCCAGGTCTTATTTGGGATTTTTTTTTTTGGTTTTTTGTTTCCCCCTTTTCTGACACAAAGCATTGACAGCACAGGGGAGCCTGGTTCATTTGTGAGGGGAGCAGCAAATGGACACTGTGCTGTTTCTCTGGCTATTTAAACACCTTTTACAATCTGTTTTTATTACTGCTCAAGTGCCAAACTCTCCTTTCAGGTAGGTGCAGAGCTGGGTTTGCTGTCCTGGGTTTGCTCTTCTGGGTTTGCTGTTCCTGGTTTGCTGTTCTGGGTTTGCTGTTCCTGGTTTGTTGTTTTGGGTTTGCTTTTCTGGGTTTGCTGTTCTAGTTTTGCTGTTCCTGGTTTGCTGTTCTGGATTTGCTGTTCCTGGATTTGCTGTTCTGGGTTTGCTGTTCTGGGTTTGCTGTTCTGGGTTTGCTGTTCCTGGTTTGCTGTTCCTGGGTTTGCTGTTCCTGGTTTGCTGTTCTGGGTTTGCTGTTCTGGGTTTGCTGTTCCTGCTCCCTGGCTGTGCCAGGAGCATTTTGTGGCTCCCCCAGCACCAACATCAGCCCCACACCTCAATTTGGGTGAAAGAAAACCAGACTGGCTCCCAGAGGCTTTTCCCTGAAAACAGAAGGAAATCAAGAGCAGGCTCTGTCAGAACCACAAATGTTCCATCAATTCTTGCTTAACTTGCAAACCTTCCTCAGATAGAAAGTTTGCAATTATTACCTGGATCAAGACAGCTTAATTAAGCAATTAGGATGTGAAGCTAAGAGCCCTTGCAGTGCTTTAATTTCAGGACTGCTCGTGCGTGCAGCACAGTGATGCTTTGGGAAAAAGCAACATTTTTTTTTTTTCCTTTCCCTTCCCTCCAAACACCAGCACCATCAAATTAATGAGATGGGGCACATCCACAGGCCCTGGTGGGAGTTTGGCCTGGATCAGGATGCAGTAAATCACTGAATAAAGCCCAGGCAGCAGCTGGAGCCAAGGGCTCCTTGGAGAGCCCTCTGAAGGCAGGACGGCTCCTGCCAGTCCCTGCTGTGGCTTGCACAGGAGTAAACAAAGCAGGGAGGTGGCTCCAGGGAGGGATGTGCTGGGCAGGCTCCAAAATCTCTGCAAGCAGAGCTGCAGCTTCCCCCAGTGCTCCTCAGCCAGCTCCTGACAGGTCAGCATGGGGAGTCAGGAGTCCAGGATTTTTCCTGGATTTTTCCTGGATGTTTCCTGGATTTTTCCTGGATTTTTCCTGGATTTTTCCTGGATGTTTCCATCTCTCTGGACATTATTTTGGCAGCAGGAACAGCCCCTTCTCTCACAGGGAATGCTGCTGGGGGAGGGAATGGCACAGGAAAATCCCCCAGCACCTCCTTGGTGAGCGTGGACTCTCCATCTGTGACCACAGGGAAAAAAATGAATTTCAAAGGGGGTAAAAAATCCCCAACTCTGCCAGGTCTGTGAGGTGCTTAACGTCCCTGTGCAGTGACCTGGAAGCAGCAGAGTGTCCCCAGTGCTGCCACCCTGCCCTGCCCACCCCTGGGTTTGACAGCTCCTGGTGCTGGGCACAGCCTGGGGCTGAGCTCAGGGTGGAGCAGGGGAAGGACAGGGCTGAGTGTTTTTTGGTTTTTGGGTCATTTTGACTAAAATTTTGGTCTGAACCCAAAGTGTGGCTTATAATCAGGTGCGGTTTATATATGGACAAAGAAGGAAAAGTTGCTGTTTTAGTTTGGAGGACAGGTGTCTGCTGAGAAAGGCAGGAGCTTCTCTTTGAAATGGAGAATGTAAACCCCCTCCCTCCAAATTATTATCATTTTGAAATCAAGGGGCTTTCAGGCAAAGATATGGGAATAGGAATAACAGTTCTTTACTAGGGAAATTAAAATAGAAATACAGCACTACAAAGAACAAACCCCAAACCCTGACACAGTCAGAGTACAGCCTGACACCTGTCAGGCAGGGTGTTGGCAGCAGTCCCATCCCATGGTGGCTGCATCCTCCTGCAGTGACAGATGTGGCTCAGCTGGAGCAGTGCTCCTGTACAAGGTGCAGTTTCCCTCCGGAGCTCCAGTGGGGATGTGGAGAAATCCGGTTTTCCTCTGGAGTCCAGTGGAGAAAGGGGCTCCCTTAGTGTCCCAAAACCTCTGTTTTTATCTTGGTAAGAAATGTTGGGCTCTTCCCCCTGGCTGGAGCAACTCCCAATGGGATGCAGTAATTTTATCAGTGCCACAGTGGGACTCAATGGCCATGAGCAGAAAATGACTGGCTGGAGGAAGGATGGGTTGTGAAAAGATAAAGAACAATGCCCTGCCTGGTTTCAATGGATGCCCATTAGCAGAATATCTCCCACGGAGATCAGGATCACTGCCCCCACCCTCAACAGATGGTGATAGAACAGATACCTTTTATCACACTCTGTATTGTAACGTGTGGTTTATAATCGTGAAATTACTGTATTGTGCCAGCTCTGAGAATCTGGGTATTTCTCAGGATTTTCATCCATGAAATGTGGGTGCTCCTGCTTGGAGCCCAATCCTGGTGCTGTTTTCATTACCTGGTTGGGTTTTGGGCAATGAGAATCCTACTAAATACAATTCCAAGTTTCCATCCCAGAGTGCTGATTTAAACTTCTCCCTTTGGGGCTGTCCCTTTAAGGAAGCCTAAAATCATAATTAAAGACTGCAGGCACAAACCACAGCTTTTCCTTCATATCTTTGGGTAATTAAAATTTGTCAGTGGGGGAGGATTAGCACAGGTTTTACACGGGATTTCAATTTAAACTTCTTCTGATCCCTCAGAGTTTCTGCCTATTATTTTTTTTTTCAGCAAACTTTAATCTGACAAACTTTAATAGAGCTGCAAATGAGACCCAGGGAGGTCTGGCTCACTGCTGGTGTGTTGGGACAATCTGGGCTGGCTGGGATGAGCCAGAAATGCAGAAATGTGGGAAAGCTGATCCTGACTGGGATGAAAGCAGTGAAGACAAGGCTGAATTAGCTGAGGTTTCAAATCCAGACAAGGCTTCAAATCATGCTCAGTGCCTGCTCCAGACCTGAAGCAGGGCTGTGGAGGGGAGGAAAACAGCTGGACCATCAGAAAGCTGATGGATTTGGACAGGAAGAAGGTTTTATGCAGGCAAAAAAACCCTTCATAAAGAGGTTTTTAGTAGAAAAGTCAGGATTTGAGCTCCATCTCACTTGGGAACAGCCTCAGATCTTGTGCAGGGAAATTTGAGATAAAACACCCAGGTACCCATTGGAGACACAACAGCACAAACATTTATTTACCACTGAACATTCCAGCTGGAAATAAAACATCAGCTGTAATTTGTCCTGCAGAAAACACAGCAGTGATTTTTATTTTTATTTTTTTTTTCTCTTTTTCATTCCCTGCTCTTTCTACCCAGCCACAAAAAGTGGGTGGAAGTCAAAATTGCTGAGCCAAAATGTAATGGATGTACAGAAGGAGAGGAAATTCCAATTTACTGCAGAGCCCGTGGGTGGGGGCTGTGATTGCCCACAAGGAAATTGCCAGGGATGCAGATATTTTGCAGAGCTCCTTATTTACCTTCTCCTTTACTTTGCAAGTAAATAAGAGATTCAATAAGAGCTGGCAATTTTCTCACCCACAGCCTCTGAGCAGCTCTCTATTTTGGATGATGAGTAGTAATTCCAACGTTTCTCCTCAAAAAAAGCCCCTGTGTGCACACAAACCCTCCCAACCTTCCACACTTTATATTTTCCTAATGGAAAGGGTTTACTTTAGTAAGAAATTACCCTTCATTTATGGAAAAATAACATTTGATTACATAAAAAAAAAATATATCCCTGTTGAGGGGATGAGTGGTTTTGTGCTGCTGAAATGCCCCAGGTTTTTGGGGGGTGTTTTTGATATAAAATATAAAATTCAGATGGCATCAATGGGTTGGGAAGCTGTGGAGTATTCATCCCATTGGCATCTGCCTTCCTGAATGTCCTGGTTTGGAGGACAGGTGTCTGCTGAGAAAGGCAGGAACTTCTCTTTGAAATGGAGAATGTAAACCCCCTCCCTCCAAATTATTGTAATTTTGAAATTAAGGGGCTCTCAGGCAAAGATATGGGAATTTTTAGGGGAGTTTTTTGGAATTTGTGGGAATTTTTTGGAATTTGGGGGGGTTTGGGGGCTGGATCCTTGAATGCAGTGCTGGCAGATGAGCAAGTGAAGGTTGGAGCCAGCCTGGGCTGTGCAGAGGTGGCTCCATGGAAAAACTCACAGAGAACTCCTGGGAAGATGCCTCATATCCTGAATTAGCTCCCTGCAGCTTCAAAAAGAGGCCCTGAATAATGCAAATGGGGAAACGAGCACAGGACAATCTGGCTGTCACCCAGCTTATCCAAATATTGCTATTTTTGGGCTCTGTTTGAGTTTCTCTGCTCCTCAGAGGCACATCCCAAGTTCCTGGTGCTTTTGATCTGGGACACACTGAATAATTCCCTTTAAACAACAATAAAAGAGGAATTTTTTTTTCCCATGCTGCCACCATAGCAACCACTGATGTCATAAATTGGGGACATGACTTCATGGCAGCAGCTGAGCTCAGAGGAACCTCTGCTCCAGAGCAAATATCCTGCAGGGATTGGGAAATATGGAAAACTGAGGGAACAGCAGAGCTTTGCTTTCCATAAATTCCTTTTTTCTCTGCTGAGGGTGAATGTCCCTTCCAAGGCATCCCATGGGTTTTTAGGAAGAGAAAAGATTTGGAAAAATGTTTTGGCAGGTTCTGACCCATTCCCAGCTTGGGGAGCTGCAGAGCTGCACAAATGAGGAGATTGGAAATAATTCCAAAGGGATAAAGGAATTTTTTAAAGATTTTCTTGACAGCACTGGGTGGAAATCTGGGGTTGGACTCCCCAGAGAGGGGAAAAGCTGTCCTGTTCTATCAGGAGAGCAAAGGAGAAGACATTTGGGGGGGATTTAATCCATCTGAGGGAATGCAAACCACCACTGATGGTGCAGCAGGGAAATCTCTGTGGGGAGAGCTCCCTGCTCACCCCAGGATTGCTCTGGGATGGATGGGCCGAGCTCTTAGGAGGCATCCTGGACAAAAATCAAATGTACTGAGGCATTTCCAACGGAGCCTGGAGGCAATCTCTGTCTGCAGCCTCACCATCTGGCAGGAGGGGCTGGAATGCATTTCCATCAGAGGAATAAAGGCAAGGTGGGAGCTGGTTTTTCCTTCAGGCTCCTGCTTCAGGCTTTGCTTGAGCCCGTGTTGTCATTGCCTAAATCTGCAGAAAAAGCAAACCCAGAGGGGTCCTGGTCTCCCCACAGGCTGGGGAATTGGCCAAGGCTTGGGAAATCCAGTTATTCCCAACCTGGCTGCTCAAAGAGTCCTTTCTTCTGGTGTGTAATTCTAAAAAAATGACTCACTGGGGTTCACTCTCATCAATAATGGGGATCTGTGGGCAGGGAGCAAATCCCAGCATCCCAGTGCAGGTCCAGCACTGGGAAAGGGAGGAGCTGGGTGTTCAGGGTGGTTTTTAGTCCCCAGAAAAGCAGATCAGACAAGCCCTGCTCTCTGAAGCTGCTCCACGTCCACTCACATATTTCACACAATATTTTGCAGAGCAGAGCGGGCTGTGTCTGCTGGGATCTGATTTTCCTGCTCGTGCTGCTGCCTGCCAATAACAAATAGATCCATTTATAAAATCTCTGTCATTGTCACCAGGAAAGTTCCTGCAGGGCCACTGAGACGTGGGCCTTAGGCCAAGCTTTATTGCTCCCTTCATCATCCCCCCCTCCTCACATTTGGGTTGCCTGCACTGAATTTTCAAAGCCTATTATTCACACCAGCCTGGGGTTCCAGGGAACAGGATTCCAATAGTTTGCAAATATCATATTTGGAACAAAAGCCATTCCCCCTCTGCAGAAAAAAAAAATAAAGGGATGTGTGCTAGAGGCTTCAGCAGGCTCCTGCTGAGAGGCTGAAAAGGGATTTTGCTGCTCTGTGGGTTTTCCAGGTGGCAGTGACAGGCAGAGGAACCAGTGGAGATCCTGGAGGTGAGCACTGGATGCTCTGGTGACACCAGAGGGGTGAGAGGTCAAAAAATACCCAAAAAAAGCCTTCACAGGGCCCTAACATGCCTGTGAAACAGCCCAGAGGCTGGCCTGCAGTTATAAACATCAAAGAACACGTCTGTGGTTTGCCCTAAAGCCACAACTTCCCCAGGCTGGGACAGGGCTGGCTCCTGATGGAGATGCCCTGGGGACAGGGAAGGGAGAGGGACTGAGCATCCTCTTGCTCCTTCCTCCCTGCCACCAGCAGATTTATGGGGCAGAGAGCTCCAGGGCACAGCTCAGAGTGTGGCTTGTCCAGGGAATGACCAGAACAGCCAAAATTCCCCCAATTTCTCAGCCCCTGCTGCACACAGGAGGGGTTTTCCCTCTCAGCTCCTCTCCCTCAAACACAGATCTGCTGGAAGTTCCCCTTCTCAGCAGCTATTTCCATTCCCAGCCTTCCTCCTCCCTCCCTGGCCATGACAACATCTCAGCCTCCAAAGTGGGGCAAACAACGATTTCATATTTCCTCGTTGTCGTTGAGATTAAATATCCTTAAATAATAACCCCAGAAAGGCTTAGAGCAGCGCAGGGAATCCTCCAGAGGTCCCATTAATTCAGCACAGCCAAGAGACACAGGATTACAGGGTGGGTCAGGCTCTGCCCACAGCAAGGTGCAGGATTTATTTGTCCCAAAACAACAGGGTTTTTCTGAGCTGGTTTCACGTAGGAGCTTAAAATGAGGAGGACGTTAATCTGCTTTTCCGGTGCCTGCCTTTAATCAGAGCCTGTTGTAATTAATGTGCACGCTAATAACTGGGGAAATGCAGGGCAGGTTTAATGGGAAGAGTCTGCACAAATGGAATTTCTAGCAGGAAATGCAGTTTGAGGTGGTTTGGGGCTTTCTGAAGGGAAGGAGCTGCACTCCCCCAGCACCACAATGGGTCAGTTAAACTCTACCCGTGCAAAATTCCCCTGATGTGGGGAGTGAGGGATGCCAGAAAAAGGCAGGAGGGGAGAAGGGGCCTGGGTGGGTGTTTTACCCCTCCACAGCCCCCTTGGATGGAAAATCACCCCTGGAATAGGCTGGGAAGCAACATCAGGAGAGTGCAGGGCATGGGGAGAGCTCTGCTCTGCCATTAAATATTCCCTAGAGGTGGGGAAAAAAAAAAAAAAGTCTGGATGGAGAGAAATGCAGAAACTTGTTGAATTAACCCAGAGATTTAATGTCCAGTTGCTGTGGAGTTCAGAGGCATAAAAGATTATTGAGCTCGGAGATCCTTTGCCACAGGAACCAACAATTCCTGCTGCAAGGGGGCTATCAAGAACTGGAATTGTGTTTTATGGGGCTGATATACAGCTCCATAAAGGAGGGACAAGGTCTCTTTTTTCCTTCTTGGAGTAGTCAGTGAGTCAGGCTGCAAAGACACCATAAACTCAGCTTAGGATTCCAAAGCAGCAATGCCAAAGTCTCCATATTATTACTATTAATTATTCCTATTATGACATTAATTTCCAAGCCATCAATCTCCACACTATTTGGGTACTGTGACTTAAATTTAGCTCCAAATTAGCATACATTAGCTAAATTAATGTAACATACCATATGTGGCAAAAACGAACGCAACATAATGTGGAATAAATTACAATAATTTAACATTGACTCTCAGGGTTTGATGAGACTGTAAATCTTCTTTAAGGACAGAGATTAAAGCAAGAAACAGTAAAAAGTGAATTTGTTTTACGCAGGAACAGCCTTTGCAAAGGCTGTGTTTTGAAACACAGCTCATTTAGGGCGAGGTTTCATCCAATTTGCCATTTAATGGCATTGCTTTGCAATTACAGCGTTCCCTTTCACCCAGAGCACCTGCAGCACTTCCCCAAGAATAGAGCATGGATGTGTGCCTGGCAGAGCCAAGGAGCAGCAGAATCCATGGGATTTGGCAATGAGCTGGGATAAGCTCGGCCTAGCCCAGGCTCGGCCTGACTCTGGGTTCATCCATAAAATCCCCAGTGCTGCTGCCAGGGATGGAGCCTCCTCCTTCAGGCTCTGATCCAGCTCCTGCCTGGAAAATTAACCCACAAACACCAGAGGTTTGTGTCCAAAAAGGAGCCAGAGGAGTCCTTGTTGCTTTATTCCAATAAAGGGAGAGGCCATGGGGCATCCCCTGGAATCTCAGATTTTTGGAGGCCTCACCTCCCTTTTTATCCCAATTTCCCTCTCTCTTTCCCCATTGCTTGAGAGGTTCAGACATCCCAAACACTGATACCTGAGATTCCCCTCCAATGTAGAAACCTCCCCTTTAATTTTTAATTCTTATAGAATTCATGGTTTTCCCCCATAGCTTCTTTCATCTTCCAATACCCAGTTTAATTTCTCAGCAAACCTGCAGTTTGTTTATAAATACAAATCTCTTTTTCCCATTCATCACTCAGTGGAATCCATCCCATTGTTTCTTTTCTCTCTCAGTGCTGGTTTTATCCACCAGCAGCCTCACAACTCATTTGGAAATACAAATCCCTCATTCCTCTCACTGGGGATTGGGGCTGCTGGCCATTCCCATCCCAAGGAGGATACCAAAGCTTCTTCCCACCCTGTATTTTGTGTTTTGCTGGAGGAGACACCCAGCTTTAACAGAGAGGTGTTTTTATTTATTGCAATAATCACACTGAGATCCTGCTGGAACTCCCTGCTAGTGTGGCTCTTCCCATCCACTGGATCCCAGGGATCCCCACAGGAAAACTCTTCCCCCATTTTTTTATCCTTCAGAGTAGCACAGCCTATTCTGCCCCCATTCCCTTGTCCCTCAGAAGGACAGGAGGAACACAAGAAAACTTTTCCTCCATTCCCTTGTCCCTCAAAGGGACACAAAGAACACAAGAAAATTCTTCCCCCATTCCCTTATCCCTCAGAGCAGCACAGGGAAACTCTTCCCCATTTTCTCGTCCCTCAGAAGGACACGAGGAACACAAATAAAATTATTCCCCCATTCTCTTGTCCCTCAGAAGGACAGGAGGAACACAAGAAAATTCTTCCCCCATTTTCTTGTCCCCACTTTTCCCTTAAATGGATGCAAGGAATAAAGGGAAACTCTTCCCCCATTCTCTGGTCCCTCAAAGGGGTACAAGGAACACAGGGGAAACTTCTCTCATTTTCTTGTCCCTCAGAAGGACACAAGGAACACAGAGGAATTCTTTCCTCATGCCCTTGTCTCTCAGAAGGTCATGAGGAACACAAATAAAACTCTTCCCCCATTCCCTTGTCCCTCAGGACACAAAGAACACAAGAAAACTCTTCCCCCATTTTCTTATCCCTCATAGCAACACAGGGAAACTTTTCCTCATTTTCTTGTCCCTCAGAAGGACAGGAGGAACACAAATAAAGCTCTTCCCCCATTCTCTTGTCCCTCAGAGCAACACAGGGAAACTTTTCCCCATTTTCTTGTCCCTCAGAAGGACACAAGGAACACAAATAAAACTCTTTCCCCAGCCCCATCTCCAGCCCCTGGGCAGCTCTGTGTCCCTGCAGGAGGGAGGCACAGCAGGGACAGTGGGGACACTGCCCTTGGAAAATGCAGGAGCAGCTCTGTGGTGGGAGGAAATCCATTCCTCAGGATGATGGATGTCCTTTCCTGCTGCCTGCTGGAATTAAAACGCAGATCTGTGTCCCAGCTTGCTGAGGACACTCATTTACATGACAGGAACACAGATTCCAGCTCCTCCAGTTCTGCTGGGTTGCAGAGCTGCTCTGGGCTTTGGAGAGTTGTCCTTTTCCTTTAGGAATCCCATAAAACACCCCAAATCCCCCATGGCATGTGAGGGAACAGAGCAATGCCTCCCCCAGGGGAATTGGGGTGAGTTTGGGGGTGTCTGAGGGGATTTGTCCATCAGGGACAGCTCAGGGGTGTCAGGAAAATTAACCCACAAACACCAGAGGGTTGTGTCCAAAAAGGAGCCAGAGGAATCCTTTTTGCTTTATTCCAATAAAGGCAGAGGCCATGGGGCTCTCAGATTTTTGGAGGCCCCACCTCCCTTTTTATCCCAATTTCCCTCTCTCTTTCCCCATTGCTGAGGTACTTGAGAGGCTCAGACATCCCAAACACTGATACCTGACATTCCCCTCTGATGTACAACCTTCCCTTTTAATTTTTAATTCTTACAGAATTCACGGTTTTCCCCACTGCTTCTTTCATCTTCCAATATCCAGTTTAATTCATCACAAATCCACAGTTTGTTTGTAAACACAAATCTCTTTTTTTCCATTCATCACTCAGTGGAATCCATCCCATTGTTTCTTTGCTCTCTCAGTGCTGGTTTTATCCACCCACAGCTCGTTATTAAAGACAAATCCAACATTCCTCTCAGGAGTGACCCTGAGATCCTAAAGGATGTTTGTGGGGAAGATGAGAACCCTGAATCATCCTGAGAATCCAGAATTCCTGAGCCCCAGACACATCCCAGAGCCACCAGCAGCCCAATTCCTGCAAGGTCGGGGCAGATCCTCACCTAAAAAGTCTTTTGAGCCCAATCTGAGGGGCAAAACAATTAGGAAAGCTGGCTCCAAGTGTAGTGGAATAAGGAAAATAGATGAGGAAGGTGAAATTCCTGGCCATGAGCTGCTCTCCATCCCTGCATCCCTCCCTCTGTGTCCTGGGTCCTGCTGAGGAGCTCCCAGTGCAGGAATAAATCCCTAAAAAATCAGAATCCACACCATGCAGCAACATTCCCATGGAAATTGTCATTTTCCTACCCAAAAAAAGAGGAGAAAAGGGTTTTAAACCAGGCACAGGGATGATGGAAGCCTTGAGATCCACCCTCAGCAGGAAGGTGCTGATGGAGGGAAATTTTATTTTTCAATATTAAACCAATCTGGAAGTGACTCAGAATCCGGTGACAGTGGCTAATTGAATCAACCAGCTCCAAATCATTTCACCTTTGGAATAAGAAAATGCACTAGTGGGGAAAATCACAAATGAAATGTTCCAGGGCACCTGAAATCTGGTTTTGGGGTGTTTTTACATCCCATCCTCTGAGATGTTATGACACAAAAAAGTGAAAACACAGGGATTTTCTGAGCGATAAAAAAATTGAAATTTTGCTCACTCCTCGGCAGGCGTGAGCTCAGTGTTATGAAGGAGGTTTTAAAGCTGTGGAGAAGGTGATGAAAGAATATTAATGATATTCTTAGATGAGCAGTAAAATACTCTGATGCTGCTAATAAATTGTAGCTGCTCCCGTGGCCCTTGGGGTTTGGGATGGATCTGAGAGAGAATTTTGGCTGTGCTTTGCTGGAACGGGGTGGAGGAGAAAAGTTAAAATTGGGGACAGTGGCTGGGAGGGCAAAACCTGGGGTGATTCATCACCTTAGAACAAAGCAGGACGGCTGAAGGGACCATTAGAAACACAGCTAAAACCTCCAAATTATTCATCACTCCCCAGGCTGGGGCTGCTTTTCATCTTGCAAATAAGATGTCAGATCCCAGGAGCTTTAATGCAGTCCCTGCTTCCCCAATTTGGTGGCCCATCCATAACGATCTGCTGTTAAATACCCCCAATTCACAAATCCCTCCTTTTATTGGCTTCATTTAAACCATCCTGGCCAGCTTCTGTCGGCAGGAGCTATGACAGAGCCCTTCCACCGAGAGAATTGACTATAAAAGGTGCTAATAAAGGAATCAATCTAACATTATAGCACATATTTAGAATTAATTCTACCTATTCCCCCCCACCTTGAGCAAGAGATGGCACCTAATAACGGCAGGAATTATCTGGAAAGGTGCAGCCCTTGATTTAAAAACTGATGTGTGCCAGGGTAATGGGATTAAAAATGAATTGCCATTCCTAATGGTTTCCCACAGCATCCATCTCTCTGTCAGGGCTTCCCAAACAACACAGCCTGAAATTATCCTGCCTTGTTTTAAGACTCTTCCTAATGATCCTCGGAATGAATCTCTGCGATTTGGCAACGTCATTTTGGAGTTGAATGTCAGCTCTTTTTATTTTTTTTTTTGGTGTGTGGATGGCACACAAGGGTTTTTTCCACTTAGCAGTGGATAAAATAAACTGAATTATTGGAGTTTTGTTGCTCTGCCACCATGAGCACCCCAGCTTGGTGGGGTCTAATTTGGGAGATGATTTTTTGGTTTTTTCCCCTTGCTGAGGTGTGGGCTGGGTGCAGGTTCCTCAGCAGGCTGTGCCATTCCCGAATGGATATTCCCATTTTTTTCACACCTTGACAATCCTGTCCCCATTTAAGTGCAGCCCCTGTTCCTTTGGAGTGCTGCTGGCTGAGGCAGCACTTTCAAGCATTATTTTCCTTTTTTTCCCTCAAGCCCTAAAGTTTCCCATATCCCAAGGGAAATAAAAAAACCCAAGGATGCTTTGACATTCCCTGGCACATCTCTGGGATTTTTCATGGTGTTTTCATGGTGATTTCTGGGATTTTTCACCACCAGCACGGGGGCAGAGGCGCCTCAGCTCCCTGGCACAGACACCTCCCAGGAGGTGTGGAAGGAGAGACATCAAAAATAAACTTGGGGCTTTCCCTTTTTTTTTTTCTTTCCTTGCAGGGCACATCCTGCAGCTCAGGCTGTGGATGTGGGTGCATACAGAGGTGTCCCCAGTGTCCCCAACTCCAGCATTCCCAGTGCTGGGTGCAGCCTGGGAACTGGGATTCCTCCAATTCTCCATTTTTCCAGCACCATCCCTCTGGGTACCAGCGACATGAAAGGAGCTGCTTTCATTTTCCATCTTCTGAGGGGTTTATTAATAAACACTGTGGGTAAATATCCTCCATCCAATTACGACAAACACCTTGAAGGTACAGTGTCCTTTTAAACAAACATTAGATGCCTTATTAAATCCAAATTAAATGCTCACTGAGGGCCACTCCTTGACAAAAAGCTGTTTCCCAGAGTAATGAGCAGGTCACCTCACCCAGGGATTTGTGCCTGACCTTGGCTCCTGAGGGACAGCCCTGCAGAGAGCACCAAGAGCTGGGCTGATGAATGGCTCTGGCAAAACGCTCTTGACCTTAGGAGACACTCCAAAGTGATGAACACTTAATGATGAAAGGCTTCAGCAAAGGGTTTGTTTTAATTCCTGGCCAGAACGTGCAATTTTCAGGCTTTTTGCTCGGTGTGGGAGGGAAGGGATGGGGAGAGGAGGGGGAATGTTTGACTAGAAAATTGCTGAGAGGGTGTGGGGGGTGTGCAGGGCTTCCCTCAGCCCCCTGAAATTCAGGACAGGTGGGAGCACTGGGTTTGTCCTTGGGGTTTTTGGGGTGTCACTGCTAACACCTTCCTGGGCTCACAGCACCCTGCAGGCTTTTTGTTCTCCCAGCCCCACATCACCTCACCCCTCTGAGTTCTGCCCCAAAATTCCCAGTTCCAATCCCAATTCCCCCAAATTCCAGCAGGAGCCCCAGGGAGAGCCCAGCCCCTCCTCTGCCCTGGAGCCTTTGCTTTTCTCCCTTCTGGAGGCAATGAAAGTGTTGGTGTAGAAACATCATCACAGGGTGAGTATATCCATGTGCTTTTATTGCAGAGCTCTGGGATCAGGGGTACAAACCCAAATCTGACTGCACATGGATTCCAGAGGGTCAGGTTTTATACCCTTTCTGTTATATAATAATTATTAAACCCACATTGTTCTACTGTATACATTGATCTTATCCAAGCATGGATTCTTGTGATTTCCATCAGCTCCCTAAACATCCTTTCTCATGATTCTTGTCACCATTACATCGCTTCTCATGATTCTTATTACGATTAAACAATAATATATTCTATTTACCGAACAATTATTACATTTAACAATCACATTATTTATCACATGATGATTCCACAGGTGCAGTTTCACATGATCCAATAAAGACAAAACACAAAAATTCATCCCAGGCCTGGTTCCCTTTTCCAGCCCTACCAGGCCCAACCTTTCTTTGCACTCCTGAATCTGTTATGTACAACTCCCATGATTTTAGAAACATTTTTAACCCTGTGCTATCAAAAGTAATGAGAGGAATGATGGTGCCATCTGCTCCTGGGTTTGTCACCTGTTTTTGTCACACCCATCCCCTGGGCAGCACAGTTCAGTGCTTTTCCCTGGCACCCTCAGAAAAGTGGGAGAAGAAGTCTCGAGGTGCATCCCTGAAGGGATGGAGAGGATTTTTTTTTTTCCTGAGTTGGAGATCAGACAAACCCTGGGTCTGTGGACCCCAAAAATCAGTCAGTGTGGTGACCATAATGACATCACTGGGGTGGCCAGAAAAAGATGTGGAGATTTCACCATCCAAAATGAAAGGATGAACAAAAAAAAAAGTGAGCAAGGGGTAAAAGAAGGGAGGGGATGGCTTCAGGCTCCAGGATGTTGCTCTCTGAGGGCTGGCTGGGAGATCAGTAAAGGAGGATAAAAAAGGGAAAAAGAAATATTTGGCTGGAAAATTCACTTGGAAGCACAAATCAAAGCCTCCATGGAGCAAGGCTTGAGCAGAGCTGCAGGTCCCCACGGGGCCAGGCGTGGTGACAATGACAATTTGTGTGTCCTGAGCATTTTATACCGAAGGTGCCCCTCAGAAAATGAGACCAGAAATTCCCCCTGGGAATGCCAACCCTGCACTCCTGACCCTGGAGAGCCTCAGGCACTGGGAGTGGCACCTCAGGGACTGGTTGGTACTGGTGTGACCCTCTGAGCCACCAGAGCAGCTCTCCATCCCTCCCTCTGAGGACAGGGATTTTTCCCTGAGTGCAGAAGATGTATTGGTTCAATCTAAAGGCACAGCAAACACTCACAGGGCTCCAGAGGGATTCTGCTCTGCTTTTTTTTATTTTTTTCCTTTCCCACCAACTAATTACATTTAAACAAATTCTCACTCTTGAGCTTGTTGGGAAGTGTCAGCTCCTGTTTTTGTCATCTGGCCTCTCCCTGGCTGAGCTTGCCTGGCACCTCCATTAACCTTGCAGGGCATTTTGCTTATGAAACAGCTGAACAAATGAACAATGTGCCACTGGCCTGCAGTTCCAGTCCAGCTGCTCATTCACTGGCCTGTGGGCTGAGTTTTAAAGTGGCTCAGCCTCCACCCTGCAGGTTCTCAGCACAGGGAGAGCCCCAGAGATGCAGCACAGATAAAATCTGAGAGCCTCCATCCCTGTGCATGCTGATAAAATCAATCTGCACTTGCAGTGAGAGGCAGGACTGCACCTCCCCAAGGCACTGCTCTTTTGTGATGGGCAGAGTGAAGCTGCCAACTCTTCTGGGGACATTCCAAACTTCCATGAAGACCTTGACCACCTCAAAAGAGAGAACAGGAGGACAAGAGAGAAGGAAATGGCTCCAGAGTCACAGGAGACAGGCTGGAAGGACCTTGAACAATTTCTGAGCTCATTTCCCCACCCTCCAGGCAGGATCCGCTCTCCAAACCCTCTCCTGACAGAACTTTATCTGATCTCTCCCCCACAATTCCTCCTGCTGATATTTTAATCCCGTTATTTCTTGCCACAGGAGCGGTGAACTTGTAAAATAAAAACCACTGAAGGCTCTTCCTCTCTGTGGAAAACATGAACATCCAGAATTATCTTTGCTTTTACAGAGCTCTCACTGCTTTTTCCCCACTCCTTCCTAATCCTGCTGCTGCCTTGCATGCTCTTGGCTGGTTTTACATAAGGAGAGAGGGACACAAATGACAACCCCAAAAAAGGGGCTGAAGACCTGGAGGTCACCTAAAACTTCATTTCAGCTGCCAAAATTCTGCAGGAGCTGTGCTGGAGGCACAAGCCCTGCTGCTAACAGCTCCTGCCATTCCTGGTGGCCAAAAAAAAAAAAAAGGGAAATCTCCCAGGGAGAAGGAGCTGACTCCTGATTTTGTTCCTGCAGGTGGGAAACATTATCCCTGCCAGCTGGAGCTGGGCAGCATCGCTGCTGCATCCCAGGAGAGAGGATGGGGTTAAAGGAAGAGAAGGACAAAGCTGCAAAGTGGGAATTGCTGAGTGCAAGGCTGAGCTCAGCAGAGCCCTGACCCAGCCCTGGCCTGCCAGGGATGATCCCAAAACCTTTTCCCCACTGATTTCAGCCATCCAGGGGCAGTGCCTGCATGGAAGGACGAGCTGGAAGTGATCCACCCCAGCAGGAGCTCTGGCCAGAGCCCAGGGTTTTATGAATATCCCAGGCTGGGGGATGGGAAAGGAGGAACATTCCAGACCCTGCTGCCCCAGGGGCTCCTTGGGGGATGTTTGCAGGTGCCCTGCCTGTGCTTGGACATCTCTGGAAAATCCTTTTATCCTCCTGCACACTGCGAGGTGGGACACACAGGAAAGGGGAGTTTGTTGTTTGATTAATAATTTGTTTTTAATCCTGGCTGGAAGAGACACCAAACCCTGGGACAGCAAATAGCTCAGTCAGAGTGGAGGAGGGGAAAAATTCTGGTTTGGGGAGGTTGGGGATGATGACATCTGGGACATCACAGGGTGTCCTTTCTGGAGTTTTCATCCCCAAAACCTCTCAGTCCTGAGCAGTGACCGAGTTGGGCACCTGAGCCTTGTCCACAGCAAACATCACCCCCAGTTTGCTGGGAATTTGTTTTAGGGCAGCCAAGAACCTCCCTAAAAAAATCCTAAAAGCAAAACTACTCAAAAGGAGGAATTTGGGGATTATCCCACATTAACAACAGTGGAAAGTGCAATCACAGACCCCAAATTTTTATTTTTCAGTCTTTTTCTTTAACCTTTTCTTTTTCACAGGTGTTGGAGGGAGGGCTCTGCGCTGTCACAGATGACATCATTAATTTAGATTTCAGAAAGCCTCCAGGAAGATTTCTGCTGTCAGTTCTGCTCTTTTTTTTTTGAATTTATTTTGTTTTATTTTCGCTACTAGACAAGCCAAGGAGATTTAGGAAAGCCCCGAGGACATGGCAGGAGCACAGGCCCTGCAAGATGAAGAGTTTGGCAGCCAGCTTGGGATGGGTGAGCTCACGTGCCTCTCACACAGAGAGAATTCATCCCTGCTTTGTCTCCAGGGAGCAGAAATCAGCCTGGCACTGGGAACTGGAGCCATCCTCTGGGAAAAGTCACCCTCAGCCCACCAGCACTGGGGCAGCTTTGCTCCAGCACGGAGAATTCCATCTCCCACGGGGCTGCCCCATCCCTGGAAGTGCCCCCTGGGCTGGCTGGGGTTTGGGGAGTTCTGCTGCCAATCTGCACCAAAGAGAATTCAGGAATTCAGAATTTCAGGATCTTATGGGGCAGCAAACAGCTGGCTTGATTTTCATCCAGCTTCCCTGCCTGCTCACCCCAAATCCAGCTTTCCCTGATCCTTCCCTGCCTGCTCACCCCAAATCCAGCTTTCCCTGATCCCTCCTCTCACCCCAAATCAGGCTTTCCCTGATCCTTCCCCCTCTGCTGACCCCATATCCAGCTTTTCCTGATCCTTCCCTGCCTGCTCACCCCAAATCCAGCTTTCCCTGGTCCCTCTGCTCACCCCAAATCCAGCTTTCCCTGATCCTTCCCCCTCTGCTCACCCCATATTCAACTTTGCCTGATTCTTCCCTGTCTTCTTACCCCATATCCACCTTTCCCTGATCCTTCCCCCTCTGCTGACCCCAAATCCACCTTTCCCTGATCCCTCTGCTCACCCCAAATCCAGCTTTCCCTGATCCTTCCCTGTCTTCTCACCCCAAATCCAGCTTTCCCTCATCTTCACCTCTCTGCTCACCCCAAATCCAGCTTTCCCTCATCCTCCCATCTGCTCACCCCATATCCAACTTTCTCTGATCCTTCCCCCTCTGCTGACCCCAAATCCATCTTTCCCTGATCCCTCTGCTCACCCCATATCCACCTTTCCCTGATGTCTCTGCTCACCCCAAATCCAGCTTTCCCTGATCCTTCCCCCTCTGCTCACCCCATATCCAGCTTTCCTTGGTCTTTCCCTGCCTGCTCACCCCATACCCAACTTTCCCTGATCCTTCCCCTTCTGCTGACCCCAAATCCACCTTTCCCTGATCCTTCTCACCCCATGCCCAACTTTCCCTGATCCCTCTGCTCACCCCATACCCACCTTTCCCTGATCCTTCTCACCCCATACCCCCCTTTCCCTAATCCCTCCCTGTCTCCTCATCCACCCTTCAGCCCAGGCACTTTCCAGGTTTTTCTCTTCCTTCTGCACTGCCCCGAGGTGATTCAGCCCCTGGTCTTTATTCAGAGCCACTTTTGGCAGTGGCTGGGTTATTTATTTCCTCCTGTCCCCAAAGAATTGTCCCTCTGCTGTCTCCTCTGACAGGGTGAAGCCTTTTCCTCTGTGAAATAAAGGAGCCTCTTTTCCTGTCCTGGGAAAATAACGCTGATGGCACCAGGAAAAAGTGGCAGTAGATCAGATCAAGCCATAATACACAGAGCTTAAAATGGGCTGCAAGTCAGGGAAAAACTGCCAGAACTCGAGGAGCAATTGGACAAGGCTCTCAGGCATGGGGGATGATTTTTAGGGGGTCCTGTGCAGGGCCAGGAGTTGGAGTTGATGATCCTTGTGGGTCCCTTCCAGCTCAGAACAGTCCATGATTCTGAACAAAGCCAGGCTGGCTTCAAAACACCAACAAAACAGCAAATTGCATCACAGCTGTGTGTCCAGACCTGCCAGATCAGGGATTTCATTTTCAAACCAGGCACGAGTGAGGGGGGGAAGAGACTTCATGGGAAAAATGGGTGTGGTGGCTCTGTGGGATCTCAGGAAAATCTCACCAAAAAATCCCAGAAAAGCCCAAACTGAGCAGTGCTCCAGTACAAACCAGTTTGGTTCCACAAGAGCACGAATCATCCATCACCTGCTCCTCAGAGCATCAGCTCCTGTGAGCACCAGTACAGCCCAGAGGAAAAATATTGCCCAGTTTGATTCCTTCTCCTTTGGAATAACCCCATAGCTGGCTGCTGACACTGCTGCTAAGTGCTCTGGAAGGCAGCACTACTAAAAACAAAATAGAAAAGCCAGGAGAGAGACTGGGAGAAAAATGTGCAAGGAACAGTCTATTAATACCTGCCTGCACTGCCAGTGGCTTTAATCAGCACTAATAATCCCTCACTGTCAGCAGCATTTCCATTCACCCTCTCATTTTAAATAATTATTATAATAAAGATTCTATTACCAAATGCTGGAAACAGTGTCCTTGTCACTAAAACTGTGGCTGGTAATTGAGAAACAAACCAGCAGAGGATTTATCAAGCACACACCCCAAAGAAGGAGAGCATGAGGTGCCAGAACCCATGAGGGGTTTCATCCCACATCCTGCTGGGGCTGGGAATGCAGGGAAAGGCAGGTCTGGGAAGGGGAGACCTGAAGGGGCAGAAAATTCCAGGGAAATGAGGTTTGTGTCAATATTGTTCTTCTGGGATCAAACATCCAGCAGGAGGATTGGCCTTGGCTCCTGTGGAGGGAAAATCTCACACCCCCAGCAGCAGCCACATCCGAGTGGGTTTTGCATTGATTTTTATTTTTTTTTCCTCCTTTCATTCATTCATTCCATCATTCCTGGAACTACAGCCTGCTCTGGATTGGAACTGAGCTTAAAAATCCTCCAGTCCATGGGAGCACCTCCCACTATCCCAGGTCCCACCTTGGACACTGGGTCTGCAAATCCTCTTTGAGCAATCCTATAAACCCCAAAGAAATCCTACAAAATGTCCTTTTCTTTTGAAGCAGCTCCAAGGTTCCTGTGCTGGAATCTCCATCCCAGGACCAGACTCTAATTAAGCCATGCAGAAGAGAGGCTGTTATCTGGCCAGTCAATTAATCAATCCCCCAATTAGGCAGCCCATTGATGAGTGTGGAGGGAGCTGGGAAGGGCAGGATGAGCTGCACTGTTTGGGTCTCAGGATGTTGTTTTACCCAGGGAAGGGAATATTTCACAACCCTAAAACTGAAGGGGAAGGGGTGATTTGCCTCTCCCTCCATTCCAAGGAGCCTGGATGGAAAATGAATCCAATTAAATGCACAAAAATGCACTCTGACATGAGTGTAAATAATTAAAAACTAGAAAAAGATCGGAGGAGAGAGAGAGCAGTGGCTGAAATTTGCTCTCTACAGAAAACACTGGCACAGGTGCCCAGAGCAGCCCCTGGATCCCTGCAGTGTCCCAGGCCAGGCTGGACATTGGGGTTGGACACTGGGGACAGTGGGAGGTGTCACAGGTGACACCACTGGATGAGCTCTGAGCTCCCTTCCAACCCAAACCCTGCTGAGATTCTGTGAAAATCAAAATTTGCTCATCACAAATAACAACAGAGCCACATTTCCAACCAGTCCTACCAAAATCACTTCCCCTCACAGCACAACAACATCATCCCTACGTCAAGAAATTTCATTCCTCTCCTTTGGAACAGCTCTGGAGAGACAAAATTCCCTTCAAAAAGAGAAATAATGTGGGGGAAGAACCCACAAATCTCAGCTGAGTTCCTCTGCAGCCTCCCCACAAGCCCTGTGTGCTCTTTATGTGCCACCAGCTGCTTCTCTGCTGCCTTTTTACTGTCCTTGAAAGTGGAAGCTTCAAGCTTTGGGTTGAAATTTATTATTGATAATAAAATAAATAAGCAATCATTGCAAAAAGCCCTAAAACACTTTCATGCTTAATTTAAATGCACCGATATAACATTTGGAATAATCTCATGAATAGATGCAGGGACTAAGATCACCTAGAACAACATCAGCAAATTATCCAGTTGCCAGCACAACTTCCTGATAAGAAAAGGCAGCTCAGGACAATTTACCATTGTTTAACCAAATTTATTTATCTCCACATAATCACAGCACAGCCCTGGGGGAAGCAGTTGGGGGGGAAATAATTGGGAGTTGATTTATTTTGTATTTGTTGACTTGAAATTGGAAGAGAAAATAAAAAAGGTGGAATATTTTGCAGGGGAAAAAAAAAAATCCAGAATAATTAAATGTCTTTGGAGGAAAGCAGTTTATAGCTTCAAGGTGCCCACCTGGTTGGGGAGCCAATATTCCCATTCCCCCCAAATGGAAAAATCCATTCTTTTCTTCAATAAATCCATGGTTGCTGCTGAAAATCACCAATTTTTATGGGAAGGCTGTTTCCCTGTGAAAATGCCAACTCGATGTGGAAATAACAGAGCGAACCCTGCTAGCGAGGAGTTTGAAAAGGTTAAAGAAAATCTAAAAGATGTTTGGGAAACACAGGGAAAAAGAAAATGCCTCGTTCCAGAGGCGAGGCTGGAACACCTGGAGTTTGCAGGAGATGTGAACCTGTGGCAGGCTTGGCAGGAAAACAAAATATTTGGGGAGAAGAAGGGAAAATTTATCAGAATTTATCAGAGATTTGTGTGTTCCCACAAACATCGAGGTTTGGAGCTTTGGAATCCTTTGGTGTTCTGGCAGGATGGAAGGGGCCAGAGGCAAAGCCTCACCTGGGACTCCCAAATCCTGCACACACCGTGGGGTTCACCCAAATCTCTCAGGGACAGCCCTTGATCACTTCAGGGTTTTTTTTCCTAGACCCAGACTAACTTTAGGCTGAGCAAGGAGTCCCAGCAAGGTGGAAACAGGGAGAGAAAAGCAGAGGGAGATGAAAATATGACTGGAAATTTGGGATTAGAGTTTCTCCTCCCCTGTCCTTGCATCCAAGCTGGAGGTGATGCTGCCAAGAAAAACCAGGCAGGACAATCCCTGGGACGTCTGAGCTCTCCCAAACCCCTCCAGGATTCCCTAAATCCCCATGTGCACAGCCAAGAAGGACTCTGGGAGGAGCATTTTGCTTCCTACACCAAAATGAATCATCTTAAAACTCTACACTTCTTTTAAATCACGCTTGAACACCAAAATATTTGCTAGAGATTCCAACCCAGAGGGTTTTTTACCCAAAAATTCCTGACCTCCCCTCCATCCCACATCCCAGCTCAGGAGCAGAGGAATTCCCTCCAAGCTCCAACCTCCCTGGAGCATCACTCAGACCTGCCCTGAGGAGCTGTAAATATTTATTTTTCCCCTCATTTTGTGCCCCATTTAACACCTTCACACATCAGAGCAGGTCCTTCTGCAGGACCCAGTGGCTCGTAACGATTTACCGATACTCAATTGTGAGGACAAAAGACTCTGTAACAATTTAAATTTACAAAGTGAATGTTTATTCAACATGTGGGGTAACCCCTAATACACACTGCAAAATCACAGGTGAGCACAGAGTCTGTTTTTTATTTATTTTAAAAGGTTCAAACAAATACATATTCATAATACCAGCCCCTCCCATCCCTGCTTCCCATGGTAATTAGTTTTAATGGCAATTAAGCAGCGTGGTTGGCTTCTGGAATTAAGTCTGGGCTCGTTTTTGTGGGGAGGGGTCTCAAAAGGAGGAAGTAAGGTGAGTCTTCCTCTCCCTGACCTTTTCTATCAATGACAACACAAATGGCTTTGGGGCAGCTTCAGTTTTGCAAAGAATGAGTTTCTGGTTGCAATTGTTCGTGTTCTTTGGACCTACCTACCAGTTTCATCCTTTCCCATTGCAAGCACAGCTAAACAAACATAAATTGACAGGCAATCAATTATTTAAGTTTCAGGTAACAATCTCCAGCCCAGTTTCTTTTAACTTTTAACTAAAATCCTGATTTCTTTAAGATGAGTGTTTCAGTAGCCAACACAACCAGAGATGTCTTGGTGCTGCAGATTGTGCTGCTCTCACCTGCAGCTGGAGCAAGGAGCCAAATCCTCCCGAGGAGCCTCCACTCCACACATGAAAATTGAAATTTCCCAACTTTAGTTCGTCCTTTTGCAGGAATGGGAAGGAACATCTCATCGCCAGGCTGAAGTGGTAATTAAGGGTTTAATTTGCTGATGGCTTCTCACATTGCTGGGGACTGAATTATTCCACTGGATGGACCCAGGAGCGTTCCCAGTGTCCTGTGCCCCCCGGGAAAGGAGACATCAATTCCCCAGCACAGCCCTTGCAGCCAGGATTGCAGCATCCCCAGATGGAAATCTCATTACAGCTCCTTCCCTTGTCCCACATCAACACCAAATCCACAGGGAAACAGTTTCCTTGCCTTCTTTGCTTTAATTAAGAGTGGAACAACAATCTATTTAAATGAAGTTACAGCAGAGCTCTACTCCAGTGCTGGGCTCCACCTCTCCTCTGCACATTATTGACTGTGATAGCGCCAAAAAATAGGGGGAAAAAGGGGGAAAGGGATGTATTTGGTAGCAAACTGTGCCATCTGTCAGCCTGGCCACTTCTCCTGGAGGATGGGTGGCCATCAGGCCAGGCCAGCAGCTCCTCCTGCTCGTGCCCAGTTGGTGTTTGTGCTCCCCAGCCCATGCAGCACTCACAGATGGCCTGGCTCTTCAATATTTCATCAGCCTCTGCCACCACTGAAAATCCCCAAAGCAGCTTCATTTCTGCTTCCCTCAATCTACTGGAATGGAAAGTTTACCCAGAGTGATTTTTCAGCCAAGATGACTCAAGCCAGAGTCCTCAACTGAACTCACCTCAGTCTGCAGCAGCAGAGCCAGCCTGAGCTCTCTCCACCTTCAAACGGAGTTGGGATGAAAGGATTCTGCTCTCAGAGGGCTCAGCTGAGCTCAGCTCATCCCTGCCAGTGCCTGGCCACGGCCAGGGAGCTGCTGAAGCTCTGCCAAAAGCCCTCATGCCACAAATCCTTGTGCATCCCACAGCCCAGCAAGGACAGGAGTGGTGCAGGGAGGATCGGTGACCTCACTCCAAAGTGTCCTAGAGAGCCCCTGGAAAAGCAGCAGCCTCAGGGAAAACACATCCCTGCAGCTGCTGCCTGCCCCTCTGTCCTGAGCAAGAGGGAGAATATTTATCATTAACCACATGGAAATGAAAAGTAACTTTAATATCCAGGCTGGGTTTAGCCAAGGGAAGCTGGCACTGTGGAATCACAGCATCGTTTAGGTTGGGAAAGACCTCTGAACCACCAAACCACGTCACAAGAGCCACATCCATGGGATTTCTGAACCCTTCCAAGGATGGAATTCACTTCCCTGTGGATCCCAGGGATTGCAAGGTGCTCCTCACCCGGGGGGAATTCGTGGCTTTGGGCACACGGAAGCAAATTATCCATTTCCTCATTTCTCAATTCATTTTCACTCCTTTCTCCTGCTAATCCCTGGGCCTTTGGTTCAATTAGCACCCTCTCCACATGGGATGAGGAACAAGGCTCACAGCAGAGATTTAACCCTTCCCAAGGCAGAGAGGATGGAACAAAACCCCAGGCAAGGAAATCATCTCCCCTGGCTCTGGGGACACCTCCCTGCTCATGGCATCGCTGCAGAACTTCCAGCTGCCATTCCCTGCTCAAGGAACTCTGATTTTCCTACAGATTTGCTCCCCTACTCAGCTAACAGGAGCAATTACTTTTTGCTTTGTCAGATTTGTGTTGTGGCAAACAGAGGTTTTGATCCAGGAGCTGGGGAATCGCTGCACCATCCAGATTTTCCTGAGATGACTGGAAAAGAAAGGAATTTTTTTTTTTTTCCATGTATTTTGATCCTCACAGTTTAAGGTTCTGATAAATGGTAATTCAGTCACCCCTCATAACTCAATTTCCTGCAACAACTATCCCATATCTTGGGAAATAGGAAAAAGATTATCTGGGAAAACACAGTAATTCCTAGGGATGCTTGGATTCCTAAGGATGGATCCCCAGGGATCTCCTAGGGCACCCAAATCACCTAAACTTCAAATATAATTTATAGAAACCCTAAACTTCAGATGTAATTTATAGAAACCCTAAACTTCAGATGTAATTTATAGAAACCTTAAACTTCAGATGTAATTTGTAGAAACCCTAAACTTTAGATGTAATTTCTATAAATGTACCTAAACAACACCTTGTCTCTTCAGCTGGATGTTGAACTGAGCAGAGCCACAAACACAGCACAGAGCAGCAGAATTCCCTGTTTATTGCTGTTTATTTGTGTGTTTGCAAAGTCTCCCGTGCTGAAGTTCCCAAGGACATGAATTGGGATCCCCTGGGCAGGCTCAGCAATCCCCATTAGCATTCCAGAGCAGCTCCACTCATCACATTTTTTCCCTGGAATAATTATCCAGAATCTAGAACTGCTCAATGAGTGGTTGACATGGCCCAGGGAAAAAAAAAAAAAAAAATAAAAAATCCCCAGCTGGAGATGCAGCAGTGTGGCTGAATTTCTCCAGGCTCTGTTATAAACCCTCCATCAGACTTTCTAATGATGATCCCAGTGCTGGCTGGGTTTGCACTCCTGGAATATATTAATGTCAGCTGCTCTGCCCCATTCCAGGCATTAAAAGCCCTGCTGGATTTGAGCTGTAATCCTTGAAAAGTGTAATCCAAGCAGGACTGGTACATGTGTGCATAACTGGCCAAAAAACCAGATTAAAGCAGCAGCATCTGCCTGGGAGCAGCCTTTGGAATTCCTGTGCTGCTCAGTGCGAGGAAATGAAACCATGCACTGGTTTAATTTTCATTTCTAACGCAAATCCTCGTTTCTCATCTTCTCCCTGAGTTTTGGGGAGGATTACAGGGAAGGATTTGGGCTTTCTCCCTCTTCCCAGCACAGTTTCTCACTCACACTCCTGGGTTTGCTCTGCAGGGTGACACAGGGGACCCACACGAGCCCTGCTGTCCTGGAAGGGTGCAGGGAAATCCAGCAAAAATCAGGGATTGTTTGCTGGGTACTTCCAGATTACTCCCAGGTTTTGTGTTGGTAGCAAAGTCCTGGAAGGGTGCAGTGAAATCCAGCAAAAATCAGGAATAATTTGCTGGGCACTTCCAGATTGCTTCCACGTTTTGTGCCGTTAGGAAGGTCCTGGAAGGGTGCAGTGAAATCCAGCAGAAATCAGGGATAATTTGCTGGGCACTTCCAGATTTCTCCCAGGTTTTACCTTGGCAGGAAAGTTCTGGAAGGGTGCAGTGAAATCCAGCAAAAATAAGGGATTGTGTTGGCAGCAGGAAGGTCCTGGAAGGGTGCAGGAAAATCCAGCAGAAATCAGGAATAATTTGCTGGGCACTTTCAGACTGCTCCCAGGTTTTGTGTTGGCAGGAAAGTCCTGGAAGGGTGCAGTGAAATCCAGCAAAAATCAGGGATTTTTTCTGGGCACTTCCAGATTACTCCCAGGTTTTGTGTTGGCAGGAAAGTCCTGGAAGGGTGCAGTGAAATCCAGCAAAAATCAGGGATTGTTTGCTGGGCAATTCCACACTGCTCCCAGGTTTTGTGTTGGCAGCAAAGTCCTGGAAGGGTGCAAGGAAATCCAGCAAAAATCAGGGATTGTTTGCTGGGCACTTCCACACTGCTCCCAGGTTTTACATTGGCAGGAAAGTCCTGGAAGGGTGCAGTGAAATCCATCAAAAAATTAGGGATTGTTTGCTGGGCACTTCCACACTGCCCCAGGTTTTGTGCAGGCAGGAAAGTCCTGGAAGGGTGAAGTGAAATCCAGCAAAAATCAGGAATTGTTTGCTGGGCAATTCCACACTGCTCCCAGGTTTTGTACAGGCAGGAAGGTCGTGGAAGGGTGCAGTGAAATCCAGCAGAAATCAGGGATTGTGTTGGCAGCAGGAAGGTCCTGAAAGGCTGCAGTGAAATCCAGCAAAAATCAGGGATTGTTCGCTGGGCAGTTCCACACTGCTCCAAGGTTTTGTGCAGGCAGGAAGGTCCTGGAAGGGTGCAGTGAAATCCAGCAAAAATCAGGGATTGTTTGCTGGGCACTTCCACACTGCTCCCAGGTTTTGTGTTGGGCAAAGTCCTGGAAGGGTGCAGTGAAATCCAGCAAAAATCAGGGATTGTTTGCTGGGCACAGGTTTTGTGCTGGCAGCAGGAAGGTCCTGCAGGCTGCAGAACAGCTTTCAATTATCACGAGCCTCCTCCCTGGGAATGAAAATAGCATCACCCTGCCGTGCTGCCAGCCAGGACAGCTTCCCAAAGCTGAGCTTCCCTCTCCTGCGTGTCCTGCCTGCATCCAAAGCACCTTGGCTGCAGGGAAATGAGATGAGAGAGGACAAACTGCTGGAAGCAGGAGGAACAGGATGGATTTGGGCTTTCCAGAGCAGGTGCCAGCCCCTGATGGGGGAATTCACACACAGAATCCTTGGGGAGGTGGCAGGGGTTGTGTCCCTGCTCCAGGTTTGGCTTCTCCCAGCTCTGAGGAGCTCTGAGCTGTCCCCAACCCCATCCCCTGTCACCTTGCAGGACAAGGACCCCTTTGCACATCCTCATCACAATCCCTGCTTGTCTCTCCCCCTGCCCCTCCCTGCCACCCTCATTTGCAATTTTTGCCGTGTTTCTGCTCTGCCTCCCTGGCCCATAAATCACATCACCACGAGAGGCAAGCTGGGCTGACAGGAGACATCAGCAATAAGTCAGACAGGAGAGGAGATACCATGGCAGCAGCAAACAGGAGAGGGCTGCAATAATAGCATCTATTTTATTTATCTTGCCATCTCAAAGTTCTCACTGTCTGTGTCTCAGTGCTCTGTGCCAGGGGACAGGAGGGACAGCTGAAGGTAATGAGAGCTGACCTGAGATGTTGTGGAGGGCTTAAAAAAAAAAGACAACCGAGGAAAGAACCCAAAATATTCTCACTAACACAGTTCTGCTGCTGCTGCCTTGTTTTTCGTCCAAGAGCAGTGCTGGATGTGTCCCTCCTTTTGGGTTGTGGGGTTCCCTGTCACACCTGGTGCTGTTTGCACAGTTCTAGAGGGTGGGAAATGCCAGCACCAGCCTGGCCCTGGTTTTGGCAGGGAAGAACACCCACCCAAAATGCCATGGGGTTAGCAGCAGATCCTCCAGGCTCCCACAGCTTTCCTGGAAGGATGTTCCATGTGCTGACCTGGACATGCTCATCCTGCTCACTGCCCTTCCCCAGGCTGTGCTGCTGTTTTGGCAAAGTGGGACAGGACCTTCTAAATATAAACCTTTCCTAATGGCTGAGAGGGGAGAAGGAAAAAAACTCCTGGATCCATTTATCTTCACCAGGGAGCACCATGGGGATTTCATAATTAAACTGTGCACATCCAGTTGCTATGGAGCTTTTCCCAGTGCCTGTATCCCTCAGCCAGAGGAAAATGGGTCAGTGTAGCTCTGTGCAGCCACCAGGCCCCAGTTCTGGTTCCTCCCTTGCAGAACAGGCTCTGAGCTGGTGGTGCTGGTGGAGTTTTGCTGAGCCAGGACCTCCCAGGGGAATTTTGGAGCTCTCACCCTCACACCTGAACCATGGCCAAGTGTCCACCAGGTCACAGCAATGGCACGTTGGAAAATCCAGTTTAATTTTTCATTCCTTCAGCAGAGTCAGCCCCAACTTGAGAAAAAAAAAAAATAAATAGGAGAAAAAACCTCAGCCTTGTGAAGAACCCAGAGCAGGCTGGTGCTGTTTCTGTCTTTCCTTTTGTAGCCATAAAATTCCAATTTTAGCCAGGGATGTTCTTCCTGCAGGTTGCCTGTCCCTACTCACCTTAATTTTCTGTGAAAAGCACTCAGAGCTCTGCCCCTGTGAGAGATCCTTTGGGACACCTGGCATGGCAAATAAAACACACCCAATCCAACCCCTCAGACTGCTTTGGGAGATACATTTTGTGCATTTCTTGGTCACCTTTAACGAGGTTGAAGTAAAAGGTCAGAGCAGCTGCGTCCTCCGTGGATCCCAAAGAGGAAAAGACAGCAGAGCAGCTGTCCTCAAGGTGGGCTTGACCTTATCAGATGGAGGAAATGTAGGAAAAAATTCAAAAAACCCACATTGCTGGTGCAATTAGGCAGCTGCTCTGAGCCTGGGACTGTGACAATTCCTGCACAGCCAGCATGGGATGTGGGCTGGAGCAACATCCCCCCAAAAAGCAGCAGGGTGTGTGCATAGATTATGGATTTAATGAAAATCTGTGAAAATCTCCCAGCCCACCATTTGGAGCAGCCAGAGGGAGAACTGTTTACTATTATTATTATAATTATTATTATTATTATGCTCATATGCAAGAACTTTGAGATCTTCTCACTTTTAATCAGTCAAACTCCTGGAGATGATTTGTGCTTTGCTGCCTCAATAAGAAAAGTTGGTAAAAAATTAATCCTGCTTAAATTCACTGCCTTCACCTCCTCCTGGGCATGGCCACCAAGATGGGCAAGAGTTATTCCCATTATCCCTGGTTTGGGTTGGAAAGAACCGTAAAAATCATCTGGGTCCCTGTAAGGACACCTCCTGTGATTTTTCCTGCTGTCACCCATAAAAAACCCAAGGACACCGAGGGATTTCTGCTCACAAACACCCAAAGCTCCTGGCCAAGGTGCTGATTTATCAGCCTCGTTATTCCACCAGAACTAATTGCATCAAAACACAACAAAGTGTGATAACAGCGAGGGTCCAGGAGGGAAATTTCTGTAAAAATAACATTTATGGGAACCATTCCACCAGGAACGCTGGGTTCCATAGGCCAGGAAAACCCAGCTCAGCATGGAAATGTCCAGAAGCTGGGAAATCCTGGGAGCTGGAACAGAGAGAACCCCCAGAGCCACCCCTCCAAGATGGGGATTTCAGGGGAAATCCAAATAATTCCCAATTCCCAGCTCCCACTCTGGACTGTGCAGGGTCTCACCCCTTCCTGAGCCAAATGCAAAGACCTTGAATGAGTTTAATTAACTCAGAGCTGGCACTGTCCCACAGCTCCTGCACATCAGCCTGGCCATCAGTGCAGCAATTAGGGCAGCAGTTAATTGCTCTCTGTTTTATCCTGTTGTTTTTTCCAAAAAAGAGTTGCACACCCCACACACCCCAGGATGGAGCTGGGAACTGAACCCAGCTTGGAATATTTGGAGGGTTATCAAAGCCTTGGTGTTCCTGAACTGCAGGGAAAGAGGAATTACTGAATTTTGATGTAAAAAACTAATACTGCAGCAGAAAAAAACGATAAAAACCAATCCCATTCTTTGATATTTCTAAACAAAAGGATGGTCCCAGAGGTGAGTTGCTGCCCTGTCAGAGAGAGGAAAAGCATATTGTGCATTTCTGAGATTTTTCCAGCGCCGTTCTGTGCTCCTGAGCTCGTACCTTGTACGTTTATTTATCCACGGGTGACTTAATGAGCTGTTCTGTTGTCTCCAGTGGCAGGGAGATGAATCAGCACTCTCTGCACACATACAAGGGCTCTGGCAGGACCAGCTCCTCCAAAACTCACATTCCCAACCTTCCAAAAGAACCCTGGCTGTGTTTGCCCTGACCTGGAGCTCCCAGTGCTGCGTTTTTCCAACATGGCTTTGATAACTCAACCAGGGAGGTTAAATGCAAAGGCAATGTTTAAAGGGTAAAGGAATCCCTGGGATTGATCCCATTCCCAGAAAGGATTCAATTCCCAGGATAAAGAAATTCCTGGGATTGATCCCATTGCCAGGATTGATCCCATTGCCAGGACTGATCCCATTCCCAGGATAAAGAAATTCCTAGGATTGATCCCATTCCCAGTAATGATTCCATTCCCAGTAATGATCCCATCCCCAGGATTGATCCCATTCCCACGATAAAGAAATCCCCTGGAATGATCCCATTCCCATGAAGGATTCCATCCCCAGGATTGATCCCATTCCCAGTAATGATCCCATCCCCAGTAATGATCCCATTCCCAGGATAAAGAAATTCCTAGGATTGATCCCATCCCCAGGAATGATCCCATTCCCAATAATGATCCCATCCCCAGGATTGATCCCATTCCCAGGATAAAGAAATCCCCTGGAATTATCCCATTCCCAGTAATGATCCCATTACCATGAAGGATTCCATCCCCAGGATTGATCCCATCCCCAGGATAAAGAAATCCCCAGGACTGATCCCATTCCCAGGATTGATCCCATTCCCAGTATTGATCCCATCCCCAGTAATGATCCCATTCCAGGACTGATCCCATTCCAGGACTGATCCCATTCCCAGCAATGATCCCATTCCCAGGATTGATCCCATTCCAGGACTGATCCCATTCCCAGGATTGATCCCATTCCCAGGATTGATCCATCCCCAGGACTGATCCCATTCCCAGTAATGATCCCATCCCCAGGATTGATCCCATTCCCAATAATGATCCCATCCCCAGAATTGATCCCATTCCCAGGATAAAGAAATCCCCTGGAATTATCCCATTCCCAGTAATGATCCCATTCCCATGAAGGATTCCATCCGCAGGATTGATCCCATTCCCAGGATAAAGAAATCCCCAGGACTGATCCCATCCCCTGGAATGATCCCATTCCCAGGATTGATCCCATTCCCAGTATTGATCCCATCCCCAGTAATGATCCCATTCCAGGACTGATCCCATTCCCAGTAATGATCCCATTCCCAGTATTGATCCCATTCCCAGGATTGATCCCATTCCAGGACTGATCCCATTCCCAGTAATGATCCCATTCCCAGTAATGATCCCATTCCAGGATTGATCCCATTCCCATGAAGGATTCCATCCCCAGCAATGATCCCATTCCCAGTATTGATCCCATCCCCAGATTGATCCCATTCCCAGGATTGATCCCATTCCCAGGAAGGATGGGCTCACCCAGGGCAGCTCAAGCTCCTCTCTCTCTCTCCTGGGGGAGCCACCATAAATCACCTGGAGTTTGTGTTGCTCCAACTGGTCGGGCACAGGAGGCAAAAAGAGCTGATGAGAAGGATTTCTGTGATAAACTGGTTTTATTCCTGCCTCTGGTGGTTATCCCCAGTCCTGCACAAATCCCAAATCCTGTGGGATTGCTCTCACATTCCTGTCCCAGCCAGCTGTCCTCTGAGAGGACCTGAAGTGATTTATCCAACCCCCTTTTAACAAACCCACAGCAGCACCTGCAGATCTGGGGGTTTGCTGGGGACACCACCAGGACCTGGGCAAGAGGCAGCCTGGGGACATGGGAGCTCTGAGAGGTGTGGATCTGCCCCGAATCAGGATCTGAGATATCCTCAGCAGTGTCAGTGCAGCTGCTGTGGAGGGACCCTGGTTTATACATTGATTTTTGCTGATTTTTTTTCCACCAGCAGAACCTCTCCTTTGCTGTTTTATACTCCAAACCCATCCGATCATGTTCAAATCAACACAAGACTGAATTCCAAAGTTTTGCACATTTTTTTTTTCCCCTCCCAGTGTCTGGCTTCATTTCCCATCAATGTTTTCACACCACATTGCCAGCATTGTATTGTGAAGCCAACGCCCGGCGGTGCCAGCCAGATGTCTGCATTCCAGCACTTCCAGCTCCTCCTGGCTGCTGGAAAAGCTCTGCTGGAAATGTGGAACGTGGAGCATGGAGCAGGTGCTGGTGCCCAGGGGAGGATGCAGGATGAGCCTTTCATTTGGGCAGGATTATTTTTTTTTTTCCCCCCTCTGGCAGATGGGGAGTGGGCTGCAGCATTCATTATTTGATTGCCACCTATTCCTGGCAGCCTCAGCATCTTCTGCTCCACCAGGAGCCGTTTGGGGTGGGTTGGATGTGTGAGTGGGAAGTTTTATCAGGTGGTTGTTTTTTTTTTTTTTTCCCCTCAGTGATTATGCAAGCTGCAGGGTTGGGCTGTAGCTCTGTCCTGCAGGGTTGGAGGGCTGTGCCACCCCCCAGCAGTGGCTCTTGGTGACCTTCTGACAAAATTTTGTTTTGAGGGCTTGGAGTCTCTCTTGTTTTTTGGTTTTTGTTTTTTTTATCTATGAGAAATGATGGATGAGTGAGGAAAACCTGACTGCTCCTGCTGCCCACTGAATTCTGCTTCAAACAGCTTTTCCTCAACCCTTCCGGAGTTCCACCCATTGCCAGAGTAAAAGGGAAATACCCTGAGAGTGTGGATATCCCAAAGGTGTGGGGAGCAGCCACACTCCAGCACAGCAGTGAATTCAGTGGGATTGAGCCTTTCCAGCCTGGCTGTCTCCCACATTCCCAATCCCACATTCCCAAGCCCTTCTGCTCCACTGAGCTGATGGGATTTGCCCAGGACCAGCAGTCAGAGCAAACTTCCCCCTCCACCTGCTGCTGTTGTTGCCTCCACAGCAGGGACAATTTGATTTCTTGGAGATTTTTTTAATTTCCCAGTGGTTTCCCCAGTGCTGAACTCATTACTGACCACATTTCCAGTTGTTCTGCCCTGATGGTGACACGCCCTGACCCAAGGATAAAACCAAAAAAAAGAGGGGAAAGAAGAAAGGATGGAAGTGCAAGTGTGATGTTAACTCCAAAATCCCATTTTCCTGGCTTTTCCTGGGAGATCAGCACCTGCAAACGTGACTCTGCTTGTCTGAGACCACCTGTGATATCTGCATGCAGGGAGGAAAATTTGGGATTTCCAAAAAGCATCTGGGACCTCCCAGCTGTGCCTGTGAGGGGCTGCGTGGCCAGAGTGAGGGGATGGATTTCCTGGAGTGAGGAGGGAAGAATCTCCCAGATCTGAGATGGATCTCCCAGAACTGAAATGGATTTCCCAGATCTGAGATGGATTTCCCAGATCTGAGATGGATTTCCCAGATCTGAGGTGGATTTCCAAGATTTGAGATGGATTTCCCAGAACTGAAATGGATTTCCCAGAACTGAGATGGATTTCCCAGATTTGAGATGGATCCTCCAGATTTGAGATGGATTTCCCAGATTTAAGATGGATCTCCCAGAACTGAACTGGATTTCCCAGATTTGAGATGGATTTCCCAGAACTGAAATTAATCTCCCAGATCTGAGATGCATTTCCCAGATTTGAGATGGATTTCCCAGAACTGAGATGGATTTCCCAGATCTGAGATGGATTTCCCAGAATTGAAATGGATTTCCCAGAGCAGATCCTTTGCTGCTCAAAGTCCCACCCCAGGACACCCTAAAGCAGAGCCAGCACAGGCTTGTAAAGGCTCCAGGAGTTTTATTCCAGTTCATAAAAGAAAAATGGGATTTTTTTATCCCTCCACATAGCACAGCAACACTCATAAAGCAGGGGAAACCCTCTGCACTGGAGTTTGAAAGATGTTTTCAGAGAGGTTACAGGGTCTGAAGAGAGGTTACCTGCCTAAAACATGAAATGTAGGGCAAAGGCTCCACAGAACTGTTGGGGCATTTTTATTTTTTATAAAAAGCAAAGGGATAACATGACCACATGCTCTGTA
Source organism: Catharus ustulatus (assembly GCF_009819885.2). NCBI lineage: Eukaryota > Metazoa > Chordata > Aves > Passeriformes > Turdidae > Catharus > Catharus ustulatus. The sequence goes on along the minus strand of NC_046241.1, from coordinate 8,397,192 downwards.
AGACAGAGTGAACAAAGAGACACCAAATCATTAAACTTATTAAATACTGTAAGACAACAGAGATTAATTGCAGCACTTAATTAGAATTGCTCTCATCTCCCCCTCCATCCCTGTTTCCCTTCCCTGCTTTGTCCACATGTGTTTGCAGGGAGCATCCTTCAGGGAGGAGGGAGGTGTGAGATCTGCCAGTGTTTATTTTAGCAGCTCCTTTTTTAGGGCTCTGCTGTGAACATGCTCCTCCTGTTGCTATGGGATGAAGTGCTCTGAGTTCCTGGGGTTTGGGCTTTTCTCCCTTCCACGAGGCAGTTCTTGTGTTTTTGGAGTTCTTGTGGAGTTTCCCTTCATTAGGGGAGGAGGAATTAATGACCCACCACACTTTGATGCTCCCCTGGAGTTTTCATGGCTGGACAGGGCTAAGGAGAAATCTCTGGGCTGGAAGATGATTTGCTGATTTTTCCCACCAGCAGAACCAATCCTTTGCTGTTTTACACCCCAAACCCACTTGGTCATGTTCAGAGCAATGCAAGACTGAAATCCAAAATTTTACACATTTTTTTTCCTCTTCTCAGTACTTGTCTTGATTTTTCATCAATGTTTTCATACAACACTGCCAACCTCCCAACCCAAAGCACTCCAGGACTCCACGAACCCAAACCCAACCCACATCAGGAGTTTCTGGGGTGCTCCAGGTGGGTGGCAGAGCCCCCCCACAAATCCTGCCTGCCAACCCCAGCATTCCCACTTCATTTATTATTCAAATACAATTATTATTGAAACAAACTCAAATAAAAGAGCTCTGGTGGCCCCTCTCTCCCTTTCAGCAGAGCATTTCAGCTCCTCACACACTCCATCAGGCACCACCACCCCCAGGACAAATTTCCTGCTGACCCTTTGCTTGTCCTGCCGCAGGTTTTCTGCCATCTGCTGCATCTGCACGGGGCTGGAACATTTTCCAGCTCTTTATCCCAGCCCTGGGAGTGCCTGGGGAGGGGGTCCCAGCCCCTGGGGGCAGCAGTGGTGCTGGAAGGAGCAGGGTGGGAACATCTGGCAGCATCTCTCGTTATGGTAACACACTAATGAGGGCTGGTAATTAAATGGCTGAGAGGGTTTGGGGGATTTTTTTGGCCTGTGCAAAAATCCCCTCTGGTTTATTGGGTTTTCCAGGTGTTGTGGTTGGGATGTGGGCACGGAGCCCTGCTGGTTTGCAGGGATTCACCCTGCTCTGCACAGCCAGGGCTGGGCTGGGGATGCAGGAAACGTCTGCAGAGACATCCCAAACATGCCCCAAACATCTGAAACATCCAAAACACATCCCAAACACACCCCAAACACACCCCAAACATCTGAAACATCCAAAACACATCCCAAACACACCACAAACACACCCCAAACACACCACAAACATCTGCAAACATCCAAAATGTGCCACAAACACACCTCAAACATGCCATAAACATCAGAAAACATCCCAAACACATCCCAAACATGCCCCAAACATCTGAAACATCCAAAACACACCCCAAACACACCACAAACACATCCCAAACACATCCCAAACACACCACAAACATCTGCAAACATCCCAAACACACCACAAACATCGGAAAACATCCAAAACACACCACAAACATCTGCAAACATCCAAAACGTGCCACAAACACACCCCAAACACACCACAAACATCAGAAAACATCCCAAACACACCCCAAACATCCCCCAAACACCTGCAAACATCCCAAACACGTCATAAACACCAGTAAACACAACCCAAACACACCCCAAACACACCACAAACACCTGCAAACATCCCAAAGACCCCAAAACCACTCCAAACACCTGCAAACACACCCCCAAACACCCCAATTCTCACACCAAACACCTGCAAAGATCCCAAACACACCCCAAACATCTGCAAACATCTGCACCTGGGCGGTGCCACACACTGGGGGCTGCTCAGCAGATCCCCCTGTGTTCACAAATTCCATCCTGGGCACTCTGTTTTTATACAGTTTTTCTGGCCTGGGGCAAAACTCCCTTTGTTTCTGCCGTGGATTCTCGTATTCATGTTGTTTCCTTTCTCCACCATGGACTGGACAAAATCAGTCCCTTTTTTTAGTTTGTTTTTTCCTTCCCTCTTTTTTTTTTTTTTTTTTTTTTTTTGAGTTTAATTTAACAGCTTTGCTTCCAAAGCAGCGTGGGAATCCAGATGACATGTTCAATGCAGATCAGCTCCTGGCTTTACAACATCCCAGAGAACAGCACTGTGTTGGCACAAGCGCTGAGAACAAAAACCCGGCTCAGGCTGCGGCTCCTGGGGCTGTCACAGCTCTGCCACACCCCAGAACCATTTCTCCCGTGCTGGTTACACAACAGACTCCTGACAGACGTGGAGTTCTCCTTCCTGGCTGTTCTTCAGGAGGAAGAAGTCGTTTGGTATGGATGGTACAATTCCTCCAAAGCCATCTTCCCCTGGAACTTGCTGTAATAGATAAGGTTTCCTAGATACCAAGGTTCCTTAAGAATTTGGTCACTCTCCTAAGACTTTGGAAGATAATTGGTTAGAAATTAGTCTGTGTAACTGGTCAGTTCAGCTTTAGAACTTCTCACTTAGATTGGATGCTGTTCTTTGTATAAACTTTTATTGGTTGTAGTTTGAATCCTCCCTGAACCTATAAATATGATTCTGAGAGAATCCTGCTTGATCAACCTTGGCATGAAATAAAGATTCTTGTGGAACTCGTCAAGTAAGGCCTCTGGTCTTTCTCTGCTGGTTAAATGTGAGCTTTCTGAGAGACAGCTAAAATAAATACCACCAGGGACCAAAGAGAAAGTCACAGATTGGGGTGAATTAAAGCCCTGAGGGCTGGTGCCTGCTCTGCTGCATCCCTCCTTCATCCTCATGGATGTGATGGGAATGTGGCTTTGCAGCACATCCCTCCATCCCTCTCCAGGTCAGCAGAGCCACTGCTGCTCCAATTTTTGGAACAGCTCACCCCTGGGCTCACTCACCTCCACCACAATAAATCCGGCTGTGGACCCATCTGTGCTTCACAAAACCCAAATTTCCTCCTGTGTTTGTGGCTGCCCTGCTCCAGCTCCCAGTTTGTGTGATCCACTGAGTATAATCCATGCCCAGCTGGCTTTTATTTATTCCTGATGGTCCTGAAGTGTGTCTCAGGACCTGTCAGCAGGCAGGAGCACATCCAAGGTAAATTCATTTAAAGAGGGATGTGTACATTTGTTTTTACAGTGCTGTAAAAGTGGAGTTATTAGGAAATCAGCCTCTAATTGCCCTCTTAATGAGTCTGACTCCTCTGCACTCATTCAGAGTCATCTCTATTGTGTCAGGTATGAAAAGAGCAGCCTCATTGACATGGTTTATGGCTTTATTAAAACCTGGGGTTTCAAATAAATAATGAGCAGCTCCTCAGTTATATTTCCCCAGTGAAGGAAATGTGTGTGTTGGTGTGGGTCCAAGGCCATTTGTAAACACAAAGTATTAAAAGGCTCAACAATTCTCAAAAAAAGTTTTAATTGGAAACTCAACAAATTGCTCTGCGAGTTCTTAATGCTTCAATATGGAGCTCCCCGATAATGAGGAGCTAATTAAGGGGCCAGGATTCAGTTTTTTATGATAACTGTCTCCATATGGGCTCAGCACTCGCTGCTTGCAGGACTAATGAAGGTCAGGGAAGTGGCAGCAAAGGAAGAAAAGGAAATTTTTAGCTCTCAGAGTTGTGATGATGCTAAACAGCAGCCAGGGTTTGTGCCTGGCTTCTGGGGCAGCTGTGGAGTGATTTAATTCCTGGGACGGGCTGGGGGCATTTCACTGCTGTGGGAAATGAATTTCACAGCCCAGAGCTGCATTTCACAGCCCAAGGATGGATTTTACAGCCCACAGTTGCATTTCACAACCCAAGGATGGATTTCACACCCCTGAGTTGCATTTCAGGACCCAGAGCTGGCCAGGATCCCCAGGATGGTTTGGATTGGAAGGGACCTTAGAGAGCATCTCATCCCACACCTCCCAGGGTGTTCCAAGCCCTGTCCAACCTGGCCTTGGACACTTCCAGGGATGCAGGGGCACCCACAGATTCCCTGGGCACCTGTGCTAGGGCTTCTCCACCCTCACATCAAAAATTTCTCCCAAATATCTCATGTAATCATCTCTTATTTCAGCTTGAGCCGTTCCCCCTCATCTTGCCATTCATAAAAATTCCCTTTCCATCAAATCTGTGGAGCTGGGACTCACCTGGTGGGGCTGGGAGCAGATTGGATTCTGCAGATTCTCAAGCCCAGAGCTTCCCAAGGAACAATGGCAAATATTACCAACCCATTACCAAACACACAACTGTGCTCAGAGATGTTCCTCTGGAGCAGCTCACTGACTCCCAGGCCTAAATTTGGACCAACAAGCCTCGTGCATCAAATAATTAAGTCACAGGCTATAGAAAGCAATCCTCTGGGACGTTCTTGTCTTTGAGTGGCTCATCCACTTCCAATCTAATCCATACCATTAAGTGCACGGCCATATGGCGTCCATTTATAGAATATTGCACTACAGGCAAGCAGGACAAAGGTACAGCCCTCAAAGCACTTCTCTCATCTCATTAACTTTGGGTACATGTTACACAGGAGCTGCTCGGGCTCTGCTGTGTTCAAGGACATTCTGTGCTCTGGAGCCTTTGTCTTAAATGAATTGCACTCGGAAAATTAGAATCTAAATGTAGCCGTGCCCTAAAGCAAACAGCATTATTTTGCCTTTCTGTAATTCGATTTATTTTTGCAGATCGATGTTTTGAAGCAGGTGTGTTCTTTTGTCCTCCTGTCTAAGGGCTGTTGGTGGGGCAGGGGCCTGGGTGGGCTGTGCAGGGTTCAGTGCTGCCCACACCTGTGCTGTGCTCTGCTCAAAAGTTCTCCCCAAAACGGGACACTTTGGCTGGGACAAACTCTGGCAACACCTGCAGAGGTCTTGCTATAAAATGTGAGTCCCATTTTGCTGTGGTGTGAAGTTTGGGGTCCCATTTCCCTTTGGTGTGAGGTTTGGGGCCTCATCTCTCTTTGTGTGAGGTTTTGGGTCCCATCTCTCTCACTCTGTGAGATTTGGGGCCCCATCTCTCTCTCTCTCTCTGTGTAAGATTTGGGGTCTCATCTCTCTCTGTATGGGGTTTTGGGTCTCATCTCTCTCTCTCTGTGAGCTTTGGGGTCCCATCTCTCTCCCTGTGGGATTTGAGATCCCATCTCTGTCTGTGTGAGGTTTGGGATCTCATCTCTCTTTCTGCTGTGGGATTTGGGGTCCCATCTCTCTCTGTGTGAGATTTGAGGTCTCATGTCTCTCTGTGTGAGATTTGGGGCCCCATCTCTCTCTCTCTGTAAGATTTGGGGTCCCATCTCTCTCACTGTGGGATTTGGGTCCCCCATCTCTTTCTGCTGTGAGATTTGGGGTCCCATCTCTATCTCTGTGTGAGATTTGGGGTCCCATCTCTCTCTGTGTGAGGTTTTGGGTCTCATCTCTCTCTGCTGTGATTTTTGGGGTCTCATCTCTCTTTTAAGTCTTAGAGAGGAACCCCTCCTCATCTTGTAGGATGGAGGACACAAGGCCTGGCTGCTGGGACAATAAACCACCCCAAAACCCATCCAGCACGGGGTACAGCCAGCTTCCCACCCACTTCTCCACCCTGATGCCCTGGAGGAGCTGGGCAGGAGCAGCTGCAGTGCAAATCCCAGCCCTGGTGCCATCCTCAGCCTCTGTGCCATGGTTGCAGCACCCCTGGATCCAGGTGTAACCCTGCAAGAACAGCGTGCTGCCCTGCAAGGAGTCTGCACTGAAGGAATGCATTAATTAAACAGGAATGGCTGCAGGTGCCTTTCTGCTTTCTGGCTGAGCAGATTCCTGCTGCGCATCGAGGATCAATACTGCTGCCAATTACACAACGGGGTCCCAGCCCCCCTTTTGGAGCTTCTTGGAGGGAAAACCGCTGCTAAATACAAAGTTCTCCACCAAGCTGGCAGTGCAGAGAGCTGGAATTACAGAGTGCAGCAGAGGAATGAGTCCTCAGAGAGCTGTCCCCATTCTGCACGGCTCCAGCCAGAGCAGCAGTGCTGACACAGGGCAGCTCAGCCCCTGGAACATCTTCAGGGGAGGGAGGATTGCTCGGTGCTTGTGGCTTGATCCAGCTCTGAGAAACCACATTACACTGTGTTGTTGTTTTGCTTTTCCCTCCTCCTGTGGAAGAGCCCAGCAGGGAGCTGCTGCAAAGGCTGAGAGGTTGAAATCCATTTGTGCAGCTGGCGGCAAACAGCGATTGCTGATTTTCAATTTCCTGACCTTGGTGCTCCCTGCTCCTTCCCAGGGCCCTAAACCATCCATCTGCTGAGCCCAAAGGCTGAGCCTCGTTGGGCCACTTGCCTGAAAAGCTGGCATTCCTGGTGGTGGGGAAAGGGGCAGCAAAGCCCTGATGCCACCCCAGCGAGCTCTTTGCAGCTGGCACAGGGACCAAGCCCCAGCTGGCCCTGAGATCCAGCTCAGGGGTCCCTGGATGGGTGGCAAAGGTGCTGTCCCTTCACCCAGAGCTGGCTGCAGTGGGAATTGCTGGATATTGTTCTTTTAGGGGTACAGGGGAGAGATGAAACCCCACATCTCACAGCAGAGAGAGATGGGACCTCAAATATCACAGCAGAGAGAGATGAGACCCCAAAATCTCAAAGGGAGAGACATGAGACTCCAAATATCACACTAGAGAGAGATGAGACACCAAATCTCACAGAAAAGAGACATGAGACCCCAAATCTCACATCTGAGGGAAATGGGACCTCACATCTCACTCCAGAGGGAGAGGGAAGCCCAAATCTCACTCCAGAGATAGATGGGACCCCAAATCTCACAGTAGAGAGAGATGAGACCCCAAGTCTCATTCCAGAGAGAGATGGGACCCCACGTCTCACACAGAGAGAGATGGGACCCCAAATCTCACCCCAGACCTAGATGGGACCCCAAATCTCACAGCAAAGAGAGATGGGACCCCAAATCTCACAGCAAAGAGAGATGAGACCCCAAATCTCACCCCAGACCCAGATGGGACCCCAAATCTCACAGCAGAGGGAGATGAGAGCCCACATCTCAGCCCAGGTGAGCATCCTGTGAGGGATGCCTTTGGCAGAGCCAGAGGGCTGATGATGCTGGTGCCAGCTCAGCAGTGACAGTCACTCTTCAGAACAAGTCAAATAAAGGAGGATTTTACCTGCACAAGCCTGTAGCACACTCAGGGTGGGGAGAACTCCAAGAACCCAAGAAGGAACGGGATCCAGCTGCCCTCAGGGCCCAAAGCAGTGTCTGCAGCTCCAGTAAAGGTGACAGAAATGAGATTTCCTCCTGTTGTGGCACCAACACCAGAGACTGCCAGTACCTGAGGGGTTGGCTGGACCCTGCCCACAGCGGGAGCAGCCACAGGATTTTATCTCCTGCTCCAGATGAAAATGGGAAGGGAATCCCCACAGATCAACCCTCCACCCTCCCAGCCCCAGCTACACATCATGGAATATTCCCTGGAAGGAAACTCAGGATGGCTGCTCAGCATTTACCCCCCAAAATTCCTGCTCTCCCTCCCCTGCACTCCCTCACTCACACAGAGAAGACAACAAACAAAGCAGGGAAGTCTCCTAATAGTTTTATTGTTCCTTAGATAACTGTGGATAGTACAAAGTTTTCCTCTTAAAAAAAAAATTAATTACCTTCACACTTCCATAAACAAAGCTTCCCATGGGAATCTGCTGCCACAGAATCTCCACAGAAGCGATTTCCAACCACCATAATGCTATGCAGATAGTATAACAGTAAGAGAATATTCCTGTAATTATCAACATGAACTTGGTTACCTGTGTATAAGGGTGAACACTGACCTTTTTTTATTTTTTTTTTGCCTTTTTAGAAACGAAAAAACCATCATTTATTAAATCCAAACTACATCATTGCATTTACAACATTCATTGCATAAACTGGACATACAAAGTTTTGCCACCTCTGGTAAATAACAGACATACATTATACAATATAGTTGCTGAATACATAAGTTCAAACAATATGGGTACAACAACTTGTTCATAATACATACTTAAACCATCGTGTTTAATAAGTTACTAAGACACAGATCCATGAGCTACTTCGGGTCTCAGCACAGTTAATCTAAGTGACAAGAACACAGTTGAGAGAGACAGTAGCTGCGATGGAAGGCAAAGAAAACTAACCTGTGATAGGTCTTGTTGAGACAGCCAGAGCTCCTCACGGGTCAGCTTTTCCTGCTTTTCCTCCTTTTTTTCCTTTCCACACATCCATCACAGCTGCCCGTGGCGCCGGGGGAATGTCCATGCAAGCCACACACGGAGGAGAGCGAGGCTCCCGAGGGTGAACTTCCAACAGTCATTGCCTTACTGCTTGAGGATGTTCTCTAGGTTTGCTATCGGAACAGAAACAAAACAAAACCCCAAACTGAAGTGGTTCTCTGAGTGCAGTTCCAGCTGCAAGTACACGGTTACTCGTGAGTATATAACACAGGGCCAGACTTCTAGAAATGTAGAGGTAATGCTGATCTGTCAGGTTTATGCTGAATAATCCTCCATGACGTTGGTCTTAATTTTGGCAGCTGTTTATACGTTTACTTATTTAAAGTATGTTTCCTTATTAGCGTTTTTTAAATTAGTTTCTCCCTTTTTTTTTTCCTTTTTATTATTCATACTTTTTTTAAACTTTCACATTTATATATTTGTTTGTTTGTTTGTTTGTTTTTTCCCCCTCAAACCCAAGTTTCCAACCAAAGCCGGGCTACAACTCGTCGGAGCGGATGACGTGGAAGAGGGTGACGTTGTACAGGATTTGATGCCCGTTGTTCCAGGCGTACAGAGCCCGATCCTTGGGGTTGTAGTCCAACATGGAGATGTGGGAGTACTTGTTCTGGAAGGGGATGTCGATGTACTCGTAGGTGGAGGCGTTGGTCTGGTAGGCGTAGTGCACCTTGGTGCCGCCCGAGTAGCCGTTGGTGACGTAGAGCGTGCCGCAGATGATGAAGGCTTCTCCAGCGCTGCGTTTGGGGTAGCTGGTGTTCCAGGTCTGCAGGCTCTGCAGCGTGTTGGGGTCCAGCTTGCTGATGACGATGTTGCCGGCATTCTGGTTGGTGGCGTAGACGGCCCAGAGCCCGTTCTCGTCCACCATGAGGTCGATGTCCGAGTGGCCGCCCCAGGCGTAGTGGTACATGTTGTTGTAGCCGGCGTAGTCCAGGCTGCGCGTCTTGAGGATGGTCTCCGTTTTCAAGTCGAACCTGATGATGATGTGGCTTTGGTATTTGTTGAAGTAGATGGAGCCGTTGTAGACGACCTGGCCCGTGCCCGACCACGGGTGGGGGAGGCGGTGCGAGGTGAAGTTGTCGGTGTTCATGAAATCCGCCATGGATTTGTACTCGCGCACGAAGCGGTTGTTGTGGTAGCTGTCCATGTACCAAACCTGCGCCACACAAACACAGAAGTGTGATATATGCTATGTTATCATTCATGTTTGTGTGATATAAAATGGTTGTATGAAATAACGAAATGAAAAATAAGGGAACTTTTAGCCACAGCCAGGAGAAAGGTTGATTCACCAGATTCCAGCGCCCATGAATAAAAACCTTGATTAACATGTTAACAGACCTAGGGCAGACCTGAAACTGCATAAGGACCAATCAGGAGAAGATCAGAGATAAGGACATGTCAAGTACCACCAGTCAGGACAGCCAAAAAGCCCCTGGGAGAACCACATATCAATGCCAGTTCCCATAAATCCAATCATGTCCCCCAGGAAAAATTACATTCCAAAACCTCGGTTACCATAAGTGAAAATCAACCCTCCCAAGGAAAATCACACCTCAATATGGAGCAAACCCAACCCTCATCAGGATTCATGGGTGGGCAGGAAGAACCTTTGTCCTGGGCAGCACCAAGATCTAAATATGAGAGTCCACAGCAGAAACAAAAAGGACTCGCCCCAGGACAGAAAAACTGTACAAAAATGGGTTCCCCAGGATGGAATTTGTGAACACAGGGGGATCTGGTGTGACAGAGGCCAGATCGTCATGGAGTGTTCACCCAGCTCTGATCCCGGGCTTGGTGTTGTCCTTTCCATTTGTGGCTTCCCAAGACTGTATTTTCGGTCACAAAAATAAAAAAATTGTTGTTTTACTATTTTAATTCATCTTAATGCATTTATTATCTATAACAGAGGGGTCAGGAAGCACCTCGGGAACTGGGCTGGGACAGAAATCTGCAGCCAGCAATTGTGGAATCATCATAAAATGGTTTGGAATGAAGCTTAAAACTCTTGATCACCTTTAGAACTGGACTGGGAGAGAAATCTGTAGTCAGGGATCATGATATCATAAAAAAATGGTTTGGAATGGAGCTTAAAACTCTTGATCACCATGAGAACTGGGGCTGGGTGAGAAATCCACAGCCAGGGATTGTGAAATCATCGCAAAATGGTTTGGAATATAGGTTAAAACTCTTGATCACCTCTAGAACTGCACTGGGAGAGAAATGCACAGCCTGGGATCATGATATCATCAAAAAATGGTTTGGAATGGAGCTTAAAACTCTTGATCACCTTGAGAATTGGGCTGAGAGAGAAATCCACAGCCAGGGATCGTGGAACTGCCATAAAATGGTTTGGAAAGGAGCGTGAGATTCATCCCTGCCAAGGCCACCTTCCACCAGACCAGGCTGCTCCAAATCCCGTCCAACCTGGCCTTGAATCCAGCCTGCATCTGTCACCTACATCCAGAAACAACCCCAACTTCTGCACCCCCAAATCAGCCAAGAAATCCAGGGAGCAGCAAAGCTTTCCCTGGGGGACAACCTAAGCTGTCTCTTGGTTTAAGTGCTCCCCAGGGAGTGCTGGTGGCTGGCACCACCCTCCCTTCCCGAGGGCAATTAGCAGCTTTTCCCTGGCTAAACCCAGCATTTTTCTGTCTCTGCTGCTTTTGTTTCCCGCGGTAGCACTCAGTAAATTACAGCAGCTGCTGTGCACAACTCCATTAATTTGGAATGCGGGAGCGAGGGATGCAATCACTCATTGTCAGGCAAATTCGGGCAAAAAGTCCATATTGGTTTAAAAACCATACTCTGCTGCATCAAAAGCTTAAAGCGAGGCTGCTGAAATAGAAGAGGCAAAGACATCTAAATCTTGCTCTGGGTAGATTGGGGAGAGATTTTAGATCATCATTTAAGTGCCAGTTCACTGGGGACACTGTCTAGACTCCTTAAAAAAAAAAAAAAAAAAGAAAGCTTTTGTTATATGAAACCAATTCCGAGGCAAATGACCAAGCTGTGCAGTTAATATCCACAAGAAATATCCAGCCAGCCACTGACATTCTGGATGCAGTTGCTGCCTGAAAATGAGAGAGCTGCTTTCTGTAAGAGCCATTTAGGAAGGAGAAAAGGTAAATTTAGGGAGGAGAAAAAGTAAATTTAGGAAGGAGAAAAGGTAAATTTAGGAAGGAGAAAAGGTAAATTTAGCAAGAGGGAAGCCTTTAAGGCTGCAGATTTGGGTGATGTATTGCAGATTTCTTCTGCAAAGCCCTTGCAAAATCTGACAGCTCTGTGTCTGGAGTGTGATCATCAGTCTTTGAGAAGGGCAGCCCAACATTTGGCTGCTGCCTTTGGGAAGTCAATTGGGGTTTCCAAAAACTTTGCAGGCAATTTCAGCCTCGCAGCTTTACCTCCCTGGAAAGGCTACAGAGGTGAGGAAAATGGATCTGACCCTCAGCCCCCGACCTTGGGGGGCTTGGGGGAGGCTGCAAGGAGAGCACCCAGAGCTGGAAATGAAACTTCAGCTGAACCAGTTGGGGAAATCACAGGGGAAAAAATATCCAAAACATGACTCTGTCTTTGCTGCTCCCCGTTCATTATCTGGTATTAAAAATTCACCATGCAAATGTGTTGTGCTCAGTTTTTAAAGCTCAGTTTTTAAAGCCCAGCAGTGTCACCACGCAGGGGTGACATAGCATCCCAAGCTCTGGAAAAGCACAGATTGATGGATGAACAATGAATTTGGTCCCAAAATCACAGCAGCTGGCTCTGAGCAACCTCCTCCTGTCCAATCCCAGCTCTCAGCATCCCACAGGGCTCACAAATCTGCCCCAGCTGTGTCCCATGGTTTCATGACATGAACAAATGATCACCAAACACCAAACACCTCCTGGGGCTCGGGGACAGGGGCTGGGGATGATAAACTGCTCATCTCTGCCCGTCCTCACTCTGCTGAGCAGCCAGTGAAGTTCACTCGTGTTCCTAATAAAATTCCCAGCAGGTTTTATATATTAAATACACAGAGAGGCTTGGGAAGCTCCAGCTCCAGTTTGCAACCTACTTGTACAACAAAAACACACTGCAGAAAAAGGCATGGCTAAAAAAAATTACCAAAAAATAGCAGTTTGAGACAAAACTCTCTGAAGACATGGGAGGGTCTTTAGCATCTGAACCACCAGCTTCAGCTGAAAGTTATCTTAGTGCCAAGGGAAGCAGCAAACACAGCCTGAAGGGGACAGTTCCATCCCCTCTCTTGAGCAAAACGAGATGTGATGTGGGTAAAACCTTCCCATCTCACCTCCAAGCTGGGTTTTATTTGGGCTGGAGGTGAAATTTTGCTTAATAACTGCAAAATGTGGAGGTGTTGAATTGGGGAACCAGTGCCAAGCACTTGGCTGCTGGAGGGAAAGAGCCCAACAACTCAAATCACCTTCAAAGAAACCACCCAGGGGTGACTTCTCCGGAGCATCCCTTGTCCTCTCTTGGCTACAGAGCTGATCCAGGGCACAGATCCCAAAATAGGTGCCCTGATGCAGCCCTTGTGGTGCCTTTATCCTGGGAAGGATGCTGCATGCAGGAGGGAATTACAGGCAGCCAAGCTTTGTGCTTTTCGTTTTGTTTTGCTGCCTGCAAATCCTCGGCAAACACTCGAGATATTTTCCATTCCATCAGTCATGGGGAGCCAGGATTGATTTTCAGCCAGTTATTGGCCTCCTACCTCCTTGGGATCAAAATTGAATGGTCTGAATGAAAAAAAAAAAAGACCAAAACAAAGCAAAACAAATCTCTCTCTGGCTGCAGTCAGTTAATTCCTCACAACAATGAAGGTGGGGGATGGAGGGCAAATGCAGGCAGACAAAATTATCAGAAGTGCTGGCAGCACAAGAGCAGCAGGGACCAGGACCACAGATCCCTCTGCTCAGCCCCAGCTCCCTCCTGGCTGCCAAACACAGATTAGAAACCCAATATTGTTATTTTTTTTTTTTATTTTTCATTTTCCACGCAGACCTTGTGGTGACAATTCTGAGTTTCACCTGCCCAGGGAAGGGAGCAGTGCAGGGGCTGCTCGGCTTCTCCTCATCCTCCCTCATCCCTGGGGGATGCTCAGCCCCGTGGGATGGATGAGAACATTCCCCAGGGCACAATCTGAGCTCTGATGGACATTCCCTGCCCTCAGCCACACTACTGGGACACGGGGGTGATTCTGTTGGAAACTAATCCTAAAGAAATCAGGATTTTAGTTGAAAGTTAAAAGAAACTGGGCTTGAGATAGTTACCTGAAACTTAAATAATTGATTGCCCATCAATTTATGTTTGTTTAGCTGTGTTTGCAATGGGAAAGGATGGAACTGGTAGTTAGGTCCAAAGAACACAAACAATTGCAACCAGAAACTCATTCTCTGCAAAACTGGAGTTGCCCCAAAGCCATTTGTATTGTCATGGATAGAAAAGGTCAGGGTGAGGAAGACTCATCTTACTTCCTCCTTCTAAGACCCCTCCCCACAAAAACGACCCCAAACTTAATTCAAGAAGCCAACCACGCTGCTTAATTGCCATTAAAACTAATTACCATGGGAAGCAGGGATGGGAGGGGCTGGGATTATGAATATGTATTTGTTTGAACCTTTTAAAATAAATAACAAACAGACTCTGTGCTCGCCTGTGATTATGCAGTGTGTATTAGGGGTTACCCCACACGTTGAATAAACATTCACTTTCTAAATTTAAATTGTTACAGAGTCTTTTGTCCTCACAGCTGAGTATTGGTGTTAGACCAATACTCACATCTTGGTAAATCACTGTCACTTCTTACCTTGTTTTCTCCCTCAGGAGCCAGAGGATCCGTCATCCACGATCCAAAGCGGGACCCCGAGGTTTTAATCGTGATCGGGTCACTTATTCCCGTCAGCTTCCCACAGGCTGGAAAAGAGGGGAAGGCTGGTGAGCACCACGAGTCCCCCCACTCCTCTGTGCCCTGTCAGGGTTGGTTTAATTACAGGGAATCGGGTCAGGAACGAGGGTCTGGTTCAATTACAGGAATCGGGTCAGGAACGAGGGTTGGATGCTTCTGTTTGCTTCACACCTCTTAATGACAATTGTCCCCAAGCTTTTCTGAGCTGTGAGTGGCAAAAATTGAGAATGAGAGCAGCAGCCAGGTGGAGGAAGGAGCTGAAAGAGCTGTTCTGATCCAGCCAAGAGTGGCCATGGTTATCCCAGCCCTGCTGGAAACCTGCGTTTGTTACGGGTTATGCAGAGGAGGAAAAGGAGGAAGGTGGAAAATGGCACACAATATAAATCTCCTCCCTGCAAGGATCATTTCCAGCCTCTTCCCCTGTTCCCCCTCGTGCAGACACTGATGGAGCCTCCAGCTCCTCCAGCCAAACTGGGGCTGGAAGCCAAATTCCCGAGGATGAAGGTGGGAGCATCCCGAGCATCCCTCAGGGATCCTGCCCAGCCCAGCCTCACCAGCACAGGGATGGGCAGAGCAGATCCAGCTCTGGGGCACTCAAATCTGCTCAATCAGGGAGCCAGGACAGAGCCTTGCTGCGTTTTCAAGCCCTAAATATGAGGGGGAGCAGCAGCAGCTCTCCTCCAGCTCGTTTGGCAGCCCTGGCTCTGTCCCCAGCACCTCTCCATGGATGTGGGATGCTGCAGCCACTCAAATTCCTTTTCCCCACAATATCCCCAAGTTGCAGCAAAGCTGCCACTCTGATTCCCTGCCTCAGGGGTGTGTGTGCAGTGAGGAGGGCCAGGGAGGAGATGAAGGTGCCTCAGGAGGGGTTGAGGCTGGTGGGGATGTCCTGTAGGGCAGGGAGAGCTCATTTAAAACCCAGACACATCCAGGGCAGAGGTAACAGGGGACAGCCAGCACCTGAAGCTCAGGAGGTGTTTCCTGAGCTCTCCTTTTTGGTGTGGCAGGCTGGGGAAGGGCAAGGTGGTGGTGCTGGGGTGGAGGAGCTGCTCTGGGTGCTGCAGAACCTGCCCAGCAGTACCCAGGGCTGGGCTGCAGCTGGGAGCCCCTGCAGATGCTGCTGGAACACGGGGAGAGCTCTGCCAGCTCAGGACAAGGTCATCCTGCTCCAAATTACCAAGTAAAATCATGGGATGGTTTGTTATTAGGCACCATGAGAGGTCCTTTAGTCCAGCCCCCTGCAATGAGCAGGGATGTCTTCAGCCAGATCAGGTTGCTCAGTGCTCTGTCCAACCTGACCTTCATACAATCACAGATTTTACACCCTGAGCATTGCCAGAGCTCTGCAATCCCTCTCAGCTGCCTCTCTCCTTGGCCTGTTCTGCATTTTAATTCCTCATCAGACACATCCACCTCAGCTCTGAGGGATCCCTTTAGCCCAGGGCAGGAATAGAGGAAGATATTCCTGATGAGCACCATCAGAGCCCCCACAGACCCAGGCAGATACAGAGATCCACCAAAAAGCAGAGATTTCCTGAAACCCAAGGCACAGGAATTTGCCCTCCTGCCTGCTGCATCCCAAACCTCTCAGCTCAGAGGGAGAGCAAAGCTCTGGAAAGGAGATTCAATGGGTTAAAATAACAAATGTTAATGTCTTTTCAGGGGTCCAGCCTTCCCCTAATCCCAGATCTGCTCGGTGCTGCCTTCCATTATCACAGCCCTACATTGCTGTCACTTTATCTCTTCCTCCCATTTCCCTGGAGAAGAGCGTGGTATAAAAGCTCATTGATTGAAAAAAAACCAGCTAAAAAAAAAAAAAATAGCAGCAGCAGCTGATAAGGGTAAACCAGTGTTGTTTGCAATGTCTCCTACACGTTTAGCTAGAGGCTCACACAGCCCAGCTCCTGAGCAGTGCAGGAGGGATGTTCTTACACAGGGCAGAGTGTTCTTTCTCCTGGTATAAACCCATCCCAGGCCCTCAGTGCTGGGGGGAATTTCACACGGATTTTTAAGATTTTTAAGCTTTGATTTTAAGGTTTTAGCTTTGCTGGGTTTGCCATGGATCCTCATCCATCTGAGGAGATCCACAGCACATTCAGAATATCAGCAGCTGAGCCTTTTGCAAGCCAATCCCAACAGGATGGCAGGAGAATGGGATGCTGTGGGAATTCCAGGGACAATTGTGCCACAGGAAAGCCCATCCTGGTGCTCACCCAGGAGTCCAGGACAGGGCAAACCTGTGAGGAGCAGATTTTAGGGCTCACAGAGGAGCTGCTTCCACTCCTCTTCACTCAGCACTGTTCAGGTCCTTTTTCCTGGACACGAATCAGCCTCTTCCCCTCCATCCCCTTGTCCTGCACCCTGCCACAAAATCCATCCCCACACAGCCCCTTCCTTCAGCTGCACCAGGAATTTTCCAGCCCCTCCCAGGATGGCAACACCTCCGCTCCAGATCCCAGCTCCTGCCCACAGGTCCTGCCTGGCAGCTCCAGCAGCTCCTCCACCAACGCACAGGCACCGGCTCCTGCTGGGCTCTGTGCCTCGGCTCTGCGGCCGGGATCTTCCCCTGCTCTGCGTTCCCACAATCCAGGATTGATCCTCCATCCCAATCCAGGAATCCAAGGATTGATCTCAACCCCAATCCAGGACTGATCCCCACCCCAATCCAGGAATCCAAGCATTGATCCCCCATCCAGCAATCCAGGACTGATCCCCATCCCAATCCAGGAATCCAAGGATTGATCCCAACCCCAATCCAGGAATCCAAGGATTGATCCTCCATCCCAATCCAGGAATCCGAGGATTGATCCTCCATCCAGAAAGCCAAGGATTGATCCAAATCCAGCAATCCAAGGATTTATCCCAGTCCCAATCCAGCAATCCAGGACTGATCCCCATCCCAATAAAGCAAGCCAAGGATTGATCCCTATCCCAATCCAGCAATCCAGGACTGATCCCAATCCCAATACAGAAAGCCAAGGATTGATCCCAATCCAGGAATCCAAGGATTGATCCCCATCCCACTCCAGCAATCCAGAACTGATCCCAGTCCCAATCCAGGAATCCAAGGATTGATCCCAATCCTAATCCAGCAAGCCAAGGATTGATCCTCCATCCAGAAAGCCAAGGATTGATCCCCATCCCACTCCAGGAATCCAAGGATTGATCCCAATCCAGGAATCCAAGGATTGATCCTCCATCCAAGTCCAGGATTGATCCCCATCCCAATCCAGGATTACAAGGATTGATTCTCCATCCCAATCCAGGATTGATCCCCATCCCAGTCCAGGACTGATCCCAATCCCTCCACAGCAGGGATGGGGCTGTCCCAGATGAGCTGTGCCTGGATTTTGCCTCTGTTGCCCAAAACCATCAGGGATGAGGCTCTATCCCCATTCCCACACCAAGGTTTTTCCCAAGGAAATCTTGTCCTGCCTGAGTTAAATTCCCCCTTGATCCAAGGAGTGACAACCCCTGCACTTCCCCTCAGGAGCATTCATGGAAATGCTGAAATCCCTGTACAAACAGGGATCTCCAGGAGTGCAAACAGAAACACGGATTGAAGCTGCCATCATTGATTTTGTTTTTTCCCTCCACACACATGCCAGGGTCAGGAAGTGTTTTCACTATTGATCCATCAATAACGCTCAGGAAACCCAAAATGCAAAACAGGACCTTGGCTAAGGAAAAGGCACTGACAAGGCTCAGCTTGGGAGAGGTGAGCTGGATGGGAATGTGGCACATCCCTCCCCTAGGTCTGTGCCTGTTGCAGCAGCTCCCTGGCTTTGTTTGGGGCACACACACAAACCCCAGATCCCAGCTAAAACCTTCTCCTTGAGACATCAGTGAGCAGGAAACCCGCAGCAGAGTGAACTCAGCAATCAGGGCCTCATTGTGTGGCAGCAAAGCGTTTGTAAGGCTGTTACCTGAATTTAACTCAATTAACAACCATTTCCAGTGGTTGGCACGCCGGAGAGATAAACAGCATTGGAAATTCAATCCCTGCTGTTTCTTTTAAGTGACCAAATAAATCACAGTCCTGAGTGAGCAGCAAATCCTCTGGGATGAGCTTTTGGGAGGCACAGAATCCATCTCTGTGAGACCCAGGGCTGCTGCAAAAGAGCTGCCCTGACCCCAGAGAGACAGCAAGGGCAGGAAGAAGCAAAAAAAAACCCAATTAAAGACTTAAAAAGATTAAAAAAAACCCACACAAAAGTTTCTAGACAAGGTAACCTGCAAGAGCTCAGCATCCCTACCTGCCTCGTTCTTACCTGGTTGGGATGGAATTAGCAGAAAGGGTTAATGCTCCAAGAGCAAACTCTATTGTTTTGGAGCCCTGAATGGTTGGGGAGTTACTCCTTAAAGCCTGCCCAGGGTCAGTGGGAGGACTGGGGGGGCCAGGATGGCTTTGTTTAAAGAATTGTCCCCAGGTTTAAAGTCTCCAATCCCAGCTCCTGCTGCCTCTCCCTGTGCCCCACACTCCTCCTCATCCTCAAGGGATGGGCTGAAGGCTCCGGGTGCAGCAGGGGATCCCTCCTTGGGCTCCTCCTGCTGCTGGATGAGAGGATCAGAGCTGTCCTTGCTGGGGCTGCCAGGAGGTCTCTGAGTGCCCACCCCACCCTCCTGGGCCTGCTCCCCTCTCTTCTCTTTCTTTTCTGTTCATCCCTCCTCATCTTCCCACTGATAAAGCCTCAGGAATTGGGGATTCAGTCATTCCAGCCCTGCTCATTCCTGTCCCCACTGGGCTTTAGGGGGAAGTTCCAGAGGGCAAGGTCAGAATTTCCTCCACGCCCAGCCCTGCTGCCCTCCCTGTGACCATCATGGAGTGAGGGGAGGGACAGCAGGAGGGGACAGAGAGCCCCAGCCTGTCCTGCTCCCAAACCAAACCCGGGCCACCAGCACTCGTTAATTAATGAGAAATCAAACTCTGGTCTCTCTTGGCCAGGGGGCTTTACCTGTCCCAAGGGAACCTCGGTGCCTGACTTGTTCAAACACTCTGAGCATCCACATTTAAATGGGAATTTTACTCTCTGGGGGAGATGGAGCCTACAAGGCATGTCCAAGGAACCAGAGGATGGAAATTCAGAGGGAATGGAGGGGAGGTGGCTGCTCACAGTGTGGAGGCATCTACAAACAAGCCAAAGCAACCCCAGCAGCAGAGCCAAGAGAGAATCAAAGCGTTACCTTGCCAAGGATATAAAGTGCTCAGAAGAGATCTGATCTTCCATGGAGTTACCTGAGAGTGTAATTTCCTATGTGCTACCAAAATAGACTGCAGAGCAGTTAATGTGTTTGGATTATCTAAATGGCGTGGCCAGAAAGTCAATAATGGAAGGAGAAATTAAATCAAGTCAGAGCTGGCCCAACAAATGGTGCAGAGAGTCCTTGCAGCTGTGGAAGGCAGCGCCCTCCTCCTTCCCCGTGTTCGGGGTCGCGCGTTGGGTTTGGCGGCAGCTGAGCCTCCCCACAGCACACCCACGAGTTTCAGTGAATTCCAACCCTCTGGACGAGGTCAGAGATGGATCCCTGGTGGTTTAGCAGCAGCCTGGTGGAAATGGCTCCCTGCTCCCTCGGGGAACGGGAGAGGGAGGATTCGCGTCCCGCACCGGGGCAGGACCGTGCCGCGCACCAGCTCCGTCATGCTCTGCTCCGGGGGGATTGGCAAGATGCAAAAACAAAGAAAAGAAACCCAGGGAAACCGAGGCACAGCCCCACACCCCCCACCACGAGCAGAGCCCTTTGCTGACGGGCCAGGTCCAGGGATGCAGAAGCAAAAGGGGTGCAAGTGCTGGCTTGGCATAAGCGTGAGCTGCCACTTATGCAAGCGCCGCCCACGCGCCCGCTCCGGGGGCCGGATCCTGAAGCGCTCCCACCACGAGCAGCATCGCTCCTGCCAGTAATCCTGGGCAGGACTACTCCCAGGAGGAATGTTCCTGGTGGCAGAACTCTTGGCAGGATCGCCCCTGGCTGCGTGGAGCTCATCCCTCGCGGCCGGGCGCGGCACCAGATGTCCAGCGGGGCATCTCTGCCTCCGGCCGGGATGCGCGCGCCGGCGGCGTCGGGGCCACCGTGGTGGTTCTGAGCCTACCTAATTTTTGCATGCATGCACGAAGCCTTTCTTCAAGATTTGACACTCTGTTCTGAAGCTCTTCGTAGTCATAGGCGCCAATCTCCTCCTGGAGTTCGTTTAGAACTGACGTCAGATTCTGGACCTCCTCTTTAAACTGCAATACCAATTTGGCATCGGCTTTGTACTCTTCCAACACTGGTATCAAAGGCCTAAGTTCCTCCATTTTCGCTTTTATTGCCTGCAAGGTTAAAATAAGCTCGGTTCAGTGCTATGCGTGCAAAAATCTGCAACACTCTGCCTTGACCTGGGTGCTTCCTATGGGAGCGAAATGTTCACATATCCCACAATTATTAGCATTAAAATTAGCTCAATTATTAGTTTTGGTCCCAATGATGTCTTGGCAAGAACGTATTAAACAGGCTGCAGAACACCAAAATATTTGGGAAAGGCCTTTATTTGTCATTTTTAGAATGCAACATCTTAGGGTTACATGCTTCAGATCACATACACAAAGAGTTGTTGTTTCTTTTTTTTTTCTTTTTTTTTCTTTCCAAAAAATAAAAGAAAATAAGATATATATGCATTGACAAGGGTTTCAAACTATTCATGAAATGCATCTACAATTGCATGCAAAGGAAGATCTCGGTTGTGTGGTTCAAGGTTCCTTAGTGAGATATGGTGCTAATTTGGAAAATAATCAAAAAAATCAATGCATGGTGCAAAATGCTCTGTGGCCCTCTTTTCATGGTTACATGGGAGTGAACTGCTTCTTCAGTCACTGCAGCATTGAAAAAACTTGCTTTTTAGTTAGCCCTGTAAGCAAGAAAATGAAATACTGTTGAGGATCTAGCTCACTAACCTGCCTTATATAGATAGCCATTCATAGACAAATACTCTTACGGCACTAAAGAGAGAAAAAAAACCAACACAAGAGCTCCAAAGCACTCACAGTTTAATGCTGGCATTAGCAGGAACAAAATGCTGTGGCTGTTCTTTCAAATGCTGCTTTGGCAGCAAATTAGACAAAAAATTCCTCACTGGTTTCAAGCGCGGAACAGAAAAATAAAATTCATTATCAGATGGATTTCGCACAAATGAATTTTTTTTTCTTTTTTTAAAATTCTTTTCTTTTGGTTTATTTTTTTTTTCTCATTTAAAGGCTCAGAATGCAGCATTTTGTTGCAGATGCTTTGCTCCAGCAGTTAATGAGTAGACATTAATATGCATGCACCTACCCGTTAATGAAGCGTGTTAGAACACCCCAAATCCCTGGTGCTGCTCAAATGACAGTGGCCAACTCCCAGCACCCAGGGCTGGGACACCTGCCTGTGTCCTGGAGCTTTTTGGGGCTGAACAGGATCAGCAATTCCTCCTCAGCCTCCTTCCCATCCATCCCCTCCTATTTAAGCCATGAGGGATTTTTCCCCCCTCTTTGTGCTTTGCATGTGGGGAATGTTTTAATTTTATTTCATTTTAACTTCCCTGGCTGGCAGTGGGGAGGGTTGAACTCATCAGAATGGGGGGAGATAAAGAAATAATTAATATAAATAATTAATTATAACTGAGATAAAGAAATAATTAAATAAAAGAAACTCATGCTCAAGTCTTTCCATCCAGACTGCAGAGCTAAATTTAGGGTCCTGCAGTAACTGGAGATGGGGAGCGGAGGAGGTGGAGTTGGTGAAAAGTTTTAAGAACCATCTTCCCAGCTTTTTATGAGATAATCGTGGTATTTCAGTATTTAGCATTTAAAAAAATCTGCTTTAAAATACCAGCCAGCTGCCTGCCAACGAGGGTGGGATCAGCTGGGTGGCTGATCAGAAAAATCCCCAGATTCCACCAGCAATCTTTTCCGTTCGGTTTTTTATATCCATTAACCCACAGCACTGCTGAAATTTAAGATCCCAGTATAGCTCAGAACATCTTTTTTGGCAATTTCATTCACCCTCAAGCAAATTCCTGAAGGTTTGGCTGCTGCTCCCAGCGCCAGGGGCTGCAGCTCCACTCCCCCTCTGCCCAGCACCAGGACACAAAACCCATCAGGAGGTGCTGCCTCTGCTGCCAGCACCCAAAATTGGACAAAATCCTGGAGATGTGCAGTGGACAGCTGTAATCATTGTAATTTTTTTTTTTTTTTTTTCAGGGGAGATGGAGTTTGATTGATGAATCCTTTCTCCAGCCCTCCCCAGGGGAGATGTGGTTTGGTGCCTGTGGTTTGCCACGAGCTGCAGGAATGGGAAGGGAGCCCCAGTTCTGGGTTTTCCCAAGAAATGGGTGCTGGGCATGGCCACAGAGGGGACCCCAGCTCAGCCCTGATGGGATCACCCTGCACTGCCCTGTTGAGGTGGCTGTGGGGACACAGGTTTGTGCTTTTACCCTAGAACAAGATGCAGGGCTGGACCTGGCTGTGCCCACAGTGCCGTGCCCATCCCCAAATCTCCCTGGCTCAGCTCCTGGAGCAGTTTGGAAACCAGACCTACCTTAAACTGCCTTGCCAGGTGCTGCTTGTGGCTTTCTTCCACTTGCTTAAATTTGGATTCCAGTCCCCTCATCTGGTTCTCCATCTTCTCCACGTACTGTAGGTCTCTCTGGGTCCTCCTGTCCAACACCTCTATGGACTGGGACATGTTTTGCACCTGCCAAACGAGAAGGGGACTCATTAGGACGGTGCTGCCAGCTGTCAGCAGCCCCCCTGCATGCCAGGGCTGACCTTCCCCACACTCTCAGCACAGCTAAAGGGCAATCAGCCCATGCATTATTTACTGCTTCATCAGCAGCAGCTCCCAGGTTACGACCCCGTGCTCTAAAACACAGCAAAACCGGTTCACAAACGATTTTTTTTTTTCTGCTGTGTTGCAGAGAAGAGTTCAGCAATCTGCCATGGAAATGAGGGGTGTAGTTGAGGTTAGAATGCATTTCTCAGGCTGGCCTCTCTGCCAGTGGCACGGGGAGAGCTCAGAGGTGACAGCAGCACACCTGGCTGGGAGGAAAACCTTCAGCCCAGGTGCACATTTCCATCTCCTCGTGTGCCCAGACCTCAGAATATCCTTATCCAACCAGCCAGCACCTGCCACAACCAACCCAGGGGCAGGGAGGGTGCCCAGGGAGGGAATCCTGGAGCTGAGGAGGGCATCCTGGAATTATGAAGGGCATTTTGGAGCTGGGGAGGGCATCCTGGAATTACAGAGGGCATCCTGAAATTACAGAGGGCATCCTGGAATTATGGAGGGTATCCTGGAGCCACAGAGGGCATCCTGGAGTTGGGGAGGGAATTCTGGAATTACAGAGGGCATCCTGGAGTTATGGAGGGCATCCTGGAATTACAGAGGGCGTCCTGGAGCTGGGGAGGGAATTCTGGAATTACAGAGGTCATCCTGGAGCAGGGGAGGGCATCCTGGAGCTGGGGAGCCCCAGGGAGGGTTGGTCCCCCAGCAGTGCCCTCCTGCCCTGGAGGTTGAGCTGCTGCTCCTGCCCTGAGCCCCTCTGGGCTGGCAGGGGATGGTGCAGGGAGCTTGGCTGGGCTCACAGCGAGAGAACCAGCTGGAGGTGTGGGGAGGGAAACGCCAGCGAGGTGTGACCTGGATTTGGAGGTTGGCTCTGATGTTCCCTCCTGCTCTGCCTTCCGGGGCCCTGACGTCAGCTCCTGGGTGGCTCTGAGCCCATTCCAGGGCTGTTTGTGGCACCCTGGGGACGTGACGGGGCTCAGCCCACGGGCGCTGCTCCTGCCACCGCCACGTCACCCCCCGGCAGTGCCACCACCCTGGTGACGTTTGTGGGGAAAGTGAGTCAGGCTGCCAGGCTGGCTGCAGAGCCAAGCCTGAGCAGCAGCCAGCTCTGTCCCCAAGTGTCACATCCCCTCCTGGCTGCCTCCTCACCACTGCCAGGCTGGGAAAGGGAAAGGGAAAAGGGAAAGGGAAAGGGAAAAGGGAAAAGGGAAAGGGAAAAGGGAAAGGGAAAAGGGAAAGGGAAAAGGGAAAGGGAAAAGGGAAAGGGAAAAGGGAAAGGGAAAAAGGGAAAGGGAAAAGGGAAAGGGAAAAGGGAAAGGGAAAAGGGAAAGGGAAAAGGGAAAGGGAAAAGGGAAAGGGAAAAGGGAAAGGGAAAAGGGAAAGGGAAAAGGGAAAAGGGAAAGGGAAAAGGGAAAGGGAAAAGGGAAAGGGAAAAGGGAAAGGGAAAAGGGAAAGGGAAAAGGGAAAGGGAAAAGGGAAAGGGAAAAGGGAAAGGGAAAAGGGAAAGGGAAAAGGGAAAGGGAAAAGGGAAAGGGAAAAGGGATAAGGAAAAGGGATAAGGAAAAGGGATAAGGAAAAGGGATAAGGAAAAGGAAAGGGAAAAGGAAAAGGAGAAAAGGAAAAAGAAAAAAGAAAAGGAAAAAGGAAAAGGAAAAAAGGAAAAGGAAAAAAAGGAAAAGGAAAAAAAAGGAAAAGGAAAAAAGGAAAAGGAAAAAAGGAAAAGGAAAAAAGGAAAAGGAAAAAAGGAAAAGGAAAAAAGGAAAAGGAAAAAAGGAAAAGGGAAAAAAAGGAAAAGGGAAAAAGGAAAAGGGAAAAGGAAGGAAGGAGTGGTGCAAGTGCCACCTTTCCTCTGGCAAATCCCACTGTGACTTACCTGGAGGGCATGGCAGGACACCTGTGCCAGCAAATGCCAACTCTGGGAGCTCCAGCTTGGAAAAACCACCCCAAAGCTGCTCATGCAGGGTGACACTGAAACTACTGCAGGGATCTGCTGAAAATGTGTGGGTGACCTGTCTGGCAAAGGCCAGCAGGCTTTGGGGTGTTCTGCACAATGTTCCTCAGCAAAGGTGAAGCTGTTTGAGCCTCAGAGATGAAGCAGCACCAGCCTGAGCCCTGCCAGGACCTGCTGAGGGAGGTGTGAGGAGCAGGGATGTGCAGAACAAGGTTTGGAGGAGAAAAGAGCAAAGCTGAGCTCAGCCAGGTCAGCTGCCATGAAGCTGTGCCTCCCGCAGGGAATGTGAGCTCTCAGGGGGTGTTAATTCACCTGGAGGAGTTTGAAAACCTCTCTGTGCCCTGAGGCAGGAGAAGGGAAGCCTTAGACAAGCGTGACTGGGCTGCCAAGAGACTTTTATTGCAGTTATCCAGCCTGTCCTTCGAGCTGCAGGATTGTTCCAAGGAGCAGGCAGGGATGACTCGTCGGGCTCATGCAAAATTAATCCCATTTATTCCACCAGTGCCTAACCCCCAAACAATCAGCAAAGAGCATTTCTGTAGTGCCAGACCAAAATCTGAGTCTGCTGAGTGGAGTTTTAGGGGGCTCCTCAGGCTGTTTCTCAGCTCTCAGAGCATCTCCCTGCCCTCAAACACCTCTGCAATGCTCCTGCTCCTCCCTGGGGCAGAGCAGAATCATCACCTGCCTCTGCCTCACATCAGCTGCTCTGCTGTCCTGGGGTGGCTTTTACCAGCCCACAGTGGGGATTTGCTGCCCGTGCTGGTTTCCATCAGGCAAGATGCAGGCCAGATTGGCAGGGAATGTGTGAGATCCCTGACAGCCCTGAGCTCCAGCAGCTGAGGAGATGATGGTTCCCTCATTAGCATATTATGCCCTTGATCCAGCAAAGTGCTTTGGCACATGATTAGGTTTCAATGAGCCTGTTGGAGCTCAGGCTGAAGCATGTACAGAAGTGCTCTAATGAACTCAGGCCCAAGGATAGTGCCTCTTAAATTCCCTCAGCTCCATCCATCAGCTGCAGCCCGCAAACATCGCCTGGAAATGCTTTTTCTGCCTCCTCTCTCAGCCTGAAACCTCATTTTCACTGAGATAATGTGAGACAGGTACCTGTGGCTGTCTGGGGGAAAAGAGTTATTTTTAGCAGTGGAAATAGGAAATTAATACAAATGAAGCTTGCAGTGCTGCTCTTGTCATCCTGTTTGATGAGGTGATTCACAATTAAAGCAGAGGAGCAGGGAGTCAATGCTGGCCTGGTGACCTCAGTGAGGTTTGTAAGGTCAAATCTGTGGTTTAAACCCTGCTCAAGATTTCCTTTGGATCAGCCTCTCCTGCCAGCTCCAAAGCTGAGCTTTGGGGTTTGAGCTGGGATGAACCTTGGGGAGCTGCACAAAGTGATGCAGCAACAGCAAGAGGAATCTCGAGGGAGATTTTCAAGGTCTAGGGGAAAAACCAGCAGAGGAATGGACTCAGCTGATGGTTCAGGATGTGAAAAGTTCATCAGAGAAGTGCAGGAGGGACTGATGTCTGAGATGTCCCCCTAGACACACCTGGGAGTGACCATCAGAGCAAAAAAAAAAAAAAAATTAAATCTGGAAATCAGCACTGGCTGAGAGGAAGGATTGGCAGGAAACCAGAAATGGTTTCACCACCAGAGGAGGAAGTTGTCCCTGATAACAGGGCCAGAACAAATAAACAAATAAATAAAACTCTGTCTGGAGATCAAACCCAATCTGATGACGAGCAGGGCTGAAGTGATGCCTGGGTTTGGGCACAGTCCAAGCTCTGGACTCAGCACCTGCCACACGTAAGGAAGGACTCGGTGCAGCCCAGCCAAGGATGAGCTCAGACACCTCGAGTGTCACAGCCTGGCCTGAACACTCTGTGCAGCCCTGCCCTCCCCTCCTTCACCTGCCAGGGCGCCCAGCACTCAATTCCAGCCAGTTCCTACAGATCCTCACGCTCACACACTGAGCTTCCAGCAGCTCTGAACCTCAAAACTCCAAAAGATTCTGCATGGAGACTTCCCCTGGACATGCTGAAACTGCTTTGTGTGCACACAAATGCAGCAGCCTTGCAACACCTCATCATTCCAAAGGTTGGAAAATCCAAGCACAGTTCCCTCCTTGACACATTGCTGCCAGGCAAAAAGCAGGAGCTGCAATTTTTTCCCCATCACAAAGCCAGGGTTAGAATGCCAGCTGAGGGAAGGATTTTCCAGGATTGAAATCCTTGCTGGGAAGCTGGAAGCTCTGCTCTGCTGTTGTTTTCACCTCCAGGGATGATCAGTTCAGCCTCCATCAGGATCAGCTGTCTGGCACTCAGAGCCTATTCCTTATTTTGGGGTTTTTCATCTAGGTTAGCGTGGGAGTGAGATGCAGCCAGATTAGCAGGCAGGTAACATATCCCACACCACATGCCCAGAAATCCTGCTCCTCCCTCACTTTTCACCCATTGGCAGCCAGAGAGCTGCATTAAAAAAAAACCCCACTGAGCATTTCCACCCTCCTGCTGTTCTCCCAGCTCTCCCATTCCCAACTCCTGCCCCTCAGCACAGGGCATTGGGTCAAATCCTGGTTGTTTAGAGTGGATCAAGAGTTGTGGCATCACCTCTGAGCTGTTCATAAATCCTGCTGCCTCCCAGGAGCAAATGCACCCAGGGTGTTATTGCTGCCAGAAAGAAAAGCTGGAGTTGGGATTATTTTTAGCAGCTTCTGACAACCCAAAGAATTGTTTTAGGGCTGGATGTTTCCTGGCTGGCTTTATTGTCCTCAGCACATGGGGAAATCAGTTAAGTGCAGGTTTAATATTGTTAGAGGGAATTAATACAGCAGCTTTCCCCAAAGCAGCAAGATGAAAATTCTTTTGTCATGCACGGCACAGGCCAATATAGCATTAGGGGATGGGCTTTAATTATATATCCAGCACAGGAGCCAGCTCATATTTGCAAGAGAAGAGCACAATTTCACATGAAACAGCATTTCTGCACTGAAATCTATTATCTGGAAATTTTCTTGTTATTGGGGATGCTTCCCTAATGAGATTTTTTGATCTTTTTGGACAGCACACTATTAAAAACTAATCAAGAGGATGTCAACGTTGGGAAGAAAAGCACTTAGTGTCATCTCTGTGCTACCTGCTGGTGACAGCTTGCAGGGTTTTATTTGACCTTTTTAATGCCACCCTGCCTAGCAAAGCTTGGCTTTGGGCTTTTCATTCTCTCTCCTCTCCTGTTGCTGAGCCTGCTTTGAAACTGCTTGTGCCAACGCAATGAGAAAAGGGGATTTAAAAAAAAAAAATTTGGGGGGATATGGTTCAATATTTGAGCAGTTTTCCCTCGAGCTTAGGGCAGGCTTTCCTCTCAGAAAACACTTGAGAGATTTCTCCTCCTGCCTGCAGCTGCACACACAGGGACAACAGAAAAGCCATCCCAAGGGTCTTCCCTGGAAAGCAAGGCTCAGCTCAGGTTTTTACCCCACCAAACCAAACCATTTTTGCCAGGAGGGGCCGAGCTTTACCTTTTCTAGGAGTTGTCTCAGCTGCTTTGTCCTGGCATCACGCGAGCACATCGTCTGCTGAGGTGCCACCACTGTGCATATACAACGTCCCTCGCTGTCCTGGGCAGAGCTGTACACCTGCCAGCTTTCCTCTGGGTTGGTAGGCAACACCTAATTAACAGGGAAAGATGGGTTAATTAAACAGGGCAGGCTGGCAGGGCTGGGGGAGGTGGAGGGGAGCAGGAACAGGATGGCAGAGCTGGGCTGGAGGCTCCTCCGAGGGCCCAGCTGGAAAAAATGCACTTGGAATGTAAAAATATGGATTGGGGACGAGGGAAAGAAGGGTCTGAAAAGGAGAGCAAGAACTGAAAACGTGAAGGTAACATGAGTGGGAAAGCGTGGACACGGGGAATTGAGAATTGTGAGAATTTGAGAATTGTGAGAATTGTGAGAATTTGAGAATTGTGAGAATTGTGAGAATGGTGAGAATGGTGAGAATTGGAGAATTGTGAGAATGGTGAGAATGGTGAGAATGGTGAGAATTGGAGAATTGTGAGAATTTGAGAATTGTGAGAATTGTGGGTGCTGGGCAGCGCTGAGCCCATCGAGGCAGGGACCCCGTGCCCTGCTGTGCTGTCCCAGCACTGGGAGTGTCCCCAACACGGGACAGGGATGTCCCCGAGCTCGGGGAGGGTCCTGCTGAGGGCTGAGCCCTGCTCAGCTCTGCTGGGTGCACGGACACCCCTTTTCCCCCCTGTTCTGAGCCACAATTCCCCCTTTTCCCCGAGCTTGAGGAGCTCTCTGAACAAGCACTTCCCTCCGTTCCTGTGCAGAATTCCAGCAGTGCCAGGACAGCACATTCCCCCCGTGCTCCCCAAACCTCTCCGCTCTTAATTTCCCTTTGATCTCACGGCACAATCCGTTATTTAATCCCAACCCAGCCTCGCAGCGCTTTGAAGGTGTCCCCAAGCAGAAGTGGAAATGTTTTTTCCAGCGCCTCACTCCAGAACAAATCACCTTGCAAATGCCCACGTTGACAGACAAGCCCGGGCAGAGGCACAATTGGATTCCCTGGCTAAACCAACCGGGGAAAAAAAAATAGTAATAAATGGATCTCATAAACCCTGACAACGCGGAAAAAAAATAAAATAAATCCCAGCTTCGTTCAGCCAGCAGCACAAGCGCTACACGGAACGCTCTGGGAACGGCGGAGCTGCAGCAGCGGAGCTCCGGCAGCAGCGCGCAGCCTGCGGGAGAACGGAGCACGAATTTCCCTGCTCAGAGCACAGACAGACAGACAGACGGACCGGAATGAATTCCCCAGCTTTCCCAGAAGCTCAGGCACAGCCTCAGATCTCCAGCAGAGCAGGGACAGGGATGCCCAGCCCCACACGCGGTCCCTGCCCTGCATCTCCACCGCGCCAGGACGGATCGGGAGGGAGCGCAGGAACCTCCCGGGACTCGCAGCCGCTCTGCCCGCGGCTTCTGAGCGCCCACCGGGGAAACTTCGCATCCCTCTGGCTGCTGGGGGGCACCCGGGGCGCCCCCAGGCATCACCGAGGGATGGAACCAGAGGAGAGGAGGGAGAGACGCTCCCTGCGCCGTCACCGCCAGCTCCTGCCAGCACCCCCTGTCCCCTCACCCGCAGCACCGCGGGGACACTGCCCGCGATGTCCCCGAGGGGCGGCGATCCTGCTCCCGCAGGGGGGACCCTGCTGGCCACGGGGACACCTGGGCGAGGAGAGGGGGGACACCCGGGCGGGGAGGGACAGGGAGGCGGCGGGGATGCTCCGGGAGCTTGAAATGCTCCAGAAGCTTGGGATGCTCCGGGATGCGGGGATGCTCCGAGAGCTTGAGATGTTCGGGAATGCTCCGGGATGCGGAGATGCTCTGAGAGCCTGGGATGCTCCGGGAGCCTGGGATGCTCCGGGATGCTCCGGGATGCGGGGATGCAGGGATGCTCCGGGAGCCTGAGATGCTCCGGGATGCTCCGGGAGCCTGGGATGCTCCGGGATGCGAAGATCCTCCAGGAGCCTGGGATGCTCGGGAACGCGGGGATCTCCAGGATGCTCCGGGATGCTCCGGGCAGCCCTCCCCGCGCCCCGCCGCCCCCCGCACTTACTCCCGTGCTGCGGTCCAAGGTGCCGCCCGTGGCCGCCGTGAGTTTGGTGGTGTTGAGCCCCACGAGGGAGGGCAGCGTCTGCGACATCCAGTTGGTGATCATGGCCATGGTGCTGAGGACGACTCCAATCTTGAGTAAAGGCACAGACATGTCTGCGGGGGGGGGCGGCAGGCACCCTTCATTCTGCACCGGCGCCGGGCTCCATGCCGCTGGGTTCGGGCTGCGCCAGCCGCCCGGCCGCCGCCGCCGCTCGCCGCCGGCCCATCCTCCTCCTCCTCCTCCTCCTCTTCCTCCTCCCTGCCTCCCTGCCGCTGTTCCCGAACCGAACCGAACCGAGCTGGTCCCTCGGCCGCCGCCGGGCGCGCCCCAGCCGGAGCGAGCGGCTGCAGGAGGAGGGAGCGGAGAGGGGCGGGGAGCGCCCAGCCCAGCCGGGGACACTGCGGTGGGCGAGGGAGGGAGAGGGAGGGGACAGCGGAGGGCGGGGAGGGAGGTTTGGGGATGGGGGAGAGCGGGGAGGGAGGGGAGAAAAGGTTTGGGGAGAGGAGAGAGGGAGGAGTGGTTTGGGGAAAGGGGAGGGGAGGGATGGAAGGAGGGAGGGATGCGGGGAGAAAAGATTGGTGGAGAAAAGATTTGGAGAGGAAAGGTCTCTAAATATGAGATCTTGCGGGGTAAAAGATCTTGGGAAGGAGGAGCGAAGGGAAGGAGAGAAGAAAAAATTATGGGGAGAAAAGATCTGGGGACAGGGAAGTGGAAGGAAGGAGAGATAAAAAATATGGGAAGAAAAGATTTGGGGAGAAAAGAATTGGGGAGAAAAGAATTGGGGAGAAAAGGTTTGGGGAGAAAAGATTTGGGGAGAAAAGATTTGGGGAGAAAAGGTTTGGGGAGAAAAGATTTGGGGAGAAAAGGTTTGGGGAGAAAAGATTTGGGGAGAAAATATTTGGGG
This sequence comes from Catharus ustulatus, assembly GCF_009819885.2. Lineage (NCBI taxonomy): Eukaryota > Metazoa > Chordata > Aves > Passeriformes > Turdidae > Catharus > Catharus ustulatus. The sequence continues at coordinate 8,365,644 of NC_046241.1, read as the reverse complement.
AGAAAAGATTTGAGGAGAAAAGGTTTGGGGAGAAAAGGTTTGGAGAGATGTGAAAGATTTGGGGAGAAAAGGTTTGGGGAGAAAAGGTTTGGGGAGAAAAGGTTTGGGGAGAAAAGATTTGGGGAGAAAAGATTTGGGGAGAAAAGGTTTGGGGAGAAAAGATTTGGGGAGAAAAGATTTAAGGAGAAAAGGTTTGGGAAGAAAAGATTTGAGGAGAAAAGGTTTGGAGAGATGTGAAAGAATTGGGGAAAAAAGGTTTCTGGAGAAGAGGGTTGAGGAGAGGTAAAAGAGAGAAAAGGTTTGGGGAGAAAGGAAAGAATTGGGGAGAGGGGCAGAGATTGAGCAGAGGCAAACAGGAGTGAGGAAGGGAGAGAAAGGTTTGGGGACGGGGAAGAAGATTTGAGGAGATAAATTGGGCGGGGGAGAGGAATGAGGAGAGCGGAAAATTGGGGAGAAAGTGGAAGGAATTTTGGGGAGCTGGAAAGGATTTTGGGGAGGAGGTCGGGGAGCTGGAAGGATTTCGGGGGGGGTCGAAGGGTTTTGGGGGGGTTTGAAGGATTTGGGGGGGTTGAAGGGATTTGGGGGAGTTGAAGGATTTTGGAGGGGTTGAAGGATTTTGGGGGCGCGGCTCCCCCGCTGCGGCGCTGTGGCGCCCTCTGGCGGCTGCGGGCCGGGATCGTTCGGTGACCGCGGGGACAGAGCGGGGACAGACCCGGGACAGACCCGGGATAGACCCGGTACAGAGCGGGGACAGAGCGGGCATAGACCCGGGATAGACCCGGTACAGAGCGGGGACAGACCCGGGATAGACCCGGTACAGAGCGGGGATAGACCCGGGACAGACCCGGGATAGACCCGGTACAGAGCGGGGACAGACCCGGGATAGACCCGGGATAGACTCGGTACAGAGCGGGGACAGACCCGGGACAGACCCGGGATAGACCCGGTACAGAGCGGGGATAGACCCGGGATAGATCCGGTACAGAGCGGGGACAGACCCGGGATAGACCCCGGATAGACCCGGTACAGAGCGGGGACAGACCCGGGATAGACCCCGGATAGACCCGGTACAGAGCGGGGACAGACCCGGGATAGACCCGGTACAGAGCGAGGACAGACCCGGGATAGACTCGGGATAGACCCGGGATAGACCCGGTACAGAGCGGGGACTGACCCGGGATAGACCCGGTACAGAGCGGGGACACAGCGAGGATAGACCCGGGACAGACCCGGGATAGACCCGGTACAGAGCGGGGACACAGCGGCCGTGCCGGACCAAGGAACCGGGGCAGCTCACCGCACCTCTCCCGCACAGACCGGCGGGACCCCTGAGTGTCCCCTGTGGTCGCCAGGTCTGTCCGATGTCCCCCACACCCCCACTGTCCCCTCGCCACGTCCTGCCCGCGCAGCAGCTCCTCAGCAGGGACAGAGCCAACCTCGCTGCCCCGGCCCTGCTCCCACCCCGCTCCCAGCGCAGGAATTCCCTGCCCGGGGATGCAAAGGGCACGCACAGCCAGCCTGGAATGTCCCCTGGGCTTGGTCACCACTCAGGTGTCCCCAAGCCGTTTGCAGAACCGAAATCTGTGACCAGCAGAACTCCACAGCTCCTGCACCCATCCCTAAGAGAGCCCTGTGCACACCAAGGAGAAATGAGCCCCTGTCCCTCTGCAGGGGACAGCAGTGCCATCCCCTGCCCTGTGGCACAGCCCCAACCTTGTCATGGGTGCAGGAGAGCTCGACTGCTCCATGGCCTGGCCCTGGGAGCCACCACATTCCCACTGGAACCAGCCCAGCCCAACCTGACCCCTCCAGAGCTGCTGCTCCAATGCTCTGGATTCTTGGGGGGTTTTGGTGCCCCAAAACCTTCACCCACCGGTGCCTCATCACGTCCAGCACCCAGCTGATGTGCACAGCACAGCCCAGCAGGAAGCCCCAAAATGCAAAATCTGATGAGCTGGCCTGTCCCAGCTCACCATGACACTGTCCCACCTCACCAGGACCTTGTCCCAACTCACCAGGACCTTGTCCCACCTCACCAGGACCTTGTCCCTCCTCACCAGGACCTTGTCCCACCTCACCAGGACCTTGTCCCAGCTCACTGGGGGTGTGGGATCATCCCAGCACAGCCAGGCTGGCACAGGGAGCAGCACCAGCGCAGCCCAGAGGAGCAGTTCCTGCAGGGAATTCTCTGAAATGAAGCACATTGAGCAGTTCCAGCAGGTGGAGGAATGGAGTTGGAGCAGGAGTGCTGCTGCCAGGTGGGATCCTGTCCCTGTGACAAACCCAGGGCACTGCCAGCTGCTGTGGGTCAGGCTGGGATCCCATCCCTTCCCCTTCCCCCGCTTCCATCGTGCCCAGAATCAGGAAGGGAGCCCTGCTGCCCTCAAATCCCACACTTTGCCCAGCTTTGGGATTACATAAACTGCCCCCACTGCCTGCAATCAGCTCCTGCCAGCCCTGGCACCCACATCCCTTCCCAGCAAAGCTGCAGGGGGGTGTCTGTGGGGTCAGGAACACAAAAACCTGGGATGTTTTCCCCCTTTTTGGAGCAATCCCAGCTCCCTGCTCCCCCAGGTGCTTCTGCTGTGCTCAGCAGTGTGGCAGCCCAGGCCTTGAGTGCTTCTCTGGTTTCCCATCACATCAAACACCCCCAGGGTTCATTTGGGAATGGAGTTTGTCAGTGCACTTTATCCCTCATATTTGTCTGCTCCAGACAATACATGAGAATGGATACTTCAGTATTTAAATAAGAATCTCTCCTGTGCCTTGTTCTGGATTTGGTGGGATAAAAAAATCCCTCCTGTGCCTTGCCCTGGATCCCACCTGAGCCCAAACCTCATTTCCCAGCGGTGCATGCAGGTGATTTCATCCCTCTTCCCTCCCATGATTATTCATATTCCCTTTGCCATGATGAAAGCTCCCCCAGACACAAAGCACAGAGAGGGGAGCAGCAGCCACAGGTCCCTGCTGAGGGGGGTCCATTCTGGAACCTTCCCCAGGGTTTGTGCAGGGGCAGGGGGCAGAGCTGTTCTCTTTCCCTGCAGAAAATCCCTTCATGTCAGCTGGAAGAGGAGCTGTACCTGTAATAGTGGGGGGAAAGAGAAATCCTGGGGGATTTTCTTTCTTTTCTCCTGCTTTCAACAATCAAAAGCAGCACTTTGGGGCAATTTTTTTCTTTTTGCTTTTTTTTCCGTTTTTTTTGTTGCTGCCAGGATTAAGGGAGTTAAGGAAGGGACATCAAAATGTTCTTCCAGACCTTTTTAGAAAATTCTTAATCATTAATAACCTGCCAGGAGGGGTCACAAGGCATGACCATGGAAGCTGAATCCATCTCAGCTGCCCCAAAGCAGAGATCTGATGGAAAAAAGGGGCTCCCAGGAGCTGCTCTTTCCCTTTTTTGGGGCTGCAGGGCAGTGCAGAGGGGGGAATTGGGGGTTCCTGGTGTGGGATGAGGCTCATGGAGCAGCACAATGACTTTTGTCACTCGGTGCCTGACACAGGTGACGTGCCAGCACACAAACTCTGCCTCACCCTCAGCGTCTGTCTGGTTTAAAAGCTCAGAGTGGTTAAAAAATGAATGAACCGACCAAAAATCCAATGAATTTCATGTGGGACACCTGCCTTTCCTCCTGCTGGAGCACAGCACAGAAACCAGCACGAAACCAGTAAGGGAGAAACTCTGGTGGCATTTCCTGATGGGGCTGAAAGAGCACAGCTGGATCCTGCTCCTTAAAAATCAATTTTTCCATTTCCACATCTGGATCCAGAGCACAGCTGGATCCTGGTTCTTAAAACCAACTTTTCCATCACCACAGCTGGATCCTGGTCCTTAAAAAACAACTTTCCCATCACCACATCTGGATCCAGAGCACAGCTGGATCCTGCTCCTTGAAAAACAACTTTTCCATTTCCACATCTGGATCCAGAGCACAGCTGGATCCTGGTCCTTGAAAAACAACTTTTCCTGCTCAAGGAACGAAAGATCCCCCTCCTTTTTTAAATTTAATTTAATTATTTTTTTTTAATTCAGATATTCCTAGCACAGAAAGGGAGATAAAAGCAGAGTTCGGGGTCTTCCCAAAGAGCTGCTGGGTGGGAAATTGCTCTGCTGGAAGGGATAACGCAGATCCCTGTGCCTGAAGGAGCCCTGCGAGGGTCAAGGCGTGGACGGGGACAATTCGCGGGTGGCAGCGTGGGGACACTGCGGTCACTGTCTCCCTCTCCTGGCTGCCTCAGAGAAGAGGTGCCCGAATCCCTCCTGCTCCCAAATTTTGCTGGGGATGATGTCCGGGGATCCCAAGCAGGGATTTCCTCCTGGCTGCGTGGTGGGAGCTGGGTTTGACAGTGGGGACACCTCGGGGACACCCCAGGGCTGGCAGCTCCGGAATTTGGGCACTCGAAGGGTTGGGTGTGGGGTGTGGGGTGTGGGACAGCCCAAATCCTGCTCTCTCCAGCTCCTCTCCATCCTGGCCATCTGTGGGATGGGCTGGACACTTTGGGGTCTGTCCTCTCTGCCTGGGGAATTTCAGGGATCCTCCCTAAAACCTTGGGCTGAATTTTCCCTCCCTCCTGCAGCTGGAGAAGTGACTCTGGACCCTCCCTTTGAGGCTTTGCTCCATCCCCATCCCTCCTGCATCCCTGACTGATGCCAGGCTGCCCCAAAGGAGAGCTGTGGTGGGGAGAGAACCCCAAAAAACCCCAAACAACAGGCTGGGGGGCTGAGTCCCAGCTGCTGAGTGATGCTGGGCACACAGTGATGCTGGGCACACAGAGTGATGCTGGGCACAGAGTGATGCTGGGCACACAGAGGTGCTGGGCACACAGAGATGTTGGGCACACAGAGGTGCTGGGCACACAGAGTGATGCTGGGCACACAGAGGTGCTGGGCACACAGAGGTGCTGGGCACACAGAGATGTGGGCACACAGAGATGCTGGGCACACAGTGATGCTGGGCACAGAGTGATGCTGGGCACAGAGTGATGCTGGGCACACAGAGATGCTGGGCACAGAGTGATGCTGGACACACAGAGATGCTGGGCACACAGTGATGCTGGACACACAGAGATGCTGGGCACACAGAGATGTTGGGCACACAGTGATGCTGGGCACACAGAGAAGTTGGGCACACAGAGATGCTGGGCAGAGAGTGATGCTGGGCACACAGAGATGCTGGGCACACAGAGATGCTGGGCAGAGAGTGATGCTGGGCACACAGAGATGCTGGGCACACACAGAGGTGCTGGGCACACAGAGTGATGCTGGGCACAGAGTGATGCTGGGCACACAGAGGTGCTGGGCACACAGAGTGATGCTGGGCACAGAATGATGCTGGGCACACAGTGATGCTGGGCACACAGAGGTGCTGGGCACACAGTGATGCTGGGCACACAGTGATGCTGGGCACACAGAGATGCTGGGCACACAGAGATGTTGGGCACACAGAGATGCTGGGCAGAGAGTGATGCTGGGCACACAGAGATGCTGGGCACACACAGAGGTGCTGGGCACACAGAGTGATGCTGGGCACAGAGTGATGCTGGCACACAGAGATGCTGGGCACACACAGTGATGCTGGGCACACAGAGATGTGGGCACACAGAAATGCTGGGCACACAGAGATGCTGGGCACACAGTGATGCTGGGCACACAGTGATGCTGGGCACAGAGTGATGCTGGGCACAGAGTGATGCTGGGCACACAGAGATGTGGGCACACAGAGATGCTGGGCACACAGTGATGCTGGGCACACAGAGATGTTGGGCACACAGAAATGCTGGGCACAGAGTGATGTGGGCACACAGAGGTGCTGGGCACACAGAGATGCTGGGCACACAGAGGTTCTGGGCACACAGTGATGCTGGGCACACAGAGATGCTGGGCACACAGAGGTGCTGGGCACACACAGAGGTGCTGGGCACACACAGTGATGCTGGGCACACAGAGATGCCGGGCACACAGTGATGTTGGGCACAGAGTGATGTTGGGCACACAGAGATGTGGGCACACAGTGATGCTGGGCACACAGAGGGATGCTGGGCACACAGAGATTCTGGGCACACAGAGATGTTGAGCACACAGAGATGCTGGGCACAGAGTGATGCTGGGCACACAGAGATTCTGGGCACACAGAGATGCTGGGCACACAGAGATGCTGGGCACACAGAGATGTTGGGCACACAGAGATGCTGGGCACACACAGAGGTGCTGGGCACACAGAGATGCTGGGCACACACAGTGATGCTGGGCACACAGTGATGCTGGGCACACAGAGATGTTGGGCACACAGAGATGCTGGGCACAGAGTGATGCTGGGCACACAGTGATGCTGGGCACACACAGAGGTGCTGGGCACACAGAGATGCTGGGCACACACAGTGATGCTGGGCACACAGTGATGCTGGGCACACACAGAGGTGCTGGGCACACAGAGATGCTGGGCACACACAGTGATGCTGGGCACACAGTGATGCTGGGCACACACAGATGCTGGGCACAGAGGGATGCTGGGCACACAGAGATGCCAGCCCAGCCCAGCCCAGGGCTCTGAGCCCACCCTGTGCCCTCTGCTTTGTGCCAGCACTTCAGAGCCACAGAGGGACAGGCCTGCACTCCTGGACAGGAGATTTCTCATCCCTGTCTCAATAAACCTTCACCTTTCCCTTGCATTCCTCATTCCAAAATCCCTGCAGCCTGTCCTGGAGGAACAAACCCTCTGTACCCATCCCCTCTGGGCACAGCTCAGCCTCCTGCTGCCCCTCAGCAAGGAATGGCACTGAGCTTCTGGTCACAATTCCAAATATCCCCAGGTTTTTGCCTGCTTTTTGTCACTTTTTTTGCCACCAACCTCACTGCAGGGGATGGATGCTGTCACAGCACCCCTCATCGTGGGGAGGAAGGGATGGGCAGAAAATAAAAGTGAAGGGAGGAAGGGAAGTGGGAATTTGAGACCTCAAAGGGTGGCCAGGATGAAGGGGATCCCTGCCAGCTCCTGGTACAACTCTGTGAAAATCGTGCCTGACTCCAGGGACATTTTGGGATCAGGAACTCCCAGCTCTGGACACTGCCTGTCCTGCATGAAAAACCTCTCCTTTCATTTGGGAGAAAACTCTGGAAGGAAACATCCCCTCCACAGGGCTTCAGGTGCCTAAAGCTGAGTTTAACTAAAGCTGCTCTTGCCATTAAACCCAGGATTTCCCAGCTGAGCCCCTTCAAACCAGCCCAGGCTCCTGGTTTTGGATGCTCTGAGGGGGAGGAGGATTTTTTTTTTTTGGGTCAGGCACACACCTCCAGTGCCAGGGTGATTTCCCAGCTCTGTGTGTGCTGCTTTCCAGCAAGCACAGCTCTGCTCCTGGCCCAGGGTTAAAGGCTGGGGTTTGTCCCTCTGTTTTCCTTCCAGCATAGGGAGGTTGGGCTGGGACAGGATGAGGGTCCTGAGCAGGGAAAAACAGTCATGAGCAGAGAAAAAGGGGACCCAGACCAGGGAGAAATGGTCCCTGGGCAGGGAAAAAGGGTCCTGAGCAGGGAAAAGGGGACCCAGAGCAGGGAAAAAGGGTCCTTGGGCAGGGAAAAAGAGACATGAGCAGGGAAAAGGGGACCCAGAGTAGGGGAAAAAGGGTTCTGAGCAGGGAAAAAGGGGTCCCTGGGCATGGTAAAAGTGTCTCTGAGCAGGGAAAAAAGGATCCTGAACAGGGAAAAGGGGACCCAGAGCAGGGAAAAAGGGTCACTGGGCAGAGAAAAAGGGATCCTGAGTAGGGAAAAAGGGGTCCCTGGGCAGGGATAAGGGGTTCTGAGCAGGAAAAAAGGGTCCTGAGTAGGGAAAAAGGGGGTGTTGTGTAGGGAAAAAGGGTCATGAGCAGGGGAAAAGGGTTCTGGGCAAGGAAAAAGGGTCTCTGAGCAGAGAAATTGGGATCCCTGAGCAGGGATAAAGATCCTGAGCAGAGAAAAGGAGACCCTGAGCAGGGAAAAAGGTTCCTGTGTAGGGAAAAAGGATCCTGAGCAGGGAAAAAGGGTTTGGAGCAGGGAAAAAGGGGTCCCTAAGCAGGGAAAAAGGGGGTCTTGAGCAGGGAAAAATGGTTCTGAGCAGGGAAAAAGGGATCCTGAACAGGGTAAAAGGGTGCCTGGGCAGGAAAACTGGGTCTTGAGCAGGGAAAATGGATCCTTGAGCAGGGAAAAAGGTTCCTGAGCAGGGAAAAGGGCTCTGAGCAGAAAAGGGCTCAGGACTGTCACTGAAGTGGGGCTGGGAGCAGGGCTCAGCTCCAGGACAGCAGTAACAACCATCAGCCACAATCCACAAAAGCAGGAAAATCAGGATTTCCAGCTGCTCTTGGCCCACATTTGGGCTTTGCTGGCCCCAAGGCACATCTCTGAGTCTCTGTTTCTGAGCCACCCTCTCAGGTACCCCCAAAATCCCAGGTGGGCACTCCTGGGGTGTCCCAGCTTTGCTGGCAGCTCCACCAGAGCAGAGCAAAGGTGACAATTCCCCCTCCCAGCTCCAGAAGGATTTTCCCCCTCTGCCAGCTCCTCTGTTTAATTCCCTCTGATAGTAATTAGCTTTGTATTACGTATGGTGCTAATACTGATTACAAGGACTGATAACTGGAGCAATAAATACAAGCCAGGGCTGGAAATTACCTCTCTCTTTTATTGGTTGGAGCTGAAGTTAGCCAGACCAGACACAAATTGGTTTATGAGACAGCTGCCTCCCGTTCCAGGCTGCAGATTTGCAGCTTGATCCTGCCCCCTTTTCACATGGCAGGGGGAGGAAGAAGAGCCTGGGCACCCAACTGGGCACTGGGGAGTTCTTCAAGGGAAGAACTCAGCATCACTGAGCCCTGGCAGGGCTCTCCCTTCCCCTGCTAACAGGTTCTTGTGGGAAAATCAATGGGGGAATTAATATAATTAATATTTTAGGGTGGTTTTTTTTTTTACCCCTCTTGCAGAAGCCCTGAATGTTTCAGACCTGTCTGTGAGGTTCCCAAAATGACTGAGGAGATGGATGTGTGAGCACCTGAGCTCCTGAGGAAACTCTGAGGAGGTTTTCACTGAAATGTCCCAGGAAAAGGCCAGGTCAGACAGACAGACATACAGACAGAGAGACAGACAGACAGACAGCAGCCCTCTCTGCTGACAGCCCTGGCTGCCCCAAATTCTGCCCTCCTGGCAGCACAGGGCAGGCAGGATCCCCCAGAGCAGAATTGGGCTCTGCTGCCCTGGGTGTCCCCAGAGCCAGGACAGGGACAGGAGCCCCTCACTGAGTGCCCAGCCAGGCACCCCAGGGTGCCCAGAGCCCCTCAGCCCCCATCCCAGCACCCCAAATCCTGCCCCTGCACCCAGCCAAAAGCAGAGCATGGCAGGGTTTGGCTCTGACCCGTGCAGGGCACAAAGAAACCCAGGGAGGAGAAATCCCAGAGCCTGGAGTGGGCTCCTGGCACCCCCCAGCCCTGCCCATGGGGGGACAGCACAGAGATCTGGGGGGGTTTGGGGGGTTTGGGGGGTTTGGGGCAGCTCCCCCTTTGTCTCAGCCAGCTCCCCCAGCCCTGGGGTACCCCAGGATGCTGCAGCACCCACACCTGGCAGAGCCCTCCCTTTGCTCCCCCAGAGCAAGCACAGCCCCCTGCTCACCCCCAGCCCCATTTCAGAGCCAGCTCTGCCCCCAGCCCTCCTTCCCTGCGAGCTGGCCTGGCTGTCACTGCAGGAGGGGACAGGAGGGGACAGGAGGGGACAGCAGCACCTTGTGCACCAGCAGGGAACGCTGCTCAAACCAGCACCCTCTGCACCTGAGCCTCCCCGGGCATCTGGGCTGTCTGTGGGCACGGGAGGGGCTCCCCAGGCTGAGCCTGGCACAGAGCTGAGCCCGGAGCTGAGCCCAGAGCTGAGCCCGGAGCTGAGCCCAGAGCTGAGCCCTGAGCTGAGCCCGGAGCACACAGAGCTGGGCGGTGCCTGGGCTCAGTTTGGGGATGCCATCTGGCAGCTGTGCCATGGGAATGAGGAGCTGGGAACTCTGCAGTGCCAGCAGAGCCCAGCAGGCACCAGGGCAGGGCACGGCCACCTGCCCAGGTGGGCACTGCAGAGCTGGAACCGGCCCCAGCAGGGCGGCTCAGCTAAGCCAGGCTTTAGCAGGGGCTCCAGCCCCAGCTGGACAGCTCAGCTAAGCCAGGCTTTAGCAAGGGCTGCAGCCCCAGCAGGGCAGCTCAGCTAAGCCAGGCTTTTGCAAGGTCTCCAGCCTCAGCAGGGTGGCTCAGCTAAGCCAGGCTTTAGCAAGGGCTGCAGCCCCAGCAGGATGGCTCAGCTAAGCCAGGCTTTAGCAAGGTCTCCAGCCCCAGCAGGGTGGCTCGGCTAAGCCAGGTTTAGCAGGGACTCCAGCCTCAGCAGGGTGGCTCAGCTAAGCCAGGCTTTAGCAGGGGCTCCAGCCCCAGCAGGGTGGCTCAGCTAAGCCAGGCTTTAACAGGGACTCCAGCCCCAGCAGGGCAGCTCAGCTAAGCCAGGCTTTAGCAGGGGCTCAGGGCGCTCTGCCCACCCATCCAAAGTTGGTGCCAAAGTTGAGGTGCTGCAGCCCCCGAAGGAGCAAGGAGAGCAGGGAGCAGCAGGCAGGGCAGCAGTTTGGATTTTTCTTTGTTTTCCCTTTGTTTTTCCTTCGTTTTCCCCTCGGTTTTCCCTCGGAACCCCCCAGAGCTGAGCGCTGCTGACAAGGCCGAGCAGGGGGTGACAGCAGCCAGGTGCTGTGTGACACTGCAGGGGCACTGAGGTGACATCCCCAGCATGGCCCTGGCACTGTGGCCACCAGCAGCCCTGCCCTGGTGGCCAGGATGTGCCGTGCTGGTGGTCCTGGCTCTTTGTCCAGCGCGGCGCATGCGCGCGGCCTCAGCATCCTCACACACAATGGGCTTCTCCTGCTTCCTCCCAGCCCCTCCTCATCCTCACAGCCCCTGCATGGATTCCTCAGCTCCCCTCCCCACCCTGCCCCTCTGTTCTGCTCGGTTTCTCTGTGCCATTCTCCGTGCTCTCCTTGCTGGGAGCAGCAGAAATGCTCCCAAAGGCTTCAGCGGCTCCAACTTCGGCAGCAGGGCAGTGACAGCGAGAGCTTTGTCACTGGGGGAAAGGGAGAGAGGATAGAAATGATCTCCATAAAGCAGCCAGGATGAGAGCCCAGCTGCTAATTGCTCCTGCACTAAGAAGCCTCCATTCCCCTCCTATTTATAGCTGCTTTTTCTTTCTTTTTTTATTTTTTTTTGTGCTTCCAGGCAGCACCACAATTAACCCCACAATCTAGAGCATCCTCTTGCAATTACTTTTTTTCTTCCTTTCCTCAGCGACTGGTGAAAAAAAAAAAAAAAAGAAAAACCAACAAAAGACAATCCACCCTGCCTGCCTCTCCCCAGCCAGCCTCAAGAAGTCAAATGGAGTTTTAATTCTTGCAGGAGATGGATTTTGGGTGCCGCCTTTCCTCCCCCCACCACTCACTCAGCACAGGGGCTGGGATGGGAAAGCAGAGCATTAAAAAAAAAAAAAAAAAATTAAAAATCAGGTGGAGTGGAGAGAGGGGGATAAATCGGATTGAAACATGAAGGGACATTTAAATGTCACCCCAAAGCCGCACACGAGGGGTGACCAGCAGGGACAACCCCGGGACAGCACAGGTGTGACCAGGACAGGTGTCCCCAAGTTCCCCACCCACCCCGGGGGTCCCGCAGGCCGAACCCCCCATTCCAGCTGTGCCCAGCTGTGCCCAGCTGTGCCCAGGTGTGCCCGGGGGAAGATGCTGGGCAGGTGCAGCATCCCCGGCGGATTTCAGCGCTGCTCCGGAGCTTCAGCAGAAAATGGCGTTGGGGAGAAGAGGGAGAGGAGGAGGGGGAGGAAAGGAAGAGCTGGACCTACTTGGGTGAGTTCTGTGCCCATCAGGATGAGGAAGCAGAGGGTCAGCAGCTTGCTTGCCGGTTGCATCTCTCGCAGCCCGTCCTAGGCAGCTCGCATACAGATCACCGCCGGGAGAGCCTCCCCTGCGCCGTCCCCGAGCCTCGCTGCCTCCTCACTCCTTTATTCTTATTAATATTTTAATTTGTGTGCAAAAAAAATTAAAAAAAAAAAATTAAAAAAAAAAAAAAGCAACGAAACGCTATGGAGAAAAAAAAAAATATCAGCGAAAAGGAAAAAAAAAACCAGCCTGGTTTTGCGGGTGGCTCTCAGCACCCTCGGGAAGCGATGCCAGAAATCTGCTCAGCAGAGCCTTCACTTTGCATATTTATTGGGATCCCAGTTTCTCTCCTCTGCTCTCGGTGCTGGCTGTCTGGTAATTTATTTAATTTTTTTTTTTTTTTTTAATGGCTCCCCTGCTCCAAAGACATTTGCGAAGAGAAATTCAGCGGAGCACGCAGTGATTATCTCTGCTATTGCCAAAAGTTTGCCTGGAAAAGGGGGGTGATGGGGAGAGGACAGGGGATTTAAAAAAAAAAAAAAAAAAAAAAAAAAAAAAGAAAAAGAAAGGAATTGGTAGGGCTGGCTACTAGCAGGGGATGGCTGTGGAACAGGATGTGACATCAAGTAAGGCGGGGGAAATTTAACTAAACACGGCACAGGGAGAGGGGGAAAAGCAGGAGCGGGAGAGCGGGGGAGGCTGCGGGGACCCCGCGGGGAGCAGGGGGTTAAAGCCATCCTTAACCCTTCCTTAATTCCCATTTTAACCCTTCCTTAATTCCTATCCTTTACCCATCCTTAATTCCCATCCTTTATTCCCATCCTTAATTCCCATCCTTTACCCCATCCTTTACTTCATCCTTTACTCCATCCTTAACCCATCCTTAATTCCCATCCTTTATTCCCATCTTAATTCCCGTCTTTAACCCCATCCTTAATTCCCATCTTTAATTCCCATCCTTAATTTCCTTCCTTTATTCCCATCCTTTATTCCCATCTTAGTTCCCATCTTTAACCCATCTTTAATTCCCATCCTTATTTCCCATTCTTTACCCCGTCCTTAACTCCCATCCTTTACTCCATCCTTAATTCCCATCCTTTATTCCCATACTTAACTCAATCTTTAATTCCCATCTTTAATTCCCATCTTTAATTCCCATCCTTAATTCCCATCCTTAACCCCATCCTTAACCCCATTTTCCCATCCTTAACCCCCTCCCTGTGTCCCTCCTGATCCTCTGGGAATCCCAAATCCCCAAATCCCCCCAAACCCCAAACCCAGTCCCTGGGAAGGCTCTGAGCTCCATCCCCTGCCAGGCTCAGCTCCAAAGGCATTTCAGGATGTGAGAATCCTTCTGTCCTTCTGTCCTTCTGTCCTTCTGTCCCAGAGCATCCTCTCCTGCAGCTCCCACACACAGCTCCCACCCCACACTCAGGTTCTCTCCTTTTCTCTCTGAATGCTTCCCAAACCCCAGGTTCACCCAGCACCTCATAAATATTATGGAATATTTTGGTGTGTGGTGCTGCATCACCTCCCCTGCTCCAGAGATCATCTCTTGGTGATTAATTAATAGCACAACAGAAATTCCTTGGCCACAATTAGCAGAGGATTTTCCCCCTTGATTGCTCCAGGATTTCTTCACCCTCGGGAGTGGAGCAGGACATGGGGTCTGTGTGGGGATGAGCTGATGCTTTCCAAATTCTGGGATCACAGAATTCAGCAGGAACCAGGAAATTTTCAGCGTTGTGACTGAGCCTCCGTGGGGACAAAAAGCTGAGAACAAACTGGAAAAAGCTTTCTGTGTGTGTTTCCAGCAGCAGATATTTAAGGGAAAGTTGTCCCAGTCCTCCTAGGAGGGGTTTAGCAGCTTCAGAATCATCCCATCCTCAGCCATAAGAGCTGAGGAATTTATAAAAAGCATCAAACTCCTCTTGACTTTATGGAGAGCAGCACAAGGAGGCCAAGAGCATCAGTGGAGCAGCAGGGCTGGAACACCTCCTCCCCTGGCACCTCAGCAGGGTTTGATTGCCACAGGCACCACCTTCCCCTGGCAGGGATCACTGCAGGGCAAAATAAATCCCCAAATTCAGAGGAAGGAGGAGGAGCAGAGTCCCACGTGGCTCTGTGGGTATTTCAGTGTTCAAAACCTCCCTGAGCAGCTCCTGACCCACCCTGGGCAGGGGCAGCTGGAGCTGCCAGGGCTTAAAACAGATTGGAGAGAGCAGAACCCAGCAGTGAGAGCCCATTCCACACAAAAATGTTCAACAAACCAGCTCAGCTTCACCTGGAAAACTGCTGTGCCCATGGAGGATTATTTCAATTTGTTTGGGAGCTCAAAGAAGAAACTCCGGCTTGTTTTACACACACAAGGCTCTGAAATGGATTTTTCCCAAGGTACCAAAGGGGAATCTTGTTTTTTTCCTCCCTCCTTTGGTTTTGTACACATCCAGTTTTATTGACCCTCCTGGCTTGGGTAAAAGCATCAGCCCTGCAATCGGTTTATTATAAATTATTGTTTAATTTATTCCTCTTTTGAAGTATTTCTGAATTAATATCACCACCAGGCTCATTACTGAACTGGGAGAGGGGGAGGCTCTGCGTGGTCAGAGCCCTGCCCCAGGGAGCTCCACTCCCAGGACAGAAATCAGAGAAACCAAGAGAAATAAAAAGTGGGGAAAAAAAAAAAATCACCCAGTGGGAGCACAGCTCACAGATCTTTTGATTCCCATGGTGTCTTCCTCAGACTTTGAAAAATATCTCCTCGAAATTTGGAAGGAGTTCAAGGTCTGGAGAACCTCTGCCACTAAAGAGGCTCTGATTTTTCCCTGGGAAAAGGGAGGGCTGGGAGGAGGCTGCCCAGGGGAAACTTTCTGTACATGAAGGCTCTTTTATCTTCTTAAAAAAAGAAAAAAATGGCAAAGCAAGAGCCCACAGTTTGGAGTAGAAATAGGGGCTGGGGTTTTTTTAATTTTTTTTCCTTCAGGGGAGGATAAGCAGGCTGTAAAATAACTCAGCTGAAGGCACGGTGCCCTCTGCAGCAGCTCAGAGCCAAGAGATGCCCAGAGCTGCAGCCCCGACTCCAGCAAGGAGAGGAGAGGATTTTATTCCATGAAATCCCTGCTGGGTGATGGAGCAGAGGAGACAAAAGCACGTCTGCCTTCTGTCCGTGATGGATGGGACCGGGGGGAGGCCAGGACTGGGCTCTGCACATCCTGCTGTCCTCGGGAGAGCGGCCAGGGATGGGGAGGGCAGGGGATGGCAGGGGAGGGCAGGGGATGGCAGGGGGGAGGGCAGGGGGTGGCAGGGGATGGCAGGGGACGGCAGGGGATGGCAGGGGATGGCAGGGGACATCAGGGGATGGCAGGGGATGGCAGGGGACATCAAGGGATGGCAGGGGATGGCAGGGGAGGGCAGGGGATGGCAGGGGACAGCAGGGAGTGGCAGAGGACATCAGGGAGTGGCAGGGGATGGCAGGGGAGGGCAGGGGATGGCAGGGAGTGGCAGAGGACATCAGGGGACATCAAGGAGTGGCAGGAGATGGCAGAGGACACCAGGGAAGGGCAGGGGACATCAGAGGATGGCAGGGGACATCAGGGAGTGGCAGGGGATGGCAGGGAGTGGCAGAGGACATCAGGGGACATCAGGGAAGAGCAGGGCACATCAGGGAGTGGCAGGGGACAGCAGGGGACATCAGGGAGTGGCAGGGATGGCAGGGAGTGACAGAGGACATCAGGGGACATCAGGGAATGGCAGATAAGGGCAGAGCTGCCTCAGGATCCAGCCATACCCCGAGAATCAGCATTTTCAGCTGATTTCAGGCGAATTCCACGGATTTCTCACCTTCTCTCAGGACCTGATCTCTTGGTTTGGGGTCAGAGCCACTTCCATGCATTTTCACCCAGTCCCTCAGCACTGGGAATTCAAACAGCCCCCAGAGGGCAGAGGGGATGGGGATGAAAAGCAGGGTCCATACTCAGACCTGAAAACACAGGAAGGGTTTTTTTAAAGCCAACATCTCTCACTCTTCGCAGCTCTTCACCTCCCTGCTCAGCAGAGCAGACACTGCCAGACTTCAATTCATCCCCAAAAGCTTCAGGGAGAGCGAGGGGAGCAGGTCAGGATGCAGGAGCGTGCACAGGGAATGGGGAAAGGAAAAGCACAGGAGCAGGAGCCAAGGAGCAGGGAGGGAACTGGAGAGAACAGAACTGAAGGAGGGGAAAAACAAACCCTGAGCAGCTGAGCGGTGTGAGGAGCTGGCTCTGCTGCACTGAAATACAGAGTGGCTGCTGGGGACATGGGGGTGACAGCCTGGGTGACAATCAGCCACAAATGTGACACCCACATTTGGTGACGTCCAGATTTGGTGACATCCAGCCTTGGTGAGACCCAGATTTTGTGGAAGCCGGATTTGGTGACAACCAGGTTTGGTGACATCCAGATTTGATGATACTCAGCCTTGGTGAGACCCAGATTTGGTGACATTCAGCCATGCTGACACCTAGCCTTGGTGACAAACAGGTTTGGTGACACCCAAATTTGATGACACTCAGCCTTGGTGACACCTAGCCTTGGTGAGACCCAGATTTGGTGACACCCAGATTTGGTGACATCCAGCCTTGCTGACACCCAGATTTGGTGGAAGCCGGATTTCGTGACAACCAGCTTTGGTGACAACCAGATTTGATGACACTCAGCCTTGATGAGACCCAAATTTGGTGACATCAGCCATACTGACACCCAGATTTGGTGGCAGACAGATTTGGTGACACCCAGGTTTGGTGACATTTAAATTTGGTAGCAGCCAGGTTGGGTGACACTGAAATTTGGTGACATCCAGCCTTGGTGACACCTAACCTTGGTGACACCCAGCTTTGGTGACACCCAAATTTTGTGACACCCAAATTTCATGACCCCCAGATTTGGTGACATCCAGCCTTGGTGGCAGCCAGCCCTGGCACTGCAGCCAAGCATTTCCCCAATTTCTGGGAGTGCCAAATCCTTTCCCTTTGTCACACAAATCCCCAGCAGCAGGGACAGGGACAGGTTTGTCACACCCCTGTCCTGGTCATTCCCCTTTTCTGTGCACACAGATCCCTCCTCCACAGCCCTACCCTGCATTTCCAGATTTTTCCTGGGCTTTCCATTACCCAAATCATTGGAGAACCTGAGCAAAGGAGAGAAAATCCCACACCTGAACTGAGGCAGCTCCTCTGCAAACACCCCCTCCCTCCCGGCACTTTCAAGTTGTTTTTTGGAAAGCAGATGAATTCTACATTCTTAAAGGGTTTGCAGCTTCCCAGCAGCCCTGGAGGAACACAAGGATCAGCACCACCACAACAAACTCTGTTTTGGGAGGGAATCCACAACATTTTTGTATCAACAAATGGGGTCAAGGAGGATCAGAAGCACCAGCAGAACCTCTGAGAGCCCAGAAGGAGCTGGGGAATTTGGGCTGTGCAGTTCAGCTGCCTGATCTCTAAAATAACATCTCCCTTGCTTGGGAGAGATTTCAGTGGGGGAAAAAAGAAAAAAAAAACGAGGTGGGGAAGGTGAGACTCGAGTGGCTCAGCAGAGTTTACCTCTTTATTTGTGGTGCACAGATAAGAGGCTGAGAGCTTGCTGAGCTCTCTGAGTTTCCATGGTATTTCTGGAGGGCAGCTCTTGGGTGGAAAGCAGAATTTGCTGCCACCTCGGAGATTTTCCAAGTAGTGGAAAGGTGCAAAAAGCCACAGCTTAAAAATAAAATAAAATAAAATAAAAAAATTAAAATATGACCAATAATTCCTGAATTTCCAGAAGTAATTTTGGCTCACAAGGAGGAAAGTGCAGAGAGCAGCTTCTGTTGATAAAATTTGCCCTGGTTTGAGTTCAGCTTTTCAGCCACCTGCTGAGAACTTTGGAGTAAATCTCAGCCTTTCCCAGGGCCCAGATTGCAGATTGGACCATATAGCCCGAAATGTTTTTATTTAATTTGAGCCCACATTATGCTGCCTGCATATGGTGACACACACATTTCATTTTATGGAGCAGATGCTGCTTTGCTGTTGAGGATGTAATATACTGAGTACATCGTTTGGGCTGGGGGAATGCAGTGTTTTTTAACTCTGATTAGCCTTAATTTCAAACCTGATTTCCTAAGGAAATGAAGCCTGTGACATCCCACTCTGGATTCATGCCCATGGATGCTGGGTGTCCATTTGCTTGGCCATCATTCTCCTATTTTAATTTTTTTTCAGAGCTCCAGGGTCTGTTTCAACAGAATGGGGGAAAATCCAGTTTTCTTCCTTCCCCTAAATGACTTCATGTAGAAGATTAATTCACAATACAAATTCACGAGTCTGGAGAAACTGAGCTGACCCAGCACTTTCCCCTGGAAAATGAAAGAGATAAGGGTAGGAAGCACCAAAAATCAGCCAGGCTGAGTTCTGCTGCTCCACCCAAGGACAAAAGGCCATCTCAGTTTTAATTAGGAGCTGGTGAAAGTCCAGGAGGGATTTGAGCTTTGCTGCCTTCTCTGCTGGCTCATCCTCTGCTCCCCACTCCCCTCCCCAGACCCCAGTGATGATTCTGCTCCCAGGCAGCCCCAAATCCTGGGATTTGCTGTTTAACCCCAGCTTGCAGGACTCTGTGCCAGCAGCCAGCAGGGCACAGCTGGGCTGGAACAAACGCTGGGAACAGAATTCCTGCAGCCAAAAACCTCGAGGGGAGAGGCAGCAGCCACCCCCCAGCTGGCACCAGCCACTTTTTTAAAGGACTAACCACACTGGCATCTTCACAGACCTCTGAAACTCTCAAATTTAGGGAAGATTTTTGTGACAGGAGCTCAGCTGTGCCCACCCCAGGCTGATGCCAACACCCCAAACCCTGCCCAGCCCCAGATTCATGAACTCTGCCGGGATCCAGTGCCAAAACTGGCCATAAACAGCACTTAGTGATGCATAATATATGAAAATGGCTCATGCTGAGCTTTTAGATGGAGAAGGGCTTTTTTTTCCCCCTCTCTTAATACTATTATAACATTCTCCTGCAGCCATGGAAGCATCATCATAAATATTTAAAAGGAGGTTTGAAAAGACCCAGCTTGTGAGGTTTGAATATTTATGGCCACCAAACCCTTGACCTTTAGATTTAGGGTGCAGCATACATAAACCAGCCTTATTTAACTGTACACCACAGGTCGCCTGGGGATCAAATCTGAGCTGAAACCTTGGAAACATTTAGCACTTTTAAGGTTTCTAGTGGTAAACAGAGTGCCATAAATAGGGATTTTCAGGCAGGGAGAGGAGGGGTGGGCAAGGCACAAATTCCCTGTGAGCCTCGATTTCCCAGCAGAAAGCAGAGTGAAAAACAACAATGGCATAAAGGAATAAATACAGAGAAAAATGAAATATCAGGAATAACAAGAACCATTCAATTTTGGGGTTTCCTCCAGCCAGTTCTGCTGAGGATTTGTCCCACTATGGTAAAGCTCAGCTTGGTGTGCTCAGCCAAACCCGGGCCTCAGCGCCTTCATTCAGGATTTTCCAGCAGCCCTGGTGCTGTTGAATGCTTCAATCAGAGCCAATCAGAGATTTTCAGAAGCCCTGTGCTTCCCAGCTGGCGTGGAGTTGTTGTTTGTCCCATTTTTTTGGGGGAGAATTATGACTCACGCTCGGTGCTGTCGAGTTAAAGCCTCACTTTCCTTCAGCTCATCATCCTCAAAACCTCGCTGTGAAACTGGGCTGATCCCATCCTGGACAGGGATAAAAAGGGGAATCTCCCTCCTCTGCACCTCAAAAAAAAAGAAAATTCCCCACAAGCCCCAGGTGATGCTGGGGCTGGGAGCCAGGGCTGGACTGACACAGATCCACGGCACAACATCCACGAATCCCTGGCTGTTTATTTGCTTAGGGGAAGGCAGGAGCCTCTCAGAAGCTCAAAAGCCCTTCAGATCTATTTGCAGGCAGGAATTTGAAAGGCTCCTCTGATGCATTTGCATATTTAAAAATAAGAGATGAAAGGGAGGAGCTGGTGCAAGGCAAGGGCTGCCCTGCAGACCCCACAGAGGTGGCACCTGCTGAAATCCCATCCAAACCACAGGAAAATGCAAAATCTGTGCATTTTAAATCCATTTTAGCTCACTCTTGGCCTTCTCCCGCCCCTTTTTTTATTTTTCCTCTCCAGATTTTGGTTGTTTTCCCTCCCAGAGCATTCAGCAGGGCTGCAGGTGTGATGGGGGGATTTTGGCAGCTCCTGCTTTTTCTGGAGCCTTTTTGGGGACAGGGATGAGCAGGGAGCAAAGTGCAGAGCTGGCCACAGCTCAGTGGTGGCTCCACATCACACTCTGAACTCAGGGACCCCTGGCAGTGATGCCACCTCCAGCCCTGGCTTTGCAGCTGAATTTTGGTGTGTTTTGTTGTGCCCTCTTTCCAAGCGCAATTTTCCCACCCAGCCAGCAGCCAGGGATAATCAAGGGGGCAGATTTAGTGCTTTTAGAACCTTCCTGCTGCTGAGGTTTTCCATGATCTGCTGCTGCTGTTCCTGGATTAATTACAGCACTAACCAGCGTGTACCAGGTGCTTGTCACAAATCATCTGTGGGAGCAGGACAGGCTTTCCTGCCATCCCCAGCTCCCCTCTCTGGAACTGCTCCTGCTGCTCCATTAGCTGGAAAACAAACAAACCCACAGCCAAGCTGGCTGGGAACCTGCTGGAAGAGGAGGAAGATCCAATATTGCCATTCCCAGGTCTGGGGGTGGCTGGAGGAGTGTCCCAGGGTCAGAGCTGCCTTTCAGAGCCAGCCACGAGCTGCTGGGTTGGTGCCTCTCAGGACTCGAGGTGACCACCTGGGTGTGTTTAAAATCTCTGTTGTCCAGCCCAAGAACTGAAGAAGGAGTCAGGAGTTGTCACCTGCAGTTTCCAAAGTTGTTTATTTTATTTTCTCTAACAAATTCTTTCCCTGACAAGCTGTGGTCTGTTCAGCAGGTCAGTCCAGGCACACTGCCCACCTGTGTTGTCTTTTTATACTACAAACTACATTAATATTATTTACAATTATCTTCCAATCATTTATATTGTACAGTCTGGTTCTGCTCTAAACCAATCCAAAAGTGCCACCATCACCCAGAGGATGGATGCCAAGAAGGAGAAAGAAGGACAGAACCCACCCAAATTCCTCCATCTCTCCCCCAAACCCCTATTCTAAAAAATCTTAAAATTTTACTTTTCACCCTGTGATAAACTAACTTACACTCTATTGATTTTTTGTGGCTTGTAACTCTTCACGCAAAGGTGATAATTTTTCCCATGGGTTGAAATCAAAGGCACAGGGACTTTGGGCTCTGTGCCAAGGTTTCTGGGATGTCCTGGGTTCTGACACTGCCAGGATAATCCCTGTGCAGACCCCAGGATGTGCCTCCTCCTCCTGCTGACATCTCCCAGGGCTGCTGGCTCCACTCTGCCCATCTCCTTTCCTCGACTCAGAGCAGCTTTGCCATCCCAAAAAAATCCCCAAAAGGCTGAAAACCCCTTGGTGTGCACTGGAACCTTTCACTGGAGGCTTTCAAAACCTCAAGGGATTTATTTTTTTTAAGGAAATAACCTCAAAATCCCTCTCTGGCTGGGATGGTGCCAGGGTTCCTGGGGTGGAGCTGGCACAGGGGTGAAGCCTCCTTGTCCTTGTTTCCCCAGGAAACTCCTGCCTGCCAAAGCAGCCAGCCGTGTTTCCTGCAGCCTGGGGAGCCAGAAACACAGACTGGAATGATGGGGTTTGTGTGGGAATAATCAGGAGATGCCCAGATGGGATTTAGGGGGGTGAGAAGGATTAACTCAGGAGTGGCTGTAGGATGCAAAGAAATCGGTCCTGGCTTTTGGGGGATTCAAATTGTTGGGGTCCAGCTCTCATCTGGGGTAAAAAAGGCAAAGAAAACATCTGAATAGGTGGGACCAGAGCTGTTGATGTCCCCAGGGGATCTGTCCCTCTCCTGGTGCTTTTTGGAGCCTCTTAAATCAATTCTGCAGAAGGAAATGTTTCCTCAGAGCCACCCAAGGTACGTTGGGGAATCCTTGTCCTGGGAGAATTTGGGAATGTTCTCATCATTCCCTCGTGTGTTTTCAGCAGTCCTGGATGCTGTTCCTGCTGTTTTACAGGATATTTTTCACTCCATTCCCATCCCTGAACCTGCCCCACAGCAGGGAGGGAGCTCTGGGAATTCAGCATCCCTCCCTCCCTCCCTCCCCACCCCAGTATCTGTGCTTTGGCTGCTCCAGCTCCCTGAATTTCCCCTGCCTGCCTGGAAAGGGGCAGGGATGGAGTCAAGGCAGGAAGGGAGAATTTCCCCTCAGCCTGGGAGCTGGTGCTGGTTTGGCATTGAAAACCCGAGGGGGAGGCCACACTCAGAAGATTTTCCATGTGAATTAACAGGACCTATTGAAGACTGATTTAGTAATTGACAGCCTAGAACTTTGTTTTTCTCTTGGAAAAAATCCCCTATAGCTGAACAAGAAAAAAAACTCCTCTCCCTGAAGCAAACTGAAAAAAAAAAAAGCTTAAGTAAAAAAGTGACTGAAATGTCTCTGTATGTTGTTGTTAAGAAAATGTGGGAGGTGGGAGGGAAGAAAGAGTGGTCTGAAAATCTTCTCCTGGGTTTCTTATTTTCTGTATGTTGTTAATACAATTTTTCTTTATACTTTGTAAGTTTTAAGCCTGCCTTGTTTTTGCTCCTACAACAGAAATTAAGTCTATTAAAATTATATAAACTAAACCAGGACAGAGCTGCTGCTGTTTATCGTGCAATCATCATTTCAAACCCTCTCCTTTTCCTCTTCCCCTCCCCAACAACCCAAAAGGAGCAATAAAAATCCAGCCTGAGGGGCACAAATAATTCCCTGGGAGCAATCCTCATGGGAGCACCAGAGCTGCTCTGCTGTGATGGGGAGGGGGAGCAGCACAGGGTGACCCCAAACCCTGAAGGTAATTTCAGAGATTTCAGAGCAAATCCCCCTGCCAAAACCTCTCCAGTCTGACACTGGGGCTGTTCCCTTCCCTGTCCTCAGGGAGGATAAAGAGCTGAGGCCACCAAGGGAGATAAACTGTTGTTTCCACTGCCTCAAAGGCACTGCAAAGAGCAATGTTTTTAAAAATTAAATGCTTGCATCCAGTTGTGTTTGCACTGAGCAATGTCCTTATCCAATGCAATCACTTCGAATCACTGTTTTTCAAATCCTCTGGGGCATGTGCAGCGAGCAGAGGGCCCAGGTCAGACATGAAGCTCCTGGCTTGTTTGGGGATGGCTGGGGCAGTGTCACCGTGGCATTAATGAGCCGTGTAAATCACAGCCAGTGGTTACAGACCAGCGGGGACAGAGGCAGCAGAAGGCAGGAGGGACTTGCCAGCCAGAGCTGTGCTGGAATCTGTGTCACTGCTGCAGCTTGGGGGACACACATTTCCCATCCAAATATTGCTTCTGCACAGGCTCTCCCGAGAGATTCCCCTGGGAATTCGTAAATCCTGCCTTTGGAGGCACTCACAGAAGGAAAATGGGAATATTTTTAGTTATTAAAAAAAATAAAGAAGAGGCGAGAAGGAGGTGGAGGGAGGCAGGTGCTCCCTGCAGTGCTGGGATGAGGGGACAGGCTCTGCTGTCTGTCCTGTGTGTCCCTCACCCTCCAGGCTGCTCAGGATGGAACCCCAGCCCTGGGAGGGATTTCTGAGTTCCACAGAATGAGCTGTCACTGCCTTCATCCCAAAGGGAAGGAGGTGGGGAGCTGCCATATGGCTTGGCTGGGTTTTTCCTGCTGTCTGCCTTTCCTCTCCATCTGTCCTGAGAGGCAATGGCCTCTCCTTTTCACAGCTCTGCACTGATGAATTCCTGCCTTTGCCCTGCTGATAGCACAGGGTTAAAAATGTTTCTAAAATTATGAGAATTGTATACAACAGATTCAGGGGTGGAAAGAAAGGTTGGGCCTGGTAGGGATGGGAAAGGGAACCAGGCCTGGGATGAATTTTTGTGTTTTGTCTTTATTGGATCATGTGAAACTGCACCTGTGGAATCATCATGTGATAAATAATGTGATTGTTAGATGTGATAATTGTTTGGTAAATTGAATATATTATTGTTTGATCATAATAAGAATCATGAGAAGCGATGTAACGGTAACAAGAACCATGAGAAAGGAAACAGTTTAAAATGACCCTCACCTATTACAGATAAACAAATGGGTTATTTCTAAATCTGCCTTGGACTATTTCAGGTTTTAAATGCTGTGCTCCTCAGCTCTCCCAACACTCACACAGGGAGAGTTTGGTTCTCTACTAAAGAACACCTGGAAAAGCTTTGGAAAAGCAGTTCCAAAAGCTGGGGGCTGGGCTGCTTGTGACAAAGGAGGGGTTGGATTTGAGGTGAGCAGGATGGAAATGTCACCTGAGCATCCAAAACAAGGAAAAAAATTAATCTCACCCAGAAGAATCCCATTAATCTCACCCAGCAGCACTGGGAGAGTTCCCCCTCCTCTCCTCAGAGCCAGAGCTGCACTGTTGAGATCATTTGTGTTTATTCCACTGGCTGGGATCACTCATCTGGAGGAATTGTGACAATATTTCATGCCTGGGTGATCTGCCTTGGGAGAGAAATGAGGCTTGCACTTTGTTTGGGCTCAGCTGCTCCTCATGCCCTGACCAGACACAATTCCAGGGCTCATCACTGGCACAGCCCTGTGCATCCCAGTGGCTTCTGGTTTGTGGCTCTGGGGGCAGAGCTGGTGCTGGAGGGGCCAAGGTGGGAGCAGCCAAACGAGGGTGTCTGGGGGATTTGGTGCCTTGGTTCTGGTTCCCAGTGTGGGGAAATAGAACAGGCATAGAACTCTCAGAAATATGTGTGAAAGCAAATCTCAGGATGGAGGAATGCAAGAATGGTGAAGGTACAAGGACAAGAAACAACAGGGCTGTGAACTGTCAGGAAAATAAGTTTTCAGCAAAATAGAAATATTTAAACTTAATAACAAAGCTTTATCCACTGTTTTAAGCTATTACATCAAGCATTGTTCAAAGCAAGATGTACCAGCAGCTTTATTAATTGGCCTGAGCAAACACTTGTCAGGTTTTAGTATTATGTGATTGGCTAGGAAGTTGTTAAAAGATTTTGTAACAAAGAGAACTTGGTGTGCTGTTCCAGCAGCTGAAGCTGTTCTGTCTCCCTTGCTTGGTTCTGTAAAATGAGACTGATGGTTGTGATGGAATAAAGCTTTGAGACAGCAGCTCCAACATTCCTGTCCTGCTGTTTGTGAACACAAATATAAAATGAAAGAAAATCTATCCCCAGAAAAACCCAACACCAGTGCATTCCCTACTCCAGGGCAGAGCATCTCTGTGGGTGCAGCTCCTGCTTTTCCCTTTTGGGATGGCCCCAGAGCAGTGAGATACCCAGACTGCTGGTCCATGGTGGAGATGTTGGCCTGGCCATCCACTTTGGGTGGTTAGAGCTGCACCAGGGCAGCAGCTTCTCTTTCTCAAACCTCATTTTCCAGTAACTCCACGCCAGCAGCCTCTCACTTTATGTCCCTCGAGGTGGGGCTGCAGGCAGGGCATGGCCCATTTTCTATGGGGTTGTCCATAGAAAAAAACAAAAACAAGAGGTTGGAAAAGCTCAGAGAGTTCAGGTGAAAGCAAAAATCCTGCTCAAATGTCCTTCCCTTGCTCTGAACTCCTGATCCCTGGATCTCAGCTAATCCTTTTCATCACCATCCATCTCCCTGAGCAAGATGGATTGGTGGCTTAGGGAAGAGGGGAAGAAATCCCTCAGGAGCTGCAGAAGGCAGTGCTTTTCCTGCTGCTAACTAAAGCTGTTGCACACTTGTTCTCTGCTCTGACCCCTGATGGAATGTGCTGGCACCAGGGCTGTGATCTGACTCCCCAAATTTTCTCCATCACCAAAAACCCCACAGCATATCCCATTTATTCCTCTGAGTTCCCTCTGACCTCAATAGAAACCAATCCCTCCCCATCCCTGCTCCCAAGTTCTCCTCCTCATTTCCAGGCTGACATTTGCAAAGCTCTGCATTTCCACCCCATCCCTGCTTCTGCTGAGGTGGTTTTGTTTAAAGCAGGCTGGAATGAGGCAGACACTCATTTCATTTCCGAGCTGCACCTTTGGGGTTTGGTGTTTCTGTGCTGGAATCAGCTGAGGCCTGCAGAGGGACAGGACATTCTGTACTTTGTGGATGTTTAGGCCCAAGCAATAAAAAAAGGTTTTTTTCAGGAGGACAATACCCTGTTTACAGCTGAGATTTTCAAACAAACACAGGGTGGGGTGAATCTGGGCAACAGCACAGGGTGAGGTGTTGGGATGTTGGGAATAATCAATGATCAATTGATTGCTGCTCCTCTGGCACCTGAGAAATGGAATAACAGCATAAAATTCTGTTTTCTCTGCTGACATCAGTGGCTTTGAAGCTCCATTATCTCTGCTCTGCCTGGGAATTTGGTTTAGGGGTGTTCTGGCTTTGGTTGACGCCCAGTGCAGCATCCTGGGGTGTGTTGGTGACAAAGGGACATCCCCTGAGGGGTCACATCCCTCTGCACCCATGGTCCACCCCCAGCACCAACTGCAGAGCTGGAGAAATCCTGGAATTCCCATTCCTTGGGTGATTCCAACCCTTACAATGGAGCTGGAGAAGGAAGCACAGAGCCAAGCTGAAGGGGAGTGCAGGGGTTAATAAAAGCAGCAGCAAGGAAATGTTTGAAATGTTTGATAAGGAACTGTTCCTTGCTCCCAGGCTTGCAGCTCCCCTTATTTTTCTCCCTCTTTGAAAGATCTTGGAGCGGTGAGGATTTGAAATACATCCATATAATGCAGCTTCAGACAGCAAACAGGATTAAAAGCCGGCTCCAGAAAAGGAAAGGAAGTCAGATTACTTGTCAAAATTAAATTTGCCTTTGGATGCCATTACTTTCTACATTAAAAAGCTCTGGGGATTAGGAGATAAAAGAGCTAAATCCAATCTGGAGACAGGCTCAGAGGGAAATGTCAGCCAGCCAGTAATCCAGGCTCTTTGCTCTAATAGGATCTTCCTGGAGTCAAAGAAAGTGAGAATAATTATTTAATTCCATTTTTGGAGCCTGGCTTCTTTATCGACCTGGCTCAGCATGGCTGAATCAACTGGTGGCACAGAATTCCCAGCTCCAGGCACCTCCAGGAGCAGCTTCCTTCTCACCCTCCGTGCCAAGTGGGATTTGTGTCACTCAGGGATGGGTTTAGAGGGACCAGCAAGGTTCCAAGTGGGTCATTTGGGGGTAATTCCCCACCAGCAGGTCAGCAGGAAAAGTCTTCTCATGGAGATTTAAGGGTGATCAAGAAATAAAAAAGAAAATGATGCTGGGCACCAAGTTCACAGATTTTTGTCACCACAAACCCCAACACCTCCCCTCTCCTGAAGCCCCAGAGGAAGAGCCTTTATCAGCATCTCTTGAAGATGCCAGAATTACATCCTGCCCCAAATATCCCAGCACCTCCACGCTGTAACCATGGTTGCAGAGCCTGGCAGCCACGCCTGGCCTGACTCAGAGGATGAGTTCATCCTCCAGCGTGGTGCAGGAGCCACGAGACACTCGGTGCCATCTGATGGAGCCCTGCCAACCCTCTGCCTCCACCTGAGAAAGCTCCTGGGCTGCCAGCCTGCATGGAAATGAGTGATGGAGAGACACCAACAAGTGTCAGGGCTGAGGGAGCATCCAGAGCAGGAGAGCAGGAATGGGATGTGCTGCCTTCCTGAGTGTCCTGGTTTGGAGGACAGGTGTCTGTTGAGAAAGGCAGGAGATTCTCTTTGAAATGGAGAATGCAAACCCCCTCCCTCCAAATTATTATAATTTTGAAATTAAGGAGCTGTCAGGCAAAGATACAGGAACAGGAAAACCAGTTCTTTACTAGGGAAGTTAAAATAGAAATACAGCACTACAAAGAACAAACCCCAAACCCTGACACAGTCAGAGTACAACCTGACACCCGTCAGGCAGGGTGTTGGCAGCAGTCCCATTCCATGGTGGCTGCATCCTCCTGCAGTGACAGATGTGGCTCAGTTGGAGCAGTGCTCCTGTACAAGGTGCAGTTTCCCTCTGGAGCTCCAGTGGGGATGTGGAGAAATCCGGTTTTCCTCTGGAGTCCAGTGGGAAAGGCTGCTCTGATGTTCCAAATCTCAGATTTTACCTGGGTAGGAAATGCTTGGTTCCTCCCCTGGGTGGAGCATCTCCCCATGGGATGATGGAATTTTATCAGCCATGCCCTGGGACTCAGTGGCCATGAACAGGAGAGATCTCCTGGAGGGAGGAGGGGCTGTGAAAAGATAAAGAACACTGCCCCAGCTGGTTTATAAAACATGGCCCATTAACAGGAGATATCTCATGGAGATAAGGAACTCTGCCCCACCTGATTTTTAACAGATAATCCATTAACAGGAGATATCCCCACAGAGATCAGGATCACTGCCCTGCCTGGTGATACAGCACAGACTTTTGGTCACATCCTGTATTGCAACCCAAGACAGAGGTGATCCTGGCAGCTCAAGGTCAAGGGGGAGGTGAAATTGGGGTTTTTAACAGAGGAGGGGAGCTGGTGTCTCTGGGCAGCTCAAGTTTGTGCACTGAGGTTCAGTTGAACACACTGTCAGGCTACAGGTCAAGAATTATTTATCCAGAGAAACTGTTCTGCTCCAAAAAAGAGAAATTTGCCTTGGAAGAAGACAAAGGACTGTGCCACCAAGCAGGGGTAAAAAAAAAATTTAGGAAACCCAAAGAGTTGGGGGCTGGAATTGCACCTGCTCCTGCCAGCTTGGAGGTGATGCACAAGGCAAATAAATCAAACAGGATGAAAAAAATCTGCTTTGCAATCCTCCTGTTGCTTGCTTAGAGCTGCTTTCTGCTGCTCCAGTGCAGGAAGAAAAACCAACAACCCTCAGCTCCTTCAAATCCAGATCCAGGAGACCACAGCACCTCCCTTCAAAATTAAAACCTGTCCTATCCTGCAGGTCTTAGACAGCACAGCCAGGCAGGTGACAAGGACAGCGAGGCCACCGAGGCTGGCAGCCAGGCTGGTGCCACCAGGAGCAGGAGCTGGGCACAGGAATCACTCCCTGCTTCTCCTCCTCCTTCTGCAGCATCTCAGATATCTGAGCCTGGGGGAAGGTGTGAATTTATCCAGAGAAAAGGGCAGTGAGGGGAAAAAACTGCAGCAAAAGCAGCCAAGTGGAGGCACTGGAGGGGTTTGTGGAGCTGGCACAGTGGCCTTGGGGACAGAGGGTGACACTGGCTGTGCCAGCCCTGCCCTCCCTGCCTTGGCACAGGGGACAAACCCTTCAGGCCTGATGCATTGCCTTTTTTAATTAAACAGGCTGCAGGGAAATATAACATTTTCCTTCAGTAATTCATCCCCATGGTTGCCCTATTTTGTCATTTTAATTAAACCCAGCCTCAGCCAGAGTTTGGATGTTTGCAGCCATGGGTATTAAATCCAGGCCTTGGGGTCTGGCCCCTCTTTTGCATTTTCTTGGGTTTTCACAGCAAAAACCCAACAGGTTCTGTGTGAAGAAGGTGACCCAGAGACATCAGGGATTTTTGGGAAGAAGCAGCTTCTGGGAATTTGTTGCTGATGGGGACAGGACCAGCACTGCCCTCACCAGCTCCTCACAGGTTTTTTTAGGATGGAGAGCAGGCAGTGGGCTTGTGACACCCAAAAAATTCAGGGACTCCTAAATTTTTCATCCAGAGATCTGGACTCCATTTTGCTTTGGAGAACTGCTATTCTTATTCTTATTCTTATTCTTATTCTTATTCTTATTCTTATTCTTATTCTTATTCTTATTCTTATTCTTATTCTTATTCTTATTCTTATCCTTATCCTTATTCTTATCATCATCATCATCATTACTACTATTACTAAAAATAATATTAGCAGTAAATCCAGTGTTACCTTTCATCTCACACACACAGAGCAAAAAATCCATCCCAACCTTAAAATACAGAGGGTAAAGGAATTTAATCCCATGCCCTGGGCACATGGATTCAGTCCCATCTCCAGCCAGCCATTCCTTCCTTCCCACCTGGAATTTTCCTTTTTTTCAAGGTTAAATAATTTGCCCAAGCTGCTTTGATCCCTGGTAAGGTTTTTATTGTGATTTATGAGGCATTCAGTGTTTTTCTTAAACCCACAGCTTCAAGGCTGGGCTGTTACCTGGGAATCACACGTTTCACTTAAAAAAAAAAAAAAAAAAGCTTTTCATGTTGGCCTTTAGAGTGGAAAAACATGAGCACTGCCACAGCTAATGGCTCAGAAACAAAGAGAAGAAGGAAAGGGAAAGGAGTCTAAAAAGAATTTGTGAAATCTAATTTTCCCCCACAATTACAAGTTTTCCCTGTGCCTGATTCCAAGGAGAAGCACAGCACCAGGAATGGGGGGAGGAAAAGGGAAGCAGCACAGGCCAATTCCAACCACCTGAGCAGCAGCAGATGGACAAAACCAGGAGGAAGTCTTGCAGGATGAGTCAAGACTGGGATTTGCACGAGGAAAAAAAATGTTCTTTCCAAAAGCACAAAACCCCCACGAGCCCAGAGATGCTGTCAGCACGTCCCTGCGATCGTGGCAACCTCACAGCCAGGGAAGTGGGAGCCTGCAGAGTCAGGGGAGCATCAGCTCAGGGCTCTGCTGCTCTCCTGGATGCCAGGAAAACGCAAAATCTGTGGATATGAGGAGGGGAAATGCTGTTCACCCATCCCTCTGCAGCCTTTTCCCAGCCCTGGCTCTGGGTTTTGTTTGACATATTGCTGGATTTTCACAGCTATTAAAATAAATGCTGTATGTATAATGTTAAAATAGCTTTTTCTGTATGAATATAAGTTTTTTTCTAATAGCAAAAGTTAAACATATATTTTTAAAAAATAATATACTCAAACTACCTGCTTAATTAAAATAACAACCCATAAACGTGCAATAAAAAACCCTACAACTAACACAACAATTATCAACACTGACCAGCTGCAAAAAGCTGAAACCACCACCCAAATTAAAAAATAATAATAAAAAAAATTAAAACCACAAACCAAAAACCAAGCATGCTCTCAAGAAACAAACCCCCCAAAATAACCATACAAAATAATTCTAAAAAAAAAATTAAACTAATTAAACTATACATAAAAAACTATAAATATGCAACAAGATAATATATTGTAAAATGTATTTAAAAGAACTTTCCCAAAGCAGCAGCAGTGAGCTCTTAGCAACTTGCCAAGCACCCGGCTGTTTTAACCCTTTGCTTTATGTGTGTCTGCTATTCTCTTTTTATTAAACCTTTTAAATGTTACCAAAACAGTAAAACGTGTTTTTCATCAGGATTTTCATCAGGATTTCAGGCTGATTTTTCCCTGTGGTTTCCAGGAGGTTAATCAGGATTTCAGGCTGATTTTTCCCTGTGGGTTCCAGGGGGTTAATCAGGAATTCAGGCTGATTTTTCCCTGCTGTTCACCCTCTGAGAGCTGAGCCCAGCAGGAAATGGCTCCTGTCCCCCCAGACTGGCACAGCTGGGCAGAGAGGATTCTGTCAGCCTGGCTGTCCTGGTTTGGAGGACAGGTGTGTGCTGAGAAAGGCAGGAGCTTCTCTTTGAAATGGAGAATGTAAACCCCCTCCCTCCAAATTATTATAATTTTGAAATCAAGGGGCTCTCAGGCAAAGATATGGGAATTAGGAATAACAGTTCTTTACTAGGGAAATTAAAATAGAAATACAGCACTACAAAGAACAAACCCCAAACCCTGACACAGTCAGAGTACAACCTGACACCCGTCAGGCAGGGTGTTGGCAGCAGTCCCATCCCATGGTGGCTGCATCCTCCTGCAGTGACAGATGTGGCTCAGCTGGAGCAGTGCTCCTGGACAAGGTGCAGTTTCCCTCCGGAGCTCCAGTGGTGATGTGGAGAAATCCGGTTTCCCTCTGGAGTCCAGTGGAGAAAGGGGCTCCCTTAGTGTCCCAAAACCTCTGTTTTTATCTTGGTAAGAAATGTTGGGCTCTTTCCCCTGGCTGGAGCAACTCCCAACGGGATGCAGTAATTTTATCAGTGCCACAGTGGGACTCAATGGCCATGAGCAGAAAATGACTGGCTGGAGGAAGGATGGGCTGTGAAAAGATAAAGAACACTGCCCTGCCTGGTTTCAATGGATGCCCATTAGCAGAATATCTCCCATGGAGATCAGGATCACTGCCCCACCCTCAAATGATGGTGACAGAATAGATATCTTTTATCTCATCCTGTATTGTAACACCAGACACTGGCCCAGGCTGCTCCTGAGCTTTGTCAGACACAAATCTGACAAGCTGGAATCACAGAGAGCTCTGCCAGCAGCTTTGTTTGGTTCCCAGAGGGTTTGATCAGAGCTCCTCACTCCTGTTGGGGTCTGGTCTCACTCTTGGGGGTCTCTGTGGTGCAGGAGGAGTTTCCTGCCCTGGGAGCTGAGCAGGGCCATGGGGCAGCAGGGTCTGCCTTGCCCCTGTTTGGGGAGGATTTTCAACCCCAAACACAAATCCCACATCTGTTCTGCCCCATTTCCTCACCTGGTGAGGAGCAGTGCAGGGGAAAACCCCCTGTGACAAACAGATTTTTCCCCAGAACCCCATAAAGGACTCAGAAAGGCCCTTTATGGCTTCATAAAGCACTTTGCTAACGACTTGCTTTGCCACTGCTAAATCTACTGGAATCATTTCACTTTGCAACTCAGAACTTTCCACATTCAGCCTGCGGGGAAAGGGAAAAAAAAAAAAAAAAAAAAGGAGTGCTGACATTTGCAAAATACATCTCAACCCATATTAGATGGTGTTAATTAAAATGACTTAGTGGGTAATGAGCTACTAAAAAAAAAAAAAAAAAAGGGAATCAATGAGAGTTTGAGCTCAATGAAAGGCAGGCAGGGATGGGCTGAGCAGCCCCAAATCCCTCAGCCTTTCCTTCCAGAGATGCTCCAGGCCCTAAATCATCACTCCAGGAGCTCCACACAGCTCCTGCCTCCCTGTGACCCCACTCCTACCTCAGCTGGAGGGAAGGGAAATCCTCCTGTGCCCTTTTCCCAGCATCTTCCCTCCCTCCACCAGTGCTGGGAGCAAAATCAGTGGCAGGGAATGCACAGAGCCCCTGCCCTGCCCAAATCCCTGCAGGACCTGGCTGGCATCAAGGAGAGGTCAAAGGACACCAAAAATCAAAGCACAGAACAAGCAATGAGAATGAGATTTCCCAAAATGAGCCTTTCATCTGGGTAAATTGTGGAGCACATCAACAACAGGGGGAACATTTCATGGCACCACTGCAGGGAAAAGGAATTGCACAAAATGAGATGAAACCAGCTCTCCAAACCAGGGGATTTCTGTGTTTATTGTGAGGCTGAGCTTGGCTGGGCATCTCAGAGCATTTTGCTCCAAAATTCATGTAAACATCTGTCTTGGTTTAAGTGCTTCCTTACACCAGGCTTTACTGAGCAGGAGCTCATTTCAGCAAATGCACTGCAAGGTTTGTGCCTGCTGAAGCTCTTATTAAGTGTCACAACAAAATGGGCCAAAAGTCGCTGGTGAAAGGAGCCTGGCTGGCAGCAGTGGGGAGAAGGGGCCTTTAATCATCTCCTGGACAGGGACATTGAGCCCAGCAGCCACAAAACTCTGCCTTCCCCAGCCCTGCCCTGGAGGACAATCTGCACAGACAGAGTTGAGTCTCACAGCCCAAATCTATGCAGCTCAGCATAAATAAGAGATTTTAATTTTTTTTTTTTTTCTCTTGAGACTTTCAGCTGAGATGCCAACCTGGGGAAGAGGAGCTGGGCTGAGCAGAGGCTCCCAAAAGTCATAAATTTGGTTTAATTCCCTCTCAATTCGAGCTGGGC
The DNA here is from genome assembly GCF_009819885.2 of Catharus ustulatus. Taxonomy (NCBI): domain Eukaryota; kingdom Metazoa; phylum Chordata; class Aves; order Passeriformes; family Turdidae; genus Catharus; species Catharus ustulatus. The sequence continues at coordinate 8,331,853 of NC_046241.1, read as the reverse complement.
TGCACAACCAGAAGTTTGTATTTCCAGTCTTGTTCACTAAACCCTTACACTCCTTCTAAACATCCCCCTTTCACCATTTTAACCATTTTCCTAAAACCCAAGCAGAAAATGCAGCTTTTTCTCCTCACCACCCTCTGTGTGTTCAGCCCCATCACGGAGCCAGCACACCTCTCCAATCTGGGAATAAATGAATTATTCCAGCCCAGGGATGCAGCAGCCTGCCCCTGTTCTCCTTCCCAGCTGAGTCAAAAGCAGCATGGTATAAATGAGAAACAAAAGTCTCAATTTTTAGCACAATTTAGATTGTTTTATTTTATATAGACAGAGCAAAGCACAGCTGGGGAGATGTAAGAGGTCACTGCCCACTCCATGCTCCACCAAATCTTGGTTTGCAGCTTCTTATAGTGTGGAACCTCGTGGTAATCAATGATTTTTGGTTTTTTGCTGTTATAATTTTGCCAGGCAAGCAGTGGTGGTCGAATAAACATCCATGTGAAGTCTCTGGGAGTCAGTCCCACAGATACCATCTGGTCTTGGTAGATAAAACTGCCAGAAATTGGGAAATTCTGGTGTTTGTAGATAGGCAGTCATTGATAAAACAAAGGCAGGAATTCTGATTTTGCAAAATCAATCAGACTATTGGAAAGTCTGATTTTACAAACTGGTAGTAGATACAAATTATTTAGAAACATCATATTCCTAACAGGGGGATTTAAAACAGAATGATTTACTCCCATTTTTCCTTATCAAGCATCACTTCAGCCCTCAGTATTCTGGTTTATACAAACCCCAATACTTTTATGATTAACACAAATATTTTATCAATTACCACAAGCAGGAGGTTGAACAGGGAGGGAAGAACATCTTTTGTTCCCTGTGCCAGGACAGAGCTCTCCTCCCACCCCTCCTTCCCATTGTCAGCCCTGAGCCACAGCTGTGCTGACAATGGAAAAGTGGGGCTGGAGAAGAAATTCTGCAGAATTCCTGCTTGGAAAAATCCAGATCCACCACAGGGATTCCCCAGCTGTCCCTTCCTCACTGGTTTTCATTTTTTTTTTGGTCCAAAAATTTAACAAAACCCAATTCTGTACCCCCCAAAGAACTGGGCATCAACAGGAGGTTGCACAGAGAGAATTTGGCACAGTGGGGTAAAAAACATCCTTTATTTCTAATAAATTTGGCAGGAATCTCTTTTAGTGAAAAGCAAATAAAAAGTGTCTCTGTATTAAAAAGTTAAAAAAAAAGGGGGTTAAGGAAATTTTCAGCAGAGACAGAGGTGCCTTCAGAAAACACTTATCAGCATTTTGTCAGAAACCTGATTTCCCTTTCTCTTCATAAATTACAGAAGATGGGGGAAAGCAGGGATGAATGATGAATGAAAGACTTTAATTAAATAGCCAAAAAAAGGAGAGAAAAGAGGGACTTGGGGCATTGTATTTCAATCCAGTCTCTGCCAGGACTTCACAAGCCTGAGGACAATATTTTCATTTTCTATTGCAAATGAAGTGCTGGCAACCTTCACCCCTGCTCCAGAGGAAAGGTGGGAGAGTGGAAAACCTTGGGAAAAAACTCTGAGGGGCCATTTGGGAGAAAAATTCCCCAATAAAGAATTTTCTGTGGGAGCTGTCAGCTGGGTGGGATTTTCCTGGGAGCTGAAAATCAGGGAATTTCCATCAGCCCAGGAGAAATTGTGCCTGTGAACAAAAAGCAGGGGTTGTGAGGTGAAGCTTCAGGGAAAGGGGAATTTTTATCTTCAGTTCTGCATCTCAGGAGGTGAGCCCTCATTTTTGGGTGGGTTTGAGCAGGAATTGGGTTTGTGAGGGTTTGTGCAGAATAAATGTGAGGTTGGGGATCCTGTCCTGCCAGCAGGGAACATTTAGGGACAAAAAAAACCTCATTGAAGTGATCAAAATTATCTCCCCAAACACTTTCAGAGCTTTAATTCTCTACCCAAAACACCAAGCATTAAAAACTATGTGGGCCTGACTGGAAAAAAAAAATTTAAAAAAAGATTCAGCTGCTGATTTTGGAATATTCCCATGAAAACCTCAGCCCAAGGAAGCTGCAAAGGTGCCTCCCAAAGCAGCATTTTATCATTTTGGGTTTGCAAGCACAGAGAGAGTGGAAAAAAAAAATTCTCAGAGAGCTTTTCCTTCTTTCCTTTGTCTCCCAAACCCTCCCAGCTGTGCTAACCAAGGCTCACACGCAGAATTTCTGCATTTAGGGCTGGCTGGAGCCCTTCAGAGCTGATTTGTGGAGCTGAAATTCCCAATTCCACAGAGCAAGGCTCGAGGGGCTCCAGGCCCAGAGGCAGCAAAAATTTTTAAATAAGATTCACACGTTTTTAAATGAGATTCCCAAGTTTTAATTAAGATTACCAAGTTTTAATTAAGATTCCCAAGTTTTTAAATAAGATTCCCAAGTATTTAAATAAAATTCCCAAGTTTTTAAATGAGATTCCCAGGTTTTAATTAAGATTCCCAAGTATTTAAATAAAATTCCCAAGTTTTTAAATGAGATTCCCAAGTTTTTAAATGAGATTCCCAAGTTTTAATTAAGATTCCCAAATTTTTAAATAAGATTCTCAAGTATTTAAATAGAATTCCCAAGGTTTTAAATAAGATTCCAAAGTTTTAATTAAGATTCCCAAGTTTTTAATTAAGATTCCCAAGTTTTTAAATGAGATTGCTTTTGGGTTAGGGGAGGATTTATGGCCTTTGAGAGGAGAGGTTCTCCATCCATTTTATCAGAAATCCCAGCGGGGTGGGGCTGCCTTTTTTGGGACTTTTTTGGGACTTTTTTGGGACTGTTTTGAGCTCCTGTCCCCAATCCCCACCACAACCCCAACAGTTCCCCCCTGCATTCCCAGCCCAGCTCCAGGTGCTCTCTGCTCTCGATATTTTGGACCTTCAGGTAATTCAGAAACCTTTCCAAGCCTTTTCCTTCAGCTGCACCTGCAGGAAGCAGAGATTTTATCCCATAAAAGCCCAGAAGCTCCCTGATTTTGGGGCATTTCACAGAGCAGTCAGTGCCAGGATAATTCAGATTTATTGATGCAGATCCAAGGTCCTGATGGAGGGACCCTTGAATCATCTGGGAAAATTCCCTGGAGCCTCTTCCCAGTGGGGTTTTGCTGAAAATCAGGGAAATTCAGGAAAAATATCCAATAACCAAACCCAGAGGTTGTGAGGGGGAATATCAGAGCTCCTGGAGGGCTCTGGCAGCTCCAGCAACATTAATATCAATATTAATATCAATATCAATAGTAATATCAATATTAATATTGATCAATATTAATCTGCTCATTAACAGAGCCTCCAGAAGCCAGGCCCAGGGAGAGGGGGATGGAAAAAATCAGCAAAGCAATCCATGCTGGAGATTTTTAGGCTTTTGATTATGGATTTCTTTCTTCCACCTTGACTCAGGCAGAGCAGGGAGGGAGGGGGGTGAGACCTGTGCAGTTTAACAAATCAATTGATGAATTTTCTCCCTGACATTCAGGGTCTGAGTCCTGGGCTGATCGTAAAAAGGCACTGCCAGAGGATTTTAATAAATCCCTTTAATTAAGTGATATGTTTTAGAATTAAATTATGATGAAAAGCATAAATCCTTTCCCAACAAATGGAGTTCAGTGTGCACAGAAGGAAAAGGGCATTCCTCTTCCATCGTGCTGTTTTTTCCACCCCTTAATACAACAAGATTCAAACAATTCATTATCAAACAATGCAGGAAGCTGGGCCATTTATCACCCTGCAACCCAGGCTTTAAATTAGTGGGATTTAGCCTTGCACTAACTAATCCTGTGCCAGCAGAGTGGTTTGAATTTTTTTTTTCCCCATCCCACCTGGAGTTTTGCTCCAGAGGTGATTCCCCACAACTGAGGCTGAAAACACCTTGGAATGGAGGTGGGACACAGCAGAAAAACAGGAAGGAAGAATAAGAAAAATTTTCAGTTTAATCAGTCTGACCTAATCAGGGTGGGGAAGAAAGGAGAGGAGAGGAACTCCTTGCTCCAAACTGGGGTTTGAAATGAGAATTCCAGGAGGAAATAAAAAAAAAAGTGTGGCTGTGCTGCTGTCACCACCCTCCCTGTGCCTGTTCCTCAATTCCTGCTTTATCCTGGACACTGAACACGAAGGGAAACCTTGAGCCAGGGCAGCTGAGAGCAGGAATTGCACAAAAACAAATTGGGGAAAAAAAAGCCCAAAAAACAATCCCCAAACCCCTTTCACTAAGCTTTCACTGCTTTATCCATCCCTTTATCCAACCCTTTGTCCATCCCTTTCTCTATCACTATCTCCATCACTTTATCCATCCCTTTATCCATCACTATCTCCATCACTTTATCCATCACTTTATCCATCCCTTTATCCATCCCTTTATCTATCCCTTTTTCCATCACTTTCTCCTTTATCCATCCCTTTATCCATCACTTTCTCCATCACTTTCTCCATCCCTTTATCCGTCCCTTTATCCATCACTTTATCCATCCCTTTATCCATCACTTTCTCCATCACTTTCTCCATCCCTTTATCCGTCCCTTTATCCATCACTTTATCCATAATTTCTCCATCACTTTATCCATCCCTTTATCCATCACTTTATCCATCCCTTTGTCCATCCCTTTATCTATCCCTTTTTCCATCACTTTCTTCTTTCTCCATCCCTTTCTCCATCCCTTTTTCCATCACTTTATCCATCATTTCTCCATCCCTTTATCCATCCCTTTATCCATCATTTCATCCATAATTTCTCCATCCCTTTCTCCATCATTTCTCCATCATTTCTCCATCATTTCTCCATCCCTTTCTCCATCATTTCTCCATCCCTTTATCCATCCCTGTCTCCATCCCTTTATCCATAATTTCTCCATCCCTTTATCCATAATTTCTCCATCCCTTTATCCATGACTATCTCCATCATTTCTCCATAATTTCTCCATCATTTCTCCATCATTTCTCCATCATTTTTCATCCCTTTCTCCATCCCTTTATCCATAATTTCTCCATCACTTTATCCATCCCTTTATCCATCCCGTTATCCATCCCTTTATCCATCATTTCTCCATCATTTCTCCATCACTTTATCCATCCCTTTATCCATCACTCCCGGGGCTGGGAAGGCAGCTCTGCCTCAGAGCAGCACAGAAAGTCAATAACGACAGGAGAACCGAGCAGCAGCAGCGATCGCTGCCCCAGACGCTGCCTTGTCACGGCAAACTGAGTTTCTTTGTTCACATATTTACCTTTCCCCACCATCATTAGAGCTGCTGCATAAATAGAAAGGTTCATTTTCCCCTCCCTCCTCCTCTGGGATAAAACTGCAAACAGCTCAGGGTCCCCAACTGCTGCTGGTGATCTCAGCAAGAAAGAAAATAATAAAAAAACCACAAAAAAACCAACAAATCCCCCATTAAAATCGCTGCTGAAGGTTGCAAACAAGGTGAGAAAAACCCACACGGATACAATAATGCTGTGCTGAGAAAATAAGAGCAACTTTGTCAGCATTAACTCCTGTGCTGCTGCAGGAGGAGAGGGGCTCTGCTGATGTTGCTGGGCTCCACCAGGAGCAGGAGCAGCCCTTGCCACTCTCCTGCTTCCCTGCTAAAACACAGAGCAATTCACCCCCAGTCCAAGCAGAGGATTCCAAGCAGCCACCTCAATTTTTCTCGTGAATCTTCACTAGTCAGAGAAGTCCATAAATTCACAGAAATTGCTCGTGTTCACTAAAAAAAAAAACAAACCAAACCCAACCTCATTATTCTAATTAATTTTTTAAAACCTAAACTTTGCTCAGCCTTTTATTTTATTTTTTTCTCTATTTTCCAAATGCTAGCAGCGCTAAAACCTCCTGGCTTAGCTGCACCTGACTGCCTGAGCTTGCAAAACCCAACAAATGATAAAACCTGGTGGGTTTTTATGGGGCAAAAGCCAAGAGGGACCTCACCTTTAGGAAGCCTGGTTTATACCAGGTGTGTCTGAATAATCTCTCTCCAATTTGGGGAATCATGCAAATCTGAATTATTTACAAATGGATTTTCTGGATTTCCTTTATTTAGTCACAGCCCCAGCTCTTCCAGAGCTGGGGCATTTTGCACAGGGACGCTCCTCCATGTACGTTTGTCACCTCTTTATTGCCAGCAGCCCCTGGATCCCAAACTTCTGCTTCTAACATAAAAAAAAACCCGACAGGAATCACAAGGTGACACCAAGAGCAACAGGAGCTGCTGTTTTCCTGCTCCTCTGTGAAACCAAAGGTCATAAATCTCCCAGTTAAAATTCTCTTGATTGATGAAACACAACTTATTGCTGGTAAAACACCCTTGTTTTCAATAATTAATATACAAGATACCTGGAAGAAAGGCAGGGATCTGGCGGAGGGGAAGGTGCAATTATTGTTTCATTAAAGATTGATTACATGTGCGGCCAGTCATTTGAATAATGGCTCTGCTGACATCTGAAATGGAATGATAAATGAGCCTGGGGCCACTGGATGCACAGGTTGGCTCTGGAATGCCAGGGAGAAGCAGCAGCAGCTCTGCAGCCCAAAAGGTCAGCTGAAATATTAAAGAGCTGAAGATCAAGTAACTGTGAATGAGGTCAAGCAGAGTTACAGCACAGGAGAGGAATTAATTGAGTGATAATTGTCCAGCGTTTCTGCACTTGTTTTTGTTTTATTTTTTTTTTTGTTGGGAGAGAAAGCCAAAGGAAGGGGAATTCAGGGGTTCATGCAGGAGAATTTCTCTGTTCAGAGATGCCCTAAGTGACAGGAACCACTGGGTGACTGCTCCTGGGAAAAGCCTTGGAATATCTGGGAGGGACAGGAGCCACCTCTCCCCGACCAGCCGAGCTGTCACTGCCTGTCCCAGCAGCAGCTGTCACACAGGACAGCAATTCAGCCTCTCTGGTCCAGGCAGAGGCTGGGGACAGCAATCCAGGCTTCTCTGGTCCAAGCAGAGGCTGGGGACAGCATCCCCTGGCTACAGAGTGAGGGTTCCCCGCAGGCTCCAGCAATTCCCAGCCTGGAAAGAGGAGGTGGCAGCTCCCTGTCCCCACTCACCCAGGGCTGAGAGAGCAGATCCAACCTTCCCAGCCCAGGGTTCTGCAGGACAGAGGAGCCCTGGGTGTTCTGAAGAAGGAGAAGAACCCTGGGGTGTTCTGCAGGAGAAGGAACCCTGGGTTTTCTGGAGGACAGAAGGAGAAGGAGCCTTGAGTTTTCTGCAGAAGGAGCCCAGGATTTTCTGCAGAAGAACCCTGGATTTTCTGGAGGAGGAGAAGGAGCCCTGGGTGTTCTGCAGGAGAGAAAGAGTCCTGGGTTTTCTGCAGCAAAAAAAGCCCTGGGTTTTCTGCTGGAGAAGGAGCCTTGAGTTTTCTGCAGAAGGAGAACTCTGGGTGGTTTGCAGCAAAAGGAGCCCTGGGTGTTCTGGAGGAGGAGAAGAGCCCTGGGTGTTCTGCAGGACAGAACGAGCCCTGGATTTTCTGGAGGAGAAGAGCCTTGGGTGTTCTGCAGGAGAAGCAGCTCTGTGTTTTCTTCAGAAGAAGGGGCCCTGGATGCTCTGCAGGACAGAACGAGCCCTGGATTTTCTGGAGGAGGAGAAGCAGCCCTGTGTTTTCTGGAGGAGAAGAGCCCTGAGTGTTCTGTAGAAGGAGCCCTGGGTTTTCTCCCTGCCCATCCCCATCCCTGCAGCTCCCAAGGACACAGGGAAGGGAAGCAGAGAGTGGGGCCAGGTTTGGGACAGAAAGCAGCTCCCAGTTCAGCTCAGGTGAGGGATGCCAAGCACTGCTGTGGCACCCAGGGCAGTGACAGCACCCTGCAGTCCCTGAGCCTCCAAACCACCCCTGGCTGCTGCTGGCTGGGGGTAAAATCACAAACCCCACCCACAGCATCCTCAGCTTGCTGTGCAGGGCTGAAACATTCCCATTTCCCACAGCAAAGTGAGGAGCAGCCCCACTCCAAGGTCATCCTGCAGCCAGGAATGTGCCAGGCAGGAGTTACAGGAAGAAAGAACAAACACATGCTGGAAGTAAATGCCTTAATTATATTAATGATTGGTTTTGCCCTCAACTGCAGCGCTAAGGAGACCCTCTTCTATCAAAGTCAATTAAAGGCTTGCTACTCTCCTAAAGCCCAGCCATAAAACAAGAGCTGTACATATCCATTAAGCTGCAGTAGACATCCATTAAACTCGCTTTTGCTGCTGCAGTTCATTTACTGCCAGCCCTGGCCTCGGTTTTGCTCTCATTTCTGTGGGTTTTACCCTGCTGTAACAGCAGGCACTTGGCAGGCTGAGCCCAGCTGATTTACTCCAGCCCAGTGCAGATCCAGACGTGGTTACAAAGGGGATGAGACTGATACTCCCATCTTAAAGAGCTGCAAATAATCGCTGTGCATCAATAAACCCCGGAGGTTCAGGGTGTGCTGAGCCTGGGCTGTTCTGAACACACACACACAAATCTGTGTGCGGCTCCTGGGGGGGATTTCTCCTGGAGATGGGAAAGTTTTGTCCCTCAGAAAGTTGGGGAGGAGCTTGGTCTGCAGCTCCCTGGATGCTGGGGATGGAGCTGGAGGGATGCTCAGGGTGCCATGAGCTGCACTGAGCTCATTTCCCTCTGGAGAACCAGCTCTGGGGCTTTTCTTTTTGGTCCCTGGTGGTATTTATTTCAGCTATCTCTCACAAAGCTCACATCAGCCAGCAGAGAAAGACTGAAGGCCTTACTTGACGAGTTCCACGAGAATCTTTATTTCATGTGAAGGGAGTCAGGCAGGATTCTCTCAGAACAAAGGGCAGACAGACATTTATAGGTTCAGGGGGGATTCAAACTACAGCCAATAAAAGTTTATACAAAGAACAGCATCCAATCTAAGTGAGAAGTTCTAAAGGTGAACTGACCAATTACACAAACTAATTTGTAACCAATTATCTTCCAAAGTGTTAGGAGAGTGACCAAATTCTTAAGGAATTTGGCTCAACCTTGGTATCTAGGATTCCTTATCTATTATGACAAGTTCCAGGGGAAGATGGCTCTGGAGGAATTGGATCATCCACACAGCTCCATTCCCAAATCAAAGCAAATCCCAAGCTGGGGAACTCCAGACCCTCATCTGCACTCAGTTGTGAAACTAAATCACTTAAAAACGTTTTTCCCCCTTTTATCACACTTGGCTGGATGTTCCTTGGAAGGGGAGCAAGTGTGGGACTGAGTTTCTCCTCAGAGTTCTGTCAGACACCAGGAGCTGCCCTGGATCTCACTCTGCTCTCAGCCAACCCTTCAAAGATCAACCTCCACAGAGGCATTTTGAGCTTCCCTGCTGCACTCAGATTAAAATCCAGTCTCACTCCCATCCCCAGTGGTGCCCTGGCATCAGAAAATCTCTCTTCTCTCCTGGGGGCTCAGGTTTTTCCCTGCAGGGAAGGAGCTGCCGTGGCAGACACAGCTCAGGCACCAGGCAGGGACGTAGCAGAGTCAGAAAATTGAACTTTTCCTGATGAGTGTTGGTATTTCAAAGAGCTCTTGGGGAATGTGCTCGAGCAGTGCAAGACAAGGTGTTGAAATCATCAGCACTTTAAAGGTGCCTTTGCCTCACTCAGATTCCTCAGAAGTCTCACGGCAGAGTTCTTGAAAGGAGCTGGAGAGAGCAGGGAGTGGTGAGAGGCAGGAGGGGGCTGCAGAAATCAGAGTTTGCCCCTGGGCAGAGCACAGGGGATGCCAGGGGAGCAGGGGACGCTTCCTGCAGCTCTGGGGATATCCCAGGGGGGTTGTGCCAAGCTGAGAAAACAGGAGGAAGAATCCCAAACCAGCAGACCCCAAAATATCTGTCCCTTTGTCCTTCTGTGCCATCAAACAGGAGGAAGATTCCTGCCCCTGCAGACCCCAAAACATCTGTGCCTTTTGTCCCTCTGTCCCATGAAACAGGAGGAAATGGGAAATGGGAATAGGGGAAAAGGAGAAGAGAGGAAAGGAGATGGAAAGGGGAAGGAAAGGAGAAGGAAAGGAGAAGGAAAGGAGAAGGAAAGGAGAAGGAAAGGAGAAGGAAAGGAGAAGGAAAGGAGAAGGAAAGGAGAAGGAAAGGAGAAGGAAAGGAGAAGGAAAGGAGAAGGAAAGGAGAAGGAAAGGAGAAGGAAAGGAGAAGGAAAGGAGAAGGAAAGGAGAAGGAAAGGAGAAGGAAAGGAGAAGGAAAGGAAAGGAAAGGAAAGGAAAGGAAAGGAAAGGAAAGGAAAGGAAAGGAAAGGAAAGGAAAGGAAAGGAAAGGAAAGGAAAGGAAAGGAAAGGTCAGCACACCCTTGGCTGTCAGCGTGGCCCTGCAGAAAGAAAACTAATTAAGACTCTGGGCTCCACAGGCAGGAATGCAAATCCTTACATCTGTCCTGGCCTTCATTACCCACCTCGGAGAGCTCTTCAGGAAAGGAAAACCAGCCCATATCCAGCCTAATTGGCTTAATTTCTCTAACTGCCTTCCCCCCTGAGATCTATTTCTGAAACCATTTCCACTGTTCTTTCAATATCCTCTTCTTATCTCCTTATCATCATCTCATTCAGCCCAATTTGGAAAGAGGCCCAATGAAAGAACAAAACACCCCGAGTTTCTTTTGTTTTATGCAGCACACAGTGTGAATTTCCAACAGCAAAATGTCAGGGTCTCCTCCTAATCAATCCTTGATTTCTTTTATTCCTGGCTAGGATATTTTTGAGGCAGGAGATGAGTAACAACAGCAGCAGTTCCCCCATGTTCGTGGTGGAATCTTCTCGATTTTAAAATTGAGACAGGTTATTTTTGTGAGTCAAGAGTTCAGCTTCAAAAAGGAAAAAATTCCTTCACACACAGGAGGTCTGAGCCACCTCTCCCACCTGTCTCCCCTCTCCAAGCCCTCCCAAACCCGAGGGCTTTACAAAGGGCTTGAGCCCTTTTCCTTCTCAGTGTGGCCTTTAATAATTGAAGAGAAAAGAAGGGAAAAAACCCCACAAAACAGAGGTGAGAGCTGTGAGATTTACCTCCCCAATAAAGGCTCTGCACACAGTGATTTACAGAGCTCAGCAATGGGAGCCCCTGGCTGATTTATGAACCCGCCTGGCATTTGCAGAATCCTTGGAGCAGAAACTCTGGGCTCAGTAACTCTGGCAGTGCCCAGCCCCAGCTCAGACCCAGAGCAGGCCCTTTGCTGGTCTTTATTTCCCTTTTATTTCCTTTCCCCTCCCTTTTATTTCCCCTTTTATTCCCCTTTGTTTCCCTTCCATTTCCTTCCCCCCTTTTTATTTCCCCTTTTATTCCCCTTTATTTCCCTTTTATTTCCTTCCCCTCTTTTTATTTCCCCTTTTATTCCCCTTTCCCCCCTTTTATTTTCCCTTTATTTCCCTTTTATTCCCCCTTTATTCCCCTTTATTTCACTTTTATTTCCCCTTTATTTCCCCTTTATTCCCCTTTTATTTCCCTTTTATTTCCCCTCTATTTACCTTTTATTTCCCCTTTATTCCCTCTTTATTCCCCTTTATTTCCCCTTTATTCCCCTTTTATTTCCCCTTTATTTCCCTTTTATTCCACTTTATTTCCCTTTTATTCCCCTTTATTTCCCCTTTATTCCCCTTTTATTTCCCCTCTATTTCCATTTTATTTCCCCTCTATTTCCCTTTTATTCCCCTTTATTTCCCTTTTATTTCCCCTTTATTCCCCTTTATTCCCCTTTATTTCCCATTTATTCCCCATTTATTCCCCTTTTATTTCCCCTTTATCCCCCCTTTATTTAATATTTTTTTTCAAATTTTTGGAGGAGCTGGAACCTCTGAGCTTCACCTCAGAGGAGAAACACAGGGAGATGTGGCTTGGGCTGGGAGCACAGGGACAGCAGAGCCTGAATTAACAAATAAACCCAATATTAGAGGGAAAGATGTTTGTCCTTCCCAACCTGAGCCATCCTGAGCATCCTGACTGATTAATGCACACCTGGGATGGGATTTCCCTCTGCTCCTGGAATCCTGGCTCTGCAAAACCAAGGAGGAGCAGCGAGGGAAGAATCCCAGCAGGAAATCTGGGTCCCCAAAAGATCCAAATGAAACTCTGCACCCCAGAAGGAAATCCATGGATCTGATCCTCACCTCCAGCTGGGGAGGAAGCCAGGAACTGCTTCATGGATTGGAGTCCAACAGCATCTCCTCCAATCCCCTATAAATCCCCTGCCCTGCCTCTCTAAACCTCACCCCTCAAAGGCAGCAATACTCAGGGATTGATTTTTACTGCCAGCTGAAAAGTCTCCCTCAAAGCATCTCTGGTAGGAATAAATGGATTTTTAACAGCATGGACACCTGGCAAAGTTTGGAGAAGTTTCTCAAGCAGAAAAGAGTAATTTCTGGAGGTTTCTGGGATTTTGAGTGATGACAGAAAAATTGAATATTTTTTTCATAGGTTTTCTCGCTGGAGAAAAGGGACAAATGTATTTTAACCCCACTGAGTTGTTCAGTGTTCTTTATGTTTAGGTTAAAGGGTATTCCCAGCATTACCTGAAAAACCTCTGTGCCAACAAGCCAGGCTTGAAATAATTAATTATTATTAACTGTTAAATATTAGCATTAATAAATTATAATAAATTAACTCTGGGGAAAGAGAACAGGACTTGGAGAGGATGACAGGCTTTGGTCCTTTATCCACCTTGAACTCCAAATTCCTTCCAGGAGCTGTTCCAGGCTCCTCCCTGCTCCTGCAGCTCCTGGCTCCCTTCCCTGCCCCTATTTCCAGCTGCAATAAATGATCCCAGTCACTCCAGAGTGAGATCCCCACTTTCCCCACCCTTCATTTGATTTTTCAGCCTCGATTCCTGAACTTTTCTTTCCTCCAGCTCATTTACACTGCAACAAATGGGCACTTTATTATCTGCAATTGGCCCTGCCAGGGGACTGGGGTTGTTCTTGTGCTGGCTCTGAGCTCTGGTGGTTTTTTTTTTCCCTGTCTCAATGATATTTCCAAGCCTTTCCCCGGGTGAGGAAAGAGAGAGAACATTTGTTATTGATAGAATTTCCATTTAAATTGAGGATGTTGCTCAGTGCAACACGTGTTCAACCAAACTCTTTCCACCTCCAGCAAAACCAGCAAATTATATGAGAGGGGAAAAAAGAAAATAACGTTGGGAAGAGGAGGGGGGTGAAAGGGAGAAATCACAGAAGCTGCTGTGAAATCCAGCTGGAAAACGCCTGTAATGAGACATCTCGATTTTATTAAGGCTGTGGGTAAAGCTTGGATTACACACCCAGCTTTGTGCAGCTGCTTCCCCTGACAGCTCCTTTCTGTGCCTGCCAATCCGATTAACTCTGCAAAACGAGAGACAAAACAACGGCAAATCTCGGCCTTTTACAAAACAAACAGGAATTCAGCCCTGGGAGGGGCTGGGTGGCCCCAGCAGAGCCTTTTCCAGAGTGGGGAATGGTTCTGTGTTCAGGTGGGTTTGCTTTGAGCCACAAAGGGCTGGAAATGAAAGGTTGGGATCCCCAGAACAATTGGAAAATCCGTGCTGATGGAGCTGGGCAGCAGGAGGGGAGGAGGAATTGAGGCTCCTCCAGGACTTCCCTGCACCTGGAGTGATGCTGATTGAGGTGTCCTGAGCTGGGATCTGTCCCAGAGCCCCAGAGCAGTGACACAAAGCAGCCCCTGGAGCTCCCCTCACTGCCCCCAGGATGAGTTTGGGCTCATCACAGATCATTAAAAACAACCCCTGGACAATCATCACACCCAGCCTTTAACCAGCACTGCCAACCGTGTCCCCAAGTGCCACACCTTTGTCTTTTCAACCCTTCCACCACTTCCCTTTTTCCAGCCCTGATCAACCCTTTCAAACCTTTCCTAATTTCCAGTCTGAGCCACTCAGGCCATTCCCTCTGCCTGAGCCCAGCTGATCCCAGCAGAGATCAGCAGTGAACTGGGGACCTGGAGATTCACAGAATTCACAGAATTCACAGAATTTTGGGTTGGAAGAGACCTCCAAGATCATCAAGTCCAATCCATCCCCAACATCTCAACCAGACCATGGCACATCCAGTTTGTTTTTAACACATCCATGGATGGAGACTCCACCACCTCCCTGGGCAGAGCATTGCAGTGCTTTATCATTCTTTCTGTAAAAAACTTTGCTCCTGCAGCCCTGGAAAACAGGGAGAGATTCTCCAGGCCATGGAGAAGGGAATCAAGAGTGCAGGACCTGCTGGGGAGGTTCATCTCCAAACATCCCAGATGTTTTTCGATTTCTAATCAGACAAATGAAAAAAAAAAAACCTAAAAATAAATGTTTTGCAGCGAGCCAGCCTTGCTGTCACATCTTCTCTGCTCCAGGAGGATCCAGAGGGCACATCCCATCATCCCATCAAGGAGGAATACCCACAGAAAACATCTCAATCTCTGAAAAAAAACCAGCTTTCATCTTCATCTGCTCCAACAATGTCCCCAGCTGGGGACCACACAGGGACACAGAGGGGACACAGAGCCCCTCTGCTGCTTTCTAGGATTACAGTGCTGAGCCATCCTCTGTTCCAGGCTGGTTTGTTCCTCCCAGGAAGCCCAGGATCCACACAGAAGGGTTTTTTTGCTGTTTGCAGGGTCACCCCTGAGCCTAAATCCCAGGTGTGAAGGAATGGGCTCCACATTGCACATTGGAGGTTGCTACAAGGGAAGAAATTATGGATTTATCACCCCTTGCAAGAGCAGAGAAAGAAAGATAGAAAAGGAAAGAGAGAAGGAAAAGGAATAAGAAAAGGAAAAAATAAAAACCAACTCTCAGAATGATTCTGCCTGAGCTGCACAGGAACATTATTTATGGTCCAAAAAGCCCCAGAAGCATCAGAATGTAAAGCAGAATCACATCATCGATAACGGCGTGCCCTGATCGGGGGGAAAAGACATCTGAGCAGGGGAGGCAGGGAAATGGCACATTTTCAGCCAGCTGCAGAGATTGCAGAGGGATTTTAATTCTGAGGATGCTGAAGAAAATTGCAGATGAGGTTCGAGGAGAATAAATAGTGTCTGGTCATAGATCAGCACAACTTGATTTTCTCCCCTTTAAGTGCCATGGTATCAATCTTGGGAGGGGAGGGAAGGGAAGAATCAAGGTGGCAAATGATTTATTCCTCATCCAGGAGGAAAAACAAACCCTTGCACTCTTGCTGGGCAAACTGGCTTTGCTGGAAGGAGCCTGAAATGCAGATCAGGGGAGGAAATGGGGGAGGTGGGGAAGAATATTTATATACAATAAATATTTAATCCTGCTCAGTGTTTCCTCCTGAAGAAACTCATAGCTGGGATTAATTTGTACATTCCTCCCCGCTCCACTGGTGCCCTTCAGCAAGGTTGATCTTTGCCTGATGCAAGTTGGGAAATTAAATCCACGGTGGTGGACAAACTTCCCGTGGGGTTGGGTTGAATTTCTTGCTTTCCCCACCCAAAAATTGCTGTGTGTGTGTGGAAGCCACACACACTGCTCCCCTCCTTCCTCCTCCCCCTCTCTCCCTGTTGTGTGTCTTAATTCATGCTTTGAGTCTGGCAGCTTTTTGATTTCCATTTCAACAGGGTCTCGGATCGACCTGCTGGAAGGGAAAATCCTAAAAAGGGATAATTTTGGGATTTTTTGGGGTTTTTTTTTTGTTTTTTTTCAAGTGGTTGCTGCTCCCTCCTGGACTTCAGCATGGTGCTGGTGGCAGTGAGGAGCAGGTGGGGTCCAGACTTCAGTGGGGGCTGAAGGGAGGTGATTTCCCAGCCCAGTTTTCTTTTCCATCTGGGATCCCCCAGGAAACTTTTGGATGTGAATTTGTGCAGCAATCCTGAAGAGATCGGGCTCTTCACCACACCTGGGATGTGTCAGAGCACCTTTGTCAGACCCCCAGCAGCTCCTGGTCCCTGAACAGGTGAATTTTTAAATTTAAAAAGGCACAATCAGGACATTTTTTCCCCTTTGTATCCCCCAGGTCATGGCACAACCACAGCAGTGCCCATCCTTGGGGCAGCATCCACCTCCAGGAGGGTTTGGCTGTGGGATATTCCCAAAAAATCAGCACCAGCATGATGTTCCCCTGACTTGATACTCCTTTGGCACCTTGGGATGTTCGTGGAATCAGGGAATCCTGGAATGGTTTGGGTTAGAGCTCATCCAGGGACACCCTGACTATCCCAGCTTGCTCCAAACTCATCCAACCTGGCCTTGGACACTGCCAGGGATGTGACAAAAAGATCCCTCAGGCTCTGCTCTGAGAAAATAGAGAAAAGAAAAAATCTGCGAGCTGAGAAGCAGCTGGAAAATAAAAAAAAAAAATTACTTTAAAAAAAAAAAAAGAAAAGAAAAAGGAAACCAAGCGTGGCGCAGGAAATTTTCCGCCAAGAACAACATCTCATTGTCAAATTAACATATGAATAATTAGCCAGGATGAGAACAGCGAGTCCCAGGGCTGTGCAGCAGCAGTTCCAGGGGTGTCTCTGAGCTCTTACAAGATGTAATTTCAGCGCTCCAGCGCTCCCCTCGTCCTGCAGCTCTGCAGGAGCAGGAGGGGAGCAGCTGCTCCTGCAGCCTTTGGGTGTCTGGGAGTTCTGTGGGGAGTTGGTTTTGAGGAAAGTGAGAATTTGGAGGTTTTGTGGGAAGCACCGGGTTTGTGCCTCTGGAGAAAATCACTTTGCTGCCACGATGGCCCAGGATGGGGAAAATCGGCAGGCAGAGAATGACAAGGGATGAATGAAGTGGCAATGGGTGCAATCAATAAAAGTACAGAGCACTGAACTCCTCCTGCTCTCAGATCAAAACCAAAATGGGTTTTCAGTGCCACAGCCCCAAACCCAGAACTGCAAGAAGATGCTGAAGATCCCCTGGGTGTGAAAAGGGATTGGATTCCCCAGAGCTGGAAGTGCTGAGGAGAGGATGGATTAAGAGTCAATTATTTCCAGGGCTGGTTTTGGGTGACTGCATTGCCCTGCCTAAACAACCCCTGGCAGATGTTGGGAACATCAGCCCAGCCTGGCCTCAAAGGTTGCTCTTGCCTCAAAAAAAAGCACGTGGGAAGAAAATAAAAAATGCAGGAAAATGCAGGTGATGCAGGGATACAGTAATTGAGGGATAATGATGATAAATCCTTGTTCCTGCTCATGGCAGAGGGACTCTGGGCTCGTGGTGCCAAGTGACACACGCAGCACTGAGCTGTCCTGTGAAAAATACACATAAAAAACGTGGGAATTGTGTGGCTGGAAAGGCAGAGCAGGGAATTTGCAGAGGCACAGCTCCTGGGCAAGGTGTGAAGAAGGGACACATCTGACTTGCACTGCCTCAGCTTTTCTGGACACTCTGCAGATTAACTCACAGGTGGTGCTGAGCTGCCAGAGGCACCTCCAGCTCACTTGTTTTTTCTCACAGGAAGACATGAGGTTTTTTTGTGGTTTTTTTCTCTTTTTTCTTCTTTTTTTTTTCTTTTCTGTGGGTCAGATCAATTCCACTCTTTGCTTGAGACATTAATAAAAATAAACCCAAGTCAAATCCAGCCTGGCTGGGAGAAGCTGCAGGACAACAAGCAGCTGAAGGACAAGAATAGCTGCAGCTCCTTTGAATGCCATGAGAGCCTCACTCTACCCAACAATTTGCATATTTTCTCCATGCTAATTCATGCACAATCCTCTCCCCTCCTCATTGCAGCCTCCCACTTGGTCCTGCTGTTTCTGTCTCTCCAGCAGAGCTCTGGTGGCTCTAAGGATGCTCAGCCCTTTGTATAAAACCCATTCACAGCTTCTCATCTACCAAAACTCACCTAGACAGGGAGGGGACACCCAGGCTCTTTTCTCTACATTTAATCAGCACCAACGCTCCTTTTTTTGGCCATTTTTATTTTTACCAGTCTTTTGTAAACACAGGGTTTAAGGAGATGGGGGAGGAACATCCTTTGGAGAGGTGACAGCAGCAGGAGCATCCCAACCAGAGCTGGGACATCTTGTGGAGAGCAAAAGCTGCGACCCTGAGTGACCCTGAGTGACCCCAGGGCTGGGGTCCTGGTGCCCTTTCCCAGCTCCCAGCAGGAACTGGGATGTGCTGGTCAAAGCTGGGCTGTGTTTGGGGAGAGCCTCTCAGCTCTGTTCTCTATCCCACTCTAACAAACTGTGGAGGATGGGCTTTTCCAGGGACAGCCAGGGCTCCCCTGGCACAAAATCCTTTAGGTTGAGTGCAAGTGGAGCGAGCCAAGGGAATCCAAGATGAAAAAGGGGAGCACAGAGCAGCACAAGGGCTGGGCCTCCTCCTCCAGAGCAGGGCTGAAACCAAAGCAAAGAACAATTCCCATTTCACAGCAGATTCCACAGCAGCTCCTGCTTTCCCCCTGGGAGCAGCAGGGAGCACAAGGACACATCCCCGTGCCTGGGTCAGCTCAGGGAGCTGCATGGGGAGAACTCTGCAGCTTCACCTGCTTTGCTCACACAGCAGGGAACAAATCCCAGCCCAGGGCACAAATCCCAGCCCAGGACACAAATCCCAACTCAGGACACAAATCCCAACTCAGGACACAAATCCCAGCCCAGGGCACAAATCCCAACCCAGGGCAGAAAACCTAACCTAGGGCACAAATCCCAGCCCAGGGCACAAATCCCAGCTCAGGGCACAAACCCCAGCTCAGGGCAGAAATCCCAGCTCAGGACACAAATCCCAACCTAGAGCAGAAATCCCAACCCAGGACACAAATCCCAACCCAGGGCACAAAGCCCAGCCCAGGGCACAAATCCCAGCCCAGAGCACAAACCCCAGCTCAGGGCACAAATCCCAGCCCAGGCCATTCCAAATAAAACCCCCCAATCAGGGCAATGCAGAGCAGCAGCCCCAAGCCCTGCAGCCTGCCCTCCCCTGCTTTAAGAGCTGTGCTGACCCCACTGGGATCAGCTGCCCTTGGATAATTCCCATTCCCAGGGCTGGCAGCTGCTCTGCTCCCCCCTGGCAGCTGAGCTTGGGGATTTTTCCTCCTCCCTTTGTGCATCCCAATCTTTGGGCTCCTGCCCCTGTAGGATCCCTGAGGTGGGGAGGGAGCTGCTGCTGGAATTTGGGATTCCTGCCCCATCCTCACCCCATAACTGGGCAGGTTTGGGTGCTCACACTCCATCTCAATAATCTGCTGCTCTTTCTGGGGCTCTTCTAAAAACTCCTCTCAATATTCACCTGCTGGAGTTACAGCTTTGGAGCAGGAAATCACGGACTTTGTTCTACAAAAAGAGGTGAAAGGTGTGCATGGCTCCCGTGTCTGGCAGTGCCAGAAACAGTCAGATCCCTCCTCAGATCTCTGTTTTTCCTTAATAGCAGATCAAAGCTTCCCTCAGCACACAGGCATTTCTGCAAGCAGCAGTGATTGAGTGCAAATCACAACTGGGGTCACCTTGACGCATGATCGAGGTCCAAGTGAAGAATTTCCAGCCAGGTTTAAGTAAATAAAGTTGTTTTACCCTCATTTCTTCCTGCAGCTCTGCATTTCTGGGGTCCAGCTGGATGAAGATATGGCCACAATACCCCAAGATTTCCCAAAACTACTCTTAGGAGTTAATGACAGACTGAATGACTGAAGATTAAACGATTTCAGGTCCAGCTTGGGATGGGGTTTGGAGCACCCTGGGCTGTGGAAGGACCTGGCTGATCTTTAATTCCCCTTCCAACCCAATCTGTGACTTTGGCTCCTTCTCTGGACACCTTTTGGCAAAGAACAGAGATCAACAAAGATCTTCTGCAGCCAAAAAAGGAAAGGCAGAAACTTTTGGGTGGCAGAGCTTGGCTTGGTGACGGCAGAGCCTGGAGCAGAGCTGGGCTTGTGGCACCTTGTGGGAATCCAGAACATTCCCTGGCTTCCCTGGAACCTGGGCAGGGGGCTCAGATGCCTTGGCACAGTGCTCAGGACCCCTGTGAGTTTGATTTAAGTCCCTGGTAAAAATTACCATCCTTATATGAAGAATTACAAGTCACAAAAAATGAGTAGAGCATAAATTAGAGTGTTAGAAGGTAGAAAAATGAGTTTTAAAATTGTTTATGTTAAGGGTGTGAACACAAGATGGAGGAATTTGGGTGTGGTTTGTCTTTCTCCTTCTTGATGGCATCCAGCTTTTGGGTTAGGATGGCACTTTGGGATTGGTTTGGGAGAAAGTTGGACAGTGCAATGTGGGGGTCAGGTATTGGAAAGTAATTGTAAACAGCATGTATGTAATTTATATAACAGTATAAAAGATAAACCTGCCCTGAGGGTGGGCAGTGTGCCTTGGACTGACCTGCAGGACAAACCTCTGCAAGTCAGGGAAAGAATTCCTTAGGTAAGAAAGAACAAACAACCTTGGAAACCACAGAAAACTTCTGACTCTTCCTTCTGTGCTCGAGCTGGAAAAACAGAGACTCTGAGACCACAACTGCTGTGTGGTGAGTGATCTGTGACCCAAACAGAGTCACACCTGACCCACCTGCAGTGCTCCAAACGTCACCTCCTGAGCTCCAACATCTGCAGCTCCAACATCTGCAGCTCCAACATCTGCAGCTCCAACACCTGCAGCTCCAACACCTGCAGATCCAACACCTGCAGCTCCAACATCTGCAACTCCAACACCTGCAGCTCCAACATCTGCAGCTCCAACATCGGCAGCTCCAACATCTGCACTGCAGCCCCGAGCAGAGGAGGTTTGAGGAAGCCCCTGAGAAGCAGAGAACAGAGAACCCAGAACCAGAGTGACACAAATCCACACCTGGGCTCCTCCCCACGCTGAATTCCAGAGGATCCTGGAGTGAAACCTGCAGGAGGAGGAGAGGATGAGCAAAGTGTCCCCTTCACACAACAGTTTTGGGGATTTGGGGATTGAAGAACTCACCAAAAAGCTGAAATTTCTTTTTTTTCCTCCTGAATTTGTTTGGGATGAGAAGATCAGCAAGAGGAAAACTCCTCTGGTGATGCTGGTGACCGCACAAAATTCTCCTCCACATCCCAGCTACCAAAACCAGGTTGGATTTTTGCACTGAAATTTCTCACTGAGAAAAAAGAAAAAAAAAAGACAAAACAAACAATGAAATATTCCAGGCCTGGAAATTCCCCCAATGGTGGGTTTGGATTATATTTTACAGTATTTTTTTACCTTTTAAACACTTCCACTGCTCCTCTGATGAAGTTTCCAGGCTCCACAGGGCAGGGGGGTCCCGCTGCAATCAACTCCAACAAGAGATTCACATCACGGGGGTTTAGGTGGAAACAGTAAACTTGATTTATTGAAAAAAAAAATCTATTACATTTATTCCTTTATTACACAGGTTTAAAATATTTAAAAATAGCTCTTATGGGCATTACACTTAAATTTTATGACATGTTTATTGGACTTTGAAGAAATGTACAATACGGCATTTGACACTATATTTTAAAAAGGGCCTTATGTACTAAAAGTTGGGGTTTTTTTTCCATAGGTTTTATTTTTCTTATCAACATTTGTTCAAGTCAATATATATTAAGGGGAGGAGGGAAAATAAAATTACACAAAAAGAAGGTCTGCAAATACAAGTAGTAATTTTATTGCAATATACCGTAGCTAAGTGGTCTGGGGGGGATTGGAACAGTTTGGAGCTCAGTACAATTACAACACTGTGGAATTCAACACAGGAAATCTTTATTCTTTTTCTTTTTTTTTTTCTTCTTCTTCAAGCAGAGAAATCAAAGGGAAAAAAAAAAAAAAAAAAAAAAAAAAGCTCCCTTGATGAGAAAATCGAGACCAGAATCCCATGACCTGGGCAGACACAGAGGTGTGGACAAATAACAAATGAACAAATGAACAAATCTCAGGATATGGCTTTGCTGGGATGTGCAACCTTCCCTGCCCTTCCCGTTGCCAAGGTGACTGAGAAGCTGAATTCCTTCTTTCTTATCCTAAATTCCTTTTCGCTGCTCTGCTGCCGGAGTCTGCAGTTTGTAGGGTAGCACCTTTTGGTTTTTTTTTTTAAATTCCCTTAAGTGGGAGAGAGCAGGGGAGGAGAGAGGAGAGGGATGGACACGGCTCCTCCAAAAGCACCGCTGGCATTGCTGCTCCCTCCTCTCCTCGGATGCTGCTGCTCTCAATTCGGGCAGGAGGGGGGAAAAGACATCATATATAGGTTTTTTTTTTTTTTTTTCACAGTAAATGTGATGTCTTTTCCTTCGCGGTGAAAAATCCCCCTTGAGCTAAAAGCTCCAGGCCAAAGAATAAGAATAGTAATAATAATAATTAAAAAAACAACAACAAACAAACCCACCTTGCAACAATTATTTTCCAGCTGAGAGACCTGAAGAAGGGGAATGGGCAAGGAGGAAAAATAAATGGTAAAAGAAGAGGGTGTCAGCACGTTGTGAGCCGTGGAAGGAATAAAAAAAAAAGTGGGAAGAGTAGGAAAATTGCAAATTGCTGGGCAAGACACCCAACATCTACAGAAATTAGCACCACTGAGGACAATCTGCTCTGCTTCCCACTGGGAAAAGGCATGGATAGCCTTGGGAAAACAAACAAAGAAAAAAAGAATTTAAAAAAAAGAACATTTAATGCTTTTTTCTGGGCCCATCCAAGGAAGGAGAGGAGCAGGATTTGGACAGAAGAGATAAGAAGGTGCCATGCATTTATCAGCAGCCAAAATCTGCCTGAATGTGCCTAAAAAGCCAAGTGGGAGATTGGCCAGTGGCAGGGTATCCCCAGTGTTGTGTTAAAGTTATCAGATAGCACCACAGAGATATGTAAAAATAACTATTAAAAGCACCTTTTTTTCCTTCTTCTTTTTTTAAAAATATTTTTTAAATATTTTTTTTTTATTCTTGATATTCAGAGAGGACAATTGGATTTCCCCTGCCACTGGAATCTGCCACTGGGAATGGATTCAGGTTTAATTCTTATCATTTTAAAGGAATGCTGAAAGAAGAAAAAAGGAAGAATGAATTTAAAATAAGCAAGTGGATGAAAAGGCAAAGGCTCAACGCAGATCCTGTTTTTAGATCAGGGGATTTGTAGGAAAATTGTTAAAAATTGGCTTTAATTTCCTCATTTTGAAAGGAATCATTCCAAAAGGCTCATCCTGGGGGTCATTCCAAGGCCTCCAGATCCCAGTTTGGGACTGGGAAGGGGCAGAAGTGGGGACAGGAGCTGCTGTCTTCATTCCCAGTGGGGAGCTTGGCTGGGATGGGGAGGCTTTAACACAGACAAGGTCACTCGCATGGTTTGGAGGCAGAAACATTCCAACATCTCAAATAAAAACACGACACAAATATTTACTCACAAACATACAAAAATAGAAGCACCTTTAAGACACTGGCAAAGAGATGCCCAGTGTGACCTTGAGTCAGCACTTTGGAAATCGTGGAATGAGGCAAACTCAGAAAATTCTGGAATTGGCATCTCCTGGCTGGAGCTGATCCAAACCTCGTGGAAGGCAACAAAACCCCTGGGGAGCTTTGGATCCAGCATGGCAGGGATTTCAACGAGGAATTTCAAGTTTTTTCCATTTTTTTTTTATTTCCTTAGGAACAAACAAACGCTTCCTGGTGAGAAGAAGAAGAGGAGGAGGAAGGAGGAGTTTGCTGGAGGTGGGCTCAGCTCGGTGGCAGCAGGGACAGGGCCAGGGTTCCGTGTGTGGCTGCTGGTCATGAGATTCCATATCCATCCTGGGGGCACAGAGGGGCTGGGGCAAAACCAGGGACACAACAAAACAGGTGGGGAGGGGGGAAAAAAAAATAATAACCCATCGCTGTCCAGTTTCAGACCGTGCACGTGACGAGGAATTCTTTTTTTTCTCCTTTTTTTTCTCTTTTTTCTCTTTTTTTGTTTTTAATTAAATGGCGCAATGAGGTTACGAGGTTGCTCATTTGGAGACTAGGTTCAGGTGGCTCTTTTAGCCCAGGAAGCAAGCTGGTCCCACCTCGAATCCAAATTTCTGTGCCGCTTCTCCGAAGTCATTGAACATGATGTCGACTATGGGGACCTGCTCCACCTTGGGCGTGTTGATCTCCAGGATGGTTTTCTGGTAGCCCTTCCTTGCCTGGAATGAGGGAAAGAAGAGTTCTGAGGTTGCCTCCAAGAAAACAACAGCACAACTGAATAATCATCATTCTGCTGGTGATTTTTCCTGGGAATTTTTGGACCCAAATCGGAGTCACCACCACTCAAACAAATTTATTTCATGTTTAATCCATGTGCCTTCATGTGACCACTGAAAAACCCTCCATCCCTTGGAGCAGAAGCAGATCATGTAATTCTAACTCTGCTCCAGCACATTTCCAAGCTGGAATGGGAGCCTGCAGAAACTGTGGCTGTGGAAGGGTTTTTTTCCTCCCCCAGGACCTGCCTGGCTTGTTGAGCAAATGGGAGCAATTTAATTCGAATATATTAGTGAAAAGATCACATTTAAAGTTTGATGGAATTCACAAGGTGCTGCTGTCTTTTTATCTTGCCTGGTGGCCACGGAGTTCTTTCCAAAATATAAATAATTATTAGAGGAGCAGAAGTGCCCCCCAAGGGCGTACAAAGCTGCACAAACAAGAGAATTTATGGAGCAGCTTTGGGCTCTGCCTTTGCCTGTGATTTGTGTGGCTCGGAAGAACAGGCTGGAGGAAAAGAGCTGGAAGTTCAGGAAAAACATTGAAATTATGGGAATAATATCAGCTCTGCAGCTCCTCTGGCTTCAGCAGCCTCCCCACTACAGCAGCAGCTCTGTGTGGGGCAGCCCAACCTCGAATCCACAGGACAGGGCTCAGTCCTGGAATCTCTTAGGATGGAAAAAACCTTTAGGATCATCGAGTCCACGAACCCAGCACAGCCGAGCCCAGCAGTTTGAGGGATTGTAGCACTCACTCCCAAAAAAAGAAGTAAAAGCACCTCTAAAAACCTGGGGGAGTTTTCTAAATTCCTAACAGCCTTTTTATGGGTCTAAGAGTCAGACTAAAATCATCTTTAATGTAGAGAATCTATCACAAACCCCAAACTCCTTCAATCAAGAGATAAATCTCAAATATCCTGTCTGCGCCTCAGGCAGCACCATCTGCCAGGGCAGCAGATTAATCCAATTTATCTGCCCAAAAAGTGGAGGTTTTCAGGAGGTTCATCCACTTTAAAAAGTGCAACATGTCATCCTCCAGCAACCCTAAAATTCAGAAGGGGAAGGGAGGAGAAGACCTTTTATCCCAAGGATGTTTTGTCAGCAGGAGACACGAAAAACTTGAGGATAAACTTCTCCTGAGTGTTTCCAGAAGGGGGCTGGACGCCCTTTCCCTCTCCAGGAATGTGTTAAAAGTTCTAATCTGATTTTCCTCATTGCTCCATCAGTAAAAAATCTGTTTGTGCCAGAACAGAAGCATTTCAATCTCAAATTACATGAGGAGATTTTTCTGTCAAACATCTCAATCTTTCTGTCCCGTGGGCTCCAAGTGCTGCAGTTCCAGAGGGTGGAAATTATTCATGTTTTTACACCAGCAAGCTGGGGCTCAAAATAAATGCAAGCAGCGCCTGCTTTGCCAAATTTTTATCTCCTGAGGGCAGAATTTTCAGAGTTTAAACCCAAATCAAGCATCCAAGAGGAGTTAGAAGGAAAGGGAGGATGTGAGGCACCTTTAGAAATCACGGCTGTGCTTGTGCACCCCATGAGCAGCACAGCCCAGAGACTTCCTGGGCCTGCAAGAACAAAACTTCCAACCAAACCCTTCCTGCTTTGCCTCTGAGAATTTCTGAAAGCAGGTTAAAAGATTCTTCTCAAACCCTGAACATTTCCTACCCAACTGGGTGCCATTGCTCGCCTCTCCTCATGTGAGGAATTGGGCAAGAGCAAAAGCACAGGGAGGCTTTTGAAAGCTAGCAGCATTTTTCGGCAGATAAATTGGATTAATGAGATTAATTTGACTCCTGGAGGTGTTGCAGCTTCCCTTCACTTTGATCAGGATCACAAATTCCCATGGAATGATTTATTTCCAACTTAGCAAGGTGATGTTGCTCATGTTCAGGACAACCCTGAGGCACCAGAAATTTGGGGCCAATCTGCTCTGGGGAAGACGGTGCTGGCCAAGCAGGGGAGGGGACAGAGGTGTCCCCAGGGTGTCCCTGTCCTAGGTTACAATATAAAGATATGCACAGGCGTATGTGCTCTGTCACCATCTGTTAAACCAGCTGGGGCAGTGATCCTGACCTCTGTGGGATATCTCCTATTAATGGGCCATATTTTATAAAGCAGGTGGGGCAGTGATCCTGATCTCTGTGGGATATCTCCTGTTAATGGATTCTCTGTTAAACCAGCTGGAGCAGTGTTCTTTATCTTTTCACAGCCCATCGTCTCTCCAGGAGATCTCTCCTGTTCATGGCCACTGAGTCCCAGGGCATGGCTGATAAAATTCCATCATCCCATGGGGAGATGCTCCAGCCAGGGAGAAAACCCAAGCCTTTCCTGCCCAGATAAAATCTGAGATTTGGAACATCAGAGCAGCCTTTCCCAATGGATCCCAGAGGACAAGAGCTACCAGACCTTTCTACAGGATCCCTCCTTCAACTGCACTGCTACCACCACCCTGACTGATGGGTGTCAGCTTGGATTCTGACTCTGTCAGTACTTTTTCTTTTATACTACTGCACGTATTTTATTCTTCTCTTTTCTCCTATTGAACTGTGTTTCTGACTTGGAGTCCCTCAGTGGTTTTGCTTTCACGGCAGTCCCCAAGGGCGGAGCAGCCACGTACCGCGCAGCCGTCGAGGGCAGCTCGGATGTAGGGGTTGTTGTCGTAGGACATCTCCTCGTCGTTGGAGCCCAGGAAGCGCATGGCCTTGTCATAGCTGTTGGTGGTGGCATCGTGCCAGGCCACCGACTGGTAGCAGTTGTAGGTGATGTTCTGGCGGGCAGAGGCGCTGAGCAGCCGCAGGAAGGTCATCTGCACCACGCCGATGGGGTTCCCGTCCGAGTCCACGTACGACAGCTGGGACAGGGGAGAAGGGACAACACTGGGCAGTGAGGGACAGAGAAACACAGCCAGGGGCTCTGGGGGACACCAGTGTCACCACAGGCACTGCTCTGAGCTGTGGGACACCAGTGTCGCCAGCACACACTGCTCCTGAGCTGGGGGACACCAGTGTCACCAACACACACTGCTCCTGAGCTGGGGGACACCAGTGTCACCATACACACTGCTCCTGAGTTGGGGGACACCAGTGCCACCAGCACACACTGCTCCTGAGCTGGGGGACACCAGTGTCACCAGCACACACTGCTCTGAGCTGAGGGACACCAGTGTCACCAGCACACACTGCTCTGAGCTGGGGGACACCAGTGTCACCAGCACACACTGCTCCTGAGCTGGGGGACACCAGTGTCACCACACACACTGCTCCTGAGCTGAGGGACACCAGTGTCACCACAGGCACTGCTCTGAACTGGGGGACACCAGTGTCACCACACACACTGCTCTGAGCTGGGGGACACCAGTGTCACCACACACACTGCTCCTGAGCTGGGGGACACCAGTGTCACCACAGGCACTGCTCTGAGCTGGGGGACACCAGTGTCACCACAGGCACTGCTCCTGAGCTGGGGGACACCAGTGTCACCACAGACACTTCTCTGCTCACCCAGGAACTTTTTGTTCTCCTGTTGGACGGGGTCAGGGTGTGAGCAAAACAAATTAAATCTAAGGAGGGTAGGGAAAAAATAAAAGGCAAGGGGATTTCAGCCGTGGTTGCCAGAGGGTGGAAATTGGGGATGTCTCAAGTTTAAGCCAATATTGAGTGCATTTCATCAGCTTTTTTTCTGTGAGGGTTCAGGGTATTATTTTCCTGTCCTATTTGACATGAATTTCTGACTGCTGGGGGTGTTTTGTTCTGCACATCCTCAGGTATTCCCCACTGGTTTTTCCTGGGCACCAAACCCAGGGTTTGAAGCAATCTTTGCACTCCTCTGCAGCAATCCTGGCCCTGGTGAGGACTGGGGGCTGCCCTGTTTGGAAAAGCTCAGCTCAGGTAAAGGGAAAATGGATTTGCTGCCCTGTTGTGAACACAGATTGTGAATCCCAGTCCTGCACACTGAGATTTGCTCCATTCTGCCCACCAGGCTCCTTTTTCTCCCATGCAGGAGAACATATTCCTATTAAAAAAAAAAATATTGAAACCCAATCCCAGCACTTGGGGGATTCAGAACTTTTTGGGACTTTCACAGCCCACAAAATGAATTTTTACAGGATGAACTGATTGTGCTTGAGGTGGCATCTCCAAACTACTGCCCTGGATGGACTGAGGGTTTCTTTAGAAACAACCAGGAGAAAAACACAGGCACCCAACCAGCGTGGATTTCCTCCAGGTACCACGAACCCTCGAGCTGTGGCGCAGGCTGCAAACAGTAGAAGAGATTCATAACCACAATAAAACCTTGAATTAAAAGAGATAATCCAAATAAATGAAGATACCAACCGGTTGTCAGGATGCTGCTGCACTGTCCTCCTGAGAGTTAAATGTGACTGACCAGGAGAGAGCCACGCATGCCAGGAGGAGCTACCAGAAAGCCACCAGCACGTGGAAGGAAGGGGACAAAAAATGCCAAGAGCTTGTCACACACCCAGTGTGGCACAGCTGATCTGCAGGACCTTCTCTTATTTGGTTTTATTTCAAACCAGTGCTTGCTTTGCAGCCTGGCTGCCCTTTAAGGCGTTTTTGTTGAACATCTGTGCAGATTTTGTGAAGCTCTGTCCCAGCTTTGCAACTGGAACCACTGGGAGTTGGTTTGGTGCACAATGTTGGCTCAGTTTTGGAAAATCCAATCCTTTCCTCTTTTCTCTGTGCTGGCAGGGATGATGGGATGGGATGGGATGGGATGGGATGGGATGGGATGGAGATGTTGGAGATGGGATGAGGATTTTTGGGATGGGATGGGTTGCAGGTCTCGTTAGAGCTGCTGGGATTTGTGTGTAACACACACAGAAGGGAACCAGAGAAAACATCTGCAGGCCTCTTATCCCTCTGAACACAGCTCAGCTGCACCCTCAGGAAAGGTAAGGAATGGGCTCCTGTGCTCTGTAACATTGATTGATGATGGTGTGTGAGCATCAAACCCAGCTGGTCTGGTTGTATTTCATATTTACTGCATCCCTCTTACTTCAGGGGGCTGCAGAAGAAAGGCAGCATCTGCCCAGCTGTGCAATCCCAGGATTTATAGGGGCAGCACTGCAAATCTTCCCTTCAGCTTTGGGGTTCCCCAAGGGTTCAGCTCCCAAGACACCAGAACCTTCTCCAAGGAGTGACAGGAGCAGAGCTGCACCCAGAGGGGAGCTCAAACTCCTTTGGATTCTGCCCCTCCACACACAAATTTCAGCTGATTTTGGATCCACCAGGCAAATATCTCCTCAATGGTTCCAAGCACTGACTGAGGCAAAATCAGAGCTAATCTTAAAATAAATAAATAAATAAAACATTCATGGCCTGTGTGTTTGACTGTTTTGTGTTTTGCTTAGGTAGGTCTTCCACATACTGGTGGCTTTTTTTAAATCTTTCCAAATAGAAAAAGCAGGACAGGTAAAAAAAAAAATAAAAAACAACAAAAAAAAGCAAGAAAATGACAACACAAAAAGATTGAACAAAGAGCTCTAAGTAGCACCAGAAATATTTTCATCTAAAAAAGAATCAGCCCTAAGCTCTAGGCTGGCAACTGAGCCTCTAACAGAGCTGGGGAAAAGAGCAGCAGGGGAGATGGAGAAGTGGAGGTACTTGGAACATGAACTGATGAAGTGCTCTGTAATTAAGCTATGAGTAGCTGCCCTCCAAGGAGCCACGAGGCTGAAGCCTTGGCTTTGCAGCCTGATTTGATGATGCAGAGCAGCCCCAGAAGCCGTGTCCTCCTCGAGGGCAGGATCAGAGCAAAACGTGGTTTAGTGGCGATGGAATGCGGCAAATGTGGGAACAACGCGGGGCTGGGGCTGTTTGCCCTTTAAGGTGGAAGTTGGGGCACCTCAGGATCCCCCTGCCCTGGGAGGGGACAGCTCAGAGCATCTCCTGCAGCTTGGTTCTGGAATATTTGGCTGTTCCCAGATTTTCCCGTCTGGCTGAGCTCGTTACGTGCATCCCGCTGATTCTGCAGGGATGATGCACCAGGGGGACACTGCTGTGGCTTCAGACACAAATGTGACATCCCTGCCTGAGGTGGCCTCTATGGGAATGTCCTGTTACAAGACAAGAAACCAGAGCTTTTCCTGGTTTATGCCTTGCTGGCATCAAATGTTGTTTGACCTTAAAACAGTTCTTCCCCCCTGAAAAAATCCTTAATTGTGACTCAGTCAAATTCCTTTCCACTAGGCTGGGCTGGAAATCTTCCTTTAAATAAATGACTTTGGTTCTCCCAAGCTCTGGGCTCAGCATGGGAGTCCCCAGTGTGGTTCATGCCCATATGGGAAACAAAATCCTCTGGGAAAACCTGTCCTGGAGAGGCCAGGGATGTGCAGCTGCATCCCCTGGCTGACAGCACCAGCTCCAGGATGGAGCATCATTTCAGGGATCTCTTGGGGTAAGGCTGCACTGCTGGGGGACAGCAACGTGGGGACACCCAAAATGGGACCTGATGGGGAGACAGCAACAGCTGTGGGATACAAAACTCTCTGTGGGATGCAACATTCCCTGTGGAACATTCCCTGTGGGATGGAACATTCCTTGTAGGATGGAGCATTCCCTGTGGGATGCAGAATCCCCTGTGGGATGCAGCACATTCCCTGTGGGGATGGAGCACTCCCTGTGGGATGCAGAACATTCCCTGTGGGATGCAGAACATTCCCTGTGGGATGCAAAACTCGCTGTGGGATGCAACATTCCTTGTAGGATGGAGCATTCCCTGTGGGATGCAGAGCTCCCTGTGGGATGCAGAACATTCCCTGTGGGATGGAGCATTCCCTGTGGGATGCAGACTCCCTGTGGGATACAAAACTCTCTGTGGGATGCAACATTCCCTGTAGGATGGAGCATTCCCTGTGGGATGCAGAGCTCCCTGTGGGATACAGAACATTCCCTGTGGGATGCAGAGCTCCCTGTGGGATGCAGAGCTCCCTGTGGGATACAGAACATTCCCTGTGGGATACAGAACATTCCCTGTGGGATACAGAGCTCCCTGGGGATGGAAATCTCCTGCAGGGCTCTGTGACGCCAAACCTGCCCCAGGCTCCCCCAGGACCCCGCTGTGTCCCTTCCAACACCGGGCAAAGCTCAGCTCCCACCTTCCCAGTGGGGCAGACTGCAATCCAGCCCTGCAGTGGCTTTGGGGCCTCTCTCAGAATTCCACCTTAAACACTTCCATGGGGCTGCCAGGGGGGTTAGTCCAGCATGCAGAGGGCAGCAGTGTGGCCATACCAAAGCAGGTGAGAAGCTCTGACTCAGGGCCAGGGTTAGCCACTTACCAAGGACCCCCGCTTGTATTGACTATACCATGTGGAAGGCTGTTCTTTGGGCCAACGAGCCATTTTACTCTGTAAAATATGACAGGGGGTTAAAGGAAACTGCAAGCACCAGGATGTTTCTTACCAGTTTACCGCGCTTGAATTCACTGAACCACGAGCCTGGGTTTTCCTTGGGCCAGGAAGTAATTCTAGCCTAGTTTGTGGACGGCAAGGAGGGAAGAGAGAAAGAAAAAAAAAATCAACATTAAAAACTACTTTCATTCCATTCTGCATGTCTTATTGAAATTGTCCAATTTGCTTTAAAATGGTTTTTTTTTTTTTAAATCTTAAACATCAGTAATGAGAGCAGAAGGTGGCTGTGAAGCAGAGGAGGAGGAGGAGGAGGAGGAGGAGGAGGAGTGGTGCTGCTCTGGCACCAGCCTTGCTAAGGGCTATCTCTGCCTCCAAGGAACTTGGGATGCAAATCCAGCAGTGGCAGGAAAATTCAGAGGAAAGACAGAGACGGAAAAAGGAGAAGGTGCATTGATCTTGGTGTGCAGGGCAGTGCTGGTGCCTCTCCAGTGCCAAATCCAGGTGCTGTGGGGCTGGGAAAGGCCAAGGAGGTGATGAAGGAAAAGCCTCTGCCTGCCTGCTGTGTTTGAGGTGCTGGACACACAGGATGGAGCTCCTGTGACACAGGGGGTGACCTGCACAAGGACCCAGCCACCAGAGCATCCTTTAGGCAGCCCCAGCTCAGCAGCTGAAGCAGTTTTGTTTGAGTCAGAGCACAAGGAAGGAGCGTGGCTGCTCCCTCAGCCTCCCACAACGCCCTCATTGCTGCTGGAAATCTCTCCAAAAAACAACAGCCCAGCTGCAGGTCCCTTTGCAGAGGATGAGCTGAGAGGAGCTAGGGCTGAAACTCTGCTGTGGCTCACCCCAAACCCACTGAGCCACCAGCAGGGCTGGGCTGGTGGCTGCTTGCATCCCTGTGGATGGAAAAAGCTTTTTCCTATGGATCCCAGCATGGAATTTGTGTTTGAGGAGTGCTGCAGCTCCACAGAGCCCCTCACTGAACCAGCACAGACCCTGCAAGATCGTGGCCAGACTCTGCTTTTTGAGCTGTCAGATTTTGAGGAAAAACACAGCACAGTGGTGCAGAGCAAGAGGAAATCCATCTCCTCTTTAAACAGCCCCAAGAAAAACTCAGGGAGGATTTATGTGGCGTGTGATTTGTCCTGTGCTGACACACATTCCTGGTGGATGAAATGCAGCAGGAGAACAGCTCAGCTTTGTCACAGCTGGAGCACAACTGTGACACTGGCACAGCTCCCCCAGGCTGAATTGTTGTGTTTGTGCTTGGCCAGTGCCACAGCTGGTCCCCAGGCAGCAGGAAGAGCAGCTCTGGAAAACAGAGTGCAGGGATACAGCACAAAAATGATGGGTATGGCAGAGCTAAGAGCATCACTGCACAAATAACTTCATCAGCCTTGAGCTCTGAGCCTGCTTGCAATCATTTAGGATCATTTACCCACAATGAACAGCAGGAAAAATGACAGGAGGTAAACATTTATCTGCTCTGCCTGGAGATACAGGGAGGGGAATCAGTGCTGCCTGGGCATGCAGGCAGTGCAGCAGGGCTGTGGGAGGGAATGAGTTAAACAGAGCTCCCAATTCCTGCACCAACACACACCCCTGCCTTGGACAGCAAAGTTCAAAAAATTAAGGTTTTAGCATTTATTATGCCTGGGTAATCAGAGCTTTGTCCAAAATTACAGTTCAAATCTGATTTTCTCTTTGTCAACGTATTCTGTATTATTTTAGAAGGTAATGTTGTGTGACAAAGGAACATTCTGGATCTCTGATACTCTTCAATCCTCCTGAAATTGGCTGTCTATGAATATTCATATCAGGAAACCACGACAGAGGATAGAGGGGAAAGCCAAGGTGGTGTGGACTTACCCCTTCAGATTTCTTATCAGGGAAGATGCAGGTCTCTCCACCAGCTGTGAAATTACAGTAAACTTTGAAAGAGTCCCTGGAACACCCTTGGTTGGGATCAACCCAGTATTCACCTGCATGAGGGGAGAAAAGAGAGGAGAGGAGAGGAGAAGAGAAGAGAAGAGAAGAGAAAGAGAAGAGAAGAGAAGAGAAGAGAAGAGAAGAGAAGAGAAGAGAAGAGAAGAGAAGAGAAGAGAAGAGAAGAGAAGAGAAGAGAAGAGAAGAGAAGAGAAGAGAAGAGAAGAGAAGAGAAGAGAAGAGAAGAGAAGAGAAGAGAAGAGAAGAGAAGAGAAGAGAAGAGAAGAGAAGAGAAGAGAAGAGAAGAGAAGAGAAGAGAAGAGAAGAGAAGAGAAGAGAAGAGAAGAGAAGAGAAGAGAAGAGAAGAGAAGAGAAGAGAAGAGAAGAGAAATCAGGTCAGAGGGCACTTCAGCCACCTCCTCACCTGGCATGTCTCACCTCTCATGGGTTATTATTTATATGTAATTTTTTAAAAACTGGCGTGTTCTGGGGCCAGCTGAAGATTTTTCATCCCATTTGCCCATTTTCAGAACAGAACATTCCAGCTGGAAGGGCTGTCCAACGATATCCAGCCCAGCTCTACTCATTCCTTCTCCACCAGCCACATCCCCCATGGACTCCCCAAATTCCTCCTTTCCCAACCCTCATTTCTGCTCTCAGAAATGCCCAGATTCCCCTCTCCCAGGACACACCATCTGGGAAATCAGGGTGGCAGAGCTGCAGGTCCTTGCAGGTGCGTGCTGGGTTGTGCTGAGTGCCCAAGGGATGTTTCATCTGCTCGATTTCCAGTTTCAAGGAATTCAGGGAGCCAAAAATCTCCTCCATGCCATCAGCATAGTCCATGTAGTTGTCAGCATTGCCATCATCCAGCAGCTGGCTGGCATCAATGTTCCTCCTGGTTCTCTTGGCAGCCTGGATGGGCAGGGGCTGGATGACTTCTCCAGGAGGACCCTGATTTTTGGGGGAAAAAAAAAAAAAAAAAAGATTCAACTTCTCAATCCACTGGGAAAAGGACAGGAGAGATGGACAGAGCAGCAATATCCCAAAATACACACTGGGCATGGAAAACACCCATGGATGGTGCAGATAAAACCTCTGGGTTTAACATTTCCCACCTTTCCTTGTCCTCTGCCCATTAATAATTCCTCCCTTCCCATCTTGCTTTCTTCCCCAATGTCTCCAAGAGATTCCAGCCTAGGAATCCCTGTCCAGAGAATTTTCTGTTTCCCAAATTCCACACCCACAAAGTCTGAGCTTTGTTTCATGCTTCACCTCATGGGTTCTACTTACAGGAGGGCCTGGGGGCCCAGGAAGACCAGATTCACCCTTTGGACCTGTGGGACCCTGGGTGGAAAAACAAGGGAAAAAGCAGAGGTCACTCCAGAGAATTCACCTGGTACTTCTATCACATCCCAAACATTATTTTAACTATGTCTGAAACTTCATTTTTATCCCTTCAGGCACACAAGAGGAGTCTCCCTCTACCCACAGCCCAAGAAAATGGTATTTTTGGTTATTTTTGGTGTTAAAAGAAAAATCAAACATCTGGAGTTGCAGTCAGATTTTTCTTATACTTCCTACAGAATGCATAAAATGCACAAAATCTTTAACTCTCTGAACCAATCCAACAGATTTGCAAGTCAAACAAAACCCTCAAATTAATAAAACATCGAATTCTGGATGGCAAAAAGCCACTAAGAAATTGCCCAAAAGAGGAATTTTGAGCTGCCTGCACAGCAGGTCTGCACCACCAACTTCCAGAGTCTCATTTCTCATCGAGTTCTTCACTTTCCAGCTTCCCACCTCCCGCTTTTCTCGGGCTATTTTTAATCCCCTCCACCCTCCAGCAGCTTTTCTCCTCAGGACTAAGCACTGGATTGTGATTTCTGCTGCTCTGCTCTTCAGGGAAGTGCAGAAACCTTCCCCAGTTATCATTCCTGGGGTTAGGCAGAGTTTGCTAAGTCCTCTCTGCTAATTGCATTCATTTTGCTGCTGGGGGGAGTCCCAGCGTGTCCTGCACTCAATAAAAACCCCTCAGCTCTTCCATACTCACTGATGAGCCTTTAGCACCTTTGGGACCAGGGGGACCCTGTGGAGAGACAAATACAGGAAGGAGAATTGAGAAAGGAAATTTAAAAAAAAAATATTTTCTATTTTCCCCATCCATTTGAGTTGGGTGTTGATTTTATTTGCCATGAGACAAAAGGGTTTTGTGGCAGAGCTCCACACTCCTGCCCCAGTGGGGACTGGGAGATTCCTGGAATGTGGGGCTGATCCCAGCTCCCTGCTCAGCACACTCAGCTGGGCACCCCAGGGTGCAGCAAAAAAGTGAGAAAAATCTGCAAAAAGGGCAAGAAATCCCCGTGGGATTGTGGATATTCCAAAAGAAAGGGGGAGGGAAACAGGGTGGGAGGATTTCCCTGTGCCCAGCTCCCATTTCCAGATCCTTCCACTGGGAGGGATAATGGGATGGGAACTCCTGGAACTCCTCCAAGTGTTTTTGAAGGGCTGAAAAAAAACCCCAACATCCTCCTCCAGCCAGGGCTGTGCTGGGCACTCCTGGGAGCACCAGGGTGGTGCTGAGGGCCTGAGCAGCTCCCAGGGAATTCCAGGATCAGGGATTGGCACCTACCGGCAATCCTGGGGGCCCTGGAGGTCCGATGGGTCCAGAGGGACCTGTGATACCCTAAAAAATAACAGCACAATCATATTGATCTGCAATTCTGGTCTAAAATCACACCTTGCTCACAGGCAACCACTCAGTTTTGGGTGATTCCAGGCCAATCTGGAGTTTCACCTGGTTTTTAGAGCATGGGTAAGGGAGTTTCTATCTCATTTAGGCTCACAGTTTTAAAAACCAGCCCTTGAGATGAATATTTAATGGCACCATCCCTCCAAGTCCATTAAACTCTTTCATGCAGCCCTTGAGGATGTGCTTCCCACTAAAATGGGTCATTTTGGAGCAGATCCATATTTCACACATAGAATAAACCACATGAATACAGAAAATATCCCATCTCTGCTGTGCTGCACCTCCTGGAGGGTGCAATGCTCCAAAGCACATTCCAGCAGGGAATTTGATTTTATGGAATATTTACCTGCTCTCCTTTGGGTCCTGCTGAGCCCTGGGGACCTGGGAGACCTCTGTCACCCTTTTCTCCCTGCTCTCCTGGTGGTCCAATAAGACCAATTAAACCTGGGTGACCCTGGGGGAAAACAGCAGATGTTAATTAGGATTTCTGACTGGAGACATTTCCAGCTCCAACCCCAAATATCTGAGCGAGGTGAGAGGAGTTTGTGGCAACCCCTGACAGGTGGAAGTGGCAGAGTGGAGTAAAAAAGGAGATTTTTACAGCAGAACAGGTTACAAACACAGAAAGAACCTGGAGCAGCTGCTCATTATATAAATGTATATATGACAGAAATGTTTGTAGGGGAATCACCCCAAAAATGGGCCCAGCACACTCAGAGTGCTCCAGCTCTCCCCTGAAGCTATCCCTGGGGCTGGGGACACTCCCAGGGTCCCTGTGCAGTGTGGGATCCTGTGTGGATTCTCACCTTCTCTCCTTTAGGACCAGAGTCTCCTTTCAGACCAGGCAAACCCGGAGGGCCCTTTGGGACAGAGGGGGGAAATAAAAGAGGGAATGAATTCATGGCACACTCATTTATCCAGTGCAAAACCTGCTGGAATTGGATGTTCTGGACATACCATAGGGCCTGGAGGACCATCTGGGCCAGGGGATCCCGGGAGACCTTGTTCACCCTGGAAAAAAAGTGCAAATTCCCTCATTCCCAGTGACAGCAGTGCTCCCAGCTGGGAATATTCTGACTATTCACCTGTGCCAGGGAATGTTTGTCCTGGCTTTTCACAGATGGCAAAAGCAAAAGGATTTATGTTCCTTCCATGCTCAAATCTCTGCTGGGAAAGGGACTTTGTGGGTCAAGGAAAATCACTCCTGGAGAGTGGCTGAAGAACCAAGACTCAAATGAAACACGTGGGAGATGACATTCACCATCCCATTATTGCCATGAAATGTGTTTTATCTGCTGTCAGGCATTCCAGCACAGACAGAGCACTGGGAAAAGGCATCTTCCAAGCAGGTGGGATACAGGAACAAACCTGAGCCTTCCCAAACTGGGAATACTCACAACTGGACCAGGAATCCCACGAAGGCCATCGGGGCCAGGCTTCCCTGGAGCACCTTGGGGACCAATGGGCCCAGTTTTCCCAGGAGGTCCTTCCAAGCCAGCTTCCCCCTGGATGAAGAGGCAGGGTGTGTTGGATTTGTGTTGGCACATCAGATGGTTTTGTGAGATGGTGCCAGGATGCCACAGAGGGGATGCAGATCCATGCAAAGCACATGAAACTTGATTTTCCTGCTGCTGCCTCCACCTCAGGCACTCTCTAAACTCCTTCAGCCTCCAGGAGATTCCAGTTCCTTGCCTGGATTCCAGCAGGAGCCACCCTTTGGCTCTGAGCTCTCCTGGATTCACCCACCCATCCTCCCTCCCTCTCTCCCCTGTGCTGCCACAGCAGGATCTGTAATTTCCAATCCCATCTCCATTTCCCCAGCACTCCCACCCAAACAATCCCAGCCCATTAATGCCATGTCTGCCCTGGGAAAGGACACGGGGCTGTGCACACCCCATTATTTACAGCACATTAAATTGCCAAATATAGCACTTGGATGTTTCAAGCGAAGGAAAACATTCCCATGACCTTAGCAAGCCCTAATTATCTCCACAGAGCTTGTTAAGGGCTGAAACATAACTCAGATTTGAGGCCAGTGGCCCCAAATTTGGGCTAATTTGTTGTAACATGCAGCAAAATCAACTCCCTGCCTTGGCAGAGGGAGATGCTCTTGGCACAGCGAGGACACAGCACAAGTGAAATCCCACTCAGCTCTCACCTTGGCTCCTTTCTCTCCTTGCCTTCCTTCAGGACCAGCTGGACCAGGAGGGCCCTAAAGAAAGCCCAGAATAGATGGAAAACACAATTAGATCCTGCTGATCTGCAACGGTCCATTGGAATTAGCAAAACGATGCTCTCCAGCCCCAGGGAAGGAGACAAAATGGAGACAAATATCCCTGAAAAGCTTTTTAAATTAGCTCCTTGCTAAATGAATCCCTGGGTTCTGCCAGCAAGGCAGGAAGAGCAGGAAAATCCTCATCCTTGGATTTTCTTTGGGTTGATAACATCTTTAAAAAAACAATCCATGGGATTTGCCTGGCAGCTTCCCATCCATTTCCAATGGCTGTGGATGGTGCATCAATTTATTTTTTGTTAAATTATCACACATTTTACACAGTATTTACACAGCATTTATTGTAGGGTGAGTAAAAACATGAGTTTTTAAAAAGTTAATAGAAATGCATTTGGGAAAATTTTCCTAAACAACCAACTCACCCTTTTTCCAGGGGGTCCAGAGGGGCCTGGCTCTCCTGTGGGCCCAGGGGAACCCTGCAGGGAGAGAGGGGAGGGGGAAAAGCCATGAGTGACTCCAGGATGTGGGAAAGAGCAGCAGAGCTGCAGGGATTCATGGATGGATGAGGGATGGATGGATGGATGGATGGATGGATGGACGATGGATGGATGGATGGATGATGGATGGATGATGGATGGATGGATGGATGGATGATGGATGGATGATGGATGAATGATGGATGGATGATGGATGGATGATGGATGGATGATGGATGATGGATGGATGATGGATGGATGATGGATGGATGGATGGATGATGGATGAATGATGGATGGATGATGGATGGATGATGGATGGATGGATGGATGGATGGATGGATGGATGATGGATGATGGATGGATGATGGATGGATGGATGATGGATGGATGGATGGATGGATGGATGGATGGATGATGGATGGATGGATGGATGGATGATGGATGGATGGATGGAGGGATGGATGATGGATGGATGGATGGATGGATGGATGGATGATGGATGGATGGATGGATGGATGATGGATGGATGATGGATGGATGGATGGATGGATGGATGGATGATGGATGGATGGATGGAGGGATGGATGATGGATGGATGGATGGATGGATGGATGATGGATGGATGGATGGATGGATGATGGATGGATGATGGATGGATGGATGGATGGATGGATGGATGATGGATGGATGATGGATGGATGGATGAATGATGGATGGATGGATGGATGGATGGATGGATGATGGATGGATGGATGGAGGGATGGATGATGGATGGATGGATGGATGGATGGATGGATGATGGATGGAAGGATGGATGGAGGGATGGATGGATGATGGATGGATGATGGATGGAAGGATGGATGGATGGATGGCACACAAGGGAATGAGACACTCAGTGGACAATTCCCATTGGGAAGTTCTGGTGGGAGTGAGAGGCTCGGTGTCCCCAGAGCCATGGTCTCTGTGGGGACAGCTCTCATTTCTCCAGATACTCACAGTCTGTCCAGGTTCACCATCATCACCTTTGTCACCAGGAGGACCATCTTGACCCTGAAAAGGAGGGAAAAGGAACAAGGAGGTGTTTTTAGGGAGCAGAGGAAATTCTGGGGGAGCTGCTGGGAATGAGCAGCACAGCTGAGTTCCACCACAGCAGGAGGAGGAAACTCTGTGAGCCCAACACTTACAGCTGGGCCAGGCTCTCCAGGAGGACCAGGGTCACCAGGGAAACCCACTGGACCCTGCAAAGAGAGAGGAATATTCCCAAATCAGAGGTGCTGCACCTGGAGAGCACCAGTGACAACATGGGGAGTAAAATCCCAATTTCTACAATCACACCCCATCTCTGCATTTCAGTGTTTCCCCCCTGTCCCAGCCACTCCAGATCTGCACTGACTACCAGAGCTCCAGAGGCAATGCTGGGACTTCCATCCCAGTTTTTCAGAAATCCTTCAGCTGGGTGACAGCAGCTTTGGGAACATGCAGGATGGAAGGTTTTCCTTTTGCAAATGTGTGA
This sequence comes from Catharus ustulatus, assembly GCF_009819885.2. NCBI lineage: Eukaryota > Metazoa > Chordata > Aves > Passeriformes > Turdidae > Catharus > Catharus ustulatus. Next base: position 8,291,533 of record NC_046241.1, on the reverse strand, counting down.
CATTTTGCACAGGAGGAGCCTCTCAGAGCATTTAATGAGTGAAACACTTCACCATTCTTCCCCATACAATGTCTGTCGGGTGCTTCACATGATTCCAGGAGCAGCCTGCAACCCATGACAGATATCCCAAATCCCATCTGTTTGGAGGGATGACTAAACCCCCTTCCTCCTCTGCTTCTTCGTGCCATCTTGCCTCATCTCATCATGAATTTCAGACATCACAGGAGCCTGCAAGATAAACCCTGTACCACTGCTCCCTGGAAAAATCAGCAGAGCTCCACTGGCTTCAGCAGAGCTGTAGGAATTAGCAGCAGCAGGGAGCTGGCTGTGCAGGTACAGCTCCCAAATCCAAGAAATCTCCTTGATCCTATTTTGGAAGCTCTGCTCTAGTGCAGAAAACCTTGGAAAGCCATAAATACAAAGTGACCCCAGTGCAGCTCCTCTCCATGGGGTGAGATTCCTGATAGCCTGCAAAATGCACTGAAAATTCCAGTATTTCTGGGAAATATGGTACAGCTGGGTCTTACCCTCATCAGCACCCTAAAGAAGGGGGCTGAGATCATGGATCACCAGAGGAGCAATTCCATGGTTAGGAAACGATTTGAAATTTCCACAGATATCTCTGGGAACATCCTTTCATGCAGAAATCTCTGCTGGCAAGGCAAGGCAAGATGGAGGGGGTACTTACAGGGCTGCCTTTGGGGCCATCATCACCTGGTGGGCCTTTGGGGCCAGGTGGACCAGCAGCACCAGAGGGACCTGCTTCCCCCTTTTCACCTCTTTCACCTTTAGGGCCCTGCGAAGGAAAAAAAAACAACAAACTTTTATTATCCAGGGAAAAAAAACCACCCTACTGATCTGTAATTATCCTTGAATCAATTCTGAGCAAGAAGCTCTATTTGTGTCTCCAAACACAAGGACATGATTTCACAGTCCCTTCCCACAAGGACTGAGTGGTGTTCATGGTGTTCAGTCGTGGGCAGCCCAGCTTTGGTGACTAAACGTGATCCTATAAATACCCAGGAACGTGGCAATGTGTCATCAATACCCAAACCCAGGACAGGGCTGCTTCAGCCCCTGCTGTCCCATCCCCAGGGGGACACTTACCGGCAGGCCAACCTCACCAGGGAGCCCAGGCTCACCAGATTCTCCAGGTTCACCCTGCACAGGGAAAAAGAAGATGGAAATATTAAATATTCACTTTTTTGCTGGCACAGCAAAGCCACGGCACGGGTGCTGCAGTAAACTCTGCTTTACCTTCTCTCCTACTGCTCCAGGATTTCCTATTCCCCCAGGAGGACCCTGTGGACCATCTGCTCCTGGTGGCCCAGATGGACCTCTGGGTCCTGGTGGGCCTGGTGGACCCTGAGAGGAGAGGAGGACAAATTTCAGATGGGTTTCTCAGAGCAATGCCAGCGAGGAGAAAAGCAGAATGGAAGCCCCTTACCATCTGCCCAACGTCACCTGTTTCTCCCTTCTCCCCAGGCGGTCCAGGCAGGCCCTGTGGAGGTGCAAGGGATGAATTTTAGCTGTGAACATCTCAGCTGAGCCCCATCCCATCACCCCAAACCCTCCCTGGATGCTGGAATTTTACCTGCAAGCCCACGGGGCCGGGGGGACCGGGGAAACCTCGGGGTCCCTCGTCACCTTTCTGACCAAAGAGCCCCTGCTGGCCTCGGGGCCCGGGCTCTCCATCAGCTCCCTGCAAGGAAAGGGAGTTCAGGTCTCATCAGGTCTGATCCAAGGTCTGATCAGCCCAGAAGAGGGTTTGATCAGGTCTGATCAAAGGTCTGATCAGCCCAGAAGAGATGTGGGGTCACACAAACCCCATCCCAGCACCCCCTGTGCCAGGCAGGAATCATTGCAGTGCTTCCCAGGAGGATTTTTTTGGGAAATAAAAGAAAAAGGATTTCTACTACTAGGGGGTGATACTCACAGCTGGGCCAGGCTGACCAATTGGACCCTGGGGACCCGTGGGGCCTGGGGGACCCTGTCCCAAAAAAGAAATGTCAGTGTTAGTTGTGACAAATTCACCGGGAAAAGATTATTTCCTTCAACACAATGTCCACTAAAACTGCTTTAATTCCCAAAAGAGAGGTGGAGAACAGGGTCAGGTCTCCCTGGACACCCCAGCATTCCTCAGCCCTGGTGCCAGTGGAGAGCAGACACATCCAAACACATTTTTGTGCAGCAAAGCAAAGTCAGCACTCAGCCCTAACTCCTGGGTAACCCACGTTCCTCAGGCACACACAAAGGGTGTGGAACTGGAATTACCACAGAATTACAGGATGGTTTGGGTTGGAAGGAACCTTTAAAAATCTCCTGTTCCACCCCTCTGTCATGAGCAGAGACATCTTCAATTAAATCAGAGAGGGAACTTCAGCCAAAGACCCAACTTTGATGGCAGCACTGCCCATGTTTCACAGATATTTCCATGCTAAGTGGGTGATGTGGAAATATCTCAGTGTTCCTGGGAGATGGAGGCTCCCACTTGAGCCTCTCACTCTTTTTTTACATCATGTGGGTATTTGATGAAGCAGAGATGATGAATCAACATTAGAAAACGATATAAATTTCATTTCTATTTCCAGCAAGTCACACCATGAACCACACTGCAGAGAAGTAGCTCCAGCAGAGTCCCCCCACTCACCTGCTCCCCTTTGTCACCTTTGCTGCCCTTCTGTCCAGGCTCCCCAATCTCACCCTGCCAGGAACAAGGGGACAGCATTAATCCCTTAGCACTTCCCAACATCCCAGCAGCACCCTCATCACAAATCCCACATATCAGGGCTGAGATTCCAGAGATTTGGCCACTCCAGGTGTGACCAAAGCCTTTTCCATCCCATAGTTCTGCATCTTGCAGACCCTTTGAGCAGCCACGAGGGATTTGTCCCAGCTGATGTTTCCTGGGAATCCTCCACTCCAAAGGGGCTTTAATGAGACAGGGAATTAATTTGGAGAGGCTGGGAATCTGTGGGCAGGCACCTGCTACAGGTTTGGGGCAGGCAAAGTGGATTTCAGGGAATTCTGTGGCTGGAAGAGCACGTGGAGCTCCATCTGCTGCTGCTCATCCCACGGGACTGTGAGTTCCATAAAAATCCGGCAGCAGCACATCCCACCCAACTGTGGGATGCACCACGGTGGGAACATCACCCAGATCCTTGCCAGAGTGACCCCAGGCTGCAGGAGCTGTCCCCACCTTGTCTCCATCCTCTCCAGGAGGTCCAACAGGACCTGCTGGGCCCGGCAGTCCCACGGGGCCCTGGATGCCATCCCGGCCAGCCGGTCCTTGGGGACCCTTCTCTCCCTGGAAGCACAAAAACAGGCAGGTCACACCCAGAGCTCTCCAACCCAGCCATTCCAGCCCATTAAAGTTTTATAAAGCTGCTGATGACTGCTGGCTGGATGGGCAGGAACAGCAAAGCCTGTTCCAGCTGATATTTCATCTGTGCTCCTTGTCTGCAATGAGATGAAAATTCTGTCTTGAGGGATAATGAAAAGAACAAACAAATGTAAGCAGTGAATACCCAGATCACAGCTGCAATTTCACTGCTACAGCAGCATAATCTGATTTAATCTGAACCCTCTGCCATCTCTGTCTGGATGACAAACAAGACCCCAAGTAATTTTTACTCCCACGAGCCAGTTTTTGCTGATTCTGGTCCTGGCTGCCCCAGCACTCAGTGCTGCTCCCTCCCTGGCTGACCCCCAACTCAGGGGAGTTCTCAGGAGGCCCATCCTGAGATTCTGGACAAATAAAACCACCTGAAGTGAATAAAACAATCTCTGTGTCACCATGTTCTTGTACTCCTTTGAGCAGGAGCCTCCAATCAAATTTGTTTGTTTACAGGAACTGAACAGTGAATATTTTCCAATTTCCTTGTCCATAACTGAATTGCATCTGAATCCTGGGTGCTCTCCTCTAAATAAATTACATGCCACATAAATTTCCCATTCATACCTGCCCTGACACATTGTGCAGGTACTCAGCAGGACAGATGTTCCTAAAACTGATTCACCAGGAAATTCTCACCTCTGTTTTGCTGCTGGTGTTTCTAACAAACACTGATAAACACTTGTGATATCAATCAACCACCACCAGAGTGGTGACATCACCAAATCCACCTCTGGCTGGTTTTGCTGATGGGGCTGGCTCAGTTCTCTGCCCACAGGCCTGAACTGTCACCTGTCTGTCACCAGGAGGTGACACAGGCTGTGTCACCTTCTCAGCCCCTGGGTTCTCCTTGCCTGGGGTCTCAGCCATGCTTGATAGCAGAGGTGCCACCAAGGGGGCACTTGAGCAGCTGAAATTCAGTGGTTTGATGTGCTCAGGATGAGAAAATTCCTTTCTAAAATAACTCCTTATTTTTGATAATTTAAATCTCCGCAAGTTCCACGCTCAGCTCCCTCCTGCTCACATCTCCAGCTGTCCATCTTCCTGCTGGTACTTACTGGAGCTCCCTTTTCACCTGCAGGTCCTGGAGGTCCCTGGGGGCCAGGTCTCCCTGGCAATCCTATAGGGCCAGCTGATCCTGCAGGGCCACGCTCCCCAGGAGAGCCCTGTGAGGAGGAGGAGGAGGAAAGGAACATTAATCAAGCTTCACCCATGCCCAGAGAGAGAAATCCAAGCTCTTCATCCATTTGATGCCACGTGAAGAGTTGGTACCACCAGCCTAAGGGGCCCTGCAGATTGTTTTATTTAAATTAAAATCCCTCTGGATGGTGCAGAGAGCTCAGTTCCTGGGGACACATAAACAGCCTGGAACAAGAGCAAGAGCCACTTGACAGCCAGCAGGAAGGCTTGGATGATGGATGTTTCCTTCCAGGAGCAGGGATCTCCAGTGGAGACAGCTCCCAGAGGGAAAGCAGGTGGATTAGACACAAAATGCTGGATGTCCTGAAGGCTGCAGCTCCCCCAGCCTGTCACGTACGCCCACAGCTGACCCCATGGCTGAGCTGCTCCACGAGTGGCTTGTAAAATAAAGGAACATGCAGGGAAATGGGATTAAAGGAAGGGCAGGAAAGTGGGGATAAAGCCTGGAGCTGTGACTAAGCTGGGTCTGGCCCTGCCAAGCTTGGAAACGGTGCAAGGACAGGGATACTCACGGCTGGGCCTGGAGGGCCTGGGGGACCTTCATTGCCTTTCAGGCCTGGAGAGCCCTGGAGGAAGGAGAACAAAGTTACTGGGGGAGCTGGGAAACGGGGAATGCTCCATTGCAGGGAGCCAGGCACTGTACTCACAATGGGGCCGGGCAGGCCTCGCTCTCCAGGGAATCCTCTCAGCCCGGGGGGCCCGTCCTTCCCGGGGAGGCCGGCAGGGCCAGGGTCCCCCTGCAGGGACAGGGATGGGACATGAGCACGGGCACATTCCACGGAGACCAGCACATCCCTTCAGCTTCCAGAACATCCATTTCTGTCCTGAATCATCCCACGGAGACTCATTGCATCCCCTCAGCCTCCAGAACATCCATTTCTGTCCTGAACCATCCCATAGAACCCATTGCATCCCCTCAGCCTCAAGAACCTCCATTTCTCTACTGAGTAATTCCATGGAGGCCAGCCCATCCCTTCAGCTTCCAGAACCTCCATTCATTCTCTGAACCATCCCATGGAGTCCCAGCCCATCCCCTCAGCCTCCAGAACCTCCATTCATTCTCTGAACCATTCCATGGAGTCCTAGCCCATCCCCTTGGCGTCAAAAACCTCCATTTCTTTTCTGAACAATTCCATGGAGGCCCATTGCATCCTCTCAGCCTCCAGAACCTCCATGTCTGTCCTGAACCATCCCATGGAACCCACTGCATCCCCTCAGCCTCAAGAACCTCCATTTCTCTACTGAGTAATTCCATGGAGGCCAGCCCATCCCTTCAGCTTCCAGAACCTCCATTCACTCTGTGACCCATCCCATGGAGGTCCAGCCCATCCCTCAGCTTCCAGAACCTCCATTTCTGTTCTGAACCATCCCATGGAGTCCCAGCCCATCCCCTTGGCCTCAAGAACCTCGATTTCTTCTCTGAACCATTCCATGGAGTCCTAGCTCATCCCTTCAGCTTCCAGAACCTCCATTCATTCTCTGAACCATCCCATGGAACCCACTGCATCCCCTCAGCCTCCAGAACCTCCATTCATTCTGTGAACCATTCCATGGAGGCCAAGCACATCCCTCAGCCTCCAGCTGGAATTAGGCGGAACTTCCATTCATTCTCTGAACCATTCCATGGAGGTCCAGTCTGTCCCTTCAGCCCCCAGAACCTCCATTTCTTCTCTGAACCATCCCATGGAGGCCCAGCCTGTCCCCTCAGTCTCAAGAACTTCCATTTCTGTTCTGAACCATCCCATGGAGTCCCAGTCCATCCCCTTGGCCTCAAGAACCTCGATTTCTGTTCTAAACCATCCCACGGAACCCATTGTATCCCCCCAGCCTCCAGAACCCCCATTTCTTCTCTGAACCATTCCATGGAGTCCCAGCCCATCCCCTCAGCCTCCAGAACCTCCATTTCTTCTCTGGCCCATCCTCCCCATCCCCAGGGAGAGAAGGGCAGCAAGGAGGGTGAATCCCAGTCCCTACCTTGGTCCCTTCTTTTCCAGTGAGCCCAGGAAGGCCTTGTTCACCTGGGGGCCCTGGAGGGCCGGGGTGGCCCCGCTCACCCATGGGTCCAGTCTCACCAGTTGGACCCTGGAAAAAAAAACAGTCTGAGAAAATGGGGTGGGTATTGGCAGGAAAAAAGAGCAGGGTGTCAGTTGAGTTTTTTGGGGTGTAACGGTGTGATAATTGATAAAAGATTTGTGTTAATCATAAAAGTATTGGGGTTTGTATAAACTAGAATACTGAGGTCTGAAGTGACACTTGAGAGAGGAAAAATGTGATTAAATCATTCTATTTTAAACCCCCAGTTAGGAATATTATGTTTCTAAATAATTTGCATCTAGTTTACCAGTTTGTAAAATCAGACTTCCTGCCTTTTTTTTGATCAATGACTGCCTATGTACAAAACCCAGAACCTCCTGATTTCTGCCAGCTTTATCTACCAAGACCAGATGGTATCTGTGGGACTGACTCCCAGAGACTTTACACGAATATTTATTTCAGCTACCACTCCTTGCCTGGCAAAATTATGACAGCAAGAAAACAAAAATTATTGATTACCACGAGGTTCCACACTATAAGAAGAAGCTGCAAACCAAGATTGGAGCATGGAGTGGGCAGTGACCTCTTACATCCCCAGCTCTGCTTTGCTCTATCTATATAAAATAAAGCAATCTAAATTTTGCTAAAAATTGAGACTTTTGTTTCTCATTTATAACAATGGGATGGAAGAGGTGCCTCGCAGTGCCACCAGCAATCCCTGCAGAGATTCCCCCTCTGGCATCTACACCACCTTGTTCTGGAAGTGCCCAGCATCACCCTGGGCACACTGGAGGCACTGGGAAGCTCTGGAGGAGAGCAAATTCCACCCCAATGAGATGTTAACACTCCAACTATTCCGCTTAGCTTTCCCTTTTTAATTGAAAACTTCCTAAGCACTCTCCAGCCCTGCTGATTCCTGCTCGGATGGGGCATAAATAATGCATGAGGCTCGCCCTCCCTGGCAATTAGCGGCTGCCTCTGTGCCCTCCCAGGGCACTCAGGGTGACACAAGTGCCACTGAGGGCTCCCCAGAGGCTCCTTCTTGGGAGGACAAAAGCCACTGCACAAAAACCAGCATGTCCCTGCCCCTCGGTGGCTTTGGGGACAGGGCTGTAACTCATGTCCTGCTGCAGGGGAGCCACTTAGGGCACTCAGCAGCCACACATCACAGCCACTGAGCCCCACCAAATTGCCACCGAGCCTAATTTGCACTTGAGAAGACAGCCACAGCCATCAGGGAATTGCCCCTAATCAGGGACTTTATAAATCAGGGACTTTATGCTGTCATCAGAAAGGACAAATTAATTACTTTCTAATTAAGGAGCAGTTCAGGGAAGGAGGCTCGACCCCAAGCCAGTCCTGCTCAGAGCAGGCTCACCAAGTTTGGGCTTGTTCCCACATTGCTCGTGGGGACTGAAAGGGACCCAGCCCAGCTCTGACAGAATCTGGCAGCACTTCAGATGAGAGAGGGATGATTTTCCTCACACTGACAGGGAAGAGCATCACGTTTGCTGTGCTCTGACCACCAGCAGCTGCACAGCCCTTGGAGATCTCATTTAACTCCCTATCTGCTTAAGGTCTTTGAGCTGGCTTGTGCTTTTTATCTGGTTTGTGTTTTTCAGCTGTTTTGTGCTTTTTTAGGTGGGTTGTATTTTTTATATGATTTGTGCTTTTTAGCTGGGTTGTATTTTTTATCTGGTTTGTGTTTTTTAGCTGGTTTGTGCTTTTCAGCTAACTTGTGTTATTTTTTATCTGACTTGTGCTTTTTATCTGATTTGTGCTTTTTATCTGACTTGTGCTTTTTAGCTGGGTTGTGTTTTTCAGCTCCTTTGTGGATTTTTTTTTTTGCTGGTTTCTCACCCTACACCAGTTTTACACCAATTTCCATTTGTCTAAACCCCATCCCAACCCTTCAGCAAGGTGAGCTGGGGCCATGGAGGGGATTTCACACCTGCCTCAGGAATTTAAAAGCTTTGCCTTCTCTGGAAAAGGAGTCCCTGCTGCACAAGCAGCTCCAGTTGAACCAGTGAAGCCCAGTTGCAGGGCTGGGTGAGCATTTGCTCCTTACCTGAGGGCCCACAACACCAGGGGGGCCTGGAGGGCCAGTCTTGCCTTGGAAACCCTGTCAGAGAAAGGGAAAAGACAAAAAGGTGACATTCCTGCCAAGGACTCCTCTGTGAGGGTCACACTGCCACCAGCTGCTCCTCCCCCAGTGACACCCCTGGGCAGGGTGGGCACCTGGGGGAAAAGGAAATAAGAAATCAAACAGAAAGTGGGAAAAATGTTTTTGTACATTTATAAAAACAGAGGAAGAAGAAGTGATTCTCAAAGCTCAGCCCTGCTGCTTGGATGGAGCTGTTGTGGTTTGACCATATATATGTATATAAAAATCTGTTATAAAATCATAGAGGAAACAGCAATTAAAAATGCCATTAAAGGCTATTAAAAATCAGCGTGAACTTCTTTATGCTGAGCAATTCTTAAAAGCTATTTTCTCATCCTGCTCCCCATTCTGGTGCTGCTTTAGGCTCAGCTCTGCCTCAGCTCAGCTCCCAGAAGCTCCAGGGCAGCACCACGACCCGTGGGGGCTGAGTGAGGCTTTATCTCCTCCATCAACATTTGCTGAAAGGAAGCTCAGCCCTGCCTGTCTCCAAAGGCTGACGAGCAGGGAAGTCTCCATGACAGCTCCTTCCAATGGCATTTTGAAGAGTGACAACCAGGAACTCTCACCACTGCAATTGTTTGGCTCTCCCAGGCTACTCTTTAAAAAGCACATTAATTATGGTTGTTACTCCAGCCTGCTGACAAGCTTGAGCAATGGCATTTAGGGCACAGGGGCTATTTTCTCGTTACCACAAAAGAGGATCAGATAAATCCCATGCCAACACTAGCCTGTCATGTTTAAATAACTCCTCCATGCTATTCTGGCTGCCTGCAGATCAGAAAATATCCTGTCACTGATGGGGAAATGGTAAAAGATCCTTGGGAAATGAAGGTACAATTTAAACTCTTATCACAGACAAATATTTAGCCCATTTCTGTGCAGGACTTTCCTTATTAACCTGAAGAAAGGGGTTTCCTTTTGTGCTCTTGGAGCCCTGGGCACAGAGGCTTTAGAATCTGTCATGGTTTTTTCAGAGCCAATCTTTGCAAATCTAATATGGCCAAATATCTCAGCGAGCCTGTTAATGGGAACTTCAATAAAGGGAAGTGTTTGACACAGAGATTTCAATCTTGCACGAAGATACACTGCACTGGCCAGGCTACTGATGTAGAAAGGGCATTTAATTCATTTTTATGTTTCTCTCCTTGCTTTTTGGTGCTGTGAGGGGAAAAGGGGGACAAGAAAGGGACTTCTGCTGCCTGGGTGTGCAGGGGAAAGTGATCTCTGCAAGGTTGATGGCACAGGTTAACAAAGATTCTGTTTCCTGGGAGAGGCAAATTGAGGAAAGCTATTAGGGAGAGCTTTCAGACCCCAAAATAATTAAAAGACCATTCTCCATTCATCACTGCAGGCTTGGTGCTGTTGATTGCAGTCTCAGAAGCTGATGACAGCAGATGCTGTCAAAGTTGCCACTGCTCCCTCCACCTTGGCTGGAGGTGTCCTTGGATGTGACAGAAAACTCAAGGAAGGCTTAATGTCAGTCAGGCTCTGGCAGGTGAAAACTCTTCACCTTTAAGTTAATCCTGACCTGAGGACTTGGCTCAAAAATACCTCCAAGCCCTTGTTTTAAAATCAATCTTATGGCATGCAAATAAATATCTGGTGCTGGGCTGGGCAGTGTTTGCACTGCCTTGCTTAGCAAATGCCAGGCAAGTTAATTAAATTGTGTGCTAAGCTGAGGGGAAAAAATGCCTGATGTGCAAAAGCTTTTTAATGCTCATTTGCTGGGGAAGGCAGTGGGGGGAAAATGGGCTGCCCAGAGACCCCCCTGAGAAGCTGGAGAGACACAGACCTCAGGGAATCCAAACAATCCAAACATGGGGCTGCACCTCCCCAGCAGCACAGGAGGCTTCAGAGAAACCAAAAGAGGCTCTGGAGTAATGAGCAGCCCGAGATTTTTTGGCTACTTACAGTTTCTCCTCTCTGTCCAGGGTGCCCAGGCAATCCATCCTTCCCAGGAGGACCCTGTGGCAGAAAAGCAGGGGGAGAAGCAGCATCACCGAGTGCTCGGTGATAAAACTGTGACAAACACTGAGTGAGCCCTGCTTGCCTCAGCTCCCAGCTGTTCCACAGGGAAAGGGAGCTGCAGAACCCTAAAAACTGCACCCCTTTCCTCCCCACACATCTCCCAGAGGGTTTATTTCACAGGAGCTGCTCACCACACTCAGGAATTCACTCCCAAACCATCCCTGAGGTCCCCCCCCAGGGTACAACAACTGCAGAGACAGCAGTGCTGTGCTGTCCTCCACGTCCACAGAGGGAAAATAAAGCACAGCACAACCAGGAAAGATCCCAGAGATCCTGAGTCAGTAGGAAATGAACATTTATCATCAGCTGCAATTCACTTGGCTATTGAAAATCTGAGACCATGGGGTTGTTATCAGTGTGTCTCAGTAATGCCTTTCACTGGAATGTCACCACTTGTCAGGGAATGTCAGGGAATCAGCTCAGGCTGGCTGGATGATTCCTTTGGATGCCCTAGGATTGAGTTACTTACAGGGGGGCCTTTTGGTCCAGGAAATCCAGTCGGTCCTTGAGGCCCTGGTGGTCCCTGGGATGAAAGACAAGGCAGAGAAGTTGGTTAAGGAGCCTGGAACACTTGATGTGAAATATTACCCCTGGGTGAGCAGCAGGTAAGCACAAAGCCAAACGCTGGGTGATTGTGTAGGAAAAAAGTACAAACAGAACAAAACCCAGTGGGGGAAAAGAAAAGCAGAAATTGAGGCTAAAATCATGAAAGTCCCATTGTTTCAGGATTTGCCACCTGATTGTGATCTGCAGAAAGCAGCAGGAGGTCCTAGAGAACCACATCCTCCAGAAATCCCTGAAGTTCTGCTGCCTGCAGCCCCCCAGGGGTGACTTCTCCCTTCTCCCATGAGTGATGCTTCCAAAATCCCACCTGAGCCTTCCCTGGAGAGCTCACACAGCACCTAAGGGCTGGAGGTGGCTTGGAGGATCTCTCTCCACACCAGCACATTTCACTTGGATTTCTAACCAGAATTTCCCTTTTGCTGAGCTGCATCCTGGCTCCTGCTCGCTCCTCTCTGCTAACAGGGGCACCCAGCAGGATCCTCCTTGCCAAAAACTCCTCAAAACTTCAGCCCTGCCACCCCACCTCCTGTGCCAGAGCATGCAGTGAGTCCTGCCCACCCCTCAGCTCATCTTACCCTTTCTCCAGGAGGACCAGGGGGGCCATCACCACCAGAGTTGCCCTTTTAGGAAGAAAGAAAAACAAGAGAACCTTTAAAAAAATACCCAAATCAGCATCACAGCTTCAGATGGCACCAAGCCCACGGTGACACCACAGCCCAGCACCTCCCCCAGCCCTCTCTAATAAAAATAATTCTGGGGCAGGAGCAGCAGCCAGTGACAAATGAGCAGCTGCTTGTTCCCCCCACATCCCTCCATAAAAATCCAGGGGAGATTGGGATATTTCCCTTGGAGAGATAAATGTCACCCCTAAAGAGGAGGGATTTATCCAAAATTCACACCAACATGTCTTGATTTAGTTTAGGTTTGCCAATTTTAATAGATTTAATTTCTGTTGTGAGATAGGATTCGGAGTAAAAACAAAGCAGGCTTAAAACTTAAAAGGGTATAAAGAAGAAATTTATTAATAACACAGAGAAAATAAGAAATTTGGAGTAATGTGTGTCATGGATCTATTTAGCTTCTTCAATTGAGTTCCCAGACTGTTAATTATTAAGTCAGCCTCCAATTGGCCATCAATTGGTCATCAGGAGGAAGTTCCCATAGAGAAAAAACCTGGAGTACATCCTCCTCCTGAGTGATTTCAATACAAAACCAGCACACAACACAAAGCCCAGACATTTGTTTTCAGATCTGGCAGCAGGGTGGTGACAATGTCTGCCAACAAAAGCTTTGGTGATCAATGCCTGGTGATCAATGCCTGGCGATCTGGCAGTGCTGGGAGAAAAATCCCAAATTTTGCCTGGTGGCCAATCCTGGCTCAGCATGGGAAGGCAAAAATGGCTCAGCCAGGCTCTGGAGACCCAACAGCACCACATGGCCTCAGCCACAGCACAGCCTAAGGGCTCTGAGCGGGGTTAAACTCACTTTAAACCCCAAACCAAGGGGATGGGGGAGGTTTGGGGGCTGTAGGACTGTGCTGATGTCGGGGCTGTGATGGGAATGCACTCAGACTCCTGCTGGCTCCTGGGCCAACACAGAATTTACAGAACCTGACATGCATTTTGCAGTTGGATTAGGAGTCACTGAGCTGGGGATGAACCTCAGGAGGGCTCAGCTTTCCAAAGAAAAGGAGGGAGATGAACCAGATGCTCTGAACACCAACACTGCTTAGGACACGACCCCACAGGCTCCCCCAAGCCTTACCTTTGGGCCAGGCTTCCCAGTGCTTCCCCTGGGACCTCTTTCCCCTCGTGGACCCTTGAAAAGACACAAAAGGTGACATTTCTGAGCACCTGAGATACGTGGGGTCATCAAATCATCCCAGCAGCAGCAAGGAAATTCAGCAGAAAGGTTTAAAAGGATTTGAAGTGGTGAGACCCAGCCCAAATCTGTGTGCCCTGGTTTAGCTGCAGCTGCTGAAGGTCAGAGCCCAGCACATCCCAGTTTCTCTCTGGCCAGGACAAGGTTTGGAAAGGCACAAGGATGAAGAAGTGGCTCCTTACCGTGGGGCCACGCTGCCCCCTTGGACCTGGCTTGCCAGGAGTGCCCTGGAAGGGAAAAGGAGAAGGGATTAGGAAGCAGCAGCACAGCAGAGCCTGGCACACACAGGCTGCCCCAGAACCTCTCTGCTTCTCCCCTGCCATGAAAAAAGCCAGCAGCAGGTTCATGTCCATCTCCTGATTCTTGTGTTTATCAGAATTTGCAGCACTTGGGCAGTGATCCCAGCACCCAGACAACATCTGCCCTCTGAGGGAATCAATCTCTTCAGGAGCAGCATCCACAGTCCTTTAAAACCCCAAAATGCTTCCCAAGATGAGGCCACCCCCTCAGACCATGCAGAATCTCAAAAACCCAGCCAAAAAACTCTTCAGCTCTGCCACCCCAACACCTGCAATCCCTTTTTCCCCACTGATCCCTGCTCCTGATGTGGGGCAGGATCCTCACCCCATGCTCTGGGGTTTGGAAGGTGTGGCAGCAGATTCCTGCTCACAGATCAGTTCAGCTGCAATACAGAACTGCAAATCTTCCCTAACTCGGAGCTAAACAAGGAATTCCAGGCGTTGTTTGAGATCTGAGAGCTGCACTCAGCTCCCTGGGATCCACCCTGCCCTGGAAAAGGCACAGCCTAAATCTGGCAGTGCTTTAAGCTGTGCCTAAAAGAAAAGGAATGGGGCAAAGGAAAAGGAATGGGGCAAAGGAAAAGGAATGGGGCAAAGGAGAAAGGAATGAGGCAAAAGAAAAAGGGATGGGGCAAAGGAAAAAGGAATGGGGCAAAAGAAAAAGAATGGCCCAAAGGAAAAAGGAATGGGCCAAAAGAAAAGGAATGGTCAAAAGAAAAAGGAATGGGCTAAAAGAAAAAGGAATGGCCAAAAGAAAAAGGAATGGCCCAAAGGAAAAGGAATGGCCCCAAAGCCCAGTTTTGGTGGTGTCAAGTGGCCAAAAATCCACTGAGAGGTTTGACTTTGCCCCTTGGCGCCACTAATGGCACCAAGCACCTGAGAAAGGAGAGGAAACCTCAATTGCCATGGAAAATTGCTTAAAATATCCCTTTGCCACTGTGTGCCCCAGATCCATCACCTCTCTGCGCTGCCTGCTCGGCTCTGACACTCATTAACCAGCAGAACATAAAACAGGAGCTGCAAAACTTCACCATCAACTTTCTTCCAGCTGCTAAAATTAGTCCTGCTGAATCTTCCTTGTTCTGCAGCACCATTTATTAAAGCCTGCTGGCATTTTTTTTTTTAATTAATTACAAAATTCGCTTTAAAGTACTCCAGCTGGTTTTCTTTGAGCTCTGGGAGGCTAAATTGGGAGGAGGTGGGGAGGGGAAAGTGCTGCCTCCCCCTCAGGTAGCCCCCACACTCCTCTCCTGCTCCCACAATTCTATTTTTAAGCCAAATTTCCCCCTGCTTATTGCTGTCATTAATCATGCATTCAGCCAGGTTGCAAAGAATTTATACTCCCTGTAAATGCACACAGACCTATATTTTTTCAAACAAGGATTTTTGACGTGAAGGCAGCAAAATTCAAATTATTTTTGAGGCACACCAAGATACAGTTGGATTTGGGGACCTGCACACCCCCTAGGCTCTGTCAGACTGGGCAAGCAAACAGAAAATAGCCCTTAAAATAAGATTTAGGATTTATATTTAACTATTGATTTCATGAGCAGGTCTTGAAAAGATCCTGAGCCCACCTGGAGCTGAGGTGATGAGCAGCTCTTGGGGGGGTTTAGGGTCAGAATTCTCCAAAAGCACCAAACAGGGAATTAAAGGACTTTAAATCTCAGCTCCTCCCAAACACTCCCATGGGCAGGGACACCTTCCACCACCCCAGGCCACTCCAAAATCACTCCAGGTTCCTTTTCTCCACCTTTCCTGCAGGTTCCCTTCAACTTCTGCAAGGCCCCAGTCAGCTCACCCCAAAGCTCCTCCTCCAGCAATCCCAATTCTCTCAGCTTTTTCCCAGACTCATCCTCCAATCACCTTCATCCCTTTTTTCCTTCCCCATTTTTAACTTTCCAGAAATTTTTGGTACAACTGGACAGCCACAAACTGAATTTTTGTGTTTGGGGATGCTCAGCACCTAAAATTCCTGTGCAGGTCCTGCCCTTCCACCTTTGATTTTCCCGTTTTTTTTTTTTTTTTTTTAATTATTTAAGAACTTGGGAACTCCGTGTTCCATTTTGGGAGAGAAATGTGGGATTTGCATTATTTTGGTCACATAAACCAGGGAATTGAAGAGCAAAATGGGGATATTGTGAGAAAGAAAAGACAAACAAATGATTTGGGCTTGTTGCAGCTGCAAATTGAGTTATTGCCCAATGAGCTGGAGGAAAAAATCCTGGAAATTTTATTTCTTGACTCCATGTGAACACACTCATAAACCCAACAAATTGAGTGGTCTTAGGAGAAGCAGAGGGGGATTTATCAAGTCTGACTCAATGAGGCTGAAATGAAGATGAGGAGTGGAGCAGAGTGACCCCAGCTCAGCCCATAATTCTGGATATAATTGCTTTTCTCTTCTTTCAAATGGGATACTTGGGAGCAAATATATATATAATATATATATAGATGGAGAGCAAAGCTGCTACTGAAAATCAGTATTTCTGCTACTTTTAAATTTCCATCCTGTTGCTAATGGAAAGATTTGTCCATCAAAATCTCTCTCTACACTGATGAAGTGAATGCAGGCTGATGAACTGGGTATAAAATGGTAGAAATGGTCTGATCAGCCATGAAAAGAAAAAAATAATTAAAATTGGAATTACCATGAAATAAATCAATGTTTGAAAGGTTAAAAAACCCTTTTTAAATTCCTGAACTGAAGAAATGTGTGGCATGCCAAGGGTGTAACTAAATATCCTCACTGCCCCCATTAAAGGCACAAAGCTCATTTGGAAATAAAAGTGAGCAAAGTGCTGATTTTATTTTTTTCTTCTCTTCCTCCTTCTCTTCCTCCTTCTCTTCCTCCTTCTCTTCCTCCTTCTCTTCCTCCTTCTCTTCCTCCTTCTCTTCCTCCTTCTCTTCCTCCTTCTCTTCCTCCTTCTCTTCCTCCTTCTCTTCCTCCTTCTCTTCCTCCTTCTCTTCCTCCTTCTCTTCCTCCTTCTCTTCCTCCTTCTCTTCCTCCTTCTCTTCCTCCTTCTCTTCCTCCTTCTCTTCCTCCTTCTCTTCCTCCTTCTCTTCCTCCTTCTCTTCCTCCTTCTCTTCCTCCTTCTCTTCCTCCTTCTCTTCCTCCTTCTCTTCTCTTCTCTTCTCTTCTCTTCTCTTCTCTTCTCTTCTCTTCTCTTCTCTTCTCTTCTCTTCTCTTCTCTTCTCTTCTCTTCTCTTCTCTTCTCTTCTCTTCTCTTCTCTTCTCTTCTCTTCTCTTCTCTTCTCTTCTCTTCTCTTCTCTTCTCTTCTCTTCTCTTCCCCCTGAAGCTTGGCCCTTTCCCACCAGATCTGCTCCCTCCCCAATCCCTTTCAGGCTGAATAATTCCCAAACTGAAGCCTCAACCCCCTCAGGGTTTGTTCCAGCCTCAGAAATGCCCAGCTCCTGGTACCTTCTCCATTCCCATCCCATCCCAGATGGATTTGATTCCATCCCAGAATAAATTCATTCATGGATGTGCAGGGATTCAAAGCTGCACATCCCTCCCCTGCTGTTCTACACCCCCCCAAAAATCCAGCCCAGGGGTTTCACTGCTGGGTATTTGAGAAGGAGGGGAGAAAATTCCAGAGAATTCCAGGCTGAATTTCCTGGCCTCCCTCCTCCTGCCCAGCCAGAGCAGAGGGAAGGGTGAGGATGAGCATTTGCAGCTCCAAATGAAATGAAATCATAAAAAAGGGGGTGGGTAGGACCCAAATTGCAGTGGCAGGATATTAATGCAGTGCAAAGTGATTTATATTGGCTGGGCTCCTCTCAAAGCCGTCTGTTAGAAGTCATTTCTATTTAAATGAGAGTAAAAAAGAAACTAATTCCACTTGCTGTCCTCACTCCCCCTTCTTGTCACTGTGACCGGAGCTGGTGCAGAAAATGACTTTGTTTGTACTCTGAATCCTTTAATTCCAGCATGTTCTGCAGCAGATAAAAAATAAATCAGTATATTTAGACAATCCCTATTCTGAGAGAAGGCTGTGGAGGTGCGTGAGAGGCAGAGACAAGGCTGGGGGATGGAACCCCCTGATTTTCAGGGTGCCTCTGAATTTTGAGCAGCTCATTAACAGCACTCAGAGTGTTCTCAGCCATGCATTTAGAATTTCAAGTTAGGTGAAAGATGGTTCTGGCTGCTCTGAGCAGGCTCAGCCATCTCTAATAATTACTGTTAATTAAAGAGCTCTTTGTGCCCTGAGCAAAGTCTGACAGTGCAGGGAGGATTCAGGTTCAGAGGAGCCTCTTCAAATATCCTGAGGGGAAAATTCCCAGCGTTTAATTGGGAATCTGCTGCTTCCTGCTCATCCTGGATCAGCCTTTTTGGGCAATTCCTAAATGGAAAAACCTCTGGAGCATCAGCCCAGCCAAGGAATGACCCCACAAGTCTTTGGAGAGGAGGAAAGCAGTGGGAAAGCAGCTCTTACCCGTGTGCCCTTCTCCCCGTTGGCTCCTGGAAATCCTGGGAAGCCGATGGAGCCCTGGGGGAGCAAAGAGAGAGGGAGAGCTCAGGACACAGCAGGGACAGCTCTGGAATGACCCCAGAGATCCCAGCCCTGGGCCTTGAACCCCTCTGGAATAACAGCAACACCAGCAGGACTGGGGTGACATCAGAAATTCCATTTTCTCCAAAAAACAACACACAACAAAAAATATCCACAGCTGATAAGCAGCCACTGCAAAGACCCAAGCCATGGTTGAGATGGGAGCCCAGGCAGGATTTGGGATTTTAGCTCCTAAATCACCGTGTGCACATGAACACTGAACTCCTGCCTTGCTCCTTTCTGATGTCAGTGCCTGGAGAATTGCTGCTGCTGCTTTTAAAATCTGGATTAGTCCAAGAAAATGCAGAAAAACCACACCCCTCCCCAGCCTTACTCCAGATATAAAATGCAAATTAAAAAATAAATCAGCCCCACCACGAGCAGGAAACCATCTCTTGCAGATAATGATGTCTCCAGAATGAAACAAGCTGGGGTTGGTTGTTTTTTTCTTTTTAAGCAATGAAGATGAATAATAAAATATAATTCTTACAAAAAAGTTAACAAAAACAGAAGTTCCCAAAGCCTCCAGGGCATGTGAAAGCTGGGCTGGAGCCTAAATCTATGGATGGAATTCACAGTTTGAATTTTAAAAAACGCCTTGAAAATGGCCTGAGCGGAGGTGGGCGTGGAGAGAAGTGACAAATGATGTTTGCAAATATGCAAATGGCAACTTTATTCTCATTTCAGGGAGACCCTGAGTCAGGAGCTGTTCTCCTTAATGAATGAGATAACGCTGCCTGGGAAGATAAAACCCCAATGCAGGAGGGCTGGGATGTCTGGAGCTCCCAGGGAGCCTCCCTGGATCCATCCCTGCACATCCCAGCTCTTCCCATCCCAAAGCCCTGCACAAGCAGCCCCTGAACTCCACCAGCTCAGGCTGGCAGCTGGTTTTGTCCATCCCTATTTTTGTCCATCCCTATTTTTGTCCACCCCTATTTTTGTCCTGTGAGTGGGAAGGAGGGACCTCATCCCACAAGTGGGGGCTGAGCTGGGCTGTGACCTTGGGCTCCTCATCCTATCCCAAAACTCATCCCACCCCAATGAAAACTCCTCATCCCATCCCAAACCTCCCCATCCCATCCAAATCTCCTCATTCTATCCCAAACCTCCTAATCCCATGCAATTCCATTATCTCATCCCATCCTAAAATCCCCATCCCATTGAAACGTCCTCATCCCATCCCAAACTCCCCATCTCATCCTAAACCATCCCATCCCATTATCCCATTGAAAACTCCTCATCCCATCCCACACCTCCTCATCCCATCTCATCCCAAACTCCCCATTCCATCCTAAACCTCCTCATCCCATCCCAAACCTCTTCATCCCATCCCAAACTCCCCATCCCACCACATTATCCCATCTCATGATCCCATCCCATGATTCCATCCCATCCAAACCTCCTCATCCCATGCAATTCCATTATCTCATCCTATCCCAAACTCCCATCCCATCACAAAATCCCCATCCCATTGAAACCTCCTCATCCCACCCCAAACTCCCCATCCCATCCCATCCCATCCCATTATCCCATTGAAAACTCCTCATCCCATCCCACACCTCCTCATCCCATCTCATCCCAAACTCCCCATTCCATCCTAAACCTCCTCATCCCATCCCAAACTCCCCATCCCATCTCATCCCAAACTCCCCATTCCATCCCAAACCTCCTCATCCCATGCAATTCCATTATCTCATCCCATCCCAAAATCCCATCCCAAAATCCCCATCCCATTGAAAACTCCCCATCCCATCCCAAACTCCCCATCCCATCTCATCCCAAACTCCCCATCCCATCCTAAACCATCCCATCCCATTATCCCATCGATCCCATCCCATCTCATCCCAAACTTCCCATTCCATTGATCCCTTTCCCATCCCATCCCAAACTCCCCATCCCATTATCCCACCCCACCCCATCCCATCTCACCCCATTATACCATCCCATCCCATCCCACCACATCCCACTATCCCATCCCATTGATCCCAGTACCTTGGGGCCCTGCCTGCCCGGGTATCCTGGCAGTCCTGGCACGCCGAGTTTTCCCTGGAACACAAGGAGAGCTGAGTTAGGGAAGGGCAGAGATGGGACCTTGGGCAGGGAAACTTTGGGGTCCTGATGGAATCCCAAAGGGGAGATGCAGTGGGAGCACTGCTGGAGCCACTTAGGAATGCTTGGGGTTTTATTTAAACTGTTCTGGGG
This sequence comes from Catharus ustulatus, assembly GCF_009819885.2. Lineage (NCBI taxonomy): Eukaryota > Metazoa > Chordata > Aves > Passeriformes > Turdidae > Catharus > Catharus ustulatus. The sequence continues at coordinate 8,271,213 of NC_046241.1, read as the reverse complement.
TTTTATTGAAATCTGTTGAAATCCAACTTTCAATTTCTCCATTTATTCCTCCATGATATTTTTTTTTAATCTGTACCCAAACAAATAACCCCAAAAGGATCAAAGCCTCGATGTGGCCGCCCTAAACCCACACAAAACCCCCACAGCTCCTCTTGACCCCTCAAACTGCCCCAAACCAGCGGGGTTTGGGGTAAAACACAGAATTCCCATCCTGGCTCACCTTCTCTCCTGCAGGCCCAAGGGGACCTGGATCTCCATTGGGGCCAGAGCGACCTTTGGGACCTTCGGGTCCATCCTCACCCCGAGGGCCAGGGGGGCCAATTTCCCCCTGGTAATTACAAGAGAAGTGTTAATTAGACAGGCAGCTCCCAGATCCTTGCTGGAGATTTTCCATGGAGCTGCTCTGGGGGACAGCTGGGTTTCACCAGGAGAGGTTCAGGGAGATGAAATTTGGGGTGTGAGCAAAGCACCGGGGTTTTATTCCCACAAAATCCCATCCACGCTGGAATAGCTGCACAAAAGCAGCCCTCATTAGCTGTCATTGCTAATTACCCCTCTCACCTTCCTCCCACTTCCCAAAATGTGCAAAGCAAGACCTGAGAAGTGTTTGAGGGCTGAGCTGGGTGACTGCAGGGTAATGATGGAATTATTGGGAAGTTGGAGCTGGATTGTGGCACTGCCAGCTCCACACTGTCACTCTGTCACCCAGGGGAGCAGGAGGTGGCTCCATGCTGGGACAGCCTTGTCCTGCCCCACCAGGAGCTGCTGGGCTGATCCCACAGGTCCCAGACTCTCACCCGGTCTCCTTTGATGCCCATGTCACCTTTGAAGCCAGGGAAACCATCTTCACCCTAAATCATGCAGGAAAAAAAATCACCCAAAATGTAGAGATGGGGAGAAAAACAGAATTAAAGTTTCTCAAGCCTTATTTAGGACAAGCTGAGCTCCACACATTTCCTTCTCCAAGTCCTTCCCAAGAATGGAAACCCACCCAAAACCCCCCCAAAAAAACCCTACAAAGTCCCCAAAATGCCCTGCACCCCACCCTGGCTGCAAGCCAGCACCACAAACAGACCCAACGTGAACAACAAGACCTTGGCAGCACTGGGAACCAATTATTTCTGCAGCAGGGCTGGTTTTATTCTCATGAAGGAGGTTTTACAGCTGGCTCCCAGGCAGCCTCCAGGACACTGCAATGTTTCCTTCCAAGAAGGTTTAATTGCAGATTAATCAATAATTCATCTCATCCCCCAGCTAATCCCTGAGAGGCAGTGAACACGCTTCCCAGAAAGTTTGAAAATTTGGGAGATTCCCAAGCTAAAAGTGCAGAATTTGCTGCTGAACTGGAATGAAGGAAAGGTGCTCAATCCCACATTTTTTTCCCCCCAAGAAAAACCCCTTGTGCAGGAGGAAAATTCCCAGGGAAGATCCTGTGGGATCCAGCCACAAAAACGCTCAGAAATTGCAGGAAAACCCAAACTGAACTCACCTTTTCCCCCTTGGTGCCTTTCAAGCCACGAACTCCATCTGCTCCCTTGAGGGAGAAACCAAGAAATCAATTTTAACCAGGGATGGGTAAAGTTCAGAGTGAAGAAATTAAAAATCACCATCAACTGTGGGGATTTCTGCTTTCTTTGATGTTTAATTGTATCTCTGTCAATTGTGATGCTCCTAAAGGTGTTTTTAATTAAATTTGAGCTGCTGCCCTCTGGCTTCTGGCTCATCAGGGAGCATTTTATGGTCCCAAACCTCTTCATCTAGTAAGTGGAGTTGGTGATTTCTATGAATAAGTTTTATTTCCAGGGATAAAATTCACAGTGATTTTTTTTTCTGTCTATATTTTCCACAAAAACTGGGAAAAAAAATTGGGTATCAACACCAGCACAAGAAAAACCACCAGTTTTGGGGCTTTCTTTAAAGGAATAATACTTTGTTTGGATATTTTAAATTTTTCTTCCTTTTAGCATGTCCAGGGGAAAAAATAATTAAAAATCCATCAAGATTTGTGCAGCAGAACAGGGCTTTGGTAAAGGAGGAAAGATCTAGAAATTATTTATGGCTACAAACCCAACCAGACACTTTTTTTTCCCCCCAAGTTGGAGGCTTGTGCAGTTCTGATTGTAGGAAAAAAAACCTTGATTGTGGGGTTTGGTGCAGGACATAATTTCTCACATTCTAATACAAAAATCCAATAATCCCTAATGGATCACTTTGTCTTCTTCTTGCAAGGAATGAGCTGGGATTTTGCTCTGGTTAAACACATCCCACTTAAAGTTTGAAGCAATGAGTTTGAGAGGGTTTAACCTCACTCCTACAATAATATCAAATAAAACACAGCATGTTTGTATTTCCCAGTGCAGATCCCTGTGGATTCATGGGATTTTTGGGATGCATCTGCACCTGAATGAATAAATCCTGATGGGTATAAAACCAGAGAGAGTGGAGGAACAAAATTCCACCATCAGCAGCAGGAATGAGGCAGGAGCTGGAATTGAATCCATGGAAAAACACGTGGCTGAGACACTCAGGCTGTGCCCAGCAAGGTTTGGGATCAGGGATGTGAAAATCTGGCTCTGTGTTGTTTAATTGTGGCTGGGATTCACTCTGGGAGGAATGGGAATGGGAGAATTAGGAGGGAAATCCCTCCAAAATGCTGAACTGGGGGTATTGAGGTTATTTATTCCCATGGATAAAATGCTGGAGCAATAAATGCAGGTGGTCACTGAGGGGACATTGGTGTCCCCCAGCTGTGTCCAGGGAATTCCAGAGACGTGGACACTGCTCCTGCACCTCCTCACCTTGACTCCACGTGGTCCTGGGTAACCAATGGGGCCCTGAGGACCTGGGGGACCCTGAAATGCAAACGAGAAAAACTCATTAAAACCCAACCCAAAGGTGCAGGGCTGATTTCCTGTTTCCCACATGGGATAGGAATGGCAGCAGCCACCTGAAAACAGCTCCAAATAGCCCAAAAGAACCCAAAAGAACCCAAAAGAACCCAAAACAACCCAAAATAACCCAAAATAACCCAAAATAACCCAAAATAACCCAAAAAAACCCAAAAAAACCCCAAAAAACCCCAAAAGAACCCAAAAAACCCCAAAACAACCCAAAACTAACCCAAAAATAACCCCAAAAGAACCCAAACTAACCCCAAAACAACCCAGGGAGCTGCAGGAGCATCACCCCCAGCAGGTGTGGTGGGGCTGAGCTGATGGAAGAATCCATCCAGCAGGAAAAGGAGGATGAGGAGGGTCAGGATGGCCAAAACTTTTCAGAAAGGGAATTTCTACACCTGGGATGATTTGTGGTTTGGGTTGAAGAAAACCAGGGAGGAGGAACAGGTTTTGCTGCTCCTAAACCCCCTGGTGGTGATCACAGACAGGAGGGAGCACCCCCAAACCATCCTGATTTCTCCAGAGGCACAGCTGGAATTTCCTGGGACACCAGTGGGACAAATCCAGCTGTGGCTGTGTCCAGCACAGCTGGGTGTCCACCCAAGGGCTCTGGTGACACAAATCCAGCTGTGGCTGTGTCCAGCAGGTCCAGCACAGCTGGGTGCCCACCCCAGGGCTATGGTGACACAAATCCAGCTGTGGCTGTGTCCAGCACAGCTGGGTGTCCACCCCAGAGCTCTGGTGGCACAAATCCAGCTGTGGCTGTGTCCTGTACAGCTGGGTGTCCACCCCAGAGCTCTGGTGACACAAATCCAGCTGTGGCTGTGTCCAGCACAGCTGGGTGCCCACCCAAAGGCTCTGGTGACACAAATCCAGCTGTGGCTGTGTCCAGCACAGCTGGGTGTCCACCCAAAGGCTCTGGTGACACAAATCCAGCTGTGGCTGTGTCCAGCATCACCTGCACAGCTGGGTGTCCACCCAAAGGCTCTGGTGTCACAAATCCAGCTGTGGCTCTGCCCAGCAATACCAGCACAGCTGGATGTCTACCCCAGGGCTCTGGTGTCACAAATCCAGCTGTGGCTGTGTCCAGCACAGCTGGGTGTCCACCCCAGAGCTCTGGTGACACAAATCCAGCTGTAGCTGTGCCCAGCACAGCTGGATGTCCACCCCAGAGCTCTGGTGACACAAATCCAGCTGTAGCTGTGTCCAGCAGAGCTGGGTGCTCACCCCAGAGCTCTGGTGGCACCAATCCAGCTGTGGCTGAGTCCAGCACAGCTGGGTGCCCACCCAAAGGCTCTGGTGACACAAATCCAGCTGTGGCTGTGTCCAACACAGCTGGGTGCTCACCCCAGAGCTCTGGTGACACAAATCCAGCTGTGGCTGTGTCCAGCAGCACCAGCACAGCTGGGTGCCCACCCAAAGGCTCTGGTGGCTCAAATCCAGCTGTGGCTGTGTCCAGCAGGTCCAACACAGCTGGGTGTCCACCCCAGCTCTGAGCAGAGGTTTCTGACAGCTGCAGTGTTTGTGGAGAGCCTGGGCTGCAGCTGGCAAAGCTCCTGGACAGACAGCCCAGTGCATAATTCAAGGGCTTTGGCCTCTGGCAATAATCTCAGATAAATTGTTAAAGAGGGACTTGGAGGGGGAGGAGGGGGGAAAATCTATTTTCTCCATTCCCTGTGCCACAAAGGATATTTATTTGTGTCTGTCAAGAGCCAGCCTCCCTCCCCAGGTTGGTCCTGGCTGGTTTGTGGAGCTCTGCTGGCCAGGAGAGCTCAGAGGACACAGCCAGAGATAAACCTGGGCTCAGCTCTGCCAGTCCAGCTGGGTTTGCTTCTGACACCTCCCCAAAACGGAGCCCTGAGCAGACCCAGCCACCCTGCCCCTCCTCCTGATTTGTGACACCCACCTGGCTGCCCTTCTCTCCAGGGGGACCTTCCTTGCCAGGATGACCCTAGGGATAAAAGAGACAAAAAAAAAGAGAATTTGGGGCTTTAGAACTCATGTAATGCTTTGGTAGCTGTCATTTATTTGGCACAGAAGCTCCTACTGACACAAGTGAAGCCACCTTGCTTTCCCAAAGGGAAGAAACCTGGTTATTTCTAATTTCTACCTGGTTATTTCTAATAATTTCAACCTGGTTATTTCTAATTAAAACCTGGTTATTGATTTCCATTCTAAACTCTCTTGATTTCCATCCTAAATTCTCTTGATTTCCAAACTATTTTCATTTCCATTCTAAACTCTCTTGATTTCCATTCTGAACTATTTCAATTTCCATTCTAAACTCTCTTGATTTCTATTCTAAACTCTCTTGATTTCCATTCTAAATTCTCTTGATTTCCATTCTACACTCTCTTGATTTCCATTCTGAACTATTTCAATTTCCATTCTAAACTCTCTTTATTTCCATTCCAAACTATTTTCATTTACATTCTAAACTCTCTTGATTTCTATTCTAGACTCTCTTGATTTCCATCCTAAATTCTCTTGATTTTCCTTCTAAACTCTCTTGATTTCCATTCTAGACTCTCTTTATTTCCATTCCAAATTATTTTCATTCCAAATTATTTTCATTTACATTCTAAACTCTCTTGATTTCTATTCTAGACTCTCTTGATTTCCATTCTAAACTCTCTTGATTTCTATTCTAAACTCTCCTGATTTCCATTCTGAACTATTTCAATTTCCATTCTAAACTATTTTATTTCCATTCCAAACTATTTTTATTTCCCTTCTAAACTGTCTTGAATCTCATTCTAAACTCTCTTGAATCCCATTCTAAAATCTCTTGATTTCCATTCTAAACTATTTTTATTTCCATTCTAAACTGTTTTTATTTCCATTCTAAACTCTCTTGATTTCCACTCTAAACTCTCCTAATTTCCATTCTAAACTCTCCTGATTTCCCTTCTAAACCCTCTTGAATTCCATTCTAAATTCTCTTGAATTCCATTCTAAATTCTCTTGAATCCCACTCTAAACTCTCGATTTCCATTCTAAACCCTCCTGATTTCCATCCTAAACCCTCTTATTCCCCCACCACCCCACCTTTACCCCACCCCATGGCTTTTCCTGCTCCCTCTCCCTCCCTGTGAGCTGGGAGGGCTCAGATCCCAGCCTGGGCTCCCATTCCCAGCCCAGGGTGGGTGAAAATCCCCCCAGGGAGCAGGAGCTGCACTCACCGGGGGCCCATCAGCCCCAGGCATGCCAGGCAGGCCAGGTTTGCCCAGGGGGCCCTAAAAACAAACAGAAAAATCAATCAGATGTTACAAGTGCATGATATATTGCTGGCTTTTCACAATTATTAAAATAAATGATATATGTATAACATTAAAATAGTGTTTTTGTATGAATATAAGTTTTTTTTAATAGCAAAAGTTAAACGTACATTTTTAAAAAATAATATACTTAAATAATCCACTTAATTAAAATAACAACCCATAAACGTGTAATAAAAACCCTGCAGCTAACACAACAATTATCAACACTCACCAGCTACAAAAGCCAAAACCACCACCCAAATTAAAAAATAATTAAAAAATTAAAACCACAAACCAAAAAACTCTAAAAAACAAACTCAAAAAGTAGCCACGCTGAATAGTTCTCAAAAAAAATTAAACTATACATAAAACTATAAATATACAAGAAGTATGTACTAAAAACTTATTTCCTTTAAATCCTGCTGGTTCCAGAGGCCTTGGAGGAAGCTTTTCCTCCTCTAAATCCTGCTGGTTCCAGAAAACTTGGAAGAAATTTTCCTTTAAATCCAGCTGGTTCCAGGGGGTTTGGGAGAAATTTCTCCTCCTTTGAATCCTGCTGGTTCCAGAACTCTTGGGAGAAACTTTTCTTTAAACCCTGATGGTTCCAGAGGTTTTGAAGGAAACTTTTCCTCCTTTAAATCCTGCTGGTTCCAGAGCTCTTGGAGGAATTTCTCCCCTTTTAATCCTGCTGGTTCCAGAGGTTTTGAGGGAAAGTTTTCCTTTTAATCCTGCTGGTTCCAGAGCTCTTGGAGGAATTTCTCCTCCTCTAAACTCTGCTGGTTCCAGAGGTTTTGAGGGAAACTTTTCCTTTTAATCCTGCTGGTTCCAGAAATCTTGGGGGAATTTTTCATTTAAACCCTGCTGGATCCAGAGCTCTTGGAGGAATTTCTCCTCCTCTAAACCCTGATAGTTCCAGAGGTTTTGAAGGAAACTTTTCCTCCTTTAAATCCTGTTGGTTCCAGAACTCTTGGGGAAAATTTCCTTTAAATCCTGCTGGTTCCAGAGCTCTTGGAGGAATTTCTCCTCCTCTAAACTCTGCTGATTCCAGAGGTTTTGGGGAAATTTTAATTTAAATCCTGCTGGTTCCAGAGTTCTTGGGGGAAACTTTTCCTTTAAACCCTGCTGGTTCCAGAGATTTTGAGGGGAACTTTTCCTTTAAACTCTGATGGTTCCAGAGGTTTTGGGGGGAAATTTTAAATCCTGCTGGTTCCAGAGCTCTTGGAGGAATTTCTCCCCTTTAAATCCTGCTGGATCCAGAGGTTTTGAGGGAAACTTTTCCTTTAAATCCTGCTGGTTCCAGAAATCTTGGTGGAAATTTTAATTTAAATCCTGCTGCTTTCAGAGCTCTTGGGAGGAATTTCTCCCCTTTAAATCCTGCTGGTTCCAGAGGTTTTGGGGAAAATTTCCTTTTTAATCCTGCTAGTTCCAGAGGTCTTAGAAGAAATTTCTCCTCCTCTAAACCCTGCTGGTTCCAGAGGTTTTGAAGGAAACTTTTCCTCCTTTAAATCCTGCTGGTTCCAGAGCTCTTGGAGGAATTTCTCCTCTTCTAAACCCTGCTGGTTCCAAAGCTCTAGGGGGAAATTTTCATTTAAATCCTGCTGGTTTCAGAGCTCTTGGGAGGAATTTCTCCCCTTTAAATCCTGCTGGTTCCAGAAGTTTTGGGGGAAAATTTAATTTAAATCCTGCTGGTTCCAGAGCTCTTGGGGGAATTTCTCCCCTCTAAACCCAGCAGGTCCAAGGCAGCACCAACCCCACAGAGCAGCCAGAAGAGCAGAGGCACAGGGAGGGATCCAGGGGCTCTCCCAGCATCACCCCACCCCCAGAACCCACAGAAAAAGGAGATTTTTCAATCCTCCCTCCTGTTTCACAGGCTGCCCTCAGAGTGCTCCTGCTCAGAGGGAAATGAATGCAAATCTGGTGAATCAGAGGCAAACCCAGCTGGCTCCATCTCCCTCTGTCTGCAGTGGGAGCCATTGGAATTTCAGGGCTGCAAACAGATGTTGCACATGGGGCAAAGGAGCAGCTGGAGGAGCAAAAATGCAAATCCACGGCTGAAGGGAGGCCAGAGCTGAATTTCAACTCACTTTTTCTCCTGGGGGACCGATGGCGCCTTGTGGACCTGGGAGACCCTGTGAAAAAACAAAAAATAAATAAATTATGGTCGTTAAGGAGCAAGTTATTCCCTCCTAATGCATCTTGGCTGGGTGTTGTTTTAGTGGGGATTTCCCCAGCTCCATTAATTCCCAAAATGTCTTGTGAGGGGCAATAAAATGTCCAGAGAGCTGCAGGGGGGAAAGGGGGATGCTCTGAGGAGCAGGATTCCCTCAGGGCCCTGGGAAATCCTGGATTTCTGTATTGGAACTGGAAATTGGGGTTTCAACATCACACAAGCTGTGACAAGAGAATTCTTGGAGCTGCTCTGGCAGGTGGGACTGGGGATCCCACACTTTGCAGGAAGATTCTGGACACATCTTTGCCCTCTTTATTTAATTTTAAATTACACAATGTGCATTTGGAGTTCACAGATGTGGAAAACCCAAAGTCTAAATGTCTTGATTTGCTGGATTGGCTGGGGTGAAAGCTCAGCCCAAAGGAGGTTTTATCCACCCAGCCCTCAGGTTTAACTGCAGAAAAACTGAGCTCTAGCTCTCAGTTAAGGAGCTCTTGCAAGCTTGGGTGTGTGAATAAATGGAAGTTTAAAGGGGGCCAAGAGAGGTTTGCTCAAGGCAGCTCTCTGGAAATGCTGCTCCCATTTCTGAGCTGTTTGTCCTTACCTGAGCCCCTGGGTTCCCCTGCTGTCCTGGGGGCCCTGGCTCGCCCTGGGGGCCCTGGGAGGAGAAAAAACCAGGGGTGAAGGAGCTGCAGGGACAATTCCTGGCTTTCCCCAGCTGTGTGTCCCTGTGCTGGGCACCCTGAGCTGGATCCAAACCCTCCCACAGCTCCCTGAACCCTCTCTGACCCCCTCCCAGAGCTCCTGGAAACGGCTTTTCCCACTGGGGAAAGGAAAGGGGGAAGTGGCTTCAAGGCACACCAAGGATTTCCAGCCCGAAGGAGCTGAGCAAGGCTTGAACAGCAGCTGGTTCTGCTTTTATTGTCCAGGGAATCCCAAACTCCCATCCCATGGATCCCATGGATCCCATCCCAAACTCCCATCCCATTATCCCATCCCATCTTCCCATCCCATCCCAATCCCAAACTCCCATCCCATTATCCCATCCCATCTTCCCATCCCATCCCAATCCCAAACTCCCATCCCATCCCAAATTCCCATCCCAATCCCATCCCAAATTCCCATCCCAAACTCCCATCCCAATCCAATCCCATCCCATTATCCCATCCCATCTTCCCATCCCATCCCAATCCCAAATTCCCATCCCAAACTCCCATCCCAATCCCATCCCATCCCAATACCAAACTCCCATCCCAATCCCATCCCAAATTCCCATCCCAATCCCAAATTCCCATCCCATTATCCCATCCCATCATCCTATCCCAATCCCATCCCCATCCCATCCTAAACTCCCATCCCAACCCCAATCCCATCCCAAATTCCCATCCCCATCCCATCCCAAATTCCCATCCCAAACTCCTATCCCAATCCCAAACTCCCATCCCAAATTCCCATTCCAATCCCATCCCAAACTCCCATCCCATCCCAAATTCCCATCCCAGTCCCAAATTCCCATCCCAAATTCCCATCCCAATCCCATCCCAAATTCCCATCCCAGTCTCATCCCAATCCCATCCCAAACTCCCATCCCAGTATCCTATCCCATTATCCCATCCCAAATTCCCATCCCAAACTCCAATCCCAATCCCATCCCAGAAAGTTTTTTCCCTCTCAGTTAAATGCCTCTATTTTGATATTCATTAGCCCAGCACACGTCTTGAGGAAAATGTTTCATCTTTCATGGAGAAATAATGCTTAATTCCATCAGAAATTACAATAAATTAACATCCATTTCCTGGTGTTTTTCAGGGGCTTTGACAGGAATCTAGACCAGGCTCAAAATCAATTAGCAAATGCAATATAACAGAATTTTTTCCCTATAGAAAATCTGAACTGGCTGTAAAATTTGCAGGGAGAACTTACCACATTCCCTTTGGGACCTGTTTGTCCATCCATGCCAGCCACACCCTTTGAAAGGATTTATAAAACACAGCAGTGAGAAAACATCACATTATTTCACACCAAAAAGCAGGGAAATTGCCACAAAATAATTTAAAAATCAGGAAGCCCTTTGGACTGCATGGAAAGGAATAATTTCCTACAGGTAAAGCAGCCAATTCCATGAATCCAAGTGAATTTTTAAAAGCCATTTCAGTATTTTCCCCTTTGGTTTAAGCTGCCTGGAGGCACAGTCAGCACCAGGCTGGGGAAATCCTGGCTGGATTGCATCCCACAGGGAGCAGGCAAAGAGAAAAACTCCTGGTGGAGGTGATAGAGCTGTGCTGCTCACACCAAAACAAAATTCAAACACTCTGAGCACCTTCACTGAGAGGGGATCGTGGAGTTCCCCCCCTGCCACCTTTGCAGAATCAGAGAATTGTTCAGGTTGGAAAATAAAAATCATCAAATCCAGCATGAACCCAGCTCCACCAAACCACATCCCCAGGTGCTGGGAGAGAAATCCTGCAGTTCCAAACCTGAATAATGCAGGCACAGGCTGTTATTCCTGGGATTGGAATAAATCCACATCCATGTGGGATCTGAACATTTCCAGGGATGGGATCTCCACCATTCCCTGGGCACTGCTTGACTCTTTCCAGGTAGAAATTTCCCCCAATACCCAGCCCAAAGCTCCCCTGGCACAAGTTTTCCTCTCATCCTGTCACTTTTTACTTGTGAAAAAAAGGCTGAGCCCCCTGCCCACAGCCTGCCAGGGGGTTGGAGAGAATAAGATTTCCCTTCTCCTTTTCTCCAGGATAACCTTTTGCAGTGGGAGATGAGACAAATCCTGAATTCAATCCCTCCTCATTAAACCCCAGCAGCACCAGGAGCTCACTGCAAAGTTGTCTTCACATGCCAGGAGGGGTGAAAAGCCACAAAATGTTCCCCAATAAACACTGACCCCTTCAGCTCTGGGGCTGGGTTTTAAAGCCTGGGGTTCCAGGGAGCAGCAGGGATCCAGGAACAGCTCCTGCATCATTCAGGGATGAGATCTGGATAAAATCCCACATTTTGCTCTGGGCTGGAACAGGAAGGAGCTGCCCCAGAGCCTTGAGGCAGGAGTTAATAAAGGCTCTGTGCTGATAATTCTGATTTCTCCCTTCCCCTGGTGTTTGCTCAGGTGGGGCAAATCTGCTGTGCCCCCACTGGGAAAGGGAACAAGGCAGAGCCTGAGCCAGGATTCCTTTTTTGGGATCTTTGCATCTCCCAGAGGTGGGAGATGGGATCTTTGGGATCTTTTCTGGGATCTTTGCATCTCCCAGATGTGGGAAATGGTATCTTTGGGATTTTTTGGGGGGATCTTTGCATCTCCCAGATGTGGGAAATGGTATCTTTGGGATTTTTTTGGGGGATCTTTGCATCTCCCAGATGTGGGAGATGGGATCTTTGGGATCTTTTTTGGGATCTTTGCATCTCCCAGAGGTGGGAGATGGGATCTTTGGGATCTTTTCATCTCCCAGATGTGGCAAACCCCCCAGCTGGGTGATCTGGGATGGCTCAGGGGTTTTTTTTCTGGAACTCACCGGTGGCCCTGGGGGTCCTGGGGGTCCCTTGGGGCCCAGCAGCCCTCGGGGTCCCTGTGGGGGAGAAAACAGGGTGAGAATTGTCATTTCAGGGTGAGCATCAGGCTGGGGATGGGCTCAGCAGGGTCTGAAGGGACCTGGCAGTGCTGCAGCACTTCCTGAGTCACAAATTGGGAAAGAAATCCTGTGGGCACAAACCCTTCAGTTTTAAACACAAACAATGCAGGCACAGAAGTTATTCCTTGGATTGGAACAAATTTTTATCTAAATTCATTTAATCCTATTCTGGATTACCCTGTTACCCACATCTCTGCAGCTTCATCATTCCAGCTGGGAAGTTCTGACCTGGTAACACCAATGGATCACCCCAAAAATCCCTCCAGACTGGGATTTTATCATGGGCAAGTTCTGACCTGGTAACACCAATGGATCACCCCAAAAATCCCTCCAGACTGGGATTTTATCATGGGCAATCCACACAGCTCAGCAAGGCTGGGAAAGGTTTCCATAAATACATTTCCATAAATGTGTATTTTTAAAGCTTTGACATTCTGCCCTCCTGGTGTTTTCCTTCCACTCCTTTCTCACCAGATTTAACCTGGAATTGGGGATTGGAGGGATGGGAGAATCACATCAAAGAAGGACAACAAAGCAGAGAATCTGTGTTGACAAAGGGAATTTTTGGAAATTCCAGCCCCTCATGGAGCTTTTAGGGGATTTTGGAGTGGAAGGAAAGGGATGAGAACTCACTGAGAGTTCAGATTTTAATCACAGCCCCTCCTGAAATGAGAGGAATTTGGGAATTTGTATGGACGGAGCTCCTTCCCTGCCATGGAGGAAAGAAAATCATTCTTGATTGATGGGTTTTATCTGTCAAATATTCCACAGCTCCTTTTAACCATGCAGAGAGGGCAGAAGAATTAAAATGAAATGTTGCAGGGTGGAATAGGAAACATTAATGACATGTCTTCAGATCCTGCAAACTTTGTGCACCTTCCAGCAGAACCTGGATGAACCCCAGGGTCTGGAGAAGCAGAATCCAGAGCAGAAATTCCACTGGGGAGGGCAGCTGGAAGGAACTGGAGCAGGACAAAAAGGAAAACCAAACTGGTCCCAGATACATTTGGAATAATTTTTTGGCTGAGAGCAGAGAAGACAAACCCCCAGCTTTAGGGTGTGTGCATTTATAGCAAAAATTCCCTGTAATGCACTGAATCCTTTATCCTTCATCCCCCAGATTTCCACTCGTGCTGACATAAAAATCAACTTCCCTGCTGTGTTGCCCTCATTGAAGCTCCTCTTTTGTTGCTACCTGAGCACATAAATGCTTTTAAGAAGTTAATAAGCCCTGAGTTATTGCCTGGACATGTGCTAAGGAGATAGCTGAGTTGATTAATCTTTCCCAGAAGTTAATCAGACATCTTGTCTATAATTTAGTTCCAGTGAGTCTGTAAATGCCAGCCCTTCCCTCTCTCCCATGAACTGTGTCCAGCAATTCCCATCAATTAATCTCAGGCCTTAGCACAACAAAATCAGGGGTTTGGAAAGAAATGATGGATAATGTTCTTTTCATAACAAAGGAAATGCATTCAGGAGGGAAGCAGCAGCCAGCAAGTGCACACACAGAAATCTGCAGGCAGCCACCAGCAGGGCTTGCCAATAAAGTGAGAAATAGTCAGGAAATAGTCAGTGCTAGAATTGGCAGAATTGACAGAATTAGGGGGGAAAATGTTTTTTCTTTTTTTTTTTTTTCTTTTTTTCTTTCTTTTTTTTTTTTTTTCAGGGTATTTAATTGACTGCCTAACTGTCTGTTTTTATTTTTTTTTTTAAGTGGGGTTCTCCTTGAAAGCATTTCTTTGGTTTAGCCCCAAGAATTTGTCCAGCACCACTGAGATCTCCTCCATCCTCACTGACACCAGGAGCTGCTCTGTGGGCTCCAAACTTTGACAAAATTCAGATTTTGGGAGTTCTGTGCACTGGGGGCAGGACAGTGACTCCCTGCAGTCACATTTGAGGGGTCCTTGAGTTCAAAAATTGTATTTTATATCGATTTTCCACACCTAATTTCTACCCCAGACTGATTACATCAATCCCAAACCACGGAGAAGGATACAGGCAGGAAAAATATGACATTAATTTAAATTTTACATTTACAGTCATGATTTTTACTGAGGAAATAAAATCAATGAGGTTTTTTTTCATTAAAAAAACCTCAAACAAACAAAAGAACTCCCACCTTCATGGGAGTGAAAAGAAGTGAAAATTATGACTGAAAATAAGCAAAGCAGAATTGTTCCAGCACAGCCCCTCTCAAATTGTTTCAGTGGAGCTTCAAGCTGAGTTCAATCCCTGCAGGATCCCAGGGCAAAGCTGCCCCAGAGAGCCCCAAAAACGCTTTTTCCATCCCAAATCCGTGCCCCAAGCCTGGGGATACTCACAGGTTCTCCAGGGAGACCTCTGGGTCCAACTTCTCCATCATCTCCCTGGGCAGCAGAAAGAGAAAAAAAAAAAAAAAAATCAAACCAGTTTCAATTCAGTCACCTCACGGGGATTCTGTTGTTTTTTAATAATATTCACACAGAAAATAATAATAATAATAATAATAATAATAATAATAATAATAATAATAATAATAATAATAATAATAATAATAATAATAATATCCACACAGAAAATAAAAATAATATTAGTACAATAAATAAAATTTCACACAGAAAAGAATAACAATATTCATACAGAAAATAATAATAATAATAACAGAAATAATAGAGATAATAATAATAATAATAATAATAATAATAATAATAATAATAATAAAATATTCATCCAGTCCTCCTGCCTGCAGGGTTTCTGTGCCTGAGGAAGACTTTGGAAGCCTGGGGACTAAAACTGAGTTGAGCAGGGATCAGAAAGGCTGAGGATGCCTCAGAATTCCTGGTGATGTTTAGCCAGAGGGGTTTTGTCACCACCACAAGATTTGACACCAAACTGAGTGTAAGGCAGGGTGGGAATATGATTTATCCAAATTAGAACTTCCCAGATAAACCAGGAGCAGCCAAAGGGTGATTCCTCATCCCTGCTCTCCAAATCCTGCTGGGTAACCCCAAAATCCCACAAATTATCAAATACTGCTGGGTAACCCCAAACCCCCAAATGATCAAATCCTGCTGGGCACTCCCAAATGATCAAATCCTGCTGGGTACCCTCAAAACCCCCAAATTATCAAATCTCGCTGCAATCCTCTGGATTTCAGAACATCAGAAGTGATCATTTGCTCACTGAGAGGAGGAACATTTTTCTTCTGTGCTATTTTTTAAATTTTATTTTAACAAAACCTGAGTTTCCTGACCAGACCTTTAAAGCCAAATTCTTCTTTCCCCTCCAGCCCCCATCTCCTTGCCCTGCTCCCCTCCCAGGCAGGGCTTAGGGACTGGATCCTGTGCCTGATGCTGCACCTGCTCCTTGTTTCAGGGGTTCCTTTGGCATTCCCAGTCCCCAGGCACACTTACCCTCTCCCCATCCTCTCCAGGAGCCCCTGGGGGGCCGTGGGGGCCTGGCTCACCCTGCAGAAAAAGGCAGAAAACCTCTCAGAGAAGGTGCAAACCCAATTCAAACCCCCAGGGAACGGTGATGAGCCAAGGCATGGATTGAATTTTCTGTCTGTGCCCTCAAAATACCCCCCTTCCCCCATTTTTTAATTTATAAATAAAAAGTTTGACCCCATGGCCATTCCAAGCAATTTTCCCCCAGCTGCAGTGCCCAACAGCGGTTTTGCCCCCTGCTCTGTTTTTGGGCTGCTCTGTATTCAGGTCATTTCTGCCTCCCCACCCCGGTTTGGAGCAGCCCAGAAGGATCTTGCAGAGGGGTTTTGGATGGGATGAGGGTGCTGGGACATCCCCCAGGCTCTTGGGGACTCTGCTGAGCCCCATCCCAGTCCCTCCATCCCAGCCACAGTGGGATGCACTCACCCTGTTCCCCTTCTCACCAGGCAAACCAGCCAAGCCATCGAAGCCTCGGTCACCCTGAAAGCAAAACCAGTTTAAAACACATTTTAAAACACATTTCCAGCTGTGGTTGAACACCCTTCCCAAGCAGGGATGGATTCTCTCCCTTCACCTTCCATCAGAGCAGGGATGATCTCCAAGTTATGGATTAAAAAAAAAGGAAAAAATAAAACAAAACAAACCAAAACACACCTCCAAGTCATTTGGATTTAAACTCTTCCCTCCTCCCCCAGTTTGAAATGTTTTTCCATGTTTCTCTGGGTTTTTTCACCTCCTTTCTAGGTAGGTTCTCCTAACCCAATGATTTATTCTGTTTTAATTCCGTTTATTTTGTTTTAATTACAGATTGCAGTGAGCAAACTGGGGTAACCCCACACCTGCCAACAGGAACCCTGAGCTTTCAACCATCCCACTCACCCTTTGTAACCCTCCAAGGACAGAAACACAGATAAATAAATTCTGGATATTATCCTAATGAATCCAGCACAGGAAGGAGTTGTTTCCTCAGCTCCTTGGAGAACAGAGGGTCCAAATCCTGGGTTCCTCCCAATGCCCAGAGAGGGGCAGGGAGCAAACCCAGGAGGAGAAAAATCCCTTTTGCCTGTAAAGGGGTGAATCTCGTGTGTTTTCACATTTTCATGGCACCTGAATCACTAAAACAGCACCAGCTCCTCCCTTGCACAGCTCCTTTGATCCTCAAGTTTTAGCTTTCATATTTTCCAGATTCTGGACTGTGTGACTCTGAACTTCATCCAAAGTGTCAGCAAGTTCTCCTCACAGCTTAGTTAGACAAAATAATCCTTTTCCAGCCCCAGAACCAAGGCCAGCCATTACAGGCCCAAAAAATACAAACAACATGGAATTGAGGAGAGCAGACAGGGAGGGTGGGACTGCAGAACCTGGGGCTGGAACTGGACAATGAACCCAATATGGAAATGGACCAAAACTGATAAAAGTGTGAAAACTCATCACTGGGGCCCATCCTGTGTCTATCTTGCATCCATTTGGATCCATCCTGGTCCATTTTGGTCCATCCTGAATCCATTTGGATCCAGCCTGTGTCTACCTTGGGTCCATTTGGGTCCATTTTAGGTCCATTTGGGTCCATCCTGTGTCAATTTGGATTCATTTGGATCCATCCTGTGTCTATCTTGGATTCATCCTGTGTCTATCTTGGATCCATTTTGGTCCATTTGGGTCCATCCTGGATCCATTTGGGTCCATTCTGGATCCATTTTGGGCCCATTTTGGATCCATCTGGGTCTATCCTGTGTCTATTTGGATCCATTTGGGTCCATTTGGATCCATTTTGGGTTCATTTTGGGTCCATCCTGTGTCTATTTGGATCCATTTTGGTCCATTTGGGGTCAATTTGGATCCATTTGGGATCCATTTGGATTCATTTGGGTTCATTTGGATCCATTTGGGTCCATCCTGTGTCTATCTTGGATCCATTTTGAGTCCATCTGGGTCCATTTTGGATCCATTTGGATCCATTTGGGTCCATCCTGTGTCCATCCTGGATCCATTTGGATCCATTTTTTATCCATTTGGGTCCATCCTGTGTTTATCTTGGGTCCATCCTGGGTCCATTTGGATCCATTTTGGGTCCATTTGGGTCCATCATGTGTCTATTTGGATCCATTTTGGTCCATTTGGATCCATCCTGGGTCCATTTGGTCCCATTTTGGATCCATTTTGGGTCCATCTGGGTCAATTTTGATCCATTTGGATCCATTTTGGTCTCATTTTGGATCCATTTGGTCCCATCCTGGTGCAGCCCTGTCCAGGCTCTTGCACTGCCCCAGGAGAACCCTTTCAATCCTTTAATCAACCCCTGCTTTACTCCTTGAGCTGAGCCCAGAATCCCCCATCACTTCCAGCCTTGAGTATAAAATGCTTCAACCTTTAAGGCACCATTCCCTGGGCAGGCTTTCCCTGCATTCCATTTCCATGGAGCAGCTCCTTTCCTGCTTGATCATTCCAGCAGGTCACAGTGGAATGAAGGGATTTTTGTCTCCAATTAAAAAAAAAATAAAAATATGGATTAAAATTCCTCACCATGCCTCCATTTCCAGGAGGTGTTTTTTTGGTGGTTCTACTCCAGAGGCTTTCCAGCCACTCATTCATGTTTGTTTTTTTTAATGGGGATTCTAAAATATTTGTTCTACAACTGCAGCATATTTCATCCAGCAATTTTAAAAAGTCGTATTAAAAAAGACAGAAAAAGAGAAGAAATAAATTGCTTTTCTGCCATCCAGGAGTGTGTTTAACTTAATTCCCTTAACTTCCATGACCTCACAGGAGCCACACAAGCTCCTCCAGGCAAGCTGGGCTCCTTCTCCAGGGGTCCCTCAGCTCATTCCTGCTAAAAAGAAGCTGCAGATTCCCAAAATCCATGAAAAGCTGGAGCTACCTTTGGTCCTGTCTGTCCTGGCATCCCCCGGGCACCGTCACTGCCAGCTCGTCCCTGCAACAGAGAAAAGTCAGATCCAAAGCTGGGGTTGAAACAGGGTTTAGTTAAGCCTGAGTGAGGGTTTATTTAAGTCAGGCAGCTTCTCTTGGGGAGGGAAAAATCCCAGTTTAGTGTTTGAATGGGGTAATGAGAGGTGGGAGGCACTGCACGGGCATGGCTGCTGGGTTTGGTGGGAATAAATGATAATAATAAATGATCTCCAGCAAACTGAAATGAGTTTCTGGCTCTGGGTCACACACAGTACTTGCTCCTCTTTCCTCTGGGCAGTTGGATCGTGGTGAGGGGCAGCCTTGAATTCCCCCCACACTGCTCAGATTTTAAATTCCCTCCTCATTTGTGTCCCAAATTTTAACTCTTCTCCTCATTTCTGTCCTCCCAGATTTTAACTTCCCTTCTCATCTGTGTCCCAAATTTTAATTCCTATCCTTGACTCGTCCCAAATTTTAACTCCTATCCTCGTTTGTCTCCTCCCAGTTTTTAACTCACATCCTCATTTGTGTCCCACATTTTAACTCCCATCCTGATTTCTGTCCTCCCAGATTTTAACTCCCATCCTTCTGTAGTCCCAAATTTTAACTTCCATCCTGGTTTGTATCCTCCCAAATTTTAATTCCCATTTTTCTCTCTGAGTCCTCTGAGTTTTAAACTCCCATCCTTGTGTCCTCCCAGTTTTAAACTCCCATCTTTTTATCCTCTCAGTTTTTAACTCCCATCCTGGTTTGTATCCTCCCAAATTTTAACTCCCATCTTTCTCTTAGTCCTCTCAGTTTTAAACCCCCATCCTTGTGCCCTCCCAAATTTTAACTCCCATCCTTGTTTCTATCCTCTGAGATTTCAACTCCCATCCTGATTTCTGCCCTCCCAGTCTTTAACTCAATCCTGATTTCTGTCCTCCAAAATTTTAACTCTCCTCCTCATTTCTGTCCTCCCAGATTTTAACTCCCATCTTTGTATCCTCCCAGATTTAACTTCCATCCTTGTGTCCTCCCAAATTTTAACTCCCATCTTTCTCTGAATCCTCTGAGATTTTAACTCCCATCCTTGTGCTCTCCCAGTTTTTAACTCCCATCTTGGTATCCTCCCGGATTTTAACTCCCATCCTCATTTCTGTCCTCCCAGTTTTTAGCTCCCATCCTGGTTTGTGCCCTCCTGGCCTCCAGCTGCCTCTTGTGCAATGCCCTTGGTGCAGAGGAATTGTTTGGTTCAGGAGCAGTTTCCAGCAGGAATTGTTTGGCTCAGGAGAATTTCCAGCAGGAATTTCAGCTCCTGCCTGCTCAGCACAGCTGCCAGGACACTCACCCTCCGGCCTGGCTTTCCTGCTGGACCAGGGGGACCTTGGATGCCTCGGGGACCCTGCAAGGAAGGGGGAGAGAGGAAGAAATGTCACCTCAAAATGAATGCCTGGAGCAGAGCCCCTGGTTCCAAACACTCAGGGAAGGCTCAGAGCATCTCCAGACAGGAGTTGTGGGTGTTTGTCCATGGTGGGGATGCATCCCATAAATCCCTTCCCTTGCCACCAGAAAATGGGAGCTTGCCCTTAATGCTAAATTTCTTCTTCCCTAAATGTCTTTAAGGCTTGGAAGAACAATATCCTGAGCATTACTCAATTCTCCACAGTCCAAATTGTCTTTGATGACTCCTCCGTGGGTGTTCTTCCAGGAAGGGACCTGCCCAGTTTTACACTGCTGGTTTAAAACCATGTCCAGAGCCTTTCCTGGGACACTTGGGGGGACATTTCCATGCCAAACACCTTCCCAAACCTTCCTGCTCCAGCTGGCATGGGGGGACTGAATCCCTGCTTCCCTCCAGGCAGGACTGGCTGAGCTCCTATTTCCCCATCTCTCCCAGTCCCACACTCACCTGAGCTCCCATTCCCCAGCCCCACACTCACCTGAGCTCCCATTCCCCATTTCCCCAGTCCCAGACTCACCTGAGGTCCCATTTCTCCAGCTTCTCCCTTCAGTCCTCCACTGCCTGGGGGTCCCTTTGGACAGAGAAGAGCATTTATTGGATTTTTTTCTCAAGAGAGACAGAGGGAAGAGTCCACATTAAGGAAAAGCCAGTGATGGATCCAGAGCCCACAGGGAGATGGATCTGCTGGGTTGGCTTCATCCTCACCATCCCCATCCTCACCAATTCCATGCTTACCATCTCCATCCTCATCATCTCCATCCTCCCCAGTTCCAGCACTCCCCAGCTCCATCCTCACCAATTCCATCCCCCCTCAGTTTCATTCATCCAATTCCATCCCACCAAGTCCATCCCACCAAGTCCATCCAACCAATTCCATCATTCCCCAGTTCCATCACTCCCAGTTCCATCTCCCCAATTCCATCACCCCAATTCCATCATTGCCCAATTCCACCCCCCCAATTCCATTCCCCAATTCCATCCCCCTTGATTCCATCATTCCCCAGTTCCATCCCCCCCAATTCCATCTCCCCAATTCCATCACTCCCAGTTCCATCTCCCCCAATTAAATTCCATCATTCCCCAATTCCATCCCCCAATTCCATCCCCCCAATTCCACAATTCCCCAATTCTATCCCCCATTTCCATCCCCCCCAGTTCCCTCCCCCATTTCCCCACTCACCATCGGGCCCGGCCGCCCCGTCAGCCCCATGGGTCCCGCTGGTCCCCTCAGTGCCAGCTGCAGCAGAGGGACAAACACTTGGGGTCACTTTGTGGGACAGAGCCACCCCTGTGCCACCAGCCACAGCTGTCCCCACACCCTTGGAGCAATGTCCCCATCCCCAGGGAATTCCAGATGTTGTCCCACCCACAATGGGAGCAATGTCCCCATCCCCAGGGAATTCCAGATGTTGTCCCATCCACAAGGGACAAACTTCTCCTTGCCCAGGTTTGCTGTGGCTGCCCCTGGATCCCTGGGAGTGTCCAAGGCCAGCCTGGGACCAGGGCAGGGATGGAATGAGCTGGATTTTAGCAGCCTGGGACCATGGCAGGGATGGAATGAGCTGGACTTTAGCAGCCTGGGACCATGGCAGGGATGGAATGAGCTGGACTTTAGCAGCCTGGGACCAGGGCAGGGATGGAATGAGCTGGGCTTTCAGCTCCCAAACCATTCTGCCATTCCATGAAAGCCTCCACAAATCTGCTGAGAGGACATCAATATTTGTGACCCCACTTCAGTTCAGGAGGAATTTTTTCTTTATTGTCCTGGTGGTTCAATTTGAGAGGAATTTTTCCCTTTATTTAAATTTTTTGGGGGGTTTTTTTTGGTTACTACTTCACATCCTCCAAACTGAGCTCCAATTCAAACTGAACACAGGGGGCTTTTAGCTCCATAATTAAAGAGTCGTGTTCACCATGCATCAACCCAGTAATTTCCATGGTGGGAAATGGAGCTGGGCCATGCTTTAAAACATCCCTCAGACAATTTGTTCCCTCGTGACAATCCAACACTTCCAAAGAGTTGTAATTATCTGTGTCCTCCAGTAATTAAAATCTACCCAGTGATTGAGCTTGGAATGGCAGAAATATTGCACAAGTGCTGGGTTCTGTGGCATCTTTTTACAACACCCCATTAAAAGGGAGATGCTCTGAACCACTGCAACAACACTCAGTGCCTAATGAAAGCCAAATTTTAAGGGGATCAATCAACCTAATAATGCAATTAACAGCAGTGATAATGAGAAAAACAAACCCACAAAAGGAAAAGGTTGTCCCTGCTGCAGGACCCTGCTTTCCAATCCTGTCATGTCCTGTAGCTCCTCACAAAAATGACATTTTGTTCCCCCTTTCTGCATTGTGGTTTTCAGCCAAAATGTTGAAGTTCACAAATAAATGGATTTTTGTTCTTTCTAGAAATATTCAATTTTTCATCCACACTCCAAAAGTTAGCCAGGATTTATTTGGGTTGAATTTTTTTTTTCCCCCCAAACCTGAAAATTTACTTTAAAAAGGGACTTAGAATGAGGGGAGGGAGGTTCTCTATTAATATTTTTTTTTGGTAAATCACAATTTTCAGCAGGCAGAAGGAAAAAAAAAAATATACAAAAGCAGAGTTGGAGAAAGCAGATGCTTCTCCTGAAACACTGGTCAGGTCAAAGCCCCCATCTCCCAGGAAAATAAAACACTGATGGAAAAACGCTGGGCAGGTTGGAAATTAAGACTGACAAGGTAACAGCAGGAACATAATCCAGGATGTTATTGGCAGCACAAGGTTAATGGACAGGAAAATGCAGTGGCTGGGGGGATCAGGACTCTGCCTGAGTCTGTAAAAATTCCAACTCCTTTGGAAAAGGGGATGGAAAACAGAAAATTCCCAGCTCAGGAATAAAAAACCCAGCAGGGACAGGTGCCACCCATGGGTGGATTTTATCCCATCTGAGGGGGAAATAAATTGGGTTTTTAGCTTTTTTTAGCCCCCAAAAAATTCTGTGTTAAAGTCTGCAAGCAGCTCTCAGTGACAAAGCAGCTCCATCCACACATCCCAGCTGCAGCCAGATGTGGGCTATAAAATAAAATAAAATAAAATTATAAAACAATAAAACAGCCCCAAAGCTGTGTCCCTTTGGGAGCTGCCACCCTAAAACACATTCTCCTCCACGGCCAGGGTGTGTTTGCAGCAGGATTTGGTCCTTTTGGGGCAAGGTTTTTAACATCAGCACTCAGGAAAGCTCCCAGGGAAGAGCAATTTCAGAGCTGCACTGGCTAAATTCTGTTTTATTTTGAAGAAAAAATCCTTTTCTGAGTGTCCATGCAGGCAGGGAGCAGGAGCTGTACTGGGGATGTGCCAATCTTGTTTCACCAGTGAGCCAGGGATGATTTGGACATCAATCAATAAGGTCATCCCAGGAAAGAAATGTTCCAGGCACAGCCACCATGGATTCCAAATAAATATATTAAATTACAAATCTGCCTGCTGAGATTCTGGGAGCTGGGAAAACTTCCATCTGTGATGTAGGTTTCATTATTAGGATTTACTGGGGGGAAAACCATACAAAAATAAGAAAATGCTTTGAGCACAGCCCCCAGCTGCTCATAGGGGCCCTCAAAATACAAATACAGCGAAGCCAGCGGGTCTGCAGGAAATTAAACCCAGTTTTCCATCAGCTGGAGCCTTGCTGGCTCTTAATGAAAACCCAAATCGTGCAGGTGCAGTCCCATGGCAGGTGAGAGGTTCCACCAGCAGCACTGGGGAGATGTGAGAATTCACAGAATGACAGAATGACAGAATTCACAGAATGACAGAATTCACAGAATTCACACAATCACAGAATCACAGAATCACTGGGTTGGAAGAGCCCTCCAAGATCATCAAGTCCAACTCAGCCCAACACCTCAACCAGACCATGGCACTCAGTGCCACATCTAGACTTTTTTAAAACACATCCAGGGATGGTGACTCCACTGCTTCCCTGGGCAAACCATTCCAATACTTTATCACCCTTTCTGTAAAAAGCTTTTTCCTAATATCCAACCTATATTTCCCTTGGTGCAGCTTGAGGATTCTGAATTCCACACTATTCCTGATATGGGATTCTGAATTCCACACCATTCCTGACTCAGGATTCTGAATTCCACACCATTCCTGAGCCAGGCCAGGGTCCATTGTCCTTCTTGGCCACCAGGGCTCACTGCTGGCTCATGTCCAGCTGCTGTCCATCAGTGTCCCCTTTGTCCCTGGGCACTGTGCAGCCACTCTGTCCCCATCCTACAGCATTGCAGGGGTTATTGTGGTGAAAATGCGGGACTCAGCACTTGGATTTATTAAACCTCTGCTCTTCCTCCATCCATCCATCCATCCATCCATCCATCCATCATCCATCCATCTATCCATCATCCATCCATCATCCATCCATCATCCATCCATCCATCATCCATCAATCATCCATCCATCATCCATCCATCCATCCATCCATCCATCATCCATCATCCATCCATCCATCATCCATCATCCATCCATCCATCCATCCATCCATTCATCATCCATCCATCCATCATCCATCATCCATCCATCCATCCATCATCCATCCATCCATCATCCATCCATCATCCATCCATCCATCCATCAATCATCCATCCATCATCCATCCATCCATCCATCCATCCATCCATCATCCATCATCCATCCATCCATCATCCATCATCCATCCATCCATCATCCATCCATCATCCATCCATCCATCCATCCATCATCCATCCATCCATCCATCCATCCATCCATTCATCATCCATCCATCCATCATCCATCCATCATCCATCCATCATCCATCCATCCATCCATCATCCATCCATCATCCATCCATCCATCATCCATCATCCATCCATCCATCCATCATCCATCCATCCATCATCCATCCATCCATCATCCATCCATCCATCCATCATCCATCCATCCATCATCCATCCATCCATCATCCATCCATCCATCCATCCATCATCCATCCATCCATCATCCATCCATCCATCATCCATCCATCCATCATCCATCCATCATCCATCCATCCATCCATCATCCATCCATCCATCCATCCATCATCCGTCCATCCATCATCCGTCCATCCATCCATCCATCCATCCATCCATCCATCCATCATCCATCCATCCATCATCCATCCATCCATCCATCCATCCATCAATCCATCCATCCATCCACGGACACACTCTCCCAGCTTAGTGCTGTCTGCACATTTACTAACGACACCCAGTGAGGTTCATTCTGCTTTTGCAGCTGCTGGGAGCCATGCCAGGCGTGCCCAGGTGCCAGCACTCACCCTGGCCTGCTGCAGGATGGCCTGGGCTTGTGCCTCCTGGGCTGACACCATGGGTCCCTTGGAGCCGGCGTCGCCTCCTCCGCTGAAGCGGAACTGTGGAACAAGGGAGACAAAGGTCAGGGCTTCTGTCCCTGCACCCTCAGCAGCCTGAGCCTCAACAGCTCCATTCAGCACAGCTGAATGCCCCACATCCCTCCCAGCCCCCCCAGCCCGCCCCAGTCACCCCAGTGCCCTCGGGTCACCCGGCTCGGGGCCACCGAGGCAGCACTGCCAGCGCGGGGTGGCACACAATGGGGGATTGTGGGCTTGGGGACCTCACACATCACACTCAGCACCAGCAGGGGCTGTCCCAGGGCTGGCATTCCCTCTCTCCCAGAGCTGGCATTCCCTGCTCTCCCAGAGATGGAATTTCCTGCTCTCCCAGGGCTGGCATTCCCTCTCTCCCAGAGCTGGCGTCCCCTGTTCTCCCAGAGATGGAATTTCCTGCTCTCCCAGAACTGACATTCCCAGTTCTCCCAGAGCTGGCATTCCCTGTTCTCCCAGAGCTGGCATTCCCTGTTCTCCCAGGGCTGCCATCCCCACTTCTCCCAGAGCTGCCATCCCCACTTCTCCCAGAGCTGCCATTCCCTGTTCTCCCAGAGCTGGCATTCCCTGTTCTCCCAGGGCTGGCATTCCCTGTTCTCCCAGAACTGGCATTCCCTCTCTCCCAGATCTGGCGTCCCCTGTTCTCCCAGAGATGGAATTTCCTGCTCTCCCAGAACTGACATTCCCAGTTCTCACAGAGCTGCCATTCCCACTTTTCCCAGAGCTGGCATTCCCTGCTCTCCCAGGAGTGAAGGAGCTCCAGCGCTTTGCAAAAAGTCAATTTACAACAAGAACCAATCAGCTCCATCTTTTATCTCAAGGAAAATGTGTCCCTGGGGTAAAGGAGATGGGAGATTCCTGCAAAGAGGGGCATTAAACAGCAGCAAAGCCAAGAAATCTGCCTCACTTAAATCCCTTTTTAGCTCTGTTTGTACTCACAGGCAGCATCAGCATGGTCCCTGGTGGTCCTGGCAATCCATCTGCTCCTGGGAGACCTGGGCGTCCAGGTGGGCCCTGAAAGGAGGAGAAATTAAAATAAAAATCTCAAATATCCTTTTGGTTCTGTCCTGACATTAACAGCTGTGGTTATATACAGGGATTGAGTTTGTGGGTATCCCAGTTTTTCATAAATTTGCTTAATTCCCTCCTCTTCCATTGTTCCCTGCTATTTCCCAAACTGCCTCATGCAATTTTGGGGTGAGCAATGCTCCAAATTAACAGAACCAATGTTAGCTGGATCTGTTAAAACCTATTTAAATAAACAACAAAAAAAGATGAAACTTCCTATCTCAGGGTGAGTGAGGAAAATAAATTCATTCCTTCATGCATTCAATCAGCTGGGTCATTTCACTTATTTCATTTTTTCTCTCTTCTGCCTTTTTTTGTATTTTTATTCTAGTCCTTTGAGGCTGCACTGGGGTGATGCTGTAAATCAGCCCAAACCCAGGGATCTGCATGGAGCTGTGCTGATCAACACCAGGATCTTTAACTGGCACTAAAACAACGAGTGGGCACTAAAACATCTATTGATGGAGCCATAAAGAATCCAACAGGGCCAATTTTCCCTGGCAAAAAGGGGAGGTTAACCCAGACCTGCTCCTCATGCCAGGGATCCAATGAGGGGGACACCAATGTGTGTGGCTAATTGCAATTTTCACAGCTTTAATGGACTTGACCACATCCCAGCCAGGCCAAGAAAATCCCCAGTGCTCATTTTGTGCTCAGCAGGTCAGGATTGAGGACTTGGCCACTCCTTTAGTCAGGAAATACCAATATTAAATCAATTTATGGCAAGCAATGAACATTTCTATAGTTCTCCCTCTCCTCAACCTGCCTGCAGCCCGTTCAGACCCCAGAAAGAAAATCTAAATACAAAATTCTGCCACAAATCTCAGACATGGGGACACCAAAAAGCCAGGAAGCCACAAGGGAGGTGGATAAAGGTGGGAAAGGGAGGAGGGAAAGAGAAATAGGTAACAAAGTGCCTAAAAATCAGAATATTTTAATGAAACAACTCAACAGACCACCAGACCAGAGTCCTCAACCCACTGAGAGCCCACCCCAGACCCATCTGTTGGAGCAGATAATTTAGGCCAGGCTTGTTTTAATTTAGGCCAGGCTTGTTTTACATGCTAAACTTTCTTTTCTCTCTCCTTCTCCTCCTTTAACTCCAGCCCTGCCTATGCTGGAGCTGGTTTATCTCTCCTGACAAGTGTTGATGCAATGCTTTTACCCATAAATGCATCTTTTTTGTTTCTGCCAGGCTGTGGGAGCTCTTTTCCTGCTGGAATGGACCAATCAAACCCATAAAGCACTTTGGAAATTGAAATTCATGAATGCCTGGAAGAAATGCAGCCTGCCAGGCTCTGGGTGTAAATCTGTGTGGTGGGAATGGGGATTTGCTGAACTGCAGCAGCCAGGGGTGGGGATTTTTGTTGGAAATGCCAGGCTGAGAGCAAAGCCTGGGTTGTTATTTCCATGGGATGGTTCAGCTGGAACCTGGGGGTGTTTTTGGGGGGCTCCTTCAGCTGCAGCCCACGGTGATGAGCCTTAAAATTCACCCAGTGTCTCTCTCCCCCTGGTTATTTTTCAGCCCTGGTCAGAGAATTACATAACAGGAGATTTTTTTTTGCAGTTTTGGAGGTCTCCTGGTTAAGGTGCTTGGGGAAAGCAGCACCCAAAGGTAAATAAGGATTTTTATTTCTATTTATTTAAGGATGTTGCATTTCTGAGGTGTCCTCAGGGGAGCAATTCCTTTGGGGTTCAGTGCCTGGGTGGTTTTGGAAGGTGAAGATGTTTTGTGAGCACCCAGACACCCAAATTTCCAAACAAACCCCGGGCTGGCTGAGGGAGCAGTTTGTTCTAATGCTGTTCATCCCCTCCAAAACAACACATTTCACATTTCACATTTCCCACTTCCTTCCTGCCTCTCTGGATTCTCCATGGAACAGCTCTGTGCTCTCCTCAGGTCCATATTTCCTTCTTCCCACTGCCTCAGTCACCCCAAATCATCCTGGAACCTCCCACAGCCAGGCTGCTCAAAACTCCTCTGTGCCTCCTGACAGAAGCTTTCAATAAATAAAACTCTTTTTTTTTTTGTACTGAATAAAGCAGAGCTAAATGAGTGTTGGCCAATATTAACAGAGCTGACTATTGTTGGGCTGTTAATTCATTGCACCTGCCTGATAGCAGATAAAAAAATCTCTTTATCAGATGCAGGCAGAGGGAATGTTCCTCACCCTACAGGGGGAAGGGTCATGTAAATTCATGAGCCATACTCAGGGTTAATAATAAACAAATTAAAAGAGGAGCTGCTCTAATTGCAAAGGAGGGTTTAAATGCAGTTGCAGCTCCTGGCTGTGCCAGTTCATCACTTTTCTGTGCTGTGCTGCACTCTGTGCAGGAGCAGGATGTGCAGCCTGGGCTAGAATTCAAATTATTCCTTTCACTGGAGGGCGTGCAGCAGCAGCAGGGACACAGTGGGAGCTGCTGCCTGGATTTATCTGCAAATATCTGCATCTGCCTGGACAAATGACAGCAAGGGAGTCCCCAGGGCCAGACCCAGGCTGCCAGGAGGAGAAGGGGGAGCTGGGCATGGACAGGGCTCAGCATGGACACAGCACAGGGGGAAAAGCAGCCCTGGCAATATTCAGAACCAAATAAAGATTTTAGGGCTCATTCTGGACCACTGGGAGATGCCCAGCTCACCCAGCCCTGGTGAATTTGGGTTGCAGAGCTGTGCTGGGGCAGGAGTGCAGTGCCACAAGGGTTAAGCCAGGCTTAGGAGCCTGGGCTGAGCCTGGATTGACTTTGTGAGCTGGCAGCAGCGATCGATGGAGCACAGGCAGGGCCCCTGCTCCTCAATCATGTCACAGCCACCAGAAATGTCACTGCTGCTCCAGCAGTGAGCCCTGCAGCACTGCCAGCCAGGAAAAAGGGAAAAGTGGGAGAGCAGCAGGGACCCAGCCAAGCCCCAGGGAGCAAGGAGACAACAAAAATCCCGAGCTGAAAGAAATGCAGTGCCCAGGCTGGGGACAGTGCCAGGGGATGCCCCAACACCCCAAATCCCCTCAAATGCACCTCAAAGCTCAGCAAACCTCCCAGTGTGGGTTTGGGCTCTCAGTGCTGTGTTTTACACCAGGAGGGGACAGGGACAGGGACACTGCAGAGGAGCCACAGCAAATCTGCAGCACTGAGAACAGGCCAGGGGGATCCCTGGGAGCACAGATCCCTGCACTGCACTCCTTCTGCCTTCCACTCCTTCTGCCTCTTAAAAACCAACAAAAAGTTGTAATCAAGGCCACAGAACTGAGCTGCATTTACCACAACAACCACCAGCTGTGTGAGGACACCTCAGACCCCAATCCAGCCCGACCTCCCCATCTGAACTTGGCCATTGCCATTTTCCCCACCTTGTCCAAGCCAAAAAAATCTGCCAGAAGGGTGGGAAGCCCTACAGAGTCTGTGTCTGGTGACCCCAGTTTATTTGTTAAACTAAATATTATTATTTAAGAGTTTGTGTCTGGTCACCCCAGTTTATTTATTAAATTAAATATTATTATCTAAGAGTCTGTGATCACCCCAGTTTCTTTATTAAATTGACTTATTATTATTTAAGAGTCTGTGTCTTGTGACCCCAGTTTATTTGTTAAATTAAATATTATTATTTAAGAGTTTGTGTCTGGTCACCCCAGTTTATTTATTAAATTAAATATTATTATCTAAGAGTCTGTGATCACCCCAGTTTCTTTATTAAATTGACTTATTATTATTTAAGAGTCTGTGTCTGGTGACCCCAGTTTATTTATTAAATTAAATATTATTATTTAAGGGTCTGTGTCTGGTCACCCCAGTTTATTCATCTGGGCATGCAGGATGCCAACAGGATCTGGTTCCCCCTTTGGGATTCCCATTAGATCTGGGAATCAGCTGCTGCATCCATGAAGGACCCAGAGCCTGCCAGGGGCTGGGAGCTGCTTTATCTGCCAGGAAACTGCTCAGCACCTCGGGGATCAGATTGGGGAAGGGTTTGCTGATAAGAGCTCCCTTCCTCTGGGGGTGTTTGCATTTGTTGGGTGGCAGGAGTGACAGAAGTGACAGCAGTGACAGCAGTGACAGCAGTGACAAAGTGACAGAGTGACAGACTGACAGTGCCAGCAGTGGGATGCTGAGGGCTCTGGAGCATCCCCCAGGATCTGTGGCACTGCTGCTCCCTCCCTGCTGTGCTTTCCAGGGAAAACACCCACAGCTCCAGGCACATTTTGGGTGGAGCAGCAGAGCTGCAGAGGCTGCTCTGGACACAGCCCTGACCTCCCTCCTCACCTGGATGCACCAACCAAGCTCCAAATTCCTCTCTCTCTGAAATCCATGGATTCCCTAGTGACATCATTGCTGCTGGGAAATGTCCCCTGTCCCTCCTGCAGTCCTGCTCTGCCCCAAACCCCGCCAGGCTCTGGGAGTTTTCCCTGAGGTGTCAGGGCAGAATTCCTGCTGGGGCAGAGGGCAGGCTGTCCTCACCCAGCCTGGTCCCCTCTCCTGGCTGCTCTGCAGCTAAAGGAGCAGCCCCAGGGTCATTTCAGGGCTCAGCTCAGGCAGTGAGGACAGTGGGGTTGAATTTTGGGTATTTCCAAGCTCAGGGATTGCTGCTGATCTCAGCAGCTCAGTGCTGGCCCCAGCTGCAGGACCCTGACAGAGCTGCAGAGCTCAAGGGGGGATTTGGGGTCACTTGGGAGCAGCTGCCTTTGGGGAGACATCCCAAAGCTGGAGGCTCTCACAGAGCAGAGGCTGCCAGGCACAGAACTGATTTACAGCAGCATCCAGACCTGAGTGATGGCACTGCCAGAGGACATAAATCAGCTGGGACAGAGCAATAACCCACCCAGGGAAAAGGTGGAGTGCTGACAGGAGCTTCTTTCTCCCTGGGAAAGAGCCTGGTGTGACCCCAGGACCATCCTGGACAAAGCCAAACCCTCTGCCAGGACTCTGTGCAACCCCAGAACTCTGATTTCCCTGTGCTGATGGCTCTGGGTGTGTTTGTCCCTCCTGTTTTCCCAGTGCCACACTGGGAGCAGCAGCCAAAGGGCACAGACACAGAGCAGGAGGGGTGCAGGATATATTTTTATATCAGTTTAATATTGGTTTTACCTTGGAATATGGCTGAGTAACGAGGCTGCTCCCCAACCCTTCCATCCCTGGGTGCAAAGCTCTGCCCTGCATCCCACCATGAACTCCTTTGGGAATTGCTCTCACAGGATTTTTACAGGATTTTTGCAGGATTTTTACAGGATTTTTGCAGGATTTTAAGGCTCCAGGGACACCCCACAGCCCCACTCTGCCCACCCAAAACTCCAGCAAAGAGGAGAAAACCACGGCCACTCACCCTCTCCCCTGGGTCACCCATCAAGCCCACAGGTCCTGTTGGTCCTGGAGGTCCTGGAAGGCCCTGGAAGAGAAAAAAAGAAAGGAAAAAAACCCCATGAAAATGTGTTATTATTTGTAGCAGATTTCTCCAAGCAGCAGGAAAAGATTTTGAGCTCTCTGCTTATTTCTGCACCAGCAAATCCACCCCAAAGCTCCCTCTGCTCACGTGCATGGCAGATGGGAGCAGCAGAGCATCCCACACCTGGAGCAGGGGGAAAATTCCACTTACTGCTGGGCCTTCAGGACCAGGGGGACCTTCCACCAGCATTCCCTGGGCAGGAGGAAGGAAAAAAAAGTGATTAGACACATCCTCAAAGTCATTTGGAGCACAGGGAAAAGCCCAGTGCTTGATCTGTTCTTAAATATCTCAGCTCTTGCTGCTGCATGGACACATCCCAGAGCTGGATGACTTCTCCCAGAGGTGCAGAGGATGGTGGAAAAGCCAAATAAAGTGAATTTAAACCCCACAGAACAGCCCTTACTCCCAGCACAGCATCACCTTCCCCACCACAGCCTTCTCCCTGTGCTCAGAGCCAGGCAAAAAAGCAAATCCTGGATTTTGTCCAGCCTTGATGGTGCTGGAGCTTGAGGAAAAAGCTTTTCCCAGCCCTAAAGAGCTTAACAAGAATTTAGCAATCAAATTGCAAGGTGGTTTTGAAATGATTTTTTTTTCCAGCAGACTGCACACTGTGATTTCCTCTGTGAGTGTAGGAAATCAGTGTGTGGGAAAAATTCTGGGATATTGTTACTGCAGCCTCTTCACTCTAAATATTTTGTCATCAGATCTATCATGCACTCAGGAAAATTAAGGTTTGGGAGTTGTTTTCTTTTTTTATCTCATGAGTGTGTAAGAAACCTCCCAATCCACCTGGAAAATGCTTTCCAGGAGGTGTCAGGATAATATTTTGGGAAGAGCTCTGTCCCTTTTCTCTCTGGATCAGAGATAAACAGAGCCCAGGCTGAGTCAGCAATTCCCAGCTCACCTGGGACATTTTTCCTAGGGGATGAAATTCTATAAAAATCTGTGCATGAGCAGTTGGTTCCTGTGGGAGAAGCCGTGCAGGGGCTGCTTTGGGGTCACCCTAAATTGTTCTCAGGCTCTGGTGCCAAAAGCCTCAGCTGACCCCGCTCCAAGGGAGCTGAACGAATCTGAAATGTCTGCAGGAAAATCCAGGCATTCCTACCCCAAAACCCACACTCCTCCCTAAGCCCAGAGCAGCAAAAAATAACCTAAAGCAGCGTGCCCTGCCCCAGCCCTGCTTCCTGCAGAGTTTCTGCACCAAAAAATGCGTGGCCAGCTCGGTTTTGTGCCTTTCCTGGTGTCCACACTCAGCATTTCCAACCCTCCCAGCTGGGTGGGACAGGGGGGGTTTGTTCTGGGGCTCCTCAGCAGGGAATGACCCTGGGATGGGATTGACCCACTGCAGGTTCAGCCAGGGGAATCCTTCTCTGGGTGGGAATTAGGGTGAATTCCACACAGTGTTCTCCAAGCTGCAGGGAAATCCCAGAGATGCCAGCTTGTGGGCACCCCAAAATCCATCCCAGCACATGGACACCCCAGAAACCCATTCTTGTTGAGATCTCAGCATATGGGACACCCCAAAATCCATCCCAGCACATGGACACCCCAAAAACCCATTCCTGTTGAGATCTCAGCATATGGGACACCCCAAAATCCATCCCAGCACATGGACACCCCAAAATCCCATTCCTGTTGAGATTCCAGCTCATGGACACCCCAAAATCCATCCCAACACATGGACACCCCAAAAACCCATTCCTGTTGAGATCCCAATACATGGACACCCCAAAAATTCATCCTTGTTGAGACCCCAGCATATAAATAACCCAAAATCCATCCTCATTGAGATCCTAGCACATGG
Source organism: Catharus ustulatus (assembly GCF_009819885.2). NCBI lineage: Eukaryota > Metazoa > Chordata > Aves > Passeriformes > Turdidae > Catharus > Catharus ustulatus. The sequence goes on along the minus strand of NC_046241.1, from coordinate 8,237,755 downwards.
ACACTCCAAAATCTATCCCAATATATGAACAACCCAAACTCCATCCTTGTTGAAATCCCAGCACACGGACACCCCAAAATCCATCCTCTTTGAAATCTCTGCATATAAAAAACCCCCACAAATCCATCCTTGTTGAGATCCCAGCATATGGGCACTCCAAAATTCCTTCCTGTTTGGATCCCAGCACATGGGCACCCCAAAATCCATCCTCTTTGAAATCTCTGCATATAAAAACCCCCAAAATCCATCCTTGTTGAGATCTCAGCTCATGGACACCCCAAAATCCATCCTCCTTGAGATCCCAGCATATAAATAAACCAAAATCCATTCTTATTGAGATCCAAGCACGTGGGCACCCCAAAATCCATCCTTACTGAAATCCTAGCATATGGACACCCCAAAATTCCTCACTGTTGAGCTCCCAGCCCATGGACACCTCAAAATCCATTCTTGTTGAGCTCCCAGCATATGGGCACCTCAAAATTCCTTCTTGTTGAGATCCCAGCATATAAGCACCCCAAAATCCATCCTCTTTGAAATCTCTGCATATAAAAAAAAAACCCAATCCGTCCTTGTTGATATCTCAGCACACGGACACTCCAAAATCCACTCTCCTTGAGATGTCTGCACATGGACACCCCAAAATCCATCCTTTGTGGGAGCAGTGATGGCACACTCTGTGTGACAGGTTCCAGAACAGGAATTAATCAGAGTGCAGCCCACAGAGGAGGGTTTGGGGTGCTGCTGTGAGCACTCACAGCACCAAGGCTCTGCTCCCCAGGGGAAGGGTCAGGGATGATTTGGGATGTGAACACCCTGGGCATGTTCCCATCTTTATCTGCTGGTTTGTGTCAGCTCTGGCCTTGGGGACATCTGGGGATTGTCCTTGGCAAGAAACCTCCTGTGTTTCATCAGTGGGAGGGTTTTAGGGACAGCACCAGTGGGGTGATCCCATTGAGGGGAAAAGCCAGCCCTGGATTTGGGATTGTCCCAGGGGACAGCAGGGCAAGGCTCCTGCCACAGCCACCACCCACAAGTGAAGCCAACATCCCAAAACCACCCCAAAATCCTGCTCCAATTTAGGGGTGCTGAGCAAACCCTCCCTAAAGGTGAGCACCAAAAGGACAGAGGGTCAGAGGAGGTGCCAGCAGCCTGGTGACCCCACAGCTGGGATTTTTGGGATCCCTCCTCTCCATCCCCCCTGCCCTGCTCTGCTGCCTCCAGCAAGTGTCAGCACAGAGCAAGGATTGAAGGACAGCTGGCTTTGAAAGGAGTAAAAATCCAGCAGAACCCAATTCGTGCTTGGGTTTTATTTCTCCTGCAGCTCCCATCAGAAACTATAAAAAATAAATAATTAAAAAATAAAGAGCTAAAGAGCGAAGCAAATCCGAATTTCCCTGCTCAAGAGGAGCTGCACGGAGAGGGACAAGGCAGCATTTGCTCTTGTTTACTTTCTGGCAAAAGCCATCCATGCTCCAGTGTTTTGAAATAGCAAAGGCGGCCAAATTCTTTCTGGATGATTAAACTTAACTATTTTGTTCGCTTTGTAGCTTTTCAGGCTGGGTCTGTGCCATCATCTTCGTGGGGTTTGGCTGCCCCCCTTCCCTTCCCACCCCTGTGATAAGGAAATCGCTGGCTCCTCCTTTTGTTTGCAGAGTGAGAGACCCAGAAAGGAAGGGAAGGAAGGGAAGGTCAGAAATGTTTTTAGAAGGGAATTAATTGGAGGTTTGAAGCCTTGCTACTGCACCCCGGCTTCTGGCTGGGTCCCCTCTCCACCACCCGCAGAAATTTCGGGTGGAAGAGGAAAAGGAGGAGAAATGAAAAGGGAAATGATGGCCTCAGAGTGCTGGGAAGTGCTGGGTGCTGTGCTGGCCCTCTGCCAAGGAAAATGAGGTTAATTGAGCTGGGGGTGTGCAGCGAGCAGGAGCTCAGCCCTGGGGACAGGGATCCCCAATTCCAGCCTGGGGAGGTGCAGGAATGGGGGCACCTGGGCACACAGAGAGGGGGAAAAAAAGGGAAATAATCAAAACCATCTTTCTCTGCTGACAGGAACCCCTGGGCCAGCCCCAGCCATCCCCACCATGAGGATCCTTCCCCAGCTCAGGGCTGGGTTGGCACCCACAGCTTTTGTAGGATGCAGAGGGCACAGCCAGCTTGGGATTGTCCTTTAGAAGGAAAAACAACCTCAAAATCAGGCCACAAATGTGGAGGGAAGGACACAAAGTTGGGAGGGATTGTGGAGATCCCCAGCTGTGGATTTCTTTTATCTCCCTTTGATTTGAACCCATTGGTGGCCCCATTAAAGCCAGCCCCAATCTGGGGGTTCAGGGCAGGATCTGAGCTGGATGCTCCAGGGGCTCTCCCAAACTCCTGGGGGATGAGACCTGCCCAACATTTCAGCCCAAGGTTTTATATCCTAAATGAGAGATTTCATGGGAATTCTTGCACTTCCTTCATGATTTAGGTCGCTCCTCGAAGCTTTAAAAATATTTAATAATTACAGTGTTTTAGATTAAATGAAGCAAGGAATTCTTTCATGGGAATTTTCCTCCCAGCTGTCCCCCTGAGAATAAATTCTCTGCACCTTTTCCCATGGGGAAAAACCCAACAGAGCCCAACCTCAGGTGCTCCTTACCGGCTCAATAATGGCAGGTTCACCCTTCTGCCCCTTCTCACCACGGGGGCCACCGATCTGCGGGACACAGGGGAACACAGAGCCGGACAGTCAGAGGGGACATTGACATCATCTTCATTGCCATCATCATCATCATCTTCATCACCATCATCATTATCACCATCATTACCGTCATCCGTCATCATCATCATCACCATCATTACCATCATCATTTCCATCATCATCTTCATCACCATCATCATCATTGCCATCATCATTATCATCATCATTATCACCATCATTACCGTCATCATCATCATCATCATCACCATTATCACCATCATTACTGTCATCATCATCATCATCATCATTTCCATCATCATGATCATCACCATCATCATGATCACCATCATCACAATCATCATAATCATCATAATCATCATCATCATCATTATCTTCTTCTTCATCATCACCATCATCACCACCATCATCATCACCACCATCACCATCATCATAATCATCATCATCATCACAATTATCATCATAATCATCATAATCACCATCATCATCTTCTTTTTCATCATCATCACCATAATCATTAACATCATCACCATCATCATCATCATCACAATCATCATCATAATCACCATCACCATCATCACCATCATCATCTTCCTCATCACCATCATCATAATTTTCTTCATCATCATCCCCACCATCACCATCATTATCATCATCATCACCATCATCATCATCATAATCACTACCATCATCACCATCATCATCACCACCACCATCATCATCACAATTATCATCATAATCATCATAATCACTGCCACCATCATCATCTTCATCATCACCATCACCTTCATCACCCCCATCCCCAATCCCAGCAGGATCTGGACATCCTGCCACAATCCAGCTGAGGAAAGACCCAGGGCAGCTGCTCCTTATTTTTTGCACTAATTCTGCTCTAAATTACACAAGGCCCAACATTTTGGAGCAGGATTCTCCTGGGTGGAGCAGAGAGCCTCTCACCCCTTCGTAGATGGTGTCCTGGTTGGCTGGCATGCCGGGGCCGATGTCAGGAGAGGCTGTCCTGTCGTAATAATTGTCGTAATAATTCCCATCATATTCCTTTATGGTTTCCTCCGTGAAATCTTTGTCCAGGTCATCCCCTCCTTGAGCAGCCTGGAGAGGAAAGAGCAGCAGTGGGTCAGGAATTCTCTCCTGGCTGGACAAAATGGAATATCGATGTGTTATTATATTGAAGGGGGTGATTTTTTTGCAAAAAAAAATTTGATAATTTTGATAATAATCGTGACAAGGGAAAAACCTGGGGAAAAGTGAATTTCTGGAATTTTTTTTAAGCTTCCAGTGACTTCTCCAACAGCAGGAAGACAGATGGGAGAAGCTTCATGTCAAATTTACACTCTGGATTTCTTTGCTGATCCCCAATAAAACACTGAGAGCAGAAAAGTTGGAGTGAGGAGAACAAAGCCCAGCACAGGAGGATTCTGCAAACCCCAAATGCCTGAAGAAAGAGGTAATGGAAGTTTCAGGCTCCAAATCCTCCTCCTCTCTCACGGCCTCGGCGCTGGAGGCTCTGCATTATCGAGCCCCACATCCGCTCCCAGATTTCAGATGCGCACCAAACCCACCATGTGTCACTGTCAGCGTCCAATTACAGCAGGAAATGTGGAAAAACCCGAGGTCACTGGTGTGGAAACCTCCTGTTTGTTTAGTCTGGGCTCATCCCAGGAGCAGGAGCTGTTACAAATCTGCAGCCTCAGTCCCTGAACCCTCCCTGAGTCCTTTCAGACGCCACGGAGCACAGCAAGGACATCCAGACAGGGCTCAGAATTTCCTTGCTGCTCTCCCAGCAGCCTGGCAGGCACAGCCCCTCGCTCTCAGCAGCCCTGCAAGGAACAACATGTGCTGCTCTGATTGATTTGGGCTCTTTCTTATCCAGGTGATGACCAAAATAGTCCAGCAATTGAATTATTTCCAGTGCTTCTTGCAGAAATAGCTCCTCACTACTACGGATTCAAAGTCATTTCAGTGCCATCACTGCTTCCAGACTTTTTTCTGTGCCAGAACCGCTCAGAAATTATAAACATGAGCATCTGGGTCTAAATTCAGGAGGTTTTAAGCTAAGACCAAGCCTAGAATGAAAGCAATCACCTTCTCTTACCTCTGCAAACACCAACTGGCTTTGGCAGAAATTATAGCTGGGCAATTATTCAATTAGAAAACTTGGAAAAGTCACGATTATTTTTCCTTTGGGCTGGTTCAAATGGATCTGTTGCTATCACACCTCCCCCTTTTATCCTGGCTGAAATATTTCACCTGGTTTTGCACTTTCAAACCTTAAAAACCAAATCTAAAAAATCTCATCCGGCTCTAAGAGCTTGGGGATAACAGCAAATTGCATGAAATGAATATCAGAAATGTCTGGCTTGACATTTTAATTGAGGTCCTCAGGTCTATTTGCATGGAAAGATGATATTTGGAATAACTGGGCAGTTCCCAGCCTGAACTTTGCTTCTCTATTTCCTTTCCTTAACAATTAAAGTGGCCCTTGAAGCCTCCTCCTTCCTCTTCCACTTTTTAATTTAAGGCCCCTCTATCCAGTTTTTAATTCATCTTTTTTTTTTTTTTTTTAGGAAGTCTAAGCTTGGCCAAAGATTTCTGGTGCTTGGTCAGGAAATGGAAAACTTCTCCATCCGTGGGTTCCCTCAGGTTGGAGCCCTCGATCCCTGGAGTGTTTTCCTTTTCTCCCTGTGCATCATTTTGGGCTCTCCAACCTCCCCCACCACATTTTGGGGACTGGATCCCCCCCTGCCCTTGGAGGGGCAGGATCTGCCCCTGCCTGGCTCCACTGCTCAGATCTTTGCTTGGACACTTTCCCTGCCACCTTTTCCCCTCCAGTTCCCAGCTCCAGGGATCCTGGCCAACTTTTGCTGTCTTGGATTGTGACAGCCCCAGAACAAGGAATTCTCCACTGGAGAAACCATCCCTAAGCTCTTCCTGGGAACTGGGATGGCATTTGGAAGCATTAGAGCAGCATGGAATGGTTTGGGGTTCCAAACCCTCACCATGGGCAGGGACATCTTCCACTAAAGCTCAGAGAACAATTCCATGTTATCCCACCACTGATTCCTGTACTGCTGCTCCTGGATAATGGAGGATTTACCCATTTGATGTCTTTATTTCCTTGCTTTGTGACCTTCACAGCACCCAGCTCCCCAAAAATTCATCTCAGTCTCACCAACATTAATCTATTTCAGCATCAACATGAAAAGCAAGAATTGTCTTGAAAAGCAAGAACAAGTCTGAAGCACAGGAGAGTCTCGAGTGCAGCATTTCAGCTGGAGGATATTGAAGTGTGGGAGGTAAAAGTTAAAAAATTCCAACAGAAAAAGCTGTGGGGTCTGGGCTGATCCCAGCTCTGAGCAGATCCAGGCACAGAATAAAAAGGCTCGGGCCAGGTGGATGCAGCAGTTTTGGAATCAAGGCTTTGCCCCAGTGCTGAAATGTTTAAAAAATAAAAAAAAACAAACTGGAAAACATGAAGATGCTTTTCAGTGAAAATGGCAAAATGAAAAATATTGATGTTCTCCAGCAAATCAACATTTTAAGGATTTATATTAATAACTTTGGGATAAAAGGCTTTTACTGAGATTTTAACAGCAACCCTCATTTCTCTTTTTTGTCAGACAACCACTTCACCCGAGGAAATGCAGATGTCAATATGAGCAGCTTTTTCCAGGGAAATAATCCTTAACCAAATTCTAAATATCTGCATTCCCCACCCTGAAAAATCTGGAGTGAAAACATTTTACAAGAAACTCTCCCTGCAGCTGCCTGAACCACTTATGGATTTACCATCTGGCTGCTCCCGTCTCCTTTGCTTCCAGGGCTATGAAACAGCAGAATTAATTAAAAAAAAAAAAAAAAAAAAAAAAGATAAATTAAAATTAATGAATTAAAATTACATCAGTCTCATTGTAGGCGACGACAGTGCTCGTGGGGAGTTCAGCTTCCACTGCATTTTCAGTGAGGCCACCCTGGGGATCGATTTCCTCGTTGTAGTTGAGATCCTCGTAGGGCATTGGGGTGAAATACTCCTCGTTGATGGTCTCGTAGTTGTACTCATCAACCAGGGGATCATCCACTGCTCCATCCTCCTTGGGCTGCTTCCCGGGGTTCCCCCTCTCAGGGGGTGCTGTGGGAGCGGGATAATCCTGTGGGAAATAAAACATCACCATGAGAGAAACACAAACATTCTGCATCACCCTCCCCTTTGATAAAGGTTCATCACTGTCTTGGGGTGCAAAATGTGACCAAAAGTTTGTGTTCTGTCACCAGCTGTTAAACCAGGTGGGGCAGTGATCCTGATCTCTGTGGGATATCTCCTGTTCATGGATTATCTGTTAAACCAGCTGGGACAGTGTTCTTTATCTTTCCACAGCCCATCCTCCCTCCAGGAGATCTCTCCTGTTCATGGCCACTGAGTCCCAGGGCATGGCTGATAAAATTCCATCATCCATGGGCAGATGCTTCAGCCAGGGGAGGAGCCAAACATTTCCTACCCAGATAAAAACTGAGATTTGGAACATCAGAGCAGCCTTCTCCACTGGATTCCAGAGGAAAACCAGACCCTTCCACATCACCACTGGAGCTCCGGAGGGAAACTGCCCCTTGTACAGGAGCACTGCTCCAACTGAGCCACATCTGTCACTGCAGGAGGATGCAGCCACCATGGGATGGGACTGCTGCCAACACCCTGCCTGACGGGTGTCAGGCTGTACTCTGACTGTGTCAGGGTTTGGGGTTTGTTTCTTTGTAGTGCTGAATTTCTATTTTAATTTTCCTAGAAAAGAACTGTTATTCCTATCCCCATATCTTTGCCTGAGAGCCCCTTAATTTCAAAACTGCAATAATTTGGAGGGAGGGGGGTTACATTCTCCATTTCAAAGAGAGGCTCCTGCCCTTCTCAGCAGACACCTGTCCCCCAAACCAGGACAGCCACCTTCACCCCTGCCAGGACCCGCCTCGGTACCTGCTTGGTTTCAGGTCTCTCTCCGGCAGCCACCTCAGGAGGGCTGGGTTTGGTGGTGGGGGTTTCTGGTTTGGCAGCTTCATCCACGTCCTCGTAGTAGGGGTACTCGTAGTAGTAAGTGTCACCTTCTCCCTCCCCATCTGTGTACTGCAAGGAGAGGAGGAGAAATGTTGGAACCCTGGAAAAAGGGAGTTTGGAACTTTCTGTGCTTTCTAACACCAACCCCCAGGAGAACACTGCTTTTGACCTGAGGCTTGGAGAAGGCTTCCAAAATTGAGTGACAGAACTAAAATCACTGGGGTGTAGTTTGAGTAGAAGTGTGTGATATCACATGGTGAAGGGTTTGGGGGTTTGGAATATAGTAATAGGTATGGGACAAGATGCAAGTTTTAGGGGGGAAGTTCCTTCCTTTCTTCTTGTCCTTCTTCTTCTCAGGTCTAGGTGGTACTTGTATAATTGGAGAGAAAATGCTGCACTGCGGGTCACGGGTGTTTGATCATCAGGTCAAAAGTAAAAATAATTGTTTGTTTTAATTGGGTAATTAAGCCTAGAAAGACCTTGTCACGAGCAAAATGCATCCTCATTTCTTCATTTTTAGCTTGTTAGCTAGCAGTGCTGCAGCACTCACTGTAACATAAATAAAAATTAATAAACAACTAAATTCAAACACGAAATCCCATCTCTTGTGCTTTCAATCCTGACTCTAACTAAAGAAAAAAAAATAATAGAGAAGCAGGGAATGAGGTGGGAGCACTCAGTGTGTCCCTGCCAGCTTTTTTGGGCATCACAGCTTCCCTCTGCAAGTTTAGATGGAATATCTGGGAGGAATTCCTGCCTGGGAAGTGGGGAGCCCTTGGGATGGTCAAAAATCTGCTGGGGCTGCCCTGGAAGTATCCAAAGCTTGGATGTGGAGCAACCTGAGATCAGAATTTGATAAACTTTAAGATCCTTCCATCCCAAATCAGAAACTCTATGTTTTTTTTAAACCTTGCATTGCTGAATCCTCCCAGATGTGCCACACCTGAGAGAGCAGCAGAAATCCCTTGAGCCATTCCTGCACTAACAGCATCCCATCCACTGCAGGCTGGAGGGTTTGGAAAAGCAGATCCTCACAGCTTTTTCCACAAGGAGTCAGTGACTGCTCAGCAAGAAACCCAAAGAGAGGCGCTGGCTCCAGCAGGAGCTATTCCTACATGGAGCAGCACAGCCTCAGGACAAGCCAGCTCTTGTTGGACTGCTGGCTCCAAAATAGAGGAGTTTTATTTTCCTGCTGCCACAGATTTCCACGCAAGTGCTGTTTTATTTGTCTTATTTATTGTTTCTCCAGAAGCGCTGGCGGTGCTTCCCTGGGGCTGCGCCTAACCGTGAGCATCGCAAAGCCCCGCTTAGGTGCTGGATTAATTAATCCCAAAGATAAACTGGGAGGGCTGATGGCATTACTGGTTCATGGGGATTCCCTGACCTTGCAGGTCTGGGCTCAGCTGAAAGCAGATCAGCCCAAGAGAGTGGCTCAGGATGCCAGATAGCAACTGCAGCCAGCTGAGAGTTCTTAAAAAAGAGCAAAATTTGGGTGATGATCGTTAAAAATCAGCCACACCCAGACATTTCTGACTGGGCAGCAAACATACAAATGCATCCTGCACCAGCCTTTTTTGTTGTGTTTCCTTGTTTTAAAGAAAAGGCCTGGGGTGAACCCTACATATAAAAATTATTCGAGGGATGACTCCGGAGCATTTCTGCCAAAATGAAATTCAAAGCAAATCCAGGGGAAAAACGATTCTCCCTCCTTTAACACCTGTTGTTTCACAGAATATTGGGAAAGAACTGTTCAATCCTTTTACAAGTCCAACAGTAGAACTTGAAATTTAGAAACAGATGCTGGAGCTGCCAGGGAAGGTCAGCAATCCACGCTTGCTCATGCTGTCTCTCCTGTGTTTCTGAGCACCACGAGGATGTTCCTTTCAGTCTTTGGAAATGGGAGGAGCTCAGAAAGAAGGGAACCTCCCAAAAGCCAAACACAGAATGTGAAAATCCTAAAAACAAGCTCAGTTTTGGATGTGGGAAACAAGTCATGAGGAAGCTGAGCAGGAGGAAGGAACCACACGATTGCAAGGGTGCCACAAACCCAAATATTGGTGATTATGCCCCAAACCACGCTGAGAGACTCACGTATTCATCCTGGTTGGGGTCCTGGGACTGGGGGGAGTCGGGGATGGCGGTGTCACAGTCGGGGCTGTAGTGCTCACAGTACTCCAGGGCTGCCCGCGGGTCCGCCACGATCAGGAGCTGCTGGATGTCACCCTGCAGGGAGGGGAGCACACACGGTCAGGGGGGCTGGTGCTCCTGGAGATGCCAGCCCAAGGCTTTGATCAAAGGCAGAAACACAAAGAAATGAAAGCAAAAAGCCAAGGCAACCTTCCTGACATGGGTGCATCACCTGAGATGAGCCAAGGGAAAATCTCCATGTCCAGGGAGCAGCTGCTTCTCTTGGGTGTGACCCCACTGTGCTTCATCCCAGCCCCAAAATCCACCTCCTCAAAACACAAATCATCCAGTACAACAGCACTGGCAGCCCCAAGCAAGGCAGGTGTGGGAAAAAGGAGAGGAAAGAGCTTTGTACCCTCCAAATCAGCAATAAAACAAATCCTTTCCTTTGGTCCTGTGCAGGGCTGCAGAGCCACCCTGTCCAGCCCCAAAAGCTGCTTATTGCCCTCAAAACTTAGGGAAGTTTTGAGCTTCTCCCACCCCAGCTGGGTGGGTGAGACCCCAGCTGGAATCACATCACTCCCCCCTTTTTTACATCTTGCCTCACCTCAACGTCCCACCCGCAACAGACCCAGCGAGAGACTGGAAATGCATCTGATAAACCCAGAAAAGAGCCAAAGGGAAGCTCTGGGGACTAAAAACCAGGTGCAGAGGAAGCTCATTAGGCACCAGGGCTGGCTAATGGAGCAGCTGCTCCCTGGAGCCCGAAGGTCAGAGCAGAAATTGCTCTTGAGTTTCCTAAAGAGCCACCACGCCGCTCGACCACGATGCCAAAATCCAGTTCATTCAGCAGACAGTTACATAAGCCTTACTACTTGCATGCTTAGAGCTGATACTTTAATTAGGAGAGGGAAAATATTCTTATTTAATACCAGACAAACATGGCTAAAGCATCAGGGGAAAAGCAGGAGTGTTGCAGCAGAGCTGGGAGGATGATTTGGGCAGTAATAGGAACCAGAAGCTCCAAAGGGAGCCTGGCCAGCCTGGCAAGCAGCCCTGTGGAAAAGGATATTTTTGAAATTATGGGCCAAATCTGCCTTGGTGTCGCTGGATCATGGATGTGTCCCACTGAGTTCCCCCCAAAAAAGGGAATGCTGCTGGCATTTTGGGCAAGGAGTGCCAGGAGCCCTGGGGAAGGAGGGCTCAGAGCTGCCCCCAGCTCCCTCCTCCATCCCCAGGTTTGCACCTCCCTCCCTGCAGCAGCTCAGGAACATCTGGGCACCTCAGACCTGCCACCCCTCAAGGAGTGTTCCCTGCAGCTCATTAGTCGTTGTTTCCAGTGAATAACCTTTACAAAATTAACAGAAACGTCTGCAAAGTGGGTTTCAATTTTCCATTTTTAAAACGAGAAACATCTTCCCTTTCCTTTCCCTTTTATTTTTTTTAAATATAAACCACTCCTGCTATTACCATTCCAGCTTTTCTTTCATAATGTAACCACCAAAATTGGGCTTAGAGTATTGGGAAAATAAAAAAAAAAAAAAAAAAAAAAAAAAATCGAGTTTTTTGCTGTGTAGAACATTTCCTTTTCCAAGCAGCTCTGGGCACCACCTGCCCATGGGACCCACAGGGAAACTGGACCATGGTGGGGACCCCAGCCCTGAGGGGCACTGGGAGTGTTGTGGGGTTACCCAGGCCATAAATCAGAACCATCCTGTGGTCAGTGCTGTCTCTGGAGCCTGAGCTGACACCTGTGTGTGTTTTAGAGTCTCTGTGTTCCAGCCTGAGCACCAGAGAAAGAGTCAGGAGACTCTTCTGTTGTTTCCAGAGTTATTTATTTTATTTAATCTAAAAGTTCTTTCCCTGAGGTTTTGTTCAGCAGCTCAGCCCAGGCACACTGCCCACCCTGGGGTAGAATTATCTTTTTATACTATAAACTACATAAACATTATTTACAATTATCTCCCAATACCTATCACTTATATTGTACAGTCTGGTTCTGCTCTAAACCAATCTAAAAGTGCCAACATCACCCAAAAGATGGATGCAGGAAAGAGGAGAAAGGACAGAATATGCCCAGATTGCTCCATCTTGACCCCAAACCCTTATTACAAACAATCTTAAAAACCTACTTTTTCACCTTATAATAATCTAATTTATATTCTACTTATTTTTTGTGACTTTTAATTATTCTTGTAAGGGTGGTAATTTTTCCAGGGTTGAAATCCAAGGCACAGGGGTTCTGGGCTCTGTACCCAGGCTCCTGAGCCCCTGCCTGGGTCTGGAACCACCCAGGGTATCCAGAGGGATGTGCTGGGCTCTCACACCATCCCTGTCTCCAAAGGCACTCCAGAGCTCCAAACCCCTTCCTTTGGAATTCCCTCCAGCAGGGAATGCCCACCCTGGCCCAGGTTGGGGTGAGAACCCCTCCAGCTGCTATTTGTGCCCACACCAGCTCAGCCAGCCCTCCCTGCCACCCCTCCAAGCCCTCTGTGCCCTTCTCCCCCCGTTCTCCTGGAATTGTTGGGATAAGCAGAAGGAAAGCAGCCCCAAAGCAGAGCTGGGATTTGTCTCCACGAGGCAGGGGAGGCTGAAAAAGCTTTTTCTCCCTGATAAGGTTGGATTTACACCTCGGGGAGAGCTGACAGGCTGAGTCCCAGCAGTGAGCAGGGCTGGGGCTGCGTTTCCTCAAGGAGCAGATAAAGCAAGGAAAGGAATCTTGGCTAAACACAGAGCCAAAGGTTAAGCAGAAGAGAATTTGCTAAAGCTGGGTTTGTTTTTAGTCTCAGCTGATGGCAGCTCCTGAGCTATGCATGGGGAGAAAACCTTGATCCCACCCTGCAGGAGCTTGGGCATCCTGAATTGGAGAATATGGGGAAAAAATCTGCAAATCCCTGGAGCCAGAGTAGAAAACTGAACCTCAACACACCAAGGGACAGCCTGGGCCCCACAGTTTTCTGCTGGGGCAGAGGGGGAGGCTGAGCAGGGGAAGTCCCTGCTCATTCTGGGTCAAGAACTTGGGAAAATCAGTGAGGAACTGAACAAACTGAAAAAGCACCAGGCCGCATCAGAGAGCTCCACCAGCAACACTCCACAAATTCCCCTTCTCCTTTTCCACCCCAATCAATCATCCTGCCCAAAGCTCATCCTTCCAGCAAAACACAGTTTGAAAAAAATAATAAAATAAAATGAAATGAAATGAAATGAAATAAAATAAAATAATAACATAAATAAAATAAAATAAAATAATAAAATAATATAAAATAATATAAAATAATAAATAAAATAATAAAATAAAATGAATTAAAATAAAATAAAATAAATAAAATGAAATAAAAATAATAAAATAATAAAATAGAATAAAATAAATAAAATAAAAATAATAAAATAAAATAAAATAATAAATAAAATAAAATAAAATAAAATATAAATAAAAATAAAATAAAATTAATAGAATAAAATAAAATAATAAAATAAAATAAATAAAATAACATAAAATAAATAAATAAAAAATAAAAATAAAATAAAATAAATAAAAATAAAATAAAATAAAATATAATAAAATATAATAAAATTTGAATTTGGGATGAATGAGAGCCCAAGCCCCAGCACAGATCCAGGAGCTGAGCAGCTCAGCAGAGGGGGAAGGAGAAAAGCTCAGCCCATTCATCTTTGTTTTCACTCCCAGCAAGCCCCAGCGCTGGGATACCCCGCGCTAACACTTGTAAAAAGCAGACAGGAGTAAAAACCTTGTTAGCAAGATTCCCAGTCAATTGACCTCATCCCTCAGCGCCAAACAATAAAATGGGCTAATTTAGGCTGCAATAAAAAGCCCCACTATCTGCACCTCACAAAAGCTGCACAAAGCTCTGCTGTCAGGAGCCCCATTGCTGGATTTAAAAACCCACTTTAAATAGAGCAACCCACGCTGGGAGGTTCGGGAGCCTTTTGTGTCCTCTCCAGTGTGCTGCTGCTAATAAATCATAGCCAGGGGTGCTGCTGGCAAAGGGGAGCCAGCCCTGCTCCTCTTCCTCCTCAAGCCCCTGTTTGTTTCCCTGCTTTGCTCACAAACAGCCCAAAATTCCCTTCCCAGATGGATTTTTGCAGCGCTGACAAAGATCCCATTAATCTGTGTGGGACGGGTTTTCCAAGAGAGACAACTTCAAAATGCACCAGTGAGGTGGTTTAAAAACATGAGCAGCCAAATCAAAGATTTATTTTCAAGTAATGGGTTATTTCAGACAGAAACGCTCTGGGGTTTGTGGGAGTCACAGCAGCATCCTCCAGCCACCCACACAATGGGTAAAGTTCTTTTTTGGCCTGGCACTGAGTTGGGCACAAGCTTCAAGTAAATTCTGCAGCCCTTGGTAACATCCAGAGGCTGAGCTCAGCTGTGTACTGCTGTTTAACCAAAAAAAAAAAAGAAGCAGAGAATAAAAATATTGATTTTTTTAAACCTACAAACAACCATGATTTCATACATCAGGAGAGGCAGCGCTCAAAAAAGGGGATAAATCCCATTCTGGCCTTTATTCCTAGAAGTGCTGGTGAGGAGGAGGAGGAGGCAGGACACATTTCTGAGCAGATCTGTGAGCTGTGGGGGTTTCATCTGCTCCAGCAGACAGATGGAAGTGCGAACTGTCAGGACCAGTCAGGCTCTGCCTGACATTTATGGTAAAGCCATTTATACCTGATGACTCATTTGCTTTATGGATTAAGTTCCATCAAAGCCAGTTTAGCTCAACTCCCCAGCCAGCTCCCAGACAAGGGCTGGAAAAGCTCTTTCTGGAGCATTTTTTAGCACTTATTCTATATGTGTGTAAAAAATGTCACATCGCTTCCAATGACATCAGCTTCAGGAACTCGTTGTGGTTCAGTGAAAAAAAAATTAAAAAAAAACAGCTGGAGAGGAGGATCAGAGTGACTTCATCTGGCACTGGCAGCAGCTCCCTAAAATCCTGGGATTTTTCAGGGCTCTCACTGGACTCGGGTTAGGGCATCACCCCAAAGTCTGAGATTCAGTAAATCCTGCTGGATGTGCCTTTGGAAACTCCTGCACTGGAACTGGGCAAAGCCAGGGTGAACAATGGGACATAAAACCTTCACAATTATTGGGAATTGCTGAGGTTGACCCTGACAATGCTGGCTGCACAACCCCCAAGGCAGTGAGGGGCTGGAGAGGGGCAGGGCTCAGGATGAAGGGGAGGCTCAGCCTCCAGAAACCCCAAATCCCTGTGCTGGAGCCAGCCTGGCAGCTCTCAGATGTTCCACTTGATAAATTCCATGGAAACATCAGCCCAGGAATCACCACAGCCCTGCTGCATGGAAACCCCAAAAATCAGAGGTGCTCAGAGCACCCCAGAGTCCTTTCTTTAGTGGGGTCACACAAAGGGTCAAACCACCCCCAGTCCCTGTCCCCAAGTCCTGAACCCTCAGGGGACAGAGTGACCCCACCAGACAAAGCTTGGGCTCCCAGAGCTGCTGCACCACAAAATGGGGAGGCAATTCCTGAAAGTTTAGCTAAATAGTAATAAATTAAAAAGAAAAAATGCTTGACTCGCACACAGCAACAAGTTCTGGTGGTTTGGCCAAATCCAGCTGGGTGCTGGGTGCTGATGTGTCCCCATCCTGCTCAGAGGGTGCAGGGATGGATGGGGCTGCTCTGGAGTTACCCAAGAACAGCTCCTGCTGCTCTGGGTGCTCACAGAGGAGCCTCTGCCCAGCCCTCCTTGATAAAAACCAGGTTTAATTAAACAGAGCAAGGAGGGAAGTGTCACCACAATGAAACGTGGCTCCAAACCCTCTCCAGGGCTGGGAAATTCCTCTTTTTTCACTGCACCTCTGCGTGGAACCCCTGAGCCCAGTCCTGATCAGTGCAGGAGCATCCCTGAGATGGGGCTGAACACAAACACAGCAATTAGCACAGCTCGGTGCTAATTAACTTCTGCTCATTGCTCAACCTGTCTGTGTTCCAGCCCCAGGGGAGAAGCCAGCTGAGGATGCACTGCTCCTGCTCCTGCTGGATTTGAAGGAATGGGGCAGGGAAGTGCTGTCCCCTCCTGTTCCCTGGCTCCTCTCTGTGCTGTCCCCAACACAAACCCAAATCCCATTTCACTACTGGGCCCTTGGCTCAGCACCCTCGTGGCTGCTGTTTAAAACTGAATTAACTCATGCCTCAAAGCTAAGAGGTTTTTTGGAGCAAAGGGCTGCCTGCAGAGCCCACAGAGCACTTTAGGTCTGTGTGTGAGCCATCCCAAACCCAACTTGCAGCAGTTTAGCAAGGACTCCTCACTGGAGGGGAAGGACAAGCCATTCTCTCAGAGGGGAACAAAAGCCAGATGGCTTTGCTAATTCTGGAAAGCTCTCCTGAAGAAGCTGCCAACACCCAAATACCAGTCAAGGCTCCATGGCAGGCAGGAGGATCCACACAAGGCTCATTTCCAGGTGGGCACTTCCCACCCCAGTCCCAGATAACCCCCAGAGTCAACAAACCCTGCCCTAAAGCAAACACTCCCCAGCAGGCACAACCTCTGAGCAGCTTGGAGCCAGAGCTGATGCCAAAGTTGCTTTTTTTGTGAACTCAGAGCTCATTCCCAAAGTTAACAGCCCCAGGATTCACCACAGTCTGGATTATTTACATGGCACTGCTTCCCACCCTCAATGGGGGAAAGATTTCCTTGCCTTCCCAAGTTTGTCAGAGCCATCAATCACAGCTGGCTGTTTCCTGACACTTTTCCTGGAATCCTCACCAAATCGTCGCCAAATCATCACCAAATCCTCACCAAATTATCATCAAATTTTCACAAAATCCTCACAAAATCCTCACCAAACCCTCACCAAATCCTCATCAAATTCTCACCAAATCCTCACCAAATTCTCATCAAATCACCACCAAATCCTCACCAAATTATCATCAAATTTTCACAAAATTCTCACAAAATCCTCACCAAACCTTCACCAAATCCTCATCAAATTTTCACCAAACCTTCACCAAATCCTCACCAAATTCTCATCAAATTCTCACCAAATCCTCACCAAACCCTCACCAAATTTTCATCAAATTCTCATCAAATCATCACCAAATTCTCATCAAATTCTCACCAAACCCTCACCAAACCTTCACCAAACCCTCATCAAATTCTCACAAAATCCTCACCAAACTGTCACCAAACCTTCACCAAATTCTCATCAAACCTTCACCAAATCCTCACCAAATTCTCATCAAATCCTCACCAAATTCTCACCAAACCTTCACCAAATCTTCACCAAATCCTCTGCCCTGAGCTCCCCCTCTCTCTGTCCCCTGCTCCTCTCAGTGCCACCTCCTGCCCCACAGCTTTTGGGACCAGAGATACCCTGGAGAGAACAGAAAAGATTAAAAAAAGAAAAAAATCACAAGCCTGACCAGGCTCAAAAGGACATTTAATAATGGACATTTAATAATGTTCATTTGATGATTTAATGATGGGGCCAAAGCTCCAGACCGCCCTTCCCTCCCTGCCCCACTGCTCCAACCCCAGCCACTCCACCTGAGCCTCCAGAGAGACCCCAAATCACCCCCTGGGATCTCCCAAAGCTCTGGGGCTGCTCCAGGCTCTGTGTTTCACCTTCCTCAGCCTCACCCTGAGGGGCTGCAGGGCTGGGGATGCATTCCCTGCACACTGCTGCAGGGCTGGGGATGCATTCCCTGCACACTGCTGCAGGGCTGGGGATGCATTCCCTGCACACTGCTGCAGGGCTGGGGATGCATTCCCTGCACACTGATGCATTGTTCCCACAGCAAATCCATCTTCCATAGCTCTTGCAGGATCAACCTTGGTGGAAAAATTCACCAAAAGAGTGGGAAAAAAACCCAGCTCAGTTAAATTAGCAATGTATAATTTAATTAAAATCCAGGAATTTGGGGACAGAGAGCAAAACTTGAGGCAGCTCAGAAAACAGGAGCACAGAAAGCTGCAAAACTACAAAGAATTTACTGCAAGGTCATGCTGGCTGTGCATTTCTCCAGGGATTTTTTTTTTTTTTTGGGTTTTCCAAGCTGGAAAAGGCACAGTGGGAAGGGCAGAGCATCCCACTGTGGGTGGGACAGAGGCAGGCTGGACAAAAAAAGCCCCAGCTGGGATTTCCTGGGGAAAATGGGGAGGTTTGGGGTGGGGAACACAAGCAGGGGAAGGTGGGGTGAGGTTTGAGTGCCCTGTCCCTGCATCCCTCCCATCCTGCTGTCTCATGGCTGGGGATCCAAACCACCAGTCTGGGCTGTGTGCTCCCCTTCAGAGCACAAATTTATTTTTTTTAGTGTTTTTTAAGTGTTTGCTGCAGGGAATTCCAGCAGAGAGCAGGACCCACCCTGAGCAAAAACGATTCAGTGGCTTCTGGTTTTGCTCCTGCCTGACATCAGCCCTGGTGGCATCACCACTGCAGCCCTGTGGGGACAAATCCTGGCAACATTTGGGCTTTCACTTCGTTTTCCCTGCTCAGCCAGGCCCTTCCTAAAACTGGATTTGTCTGCATTTCTCCTCACAGACCCCACAGC